>NC_136069.1:488423662-489877171 GCF_964261635.1 Lissotriton helveticus
ACATAAGCCATTGAGGATTGCAAGGTGCAGGAATCACGTCATCCATACTGATGGGCAGTATATTTTAAGAGGGTTTGGTCTGGGAAAAGACAACCGTAGGATTTAAAGAGTATTTCATGAGGGTCAGCTTTACTGATAAAAATGTATATCTGCCCAAAAATACTCATTTTGGCAACATTAGAATAATGAAAGACTGAGGAAGTTCTAACTATATCACAAAACAAAAAAAGCAAAGTTCTAACTCTACCGTTCATATTTATTTGCAGCTCTTTGGTGACAGTTCATTGGTCACTGTTTTATGTTAGGGTTGTAACTTCTGAACTGCAAGTAACACAAGGATCTCTGTGAAAAAGGCAGTAACCCACTGAGCTTCCACATAAAATACAGTTCATCTGTATTTAAAAACGACTAACAGACAAATGATTGTTCTCCAGCAGGATCATTATTCACCAGGGTTATCTGGGCATTTTCTATTGTCATATTGTTGAACTGCGTCAGCCATGATAATGATAAAAATTGTTCAAATTAAGCACACACTGACTTTATTTATTAACTGTACAATGAATTAAAATAATTAAAGTAAAAAACATAAAAGCAAACAGCTAAAAAATAACCACTGTAAAAAATATGAAGTCATCTAATAAAGTGTAGTTTCTGTGCCAAAAAGTATGTGTCCTGCTGGGCCTGTGCAGATTTAAAAAAGAAAAACAAATAGTAACATATTCTCTTACCTACTGCATGAAACAAACTTTGTGTCACAGCCTGATCTGATATGCAGCTGCAGGGGTCAGGAAAGGTGAATAGGATTAAAGAAACTTTTCTCCTGCACCGCATAGAAAATGAAATATCTACACTGCCGAACAGTAGGCAAAGGTGGCCGTTGTCGCCTTTTGCCAGTGGAGATGAATGGGTGAAAAAAATAAACAAAGCCTTGTTAACATATCAATGGTCTTTTAACGACCTGTAAAGTACACGGGTGCGGCTGCGATAATCTCAAGTACTCTGTGTGTGTGTGTGCGCCCGCCAGGGAAGCTGTCTCAGCCCGGGCGCACACACACAGACACCCTTTGAGGCCAATTCCGTTGCGCTCCTGCCTTCAAGCCCTCACTGCGAGGGCCAAGGCTCCTGTTTGGGTGGGCCAGGTTCATGTTTGGGTGGGCCCGGCCCACCCGGCCCACCCTCTAGAACCGGGCCTGTAACAAGGTCATGTCCTTCTCCTTTTGCTCAGTGAGATTAGTTAAGGAAATTGAAAAATATCAGCCTTTTGAGCTCTTGAAGACATTAGTTATCTCTCTTGTACTTGCAAGACTCACTACTGCAACAGTCTCTATCCTAATCTATCAGCAGGTTCTTTGTAAAAGCTTCAGACCCTGCCGAACTCTGCAGCACGTTTCCTTCTTTAAATCCCCAAATTTGAATCAGCAAGGGGCACCATTAGGAAACTTCACTGGCTGCCAGTCAAACAGCATATTAAGTTAAAAGCTCTTTGTGTGGACTATAATTTGATGCAAGGCCAAGATCCATTACTTTTTAAGGATAGGCTGAGATGGTACACCCCCGTAGGAATCTCCGGTCAGGCTCAACTAAGATCCTAGCAGTTCCCCCCTTTAGAAGGACAACCTGGGCTGGGAAAAGTCTTTTCAGGACCACCACCCTACTTTGGAATAGCCTATCCTTGGAACTCAATACAGCCCCCTCACTATCAGTTTTCCGAAAATCTCTGAAAATGTTGCTTTTTGTGCAGCAAGAGGAGATTCGTTCCACATTTGTAGTTCACTACCCTGTATGAGGACTTCAGAACTTTCACTTTCCTGTCCTTTGTAGCGCCATGATGCCGCCAAGATGCCCCCGAGCAGGAGTGTGCACTTAATAAATCTTTCTAATTCATGCATTCATTCATTCATTCATCTGTTCATTCATTCAAGGTTAATGGTTATAGTCTTCCATTCTCCATGATCATGTGATTGCTCATAGATCAGCTTCATTAGAAAGGATATCAAGTTAACCATTTGGAGTGGACCACAAGGGGCAGGAGCAAGAGTAAACAAGGCAGAAGGGGCAAGCTATGGCCTCTACCCAGCTCAGCTGCAAATGAGACATAGCCAAAGGCCAAACAAGGGACAGTACACCATAAGGACTTCTTGAGGATGCCATGGAAGATTAACAGAGAGCCCAGCAATAGAGGGTGCTGGAGCACAAAAAGGAGACCCCATGCAAATGCCCATCCAGCAAGGCAGGACCAGCATGGGGCAGCAGGGCAGGGGCTGGTTTAGTCAGCAAGTCTTGGGAGAGGGTGCGAAGGACCACTGGAAGAAGGAAGAAACATGGAGACGCAATGAGTCCCATCTGAGGTGTCCTCAGCATTAGAAAAGTCCAAGAAGCAACAGAGAGGGGTGATCAGCCAGATGTTGCTCTACAGCCTGTACAGCGATGGTCAGCCAAGGCCCCAAGAGCAGCAATGGACCGTTGCAACCCATGCATGCTAAGAACCTAGCTACAACAGCCAAACGCAAAAGTTAAGCAATGTGCTGTGGGGGCACCAAGTGCGGTCGATGGGAAGCATCCTAGCATACAATAACAATTTTGGGGTGCATATGGGAATGCTGAATGGCGTACAACAAAGTGGTGTGCAGGTTGTCTGCCTGGGCCAGACACCGCACCGGCTCAGGCAGAGGCAACAGACTTGGGATCTAAGGCAGAGGAGCATGCTGGGCTGTCTGTGAATCAAGGACATTGGTGGGCACAAGCACAAGCACAACAGCACAACAGCAGGGATAAGGAATTACACAGCAGATGTAGACCAGTGCACAAGGGGAACTCATACAGCTTTGTGGATTTCCTGGGCCTTTTGCACAACTTGTGGGGCAAAAGCATGTACCTCACTCACAAGACCACCCCCTGTCACAAAAGGGCAGGGCGGAGGTACCCAGTCAGATCCCTTTTACTCGTGGGTAAACGGCCTAGCCATGCAAACAACTTGACCAGGAAATGCAGCAGCAAGGGGGGCCAACACGTGTAGCACTGCAGGGATGGCCAGGTGATTGAAATGCAGGCCCAATGCCTACCTGGGACAGGCACATGCTCAGGAGGGTCTCAGCACATCACATGATGAGCCATTTGGGGAGACTGCAATCAAACACAAGCAGTGTCAAGCCTGGTATGTCTCAAACAGGCACAGCAGCAATTCAACCAGGCACCCTGGCAGAAAATAGCAGTCAGCTACATGGAGAGTGGGGGACCAACGAGCAGTTGGCTTTGACAGTATAGAATGGGGCAAAAGGATTGGGACAGGGCCTACTTATATATCAAGAGGGAGCTGTGCCAGGGGTCAATAGTGCACAGGGCTATGTATCCACAGGCATCAGAACAGATCCGACTGCAGTAAGGCTTGGGGCACATGGCAACACAAACTTGGTAGGCTAGCCGGCAGGTTTATAATATAAATGAGGCCCAACAGTGTTAACCACGAGGATGCCCAAGGTGTTAGGATTGGGCCGTTTCATACCTCTGGTGGTTAAAGAGTGCATTTGGCGTATGGAGTATATTGAAATCTTTATGCTGCTAGGGGTGCTGCAGGTGTGGTCTGATTTTTTGTCCAAGTAAAGAAGGAGGACGATAAGAAAGAGATGCCCATGTTCAGGAAAGAAAGGAACATTAATAATTAGATGGAGGTATTTATGGTGAATGCATGCATCATTACAGAGAAGTTTGCACAGAGGCAATAGCAACATGACTCTATGAATCACAAATGCAAGCAGCATACATGATGTTTCAATTAGAGGTATAGTTACAGTATGATTAAGGGTTCAAACTGAGGATGCCTGCATGGCAAACATGGAATGGGATGATGAGGTCCTGGCGGGTTACATGCATAAGATGATGACAGCCAGGAAAGGGGTGCACTGGAGTAACCAGTCCTATTGCCAGCCATTTACCAAATGTAGGCAGATTAGGCAATATTGAGGGGCCAGGCCAAAGAACTTCAGGGCTACAAGGGTCCTAAAGATGGGCCGGACATATGCCCAGACTTGGGTCCCTTGCTCACAGTGACATTGGATTCAAGCTAGCCTGGCCGATGAGGGGTGATTCCCTGAAACCGGTTCCACGATACTTGTTTCTGGTCCAGGGAGGACCTGTTCAGGTAGTTCAGGTTGGACTGTTCCCATGAGAAGCAGGGTCAAGACTGATTTGCATATGGCTGGGTGTAAACTGGGATGGCATGGTGAGGAAAAGAGCAATGGATTTAACCCTTATCTTTCGACTGGGGGTGAGTGTTTAAAAGGTTTCAGCACTCTGTACATCATCTTGTTGGGTTTACTGTGACCAGTCCTTTTTCCAGCCACTCAACAAGTGTAGGCAGGTTAGGCAATATGGAGGAAGCAAGGCCAAGGTGCTTCAGGGCTACAAGGGTCCTAAAGATGTGGAAACCGTATGCTGTAAAATTGGGAAAGGCGATTGCACATGGGGACTGGCATGTAAGTTTAATCGTGCATGCAGCCTATTGCATGGACAGTCGCCCAAATAGATGTGGAAAGTCAAAGGGGTAGGTTGTGGGCACAGGCGCACTGGATGGCAGTAGCCCATTTTGAGAAACTTGAGATGGCTCAAACCCCAACCAGAAACATTACTGTAAGTCAGCCATGAGGGAAGGAGAGTACATCTTGGTCTCACACAAAGACATCAGACTACCCACCGATTTTAGAAATTTGGCAATTATGGGTGCTCCCAAGAAAATGCATCTTTTAATACAAAGCAGTGATGTTCAGGGCTGCCTTTGGGATTGCGTTCTTCAGGACCATGTGATTGAGGTAGGTAGTATCCACAGCTAGTTCAGGTGCAGAAGAGGTCTCCCTATATGGCCAGGACATACACATGCAAGAGAAGCACTTGGTAATGATGCCAAGAAGATGCAAGACTAGTCAGGGGAGAGGATGTGGCCTTACAGCTAGAGCAGACTACCTCAATGCTCTGGAACCAGGTTTGAGCCTCGGCAGGGGCACTCAACATTTTGTGATTGTGGGCAAATCACGTAATCTTCTTGTGCCCAACAAAAAATAAATCTGTCCATCGATAACGTAACTGGTGCTCATGTAAAGCCCTCTGATACCTTCGGGTCAAGTTCGCGCTATATAAAACTCAGAGAAAAATAAAACAATTCAGGAAGGGAAAGGCAAGTACTTCTCTTGTAATGCATACATGCAGCTGAATGCTGCTCAGTGTGCCTGACGCAAACATTCCTAGCGCTAAGACCACTGGGAGGGGTGGCTCTATTAATACATTGAGATGGAGCATTCTTGGGCAGATATAATTTCATGCAAATAATGTGCAGGGCAATTGCAATAGTGAGGTAACCGCTCATGCAGTTTGGAATACACTAGTTCAAAATAAGGGCACCCACTACAGTTGCACAACATGGCTCGCAGAAGGAGGTTATAATGAGGTGGAGGAGGTGGGAGCAATACATGCGCAAAAGTTATGTCAGGACTGTTTGGTGCTGACAGTTTCCACAAGGAAAACCAAAGGGGATGATGGACTGAGTGTTGAACGATGCAAGCACTCACCCCCAGTAAACTGATCTGGGTTTAATCCATCATCATTCTTTAGCTCACTCCGCCACCCCAGTTCAGACATGGCAATATGCAAATCAGTCTGACCCTGTGCCTCATGGCAACAGTCCAGCACAAACTGCCAAGCCATGTCTTCCCTGGACTGGAAATAGGCATCATGGGACCGGTTTCTGGCTAATCAGCCGTCATCAGCCAGGCTAGCTTGAATCCAGTGGCAAAGTGAGCAAGGGACCCATGTCTGGGCATACCCTGCCAACTTAGGGCGAATAAAGCAAAACCAAAGGGGATGTTGGACGGAGTGTTGAACAATGCAAGCACTCACCCCCAGTCAACTGATCTTGGTGTAATCCATCATCATTCTTTAGCTCACTCCGCCACCCCAGTTCAGATATGGCCAATTTCCACAAGGAACCTAATGGACAAGAAGACAATGTGGTTAGTTAAGAAATCCTATGTGGTGCATGCACAGAAATAGACAAAAAGGAGACAGTGTTTCAAGGAGGTCTGTATGATAAGCACATGGGTGAAAAGTTTCAGCAGGTAAGGCATGACTTGGGAGCAGCTACTCCTGATGGTGTCAGGCTTGCTGGAGACCCAGAGCGAGCCCAACATGCCTTTGGCAAATCTGCAGCTCACAACCTTACAACATTAGGCCAGGGGCGGATGTTGGAGGCAATGAAATTAGAGCACATGGGGCCTGTCAGCTTAGTATGGTCTGAAATCATACCTAGATGAAGTTGAGGTGGGTGATAGAACACAGACCAAATTTAAATGTCATGGATGAAACACAATACAGAGATGAAGAAAAAAATCTTCAAAGATATGGCCAGTAGTTTGGTTGGCCAAGTTGATCAATCTTTGGATCCCTAGGCATAGCATCGAGGACAGGGTCAACTTTTTGAGGTAGGCTTAAACTTGTTCCTACTCAACCTTACTGGGGCTCTAGAGCTAGTGGGCTGCACATAGAGACAATATGTATAAGTCAGGGGGGAACTTCACAGGAGCGATAGCCCCCAAGCTACGTGGTGGAATAGGAGCAAACAGAGCGGCAGGAATAAGGCGTCCACCTCGAGAACACCAACAACAGCAACTCCACCACCCTGCTTAACAACCTTGACAACCTCGGACTCAAATAGCTTGTCACGACTACCGCTGCATCCACTTCACCTTTGAAAATCCCACCGTGCACCGCCACACACAGCGGGCCCCACGCTGCAGCAAGAGCAAAGTCACTGAAGACCTGCCCTCGCCCGAAACCCACCAACAGACTCCACCAACACCGACATGCTGCCCGCAACCTCAGGCAATGGAGCGACAACTGCGCCAACACTCTCGCCCAATCAAGAAACCCTCAAATAGACGCACCGACAAAAAGGCCACCGGGTTCTCCGCCAACCTCCAAGCATCCAAGCAGGTCTGCCGTAGGCTCCAGAAGAAATGGCACCACAAACAGACACCGGACAGCAAAGCAGCCTACAAGAGCGCCACCCGCAGAGACCACCCACTCATCCCAACCACCAAAAGGACCTCCTTCAAGGAACGCATCAAGAACAACACACACAACAGCAAAGAGCTCTTCAACATTGTGAAGGAACTCTCAAACCCCAGCTCCAACACCAACAACATCCTGCCATCACAAGACCTCTCAGACTCCCTAGCCACCTTCTCCCACAGCAAGATCACAGACATGCACGACAGCTTCAACAATCAGGACCCCCGACAGCCACTGACAGCTCACCGCCCTCCAGGAACACCGACCCCCTGCTCTCCTGGATCAACATCAACGACCACGACACCATCAAAATCATGAACACCATCCACTCCGGCTCACCATCAAACCCCTGCCCGTCCCACATCTTCAACAAAGCAAGCTCCACCATCGCACCCCATCTCTGTAAAATCATCAACAACTCCTTCGAGACCGCCATCTTCCCAGAGAGCTGGAAGCAAGCCGAGATCAACGCCTTACTCAAGAAACTCAAGGCAGACCTTAAGGACCTCAAGAACTTCCGGCCCATTTCCCTACTCCCGTTCCCGGCGAAAGTCATCAAGAAGATTGTCAACAGGCAACTGACCTCCTTCCTCGAAGAGAACAACACCCTAAACCCGTCCCAATCCGGTTTCCACAGCAACCACAGCACCGAAACAGCCCTCATCTCTGCCACCGACGACATCAGTGTCTTGCTGGACAATCGAGAAACCTTGGCCCTCATCCTCCTGGACCTTTCAGCTGCCGTCGACACCGTCTGCCACCACACCCTACGCACACACCACCACAACGCAGGGATCCGTGACAAAGCCCTGGACTGGACCACCTCCTTCCTCACCAGCAGAACTCAGATTGTCAGCCTCCCCCATTCCGATCTAAAGACACCAAGATCATCTGCGGCATACCCCAAGTATCATTCCTCAGTCCGACACTCTTTAACATCTACATGGCACCACACGCCAACATTGTCCGATCGTACAACCTCAACATCATCTCATACGCCAAGCTGATCCTCTCCCTCACCAAGGCCCCCACCACCGCCAAACTAATCTCCACGAAGGAATGAAGGCCGTCGCACACATCTACATTGGGTGCGACCTGCAGGGACCTGTAGGATTGGCTCCCACTAAAATGCACTGATCCTGGGTGCGACACTAGAACTGCGGGATTCCATGCATGCACCTGGCTGGACCCTGGCAGAGCGCAATGCCTCAACTGGCCGCCACTATTGGTCAATGTGAATCAGTACTCCCCCCTACTAATCAAGGACCTAAAGGCCAGATCGGGCTCAGGCCATTCTGCATGAGCAGTTGGCAGTGACAGATGATTCGGGGGTGCTCTAACCTCAGGGGGGGAGGTGGGATCTGACGATGCCTATCTGCTTGTTGGACTTGCGCAATACCCCCAAGGATGGCTATGATTTGAAGCACAGGGCCCTGTATTGCAGGACCATTGTTGCCGCTGTCCTCTTTGTTGCCGCTCTTCAAGTTTGTCCCTACCCTTGCTTTCTTTACTCCGCTCCCTCTTCATCACTTGCTTTCTTCCCTCCATCTCCTGAATGGGACTGCAGGGTCCGACAGCGCCTGGACTGTGCCTGGAAGGATCTGTGGGATGGCTAGGGGAGGCGCAGGGATCAACTTCGGGAGAGCATAGGGCCTGGGTTCAACCTGGGGCCATCTAGTTTATCTACCGGATTGACTATCCAACAGGCATAGACCTCATAGGGACGGGCGCCGTGAGATTTCTTTTTTTGCCATGGCTTCAATCCTGAACGGCTTGTGGGAAAGGAACTAGCAGGCAACCACTGGCCAATGGATGCCCACTGCCCAACAAATAGTGATGGATCTCTTGCATTCAACTACTCCATTTGTCCCAGCGCAGGCAGTCCTGGAAGTTGTGGAGCAAGCGGGAGCACCCTTGGGGTAGAGACACGGCAACCTGTTGTGACACTTAGCGCCAAGCTGGACAATGTCCTTCTGGCAGTGGAGAAAATTGGTGCAACGCTGGAATGTACGTGGACCTCCCATGAAAGCAAGATAGATAAAGTGACCACGGACTTCAATTTACTCCGTGCAGATCAGCGCAAACTAGCTGAGAAACAACACAACACTGAACTCACTCTGGCGGAACTGCAACCCATCACCCAAGAAAATACAACCTTGATACAGGTGCTGTTGAGACGTATGAACACCTTGGAGGCTCAAAAAGAGTACCGTGAAGGCCGATACCGACACAACAACATTCGGGTAGTAGGACTTCCAGAGGGCATGGAAGGCCGGGACTCATTGGCATATGTTGAAGCCTGGATCCTTAGATTGGTACCTCCCACAGTGCAGTCCCCCCACTTCACAGTTGAACGGTCGCACCATGTGCTGTCACGGAGATCTCGGCCAGGGGTTAACCCCAGACCCTTTCTGTTCTGCCTTCTCAATTACAGAGACCGGAACAACAACAGCATACTGCGAAAATCATGCCAACTACAAGAAATCAATTTGAACAGCGCTTTGTTTATGCTATTTCCGGATTATACGCTGTCCATGCAGAAGCACTGGAATTCTTTCCAAGCTGTCAAGTGTCGCCTCCGTGAGCTTAATTTCTGATATTCCCTGCTGTTCCGGTGCACCTTCAAGTAGTAGACAAAGATAATGTTTGCCTCTTTGACTCCCTCGAGAATGCATGGGACTGGGTGGAGGGTGTCTGTCACACATTCATGTGTCCATACATTGCCGGAAGTGAGCCTGGCCAGAGACATCAAAGTTTGCCGACGTGGTCGGAGGTGACACCCTAATCGCTCCTTACCACTCAAAGCTGTACCCAACCCAGAGAGGGTGATATCAGATAGGAGACAAGCTCTGCAGGCGGCGACTGCACTGCATACTCAAACCCAAAATATGGATCCAGACAATGACTCTGCGAAGTCCTCCAACAAAGACGGTTCCTCAAATACGAGCTTGACCAGGATGGGATTACCGGTGCCACAACACACTGCTGATTAAATCATCTGTCTCAGCTGGGCAATCACCAGCACCCCTGCCTTGTATGATGATTAGTAACATTCTGATGTATTATAGTGCTAATTATCAGTTGTACATAATTATTTGTGTTGCTGTCTAAAGAGGGAAGATGTGTGGTATAGTGGTGGAATGTTTGGGAGTTGAACATGGAATGGGAATTAGCCTTGGGGGTTCGAGGTGGGCGGTTGGTGAGCCAGTTGAGATATTGGAATATCCTTACACACCTTGATGACGGCATAAGAAAAATTGAACATAAGCTCCTACGGTTAGAGACGAGATTAGTGACAAGACCGGAGTGTGCACCTCAACTGGATGCAAAACATGAGGAACTTGCTGCTCTCCTAGAGCACCTCTGGTGCACAAATGATGCAGCTCATTCCACCCTTATAGAGTATGGCCTCGGATCGCACAGGACATCTTCTAGCATGGCTTATATGCCAGGAGCAGGCACTATTGAAGCCCTTCGGGATCATAAGGGACGACTGTTACAAATGCAGTGTGAAATTCATGCTGAATTGGCTCAACACTATACGCTCTATACACCTCGACACTACCTTTGACAATTAACATTTTGCAGGCTTTTTCTCTCAGCTGTAGCTCCCTGTCATCAACCCAAT
Organism: Lissotriton helveticus; assembly: GCF_964261635.1. NCBI lineage: Eukaryota > Metazoa > Chordata > Amphibia > Caudata > Salamandridae > Lissotriton > Lissotriton helveticus. Next base: position 488,434,350 of record NC_136069.1, read on the forward strand.
GCAATGCGCAGAACTAGAGGAACCATTTCACTTGTTGAAATTCATTAAGCCGTCAGAGCTCGTGCATTGGGTAAGACACCAGGGGCTGACGGTCTACCCCCGAGTTCTGTAAAAGACATATGTGCATACATTAATACCGCACTTGCATGCACTATAGAATGCTGCGCTTGAGACTACCCTGCTCCCCACTTCACTGCGTGATGTGCTGCTTGTTTCTCTGCCTACAGGGAGCTTACTGAGCTGGGATCGTACTGCCCACTTGCCCTGTTAAACACGGATTATAAAATCCTAGCTAAGATAGTAGCTGGCCACCCAGATCTTCTGGTTTCAGCTCTGGTCTATGCTGACCAGGATGGTTTTGTCCCATCTTGTAGCACTTCGTTGAACCTGAGGCACTTCTTTACGGCCTCTACTAACTGCCCTCTGTAGTGGCCACACTCTGGATGCCTGGTTCTTGATCTTGAGAAGGCCTTCGGCTCCCAGGAGTAGAACTTCCTTTGTGCTGCCCTGATCTAATATGGAATTAAGGGCAGGTTTCTCCGCTTGGTCCGTTTGCTATACACAATGCCGACTACCAGAGTGAGAACTGGCCACACATCTCTTCCCCATACCAATATGCAGCAGGACACGGCTAGAATGACAGCTACTCTTTGCCCTGGGAATTGAGCCGCTTGCAGTGGTGATTCGGATGCGGGGTGTGGAATGTGGTATCTCCTTGGGAGAGGGCATGCACATAGTCTCGCTATACGCGGACAATATTCTGATATACCTCAGAGATGCACGATCGATACCAATCGTGGTGGCCCAGACACTCACAGATTTTGCAGACCTCTCTGGACTGTGGTTAATTGGATCAAATCCTGTCTCTATCCTTTCGTGTCTGTGCACCCCAGACCTGCTCTCTAATGGAGGTTGCATCTGGTGGCATCCTTACACCTTCCGTTATCTGAGAGTTAGAATATACCATCAGCAAGAAGACCTTCTAGATCGTTACATGGAGAGGGTGATCAACGCGCTTCGGTCTCAGATGTGCTTTTGGCACACACTCCTGCTATCAGTCATGGACCAGATAGCTCTACTGAAAATGGTGACACTTCCCAGGCTGCTGTATTATTTCACCAACCTCCCTCTGTACATCTCAGCCTCCCTTTTTCGTACATTTGAACGGACGATGAGAGAATTTATATTGAATAACTCTGATTGGCCCTTACCAAGCTTTGCCTACCAACAGATGGGCAGACTGGCGGTCCCCAATATGGAACAATACTATCTTGCCTCGCAGCTGCAATAGGGTAGCAAGATGGCTGGTGGGACTTCAGTTATGTGACACTGCCGCTGTTTCCCCGTCCTGGTTGATGGTGTCCATAATCCAGCTATTCCACCCCAAGCCACTACTTTTGGGGGTTGCATACCAAAGCTTCTGTAGGAGTGTCTATGTTATGCGATCGACTTTGCCATATGCACCAGAATTGCCCCTGACCCTGCCCGACTGACTAGAGGCAGGAACTCATATGCTTGGTGATGTATATCAGGATGGTACCCTATTTCTCTATGACACACTAACAGAAATAAATGACTTATCTGCTGGCCAATTTCTGCTGATTAACTCCCTACTTGCAGCCCTGGGTAATAAATGAGGGGACATGGCCCCGGAACACACCACGCTTTTGACCATCCAGCACTTGCACATCATCGGGAGGGGTAGACTTCTCATGAAATGTTTCGCTGATTCATTACCCCAACACACAGAAGTGATGCTAATGCCACTGAGGCAACACTGAGAGGTGGATAGACATCCCACCTTCGCTGATAAGGAATGGGCTGAAACATGGCTATTTTCTTCTTAATCAGCTGATAGCGCTCCTCTCTTTGCTTTCGTCTGCTCAGCACCTTGACAGTGTGCTTTACAAATACCATCCTATCCTAAATGCTGAGCAGTCCCACCTATATTCCTTGCAACGCTCGCTTCCACCTCATTCAACATTATATACTTCAAAGAGCACACCTCAGCCCAGCCAAAATAAACAGATATTTCCACTACGCAGATGCAGCCAGCACTAGGTGCCAGGCCACTGATGCTGATCCCATTCACATGCCGCGGATCAGCCCATCTTTGCACACCTACTAGCACTCAGTCAGCACTACATTAGCTGCCAGTTCTGGCCTCTTCCTATCACACAACTGGGAGGAGTATATATTGCACCTCTACCATAGAGGCAAAAGACAGAAGGTCATCTCCTGCCTTCTTGACCTGGGTATACTGACACCAACCACCTGATCACAAAACGATGGAAGCCACCCAACCCTTGCACCTTAATGGCCAGGAGACCGTCACTGCTAGTGAGGGCTAGGGCGGAGAGTGTTGCATTGCACACTGAGGATACCTTAGGCCTTCTCAAAAACCCCATAGCAGCAAGCTGGGATGCCATTCTGCATTACTTTCAGGGCACACAACCAGGAAATGCGCTAGTCTGTCTCTGCCTTCCCGGCGGACCCAGATACTCTAAGTTCGTAATCAGCTCTTGCGCAATTGAGAAAGGCGAGCAGAGAGCAGCAGACATCCTTGCTCCAAAACACCACCTCACCTCCCTAATGCTTGGAGTTGCGAACGCGCCTGACATATTTGCTACTACCGCAAGTAGGGGCCATTCAACGTTCCAAATGGGCCAAGCTCCTTCTGGTTCCTTTTTGTTTGTCCACCTCTTATACTTCCCTCTTCCCAAAAAACATGTAGAGCGACCACTCACTTCACTAATGATGGCTGTGGAGGTACACTTTTAATCTACCCACACTCAACATGGATGTGATAATGAGCCATCCCTTATATGGACATAAGTCAGCACTAGCATGCTCATTATACAGTAATAAAGAACTGTATAAAATGTGTTGACTTTCATATGTATGGCAATTATCAAATCAAATCAAATCAGTTTTTTTTTAAGTGCAACTACTCATCCGTAAGGGTCTCAAGGCGCTGTGGGGTGTGGGGGTGGGGGGGTTCGCAGGTTCCAGGGAAAAGTGGTTGCATTAGAACACCCATTCATTCTCTCAAACGCTTGGATGTAGATGTGTATTAACACAAACTGTGGTACACAAACAGGGAGGGAAACAAAAGTGTGGTGGGTGGGTCAAAGTCTAAGAAGGGCCTATTGATCTTGTGTTTAGATTTATCGTGCCTTTTATTGAGTTTACTTGTTTATTAAAGTGTGAGCAAATGGCCTCATCATGGAAGTATATTGTACGTAGTACACGGAGCATCCGGACCAGCAACCTGCAGTTGGTAATATTCATAAGCGCTCTTACCTGTAAGTCCCTTTTGATACAGTGAACTGCTCAGTTCCAAGAGCTATTTACCAGATGCTCAAGTCTTGTAATGTTATATCAATGTATATTGCGCAAAATATAGTAGCAACTTTGCAAACTGCATACAATGATTGTAACACAAAAGTCAATAAAGAGATTTTTTTTAAAAGGACTGCAGACTCTTTTCTTCAAAGAGTGACTAAGCATGGTTTATGGGAACGAGGTCACTATATTGGGTTGTAAAATGAGACCAAGGGACAAGAGTGGCAGGATTAAAAGAGGTGACCCGGCACAACAAGAGCCTATATAGGCCCAGGTTCATTACCTGCCCGGATGCCCGAGGGGACAATTGAATTTCAGGCAACCCAGTCTTCAATGTGGTAAGACAGATAAACAACATGAAAAGTGTAGGCTGCCATGGGCGGCACCCCTCTACATTTGAACTAACCAATCAGGCGAAGGTAACAGGGCACAAACAAGAGGCAAGAGGCTGCAGCTGAGTTGCGTATGCGCACAGCACCTTAACGAAGACCCACCCACACTTCGGGTAAGCTAGCAAGAAGAGGGCACCCACAACAACACCCATGGAAAGTCCTTTCTACGTAGAGTAAGGCTTTGCCTTACTCCATATTTACAAGGCCATAAAAAGCCATGCTGGGTGGCTTTGCCTGGCCTTGTAAATAAGGGCCAGCACACTGCGCCTCCGGAGCGTTCCAAAGTGGCGCTCCGGCAGCGTAAAAGTGCAGCAGGGGCATTGTAAATATGCCCTTAAGTGTGGATCATTTATCATGTTGGTGTTGGTAGAGTTTGATTACCGATAGGTGGATACAGCAGTAATAAGATCTAAATGTGTTCATCCTTAGAGGAGCGGGGGTACAAAAGGGGGGTGTAAAATGAGGCCAAGTGGTAAGAACGTCAGCGTTAAGTCTACAGGAGACAAACTACAGAAACTCTCCAGAATCTCTCTGCCACACATCAACGTAGAAAGTAAGGTCCCCCCCTTTTTAGGAAACACGACATCTTATTCATCCAAGGAGAATCCGCAGCAACGCTAACACATCCAAGGGACACTATGCGACAGAGAATACCTTGTGATGTAGGAGAGGTGAGCTGGAAGATAGCAGCTGTGGGGAATGATGAAGACTCTTCTCTTATGGAGTGGAGCTTAATAGAAAAAAGTTTTTCTGTTGATTTAGGTTGTAGACTACATCTGTCTCCTTTGGTGGGTCACACTCATAGGTAGAAACTGGGAGGAAGAAGCGAAACAAAGCTGTAATGTATGGCTTCAGGTCCTGGAAACTGAAGCAAGCTAGGGTTGGACTATTTTAATGCAGCTTTGAATGTCTTGGAGTAGAAAGATGTGTCACTCCAACCATTTTTCGGTTCAGCTTAAAATTGTACTACAATAAAGTGTAATGACTATGTACTCAAGTGCAATTCCTTTTTAAAGTAGAAAATTCCTTGATTCTTACTAACATGTACTGCCTCGAAACCCTCAGATTTATCTACATTAAGCGCATATGCCAAATTAAAGCAACTTGTATTTACTCGAGACTCCTACGGATTCCGTCCTAGTTTTGAGCAAGTACTGAATGCCATTATTGATTGAGAATGTCGCATGTTGTTTGAGGCCTAGATATTTGTCCAGTTTTGGCTTTTTGAAAGAAAACTATGGCGTAAGCCTTTGTGGAAAGCCGCATTTATACAAACTTTGCATGACAGCTGATAAAGAGATTTATAAAATTTATATACGCTGTTTTATAACTCTTGAAGCTCTGACCTCAGTTTCATATGGCTTGAAATAGCAGAATTGGCCCATTTGCAAACGGGAAAAACGCTTGATACATCTAACATGAGGGATATCCTGTCTGCCGTATTTTAAGTACCATTGGATATAATGCATAATGGATATATGTGGTGGAGGAGACATCTGCCACTTTGGTGACAGACTATCCTGTCCTTCAAACTCTAAAAAAGGCACTGTGTTCTAAATGTGATTACTGGTTTCATCCTTTCATCATTTATGACTGTTGAATTGTAATGATTTACGTTAGGCATTTCAATAATGTTTTACTTAAATAAACAAACACTTATACATCACACCAATTGCTGGTGTGCCAGTTGCTATTGGAATCTTTCTTTGAAGAAACAGATCTTGAACCTGTTGCAAAGGTTTTGCCCTCAAAGACATGAGCAGAAATTTCCATAATGTAGGAGCTATGGCAATGACGAGCATGTTACCATAAAAGCACATTCTGCATAGAATGACTGCTTTAGACCCTTGCATGACAATTTTAACTAGCATGTATTTTGAGGGTGAAGAGCAGTGGTTAATTTTTTTTTTAAATAAGGGCAGGGGCTCTTGTCAGGAGGTAGCTTCAACCTCCCCATTTCTCCTGTTAGCACTGCCTAAAAAAGAACCAATTACTAACCATGAAAGTGGGGAGAGGATGTCGCATAATGGTCAGAACTGCCAACTTCGGAGTTGGGGAACCATGTTTGAGTCTCGGCATTGGCTCAACATTCTGTGATTCTGAGAAAATCACTTAATCTCCCCGTAAATTAATGAGTCCATAACTGGTGCTCATGAAAAGTGCCAGTGTTGCTGATTAAGTACTGGTGCTGAGCACCAGAAACCACCGCCTCAAATTAAGCACTGGTGTAAAGTGGTGTGCGCAGGCAACTGGGTCAGTGCTAGACCAAGCTTACAAATATATGGATGTGATAATATCCTCGATGTTTCTCGCGGAAACTTTGGCTCAGACAAATGAGATGTGATCCTGTCTTCATACTCATAGTGAGTCTTACTGTAGTATAATCTTGGTAACAGTTCCTTAGTAATCACTAGATAATGACTGTTCACGATAATCAATCCTATTAAATATGTCCTCAGGCTCAAAGGTAAAAAATTAATATTGTTTTAAGTTTAATCAGTTGAAAATTGGCCATGGCTGTACTGCAACCTGGCAACTAATAGTCAACTGATGACTCACCTAACCGCCAGGGCTCTTTGTCTTAAGGGGCCAGTTCACTTTCCTGAAAAAAGAGGGTAGGGACCAAGCCACATAAATAGATAATGCCAGTGCCATTCTTGTGACCAGAGATCATGCCATTCATTTTGGGGCAATTTAGTTGTAGCCAGCTCTGATTCAGCCAGGCTTCTACAATATTTCCAAAACACATATCATCACAGTTTCCCCACTGGTTGGAAGATCCTTCCGATGCCATTAGCCGCTGGACATTGTCTGTATCAGCCCTCACACGTGAAAGTAAGAAGGTTTGAATGCAGATATTGAAGAGGATAGTTGAGAGGAGTGACCACTAAGGCACATCATCTTGGAAGGAGGGGTTTAGCAAACGTCCATGGGTAGACGGGCATCCAACCCAAGATGAGGCAAACATGGACAATACAGTTAAGCAGGCCATTGACTGCATAACTGTAATGGTCCATAGTGCCAAACGTTGCAGACAGTTCCAATATCACCAGCATTTTTTATCTGGTCCTATCAGCAATTCTTTGGATAAAGTTTGCTAGTTCAAGCAGGGCTTCTTCTGTTTCCACAACATGGCCCCCTAAACACCATTAGACCTTACCACTTTTCTTGATTAAAAGTTCCAATTCATCAGGTAGAAGTTTGGGACATCCTAACAAACAGAGGTGAGCAAGTAAAAAACCTGAAACTAGTTCTACCACTTCACCTGTTGGAAAAAATGATACAGAAGCAGGATACCATAGCACACCCCTTTTTTATTGATTGCTTCAGAGGCGTGAAATGGAATATGAAATTCAGAAAACAGATTCTCTGTGTCTCTGGTTATTTGTCACTATAGATACTTTGAATTCCTCATCTTTCCCTGATATTCATATCCCTGAGGATCCGGATAGCCCTTGTTGTTAGGTTTTCTGAAGCAAATGCATTGGAAGATCTAAAAGATTTACACAATTATTTAAACTTAGAACAGTTGAGAACATCGCCAGAATAATGGAGTGCCTTTGATCCGGATGGTATCGTAGCACTGTGCTGCAATACTGGTGGGCATGGATTTTTGTTCCTTTATTTAAGCACATAGTACTATATGGCGCCTGCCACTATTTTAGGGGAGCAGCATTAAAAGTCCTTGTTTAAAAAAGTAGTTGGACCATCTCTGGGTTTTATAGATTATTATGTCTTCTTGTTTGTGCCGGAAGAACATATTTGAGTCTTCTTCTTAAACAATGGAAAACAGGATGACCAAAAACAACTAAATTGCTACTCACCAAGATGGCTTTCATTGGGGAATAAGTTATATGCATAATGTATTTTCTCTTGGTTTTTTTTGCCCAGATTTCGACGGAGCAGGGCCCATTATATATCTGGTCCAATGGTCAAGGCCACAGTAGAGATACACTGTCGCTTTACAAGGACCTGGAGTGATTTAAGCAAAGTCAGGTGTTCCTTGGAGTTGTGACCCCAAGGGAACATTTGCATTTTATTCATGAAGCTGGGCCCTGAGGTGATTCACACCAGTGGTTCATTTGTAAAACAATAAGTGCCAGGGCCTTCGTTAGGAAGGCACAGCAGCTTGCACCACACATGACCCTGCCACGCTGCTAATGACAGTACTAACACAGTTACTAACCATCACATTCCTACAAGTGTGACAATTCATAGCAATCAAGGACACCAAATCTACAAGAAAGGTGTGGGTGGCACGTGTTAGTGATTGTTGATGTGTATTAAATGAATACACTGCTGTTGTTGTGCTCATATCCTAATTTGGTAGACTGTGCGACCATGTGGCAGATTATCACAAGCACCGGTGCTAAGAATTAAGTGCCGGCTCAACACACCGGAAACCACCAGCTCAAGTTAAGCACTGATTCAGTCACTGACAGGTGTTCCTGAGAGTTGTGACCCCAAGCGAATACTTGGAATTTATTCATGAAACTAGAATGATAGGTGATCGAATGTACCTCTACAGACCATTTGCTGTACAATTAATTTCCTATGGTGGAAATAAGCTGCCCACAGAATGAGGTTTTTTTCACCTTCACTGGTTTATTATGATTTATTCTTCAACACGTAGATGATGATTTTTTTCCAGGTTGCTCCTTCCTTACTAGCCTACTCAGTCTTGAAGAAGACTCACTGTTGAGGCATTTACTGGCCCTTTTCCTTCTTTCCGGGTCGAAACGTCGACATCCTATGTAAAGCCGGGATCCAGGAGAAGTTTCACAGAGGAACAATTTGGAGTTTGTACCTCATTCTGATGAAACTGAATTTGATTCTGCTATGTAAAAAATATGTGGAACAGGCTTCGATTTGAAGAAATATGGCATACGTAGTATTTCCATACCACCCTTTTTTCTTTTCCTTCTTAAATCTACACGATCACCCTCTCTGAGCACCTCTCTTGTCACTGAAAGTTTTATGGAATTGATAATTAAATGTAATCTATGCATGTATAATGTCGTTTTGTAATAAAATTTCACTTTTCTAAAGTGATTTTCTTTTATGTGTGTTGTAAATGTTGACTTCATAACCGTGCAATTGAACTTAAGTGGGGCTATTTAAGTAATCATAGAGGAGTTGATTGATTTGGCTCTCTGTTTTATGATTTTTCAAATACCTTTTCCGAATGTACCATTGTTGTCTGTCTCGCATTGCTTCAGGCCAGCCAATAACCAAGTGGATTGTGTGATCCCATGGAAGATGTAGAGGAGTGCTTCCCATATTGAGAGATTCCCACAAAGCATACAGAGATTTATGTGTCTTTAGCAGAGTAGCTGTTGTGGCTGTGCCACTGAATGCACTTAGCTTTGCTTAGTGGGTGTCATGTTTTCTGCATCCATTCTTCAAATTTGTATTTTCCAAAAAGAAACTCCCTACGTGAGATTTTGTTTCCTGCAAATAAAATAATATTCTAATGCACAGGGACTTTGCTTACAAGTCTATTTAGAGTTGGTAAAACAAATTATGGTTGCCCTGCCCTTCATTGGGTAGGTAACATTACTGTGATCTGAATGCTCTGTGGCAGACACTTGATCAGGTCAGAAATTTCTAACATCAAATATCATTCCAAATATGTAGCTCAATAGGCATACACAGTAAAGGATACTCTTTTCCGAAGGCATTACCGGCAGCCATCCTCAGCCTGGTCCTATCTGAAGCCTCCTTTTATGAGATAATTCCTTTACTGCGTATGCCTATTGAGCTACATATTTGGAACACTATCTCATATCTAGCGCTTGTTCCAGTATCTTCGTTGAATCTCTTCTATCGCAAGAGGCTTTCCAGAATATCAAATTACTGATTTTAACATTTAGCGGGACCAGGTCGCTTTTCAAATATACCTACACGATGCGTGTTTGATAACCAGACATCCAACCTTTTCGTGAAACTGTTGATTTTAAAATTAATAAGACATTGTTGCACAGATAATTGTGTGACTTTCCTAAAGAAGGATTTGTATACGCCACAACGCACGTCGAGTTAATAAAGATATTGCCACTTTTTAACCCTTTATTTATACATATTGATTAAATGTGATGTGTTACATATTGTGTATAATTTTTTTAATATATTGTATAAATATCATTTGTTTAGATAATATGAGAAGAAATTATTAAAACGGTAACAACTTTGAATATGTGTTTTCTGTCTTCCTTGGTCTTCTTAATGTCATAGATACTGTGTATATTGTTTGCTTTATTCACATTGCCTAGGAGTTTTTGTCACTACCATTTAAGTCCCTGTCCTAGGAATTGAACTATCCATTGTTCAGGGGGTCCTCGTTTTTTCTCATTCATCAGTTCAAGAATTTAGCCATAGCAATAACTATGATTTCAGTAGTGTCTGTTTTTAAAATACGCAGAGCCATATGGCAAGATCTTAATCCGATCATTTTACAGACTGTTTTAAGCCACTTTTATCGAGGGTGCTTATATGCAGGGCACACAAACAGGACATGAGATAAAGTCTCATCCTTGGTTACACAAAAATGACATTTTGTGTCTTGGTCTTCCCCCCACTTTTTCATAAAAAGTTTTAGTGGTAGAGTGCCCACTCTAAATTGATGAAATAATTTTCTATCTCCGGGGCACGTGATAATATCCCAAAAGGCCTCAAACCTATATTCGCTTTTAAAATCAAGGAAGAGGCCAGTAAGGGATGCACAAGAGACCAAGGACAGGGACTTTTGATAAAGCATGTCTCTATAAATAGCTTTGAAATCTTGTTTTGATGGGAAAGAGTTCCCTTAGGGGTCCTCCCACAAATGAATGAGGCCCATATCTGATAACGTAGCCTAAATCTTTCGTAACAATGTGATTTTATTAGATTTATCAGCTTCTCTAGTAAACTTAGCATCTTCAGCATAGAGCGCTAGCTCTGGAGTGGTCCAAGTCGACGCCAATAAGTGAGCGGTCTAAAACCCGCAGCTTCCTCAAAAGAAATGCACCCTAGATCTAATAGTAGGGGCCTAAGAGGAGAAGATTGAGGGAGGCCGGTCAATGACCTTAAGAATTTATTCTGAGCTACAACTAGTGGAGCTAAATTTTCAAAGCCTCATAATTCAGCACCATAGATTATTGACGCTCTAACCTTTCCTTGATATATGGCAAGGGCCGGTCCAACTGGTTTGGTTCGGGATAAATGGAATTCTTTTAAAAGGGCCCCTGCTAATTGATTATGCTTTAAGACTAGTAACTCTAACTGTGATAGGATCTAAGCAGGCATCCCTGCTTCCCTAAATGTGTCCCACATTTTGCGGCGGGGGACTAGATCAAATGCAGATTTAAGATCTAGAAATGAAGCATAAAGTGTCCCCCCTGCTAGGACCACAGTATTCCAATATTTCAACATGAATCTAAAAACTTGATTGATAGTGCTAACGTGGGAACGAAACCCTGCTTGATAGATGGATAGGATTTCATTGTCATCTATCCAACTGTTTACCCTACGTAGCACTACCCTAGCCATGATTTTTTGTATGGTGCCTATAAGGCGTATGGGCCGATAATTAATTGGACTAGCGTGATCCCCCTTTTTATAAATGGGGATAATTTCACCCCTGCGCCACGATTCCGGAATAGGGGCCCCTCTGGCCAGACCATAACAAGAATGAGGATGTATTTCAACCAGTTCTCCTGGTCTGACTTAAATACATCCGCCGGAATGCAGTCTGGTCCCGGTGCTCTGCCTGCTGCTACACAATCGAGAACTCTCTCAATTTCCGTCATAGAGAATGTTAGAACTGAATCCGTCTCTACCCGAGGCAAGTTCCCAGAACTATCTTCAAATGATGAGAATTGGGTCTGATAGTGTGCCACCCAAGCTTCTGGAGGGACATTATTAACCGGGGCCGGGCCGGCACTACCGCTACCCCATTTAATCAAGTTCCAGAACCGGCACCAGTTTTTCCCATTACTTGCTTCCAATAAGTCCCTCCATCTATTTTCATCAAAAGCCATCTTTGCCTTAAGTTGGATTGCCTTATATTCTATCCTCCGCTCCCTTACCTCCTGCAAAGAACCCACCCTAATCACTTGGAACCTGCATGCCCCATCAAACCATTTAGCGGTTTTATACACTGGAGCAGCATTGGATCTTTTGATATTTTTTGTAAAATAACTTTTCAACTTCACGAACAAGGACTGGTGAATCTCAGTAATAGCAGAGAGGTTGGCCTTATTGGAATCAAGGTAGGAAAGGGCTGAGAGGGATTCTTCGAGTATCAGCTTTATCTGGGCCATAGTACCCTCATCCTCGGAGACCCGTGCCCATTTCAATCTTCGATAGTCATGCGACATAAGTACGTCTGCCATTATAATGTCCGTACCACCCCTCGATTGTAAACAACCCTTTACCTCCAGTATCAGGGTTAGTGGATCATGATCACTCTTTGGTCCTATTAGGACCTCCATACCCTTTAGCCTCATCCAGAGTTCTAATTTAATTAAAAAGTAGTCAATCCTACTGCTTCTCATTCCGGTGTAAAAAGTGGGGTTACCCTTACTATCAGATTTGGATCTCCGATTGACAGCTCAAAGCCCTCTTTCCAATGTGAGACTTTTTAATTGTAAAACTGCCTCCGTCCATTTTTTAATCTGCGGGAGCGTTAATGATAGCACACCGCATGTTGCATCCTCATTGCTAGTGAGACAGCCATGTTCTAAGCCAAGTGGCTTGAGTATACAATTAAAATCCCCTGCAATAACCCAGTTACTTGTCCCTTTTAAAGATTTATTAAATTAGTCTAAGCTAGAGACGGTTGGAGAGGCTTTCCCCCCCACCATCACTCTTGCATATACATTAATCAATATGAAAATCAGGCTCATCTTTGAAGGTTATTTTAAGTGCCTGAATATCCGGATTATCTATCCCTAGTTCTTTTACCTGATACCCCACCTGCTGTCTGACCCAAACAGTTAATCCTCCTGAAGGGCGGCCTTTGGAACTTGCAATTGCTAGTTTACCAAAAGCCAGATAGTCTGTGCAAAAAATCTGGCTCAGAGACCAGGTCTCCTGGAAAGGTATAATATCAAAAGATTCAATAAAAGTAATCCAATCAGTAGAAGTGGTCTTCGATGAAAAGGCCAGCAATGTTCCATGATAACCTGTTTAATGTGCTAGGAGAGGGACCTTCCCCCTATTCTATCAACATCGAAGCCTCAATGTGCACATCCCTCCCTGTAGGGAAACATCACTTACAACGCAACTTTTACCACGCAATGCTTTTACATCGCAGCTTTTACAACGCAAATCATTACAACGCATTGCGCTGGGGGGCGCTCTAGGATAGGGAATAAGTTTAATTTACTGTCCAACACCTTCCCTAGTGTCCACGGGGACTGGAGTTGGAATAGTAAATTAAACTATTCAATTCAATTCAATTCAAATAATCTTTATTTCGATCATTTCAGATCATAAAAGATAAACACATAAGCATACTATAAAACATTAAGACGATTTCTGTATTACAGGTTTTTTTTTTTTTTTTTTTTTTTAAAAGCCATGATTGGAATCTAAAAAAAATATATGGTTTAAGGTTAAAAGTTAGTAGAAAATGCCATATTGGAGTCTTTTATAATTCTTGCGCGTGCTCTCCACATTGCCGTCAGAAATTTGGCCATGGCAAAGACGGTTGTAGGTGATAAGTCTGTTTTTAGCACTCTATATGCTGGGGCATAGGTTCGGAAGCCCAAGTTCTTTAAGTATGGAGCCAACCAGTAGCTCCTGATTTTGCTGTACGCTCTACAAAAGAAAACCACATGTAGCTCACTCTCCAGCTTGTAATTGCATGCTGGGCATGTGGCCAACTCAAGGTTACCATTCCAGGATTTGGTGAAGGCCCTCAGTGGTAGCGAGCCATATCTCCATTGCAGGAAAATCTTTCTTACATGCACAGGGGTCATGGCATCCAGAACATACTCAGGTCTGTAGGAGTCTTTTGCTTTCGTAAAAATGTCACTTAAAGACCCTTCTCTGATTGAACCCAGAGCTTTCTCGAGCATGAAATTGTAAAACAGTCTGGAGAGTTCTTTCCTTGGGAGGTTTGTGGCAGTTGTTTCAGGATTACACCACAACTCAGGAATTCCAAGTGTAGTACACATGTCCCGAATATACTTTAACCAAGGAATTTTGGACACATGTATTAGCCTGAGCAACTCCTGTAATTCGCTTCTGTAGTGGCCCAGATCCTGGCTGCTCCACAGACATCTCCAGTAAGTCAAAGGTTTTAGGCCCAGTTCTTCAGTAATTGGGCGGAGTGCCAAGTCCATTCTCAAGGGGAGGAGGGGGCTACTCGATGGAAGAGCCGCTAGCTGTCTTATAAAATTATTTTCAGCGACCTGGATATTTTGTAGTGATGTGTGTCCCCATAGCTCTGCCCCGTAGGCAATACCTCCTCTAGCTTGCGCTTTATAGATGTGTATTGCCGGTGTCAGAGGTCGAAGATAGGATTTCTTGGCAATTCTGGAAATAGCTCCCGCCCTCTGAATTAATTTTATAGTGGCCTTTGATTTATGTTGCTGCCAGGTCAGAGACTGATTAAGTGTAATGCCCAGGTACTCGATTACTTGAACTCTTTCTAGAACTACAGATCCCAGACGGGGATTTGGGCAATTTTGGTTTTTTTTGCTGAGAATCATGAATTTGGTCTTGGAGGGGTTTATTTCTAGACCCCTTTTGTTACAGAAATCCAAGAAACCGTCCAAAATTCTCTGCAGCCCCATTGGTGTTTTTGCCAACAGCAGGGTGTCGTCGGCGAACATAATCGCAGGCACCCTGCTGTTGTTTAATTGTGGAGCATCAACGTTGGGGATCCTACTCAGATGTTCTATTACCCCATTTGTAAAAAGACAGAAAAGAGTCGGCGCCAACACGCATCCCTGCCTTACCCCTCGTTGGACAGGGAACCTATCTGTCAGCCTACCACCCTTTCCGTATCTTACACGGGCGTAATTATCTGTATGTAGCCTTATTAAAATGTGCAGAATATCGCCGGGGATACCCATATCCGCCAGTACTGCCCACAACCTGGCCCGTGGGACCAGGTCGAAGGCGGCACGGAGATCAACGAAAACCGCATACAGTGACCCCCCTTCTAGGTGTGTTGTCTTCCAGTACAGAATGTTAAGTCTAAGTAGCTGATCGACTGTTGAGACTCCCCTCCTAAATCCTGCCTGAAGAGGGCTTAAAATATCTGTCTCATCCATCCAATTTTGGAGCTTATCAAGGATTAGTCTACCGAACAACTTTTGGGTCACATCGATGAGACTAATTGGACGGTAGTTGGCTGGAAGCAGGGGCGACCCCTTTTTGAATATAGGGACCACCTCCGCTCCCAGCCAAGTGTCCGGTATTCTCATCCCCCCCAGGACTGCATTAAACAATATCAACAGATAGGGTGACCAAATATCAGGTTCTTGTTTAAAGAGATCACCCGGCACCCCATCAAGTCCTGGGGCCTTTCCAGAGGACAGCCCTGCTAATGCCACCCTTATGTCTTTAATGGTAAAAGGGACAGCACTATGCGTGTTATGAGTAGAGGGTTTAATTATTGGTATCTCCTCGTTGTCAGAGGAATATAGCTGCTGGAAATGGTCCTGCCAGACGTTTGGAGCAATATTTGGTTCCACAGCCGAGGTGAACTATTCACTATCCAACACCCCAAAGCGCTATGCGTTGTAAAACTCGCGTTGTAAAAGCATGCGATGTAAAAGCATGCGTTGTAATGTCGTACATCCCTCCCTGTAATACCTATCTGAGGACTTAAGGTGGTCACAGGTGAAACAGTTGGCTGGGTAATAGAATCCTCTGCCGCTGTTAAAAGTTTGAAAGGCAGTCAATCACATGCATCTAGGCCAGACAAGGGGGCATACCTATTGGCATGGTTAAAGTCAAAAAGACTATCTATAGGTCTTTTTAGTGCCAAACGGCCCCCTTCCCCTGCGGGCGTAATGGTACGGTCTATAAAAACACCCCAGTGGCAAAAAGGAAACTTTCCCTGTATGATGTCCTGGGTTTCTACTCCCCAGATGCTCCAGTGGGAATCTAACAACATGCCCATTATTAATGTTGGCCACTACACAGTCACCCCGCCCTTCCTTTTTGAGATGTCCAACCGACAGAGCCCGTCTAGCCATAATCATTTGGTTACAAGTGTCCCGGCTCCGTATCCCTACTGCCTTTAGTTGTGTAGTAAGCCAGTGCATTGTTTTAGCCATTAGCTGTTAAGAGGATTCCATCTGCCCTTCCTGTAAGGTTGGAACATTCTTTAAAACTACTACCAGGGGGGCAGCGGCCAGTGGTAGATGTAAGGCTCTCGATCCATTTACATCTATCCTACCGGGCAAAGGATTAAGCACAACTGGGTAATCACAATCTGAAGAGACATGAAGAGTGGTAGGTTGGTTACCTGATCCGCATTAGGATTTTGTTGCGTGGAGTTGCATAGTGTCCCACCCCTGAACCTACTGCCCTCCTCCCTAGGGGTACTTGGGATAAGCTGAGAAAACTCACTGGACATGTTCCCTATTTCACCCACATGGCCACCCATTGGAGCTGGATCACCAACACAGTCTATTCTCGCCCTATCATTAATACCAGGTGGTACAGGAATTAAATTGGATGATAGGAAAATTGCGGGGATATGCTTGGGGATAACTGGATTGCACAAAACATTTGTAACAGGTATAGAGGGCCGATCAATTTTTCCCAAGGTGTCCTTAATAATACAGAGATTGGGTACAATTTGTAATTCAAATATAGTTAGTCTGTCCTCAATCAACGTAAGTCTTTCCATAATTGGGGTCAAAGATGACAAAATAAAAGCCCCCACTTTGGCCAGCAAAGCCTCATGAGCATCAAAATGCAAAACACTGTGTAAATCTTGAATAGAGACAACATTGCCGACGCTTGCAGGCAGAGGAATTGATGACAATGGAGATGCAGACCCGCCATTCCTATTAGACATTGGCTTTTTTGCACTTTTCTGCCTTTGCGGGCCTCCTCCCTTCTTCCTTTCAATAGGCAGTACCGATGGCAAGTCCATAGATGGAGGTTTGTGTTTAGGTGCCGACCTTGTGGCAATACGTGAGGCTATACCACTAGGTGGACCTTTTGAGGCAATCTCCGTAGCCGAAGAACTATTTGAATCCTCCATTATTATTGAGAAGTCCAAGGGGGTCGGGAGGATCTGGGTCGCACTTCTCACTGGATCATGAGGATCAGTATCAGGAGCCGATGAGTGCTCAGGTGTAGGTACAGATTTCAGACCACCTACGATGAGCGTTTACCTTGTGGGAAATCTAAAGAGAGACGTCGCTCGGTCAGTGCTTTCTCGTGGGCTAAGACCGAGTTGGCTCTAATCAAAAATTGGTCCAGAGTCCCTACAATGCTCACTCCAGTGAATGCAGATTTACCCTTCCCCTCACGAGTACTTATTATAACAAGGTGTGTCCACAACAAAGGACGGAAAAAAGACAATAAAATTTACCAAGTGAAAAGGGAAATCCCTAGATTTTTATTTATTTAGTGTTTTATAGAGCGTGAACCAGACCGGTGAGAGTATCAGAGCGCTTTACAGTAGTATCAGGTGGGATAACAGGACAAAAAAAGG
This sequence comes from Lissotriton helveticus, assembly GCF_964261635.1. NCBI lineage: Eukaryota > Metazoa > Chordata > Amphibia > Caudata > Salamandridae > Lissotriton > Lissotriton helveticus. The sequence goes on from NC_136069.1 coordinate 488,451,756, forward strand.
GGGGGAGAGTAGAAAGGATAGGGAACACATAGAAAGATACAGTACATGGCAAGACAAACACTCATAATATACGACTACATATTGGGAAAAGAACAAAATGATACAATAAGCTAGAAAAGCAGTCTCAGCACCCTGGAAGATTGTTCGGCAGAGCAGGGTAGGTAACAAAGGGAGAGGGGTCCAGGGATAATGCCGTAACGATAGATAAAGTGAGGTTACGGAGGATAATGTAATGTGAGCATTAGGAGAGGAATTTACCCATTAGGAAAGTTTTTGTCTCCTTTTTGAAGTGAGCTAGAGACGGTATTCTTCTGATGGCAGGTGGGAGTGAGTTCCATATTCTTGGTGCGCCTCCGGAGAAAGCCTGAGTGTTCCTTCTTTTTTCTTTCTCAGCAGTGAGCCAGTAGTACATAGATATCCACTAACCTGGGCAGTCACAGGAGTTAGAGGGGGGCCCAGCCCAGCCTCTTCGGGCCTCTAACGGGCTCAAACTGGCCTGCCCTTGGTCCAGGCTTGGTCCAGGCTACGTCCCGCGTGCGTCCCGCACCGCGGGGGGAGAGGCAGCGCTATATGTGCAGTGACACGCCTCCCCCTCACCAGCAGCAGTGGAAAATACAGGAGACAGCAGCACCTCGTCAATAACAATGCCAGCAGCAGGCAAAGGGAGAGAGAGGTTTACAGAGGGTACAGAGAGTCTATTTATTTTGATCTACATTTGTTTTTGTTTGAATTTTATTTGAAGTCACACATTTTTAAGACATTAAATTTAAGTAACACTTTTTTCTATTTTTTTTTTATTAGCGATGGAAAGTTAATTATTTTGTTTATTTTAAATATAAATACTTAATTATGCAATCTATCACGATTGCCAATGGCTGACCACAATGCTCGCAGTTAGTGTGTCAACATGGAGTTGCGATTCCCTTACCCCCGCCTCATGCGCCCCAAAAAACCCCTCCCCGATCCCTCACTTTCCGAGTTATGCATCCCCCCCCGTTTAGTTCAGAACCTGGATTGATATTGGGTATTACCCTCTACGGGGAACAATAGACTATCGACTGTCATACAGGTGAAGGTAACACAACCACCGACCCAACAACATCATTCACGGTGTGTCCCAACGTATCTGCTGGAGACAGTAGAGACACGGCACCCCCACTAATTGATATTTCCTCGGCCCCATGGTTTACTCCTTCTATGGGAAAAATGCGCCAGGAATGCAAGAAAGCAGAGAGAATGTGGCGGCGTAAATACGCCCCGGATGATAAATCTAAATACCGGGAGGTAGTTAGGAGCTATCGGAAGCACATTCTCGAGGGAAAAAAGGTTTTCTTGGAGCGCAGAATTGACGAGGCGGAAAATAGGAGCAAAGAGCTCTTTAGGATTGTAAAGAAGTTCACTTCTCCTTCTTCGAACTCCCCCTCGCTTTCTCATTCCGAGGTCTGGATCAGTCAGCTGGGGGACTTTTTTATTAATAAAATTAAGTCCATTCAGGACTCTCTCTCTGACGCCGGCCTCGGTCCATCTTCCAGTCATCGGGCCACCGTTTGCTCGTCCATTGCGGATAGAAGCACAGTTCTTGCTAACTTCCCTTCTTTATCTGTAGCTTCTTCCCTCGACCTTCTTTCTCGGCTCCAGTCTGGCTCGCCACTGGATCCTTGCCCAGCGAAATGTCTAGGAAAATTAGCACCCGCAATCAACAGTATGCTTAATCCGCTGTTGAATCTGTCCTTGACTACGGGCGAAGTTCCGTCGGCCCGGAAGCATGCCCTGATCTTGCCACTACTCAAAAAGCCCACTCCGGATCCTTTGGTCCATGCTAACTACAGGCCTATCTCCCTTCTCCCTGCTCTGGCAAAGGTGATCGAGAAACATGTCCAGCTCTCTATTTCCAACTATATAGAGAGCAATAACATTCTACATGATTCCCAATCGGGCTTCCATGCTAATTATAGCACGGAGACAGCTTTGCTCGAGATCACCGATGCCATCAGGGAGACGCTTGATCTGGGGGGGGAGGCAATTCTGGTTATGCTGGACTTGTCGGCGGCGTTTGACACCGTCCCCCATGCCGCTCTCCTTTCTAGACTCTGGGAGTTCGGCTTCCGTGGGACGGTGTGGAACTGGCTTAAGTCCTTTCTGGCCGGCCGTCGACAAGTGGTCTGGGCACCTCCGTTCTCCGCGGAAATGCCACCGCTCGAGGTGGGGGTTCCTCAGGGGTCCGTCCTGAGCCCCACCCTCTTCAATATCTATATGGCCCCTCTGGCGGCGGTAGCGGAGTCCTCCGGTGCCCGGATCATATCCTACGCTGATGACACCCAGCTCCTTTTTACATCTACAAAGGGAGAGGCTTTTGATGGTGGTTTGATCGGGGAGTGCCTGGGTGCGGTCTTCGACTGGTTTAGGCGGCACGGGTTGAAATGCAACTCCGACAAGTCGGAGTTGCTCTTCTATGGCTGTCCGCCGGACCCTAACTGGAAGACCTGGTGGCCCCAGGACATGTCTCCGCCCGCTGAGGCCTCTGCGAAAGTTAAAAACCTTGGGGTGCAATGTGATGACAGCCTCTCTTTCAGACCTCAAATCATCGGTCTATCGGGGAAATGCTTCGGAAGTTTCTCCCCTTGCTGTCTTTGCAGCATAAAAAAATCATCGTGCAGTCTCTGATTGGCTCGCGATTAGATTATGCGAACGCCCTGTATATCGGGCTGCCTAAATATCTGCTGGCCCGATTGCAGATTGTGCAGAATTCGGCTGCAAGAGCCATTTTTGGTCTCCCACGCAGGGCGAAAGCCGCTGAACTCCTCAGGAGATTGCATTGGCTGCCCATTGCCAAAAGAATTACCTTTAAGGTGCAGACCTTGGCATTCAAGGCCCTCCATTCTATTGGCCCTAAGTATATGGAGAAGCGCCTGGCCTTTTATGTCCCTAGGAGGTTGCTTCGGTCGGCTTCGTTGGCCAAAGCTGTCATCCCTCCGATTAAATTAGCCCGGATCGGAGGGCGTGCCTTTCGATACTTGGTCCCGCGTTGCTGGAACGAGCTTCCTGTCTCCTTAAGAAAGTCAAATAACCTTCTTGCCTTCAGAAAGGAGCTAAAGACCTGGCTCTTTTCGGTATAATTTCTCTGTCGGGACCTCCGGGGCTGTTGCGTTCTGTGTTTCTCAGCTGTATGTCTCTTTGCCAAAGCGCCGGGACGCCCCTTGGGGCAGCCGTGCGCTATAGAAGAGACTTTTTAACATAACATAACATAACATATGCTGCTTTATACCGCACAATATCGACATCAATTGTAATGCAGCAACACTCAAGTATAATTATTGTATGACATGTATGAATCTAAAATCCAATAAAAAGGTGTTTTAAAAAAAATGCATTCTTGATATTTTTGTCCACGGTGTTCTTGTACTCAATATTATTGTACTTTAGTTAGTAAGTATGCAAACTCAATATTATGTCATAGAAGTGATTTCCGAACAATTGAAGTACACGTAGTTGCAGACTGTGGGTTAGTTCATTAAATCAAACTTAGGTGTGCTTAACTCCCTGGGAGGAGGACAGCTTTCTATCTGTCATTTGTGCCTTCTCCTTGCATACTTCTTTCTTCATCAGGGAGACTTCACTCAGACAAAACATATGTTACATTTCACTACTATGACACAAGATTGCTGGTTAGTTACAAGGTGAATCGCACTGGTGTATGCATATGGAGTAAAGCACCACTGGGTAAGCTTTCTCAGGCACTGAATGAAATGCTAATGGGTTCACAGAGGTAGGCACTCTTTTGGCTCTTGAATTGGTTTATGTACTTTCATCAGAAATAAAGATAGTACCGTGCTGTAATCTAGACTCTTGCCATGAGAATTCTCTTCTAAATATGTGTGACGCACACAGGCATTTATTGGGGTCTAGGCCATTGTGTGTGTCTATACTATCTAGCTTGTGGCATTGCTAAAGTGCCTGGAACTGTTGCGAATATGGCATCAACCCCGAGTCACAGACGGGGAAAATCACAAGTTGCTCCCTGGCCATTGGATCTTGTGCTATTTGCAGTTTGGGAACCACTTGCCTTGTTCAAGGACAAGGCAGTTATGAATTAACTAGTGCATGTGATTACAAAAGTGTGGGATGTTCATTCCGTGCTCAACATAAAAATGACCATCACATTCTATTCTTTTCGAGATCTAATGCTACTATTTGGTTGGTTGGTTAAAGGCACGGAGGAGATCAGAAGGCAGAACTCCAGACCAGCTGGTCCATGGTTCATCAAATTACAATGTATAATGTGGTTATAGGGTACCTCAGATATGCTGTCTACAGTGATTGCAGGATTCTGTTTAATCCAGCTACACATCCTTTGAGACCCTATTCAGTTATTTCACAAGGTCTGGTTTATAAAGTGTCAATGTACTTCGGCTATTGCGAAAAACAGCCCATCTTGGCAGCATGGACTACTGACCACTTTAGAGTCACAGTTCATTACAATGCATGCATGCGGTACATGTCCCAGTGCTAGGAGCTTCCATCATCACTGTACCAAGGCAAGAGCATGTTAGCTAACCCTTTACTCAATGACTGTAAGGTCTTCTCAAGTTTGAACCCTTGTTCCTTATGTCTACCCCATATAGAACTATGATCATTCATCAACTTAGATCCATATTTGTGCACTGCTACCTAACTCATTCTCTATGGCAGAGCTTTCCAAACTGTGTGTCCCAACACAGTACTGTGTCGCCTGCAAATGATGGGTGTGTCGCAGGCACTTGGCAACATAACTGCTGCTAATTAAGAGGCATTCCTAGACACTCTGCTCTATGGTCTTTAAAAGACCTGTGAAGTGCTCGGGTACAGATGTGTGTGTGCCCGGGAAGCTGGGGTGAGGTGACAGAGGGTGACAGACAGAGGGTGACAGAGGGAGGAAGACAGAGGGAGGGAGACAGAGGGAGGGAGACAGAGGGAGACAGAGGGAGGGAGGCGGAGGGAGACAGAGGGAAGGAGACAGAGAGTGACAGACAGAGGGAGGGAGACAGAGGGAGGGAGACAGGCAAGAGGGAGACAGACAAGAGGGAGACAGGCAAGAGGGAGAAAGACAAGAGGGAGGGAGACTGAGAGAGAGAGGGAGGGAGCGGAAGAGAGAGTGAGAGAGAGATAGAGAGAGGGTTGGAGTCAGAGAGAGAGAGGGAGGGAGACAGAGAGAGGGAGGGAGACAGAGAGAGAGAGGGAGGGAGACAGAGAGAGGGAGGGAGGGAGCCAGAGAGAGACAGAGATAGAGAAAGAGAGGGACAGGGACAGACAGAGACAGATAGAGGCAGAGACAGGGACAGGGGCAGACAGATAGAGGCTGAGACAGACAGAGACTCAAAGGGAGACAGAGGGAGGGAGACAGGGACAGACAGAGACGTGGACAGACAGACAGATAGAGGCAGAGACAGGGACAGACAGATAGAGGCAGAGACTGAGACAGGCAGAGAGAGAGGCAGAGAGACAAAGAGGGAGAGGGAGGAAGACAGAGGGAGGGAGACAGAGGGTGACAGAGAAAGGGAACAGGAGGAGACAGATAGAGGCAGAGACATGGACGGGGCAGACAGATAGAGGCAGCGACAGACAGACAGAGAGACGGAGAGGGAGACAGCGGGAGGGAGACAGGGCCAGACAGATTGAGGCAGAGACTGAGAGAGACAGAGAGACTGAGAGACTGAGAGTGAGGGAGACAGAGGGAGAGAGAGATAGGGAGACAGAGGGAGAGAGAGAGAGGGAGACAGAGGGAGGGAGACAGGGACAGACAGACACGTAGCGGCAGAGACAGGGACAGACAGATAGAGGCAGAGACTGAGACAGGCAGGGAGAGAGAGAGGCAGAGAGACGAAGAGGGAGAGTGAGAGGGAGAGGGAGACAGAGGGAGAGAGAGAAAGGGAGACAGGGTGACAGAGGGAGGGAGCAGGAGGAGACAGAGAGAGGGAGACAGAGGGAGAGAGAGAAAGGGAGACAGGGTGACAGAGGGAGGGAGCAGGAGGAGACAGAGAGAGGGAGACAGAGGGAGAGAGAGAAAGGGAGACAGGGTGACAGAGGGAGGGAGCAGGAGGAGACAGAGAGAGGGAGACAGAGGGAGGGAGGCACAGTGAGACAGAGGGAGGGAGTCAGGGGGAGCTAGAGGGTAGGAGATGGAGACAGACAGAGGGAGGGAGACAGAACGAGGAAGACTGAGGGAGGGGGAGACAGAGGGAGGTAGACAGAGGTAGACAGAGGGAGGGAGACAGTGGGAGGGAGACAGAGGGAGGGTGACAGAGGGAGGGCGACAGAGGGACGGAGACAGAGGGACGGAGACAGAGAGAGGGAGACAGAGAGAGGGAGACAGAGGAAGTTAGAGGGAGGGAGACAGAGGGAGACCATGTGCCCACTTTTATTTCAAAATGTTCTTCTGGGGGAGAACCCCCCCCCCGCCAAACCCCCTTAGGTGGTTTGGGTTCCCTCGCTCGCTACACTGCCTCACTGTGTCACAAAATAATGCATCTCCAAAAAGTGTGTCACCAACATGAAAAGTTTGGAAAGCAGTGCTCTATGGTCATGTATGAAGACATAGTGGGGTCTTCCAACCATGTTGGAAATGTATGGAGTTGGTCACTTGATCTCTCCACAGGTTTTCGTATAATATGAGCATTAATTTGTCTGGGTCATGAATCTTTCATCAGAAGTGAGATGTCTGGGGTGGAACCAAGGTGAATGGGGGTTTGTGATGGAGTGTGGGAGTAGTAACAAGATATTTGTTTAAAGGACAGGAGAATATAGTTGAAGATGGGGGAACCTCAATCAGCGTGGGAATGAGGGAATGAGGAGTCCATCGACTTTTAGAGACAGACCATAATTCTTAGGGGCTGCTGGGATATTTTGAGGGATTTAGCAGGGAGATTTTATGGTTCAAAACGGAAACTGGGGACCTTTTACAGCGTGCGCAATAACTAGAACTGGAAAGTGTGTGATGGTGTAGGAGGGTGTTTATTTACAGTACTGCAGTATACAGTTGAGAATGAGGGGGACCTTAAGGAATTTGGTAAAGAGGAGACCAGTGGCACTTATAGATATGGCATGAATTTTAAGGGCTCCTAGGTCTATTTGAGGACTGCACCAGGATAAGCGGGAACTGTGAACTTTCAATGGTGCAAACAATAACCAAAATTGTAGGGGTAACTAAGGAATGTTGTGGTTGGTGGAACAAGAGAATGAGGTAGCAAGAAATCCAAGGAAGCTGACATAAATGACCCATAAGTAATATTTGCATAGAACTATACGTATTTTAAACTCATTTACTAAATGTATTTAAATATTGAATAAGTTCAAATAGTTCTATTCCCTTTGATATTAGCCGAATGCTTCAGTGTAGCAAGATTCATCCGTGGTCTGCTTTTACCAGCAGACAGTGCCCTTCTCGACGGAGACAGCTCCCCCATAATAAATTGCTCATGAAAAGCACTACATCATATCAAATGAGACTGTTGTAGCTATAGAGCAGCTAAAATTGGGGCCGCTTTCATCCACTCTCGCGCCGCTGCGAAAGTATAATTAAAGAAACCTGTTGAAAGTCCTTATCGTCGACGCGCAGCTTGAGAATTAGGCATGCATGAGAACAAGTGAGAACTCTTGGAATTCCTCATTAACCTGTCCAAAGCTGGAGTCAGAACCCCCATGAGGGACGGTGGCAGAGACCTCTCTCTTCTGATTGGATGAGGCCGGTGATATCTGCGCACGTTCTCTTCGGAAGTCCAGCCTTTCGTTGGTAGGAGCCACAGCCTTAACATTAAGACTTGGTGGATCTAATAATTCACGTTTTTCTGGGATTGGAGATTTTCTAGGGCATTAATGAGTTCTGCGCGCGCACGCCTTGAAAGGCTGAGGTTAAATTAGCTGCAGGCAGATTTCTGCATTGGCCATCCATCCGCGCGAACCAGACACACAGCATTCAGCGGGCCTGACTGGAATTGTATTCTGCGCAGACCATTTCAGAATAGCAATCACACAATACGCGCTGAATGGGTAAAACACTTTGATTACCTGAAGGTTTTCAGACACCTCCGTTCTCAGAAAAGGTTTTGACGCAGGCAATAAAAATGGAAAGAGAACATTCTCGGAGCTCACCGGTGTGCGCTGTTGGTTTATGATGCATCCCAATGCACCCAAGGCCGAGAATTTCCTATTACATTCTGCACACTCGTGTGCGTTATTGTTTGATCCGATCATATTTCATTGTAATTCAAAAATGTTCCACGTGAAGGGTTTGCAAAAAATGACTGATCATTTGAAACATACTGTTTTGCCTAAAACCTAATGGGACATTCCCTGCGGAATTACTGTTTTGTGCTAAATGGGAGCCTTCAGTGATTTATTAAGAGGTAATGTCGCTTGTATGGTGATTAAGTTGAATCGGCCCACAGCGACCAACACAAGTCACTTTCTTCCTTTCCTGCCTTCTTTCCTGACATCTTTCTCTCTCCCTTCATTTCCATTCTTCTTTCTTCTGTTCGATCTTTCTTTCTTTCTTTCTTTCTTTCTTTCTTTCTTTCTTTCTTTCTTTCTTTCTTTCTTTCTCTCTTTCTCTTTTTTCTCCATCACTCCCTTCCACCCGTTCCCTTCCTGCCTCTCAGCCTTCAAAGAAAGGAGGAAATAAGAAAGGAGGAAATACGCAAAGGGCAGGATGAAAGAAAGAAAAAAAGATAATAAGTATAGAAGGAATGATGGAAAGCAGAAAGAAACGAAGAAGGACGTAAGGAGGGTATGAAATACGTTTTCTGTTTGCCTCTTTGCGTCCCTTTCTTCCTGTGAACCTCGGTGTTCTCTTTCCGTTCCTTTCAACCCCTTCCGCCTCTTATTTTCTTAATTCCTACAGCTCGATATTTCTTTTATGTCCCGTCTTTTTTGTGCTTTATGTTTTTTCTTTTTCCATCTTTCTTTCCTCTTCCCGTCGCTCTTCTTTCTCTCCTCACTCTCCCATCACCCTCCTACTCCATTCCGTCCCACCACCCCCTTTTCCACACATACCCTCTCGCTTTCAAACATTGTCTTTCAGTGATATTTCTCTGTGAGTCCCAACAGTCGTAAATTAGATATTTTTCTCAGGTAATGCCTCTAACTACAGAGATTCATATTAGAAGTTCTGAAAATGCGACAGCAGCCAATGCTTAATTAGAAGGTGGTGGCTACGGCACAAGTGAGGCCAGATGTCGCTTGAATTCCCAGATGTGCTCTCTTGGTCAGCTACGCTGCGCCAGCACGTATGGATCACAAACAATAATCGTCTCAAATTAGGCATAGTTAAACTGCCATTGACTGACACGCATTGTCATTCACATCAAACACTCCCAAAGCACAGAATAAATTAGGCGGGATGGCGGCTCCGAGTGCTCATTAACAGCGATCTGCATGTTAAGTCAGTTCCATAATCTCAGAGATGACACACTTAAAATGCAACCTAAACGAACATACCTGTGAATCCCATTAAAATGCAGAGATTACGATGGCATTTTTACCTCGGTCTCAGCTCTAACAAGCAATGACCCGGGGACGAGCAGCCTGCATAATAACAGGGGTGAGCTGTCAAGCTTCCGGTGGCAATGACACTGCTGACAGAAGAAGTTGCACTCTATTGTTATCGAATAAGACATTTTTGTAAAAAAAAGTAAAAGACTGTTAACAGATTGAGAAGAACCCTGTTTATGCCTGTGTGCTGAGCACTTTATGTCATCTTTAGTGGGGTTATGTATATTGAGCAGTTGGCTGGAGCTGTGGGGTCCTTTGGTAGGTAGCAGGAGCCCGTGACTGGCCCAAGTAGTAAGTCGGGATACCACTCATCAAAAAATCCTGGTCGCAAAAGTGACATATCTGGTCGCAAAAGGCTGGTCGCAATTTGGACAGCTTTTGACATGTCTGGTCTTAAACTCATGGTCTCAATTTTGACAGTTTAAGACCAGGACTGTTTAAGACCAGATCAAACCCTGGCCTTAAACAGTCTGGTCTTAAACTTCTGGCCTTAAATTTAACATCTCTGGCAGCAAAAATGGACATGCCTGGGAGTGCCTGGCAGCAAAAATGGTCATGCTCAGGCCTGGTCTTAAACAGTCCTGGTCTTAAACTGCTGGCCTCAAACAAGTGACAGGTGGCCCGAGTGTTGACAAGGGTAGGCAGGTGTCCCGGAAGGGGGCGTATGAGTCACAGGGGGGCGGGTTGTTTTTTGGAGGCAGAGGCGTGGCAAAGCAGCCCTATGGCCATGTGTCCCTGTTGTGGTGTAGAGGTATACGCCTCTTTTAGGGGTGGTGATTTCTTTGAATACATATAAGCCTTTGTCAGGAGCCTGGTGTAGCAAGCAGCCGCTGGACAACGTGAAGGGTCACCATGGCAGAAAGGAAGAGCTACAAACCATTTGAGAGAAAACATTGGTTTGGTGGCTCACAGATCCCCGTCAGTAGCTTTTACAGAACCAGACCTGCGGTAATGGAACAGAATGCTCAACCAGGAGAACCTTCTGGCTGGGGGTTTGTTAAGCAATTGCCGAGCCAGGTGCCCCCGATTAAGCGTGACAGCAGCTCTAGCGAGTGTTCGAGTGACGGTTTGGCATCTGAGCAAAGCATGCTCTTGGAGTTGGAGGATGAGGAAGAATCCATAGTTCCTCCTAATACACCCGTCTATGAAACCATGGATGTTCACATGACAAGTCCTCAGGAAGTAGGTGTGCAACAGGCTGGTACAAGCGTGGAAGATGAGGGATCACCAATGGATATTAGCGACTCTCAAGATGTCAGAGTAGCCGACGCGGGGGTTTGAAAATGTGGAGGTGAGTTAAAATATTAGGAGCAACCATTTTGCATAAGGATGTATTTTATTTCTTCAACTACCAAACGTTAATCTTACTTTTGGCCCCTCTAGAGAGCACCAGCTCCTAACACACCCATCTATGAAACCCCGGATGTTCACATGACGAGTCCTCAGGAAGTAGTTGTGCAACAGCCTGGTACAAGCGTGGAAGATGAAGGGTCCCCAATGGATATTACCGACTCTCAAGATTTCAGAGGCGCTGCAGAGGATGGTGAAAATGTGGTGGTAAGTCAAAAAAAAAATGTTAGGAGTAGACCCTTTACACGAACGTTTGTTGTCTTTCTAACGCTAACGGATTGTTAATATTTATCTTTTGAACCTAGGATGAAACACCGAAAAGAACTGATGCCCAGGGGCAGACTGCAAAAGGTCGCAGCTTGAATCTGTCTTGTATATGCTGTGCAAACCAGACTGGGAGTTCCACAAATCTGGGGACACCGGTGTCTAAGGAGTGTGAAGAGTGTTCTAAGAACGACGACTCTGAAAAACCAACGCCAGGGTTCACCAGAGTTGGGTTCACCACTGATGACATATCAAGTGTTAAAGGTTTCGCAGCTGTGGTTGTATACACATGCGTCAAAAGGGACTATTACAGCCTGTGTTTCGGCCATCGTATTAACGACCCTGAACAGGGGGCGCACGAGTGTCTATCCGGATCATACAGAGACCTTGTAATCCGGTACATATGTAGTATGCTAGACCCGTACAAGATGCATAAGCTGCTAAGGGTGGTGCACGGCCTGAGCGCTGAAAATAGTTTTGTCCATCCGAACATGCTGAAGATCATGATAGCGACAGTCAAGGAGATACGCTATGCCAACGACCCCTACGCAAAACTAAGAAGCATGCCAGGCACAGGTGTGTGCTGTGACAAAAAGATGGCACAGAGACTTATAGAAAGGCGCATGTGTAATCTGTATCTAAAAAACAGAAAAGTGGTATCCTTGGCACCACAAAGGCTGTTTTATAATAGATAAGGCCTGATGTATTGTGACCTTATAGCGTGCATTTAAAGTAATGTAGTAGAATGTTACACCCTCAAGACACCTTTATGTAAGCCGTACTTGCTATGTAATAATGTAAAATGTCTGTGATATGGTAATACTCATTCTTTTTTAATAAAATGTTCTTACACAAAACAAGCGTCTTTCATTTCCTGTACTGTAATGCCCGCTAACATGTCGGAGGGCCTGTTAAGAAAACTTTATTATGATACAAGAGGGGTTGGCAGCTTTGGAAGCGGCGCAGCTCTATATAGAAGGGCTGTGGCTGAAAAGGAGTCTGTAAGCAGAGAAGCTGTGAAGACATGGTTATCAGGAGAGGAGGCATATTCACTACATAAACCTGCCAGAAGACGTTTTAAGAGGCGACCCACAATTGTTAATGCGTGTATAGATTATCAGTGGCAAGCGGACATAATCAGCCTTCAAGATATAGCAAAACATAACGACGGTGTATGTTATATATTAACAGTCATAGATGTGTTGTCCAAGTACGCGTATGCAGAGGCGCTGCGTGATAAAAGTGGAGCTAGCGTCACAGCCGCTTTTAAAGCCATCTTCGATAAGGGGCGTATTCCTCAAAAACTACAAACAGACGCAGGAAAAGAATTCTTAAACAAGTCATTTCAGAAATTATTAAAGCAGAATAATGTTCAACATTTTGTAACACAGACGGAGGTAAAAGCAGCGGTTGTAGAAAGGTTTAACAGAACTTTAAAGTCTAAGATGTGGCGGTATTTTACGGCCAACAATACATACAGATACGTGGATGTTCTACAGGCTTTTATAGCTGTATATAATGCCAGTTATCATAGGACCATCAAAATGGCACCTGAAGAGGTAACAACTGATAATTCGTTAACTGCCTGGAGAAACGTGTATGGGTCTAACTTTGGTACAAAGGTGAAGAAGTCTGTTTTTAAAAATGGTGATCACGTTAGGATTTCAAAACTGAAAGGAGTCTTCACGAAGGGTTACCAACAGACCTTTAGTGATGAAATATTTATAGTGGAAAGTGTGGAGCTTAAGGAAGGGGTGTATATTTACAGGCTAAAGGACTACGATGGGGAAACGGTGTCGGGATCCTTTTACAAGGAAGAGTTACAAAAGGTGCCCGATGATCCAAACCGCGTGTATAGGGTTGAAAAGGTTCTGAAAAGGAAAGGTACCGGTGCTAAGAGCCATGCATATGTCAAATGGCGTGGATGGCCTGAGAAATTTAACAGTTGGGTGTTGGCCAGCTCCCTGAAGGGTGTGTGAACTAAAAGCTGCTGCGACGATGGAGACTACACCCTTTTATATAACCTTACCATCCAACGCTTCTAAGGACATGTTCCCCAACAATCAGATTTCTAATTACACCGTCAAATTTGCTAAGGCTGTGGACCTGAAGGGGGACTGGGAGGTTGCCCTAACAGAAATACAATACCCTAGAACATGGAATACATTTACAACGGCTGAAACCAAGTTTCACATCAAGAGGGAACAGGACCCCATGGGCATACACACATCCTTCCCACCAGGCTACTACCCACACGTAACAAGCATTATCGAAGCCATCAACAAATCCATAGCCAGTATAGAACCACATCCGAATATTCATCTGGTGCTAGATAATGTGAGAAGGAAGGTGTTTCTTAAATCCATAAATCGAAACACCCTGTTTAACTGTTCAGGTAAATTAAGAAGGATTTTAGGGACAGTACAACATGTGAAAAGCCCTGTGGAACAAGATCACACGTGCCCCGATATTAATGGGGGGTTCTACACGCTCTACGTGTACAGCGATATTGTTGAGTCTCAGAGGATAGGTGATAGTTACTCTCCGTTGTTAAGGTGGGTGCATGTACAGGGTGATAATAATACCATGGTCAACATACAATTTAACAAACCTGACTACGTCGCAGTTTCTAAAAACCATTTTGACACTATTTCAATTATGATCTACGATGATCAGTCTGAGCCGGTGGCCTTTAAATACGGGAAAGTTATTGTCAAGCTTCATTTAAGGCCTAGACACGACAGAGGGTATTAAGCAGCCATCATGGTGGTTATGAAAACCTACGGAGATCCGTCTATGTACAGAGACTATTACAGAAGTCAAGCCGGTTATGGAGGACCACCGTACTTTCAAGGTTCACCTGTTATGTACGGGGCTGGATTAGGGGGATTCTTTAGGAGCCTGTTTAGAAGAGCTATGCCTTTCCTGAGAAGAGGCTATGAAATTGCAAAGCCTCATGTTAAGGCTGCTGCCACGAACATTGCCCAGGAGGTGGTGGGGTCTGTTACATCGGCAGTTGCAGAGCGCATGAACAAGCAACCTCAAGAAGGAGCTGGTTTGGTGTATAAGCCACGCACTAGTGTCAAAAGGAAACGGCGTGTTTCCAGACGCAGGGGTCCCCCAGCCCCCTATAAAAAAAGGAGGACCTCTTCAAAACGCCCTCAGAAAAGAAGAGCTCCAAGACGGAAGAGAGCTGCGAAGAAGCGAACCGGCGCTAAAGTAAATATTTTTTAAAGCCTTGTAAACACAGCCATGGCCTTCGTACATTGTGGATCTGGAGAGTGCGCCAAATCAGAGTTGGACTTGTTTAGTCTAAAGCCCACACAGACAAGCATCGAAAACAGCTTCTTCATGGAGGTGTCACCTTTAGCAGCATTGACACCGCTGGCGCCTATAGAGTTTTATGTGTCAGGGGCCACGGATATGTATTTGGATCTCAACAACACTCTGCTGCATCTTATGTGTAAAATCGTAAAAGCGGATGGGTCCGACATTGCCAACGACGCTAAAGTGGCACCGATCGCTTACCCTCTAGCTACCATGTTTAATCAAGTGGACATCACCCTGGGCGACCGACTCATCACCCAGAACGATAACATGTACGCCTACAGAGCCTACATTGAGAGCATTCTAAATTACAGTAGCGACGCCCTTGACACACAACTTTCAGCGGGTCTCTTTCACAGGGATACACACGGACAGTTTGAAATCACAGCTCTGGATGGTGATAATAAGGGCTTTATAAAAAGAGCGGGGCATGCTGCAGACAGCCGTACCTTTGACCTCCTGGGGCGCATACATTCGGACCTCTTCTTCCAAGATAAACTGCTCATCAACAGCATTGATCTTAAGATCAAGCTCAATCGCAACAAGGACTCATTCTGCCTCATCAACGGGGATGCGGAACAGTACAAGCTGAACATACTGTCTGCGAGCCTGTTTGTAAAGAGAGTGAAAGTGTCCCCGAGCGTCAGGTTAGCGCACGCCGAAGCTTTGCAAATATCCAACGCCAAGTACGCTGTGGAAAGAGTAGCTCTGAAGGTATTCAGCATCCCTGCAGGTACCCGCTTAACACAACAACAGAATTTATTTCTGGGACAGCTACCAAAACTCATCATCATAGGGTTTGTGGATAATACAGCTTTTAGTGGCACCTATGGCTCAAACCCCTTCAATTTTAAACACTACAACATCAACTACGCAGCGCTGGTCCATGAGGGCAATGTGATTCCTGCAAAACCCTACACCCCCAGTTTTGAAGCAGGGCATTACATCAGGGAATATCAAGGACTGGTTTCGATAACAGGAAAGCATCAAAGGGACTGCGGTGTAGCAGTGTCAAGAGAAGGCTATGGCCGTGGATACACGCTGTTCGCATTCGACCTGACACCGGACATGGAAGATGGCGATCACTACAACCTGGTCAAAAATGGGAATCTAAAAGCTGAAATACGATTCGCAGCTCCACTACCGACTAATGTGAACATGGTCGTATTCTCTGTATTCGACAGCATCATTCAGATCAACCACGCAAGGCAGATTTTGTTTGACTATCTTTAAAAACATTGGTGAAATGGATACGGTGCAGATACGTGACTTCTTAAGCAGACATAAATACGCTAGGAAATACTTTTTGGGTGTTTTCCCTAGCGATGGGTTACCAGGCGAAATAGGTGCAGAAAGGCCCTGCACCCTAGTCTTTAAAACAGACCCGCATGACCAGGCTGGGACACATTGGGCGGCCATGTTTATAGATGTTGACAAGGTTATAGTGTTTGACAGTACCGCAGAGTTCCCTGAGCACAGACTCTATACACCGCCTATATTCAAGTTTGTGAAAAGAGCTGCAGCTGTGGTGGAGTATAACAAACTAAGGGTGCAGGATTCCATGGCCATCACATGTGGGGAACATTGTATTTATTTTATCAGTAAAATGTCACAGGGTCTTTCGTTTAGAAATTTCTTAAATCTATATCCGGGGGATCTTGTTAACAATGACCGTATAGTTGCGAAATATGTAAAAGAAAACACCTGGGTGTCGGTCAGACCTGTGAAAACAGAATATGTACCTTGTCAAAACTGTAAGGGTTTATAACAGTTGTATGCCTAATGTTGAACGTTTAAAATAAAAGACATTATATTTTTTAAAAACATGAATTCAGACTCGTTATTTCAATATACATGCAACATAAAATGATTTTTTGAAAGACGACTGAGACGGTTTGTAAAGTTATAACAAGGTGTTGATTACAAATATTTAGTTGACAAGACTTTACTGCAGAAACCTAGGAATAAAAAATCACACACAATTAATCAAAAATCCATGCGATGGGTGGCTGGGTCAATGTCTTTTTTTTCTTTCCGAGATGTCGTCGGCTGCGTAGGGGTAGACCAAGTAGGAGATCGTCTAGGGCCTTCAGAACCTGTAGGCGATGGCAGTAGGGGACTCTTCAAATTGTCTAGCAGGCAACGGTGTTCATTATTACCAACAAGCGTGGAGGGTATATTGAGTTCAGCAGCGGCCTTCATAAACTGCTCCCAGCCTCTCGGTGCATTTTGAGGCGTTAGGATTTTGGGGTGTGTCAGACCTTTGACTAGATCGTACATATGCGACCCTGCAACAGGTTGGCCCTTGTAGAGAAACTCGCCGCGTTCATTCCAAGAGGCTAGGTCTTTAGAAGCGGCTAGTTTACTCATCAGCATCTGCGCAGCCCCTCTGTGCCTTTGACCTATATTTTTTAGGAGGTCTCCAACAAAGGTATCTGAAGCTGTCGCACCATCGGGAGGCGGTTGTAGGGGCTGAGGGTCGGGGGCCTGAGCAGCTGGTTGTTCAGAGTCTGGGGTATATAGAGTCAACTTGTTCTTCTCAGTATTCCACTGGGTGTAGTAATTTAAGAATTTTTTGAGAGTGCTGTTGTAAAGGTTAGCCTTGTCGTAGGGGTTTAGATCAGTCCTGCTCAAAATGTCTTTAATTTCAGTATCCAGGCGTAGAGTCTCATTTCTACGGATATCCCAGGCGTTGTCCGTGGTGGACCCCAGCTGCTCCATTTGCTGCCTAGGAACCAGATACATTTTTGTGGCATGATCCATCACTGACCCGAGAGGAGGCTTGTAATTACAGGTATAGCTATCCCCAGCAAGTTACCTATAAAACCTCCAGACTGTTTCACCAGTTTCTTCTTTGTTATGAGTGAGCCCCTTTTATTACTGAGCTTCTTGATAAGCCCCTTCTTCTTCTTCAGAACCTGTAACTGACGCTTTGATATAGGGACGTTGCCTTTTAGGGTGTTTAGGGCTATTTCTGAAATGTCGGCCACTAAATCGTCAGAAGCGGTGCCCAGGATGGCCTTTCGGTGTTGGGGGCTGGCTGTAACAAGCATTTTCAGGAGAGCTAAATTGCGGCGTAGGTGTGTAGACATGGTCACCACTGAGCGTTATAAGGGCTGGCCTGTAAATGGTTCTAAAAGACTTCACCGCTGCTTTTTATAGGGCCTGTTCTTGGGCTTTGGGGTGTAAACTACAGGTAGCTCTGGGGGAAAAATATCAGCCCTTAGTCTATAGTCTTCTAGAGTTTCGTTTTTTAAGTCTACCAACAGGTACCCGTGGGGTTTGGATGTAGCGTCGTTAAAGGCCTCCATGAAGAAGTGTGTGTTTCCGGGGTACATCTGTTTAGCTATGACAGCTATTTGTTGTTTGTCCCGAGGGTTTTTAAATAAAACAAGGTATGAAGCGTTGAGAGCTATAGACCTACTGTTCTTGCCTTTGTAAAACAAGTTCTGCACTATGTAGCAGATGCTTAGATTGCGATGATGTGAATACTGAGTAAAAGCTCTCTCTAACTCTGGATGATCACCACCTTCACGCATCAGATCATCAACAATTATCATATTTACAAGGGTTGGTGGTAGTAGCTCATCATCGTTGAGGTTATCCGGTATACCCTCTATAAATTTGAAATGGGGGAACCGACTGCCCAAATCTGTATAAAGAGGCTGCCAGCATGAATAAAGCCACACAATGTTGTTAGGGGTTTGTGATAAAGCAGAGTTGGCATTTTCTAAGAGCTTTTTTATAAAGTAGCTTTTACCACAGTTTGAGGGTCCTGCTAGCATGCAGGAGAATGGATGCTGTAACCTGGTGTCCATGCTGTGGCGGCTGTCTCTCTAATGGGCCTAATAACCATAAGGCAGTGTTTTATAGTCAGTGGTCAGGACCCTTTTATCAAAAACAACTCGCAATGTTTTATGTAGAGGCTGGGTTGTGATTTCCCACTTCTTTTTGGATCTGACTATGCAGGGCTGGTTCACGACTATGGTTTTAGCATTCTCAGAATCGTCTGCTGTAGCGTATTCGTGCACCAGATTCTTCAAGCTATCAAAATTGATTTTTAGGGTGTTGCTGACATTTAATCTTATCCCTTTGACCTTCATACACACCTTGTTCTTGTTGGTACGGTAGCTGTATGTTTTAGGCCCTGAGGAAGTATATTCTTTTATATACTCGTCCTTATCTAGCTCACTGGTTAGATTACCCAGATAATCTCCTAGAGGAGGGTCTTCATCCCCCGGCTTGCTCAGAAAAATCACAGAATCTGTATCGTGATACAAGCAGCGATCCTGGAGCTTATCCATAACCCCGTAAAGCTCTAGACGAGCGTGGGCTGTCGTGAAGCAGGCTATGAAAATGTTTATGTTGTTACTCGATGTGGGGTACTCTTGGGCATATTTCCAACACAAAGCCGCGGTATCGTCATCGATAAACTCGCAGCTGGACACCTCGTAGCATGGGGCAAACAGGTACTTGAACAGTTCATCAGGATCTGATATTAAGGTAGTATTTGAAAGGTTTGTGCGCTGTGCAAATTTTCCCCATAAGGAGTTGAGACAGAGTTTGGCTAACTGTCGGCGTGCAGGATTGACCTCTATCAGATGGGGTCGTAAACGGATACCCTCGTGAGCGTAGTAGTCATCGATGTATTTCTGTTTTGCATCCTGACTAGTACACCATTCAGGATACCCTGAGGCCTCCTGCTTGTCTCTGAGAAACAAATTAATGTAGGGGGCAAAGAGTTGTGTTGTAGTGCTCTTAAAATGCCACACTTCGTGTACTCTACCTAGCCTGTACCCTTTCTCTAAGGCAGCTTGTACCTCGATGCTACACCAGGTCCCTGTGAGCATCCTTTGTTCATCGGTGTGTCTGCAGCCGTCAACCTCTTTAAGCATCGCACAGGTTCGGCAGAGGGGGAACATTAGCTTGCCATCGACTCTGCATGGTAACACCGGGAAGTAAAGCTGCTTAGGAGGATATATTTCACATTTGATAAGCCCAAAGTATTCGTCTAGGGGCTTAAAATCTCTATAGATGATGGTGGGATGACCCACCGGGTACAACTTCATCTTGTTCACAAAAGGGTACAGACTGGTGAAATCATAGTAGTGTATTTTCTCACCCTCACCAACGGCCTTGTACAGTTGTATGGCATTTGTACGCCCCCCAAATAAGGCATCTCGGGGCTCCAAAGGTGTGGGTAAATCATGAGTCTTAAGAAAAGAGCAGAGGTCTGTGTCGGTTTTTAACATGTCTAACCACTCGTGCTCCCAAAGAACTCTCATAGCAAAGCCCCGGTTTTCAACATACTGGGCCTTTGTCAGAGTACGTCTGTATAAGTGTTCAAATTTGGCACCCAGCATTTTGTTATACTCGTGGGGCTTGTAACACTTGGGGCAGCCGTGGTAAAAACAGCCGTTGAATTCAAAGGCTGTCGGCACACCCTTAATTACAGAGTACCCGTCCAGGTAATAGGGGCCCAGGCGGAATTCACCAACCTGTAATGCATGTTGAATCTGGATGTCTTCCTTCTCAGAGACGTACATGAGCCACTGGATAGAGGGGGTTGAATAACGTTTCTGTTTACCGTTATAGAGGTCTGGCGGTACTAGAGCGATAGTTTCTGGCCTCAAAAACATGTGTTTGTAGATGGACATACACATGGATGCCAGAGTGACGTTTTGAAATGGGTCTATGTATTCAACCGCTTGCTGTATTTCAGGGGTTTTGGATGTTGAGGCCTTGACTTTCTTAGTCAATGTCTTAGGTTTCAAGGCCTTGACTTCTTTAGTCATAGACACCTCAACATCTCTGAAGAGGTTACAAGCTTGCCGGAGGATCATTACATCAGCCTGACAATAAGCTTTCAACTCTGTTTGAAAGTGAAACTCCTTTTCGCTGTTTTCAGAGTACCACTCTAGAAAGCTCACTTTCTCATCAGGCATCATGTATTCAACCCCGCAGCTGTCAGGAGGCGGCATGGGTCCCACATAATTCTGGTTAGCCCAGGTGTTGAAAAAGTGTGGAAAATACCCTTTACACCCTGGGAACCCAAAGGCCTTTGGCAGCTTGCTCAATTTCATGGGTAGGAAATTCAGGGTGTCTATGAAGCGTATTTTTAAAGGACATACCGTCATCAGCATCAGTTTAGACCCCTGGGTTATGAGTTCCACCTGTATCTTTTCACGAATCATGTCTCGTAGAATAAAGAAGGAGTCATAGGCTTTCGAGTTGTGGGCGAGCATGGTATATCCTTGGAATTTGGCTTGAATGAAAGTGCTTAGGAAATCACCAACGCACGTTCGGCCCTCAAACTCCCAACTGTCGTCGGAAGTTAGATGGTGCGCGTAAATGTAGTTAGGCTGGTGTATCCCCGTCTCTTGTGTGCACTCTATATAAAACACTATATAGTCTTCGGTCTTGGTCTGAGGTGGACCTTTAACCCTATAACACTGATGGTTGGTACCGGCTTTGTAAGATACATGGCACCGGGGACATATCATACCTTTACACTTGTGATCCACTGCCACATACCGCCCACACTCGCTACAGTCCTTTTTAGGGACGCAGCTGTAAGATTGCTCGTGTATGCTCAAACAGTTTTGCGAGCGACAAAACAACCTACAGGTGCCGCACCTCACCTTTAGGGTAGCGTCTTCTATGCAGCCGTCCCTCTGACACATCTTACAGCACATTTCACACTGGTGGTATGTTTTATTGTTGTATATATGATCGCAGTGGGCGCACACATATTTGGCCCCCAGAAAACCTTTAAGGTTCAAGATACCGTAAAAATGATTTTCCATGTGGAGGACATATACGGTCTTGTTTCTCACAGGTTCCCCGGTTGTAAAGTACTTCCAGGAACCGCTGTGATAGAGAACTTTCACCGTCACGGCGAAATAGTTCTCAAAAAGACCTATATCACCAAAGCCGACCATTCGGTCAGGAGGTATTTCAAGAACCTCATGGGCTTCAGCAGCTCTAGACATGATGACAGCGTCAGGGGTCTTGCGAGTCATCAACAGACCCACGATGCTGGCCGCCAGACATGTATTGGCAGTGGCGTTGCTAAAGTTGAGCAGCCACCTCTGTTTCTTGCCAATTATTTTACTGTATAGCACGCTCTTTAAGGGTTTGGAAACACCCCCCTCACACCCTCGTACAATGAGGGCTATGACTCTAAACGTGCCATAGGAGACTAGTTCCGCCTTACTCTGTAAAAGCCTTGAGAGGTTTTCTAAAAATTGCACAGCATCAAAAACATCTCGGGTCTTCCGCCTGGTGAACAACGGTGTGTCAAAACCCTGCCCCTGGAAGCGGAGTTGGAAAAAGTCATTAGGCCCCACATCGTGTAACAACCTTTCTATGAGCTCCTGCACAGCCTGATGTATAGCCAGAACACCATGAGTGGTTGATGTTATTTGATGTAGGTTAACAAATCTAAACTCCTCATAGTGTTCTACGGCCCTAAACCTTTCTACATTGCGAGTGTAACTCCTAACACTCTCTAAAAACAAGGGCTCTGGGCCCTCATCAGTAGGAGTGTGATTTGTGGAGGTGTTCTCTGATGTGTCACTTTGGGAGGTCAGGGTGGGACCTGTCTCAGGGGTCCTTGTAAACCTGCGGGTAGCGCATATTCTCGCCTTCTTGAGCTTATTTATTAAAAGCCGGCGTTGCTTTGTACTATTAAGCCACTTTTGTTTTTTTTTACGGGCCCAGGCTTTTCTAGATACCAAGCCCCAGCCTATCTGAACAGGTAGGTCGCTGTCGTTGGATGTCTTGTTCATGGAGGCCACCGCTACAGTTCCACCCCTGGGTCCTTCTGAATGTTGCGTTGTTTGGAGTTTTAAAGCCATCCCCCCTGCCCCCTTCAAATGGCCGACCCTAGGTATGTTAGACCCTGCCCCTATGTATTGTCAGCGGTGAAGTGCTGGTTTATGTGCTTCAGGCGTTGATCTTGAAGCTGTGGTACCGTGGTTGAAGGGGTCTAGGGAAACAGGTGTGTCTTGTTTGAAGGGTTCTAGGGAAACATTGGGGTCTTGTTTGAGGGTTTGTGGGGTACCAGATGGGCGCTGCTTGAGCAGTTTTAAAAAGCGTCCAGACTTTGTCACTAACCTCTGGACCGTACGGCTATATTTTGGGGGTCTCTTATGAGCACCAGTGGTTGTGGGGGTCTTTAGGGGCTGGTACTGACATAGTCATGAATGTGTACCTTGTTTGTCGGCCACAGCCGCCTGACACATCTGTATGATGTCTTTTTTACACACCCCAACCCTGGCCACGACCAGATGTTGGGCCTCCCTCTTGTTCATGAGATTGGAATACCCCATATCCATTCTTATGAGTGCTCGGTTCGCCTGCTGTTTTAATTTTCGAACCGCCATCTGTATCTCTCTTACGTGTGTCTTCAATACATCCTCTGTGTTTACAGACCCATCTTGTTCCTGCTTAGGGGGGCACACCTTGCGAGGTCTTATAAATGGAGGCAACCCCCCAGTCCCATCTATACTGCAACCCTCGAAGGCGGGGCTGGACACGGGTCTGTACACGGGCATGTCCCATGGGATGGACACGGCCCTGTACACAGGGATGGCAGCGGTACTGGCCTCGGGTTTGGACACGGTACTGTACACAGGGTTGGCAGCGGGGCTGACCACGGGACTGGACACGTGACTGTACACGGGATTGGCAGCGGTGATGGCCTCAGGGTTGGACACATGACTGTACACGGGGTTGGCAGCAGGGCTGGCCACAGGACTGGACACAGGACTGTACACGGGGTTGGCAGCGGGGCTGGCCACGGGACTGGACACGGGAGTGTACACGGGGTTGGCAGCAGGGCTGGCCACGGGACTGGACACGGGACTGTACACGGGATTGGCAGCTGGGGTGGCCATGGGACTGTACGCGTGGTTGGCAGCGGGGCTGGACACGGGGCTGTACATGTGGATGGCCGTGGGGCTGGTAGGGTCGTATGCTCCAGGAGGGGTACTCGGGGACAAAGGGTATGAGGATTGTGAGGAGGTGTCGTTGTAATCCTGGGGCCTAGTTGAAATGGCGGTGTTAGGGTGTGGTGCCTGGTTACATGTGTTCTGTAAGCCCTCTGTGCTCAAAGACCCCTGGTACACCGCTTCTGGGGTTCTACCAATGCTGTCTACCAACCCCCTCAACACCTCAAGAGAGTTGCTATTCGTGCTAGAAGGACCTTCTAGGGGTTGCGCATTACCAACTGTTGAGACCCTAGGCTGTGCCTGAACACTTACAACAGGCTTTGGGGGTTGCTCAGGGGCGTGCACCTGTACATGCACAGTTATTTTATTTCCCACGGTCTGGGGTTTCAGGACGCTTGGTGGATCCTGCATTGTATTAGGGTTGCTGAGGGACTCTGGTAACTGGAACTTAGGGACCCCCGGTTTCAGCTTCAGATGTTTTCTTGAGAGGCGCGATGTTTTAGGGGGTTGTGGCGGCGCCGCCTCTTCTACAACCACCGGTACAACTAACACCTTCTTGGGGCTCAAGGTTGTATAGGCCTCATTCAAGGGCTTAGCATCCTTTTTTCTAGATAAATCTAAGGGGTTAGCTTGGGGCTCAGGGTTGCTAGGGCTTTTCTTCTCAGGGCTTAAGAGTTTTGCATGGCCCTCTTGGAGCACCGTCGTTGTCTTCTTTAGGTCTAAGGGTTCTGTTTGGGGCTCTGTGAATACCTTACAGACCTTCACACATTTTAAAGGGTTGGGGAGGTTCTCTGAGTCCCCATGTTTCTTCTTAAGGGAGGCAGGGCTTGTAAGCATGTCGCCAGTGTTGGCCTCACCCCTGTGCAGAATAGCTTGTTGTAGATGGTTGTTCAACGTGTTGCTTGGTGTGTAGTACGTAGATAGTTTTTCCTGGCGTACACGCCTACTCACGCCTTTTGCGCCGCTTCTGTTGTTCTGGACGGATGTTGTTATGTCCCTTAAGGACTGCACCGACCTCTCTTCAGCAGCATGTTTCTGAGCCGCTTCTAAAATATAAACAGAAAAATATATATATATATTAGAGAAAGCATAAAAACAGCACGTACAAGCACCACCATCCTAAGTTCTACACAGCCACCTTTTTATATAGGCATTGCTACAACCAACTGTGCCCTTCTGCTTGAGAGTCTGTAACACCTCTAGTACTTCTCATACCCTTTTGTAAAAAACACACCTGAAAGAGGTCTTTTTGCAGCTCCTTTCTTTGACAGGGGTCCCACTTTAGAAGTTGAAGCTTTCCTCTTCAAAGGGCTTTCTTTTGAACATTGCGCCGCCTCTTGGACCTCAACAACGTCCGGGCATAACATAGGGGCACCTGTAAAGAAAAAATAATACCCAACATTAGTCATCTTTCTGAGGATTACCTCTATACACCCTCAGGGTCAGGACTCTGGCCTACCCCGCCAACTCCCTAGCGCCTTAGACAGTTTAAATAACAGCGGCCTTTTTAATTACCTGTAGGAACTGTAGTGTTTTGCACATTGTTCATAGCGCCTTGAGCCTCGATGTACACCATAAGATCGTCATAAACTTCTTGTAGGTCGGGGTCATAAGCTGTAAAAGCATACAGACATGAGACCCACATTAGAAAAAAAGAGAACTTGTGCGTTGTTGGTGTACAAAACTACGTAGAACTACACAACTCTAAATATATACCTGGCTGCGGGGCTGACAAGTGACCATCGCTGATAGTTATTACAGATGTGTCCAGCGCAGGGGGTACATTGGTGACGGTTGTATTTGCAGGGTCTTGCATCTGTATTAAATATTAAATAAAAGAACAGGATTTAAAGCATCTTTCATAAACAAAAGTATCACAACTTCAAACAATTCATGTATACATTTTTAAAACCTTATAAGAGGGGTGAATCAACAGACATTTTTAAAAAAAAGCGTTGCATGTGCTGCGCTAAAACATATGTTAAAAACAACCTGCGCCATATCCTTTGCTCATGGGGTAAATCACTTTAGGTACACATAGTCCTTCTGACCTACAGCCACTGCCCCTAGGTTCATGGTACTCTTTTGTAACATGTACATGCCACTTTTCTCTTGTAACACCTTGGTTGCGCCCTCTCACATTTTGCGTGCTTTTGACGGTTGCGCCAGGCCTGTGATCCCTAGTCCTCAGTTTTGCACCTGTGGCCTACACACACACCGGGCCTGCAGGGGCTTGGTCCGCCCCTTCAGTGATGCACTGGTGACATCATTGAAGGGGCGGACCATACCCCTGCAGGCCCGGTGAAGCCTCACAGCCGCCATGATGCCTCTGCTGGATCCACGTGGGGACCGTGGGAAAATGCCCCTCAGGACCCTCACAGCCCCCAAGGACAACGGAGCCCTACACCCCCGCACCCTAGAGCCGCGCCTTGTGAAAGCGGGCTCGGGGGCAATTTTTACAAAACAAAAGAAGACACCGCACTCGGGCTCCGGAGCCCCTGCAGAGACACCCGGATCCCTCCCTCAGAGTCCCCGAGCAGCGCCAGCCTCAAGCGGGCTCGGGGGTATTTTTAAAAAAAAGAAAGAAGACACAGCACTCGGGCTCCGGAGCCCCCAGCGGATCCAGGACCCCGACCCAGAGCCCCCGAGCAGCGCCATGGTGAAGCGTGCTCGGGGGCATTTTAAAAAACCTGCACAACTCGGCATTCGGGGCCCGGAGCCCCAAGACACCCGGAACACGGCCCCACAACACCCCGAGCAGCGCCATCAGCAAGCGGGCTCGGGGCGATTTTTGAAAAACGGCCCAACTCGGCATTCGGGGGCCCCCTCAGCCCCATGAACACATGGACCCCACACCCCGAGCAGCGCCTTGTGCAAGCGGGCTCGGGGGCTTATTTTTTTTTTAAAAAGCGGCAGTATGCCCACGGGCCCCGGAGGCCAGAAGACTCCTCACAGCCCTCCCCTGACACCCCCGAGCAGCGCCATCAGCAAGCGGGCTCGGGGTCATTTTTGAAAAAAAAAAGCGGCAAACGGGGCACTGACCCCCAGGAACACACGCACCCTTCACCCCGAGCAGCGCCTTGTGCAAGCGGGCTCGGGGGATTATTTTTTTAAAAAGCTCGGCTAACTCGGCCACGGAGGCCCAATGGAGCCCTACCCCAGCACCCCCCGAGCAGCGCCAGGCATAAGCGGTCTCTGGGTTATTATTTTATTTAAAAACGCTGCACTATGGCCACAGAGGTCCCGGACACCAGAGCCAGGCATCCCGAGCAGCGCCCGAGATCAAGCGGGCTCGGGGGTATTTTTTGTTTAAAAAAAAAAAAAAAAAAAGCGGCAAACTCAGCACCAGGGCCCAGAGCCTATAAGGACCCATCGAGCCCACCCCCGAGCATCGCCCTGGAGAAGCGGGCTCATGGGGGCTTATTTTTATTTAAAAAGCGGCACAAGGGCACCGGAGCCCCCAGGGACCCACAGAGACCTCCCCACCCAGAACCCTATGGCCACAGAGGTCCCGGACACCAGAGCCAGGCATCCCGAGCAGCGCCCGAGATCAAGCGGGCTCGGGGGTATTTTTTGTTTAAAAAAAAAAAAGCGGCAAACTCAGCACCAGGGCCCAGAGCCTATAAGGACCCATCGAGCCCACCCCCCGAGCAGCGCCCTGGAGAAGCGGGCTCATGGGGGCTTATTTTTTGTTTAAAAAAAAAAAAAAAGCGGCAAACTCAGCACCAGGGCCCAGAGCCTATAAGGACCCATCGAGCCCACCCCCGAGCAGCGCCCTGGAGAAGCGGGCTCATGGGGGCTTATTTTTATTTAAAAAGCGGCACAAGGGCACCGGAGCCCCCAGGGACCCACAGAGACCTCCCCACCCAGAACCCCAGTGCATCTCCAACTAACAAGAGGATTTTTTAAAACGATGCACTCAAGGACCCAGAACATCCTGGACCCCTCCAGCTCACCCCCCTTACAGGCTCTCCTACACAGATACAGACCCATACTTCTGACCCTCGAAAAGCCCCAAAACAGCAGCTTGGTGAGTACAAAAAAATGCATTTTATTTATTTTAAATTTGTAAAAAACAGTGTATTTTATTTAAAGAACCTCTGGTACCCCTAAAGCAGTAGTAGCCTCTAACATTTTATTGACATTAAATGTGTAACCGGGGGTTAAATGTTTCTATGCTCTGTAAAATATACGTTTCCCCTCTGCATGTACCCTCTTAAGGCCTACAACATTATGACCCCTTAAATACAAACCCTGCAAACTCTACCCTACGTCACCACCCCATTAACATTAAATACCCACACACACACACACACACACAGCTTTAAACTCACTGCATCAGCAAAGCCTTTATTCACTTTAAACACATTTACATTACAATTCACATCTTGTAAAAAAAAACTTAATTGTCACCATTATTCACATTAAACACAGCACCTAGACTTAAAGAGTAACAGTTTACAAGCCACACTACATAGTACTATTTTTTTTAAAAGTACAACTTTATTATTTTTTTTTTTAAAACTACATGTACACCCTAATACAACATTGCGCAATCCATTATTTACCTTCTTTACATGTTGGCAGGCTGCGTCAAGCTGGGAAAAGTTGCTCAGATCCATTCTTGCCTTAAATTCCAAGGGTTGACTCTGTGCTCCAAAACAATCCAGGCCAGTCACTCCCCAAGGTTTTGTAGGGCTTGATGGTGTAGAAATCCACAAAGTTTTTTGACTTGGCTGTTGATGCAGGAGTCCTCCAGGTACAGCAGAACAATCCACGCCAGTCACTCCTCAAAGGGGGGTTTTTGAATGGGTGTTTGATAGTATTCCTTGAGGGAACCTTTTTATACCTGTCCAAGCATGCTAATTTGAAGCCTCCCACACCTTTTATGACTTTAAGGGGTTTAGAACAATGTCCTGCTGTCCTTTGGTTGGGAACCTTTTTTCTATCCTTGTACAGTATAACCAGTACAACCTTTATTACTGTGACACCTGTTACTCAAACTCAAGGCCTATCCTGGGAAGAGTGGGGTTAGACAATGGGGGCCGGCGTAAAACTCTTCACCCCTACGTGACCCCTTCTCCTGGGAAGTAGGGAGCCCGGGAACAGGATCTACCTTGGGACTCATATGTCAAATTTCCTGCCAGCCACGTCAAGTTGGAACTAACCTGTCAAAATTTGGGACCAGAGGCTTTGTGATGTGTTAATTACATCCTAACAGCTGGCACCCTGTTTCAGGGTCTCATGGGAAGCTTTGATCTACAGGCCACCTGTCTTTTATCTTATCTCAAAGCTCAGGGCTGGCTGTGGGGTTTTAGAGAGAATTACCACAGGTAGGTTTGTGAGGACCCTTTACAGCTTTGACACCTACATGACACATTCTTCTTCCCAGGCCCTGGGCTGGGGAACTCAGGACTGCCCCAGCAGCTGTTCAAACATCAGCTGGCTGCAAACCCCCAGTTTTAAAAATGCACAGACATTTCCAGCCTACAACCATGCAGTTTTTTCTATGCACTTTTAAACATGTACACAATTACCTCATGTTTTGCAGCAGAGCAGAGCTGTCAAATTTATGATCAGCCCTGGCCTTAAACAGGCCTGGCCTTAAACTGTCAAAAATAAGGCCAGCAGTTTAAGACCAGGACTGTTTAAGACCAGGCCTGAGCATGACCATTTTTGCTGCCAGGCACTCCCAGGCATGTCCATTTTTGCTGCCAGAGATGTTAAATTTAAGGCCAGAAGTTTAAGACCAGACTGTTTAAGGCCAGGGTTTGATCTGGTCTTAAACAGTCCTGGTCTTAAACTGTCAAAATTGAGACCAGGAGTTTAAGACCAGACAAGCTGTCAAAATTGCGACCAGGCTTTTGCGACCAGATATGTCACTTTTGCGACCAGGATTTTTTGATGAGTGGTATCCCGACTTACTACTGGCCCACCATGGGTATGGTTGCCTCTCAGAGTTTCTTGTTGGAGCTGTGTCTGTGTGCATACAACAAGGTACTTAGCATAACTAGGTAGGTAGAAAAACCGTTTATTTGGACAATTGTCTGTAAAAGATTCTAAAAACAAATAACACAGTTACAATATAAAATTAATTGAACCCATGTGGCCAAACCATCACCCCCCTCTATAATTCATTGTTAAGACTCTGTGACAGGACATAAAAAACGAGCAATTCCTACTGCCACATCTAAATAAAGCATTTCTGACAGCAACTCTACAGCCTTGATCCTTTTTAACAGTTCTATACTTAACGATTAATTGCCAACTGAGGTGCTCCCTGCAACGGATTTTGATAATTGTATTACAGTATTTAAAAATGTTAATAAAAAAAAAAAAAAAAAAACAACAACAAAAAAACAAAGGTCTTAAAAACTTAATGCGATTGGTAAGATGAAAAGCACAGTCCATAAGAATATGCAGTAAAGAGCATCTTACATTCAGGGAGCAGGGACACTGTTATCCTGGATCCTGACCCAGCAGGAGCGGGATGAGTGAATTGGATAACAACCCTAACTAGGGATAACTAGGGATGCTATGCTTTAGGATTGAACACCTTGCCTAGTGTCAATTTCTATGTCTCTGCTGTGCTAAAAGTTCCTGCTGTGCTGCCTTGTGCTACATTCTTAGAATGGGGACATGGCATTGGGGTGTTTCATGCTGTGCCATGAACAATTACTGGAGTCAGTGCTTTAAATGGTGAAAGAGAAGTGCCGGTACTCACCAAATGGATTGGGGTGGGCCTGGGAGGGGCGTGTCTGGGGGCGTGGCTTCGAGGCAGCCTTGTACACTATCAGCATTTTCTAATGTAAAGTGCCCCTGTGCCCTTGGCCAAGTTCTGCTCATAGCTGCAGGGTGTAATTGGTGTTTGTTGTAATTATATAAAGTGTGAATTTAGCCCGAGGGCATTAATGTGAGAAGCAGAAGTTATACGCGAAAGCAGACTTTTTTTTTTTAATGGCAAAAGGAGATTTAAGTGATTTGCCCCGGATCACACAATGTTGAACCCACGCTGGGATTTAACCTGTGCCATACAAACAAAAAGTATGCCATCAAGTAGAACTTGAAGCACTTTAATGCCCTCCTGCCAAGTTTGCACTATATATAAGCAAAAAATGGACCAATGTGCCCTGCACACACGAGCCGAAGTTGGCCGAAGGGCGTGAGGCCTCTGACAGACACTGGTGCTGCAGTTCCAATGTGGAGAGCTCTAGCTGTCAAACCACACAGGTCTTTCTGTCCTGTCGCGCTGTAGGGGTGTGAGCAGGGCCGGCCTGTAGAGTGGCGAGCTGAGCCCAGGCCCAGGGCGCCAGTATTCCGAGGGGCGCACGGAGCTGTGCGCATTAAGGCAATAAAGACCCCCTGTCATCTTGCAAACGCCTTGTTCATGTCCCTGCGCCTCTGTGTGACTTGCCAGATTAGAGTTGATTGAATGCATTGATTAGGCTTTTGGGCCATGTTTTAACACTTCAGTGTCCCTTTCTTCACCCTCTTTCACTGTCTCACCCCTCCTGACGCACACCAACAGACCCATCACCGTTCGCAGCTAAGCTATCGGCGATTTAGGTGAGCTGGGGGGGCCCGAGGTGTTTGGGTTCACGGGGCAACCACTGCTCATCCAGGGATTAAAAAGGACCCCCTGCTGCCTCATTTCAGACACAATTAGCAAGGGCGCCAAATGCCTAAAGCGCTATCTTAACAAATGCCGGCTCGGAGTGTAGGGCTGCAGCCGCACCTAGCACCGGAATACACTCGCCATTAACTGTCACACGCCCATAACACGGAGACTGACCACCGCATGCCAGCCACTGGGAGTACCGGTACTCTCTTAACCCTTAGGAGAAGTACCGGTACTCAGTGGGAGAATATGGAGAAGTGCCGGTACTCAGTACCGGTGAGTACCGGCCCATTTAAAGCACTGACTGGAGTCAAGCTAACATAACAAGCTGAGCATGATAACATCATGGTCCTGTTGGGGTGTTACAGGGTCCTTTAGAGGGAAACATACAGCGGCCACAACATTGCAGATCCACCATTCTGTCAAGCTCATCATTCCCCTGGTGACAGAAACCCAGAAGGCTGTCAGAAATGTCAGAAACCTGGTGACATGGTGGTCGTGGTTAGTGAAATTCCCAAGGCTCTCCTTGCATTGGGCCATTGTAATTTTGTTTTCCAAGAACAAACTTCTGCTTTTGGCTTTGTTTGTTTCAGAACACAATGCAGACACCCAGCAAAGGGTCAGTGCCAGAAGTTAAAGAGATCTCCTCGCGACAAATGGAGGCCACAGCCTTCGCTGACTTTACCGTCTAAATGACCCTGTTCATTTTCATATGCTTCTGACAAGATTGTTACCTTCAAATCCTCAATAGAGTTTTTTTCCTTCTTAGAGAGACCTGCTTATTCTTCTTCCCAACACTCTTATCATGAGTCTTAAGTACTCAAAGAGAGGGGTGTGATATTGAGATGATTTGGAAAAAGCATATTGCATTCTTAAGGAAATTCAGACAAGGCAGCAAAGACATCAGTGTCTTTGGAAGACAATTGAACACCAAGCATAATAATGGGTTTCTAATTGAAGTGGTGCTGCAGGAAAGAATGTGATGCCAACTAGTTATCCATCAAGGTTTGCTACAGGTGCCTCAAGAAGCAGTGCTTTATTTTTGTGTTATGTGACACACATGCTTTTTTAAGTAGACTACAAGATAGAAAGGAGGCCTGCAGTTATGAGCCAGAGTTGCTTGCCAATGGAAAATGCTCAACTGAGCAGAGCTGTATCAATCACAGTTGTATACCATGTACTGAATCAATAATATTAATATTTGAATTTGGATTCATGGGTTGAAATGCTTGCAATGAATATTGTTTTGGTTTGTTTTAGAAATGATAGCCTTTAGTTGGCAGGTTGTTACCATGTCCAAGTAGGGACCACTCTTCCTATTCAGGTTAAGGATGATGCACTCCCAAATTAACTGCTGCACACCACCTTGGTAGCTTGGCACGAGCAGTCAGGCTTATCTCAGAGGCCGTGTGATAAGCATTTGAACATGACCAACAGTGATACAGTGAAAACATTACACAAGCACACACACCAGTTTTATAAAAATAACCAATACTTTATCTGTGCAAACAAGACCAAAACTACAAAAACCCACAATACTGTTATCAGAAATATCACTAATCAAAAACAGACTTTATCACAGCCATGTAAACAACAAATTCAAACAATTCTGGCTGACTGCGGCATCGTGGGCATGCTACGGTGTCAGGGAGACCCGCGAAACCGTGCCTTAGGAAAATCAGGGTGTCAGCGACCTCTCGTTGAGTGCCAAAGAGCCGGTAGGCATCGGTCCAGGAGGTCGATGCAGGAGTCGTCGGGTCCTTGAAGTCACATGTTTTGCAGATCGAACTCCTCGTGGTTGAAGTTGGGAGCGCCGGCATCAGCAGGTGTTGGGGCTGCAGTCAAAGTGCAGTGGTGCGGTGTGCAGTGTCCTCAGGTCGAAGTGCAGGCAGCGGCACAGTGAGAGTAGTCCAGCAGCGTCGGTCGAAGTGATGCAGCGCTCATCACGTTTATAGCAGGTCACAGTACAAACAGCAGCATTATCGTTGCTGAAGTGCTGTTGTCGGCTGACGAACTGGAGCCAATAGCGCCGGCATCAGTAGGCCAAGTGCTAGAACATGGTAGATGGCGGAACCTTGATCAATATGCACCTGATGCATAAATTGCCAATATTATCAAAATTTCCCTTGTATAGACCCTTAGGTGGGAATTATGTGCACACCGATATGACATCCGCCAACACAATGCCAGTTCTAAACAGAACTTAAAACATGAGTTTAAATAAAAGCACAGGTGCACCATAAACTGAACAAGTTCTTGAATTCAATTGTAACAAATTCACAAATATGAATGTCCAGAAATCCGTTTTTTGTTTTGATGATTTATTTTTTCAACAATAAGAAAAGGACAGCCGACGCGTTTCGTCCCAGCCGGGACTTCTTCAGGGCTGTGTTTACAAAAGACAAAAGGTATAAACATACAATTAAAAGAAGGGCCATTGCAAAACCCGGCCGAGTCAACAATGGTCACATACATTAAAAAAGAGAATCAACACATATGAAAAATGACATACAGATACAATATCATAATTTGCTACATTGCTGGATTTAACCAGTGATTAGTACCCCTAGTTAACATTTTATTTTTAAAAGAGAAGAGAAATTCCTAAATGAAGAGAGAGTATATACAGTTCCAACAAAACTTTCATTTCACAATGCAGTTTAATCAGAATGAGGATAGATTTTCCCGCATTTCCTGACAAGTAAAAAAACAGGCAGGAAATAAAGTGTTCTCAGAAACCCTATGGTACCTATTAAAGACACCCAAAAGAAGGGGAATACACCTACCTAGAGTTAAATAAATATCCAGGATGTGATGTAAAAAACCAGGATGAGATGTAAAAAACCAGTTGGGCTGCAGTCCGCTCTGTCAATCTCTACTATATGACTGAAAAAAGTAAAGAAAAAGAAAATTAGAAAAATTGAAAAACAATGGGATGGGAGAAAGCAAATCATACAAATGAACTATAAATATGTCCACAGTCATCCATATCCAGAAGGACAATATGGATAAACAAAACAAAGGGGAAAAAAACAAGACTTACTGAATAGTATTTATCAGCGTGGATAGTCATAAGGCTATTCAATCATAAGGAATCGTATGAATAAGGGGTCTTGGCCAAATTACTGTAACGAAAAAGGATCATATGGACAGGAAATTGAAATCGATCAGGAGCTGGTCTGAAAAGTCCTTACAAAACATTTTCAAGGAGATCAATAATAATGATAATTTGAGGATGTAAAAAGGATTGTAAACCCGGCTTACCTCCTAAAGGCTATCAGTACTTTAAAGGAGAGTAATTTTGAGCTCCAATTAGCAAATTAAAGTTAATACGTGGTGCACCATCGAAACGATGTGCACTGTAATCTGAATAGTAAAAGGAAAGAAGTCACAATTATTAATGAATGAATGGATAACACGATTGAAAAAGGCCAAAGGGATAAAATCACGTAATGTAGTATACCTAAAGATATCCTTGTACCCCTTATAACGAAGAACCTGTCTTTAAATGTAGTCTCTCATAGCTGCTCCTCATGGGTTCTAAAAAAATCAACAAAACAATAAATGATTATATATATATCCTGTTAGAAAAATATGCAGAGGAAAACAATACCGAGGAAAAAGAACAAGAAAGGTGGGGACCATTAAGGAAAAAAGTAAAAAGGAGACAAAACAATGCCAATTATGAACCAAGAAGTCATACAACAGCTACACAGATACAATACTAGGATGGTGTCCCCTCCCAGAATGTAATATAACCAGCCAAGTCAAGCATATGGCAAAAATTAATAAAAACAGCAAAACATCATACGAAGCAAGACATATAACCGAAACGAGCAATAATGTTGGAAAAAGTGGAAAAAAGACGGTTATATAAATCGCCATCAACAAATATAATTCTAAGTCAGAGCATGGTAATAAAGGACATGGTCACTAAGGAAGAGGGCATCACCACGAAAAAATTTGTATATAATGGAAGCAGTGGTGTATGGGGGCAGGGAATAAATAAATAAACGATACATAACTAATACAAGGAACCAGAATTGAAAAAGCAAAAAACAAGGATGCCAAACAGTGAAGACAAGAAAAGCCAAGGACCGACAAGAGGGAGCAGGGAACGCCGAATCTAACTCACCTTGAAGAAGCTGAAGAGGGCGGGAAATAACCGCCCTGTCCTGGAGTTCCCTCAGTCCGTATAGCGCCTGATGGGAAGAGGTCATGTCTCAGCTAGTATATATATCCGCCTAAATTGTATAAATGGAAACACCTGTGTAAAGGTGAGGGTGGACAAGACCCAAAATCTCGGCATATCTCAGCAGCCATCTTAACCGGGAGAAACGATATGAAATTGCATGGAAAGCCTTTACGAAGATAAGTGCAGGATCAGTGTTAGACAGTTACTTTCGAAAAATTATTGACTAGACAAAGATATGTACGGAAATCAGAACCGCAATAATTCAATATGCTTTAAATGCGGGGAAGTTTATAGTAAATATATAGCGTAGCGGCCATGTTGGAGCAGTCTGGGGGCGTATGATACAATAAAGCCGAACAAGACCCGAGATATCGGCGTTTCACAGCAGCCATCTTATCCAGGTTAAAGAATCAGTAATTGTCCGTTTCTAATGAGGAATTCATGGCTTAAATGGTAATATGTGCAAAAATTGAAGCCGTTAAAAGCCGATGTACCATATATATAAAATGGTATTTTGTAAATATGCGGCGTGGCGGCCATGTTAGAAAAGTCTGAGGGCGTATAGTCGAAGTCGGCCACGTAGGAGCAGTCTAAAAGAAATTCAAAATAAACAGAACAACAGCAGAAAAAAATATTTAAAGAAATATCTGATGGTGAGAATATGACTGGTAACCTTAAATGTAGATGGTCGAATAAAGGTCCAAAGTGCATTGAAACTTATGGAACATAGCGGCCATGATGGAGCAGTTCCCATACCTGAATTACGTTAGAATTAAATGACATTTAATATACCCTATGTGGCCTTGGTTCCACATTAGCCAAATAAATATTAAGAAAAATAAACCTACTCATTCCAGCACAACCAATACATAAGGGACGAGATAAAAAAACATGATAATCTACCTAGGCAAGAGGAAGACAGAACGGAAAAGGCAAACCCAATGGAGATGACATAATACTAGTAAACTAACTAAGAGGTGCAAAGGGGAAGGGGAAAGTAACACAGATAAATAACAAACAGTAAACATGATTCATAATCTCATATCTCCATTGCATCTGATACATTTATATTGTATAAATGAGAAATTGGCATTATACCCCATTGTTGGTAATAGTTCGAAAACCAGTGAGTTCAACAATGGAGCAAATTACATGGAAGTGGACAGAAGCATACATATAGCAGGAAAATAGTTCATCCTATCAGAGCAACAATTTTTAAAGCATCCATATAGTTCGAAAAACAGTGAGTTCAACAATAGAACAAGTTGCATAAAAGTGAACAGAAGCATACATATAGCAGGAGAATAGTTCATCCTATCAGAGCAACAAATTTAAAGCATCTATGTTGGGGGCCTCTATAGTTTGGACATCTGGTCAATCTATGCCAAGAAATGGTGTAACTCATCATCAAAATTGTGACCATATTCTAGTGTTCTCAATCTGCAAATCCACATTGCTTCTTTCTTTCGTAGGGCTAATAATCTATCCCCTCCCCTAGGGTTAATTGGGATATGATCTATACCCATAAACCAGATCGTATCACTGGGTAGATGTTTTTCTAGCATGTGGTGTGTCATTGCATATTTGAAGTCCCCATTCCTATGCGCTCTGACATGTTCCTGTATTCTAATTTTGAGTGCCCTCTTTGTACTGCCCACATAAATTTGGTCGCATGGGCATCCCAGAACATACACTACATAGGGGGTGTTACAATTTATGTAATGATTGATTTTATACCTATGTGTGGTATTGAAACAAAAATCTTTGGTTTTGTCCTTACCAAGACCACACATGTTGCACCCCCTGCAAGTGTAAAAGCCTGTTAACTTGCTGCTAAGCCAATCCACCCCTTTTTCTCGGGTGATATAACTGGGGCAGAGAATGTTTCTCAAATTGGGGCTCCGTTTGTATGTGATCTTAGGTTTTGTTGGTATGATTCCTTGTAGGCTTGGTATAGAAGTGAGCAAATGCCAATGCTTGCGCAAAGTATTATAAATTCTCGCGCTCTCGTCTGTATATGGAGTAATAAGTGCTATGCCAGGGGATTTATCCTTGCTTCTTTTAGATGGAATAAGGGTAGATTCCCTAGGGACATTATTGATTCTTTTAATCGCTTTATTCAATATTCGGGGGGGATAGCCCCTATTGTGAAAACGATTCGTAGTCTCCTTGATATTTTCGGAGAATGCATCTGGGGT
The DNA here is from genome assembly GCF_964261635.1 of Lissotriton helveticus. Taxonomy (NCBI): domain Eukaryota; kingdom Metazoa; phylum Chordata; class Amphibia; order Caudata; family Salamandridae; genus Lissotriton; species Lissotriton helveticus. The sequence goes on from NC_136069.1 coordinate 488,489,184, forward strand.
GCTGCAATTGCGGCGCATTCTGATCATCTCCCCGTAAGGAATGTTATTAACAACATGTCGGGGGTGCGCGCTAGTGAAATGTAATGTGCTATTGCAGCTGGTAGCCTTCCTGTAGGTTTTGCTATTTACCCTGTTGTTTTCCACAAAAAATGTGATGTCAAGGAAATGTATTTCCTTAGCACTATACTCCATGGTGAACTTCACGTTGTAAGGGTTGTTGTTCAGATATTCAAAGTAAGACAGCAGTACTGGGACAGGTCCATTCCATAACATAATAACGTCATCAATGTACCTGCCCCAGAAGATCACATGCTCTGACCATACTGAAGCACGGCGGCTCCAGGCATGCTCCCGCTCGAACCAGCCCATAAAATGGCCGGCGTAAGCTGGAGCAAACCTGGAGCCCATCGCCGTGCCCTGGGTCTGTTGATACCACATAGAATCATATAGAAAGAAGTTCTTAGAAAGGATGATATTAGTCATTTCCACAAGAACCTCATTGTGGTCCAAAAAACCTGCAGCTCTCTGTCCAAGATAGAATTCGAGTGCTCTAAGGTCAAATTCCTTTTTTATGCAAGTGTAAAGGCTCGTGACATCTAGTGTCACGAAGATCAAGTTTTCTGCCCATGTTAATTCCTCAAATTTGGCTAAAATGTCCTGTGTGTCCTTAATATAGGACGGGAGGTTCTGTACGAAAGGTTGAATGTAAGTATCCACATATTCTGAGAGGCGTTCAGTTGGAGAGTTAACCCCTGAGATGATCGGGCGGCCCGGTGGAAAGGGGCCGCCCTTATGTATTTTGGGTAATATGTAAATACATGGAAAGGTGGGCTCAGACACCATCAGGTATCTGCATTCCTCAGAACTAATTAGTCCCTCTTCCCGCCAATCTACAAGTCGCATGTTAATGTGGGCACTCAGGGCAGCAATAGGGTTGCTAGAAATCCTGGAATAGCAAGAGATGTCAGAAAGTTGTCGTTCGATTTCGGAGAAGTAGTCTTCTTTTCTCATTAAGACCACATTTCCCCCTTTATCCGCTTCGCGGATAACTATATTTCTGTCTGTTTTGAGATTATTAAGAGCTAAGCGTTCTTCCAGTGAGAGATTGTGACGGCGTGCACAGGGATGGATCGGATGGTCAAGGAGTTGGTGTAAACCTTGTGTGACTTTCTGCCTGAAAATATCAATGTTAGCATGAGTCCCTACTGGGATGAATTTGGACATAGGTTTTAAACCACTGTCAGTTGTGAGTTTGTCCACGACACCCAATTCTGCACAGACCATATCACTTTCAAAAGATGTATCAAGTTCTACAGACATCATTGATTGAATCACTTTTATTTCCGTTGCTGTGTAGGCAGAGGTGGTAACAACATTACAATCAGTAGGCACAGTGGATGGGTTTCTAACAAAATGGTCTTTTAGCTTTAATACACGTATGAATTTAAATAAATCAACAAAAATGTCAGTATCTACACCCATATTATTGGGGCAAAAACCCAAACCCTTATTTAAAACAGATATTTCCACTGGAGTAAGAGCCCTATCTGAAAGATTGACAACAATACTTTTTTCATTTTCCACCATATTGTTTACAATGATATTCATAGCTTCTTTGTCCTGTTCGACCTTGTTCGCCCTGCCACCGCCTCCCCACTTTGACCTCTTCCTCTGTTGTCGTTCCTGCCACTTCCTGCCCCCCCTTCTAGTCTTTGTTCCTTTGGTCTTGCACCAAGTCTCAGTCTTTCCATTTCCAATAAAAAATTATTGGTGGTGGGTCTTACTTCCCCTTCACTGGTCTCTGGGATAATGTCTATAGAAATAGTACTAGCAACTGATGACAGAGAGGTGATGCTACTGGCGGAAGTTAGCTCTAAGGTTTCTTCCCTACCTCTCTTGCCCTCCCTTGTTATTTTCACATTGTCATACTTGTGGGCAAAGGTGTAAATTCTGCCTTCTTTATAATCCTTGTCGTCACGTTTGATCTTTTTTATTTTTTTGTCCCTGAGATAAAGTTGATGACTTTCCAAAATTTTATCAAGGGTCGTATAGTTTTTCTTAATCACTTCCTTGAGAGGTGAATCCTCAATTTCCTTTTCTAATTCTTCAATCTCCTTTCTAAGTTTTTCACCCTTCTTTTCTGCATTGAGAATTAGGATCTTCATCATATTATATGAGGCATTCCTAAGATTACCCTCCCAATCTGTTAACTGTTCAGGATCCAGATCCTCGAAAGTTGGAAATATGAGGATTCTCAATCCACGAGGCATTTTTTCATTTTCAATATACTTTTCTAAAGTGGTCCCATCCCACCACCTAGACATTTCACTTTTTTTAAGACGTTCTAATTTTTGGAATTTCATCTTTAAGCCTTCCATTTTGGGGACTTGAATTGTACCTAACTTGGGGTTTGTAGCAAATAAGTCCTGAGCCAATTCCTGACGTCGATCTTTGAATTCAGGCATGTTGAAAAGCCTGGCAAAAATTTACCCACGACTTTATAATTTCAATAGCAATCTAAATCTAAGGCTGATCAGTGCAAACAACAAATTCAAACAATTCTGGCTGACTGCGGCATCGTGGGCATGCTACGGTGTCAGGGAGACCCGCGAAACCGTACCTTAGGAAAATCAGGGTGTCAGCGACCTCTCGTTGAGTGCCAAAGAGCCGGTAGGCATCGGTCCAGGAGGTCGATGCAGGAGTCGTCGGGTCCTTGAAGTCACATGTTTTGCAGATCGAACTCCTCGTGGTTGAAGTTGGGAGCGCCGGCATCAGCAGGTGTTGGGGCTGCAGTCAAAGTGCAGTGGTGCGGTGTGCAGTGTCCTCAGGTCGAAGTGCAGGCAGCGGCACAGTGAGAGTAGTCCAGCAGCGTCGGTCGAAGTGATGCAGCGCTCGTCACGTTTATAGCAGGTCACAGTACAAACAGCAGCATTATCGTTGCTGAAGTGCTGTTGTCGGCTGACGAACTGGAGCCAATAGCGCCGGCATCAGTAGGCCAAGGCTGTAGTGTGGGATGAAGGTGGTGCGTTGTGTAACTTTTGAGCGGTGCCCTCAAACCACGGTGCAAGCAGCGTCATCGATGTCGGCATGGAGCATTGTCGTCAGCGATACCAGGGCGGTGGGGTGAAGTGAGATAGTCTGAAGTGCGGTGCCCACAGGTCACAGTGCAAGCAGCGGCTCATTGGCAGGTACAACGGTGTCGTCAGTGAGGCCAGTGTTGAGGTGTATAGTGCGGCGGTGCCCTCTGTGTACATGGAGCCGGCAGCGGCGTCAGTGACGTCATCAGGTTGCTTTTTCGTCTTGTGCGGCACCAAACACACAGTTCCCGGTGCTCGTAGTAGATGAACTTGAAGTCTTTGTTGTTCCTGAGACTTTTTGAACAGGGACCAAGCTCTACCTCAAGCCCTTGGAGAAACTCAAGAAAGTTCAGTCCTGTATTTTCTTTGCCCACGACAGAAGCAGCTAACACAGCAAAGCACACTTGAAAGTGGTAGTTCCTCCTCACAGCTTCTCCAGCTCTTTTTCTTGGCAGGTTTCTGAGTCCAAAAGAATTCTAAAATCCTGGGGTCTGGGCCACAATATTTATACCACATTTCCCCTTGTTCTCTTGTGGCAGAGAGTGACTTTGCTCAGTCCAAACAGGTTATGTCCTCTCTGGCCCAGCTTCCTGGCAAGAGGTTGAGACAGCATTGTCCAAGGCAGACCAGGCCTATTCAGGTGCAAGGAAATCTCCTCCCACTACTCTAAATGCAGCCCAGGTCTATTCAACCCAGTCCTGACTGATCCAAGAGAGGCAGGGCACACCTCAACCCCCCAGTAGCTGTCTGAAGAGAATGCACATCCCCTACCCCTGTCACTCCAAAGCCAGACAGTCAATCCACAACCCAGCAGAGGCAGATAGGATGGCTAAGCAAGAAAATACCCACCTTCTAAAAGTAGTATTTCAAACACACAGCATAAAAATCATCTTTACTAAAAGATGCATTTTTACATTCTGAGTTCAGGCATACTAAACTCAATTTCTCCATTTTGTCCCAATGGGAAGTAATACTTGTAAGATGTTACAAAGTATCGCTCATTCCATCCTATGGGGCAGATAGCCTTTCAATAGTGAAAAATGAAATATACTGTATTTCACTATCAGAACATGTCACACACTCCAGTACATGTCCTACCTTTCACATACACTGCACCCTGCCAATAGGGGTACCTTGGGCCTACCTAAGGGGTGACTGACATATATTAAAAGGAAAGGTTAGGGCTTGGCAGGTGGGTGCACTTGCCAAGTCGCAGTAAAAACTGCACACAGACTCTGCAAAGGCAGGTCTGAGATTCCTTTACAGGGCTACTTCTGTGGGTGGCACAATCAGTGCTGCAGGCCCACTACTAGCATTTGATGTACAGGCCCTGGCACTCTCAATGCACTATACTACGGACTTATCAGTAAATCAATCATGCCAATCATGGAAACACCAATCCATAACATAATTTACAATAGGAACACTTGCACTTTAGCACTAAACAGTAGTGAGAAAGTGTGCAGAGACACTAAACCATCAAAAACAGAGTCAAACCCAGAAGGTCGGAAAGAAAAAAGACAGGGGAAACACGTCAAAATATGCCAGGTCTAACAGTTGGTCCTCTGGAAATGTTATCTCTTGTGCTGATGGTTTTCATACCACAACTATATTTGTTATTCAGGTTTTTTGTAAAGGAGCAAGAAGTGTTGCATGTGTCAAAAAATGGATAATGTGTTGTTTTGGTGCTTCCAACTTTCTTGTATTTTGTTGAGTGATATGTCCTGTTCGGATATATTGTATCTTGTTTTCATATTTGTTGCAAATATTTTCTCATGTCTGAGTGTATGTCTGAGTGTCCTGCAGGAGGGAAGAATTATCATGTACCACACCCTCTCGGGATTTACTGAGTCTGGTTTATGTGATTTCCATGTCGCTAGTATCTTGTGAGTTGTGTTTCTGAAGGAGGGAGAATTTGTATAGCCCTCTTTTGTGTGGCAATCTATGTCCCATTAGTGTCTCAATGCAAACTGAAGGCGGACTATTCTCTCCTCAGTGTCCACTCAATGAGTTTCTTCTGTGCTGTCTCATGAGACTGTCCAATAATGTGGACATGTCAATGCAATGCATGTATGTTGTACTGCCTTCTAGTCCATTGTTTTTGGCCTTTTGTGTCACTCTAGACCAGCCAGAGACATTCCATATGCAAATTAAACTTGGCCCTTCTCCAATACGAACAGTACAGTCTAGATAGGAAGACAAGCAACCCCAGACTCCAGAGTTTTAGGGCTTGACATGAGAAGCTGACTAGGATAATATGGTCCTGGTGGCATTTTAGTCTTCATATTCTTCTAACAAGACTGTTTTATGCAAATGCCTAATAAAGAATCCTTCACACACTGAGAGAGACCATGCTCATTTTTGATCATCCGTTTGCCATACATTGAAAGTGGGTAGTAGCTCGCCAGTGCCATGCAAAATTAAATGATCACACCTGACTGTGGCACTCAACACAATGTATGCAATTAGCGACAGTAGTTCAAGAAAATACTGCAATCAATATTATCTGTAATAAATACCTCTTCCTCTACTATATAAACAAACAACACCCAATTCATTATAACAACAGTAGCAAGGAAAATCAAATTAATTATACTAAACACATAACTTCAAATGTTAAACTCTTTAAAAGCTCCAGTGGCGTAGCTTGCAGGGTGAAGGGGGGGCGGCCTGCCCCAGGCAGCCCGAGTTTTGGGGGCAGTGGTCACCCCCCACTCTTACCTGTCATGTTGGGATGGCAATTGCCAGCACTCCCTCCGCTCTTCAATCAGCTGCTGTGACGGGGCAGCAAATGGAATAATCTCGCTAGCATCCCAGCCCCCCCCTCTTCGATGCAGCCGCCATTCAGCGGCAAACACGGGGACTACCACGGGTGTCTAAAGGGCTAGCTACACCACTGAAAAGCTCGAATTATGATAAATAATAAATATGTCTGTATGTCAATGAACTGTATCCAGTTGTAACTTTGCAGTTTCTATGAATAGCCCCCCAGCTCCACCCCCTGAGTCCACTGTAGGAATGTACCATGAATGATGGGGTCCATTGGTGTAAATATTGTCTAGGGGTGGAGTGTTCCTCCTGTGTTCACAGTATTTTGCTGAAGCCTTGCAAAAAAAAACAGAATGTTTGGGACAACGCTGGCAGAACAGTTGGTACTGTAGTGGCAGGAAAACCGAATCCAGAGAGAAACAGACCCAAAGCATAGCTTCTTCTAATATTGGGAGTTACTCATGCACTTCCCAGGAAACAAAGATAGTCTTTCGGAGCAAAGTTCTCCTACTCCTTAGTCCTTACCCGTGTGTGGATGACCAATGCAGCATATGAATCCAAACCACCTGTGTCTTCCATAATATTCCAAAAAATATCCTAACTCCAGATAGGAAAGAGTGAATACCCTTACAGACTATTTGAAGGCAAATCAGTAGCCACAGGTCTCCTGAAATCTTAAACTTGCTTTAAGATGCAGGAAGGTGGTTGGTCTCTCTTGCTGGAGAGAATGAGCAGTGGTTGTCTCGTTGCAGGGTGAGGACAGGCCAGTCTCTCTCATCAGACTTAGACTGCTTACAACTGCAGCAGCATCAAGCTGAGAAGACCTCAACACTGAAAAGTAACAGCCTAGCAGAAGGACCTTTCTTCAGATGGGTCATTTTAGAGACCCAGACACCTGTCAGAAGATGTCTAATAGGACCACTCTCCATAAAGATGGAAAGGCTCACTCAGCCAATGTCTGAGGTGTTAGGAAGTCTCTAAGTAATGGAGACTGTGATCCTGACAGTCTACCCTTTTTCACGGCTGTTCATTTGGTGTAAAGTAAATTGAAACACAGAATAATAGAATCAATGGATGCCTAGCTCCAGTAACCTCTACAGAACCATGACATAATTCATGTTACCTAACATGCCCTAACCTGCCGACAAACTAGCCCACATCTGAGGCTAATTTGGGAGCCCAGTCCTCTCAGTAACTTATCCTGGAGGTCTGCAGCAGGTGAAGTTCTGTCTCTCTTTTCCCATAGCGACCTTAGGTAGGAAGGCATAAATAGTGATATGGGTGGGGTGGAGTCCTTAGCCAGGGCCGGGGATAGGATTTCAAAGACATTCTTTTCATGAGGAGCCCCTCTATCTACATCTTTCCACAATCCTTGCTGCTTGGCTGCGAGGGCCTGGCTGGGTTTGGTTTGGTGGGGCCACAGCCTGACCTGGTGACCAGGGCACATGGGACATGTGGTGTTCCTAAAAGAGCCTCCAGCATGCCCTACATCTGGGTAATCATGTAACAGCCCATCAAAGCCTACTGCTGTCTGGTGAGTGATGCGAGTTTGGGAGCCATGCGTTTGGCATGAGAAAACAGCTGCCTTGGTTAATTGCTGTGCCCCAGTGTCAGAGACCATATAAGGGCCATGTTCCAGTATACTTTCTTGTTTTCTACTAAAAACAATAACAATACAAAATAAAGATGAATGAGAGCAGTAGTACACTTTTTATGACGTTCTTGTAGCGAATGGGGCATTGCCTTATTTACAAGGCAGCGCAAAGCCACTTAACGTGGCTTATTTCTGCCTTGTAAATAAGGCCCCCTTTCACGCTATGCTTAGCGTGAAAGGGGAGGGCAATGGGTGTTGCTTTGGGCGTTCGACAACAACACCCATTGATTCTGACGCTACCCCTTATTTACAAGGGAGACGTCAAAAGAGGCAGCACCAGAATTACGACCAGGGAAAACCTGGCGTTGTGCAGCACACATGGAAACAGCAAAAGGCCAATGCTTGTTTATGTACAGGAGGGTCCGCCTTCCTGCACATAACCAATCATTTGTAAAAATGCAATTGTTGTACTTCCTTGTGTGCTGCATGAAGCAGCACACAAGAAGTTACAAACATACATTTAAATTTTGTTAATGTGCAGGAAGGTGGACCTTTCTGCACATAAACAGTCCTCTCCTGCACGCAGACACCCTTGCAGTATGACGCAACGGTGCCTGCATTGGCGCTAGGCTGCTAAGTGCTAAGTGTAGTGCCAGCACAGCGAGAAACGCAGGGCTGCCCCATATTCTTGTAGATATGGTGCAGCCTTGCATTTCTGAAGTGGCGCAGAGAGGCGTTAAACCAGGAATGCTAACGTCTCACTCCACCACTTCCCTTGTGAATATGCCCCTTAGTTTAAAATAAAGGCGCTAACTTTCTCCTTTGTAAGCTACATGTTTTAGTTCCAAAAAAGTGTAAAGTTTAATATAGTTTCTTTACCACTATTTTCATAAACACAGAAGCCATAATTTTTTAGTGCCATCCCACAGAGTTGCACAGGAATGACAAAATGCCCAATATAAATAAATTTGGCATATACAACGCTTCTTGTTTCAAACCCATCATGAACCTTTACTCCTAAAAAGTTGGATGATACATATATATTCTGGATACTGGATACCATATTGTTGTGCTTGAAGTGCCACTATTTTCCCTCACATTTCTTAATTTATCAATTATGGTTTTAACCATGTCTTCACATCTTATTTCTTTGAAGATCTCCTTACATGACATGATTTAACCAAAGTCATTGAATGTGTGTACATAGGGATAAGACATCCAAAGACGATTTAAGATAAATGTCAGCTTGCAGGTTTCTTTTCAATGAAATAATGCAATCCAATATACAAGATGCATGGGTCATAAATACTTCAGAAATAGTCTGTGCACCCAACACAAGTCTCCAGGCAGCTGAAGGGGTGCCTGGGCTCAAATGTAGGACTGCCCACATAATCAAATGTTCTATTTTTTGAATGTCCACAACATCGATGTTTCCCCACAGTTCAGCACCATGAATAGATACCACAAAACAAGATATTTAAAGGATGGCACTCAACACCGCCGCCAAGTCAACCCTTGCATTGGACGACAGCCATGGATGCCAATTAGGTGTCACCAGGGGTCACTACTGCAAACCCTGGCATGCCCCCTGTGACCCCTGCCACTGCCTTTGTGAACCCTAGCGTCAGCAGCGGCAAAATCAGTAGCAGGAACAGAAGCAGCGCTTCCTCATTGGCGTTGGTGGGGGCTTTACTCACCTCGTTTTTTTGTCAATGTATTAATATAGTAATAGTGAATAATATTACATTATTCGCTATTAGTTGAATAAAAAATGGAGTACAGATAGCTGAATATGACTTTCCCTGGCAGCTGAGGTAAATAACAGTTTTGAGTTGATTTTGTATGTGGGAATGTGTGTGCATGTATAAGCAGAGCGTTTCTGTATATGTTAGTGTGCCAGAAAGTGGGAATGAATGCGTGTGTATGTATAAGCATATGTATGTGTGAATGAAAGTGAAGGTCAAGGGGCATGTGAAGTCACTTCTGCCACCCCTTGCATTTTGGTGAATTGACGTCCATGAGGCCAGCCCCAGTCCTCTGTTTCAGGGGGACATTCTCTCTTGGTTGATTCCAAGATCACCTGGGGTAAAAACACACTACTAAATACTCGCTTAGGACCAGGCAAACACTGACGTATGGACTAGTATCTGCTCCAGGCCTTCAACCTCAGCATGACTCACTGCGAGGCAAGGACACAGGACACAAGGGAATATCTATTAATGGGGCAGCAAGTGCAGTGGCACCCTGTATCCAAGGCATGCGGGGACCACTGAACTCTGATTATTGCTGTATTTTACCACCTAAAGAGCAGGCCATTTTCCTTGCTTGCACTATAGCCCATAGCACCTTTGTTACGCCGCTGCCTGGAGAGCGGATGCAGCTGGCCCGTCCTCCCAAAGTGACAGGAACAGATATGCACTGTGTCAGAGATAACTGTGTATATATGGCTTAAAAATGCTCTGTACCTACTAGCCCCGGACAGCACAGGAGGAAGAGGAGATGAGGGATGCTGGATTTTTAGATGTGTGGGCTTATTTGGATGCCATGTTTACATACCCTTTCTCTACCTCTAAACAGGCGCGCAAAGGCTCAAGGAAAATAGTCATGGTGGGAATTTTATGCATGGGCTTTTGATGTTTACCAGAGCACAACAGTGTTACATGGTGTCTGGACACTTTGAGGTGGTGGTTCTGTTAGCTAAATATAATTAGAAGCCACCAAGAGGTAAAAGAAGTCCTTTGCTGTTGATACAGGGTGGTGAATGTTGGTGCTTTTGAATGCAGTGTTGATTTGCAGCAAGCAGAATGTTAGTTTCGACTAAAATATGGCACCTTTAGTCAGTTATATTTGGATTCCAGATGTTGTGAAGGGTCATATTTCACCAACTTCACTCCATTGGAGTTCCCGGTACTTAATCAAAGATTTTTTTCACTTGTTACATTTTCAGGATTTTTTGGGGGCTTAAAAACTTGGGGCCTCATTTATGAGAAATGACGCATCACTGCGTGAAAGCTGCGATGCTTCACTTCTCAGTGCGCACTCCTTGCGACATTCCTGATGCGTCATATTTAATGTATGACACATCATGTCGCAAGGAGTTACAGATACGTCAGTATTTCAGACGTATCTGTAAGCGCAAAAGTGACGCATTGCTGGAGTGTGTCACAAAAGTGACGCAACTCCAGCAATGCGTCCTTTCACATGGGGCAAGCCCCATGTGAAAGGGCCTGCGTCAGTCTTACGGCTGCTGTGAGGCAGGAGCAAGATTGTGACGCAACAGCGTCCTAAAAGTGATGCAGTGAAATCTCATAGATTTCACTGCGTCACTTCTACGACCATTCCTTGCGTCAATACGCCCCCCTTGCATACATTATACCTGGCGCAGGTATAATGTGGTGCAGGGGTTTACAAAGTGACGCATCTACCTAGATGCATCACTTTGTAAATATGGCGCAACAAGGCGCATTTTTTACGCCACTGGTGCGTCACAAAAAGTGACTCACCAGCGGCGTAAAAGTGACGCACAGCCTCATAAATTAGTGCCTTGGTTGTGCTCTCTGGAATGGACCGATCGCGTTACGGAGCCTGAATTCCTATGTACCTATCCCTTTACATTCATGCTGTATGACATTAGACATATAGTAAAAAGAGGGCATGAAGTGTTTTATTTTTAAAATCTCTCTTCATGTTCACAGCCATCAGTGAGATTTTTAAAAAAACGCCTTTGGGAAATGGAAATGATTAATGGTGGAGGCAGTGCTAGCATTTTTAACAAATTCGGAATTTCTTTTAAAATACTGGTTTTTAATAATGGCATTCCACTTTTGTAGAAAACATCATTATGTTCTTGTTCTTTTTTTTTTACAATGTTTTCGAAAGTTTAACAACAGAGCAACTCCTTAAAAAATCATACACCTGCCCAAACACCTTCGTATGATAACACACCTACCATCAACAAAATCAAATACATTTTCTGAAAAAATAAAAGAGATATGATTGTCAAAAGTGTTGATGTGCTTTCTGCTCTAAAACCTAAAATTAATCAAGTTAAGGTACCGCCTCATCCTCGTCTAGCAATGGCACTCACTTAAGCTTAGCACCCAATCCATGCTGAACCACAATTCTGCACCAGACAGCACCACAAAACATACTTTTTATTTTTTAGACATACTTAAAATCTCAGGATACAGGACATTCACCACCCACTCAAACTACTAATTGATATCTTTAAGATTCAATTGGCTTTATATTTCCATCTATATTCCACAAAGATCACGTTGCCTAAAGAAGTAAAAACACATTCACATAATCAATCAGCCACACAAATAAACTTATCACAATTACTAACAGCCTTAGTACGTAAACACTATATTATGTGGTTCACAACATTCACTGTAGGAAAAAATGGGTGTTTTGGTATTCATGTGGGGGATGGAGTTGATGTGATATCCCTTGTCAATAGATTTAAGTAATTATGAATCCCCTATAGAATTTAAGCCTGCTTGAAATTGTATTGTAAGGATAAGCATGTAATCTTTTAGGTTCTCAGTCTTTCAGAAACTGCTGTTTAGATTTTTTTAGGAATATTAGTCCATCTTAAATTTCAGAAAACGAACGAGTATTCTAACCTCTACTATAGCAATATGATGGTATCGTTCTAAATCAATTACAGGAAATGTTACATCCTATACCAGAAAAAGAAAATACTAATGCTTTGTTGGTCAGCTAGGAACTTGGAATTTCTTGTAGCTTCATTAGACCCAACTCCTGCTGCCGGGTCCATATCTTGATGTGATACGAAGACTGAACATGGGGCCTACGTTTGCCAACCTGTAACACCTTCCAATAAGGCAAACCATGTGAGTTGTAGATTGTGTACTTGGCGTTTCAAGGCTTCTGCGGCGTATAGAAGCATAACTGGTCTTCTCTAAGACATCAATGCTTATCTCAGTCATTGATGGGCATAGGCTGAGAAGCTTGTGGTGCTTGAGGACTGAAGCAGGATCAGGTAACTGTCAGTAAAGCTCATGATGAGCTGAATTTTTCAGAATTTATAAGTGTGTGCTTCATTACTTAGTGACGAGGGCCCTGCTTTTCAGAAGAATTGCTCAACTTTTGTGATATTTGCAAATTTAGAGGTGGAAGAAGCAGAGAGCCAAGCTAAAGTATAGTATAAACTAAAGTCATGGTTCATTGTGCCTCTCTTCCCACCACTATCAAGAAGTTAAAAAGATTTCCGACTGACGCTTTATGAAATTTCAGAGGGGAGAGGCATTTTAAGACGATATGCTGGCTGAAACAGCAACATCAATACCAGTGTAGAAGTAACACATGTACCAGACACACCAAACTTGTGTTTAGAATCAGAAAATGCTTTTCCCAAAATTTATGATGTCAGTGATTTTATTTTGGAATGGAAGACATTAACAATATAAGGTTGTATGGTGATTTATGGTTAGCGAGTGGACTCCGTAAGTGGACTTAGTACAGTTTCCTAGAATAAAGACATTCCGATCAGCAGTTACCTGGGTAAGTTTAAATAAAAATATAATTTGATATTGCTCTGTGCACATTTGATGTAGTACATTTATCGAACCAGGACAGTTTATGGTAGTGTGTGATGTATTTCATTGGATGTGCTTACAATGTGCATTGATGCTTCAGATCATCAGTTGTGAGAACCACATTTTACTTGAATTTAATTTGCTAGTGCTCATAAATCAGCCCTACAGGATTATCTCGGTACTGAGGACGACTAAGCAACAAGCAGAGAACTGAAAATTAAAACAGGCCAGTCTTTAGTAATTTTCTAAATTTAGTGTAGTCCGTACACATGTGAGTCTGGATAGACAGCTTATTCCAATAGGCAGAAGCCAGACATGAAAAAGATCTGCCACCATACCCCGACCGACGTTTGCGGGAGTAGTAAGTAATGCTTTATCCAACGATTCTGCATTGGATAATAGCATTTAAGCCTCTGTTGTAAGTAACCAGGCCTTTCCCCCTATTAAAGCCTTAAACGTCAAACAGCAGATTTTGATTACAACTCTCGGCAGCCAATGAAGTAATCTCAAAAGTGGAGTACCAGCAGATCCTTGGGGAGGATTACAAATGAGCCTTGCCGCAGTATTTTGCATGAACTGCACTTTAGACAGCAATGTCTCATTTGTGGAAGCCAATAGGGCATTGCCATAGTCAAGCCTGCTAACAATAAGAGCATTCACCAAGGTTTTCCTAGCTGCGAGTGGAAGAAAAGAAAGTGCTTTCCGCAGCAGACACATCATGTAGAAGCAGGTACCTGTTAAAGATGAAATGTTCTTCATTGTAAGGGCTTGATCTATCCTGACTCCTAGATTTTTTGCTACATGACAGAGGGAAGGGGCACAACCTAGCTCAGGAAGCCCTCAGTTGCTAGGCGTTCCCCAATAGCATCATTTCTGTCTTTTCTGTCTTTAGTTTAAGATAGTTGTCTAACATCCACTCTGCAATCGCTTTCATCCCATTGCAGAAGCGCTCCCCACAATCCCCTTCTGCAATGTGACAGCAGGTATCATCATATTTCAATGCACCTTGAGGTGCAAATTATTCTGCACAGAGGTTTTTTCACCCTTTAGAAGATTGTCACTGATTTAGGTGGATTTCACTATTTAAATGTAAAGGATTTTGAAAGGACACTTGGAGGTCACAGAGCTTTAAATCTCCTTTAAACATTATTGACTTATATTTTAGAGCTAAGCAGATCAAGGCAGTCAAGCGGTGCAGGGAATGGCATGTTTGAGCTACCACCAATTTAGCTGTCTCCAAAAGAGCACTTCCTGTGATAGCAATTTTTGATGTAAACTGATCAGACAAGGGCCCCAGAACACTCGCATAAGGAAACCACGTCATTTCCTGAAAACTATTCGGATTAATGATTATCAGATATATCGTAGTTTATCAGAAACTGGGCTTGAATACATAAATCATATTTGATACTGCTTTAATATGTACAACATTGAAGTGTTTCTTTCAGAATGCATTTCTTGTGCCATTTAGGCTCTAGTAAACAACTCTTTAAATTCCCGCTCCTTAGCTAATCGTGAATCAGAGGGACACATTAATTGATAAGACCGTTTCACTTGTGAAATATTTTAGCAAAGCCTATTCACATGACTAACAAAAGGATGCAGAAGTTCTCTTGCGATGCCTTCATTCTGCCTCTTTATACAGAATAATTCAGGTTATACTCGCAGCCTAGGTAAGTCAAAGTCAAAAGTTTTTTTATTGATTATGACACCAGCAGCGATCTACAGTATTAAATAAAGTTTCGGGAACCATTCTCTAAAATCAATTATACACATAGATAGATTATTTAAAACAATTTCAGAAAAGATTAAAACTATTTAAATACATTATAAAACAAATTCATTTGGAGGAGACCTTAGCAGCCTAGTTTAAACATGGGATTCCATGGCAGACCAAGTGAAAATAACACATGGTGATTGAAGATGCCATTTTTTTACTACAAATTATATGTGGGTGCAGAAATAATATATTGAAGAAAACCTAGTAAACGTAATATAAAGATTATTCTTGGAAAAAATCATAAATTGGGCATTGTGAATTTTTCTTCCGACCAGTCCATTATGCGTCATTTATGTTCTGTCACTAAATATAAGGTTGATCTCTAAGAAAAATCTGTGATTTGTCCTATAAACCTGATGTCATTCCATAGCTTTGAGTTTAGTTTTGCATGATTTTTGGGCAGTGTGAGTTGTTCTGTTCTGTTGAGAAATGCAAATGCATGTGACTCTTTTGTTGCTTCACCCACCAGATTGAATTCGTTGTTCTTTTTTAGATCTAGCTTAGCCAAGACCTTTTCATTTTAGTATATTTCCCTGGCAGGCCAGAAGCCTGAAGCACAAAGAACCCTTAGTGTGAATGTGCACAATATAAGTCATGTATAGATAGATACTTTTAAAGGCATCTCCATTGTGAATCGCGCTTTTATCATCCACTTTACAAAAAAGACATCTCTTGAAAATATACTTATTTGTGTATTTCTATTACCTCTTTACAATCCATCTGTAGCCAGCATTTTTGTCAGGAAGGGAGATTATATATATATATATATATATAAGGGAGGTTATTATATATGTTGAAGGTTTTCAGCTAGCCCTCTTCATACATTGGTAAGATGTTGTGGAATTCACATGTTTTCCCCTGTCCCCTCAGCATTCAGTAAGGGACACTGGGTCAGCCTATTTCATTGTCACTGCCAGGTGCTTACTTCACTGTGATTAATAGCCTTCTGCACTTTCACAAGGAGCTACTTGGTACACAAAGTAGTTCAATTTAGAACCATGGACTACTATGGCAATGTGTGCTTTTTAAAACCAAAAAATGTGTCCTACTGAGTAAGTGAAACCTTCCTCGTGAGACAATGTTCCAGGCCAAAGGTAAGAGCATGTTCCTCTTCAGTATGTTAGTCAGAATGCTGATCTGTGATCCCTTGAGAGTGAAATCTGCGGTTGACTATTTGGATTTATAGTCTGAAGATCCAACGTATCAGATATATTTGAATACCACGTCCTTTTGTAGCTTCTTTATAAATTCATTAGCATCTGTTAAGAGGTTGCCAATGGCTTTTGGTTTCCCAGGATATATGTATTATTCTATTTCATCCTCCTTTATAGAAAACTTTTTGTTGCCTTTAAAGGTAAAAAAATATCTTCAGTGAAAACAAATAAATAAATAAAATGCACAAACCACTTAACTTGAACTTTCACATGTTATTATATGTGTGTGTCACTTTGTCATTTGAGGAAGGGAGTCCCTAGAGCTATTATTTTGTTTGGTTATGAACATATATTAAAATTGTTTTGTGTCTCAGTTGTGTTCCTGTTCTTGACAAGAAGGAAAACAATGCTGAGCCATGTTTACTAACATTTAACAGAATGCAGCACAGCAACCACGTTTGCTGACTGCTTTACCCAGCAACAAAAACACAGTGCAGTGCCATATCTACTAAGATTGTCTTGCTGCTTGAGCGATCCCCTCAGCGGAGGCACAAACAGGCTGCTTGAGCAGTGCACAGCCCTGCACTGTGATGCAAAGGACTGTCATAAGAACCGTACTAGCAGCATACCCATCCAGTACCATTTCCTATTCTTGGACACATTTAGAAGGTTTCCAAGCATCCGATGTGTGCTGTGCACTGCAACACATATGCAATGTGTGGGTTTTAAGAAAAATAAATACACTTATCCTCTTTAACACTGGCTTCAGGGAGGCGGTAGTTTTTGACACAAAACCATGACTAGTTATCTTGGTAGATTGGGCTTTGCATCAAAACCAATGGGTATTTGTGTTGATCTGCCCCAGTAACGTCCACTTCACACAAACCAAGGTACGTGTGGAAAGCATGTTTTTTTTCTCTAAAGTGCTCCTGTCCCTAATTGCAATCAGACATACTGTCTTTTGCTCCTGTGCATATTTGGTAGAGGAATTGCATTTATCTGACAATGTTTAAGTTGTAAGGAGGGTTGGCTTTGTTGCTGTGCATTATTTCAAAGGGAGTTACAAAGTTGTCTCTTTGCCTATTTGCAGGATGAATTTTATTGTCCCCATGTCTCTTTGCCTTCGTGATTTTTTATGTGTGAAACCTTTTCAGGGTTGCATGGACCTTGAATGATTGCATTATCTGTGCTTGTCCTATGATGTATACAGAATGCACTCCTACTGTGTGATATTTCTTTTCATTGTGGTATTATTGTCTCTGCAAGAATTAGAGGTATATTGTCAAGAGGGCATGCTTAGTCCGCGTTACTATTTATTAAGGTGGTGGTGTGTGTTTCTTGCAAGGCCCATGGTTGTTTTCCCTATGTTAGCTTAATTGTGCACATTGTAGGCCGCTTTTTGTTTTGCACAAGTTACCACATAACACGATTGCCTTTGTGCCACATTGTATTTTCACACAGAACCGGCACATGTTGTATTTCATTATTTTCCTGGGATTTAGTCAGAGCACCATAGACGCAACAAGAGAATGCAGCTGCTGTTTGTTACCACACATGTCTTGTCATATAACTGAGGACAGGGTTTCTGAAAAACGCACTGAGCGAAGTTCCTGAGTATCCATCTATGTATGCTAAGGTACAGGGTCCGCCACTAATCCCAGAGATCTCTAACATATACTTATTTAGTTTCAGTAGAAAGGTTGGGGGGGGGGGGTTTGGGCAAATATGCCTTATAATATGACAGGGAATTTTTATGGTATATGGTTTGGTAACCATGCTAATTACATATTTGATATGCATATGTTGTCTAATTGTGGCGCAAATGCTGCATCTTAGAGCACAATAGTTTAAATATATATTATAAACTTCCTTTGAATCTCTTGTTTATCTCATTGTGGACAAGTACGAGTGAGAGAGCAAAAGGGTGTGTCCTGTTACCGCGATCCCTGAGAGGATCGACTATTGTGTTCTGGGGTGCCAACTCATTGTTTCTCTGTGAAGGTTAGGAGGGCAAGCGAGGCACTATAGCTAAGTCGGACTCAGGCTCATAGGCGGTATGGTGACAGACCCTACATCCTGACTTCCTGTGATACTAAGCATACTGTTGTTGCTGAGACGGAATCCCTGCAACAATGGTAAGGTGTAAGTTATTACCTATGCCTGCGGTAGTTGTACAAAAGATGCGTCTTAATTTTCAGTTCTGGGTTACAGCAATGAAGACCCACCACTTTCTGGTTCCTGCACACCAGCCTCTGACTTCCAACAGGCATCACATTGCCCACAGAACATCCAAGCACCCAGCATTCTTACAGCAGCAGTGCACTCGACCTCATGCCTTACCCAGCAAGAGATTGCAGCACATTCCAATGTTCACAACGCTTATGGGAAGCAAGATCCATGACCGCCTGTCTTGTAATAGTACCGAGATTCAAGAAGGCCAGGATCGGGGGAAGATCGTTCAGAGTGGCTGCCGCTAAGCTCTGGAACAGTCTTCCCGCCGATATACGCCAAATCACACAGCTCCTACCTTTCAGGAGACGGATAAAAACATGGCTCTTCCCCTAACTCCCCCTCCACTGCCACCCCCCCTTATCTCAACTCCCCTGCTTTTCAACTCTAGGAGTATGCTTCCTCAGCGCCAGGATACCTGCCAGGTGACAGCTGCGCTCTATAAATGTTTTAAATAAAAATAAATAAGTCCCTGTCTTGTTTACTCTGTCAATAACAGGACGCTTGAAACAAGCCTCTGTCATGATCTGTACATGTCACAGATATCCAATAGGCATTGACTGCTGCTCCTCCACACCCTGTCTGCCGGTGTCACATTGCATATAGTGCACCACTGCTTGTCTGTTCCCCTGAGATTGAGGGACACGGAAAGCACAGCTAAAAAGTTGTTGTTTTATGAACTGTTGCTAACCTTCGACTCTACCATTTCCCAGCACACAGCTGAGATCCCCAAGGTGACAGATTAGGCATCTTATTTCAAAATCATCGCACTGAGCTTTTCTATAAAATTCCTCTTGCGTTTTTATTGTTTATTGTTTGATCAACTATTTAAAATTCTGGTCAGAATCCTCTGTTAGTAGCTGGATATTTTTATATCATTCGGAAGATTTTTGGTGACAGCTACACTTAAATACCTCTATTCTCTAGATGGACTCCTGTCATTTTGACAGCAGGGGATATCACTCACGCCTTGCTCAGGAAGCTCCTGTGTTTGAAAAAGCAATTGTCTTTTCAGAAGAATCATTAGAATGCTAATATGGTTAACTTTTAACAATCCGTTTTGAAGGTTTTCCTACATGCGATTTTTACATCAGACGGTTAAGAATTGCAAAACAGCAGCACACTCCCTGCCATCCCCGAGCACTTTCTCTCTCTGAATACATATGTATTCTTCCTGATTTCTGTCCTTCGAGACTTACGGGTACTTTTATTATCGTATCCTTACTAAATACATTTTTCACTGCAATGATGTGTGAGGCTGGCATATTCAGCAATTTATTTTACTTTTTTTTGTACAGTGTCTTTATTTTGTACATGTACCGTGTAATAAGTCCTCCGAAAATAGATCCTAATACTACATAATTGTTAGCTGATCTCATATTTTCCGATAATATCAACGATTGAGCTCTTGACCTGCTATGAGTGTAGCTCTCTAATTAGCTACTGCTGGTGTGCAAAATGTAAATCCATTTCCTTTTCTAGTGTCTGGATTCAGATAGCTTTAGCAGTCTTTTGCGAGCACTCATGTGGTCAGTACAGGGTTACAGTATTTCCGTATCATTACTCTGTGCCATGGGTACTGGCAAACATTTGCCCGGGGCCATTGTGTAAGGAGGTCTGAATACATGTTAAATAAACGGGCAAGCATTTATTTCTAGGTTAATACATGCTTGATGGTTTATTTGATATTATGTTTTTCTTAATAATAGTGCTCCTCAACTAAACAGCAGCTTGTGCTGCTGTTCACCAATGGGGCTGCATGTAAAGGTCAAGAGTGCTGCAAGTGGACCATAGGCCATACTTTGAGTATCACTGCTCTACGCCATTCACCTTACAATTTGGCTTTGGTGATGTGGCAGCATAGTTTCATACTAAACATACAGTCAGCTCACATATGTCAGCAGCTGAAATAGCTTCTCAAGTCCTGGCAGGGACCTCATAACAGAGTCTCACAGCCATACGAGCTGCTCCCACAAAGCCCACTTTAACTCAAGATGGCTCAACACAGGTAATACTACACAGAGGTCTTCATACAGTGCAAGCCAGAAATGTTGACTTTGCCAATGTTTTTGTTTATAATGGATGCATGCTTTGTTCCTCACAAGGACAGATTAGCCAGATCACCCTTCATTTTTAGAGATTAAATCACTGTTGAGAAAGAGCAAGCTGTTTCATAATCTTGGGCTTAACCAGTGTTAGAAACTGGATTTCAAGTTGGCAGAGTTTTGCACCCTGTTCAAATAGTGACTACAATCCTAGTCAGGGTAAGTCAGACACACCCTAAATTAACCTGTGCTGTTGGCACAGAACAGTCAGGCTAACCTGAGAGGCAAGGTACAAAGTATGTGCAACACATCAAAGAGTAACAGAGTGAAAACAGCACAAAAAGACTGTAGAAAAATAGACAATAATTGTATAAATAAAACAAGACTAAAACAACAAAAAGCTACTAAGTGGAGGTCGAGATATGAATTTATAAAGATGATATTCAAAAATAGCACTTTGAAGCAGTCAGCACTTAAAGACATTTCTAGCATCTAGGGGAAGCATGTCAATGTCCTTTTAACTAACTGTAACTCGAGTGTCCTAAAATGGCAGTCACAAGGGGGGATCTTTTCTGCGCATGCGTCTGTCACACTCACGTGACATGACGTATTCTCTGCTTTGGTGGGAAATCTTTGCTTCTGCGCACTAGAACTAAAGATGGCTGCTCTATTTTTTCACATGCTAATGCTTGCATTGTTGCTTTTACTAAATTGTTTGTTCTTCTTAAATCCTAATGCTGTAGTTAAAATAAAGTAATGGGAATGGAGTAGAAATAAGTGGTGTACAGTGCATTCATTTATTCTTTGTTCTAAAACTGTTTCTCTTTGATTTTACTATTAGCTCGTATTTGGGCCTGATGTAATCTTGCTGCACTCCATCTTGCAATCCTGTGACTGCACAGAAGAGCTCAAGAGTCCACAAGTCATGGCATTGAGACTGTGCCAGTGACTGTCTTGCCTGAAGATGCGCCTGGGAAATTCACCCTTCGACCTCTCGAGAGGAAGCTAAATTGAACATTTTACATACAATGTATGTGTTATTGAAACATCCATTGTTGGGTGGATTAAAAGGTGCATGGGAAAATAAAATGACGGGAGGGAACATTGATTTGAATATATGAATCAAGTGACCTCATAACTGGTATGGTGTGATGACCTCTCCTCATCTTTTGATCAATCAAATTAAGGGAATACATGAACTTGCAACATTGGGGGTTGTGCACTGCCCTGGAAAATGGTAGAACTAGGGTAGGTTTAGCAAGTTAGATTGTCCGACTTGTCCGAATAGCTGACCTGTCACTGACCCAACGTACTCAATCGAGAACAGAGGTGCTGGTGGAGCACTCTTTCAGAAGAATCGATAACCCAATTGTGGTTCTGGGAACAAATTCGATAACCCAATCGGGGTTCTGGGAAGGAGTTCGATAACCCAATCGGGGTCCGACTGTTAGCTGCAGAGAGGGTTGCGACGCTGGTGTTGCACTTTAGCTGTGGGTGCCCGTCCTGACCTGCGGTGGCCCTGTCCTGATCCAATTTGGTCTGTACCTGTCCTGATTCTGGTCTGCAACTGTCCAGTTCTGTTGGCACTATCGGGGGTCCTGTCCGTTATCCCAGCCCATGGCCAGGGTTGGTCTTCACACCCTTCTAGGTAATTATAAATCAATGTGGGTATGTCATTATATTGTTTCCCTTTTCTTACCCTTCCTATGTTCCAATGCTTAACGAAAGACTCATAATATTTTCACATCATCTTGCCTTGATCATATTCTTTCTAATTGAACTCACTTTAATTGAATTGGTTTGGACTCTGACATTTAAGAATATACATAGATAAAGTGTTTAAACCTTTCCCAAGTCTGTGGTTATTTTATGAATGAAATGTTTATATACTGCCTATTATTCTAACACCCTTGATCCCTTAGGATTCTAGGTACCGGTGACTAGGATTGGTAAGTCAGTGGTATAGGTCCTAAATGGTTAATTAAAATTCTGATTAGCGTAGGTTTACCTGTATACTAAAACGAGCAGGTGAGCCTGCGCTCTATCAGTATTCTTTTGATAGCAGAGTAGTGGTGAGGGTTTAGTAAAGATAGGTAGCTAGTCCGTATTGATTATTTAAATTGTACTGATTTTATGTATTAACCAAAACCTGTTTGTATTGTTCTATGTTTGTTTCGGAATCCCCGGGGGCAGAATAGCGGGTGGTAAATGGAAGCCACTTTGCAGTGAGGTCACTTGCCTAAGGAAGTAAATGCATGGTTAGGTAGAACTGAAAGCACTGATTAGGTATTTTCTGTATAAATGTGTGAATAAATGTTAGCAAAGGAGTTTTCTGGTGAAACTTTGGCCTTATATCACCTAGAAAAGGTAAGCCCGAGGGAGTAACAGGGTCTCTAATGCTTGTATGAAGAGTAGGCAGAAAGGATCTACTCACAGTGTATGAAGAGTAAGTGGAAAGGATTTACGCGCAGTAGATGAAAATCATCTATCCTTTGAATTAGACACTTAGGCACAGTGGCAAATGTTTTTACGTTGTTGATTAATGAACATTGCATTTAAAAGTGAAAATAAATAAGTTCTTGTATTACCTTGCAAAGGAGGGAGTAAGTTGTGGTACTGCGCTGACGTCACCAAGAGCCGCGCTGTTATTGGTTGAGACAGCGGGTGGGTAGCTGAGGTAATACTTGTAAAGGAGGGGTGAGAGCAGGAGCGTGGGAACTTGTCTCACGAGAAAAGCCATGCAATTATTGGTCGGAATTTATTTGAATTCTAAATACTGATTGGTTCTTGAAAATAAGAAACACGCTGGTATTGGTGAAATATTTAATAAACAATTGAGTGTAGCTGCATATTAAAATTCCTCAGTATATGTGGCATTTAGATCCAACAGTTATATGAAAGAGACCCGATAGGAGGTATTTAGGTTTTGTGCACGAGCAATACATAAGTGAAAGACGTCATATCATGTACGGAGGGTAGAGAAAAATTTAGCTATTTAAGAAAATTAAGAGTTTCTTTACGAAAGATAAAATGATTAAAACAAGAGAAGGGATTACTATTCCACCACCAAATATGCCCGCATCATACATGATGGTAGAAAGGGGCTATCACACCTGTGTTTGGTTAGAGAATTGGATGGAGTACACTAAAGATGATGATGTTTTGGCATTTCGAAAACATGGTACTTTTAATGATAGAATTTTGTACAATTTAAAAACACGCATGAATGAACTAGATCCCAGACTTAGATTAACTCAGTACGAAGAATGGGAAACTGAGGCTTTTGAGCGAGATTGACCCAGAAGCGACAGAAATTGGAGTACATTTTATCCCCGATTTCCAAAAGAGACAGTCTATGTTAGTGGAAGGATTATATCCTGTACTGACTCCAGAAGAATCTTCAGGAAGCAAGTGCACAGAGAAAAGGAAAAATTTAATGACTAGTGGTGATTTAGATGATGACTATTTGGAGGATTTATTAATGAAAAATCCGCCACCTTACAATGAGGAAGCAAGCAGAGCTAACCCTAGTGCCCAGTTCTTAACAACACCTTTAGTTCCACAAGTGGTACATGAGCCTTCACTATAGAAAGTCCTACAGGAACGGAAAGAGAGGCAATAAATAAACAGATAAATTAATTAATTTTGAAACTTTCCCAGTTAAAAACAAGTCCTGAAGCCTTGACTATACTGGTAACTATAGGTCCTGTTGTTCCCTTGTACGGGGATAAACAAACCTGCCCTAAAACTCCTGTTCTGACCACACCTGTAGTACAGCCTAGAAAAGAAACTTGGATTATTGATGACCAAGCAGTGCGAATCAATAGTATCCCTAATGGATTTACCTAAAAGAAAACCCGAAAACAGTTCAAACAAGAAAAACACTCCCGGAAGCAATAGAGAAGTAAGAATGGAAACATCCTCAGGTACAAGAAGTGCTACTGTAGTGTCCCCAGAAAAAATAGACAGGTGGTCTCAAGAAATAGAAAAGCCAAAATCACAGCCAAAAGCAATGGATATTTTTAACTTAAGAGTAGAATTGGAAGAATTGCTTGCTGGAAATGTGGGGTTAGACCATTTTAATACATTCAGTGAAGATGAATTGTTGTTTATATGTCGAAGTATTACTCGAAATACAAAGATTTTCCATGAAAAATTAATGAACTTGGCTTTGGAAATGGGAATTGATATTGGAAAATCTAAAGTGTTACAGAAACCTTACCGAGCTGAATTTTCTGACAAAGATTTAGAAAATATGAATATGTCAGGACGTAAAGTGCAAATAAAAGAGCTTCTGTCACTGTTGCAGAAGTGGGGTGATTTAAATAAGTGGAAAGCTAGATGGGCAAAGAAAAAGGAGGAAGCCCAAGCAAAAAATACTGCAAGTAAATATTTATTAATAAAAACAGAAAAGGTAGAGAGATTGTGTCCAATGATAGAAGTGCCAGGAGGAGGTTATGTGCATGTTCCATGGTCCCGACAGGATATTTTATTATTTACAAATGACTTCTCAAAACTCAGAGAGAAACCTGTGGAGTGGTACAGACAGGTCGAAAGATTTGTAAAAGTATCCAAGGTGTTGTTGAAAGATTTAGATGGATTGTTTGATATTGTAGTACACGCAGATTTATGAACAGAATGTAAAATTACTATTGATTGGCCTAATAACGAGTACCCAAGAGACCCAAAGACAGGAGCACCATCAGATGATGTGATGAAAAAGTATTGTCAAGTCATAACATTCCTGAGAGGGAAAGTACCCCCAAAAGAAACAGATTGGACAAGGATAGACAGAACTATCCAAAAATAAGGATGAATCCGTACATGCATATTATGAGTGCCTTTTCAAGGTATTCAAGCAGCACAGTGGTTTGGGAAGCATTGATACAAAAGACATGATACATTTTATTTATCGGTTTCTGTCAGGATAAAAGCCAGAAATTTCACAAATGATTAAAGATTATAAAATATGCTGGCAGGCCAAGCCTGTTGATGAGATACTAAAGTAAGCAAAATATTGTGGGAGTGAGATTGACAATACACGAAAGAATTTAAAAGAAAAAGTAATGTGGGCTCAGGTAAAATTGGCAGAGCATCAGGAACTCCAGTTAAATCAATTGAAAAATAATCAGAATCAAGGAGATGGAAATGGTAAACCCAGAGGAAGAATGAACAGAGAGAAGGCAAAGAAAAAGTTTCCTTGTCATGGGTGCGGAGAAATGGGGCATTGGAGGAACGAGTGTAAGGCTGTATTGAATAATAATGTGCAAAATGACAACTTGAATCCACAGACGCAGAATGGGGTGTCAAGGAAATCACAGCAGCAGGTAATGCAGAACCAGTTACCATTTGTACCTATGCCAGATTCTGGGAGCCTAGTAAAATACAGTGTGGATACCACTAATTGGGAGGGAAGTGGAAGGAGACACATCACAATTTCTCTTGAGTGACGCATTTTTCGAGGAAGATAGTTACCGACGGTGCCTTAGAGGGGAGGACGAGTAGAGCGTACTTGGCGCATCCTTGCCAGTAGATCAGTCAGGTCCATACATTGAGGGAAATGATGTTACCTTTTTGTTGGATACTGGCGCTATCCGTTCTACTGTAAGAACAGCAGACGTTCCAAACCTTTCTGTACAACATCAGTAAAGTATCTGGGGCACCAGATAGAGAGAGGTGTCAGACAAGTTACCTCTGAGAGAATCAAAATAATCAGAAACATGAATCCACCTCAAACACATAAAGAAATCAGAATGTTTCTTGGAGTTGTAGGTTACTATAGGCAGTGGATTGTGGGATTTGCAGTCCTAGCTAAACCCCTGATACAAATGACAATGAAAAGAGAAAAAGACCTAGTAGAGTGGGATGACAAAAGCATGACTGTCTTCTTGAAACTGCGAGACTGTCTCTGCTTAGCTCTAGCCTTAGGGATGCCTGATTATTCAAAGGAATTTGCATTAATTTGTGATGCACACGACAATTGTGCATTGTCTGTTCTGACCCAAACTCCTGGTTTAATGAGACATCCTGTGGCATATTTCTCATCCACACTAGATCCAGTGGCATCTGCATTGCCAGGCTGTCTGAAAGCAATAGCTGCAACCTGCATGAGTCTTGAGGAAAGTGAATCCATCATTATGGGACACCCTGTAACAGTGTATGTCCCACATTCAGTGGTGATTCTGTTAACTAGAACACATACTCAGTATTTGACTCCTAGTCGGCTGACTAAGTATGAGCGAATCCTTCTAGGTGCAGGGAATTTGACCATTGCCAGATGCACTGTCTTAAATACAGCCACATTGTTACCTGATTCACACTTTGAAGAGGTGGAAGGGGAAGTTGAGCATGATTGCATTGACCTCACAGAATATAGTACTAAGCCCCGTCAAGACATAAAAGAGGAGCCATTATTAAATTCAGAATATGAACTATTTGTGGATGGCTCATGCATGAGACATGAGGAAGGAGGATTAAGTGCTGCATATGCTGTGTGTACATTGTGGGGTGCAGTTGAAGCATCCTATTTACCTGGAGTCAAGTCTGCACAAGTAGCTGAATTAATTGCATTGACAAGAGCCTGCAAATTTGGAAAAAAAATGGGCAAGTGACCATATACACTGATAGTCAGTATGGTTACGGAGTTGTGCATGACTTTGGCCAACTTTGGATGCAAAGGGAGTTTATGTCTTCTTCTGGTGCTCCTATTAAAAATGGACATTATGTAAAAGACTTGCGGGAAGCAATTCAATTACCAAAAGAAGTGGCTGTGGTCACGTGTGCTGCTCACCAATCTGGAAATGACAAAGTGACAGCAGGTAACTAATATGCTGACCAACTAGCCCAGCACTGTGCAAAACATAAGATGCCAATAAATAAGAAAATTGATGCATATGGAAACAGCTGCCAACTTATGTTGCTTGAAAGAGTGAAAACATGGGAAGAAGTGAGAGATTTGCAAAATGAGGCTGAAATGAAAGAAAGGGAAGAGTGGGAGAAAATAGGATGTCGGAGAAGGGCTGGAGATGGTGTTATTGTTTACCTCGATGGGATACCTGTGTTACCAGATTGTATGTTTGCTACTATGGCTAGGATGTATCATGGAAGTTCAAACATAGGTAGGGATGCGATGATTAGGCTGTTTAGACAGAGTTGGTTCAATGCAAGATTCAGGAACGTAGCAGAGAGTCTTTGCCAGAGGTGTATAACATGCCAACTAATGAATCCTGGTAAAAGAACTGTAGTGTTGCAAGGAAAGATTGGAAAGGCAAAAGGTCCCTTCATACGACTCCAGATTGATTTCATCCCGTTACCCCCTTGCCGAGGACTGAAGTACGTCCTTGTCATTGTCTGCATGTTTTCAAAATGGGTGGAAGCCTACTCTACCCGCAGGAATGATAGCATCACTATAGCTAAATTACTATTGAGGGAACTCATACCACGTTTCAGTTTTCCAGTAACAATTGAATCAGACCGAGGGTCTCATTTTAATAATGAAATAATTTGTCTGATCTGTGAAGCATTCCAAATTGAGCAAAGGCTGCACTGTGCATACGGCCCAGAGGTTTCTGGAGTGGTAGAACAGCTGAATGGCACAATCAAGTCACGATTGGGTAAGATATATGAATCTACCCGATTGGAGTGGCCTGATGCTTTACCTCTTGTTCTGATGAGACTCAGAAACATTACAGACAGAAACACAGGCTTGAGTACCCATGAAATACTCATGGGAAGAGCAATGAGGCAAGCATGAGTACCAGGACACAAGCTGATAAATATATCTGATGAGTTAGTACTCGAGTACTGCAAAGAACTTGCTGACGAAGTGCGTTGTATTTCTCACCAGGTTGGGGAAGATGCTGTCGCCAGACAATCAACTCTAGCACAGGACCTGAATCCAGGTGACTGGGTAGGGATAAAAGAACACACTCGAGAATCTTGCCTAGCGCCAAGGTGGGGGCGAGTCACATCAAGTGATATTGGTTACCACCACAGCTGTAAGTGCAGGGGAATTCCTAACTGGATCCACGCGAGTCATACAAGAGGGTGACAGAACCTGATGAAGTAGAAGCTGAAGGTTGTGCAGCTAAGGGGTCTCAAGAAGTTGACCCCAAAGTAGTTGATGAAGAGAAACCGAGCACCAGTCAGGATGAATGGATTCCAGTAGTCGACATACCTGCAGAATTTGTGAGAACCAGAAGTTAAACCCATCTAGATAGACAGAGTGATAGTGAGGATGAGTCAGGAATAGAAGAATGTACTCAGATTATAGAAATCCAAGTCAATAGTAATTCTGAGGAGGACCAGATAAGGAAAGATCGATGTACTCAGACATTTGAAACGCCAGCCAGAACTCCAGAGTCTGAACAGGGAAAGATAGGTATTAGGGCAAAAGCTCAGACAGAAGACAATCAAGAAATCCTAAGACCTTAGCAGGACCAGATAGGTGTAGAAAGGTGTGTTCAGGAAGAATAAGGCGAACAAAGTCAAACTCAAAGTCAAAGTCAAATACAGCAAAATCCTGAACAAGGCCAGATTAGTATCCAAGCAGAAGTAGCGAAATTAAGCCCTGGACCAAGTAAGATAGAGAGGATGAAGAACAAGTAGTGCCGCAACTGAATGAAAATAAAAGAGCATCTAAAGAAAGTAAAATCACAGTGCTAGCTAAAAGACTCAGAAAGGGCGATAAGTGGCCTGGTTTTGTCAAAAAATTGAAATTTCGCCTTAAAACAATAAATGAAGAATCAGATCAAGTAAATTAAATATCAAGTCAAGCTGGACCATCCACAGAGCAACTAAGAAGGAGACGTCCACGTCTGAAAAGGCTGAATAACAAGTTCAAGGGACCTGAGTGGACCTACGTCATACTTGAAGATTTCGAAAATCTAGAACTGAGTGATGATGAACTGATTGTTGATCAGACTGACGAAGAAGTGAGACCAACTTGAGAAAAGATTCACAGGTTAAAGTCTGTGGAAAAGTTGCAAACAGGGGATAAAGTCTCCTTAGTCAGAAATGGCTGATTATAATGTTAACGGAAGACCGAAAAGAAATTGTCTAAAGACATGTTGTAGAATAATCACATGTAGTATATTAATAGTAATTATAGTATGGTTTGGATTGACATTAGCTATACCTTACCTAATGAGCAAAGAAATGCAGAAAAATACTAAAATATCTGAGCAAGTAGATACACCTAAGAAAATAGATACAAATACACAGGAGAAAGCAGTTAGTCTTAAGCAACCTGGAGTAGGTTTAGAAGCACCGGATGAGGGAGATTTGCATTATAGAAGAGCAAGAAATAGAACTCATTTAAATGTATTTGCTAATTTGTTAGTACATTTTGTAGAAGCTAGGAAATCAGTGATTGCTATGTGTGCATGAAGTTGCCCACATCAGTAGCTGAAGGGGTCACCTATCATCACTTACCCCTTACATATGGTATTTCATGTAGTATTTTAGCTAGTCAGTTTTATAGAACAGGAACATTTCAGTATTATTATTCTAATTTTGATGTCATCTTTTCTGAAGTTCCTTTACGTAGAAATTGAAATCGTATTTCTAGTACTAGATACTTTACACACTTCATGGGTGATTATTTTCTAACAGTAGGTTCAATAGATATAGCTAAGCCTCACAAAGATAATCTAACATGCATATTACACGGGAAAGAAAAAATGTTTTTAGATTTAGTCGAGAAAAGGAGACAGGATTTCCATAAGAAAGCTTCTGATCATAAACAAAAGATTCCTAAATGGGCTGAAAATAAAGAGTTTAACCCTAATGACAAGACTCAAGCTGCTATGTTGCTGGATTTCGAAAAGAAAGGAAAACTCTGTCTCCATAGAGAGAAAACAGATTATTATAACAATATATTCATTGGTTCCAGTGAATGTGAACATAATTTCAAGGTTATTGGGGGTTGGGGTTTCAAAGATGCAACTGAACCAGTATTCCCTGGAATTTATTACATTTGTTGGAATAAGGCCTATTTTAAATTACCTGATCATTGGTATGGGAGTTGCTATTCTGGAATAGTATTCCCAAAGGTGTACCATGTAGAGAAAATCACTGGAAGCAATGAAGAAACTAATGGATTAACACTTAGTAAAAGAGTATCATTTGCTGAAATTGTAGGTGACATATTAAGTGCAATAATACCTTCAGTGGGAGTGGTTCTGAACCCTCAAAGAATTTGCAAATTGTCAACAGTGGTGGATCGCTTATCGACTGACACTGCTAGTGGATTTCTAATGATCAATACCGAACTGGTTGCGGTAAGATCAATAGTTTTACAAAATCGACTTGCTCTTGACATATAATTAGCAAAAGAGGGCGGAGTCTGTAGAATGCTGAAGACGCAACATTCCAGACAAAAGCGTTGGAATTGGAAAATATGCAAGAAACATTACACATTTGAGAGAAGCATTGAAACCACTGGAGGTTGACAGTGCATGGAAGAGACTAATTAGTGGTCTCTCTTCAATAGGTAGTTGGTCTCTAACGTAGGAAAAAAGTTTTGTAGGTAGAATACTGATGGCAATGGTGGGAGTAGCCCTACTGATTTTAGGGATGATAATTTGTTGCAAATGTTGCAAACATAAAAAGACACATACAGTAAATAAGAAAGGGAAAAAAAGAAATTGAGCTTGAAGAATTAAATGGGGATTTGTATAATAAGATGAAAAACATCCACAAGAATAATGGGGAAAAACCTAAAAGAGTGTTTAAAGAAATAAAAATGAGTAAATGTTGAAATGTTGGCATCTGTTTCTGTAATTTGTGATGATATAACATATCATCAAAGACGGGATTGATGGAGCAAGGTTTTACTCGTAAAGAGACTTGCTCGGATTCAACCCTCTCGAAATTAAACGTAATGCACTAATAAACATGTTTTGTAAATAAAGCAATGGGAATAGAGTAGAGATAAGTGGGGTACAGTGCATTCATTTATTCTTTGTTCTAAAACTGGTTCTCTTTGATTTTACTATTAGCTCGTATTTGGGCCTGATGTAATCTTGCTGCACTCCATCTTGCAATCCTGCGACTGCGCAGAAGAGCTCAAGAGTCCACAAGTCATGGCATTGAACCTGTGCCAAAGACTGTCTTGCCTGAAGATGTGCCTGGGAAATTCAACCTTCAACCTCGCGAGCTCTCGAGAGGAAGCTTTTTTATTAAAACATCCATTGTCGGGTGGAATAAAAAGTGCATGGGAAAATAAAATGATGGGAGGGAACATTGATTTGAATATATGAATCAAGTAACCTCATAACAGGGGAGGAGCCAAGATGGCGATCCGGTCGGACGTGTAGTCTCCCGGCTCCGCGATTCTCTGAGTCCCGCACGGCTATCCTGTTCGTCATCCTGCAATTGTGTATCGTTTTGCTGTTTGGGAATGTGCGCTGACATCGATAGCGCATTCCCATACTCCCTGCCGGCCCCCCCACTAGGAGAATTTCGGAACGAATGTCAGCGGCTTGGAAGACTCTGTGATTAGGCATCTGCTGCGCAACATGGCCGGAGGCTGGGACAGCGACGGCCATCTCTACTGACGTGGCGTCGTCCTGGTGGTGCCCAGTGCCTATCTGTCCGACCCCTACTACGGATGCCCTAGTCGCCGGGTGGTGCGGCTTTGGTGCTTTCCCCCGGCTGTGACCTGGTGGTGCCTTTGTTTGAAGGTGGAATACGGATGGTGGCTGCCCCGACGCGGTTTGAGATTCGGCCCGGTTTTCCCGGGCTGCTCCCGAATTCTCGGCTGGCGTTGCTTTGGAGCGCAGATGTGCGGAGTATGGGGCCGCTCTCTTGGTGATTTGCCTTCGCTGTTCCCACGATCCGGATAGTGGTCCCGCCGAACTGTACTCGCCTGTGCCTGATCTCCGTTCCCCATTTGCGACGGAAACCCTGAAGGGCCACCGTGAAGTGATGGCGGCTGCCTTCTTGACTATCGAGGTACAGCTAGTGGGAGAGTGCACGCAGTCAACTGGCGCTAAATACGGGGGAGAGGGCCCGCGTTCTCTTGTGGTGACATCCTGGGTGCGCTTGGTGCCCTTCGATCTGCCTGGGAATACGGAGCCCGCGAGCTGGAGAGGAAGCTGGATGTTATTGCGTTCATGCTGGGACACTCCCGATCGGACGCCCCCCTGGTGCTTGATGATTTCCCCCAGTCTGTTTCTGATGGGGGTGCTGGTGTCGCCATGATGTGCGGGGGGGGGGCAGAGTTGACGCTGTATGGCACTGTGAGTCGTCGAAGATTATCCGGGGGTTTGGATTGCTCTGATGGTTCCCCTTCACGGCGGATGATGGCGGCTTCGTGCCCCGTACCATTACTGATGTCTTCTGCTTTGCCCCGGCGGCGCCTGGATCCTGTATCTGCTTCTTCTACCCTAATCTTTACATCCCGGGTGTGGTGTACGTGTTCTGAGACTACTTCGGGGAAGATGGCCGTCTTGGTGGATGACTCTGTGGGTGGCCAGTGGCGTCCATTTTGTGCGCTCCTGTTGCTCTTTGGTCTTGCCTGGATACCTTGGTTCCATCTGTTGGCGGATGATGGCGTTCTTCGACAAACTTGCCTCCGGGGACTTTCACGAACTGGCCAAGGATAAGTTGTGTTCTTCCATGTTGACATTTGGGTGGCTGGCGGGGGTTGGGGGCGTGCGCTCTTCTGACACACTTATTTGTGCAGTATGTTCCTAATTCTCCCCAGTACGTATTGATCTGCTTTACTAGTGTGGTGCATTGTGTATCTCGGGGAGGAATGTATGTGATGGGACGGGGTGACCGGGAGCCCGTGTGGATAGCCCTCCTCCAGTCTATATATAATATCTTTCTTTTTCTCTTTCTTGACTACATTTCGGGTACTCTCATGGGCGACAGGCACGCTGCTTGGGGGGGGGGTGTAGCCGTGGCCTCCGCAGGAGTGCAGGATGGGGGGGTGGGGGTGGGATTTTTTTTTTCCCTGTTTTGTTTCCCCTTTTCTTTTTAGTTCCCATGGGCCTCTATTTGAATCTTCTTTCCTCTCCTTTGCTGTTTTCTTTCTCTTTCTCTCCTCCTTTCTTCTCTTTTCCCCACCTCCTTTCTTCTTTGGGTCAATATGATGGTTATATATTATGCCTTTCGTGCTTTGAAGGTTGGGTGTTTTTCTTCCCTTTGTAACTGCTACTACGGTAGCCTCACGTCCATGGGGTGGGCGATGACTAGTTTGAAAATGACTCCGTGCTCTTTCATCCTGCTGAATATACTGCTGCTTTGCTAACTCGTTTATGATTACCCGTTCTGTTGATTACTGGTTTAGTGCATTGCCCACCCTATGTCCCCGGTTGATTATGCCGCATTTGATCCTTTTATTTTCATATTAAAAATCACCTTCTCTAATCCTGTGACTCGGTGGTCACGTCGCATTGAAGTCCCATTTTGATAATTGTTCTAACTCGTGCTGGACGGACTACTGAGTTACTTTATTGCTCACGGTTATACTTTAACAATTGCTCTCGAGGCCGGCCAGGTGGTTGTAGGCCAGTATTTGTATGCTGTTGATGCACAATAAAGGTTTTAAAAAAAAAAAAAAGTAACCTCATAACTGGTATGATGTGATGACCTCTCCTCGTCTTTTGACCAATCAAATTAGGGGAATACACAAACTTGCAACATTGGGGGGTGGTACACTTCCCTGGAAAATGGTATAACTAGGGTAGATTTAGCTAGTTAGATTGTCCAACTTGTCCGAATAGCTGACCTGTCACTGACCAAACGTACTCAATAGGCAATCGAGAGCAGAGGTGCTGTCGGAGCACTCTGTCAGAAGAATCGATAACCCAATCGGAGTTCTGGGAAGGAATTCGATTCACAAAAGTCAGTAACTCTGGTGCCTTAAAATAGCTGACACTAATGTGGCACAGCTCAGGAAGAAGCGGAACACGTAGGGGCTCTGCTTCTCTTCTCGAATTAACTACTTTTAAGAAACAAAGAACCCTTGGTAAGTCATTCATAGAGAGAACCCCCAAAATATAGAAATCTATTTCCCCATTGATCCATAAAAAATATCTCCTTTGCGATACTAAAAAATATTTGAAACACATTCTGTTACAACAACATTTTCACATATGATGATTTTTATTTGAGAAAATGAATTTATAAATTGTACAAGATAGTAGTAGTTGTAGAATTTACAGCCAGATTTCACCATTTTGACTATCTGCTTGATTTGAAAATATTTAATTGACTATGTAACTTCAATCAGGTGTATATGTCCTGGTTTTTGAGCTGCTTTGAGACTTTTAGCCCTTGATATTGAGGCATCACACCCATGGGGTCACAGTACCTCTACCGTGGCCCCTTCATTCACTTTACACCTTGATTTTGAGGCCTGGGACTGTGACCAAATAGATAAAATGGTGACCACAACTTTCCTGTCAGGTTGCGGTCAGTCAATCACAGCACTGCTGATGGCACGTGGTTCCATGGATCCACCACTGTGGGTCCACAGTGGATCTGCATCCCTACATATAAAACATTCTTTTTCCTTTCTAACGCAAAAGATACTGAATGGATTTGCATCAAATTACAAAACAAAGATCTTTCTGGACCATGATCTAGCTGTCCACTAAATCTAGTGTACGTCTGTTCAGCAGTTCAGTCTCTAGTCATGTTCAACATCCCTATGGAAAATTGTATGTGGAAAACGTGATTTGGGCCCCCCTTCTTCTTAGCCCCCGTTTGACAGTTCAACCCAAAACTTTCTAGACAGCAGCTGAAGTGAGTGGCATACTAATTTTGAAACAACACCAAAATTATTATCAAAACAAAAACCCCATAGACTATGGAAGCTAGGTCCTAACTATAACTACCCACTGGCAACTGCCAGAAGGTAATCTATATATTGCTTTACCACTAATTCCTCAGGTGCCACTAATGACTGGGGAACATGGTTGAGCCAGGAACGTCTGTCACTAATCAGAATTCACTCCATCCAATTAAGTAAATGAAAAACCACAAACATCAGAAATTTAGAAGCATAAGTGGTTTACTTCGTGTCAT
Organism: Lissotriton helveticus; assembly: GCF_964261635.1. NCBI lineage: Eukaryota > Metazoa > Chordata > Amphibia > Caudata > Salamandridae > Lissotriton > Lissotriton helveticus. The sequence continues at coordinate 488,524,435 of NC_136069.1, forward strand.
GAAGTGACGGGATCCAACGAGAAGGTTGAGGCAGGGGAAGAGGAAGATGATGCCCTTCCCCCTTATGTTTCTCCTCTATTTTGCTTCCAGCTTCCATCACCTATCAACTCTTCTGACAGCCTTGATAGCCCAATCAAAGACGATCTCTTTAAAGGAGATGGGATCCCAGGACCATACGTGCTCACGTGACTACGTCACAAGCACAAAGCCCAGCTCATGCAGAGGACGCATTTGCTTCTCTCTGAGGAAGCGCAGCTGCTTTTAACATGCAGTGTCTGACTACAGGGCTAACCTTAAGCTGCTTGGTGCCCGGAGAAGAGTTCCCTCACCCTTTACTGGGTAATTGTCACAGTGTGAATGTTTTGTGTGGAAGAATAAAACACGGCAATTGATATCAGCATGGTGCTGTCGGGTGAGAGTGACACAGGTGTATTCACTTTGATTACGCACGCACATGGATATGGATATTGGCAGAATGCAACAATGATTGCCACTACACCATATTATGCCACCTATGTGAGTGTGGTAAAAATAAATGAGTGTCATAATCACATACCAATGTGCTTAGAAGAGATGATGTGTGTTTTCACACCGTGTTGACAATACAGGTGGACCGGTTAGCACATCGCACATGGGAAGCATCTCAATGCACTCAATGAATAATACACTATGATTTCCTTGTTTTTTCTTTGTTTGTATTTACAAATGGAGTGACAACAGGATTAAATAGATACATGATCCTTTATCATAATAAGGAGCAGCTATCTGCCCTGAAATAAATAGCAGTATAGGGAATTTCCTTCTGCGTTTTCCATGGAGGGTGTGTTGTTGTCCTGAAGAAAGTCCAGGACCTTTAAGGACCTTGCGGGACTGAAACATGTTGGCCTTAGGGTCATAGGACCATAAATACTCCTATTCTGACCCACTTTTATACTTTTTTAATAACCCTAGCAGATCCAAGAATAAAGGGATACTGGGATTTGCTCGAGGTTTTTTAATCTTTAACTCCCCCTGATCATATTATTATCAAGAGCGCCCTAAAAAACGGTCAAGCCCAACCTGACTTTTAGGCATCTGTGTGACCCAGTGATGAAGCATGACACAACTAGGGTGTGTGAGGGTAATTACAACAAAAGAAATTGTTTTCTTCCCCACTCCTTAGTGGATCCCTTCATCGTAGGACTTCACATTTACACCTTAGCAGGGTCTGTTATAGAAGAGACGCATTTATCGTCCACGCATCCGAGGATTACTTATTGTGATACAGTGTTTTACACATAGGAGGGTGTACTCCTTCATGAGCTTTCCTCTCTGCCTTTATGGCCTAGGGAAAGGGCTCTTTCCCTTTTTTGCCAGAATTGTGGAAGAATCATCTAAAAGCAGCAAGACGGCAATGTGAAGCTGAAGGACCCTCACCTTCAATACTGGCCATTACAACACCGAGGCAGAGAGTTCCTTCAGAGGTCTAATCTCAACAAAGATTTGGCTCCAAACCTTTCCCAGATGGCATCATACTGCATGGATTGTGAGTGCTGGAGAGAAGTCCATAAGAGCCCTTAGAAATGCAGTAAAGATTCATAAATGTTGATTTATTTTCTATTTTTGGCCCTTCATAGTTTTTCTAAATTAGCAGTCATTTTATTGTCTTACAAAATGGGTATCAAATATCTATGTGTTGTTCATTTCATTATCTTCTAATTTATTGTAACCATACTTGCATATAACTTGCCGTAAGGAAAAGTCAAAGCATTCCTCTGCAAATAAATACACAGCTACTTTTGCCAGTTCTACAAATAAATACACAGCTAACTTTTGCCAGTTAGCATCATTTACTTTTTCACTTTTTTAACAGAAGTCTGTGTTTAAAACTTCTAGTGGGTGTGGCAACAACATATACAAACATACTCACTGTGTTAAATTTTGTAATCTCGTCTTCAAAACTATCAACTGTAATTTCTGTGTCCTGTTCTACAACGTTGCGGCTGATATCCATTGTTTTGCCGGTCTCCGTAGAAAGAGCTGTAAAGCCCCTCTCCATTATTCTATCGGCTGTATACATCGTCATCACCAGGATTCACAGCTCGTCCAAGTTGTCTATCGTTACCTATAGAGAGGATGTCACTGTCCTCTGTTTTATCCAGACATCAATCGACCTTGCATTGGTAGTATCATTGAAACCTGTCTCGGGCTCGAGACAGAACTGTGTTGACTTCTGAGAATCAGCATAAATATTATACCTGATGAATACTTCCTATCTACTTACCGTATATCTCCGGAGGAAAAGTGTTAAACCTCATCTGCATCTCAACATATTGCACTTGAGCTTTCTATATTGAAGACCATTTAGAATTTGTTCTTCAGCCCAGCTACAGAGCCGTAAATCATATGGGGTTATCTATCGTGAGCACAACTTACAGAGGTGATACTCCAGATGAAGACAGTGTTTCTGTCGAAATGCGCTGTCAGCTTTATGCCCACTTCATAAACCTTAAAGATTCACCTAATTCATCAATTTATCACTTTGGGTTGAATTACACTATGTGCATTTATGTGGAAGTTATTGTATGTATGGTCAGTGTGTATGGATTGGTGTGATAGTAGTCAGAATGTTGTGATTGGTCAACAAGTCTCTGTTTGATATGTTTGTCACTGTTTTATTACAAGCTTATGTTATTTTATAATGCTATCTATATATTTATATGAGAAAAAAAAACTAAAAACTATACTTAATGAATAAATAATTGTGTATTTTCTAATTTGTTGAGTGTCACTATTGTTATTTCCCTTATCAATTTTTAAGGGTTGTGTTATTTTGAAGTAGTCCTAAATTGTTTACATGACTGTTCTACAATTCCTCCACTTAACAACTCTTCCCTAGAATCTCGCTGAGGAACAAAGAAACAAAACTGCACATCATCACAAACCTTTTCTACATCTGCCAGAGTACCATGCAAAAGCGCTATATTAATTTCTCCTAAACATAAAGCAGGAGTTTTCACATACAGCTTCCTAACTAAAGTTTACATTGTTGAGTGGTGTACAGCTAACATCCTGAAATGATGAAAGGTGCTTTGGCACACTTTCCTTGATAAACAAGCTAGTGAGTGTCCCCGCAAATTTGTATGCTTTCTAATCTTGCAAGGATCCAATCCTTGTAAAGTACTTATTTTGTATTTTAACCTTCACCTTGAAAAGATATGTAGAAATGTCCTTAATATATCAATGGCTAGCTGTTCAATACTACAAACACCACTACAATTCCATTTCTATACAGGCATATGACTCCGCCTTCCTTGTACCTGTTCTGCTATAACTTGTTCTACATTTGTAGATACCATCACCTCTTTCGCGATAGGAGTGCCATTCTACATTTTATAATCCTCCCTAATCGCTAGCATGGACTAATCTATTACCCAGGAGATTGCTTTCTTCTTTAAAGAAAGGCTCTGTACTAGAATAAAGTATGCATTTTCCACTAAAAACTGTACAAAAGTTAGTTCTATTCGCTAATCATTTTTTCTGGTTTTGTCTCCTCATGAACAGCACTATTTTGTCAAGAGGGTTCATTCTATTTATAATCAAAATGAAAAGCTTCTTCTTCAAAGCAAAGGCCTCATCATCTGCTCTCTCAACTCGTTCTTCTGTTCCAATACCCCTCTCCTTCTTTTATGCTTCATCATAGTTCTCTGTAGATTTACAATACTCTACTACAAATCATTCTGATTTACTTGGACTGTTTAAGTCTCCCTGTTAAGGTGTGTCCATCTTTGTTACATTATTTCCTGTTCTTGTTATATAGATTTTGTCTACTGTTATTCTTTCTCATTCTTTTAATTTTATTTTCATTACTTTGTAATGTTTGGAAATATCCACATATATTTTCAAGAAATGACTTTGCTCTCTTACCAGTAGCTCTTTTTTTATTTCACCACTTTATCTTAATTTTGCCCATTTGTGTCTCAGTTCTGCATATATACTGTACTTGCTTCTGTTCCTTATTCCTCTGAACTTTTGTAGGCATTCTGTCTAAATAATAGAAAAACAATGTTTATGTTATGTTCCAGTTTTAAATCTACAAACCAATCTACCTACATAACTACTAGCACTTACTTCAATACACCAATCCAAACTCAAAACTTAATTTATGACTTACTTTTCAATAGAATAGCACCCTCTCCTACAGCACAGCTTTAACATATCCCCGTTGTGCTAATTTTTAAAATAAACATCAACCAAAGTGTAAACGTACATACAGTGTATCAATACTGTAAATCTGAAAACACAACATAACACTATTTCTGTGCCTCTGTACCACTGTGTCACTGATCGGTGTAGTATTTCAATGCTTTTTTTACTTACATGTGTCAGATTTAAATTAATTTTGAGAAACATTGCATATAAAAATCTACACATTAATCTGTATCACAGCATATAGATCACTAATTCTTCTGAGTAAATTTGTACAGTGTGTGACAGGTTACATATATAATTCACCACACGGTTCTACAAGAGTACATATTCCCCACTAAAAATTTCTGATCGGTACAAAAATACTCCTTGGATGATTGGATGAGTGCATAGATAATGCCTGGGTGATTCTCTCAGAATATAGGTAGTGCCCGCATGATTACCTGAGTATGTAGGAACTACATCAGTGGTTCCATATCTGCATAGTTAGTGCCTGTGTATTCACTTAACTATATTGCTACTATCTTAGTGATTGGATTAATGTATGGGTATTGCCTGTGTAGTTCAATGAGTATATATTTCGTGCCTGTGTGATCGGAGGAGTGCATGTGTAGTACTTGGGTGATTGAATACGCCTAGATATCACACTTGATATATAATTCCATGCATGCCTCTCTAAGAGTATACATTGCTCAGTTACTCAGTGTGCACATGCAACAGTAACTTTCTAAAACTGAAAACAAAAATTCTCACATTTTGAAAGCACAAAACCTTTTCTTTATGGTATACCTACATCTTTTCGCAAATATTTCTTGTGTCTTTAAAATATATATTCAGCAATTCTCAAAGTAAAGTTACATGCCAAGTGAAGCTAGCACCCAAACTCTCAAAAGACATTCTGCACTTTTAATCCATAGATCTGTTTGTTCTGTACATGATGCTTGGAAATATAAAACATTGTAATTTTTAAAGGCACTACTCATGATAACTTTCACCAGTATTAACATCTTAAACACAAATCATCGCCAGATACAGTTCATCTGATATATATTTGTTTCATATCACTGTCATACTTTTTTTGTCAAACTCCCACATACATCTTCATTTCTAATCTACATTTCTTAAATAATTAAAAACGTATATACATACCAGTAAATTCAGTTAGTAGATTATATTGTTGTTTTAGCTCTTTCTGGATAGGTTTGACACTGTTAAGATTTGTAAAAACTTAACACAAGAATTGTACACCACTCTCATACAAAGCAACTATAAAATGGCGACCTCTTCAACTTTCCACTCTATGATCATGAGGAAGGCAGCAAATGTAATCATGTCTTTCATCTTATACTACTGTAGCTCCACTTGTAAATAGTTAGCCTCTGTTAACCCTTTCCCTCTCTTTCAAAATGAGGTTCCTGTCTCTGCGCTATCACATTGTTTTCATGATCACCGCGGAGTAATCGTGAAAATAAAATGAGAGTCCAAACCTATATCTAGTTTCAGGTTTAAAAAAAAATTAAATATTGCACAACAGTTCATTACATAGTCCTGAGTTGGAAATTAGAGTTTGCCATTATTTAAATTGTGTCTTAACTCCTCAACTTTAAAACAAATTATGTCTTTTTAACACCCTTCCCCCAATGCACTCAGATCAGATCAGAAATACTTTATTTCGAGTCTAAAAGAGCCATAAAGGGTTGTACAAACACAATTTTATTTAAAAAACAGCACGTCCGCATATACAAAATTTACAGATTTTTAAAATGATCAGTATCTACTACAAATCTTAAAAACAGTGAAACAGTAATTTAAAATACATTGTATGATCTCAACTGTTTATAGGGAGAGTACAAACGTCATTCCCAATTTGTAATTCATAATCCCTGCAGCAAGTAATAAACGACGAATAAACTGTTTCCTCTGGGGGATGTAAAGACTACAAAAGAAAATAAAGTGCAAAGTGCTTTGAGGTGAACAAGTGTCACACGGACAAACAGGGAGTGAAGTAACCATGGGCGAAGTACTATGCTACACTCGCGTAGTTTGCGAAGTTTGCGCTACTGCGCACTACGTGAATTGCAGGTGGCACAGTGTAAACATGTGTAGCATCGCGTAGCGGTCACTTTTTGCTTGCTCGCGGTCCTCAACGTCAAGCTGGCTACCACGCGCGAGCTAAATGACATCCCGGTGAGACTTTTTCCTCGTTCACGATAAGCAACATAAAGTTGCAAATCACGAGCGAGGAAAATAAACCTTCCGGCGAGATTCTCAAGGAGAGGAGGTCAGGTTTCTCATTGCGAGAGGTCATGTATGCTCGCAATGAGAAACTACCGCGTTGAGAAAGCTGCTGCTCGATTAGAAATCTACTCGAGCTGCAGAAAGCGACCGCTTGCACTGTGCAAGATGTGGTTTGCACTGATTGCACAGTGGCGACAACCATCCGGCACTGTCCAATCAGTGTGAACAGCATTTTGCACAGTGCACTAGGCAATTCATGTAGCTACGCGTAGCTCGCGTACTGAGAAGTGCACTTCGCGAACTACACCCAGGGTTAGAGTGAAGCAAACCACGTGCCTTGGATAGGAAAGGCGGCTAGAAAATGTAGTTTTTAAATGCAACTTCACTAGCCAAAATGTCCTTCTTTCATTTAAGTCAATTCACAAGGACAGGGCAGGCTTCCTCTGCAGTTTTGAGAGGCGCTCTGACTCACCAGTCATACAGCATATAGGACCAATCCCGACATAGCTTTGATAAAAAAGTGACATTATAGTTACTGGTGAAACATTTTTTAGCATATCAGGGTTTGAATAATACTCTAAAACACCCATTTTAGCAAAACACGTTTTGACATACCTAAGCCAGAGTATGTCTTAATCTTCATGCAGTCTGTCAGTATTATCATACAGAGGGCAGGCTCTGGATTGTTCCAAGTTTTTAACCAAAGCAACAACAGCTGAATCACTATGTAGTCTTTCAGGTAAATCATACCAACTTCCTTGTAACAAAAAGAAATGGCAGAACACTGAGGCAATAAAAGGAGTCTTCTTAGGAACTTATTCTCTGCAACTTGGAGTGATTTGCAATTTACATGTCCCCACACCCAGGCACATAAAATCTCCTTAATTGGTTTATGTCCCAATCTTTTAGCAAATCAAAAAATTGCATCAAGGGATTTCTGAAATTGCATAATTCTAATATTTAAAATATGTTTCCAACCAAATCAGCATCAAAAGGTACCCCCAGATAGGTAAAATATGGGACTTTCTCAATTTCTTTCCACCCCCCGTAAATGGTTTCTTGTTTTGGCTTTTTGGGCCACCTTTCATGATGAAATATTTTGCCCAATTTACTTTCGCCCTAGATTGTTCATAAAATCATTGAATACATCTAAATACAATTGTAGGCCATTTGATGTCCTGGCTATCAGGACAGCATCATCAGCATACAGGAGAATGGGGATTTGGCACATATTACATTTTGGTATATCTTTTACCACCTTACATAGTTGGTCTCCTAGCCCATTAATATATAGTAAAAAGAGTAAAGGGGCCAGGACACAACCCTGTCTTACCCCAATATCTGAAGATAATCCTTCAGTCAAATCTACCTGACTATTATAGTGTACTGAGGGTGAGGTATATTCGTGAAGCCTACTGAGCAGGGTGACAATTGCTCCATCAATCCCCATTTTTAACATTATGGACTAAAATTGGCTGCGATTCACTGTGTCAAAAGCAAGGGTTAAGTCCATAAATGCTAAGTGGACACAGCCTTTTTGTGCTTTAGTGTACTTTTGAAAAATGATGGCCAGATTCAAAGATTGATCTACAGTTCCAAGTCCGGGGCGAAAACCAAATAGGTAAATTGAAAGTGCCTGATGTTTCAATGCCCAAAGTTCTAGATCGGCCAAAATTACCCTGCCCAATATTTTAACTGAACTATCAAGCAGGAACATTGGGCAATAGCAGTGGGGTTTGGTTTCATTCCCCTTTTTTAAAAATTGGCCCTATAGAGGCTTTTATGCCAGGTCTGGACTAGGGGACCCACAATTGCAGCTTTTAAAACATTTGTAATCAATGGGCGCCCAAAAGTTTGGTAAATACTTATATAGGTCCATAGGTAAATCTCTCTGGTCCTGGGGCTTTTTCTGGGTGACTATTTTCTATAGCTAGTAATACCTCGCTCACCTCAATTAAGTTACCTAGGGCAAGGACATCTCCTATATCACAAGCAATTTTAAAGACTTGGTTAACCCAAGCTTCAGCTGGAACTACCGTGTCTATTTTAGGCATTTCATCAGCAGACATGGGAACAGAATTTACCAACTCCCAGAGGGCACGGGAGTCCTTTAAGGACAATGCAGTTTCTAAATCTTCCCAAGCCTTGTCCTTCAAAAAGCGCTTCCTTTCTCCAATTGCCATTTTCTGGGGAGGGGGGCAGGATTTGAGAGTACTGTCTCTGTACCTGCCTTGTTATTTATTATAATGTCTATAAAGAAGGCCTCCTTATCAACCGTTTCCCATTTGATACTAAGGCCCTTGTTTCTCTTATGTGTAACCTTATGTAGTTTTTTCCTGTCCCTCTTTTAGGTTTCAGGTTAAAACAATAGGGTTATGGTCACTCAAACAACTTGCCTTAACTACATATCCCTTAAATAATGGCACTAGATCTTTACTAATTAAAATATGGTGAATGGTTGAGGATGATAAGTGATCTACATATGTTGTAGGTCCCTTTCAGATCCTTGCTGGTAGTAACTCTTTTCAGTGTATCCCCATACAGCGTATGTGTAGAATGATTCAGGGGCTAATCCCTCTCGTCATGAATGCCGCATGATTGCTGAACCTTAGGCTCACAAGTTACTATATTAAAATACTCCGACCAGATTATTTCTATGTTTCTTTTTAGAATCAGTTATGACATCCTCTAAGTCATCTATAATATATGTCACAGTTGGATCAAAAATATTATAATAAAAATAAATTAAAAGCAAATCAAACATCTCTGATATAATAATTAGAAGCAACTGATAGTATTGAGAGTTACACAGTTTTCTTATTGGGATGTCTGTCGGTGCCAATGATATGAAAGTAACCAAGCCCCCTTTTGCTCTACCATCTCTGGAGGAGACAGCTGGTATGTGATGGGAGGCAACATCATCAATATGGAAAGGATACACTGTACAGGACTCTTGACAACAAACAATGTAATATTGTTCAAGCAAAGCTCTCCAATCAGGGTTACCAATCTTGAACCGAAGGCCCGCGATGTTCCATGAGACAATATTGAGACCCTCTATCAGCGTATTAGATGTGGGGTAACTTGCTGCTGATAATTCCGTAAATTCCTCTGGTCGTGCTCCTTTGCCCTCAAAGTCCATGCTTCACATGGGAGGGTGATTAGTATGCCTCGGAGAACTCTGCCTCATCATCCGTATGATGGACCTGTGGGGCTCGGAATCAGGCAGTACGACTTCCAATGAGAGAGGCCTATTGGCTAGCCATGGGCGCAGTCAGTCACAGAGGTCCATACCAGAAAGAGGGGCATATCTATACGTAAGGTGTAAGCCCGAGTTGGCTAAAGGAATAGAGTTTGCTTGGTCCACCCTATGGTAGAAAGTTGGTTCTAGACCCATTTTGGTGGAAGGGGTATAGAAATGGGCAAGGAGCAATGCTAAGATCTGGGTACCCTTAGGTGAAGCTCTATGCAATTGAAACAGAAGGGATCTCAATATTGAAGTTGAGTACCACACAGTCAACTCCCAGAGTTTTTTAGGTTGATCCCACCCACCCTACCCTTCTTGCCATAATAATTTGGCTGGCTAGGCACAAACCTCCCCTTGTCAGGCCTGTTGTGTAAGTAGTCAGCCAGTGGAGGTATTTATTGATTAACTGAGTTTTGGCTTCACACTAGCCCTCCCTCAAGATAGGAACCTTTCCAAAGAACTAAAATAAGGGGTACTGCTAGAGGTGGTAAATGCAGCGATTGATACCTGTTGTGGGCCTGCCCCTCTAAAGTTTTTCTCTGTTTTAGGGTGTCAGAAATGCTGTCCGGTATTCTAGATGTCTGTGAGTTACTTGGCGGCCTATCTGAGACACTACAAGAGGGAAGAGGGAGGTAGATATAGTTTTCCTCAAATTAGAAGAGACTCCAGTCCTTTGCTCTGTGGTGGTATGTCCATGCAGGTGGAGAACAAGGATAAAGGTACTCTGGCTCGTATTATGAAGAAGATTCCATTGGTGTATCTGAAACGGATTGTCTCCTGGAATAATCAGTACTCTTGAGCCCTCCTCCCTCTCGCGATGTGTCAATTGTCCTTCTTCTATACCACACAGGAGTGTTGTGTATGAAGATGTCCCGGTTTACCCAAGCCCTCCAACTTAGCTAGTCTCTCTTCAATCTCTGATAGTTTAAGCTGGAGGGGAGTTAATAACACTGTGACCATGGTCTCCAATCTTTTCCAAAACTCCTCTCCACACAACTGAGGGGACAGCATTGCCCGGTCAGTGGTCAGTGGGTCAAAGATGAATCCCTGTTCCTGCCCTTTAGGTTTAGCCAAGCAGGACCCCTTTGTGGGTTTATGTTTTGGTTGCTCACACCCCTCTTTCACTGGTGGCTACTTTGTATTATCTTCATTATGGGATGTAGAAACCCGTCCCCTTGTTCCTGTGCTAGGCCCATTTAAAGTATCAGAGAGGGGGGATATCCAAATCTGGTAGATAGTGAGTCTGAGGTTTTGCAATGGGCCCAATGAGAGTCGCTGCTCTGTTAGCTCTATTTCGTGGCTAAGCATTGACTTAGTCCGTGTAATGAAGGCATCCAAAGTTCCGGTACTCACGTAGGATCAGGGCGGCCCCTGCGCTTGCTCATTTTGGTTATCAGAATGTCTTAAGCAAATGCATGGGGAGGATAATGGTAGTCAAAGGAAATAACAGTACCTGCCCAGCCTCCTCCAGGCTCTGACATGTGTGGACGGGCCCACCCCTGTCCCGGGCTGTGGTCGGGCCGGGAGCACCCACGTGTGTCCCGCGCAGCGGGTGCCGTGGAATGCTTTTCAAGCATCTCCGGGCATGAAAAGACAATGACTAGGCCTCCTTGTGTAAAGAAAAATGGGGTTTGCAGTCCCCCCCACACAAATATGGCGCTGTTTCAGGCTCCCGCGCAGCAGGTGCCAGGGAATGCTTTTCAAGCACCTTCGGGTTCAAAAGGGCAACGTCCGCGCCTCCTGGCGCTAAGAACTATTAGGTTAGCAGTCTCCCCGCACAAAGATGCTGCCGGTTCAGTCTCCATACATTGTGTCATCACTCCTCAACTTTATAAAAAAAATTCTGCCTCTTTAACACCCTTCCCCCCCCCCCCAAAAAAAAATATATATATTACCTACTGGCGGTCGCCAGTAGGTAGTTATAGTTAGGACCTAGTTTCCATAGGAAATCCGCAACATTCTATTGGGAATAACTTTGGCGTTGATGGACGGAATTGGCTGAATTTCTCCAAGAAAATGGCCATCTCCGCTCCGCTCCGCTCCTTCCCTGAAAATTTGGGGGGGATTCGTGAAGCGGGGGTCGAGATAAAAGGGGGGTCCCAAAACGTGTTTTCCCCATGTTAATTTCCATAGGGCGGTTGAATTCACTTTTAGCCCGAACGGATTTCCTCCAAACTTGGCAAAATTGTAGGGACTGGTAGCCCGATGTGCCTTTGCTATGTCTCAAGATATGTGCGCCAGTGGATTTTGAGTAATTTAGGTTAAAAAAAATATATATATCTATAAGCGTGCCCCGCACACCAGCGCGCTACGCGAGTTCGCGAGCAGAAAGCTGATTGGCTCTCGGGTGTCTGTCAACATTCCAAACAGTCCGGAGCGGCCGCCATTTTGTGTCTCGGTTGGATGGAGACACAAGAGGTGGCAAAAACAAAGGGGGAAATGACCAAAAGGGGGCAGGGTAGACCCCCCTGACCCCCTAGGTTTGATGTGGGGGCCATAAAAGGGCCCCGCGGGGGGAGCGCACGGTACGCGCACCAGGGAGCGTACCGGGGAGCGTACCATGGTTAAAACCAAGTGAAACAGTAAAATAATAATTTAAAGTGCTTAGAGGTAGGGTAGCTCTGAATAGAGTTGCTGTGTGGGTGATTTAAGTACCAACATGTATGTACCAATGCAGAGTCTTAAATTCAATGTACACCGTCTCCTCTGTAGATATCTTGCATGTTGTTACAGAAGTTATTGTGGTATATGGAATCCATACCATAGTCTGTCAGGAAAGCAGAAACAGATCCTTTAAGCACTCCCTGAGAAGGCCTAGGGGATCATGGGTAGTCTACCCTGCTCCCTTATGATGTTTTCAAGTATTACATTTTACTCTCTTCTGAATCTACACAAAATTGGCGGCGATATGGTGCATTAGAGACAGACAGTGAGAGAAAGGAGGCAGGAGAGGAAAAAGAGATGTCAAATACACATTGGAGATAATATAGTGGGAGAAAGGAAGTAACTATGAGCAAACTTACTATGTAACACAAAAAAGTTGCACAGTATACTGTAAGTCGCACTTTATATTATAATCATTTTGGTACTACTTCATGAATTACATATAAAAATGAATAATGTCTCAAACAATTTTTAATTATTAAATATGAATTTATTGTTCTGAATTTTCATAATTTAATAACACTTCCAACATTTCATTATTCGGAATCTCCTCCAAATTTGTATTGCATGATTTAATATTATCTAAACAGTCAATGAATTCTTGGTCCAGAGACTCATCCAGGAAGTCAAGAAAATCTTCTTGAAGAATCTCCTCATCGGTAATTTCAAAAGAAATAGTGATGGTCTGTTGTGTACCTTCCATTTTCTTGCTGTAAATTGCATAAAAAGAAACTATATCAGTAGAGTTAGGGCACTGTTGGGTTTAAGTTCAGAGAGGTACTTCTGAGTTTTTAACAGTCAAGTTATCTTTGGGCAGTGTATGGTATCAGGCAGAAAGTAGAAATATAAAAAAGTGCATGTGATGAAGTCTAAGTAAATTCATAATTATATCAGAGAAGCCTAACTCAATCCATAACTATAACAGAGAAACCTATCTCAATCTATAACTATAACAGTTGGACAGTAAATACCTAACAGAAAACTTTTTCAAAATTAACTTAAAGTGCACAACATAGTCCCCCTTACAAATTAACAACTTACCTTCCAGAAATCAGTTGAAGTTTTCAGAGAAAATCCTTAATAAATGTACCTCAGGTAGTAGTAGTCAAAATAGCCGTGTTTCCCTCTCATTTTTCATATATATTCATGTACATAACCAATCATATGTCACCACACAAAAATACAAAACGAAAGTAACATTTTAATTGGTTGTAAATTCTAACACTTTCATATGTGTTTTTGTCATGTAATTTACCTCAGGATATTTAGACAGAGCTACAGCCCAAATGGCTCAATGGAATTCCACCAAATTTGGGAAAATGGTAGGGACTGGTATGTAGTAGGGCCTATTCTATATTTGGTGAAAGTCTCTCCAGTGGTTTTTATGTAAATTACCTTCCAAATTTTTTGTGGAGCGCTGACCAGTCCTCCATCTTGTGTTTCGGTACAATTGAGACACAAGATGGAGGACAAATAACGTTGGGAATGGGTAAAGGGGGGCACGGTAGACCCCGTCGGTTTTCTGAGGGGATCGTAGGAGGCCCATATAGGCCCCAAAAAATGTTGTTTTTTAAAAAATTTCACAGGGGGAGCGCCCGGTACGCGTACCGGGGAGCGTACTTTGGTGAAAATTAGTGAAAAAAGTTAGAGTAAAATAATCATTTTGAGTGATCAGAGGTAGGGTAGCCCTGAAAAGAGCTTTTGGGTTCTGTGGCTGATTTAGGCACCTACAAGTAGGTTCCAATGCACAGTCTTAAATTCAGGAGGAATATTCTATTCCCCTCATCTGAGAAGTACACACCATCTCCTCTGTAGATATCTTGCATGTTGTAACGCAAGTTATTGTTGTATATTGAACCTATTCCATAGTCTCTCATGTAAGCAGAAACAGATTTATTCACATGTTTCCGTGCTTTCTCAAATTGTGGACAAAATTGGTTGGACCACTTCCATTTCTGTCTTTGGCATATATTGGAATATACCAAGGCAGTTTGTGGAAAAAGTGCCATCAATTGCTTAAAGGTGTCCTTTAAAAGCATTTCCAGACCTACCCCAGTCAAAGTGCCTAAGTCATTTCCACCACAGTGCAGAATTATGAGGTGAGGGTGTGGCAGATGCTAAAAGGTTTTCACCAATGGTATCAATTGGTGACATCTCAATCCTCTCTGGCCAATCCACTTGATGTCCACATTTGGTAAATCAAGGTTGTGAAAATTTCTGATAGCTGCGTACCTTTGAGCCCAGTGGATGTAGCTATGTCCAATAATCCAGACAGAGTACATGGTGAGAGGAGGTTCTGGTGCAGTCAGATGAAGTGTGGAAATGAAATGGCAGTTGGAACAGTAGGAGTTTGCAAAAAAAACGGTGGAGTTTCAGTGCTCTTGAATCAATTCAAGCAATGATTGGTGGATTCAGATAATTGAAAACTGAAAGTAAGGGTGCATGGTTCTGTTCTGTGAAAGAAGTAATTTAAATGGTTAAGAAAAAGTAATTTAAAGAAACATTGCACTGGATAAGCTGGTGTATTGAGAGGTCAAACATCCTTGCTGAGTTCATTTGCAACATTGTAGAATAAACTTTTAAACCTGAGAGGTCAGTGAGGAGGGAGTTGCTATGGTAACAGGCAAAAAGGGCTGAGGGGGGAAGGGTGTTGGATTTGAAATAGTGAGGGAAGAGTTTTAATTGGTTAACATGAGGAATATGTGTGTAGAATTAGAGGTTTTCTGTGCCATTCATGGTTGCAGTGTCTGGAGTGCATACCTTTTGCTCTGCTAAAGAAATATTGGTGTGTGTGTCTGACACTGTTCTCATTCTCCCAAAGCATTTGTAAAGGTGAGTAATGATTCATTTAATATAGATAAAGACTTGTATGCTATATGGAGAAGATTTGGAAGCACATTGTTGTTTTTTAATGTTCCTTTGTGTCATGTTTTTTGATAAGGCTTGGTAAAAAGATTTTGCAGCATAGAGAAATTGTATTTTGTAAAATTGTGAAGTTTCAGTGGTGACATGGAATGCTTGTACATAGGACCTGTGCTGTGTTTCTTAAATGTGATGTGAAAAACGATTTGGGGGAAAATGAATGGCTTTTACATTTTTGAGAAGGAATAAATAGTGTCTGCATGATTAAAGAAATACATTTGAACCTTTCACAATGATGTCACCTGTATTAACTCAGATTAGGAAGCAGATTGAGCTTCTTTCTTGTTGGTTTGTGTCATGTTTTTTGATAATGCTTGGTATTAACATTTGCAAGATAGAGGAATTGTATTTTGTAAAATAGTGATGTTTCAGTAGTGAAATTGAATCCTTGTACATAGGACCTGCGCACTGTTTCTTAAATGTTATTTAAAAAACGATTTTGGTGCAAATGAATGGCTTTTACATTTTTGAGAAGGAATAAATAGTGTCTGCATGATTAAATAAATATATTTGAACCTTTCACAATCATGTCACCTGTGTTACCTCAGATTAGGAAGCAGATTGAGATTCTTTCTTGTTGGTTTGTGTCATGTTTTTTGATAATGCTTGGTATCAACATTTGTAAGATAGAGGAATTGTATTTTGTAAAATAGTGATGTTCCAGTAGTGAAATTGAATGCTTGTACATAGAACGAGCACTCTGTTTCTTAAATCTTATTTAAAAAACGATTTTGGGGCAAATGAATGGGTTTTACATTTTTGAGAAGGAATAAATAGTGTCTGCATGATTAAATAAATATATTTGAACTTTTCACAATGATGTCACCTTTGTTCCCTCAGATTAGGAAGCAGATTGAGATTCTTTCTTGTTGGTTTGTGTCATGTTTTTTGATAATGCTTGGTATCAACATTTGCAAGATAGAGGAATTGTATTTTGTAAAATAGTGATGTTTCAGTAGTGAAATTAAATGCTTGTACATAGGACCTGCGCACTGTTTCTTAAATGTTATTTAAAAAACGATTTTGGGGCAAATTAATGGCTTTTACATTTTTGAGAAGGAATAAATAGTGTCTGCATGATTAAATAAATATATTTGTACCTTTCACAATCATGTCACCTGTGTTACCTCAGATTAGGAAGCAGATTGAGATTCTTTCTTGTTGGTTTGTGTAATGTTTTTTGATAATGCTTGGTATCAACATTTGTAAGATAGAGGAATTGTATTTTGTAAAATAGTGATGTTCCAGTAGTGAAATTGAATGCTTGTACATAGGACGAGCACTCTGTTTCTTAAATCTTATTTAAAAAAAGATTTTGGGGCAAATGAATGGGTTTTACATTTTTGAGAAGGAATAAATAGTGTCTGCATGATTAAATAAATATATTTGGACTTTTCACAATGATGTCACCTGTGTTACCTCAGATTAGGAAGCAGATTGAGATTCTTTCTTGTTGGTTTGTGTCATGTTTTTTGATAATGCTTGGTATCAACATTTGCAAGATAGAGGAATTGTATTTTGTAAAATAGTGATGTTTCAGTAGTGAAATTAAATGCTTGTACATAGGACCTGCGCACTGTTTCTTAAATGTTATTTAAAAAACGATTTTGGGGCAAATGAATGGCTTTTACATTTTTGAGAAGGAATAAATAGTGTCTGCATGATTAAATAAATATATTTGTACCTTTCACAACCATGTCACCTGTGTTACCTCAGATTAGGAAGCAGATTGTGCTTTTTTCTTGTTGGTTTGTGTCATGGTTTTTGATAATGTTTGGTATCAATGTTTGCAAGAGAGAGGAAATGTATTTTGTAAAATAGTGAGGTTTCAGTAGTGAAATGGAATGCTTGTACATAGGACCTGCGCTCTGTTTCTTAAATGTTATTTAAAAAACGATTTTGGGGCAAATAAATGGGTTTTACATTTTTGAGAAGGAATAAATAGTGTCTGCATGATTAAATAAATATATTTGAACTTTACAGAATGATGTCACCTGTGTTACCTCAGATTAGGAAGCAGATTGAGACTCTTTCTTGTTGGTTTGTGTCATGTTTTTTGATAATGCTTGGTATCAACATTTGTAAGATAGAGGAATTGTATTTTGTAAAATAGTGATGTTTCAGTAGTGAAATTGAATGCTTGTACATAGGACGAGCGCTCTGTTTCTTAAATGTTATTGGAAAAACGATTTTGGGGCAAATGAATAGCTTTTACATTTTTTAGAAGGAATAAATAGTGTCTGCAAGATTAAATAGATATATTTGAACCTTTCACAATCATGTCACCTGTGTTTCCTCAGATTAGGAAGTAGATTGTGCAGATGAGGTGAGGCATGTCCAGGGGTGCAGAGGAGGTGAGGCCTGTATCCAAGAGTGCAGTGGAGAGGACTCACCTCGTCTGACACTTGGACAAGTCTCACCTCCTCCGTGCCCCCTGGACAGGCCTCAATCTATTGGGTATAATAGATGGTAACAGGGTGCAGATGAGGTGAGGCCTGTCCAGGGGTGTAGATGAGGTGAGGCCTGTCCAGGGGTGCAGATGAGTTGAGGCCTGTTCAGGGTTGCAGATGAGGTGAGGCTTGTCCACGGGTTTCAGAGGAGATGAGGCCTGTGTTCAAGAGTGTAGTGGGAGAGAGGCCTGTCCAGGGGTGCAAAGGAGGTGAGGCCTGTGTCTAAGAGTGCAGTGGGGGAGAGGCTTCATGAAGTCCATTCCACTGCCCTCTTAGACACAGGCCTCAACACCTCTGCTCCCCAGGACAGGCCTGACCTCCTCTGTACTCCTGGTCAGGTCTCACCTCATCTGCATCCTGTTACTATCTATTTTACCCAATAGATTGAGGCCTGTCCAGGGGGCACGGAGGAGGTAAGGCTTGTCTAGGGGTCAGAGGAGGTAAGTCCTGTCCACAGCACTCTTGGACACAGGACTTACCTCCTCTGCACCCCTGGACAGGCCTCACCTCATCTGCACAATCTGCTTACTAATCAAATACTTGTACATAGGACGAGCGCTCCGTTTCTTGAATGTTATTGGAAAAACGATTTTGGGGCAAATGAATAGCTTTTACATTTTTGAGAAGGAATAAATAGTGTCTGCAAGATTAAATAGATATATTTGAACCTTTCACAATCATGTCACCTGTGTTTCCTCAGATTAGGAAGTAGATTGTGCAGATGAGGTGAGGCATGTCCAGGGGTGCAGAGGAGGTGAGGCCTGTATCCAAGAGTGCAGTGGAGAGGACTCACCTTCTCTGACCCTTGGACAAGCCTCACCTCCTCCGTGCCCCCTGGACAGGCCTCAATCTATTGGGTATAATAGATGGTAACAGGGTGCAGATGAGGTGAGGCCTGTCCAGGGGTGTAGATGAGGTGAGGCCTGTCCAGGGGTGCAGATGAGGTGAGGCCTGTTCAGGGTTGCAGATGAGGTAAGGCTTGTCCACGGGTGCAGAGGAGATGAGGCCTGTGTTCAAGAGTGTAGTGGGAGAGAGGCCTGTCCAGGGGTGCAAAGGAGGTGAGGTCTGTGTCTAAGAGTGCAGTGGGGGAGAGGCTTCATGAAGTCCATTCCACTGCCCTCTTAGACACAGGCCTCAACACCTCTGCTCCCCCGGACAGGCCCGACCTCATCTGTACTCCTGGTAAGGTCTCACCTCATCTGCATCCTGTTACCATCTATTATACCCAATAGATTGAGGCCTGTCCAGGGGGCACGGAGGAGGTGAGGCTTGTCTAGGGGTCAGAGGAGGTAAGTCCTGTCCACAGCACTCTTGGACACAGGACTTACCTCCTCTGCACCCCTGGACAGGCCTCACCTCATCTGCACAATCCGCTTACTAATCTGAGGAAACACAGGTGACATGATTGTGAAATGTGCTAATATATTTTTTTTAATCATGCAGATACTATCTAATCCTTGTCAATAATGTAAAACCAATTCATGTGCCTGAAATCTTTTTTTAAATAACATTTACAAAACAGAGCACAGGTCATATGTATAATCATTTCATTACACTACTGAAACCTCACTCATTTACAAAATACAATTCCTTTATGCACCAACATTAGATTACCAAGCATTATCAACAATGTATTAGTCTCTATTATATTCTCTCCGAACTTACTCCATTTTTCCACCTGTCCCCTTCTAACACCCTCTCTCTGACTTATTCCTTTTTACATCCTGACTCTGTGTTACACTCTCTTACACTCTCTCTTTGACTTACTTTCTCTTACACCCTGTCTCTAATTTATTCCCTCTCTTTCTTTTTTACAGCAATTTGTAAGTCATACTTTCTCTTACATCCTCTTCCTGATTTACTCAGTCTTACAACCTTTCTCTTTGTAACATTCTTTCCCAGACTTACTCCCTATTACACCTTTTGTCTGTTTTACACCCTCTCTCCCTCTTTCTGACTTTTTTATTCTCTTCCTCTCTTCCTGTTACACCCTCTGTCTGACTTACTCCTTTTTACATCCTCTCTCTGATTTACTTCCTCTTACACCCTCTCTCAAACTTACTCTCTCTCTCTCCCTTTTACAGCCTCTCTCTGTTTTAGTCTCTTTTACATCCTCTCCCCTTCTAACACCCTCTCTCTGTCTTACATCCTCTTACACCCTTTCCCTGTCTTCCACCCTGTTACACCCCTTTTCTGACTTACTCCCTTTCTTCCTTTCTTTGACTTACTCCCTCTCCCTATTACATCCTTTCTCTGACTTACAACGTATTATACACTCTCTCTGTCTTACTCCTTCTCTATGTTTTACTCCCTCTACCTGTTTCTTTGTCTGACTCTCTCTGTCTCTTTGTGTTACTCCCTCTAGCTCTTTTTCACTGTCTTACTCCTAGTTACATAGTTGCTGTGGTATAAACTTAGATATGTTGTAAACTAGTGTTTATATCGTTCGCTTATTGTCATTGCTTTGTTGTTTGGTAATAGTGGTCTATAATGTGTTATTTTTTTTTGTTTACCACAGATTGAAATCAAGATTTCAATAGTAAGGAAATATGCCCTCACGGCAGAGGAGAAGGAAAGATGCCAAGCGGAAAAAATCAAAAACAGCAACGGAATTAAAGCACTCCCCTATAACAAATACTTCAAAAAACACCAAAAAAGCTCCTGGTAAGACAACTAAGTCTTTTTTTCGGAACATATGTAGATAAAAAAAAAAGTGTAAATGGAAATGTGAACATACAGAAGGAGAGAGCAAATTTGAAAAAGGAGAGGCCCTCAAACATGTTAATACTGGAGCAGGAGAGAACAGTATGTAGGAATAGAAGGCAAAACCAATTTAGGGACATTCGTAGACGAATGTTTCACAATAGGGTAGTTTTAAATTTGTTAAAAAATATTAAGAAAGGTAAACAGAGAGCTGCTTTTTACAAGAAAAAGAAAAGTGTAGAGAAGATTGTTGATCAGGCTTTTGAAGTTAAGAAAAAATTATTTATTTTAGTAATCAATAGAATTAGGATACTTAACAAGGCAATTGATGTTTTCAAATCAAACAGTAGATGCAAAAGAATAATTAATCGGACTAATTGTTGTAAAGTTTTTTTCTGGAGAATGGATGCATAGTTCAAGTTGTGAGCCATTTTTTAATGAGGAGAGTTACTTCCAGGAGAATGTTTTGGTGCATGCAGTTGACACCAGTGGTCAAGCATATGAGGTGAAAGACGGTTGTCCGATTGAAAAAGAGAAACTTGTGTCTAGAGATGCAGAGGAGGTGTTAGCTGATGAAGTTTAAGGGAGACGTACTAAGGGTCCTGTGTACACTTGGAAGTGTAGTAGTATTTGCAGTGTGCGACAGGATTCAATCGATTTGCTTCGTAATTTCTTACGGACATATAGTAAGAAAAGTCTAAAACAGAAAATGAAGATGTTGCAAGACTTAGATCCTTGCAGAGTGAGAGAAAACACAGGTTTGCATGGGCATTCACTGGCTTGTCTTTCTAGAAAAGTATGTCAGAGTGTTTTTCATCATTTTAGGATGTTAGCAGTGCATCATACTAAAATGAGGAAATTAGTGAGAATGTTGTATTATGCAAAAAGTCCAGCACTTAAGCTTAAACAGTTAAACAGTGCTCTTTTGCATGGAACTGAATTAGATGTGAAGAACATTTGTGAAGAAATTGAGTTAAGTTACTTTGGTGAAAAAGAGGACAGTGTAGAAATTGACATAGTAATAGAAGGTAATGTGGAAGACAATGTACAGATTTCAAGTACAGAAAAGTTTGACCAGGAAATTTCCAAGTTTAAGGTGAAATCAAGTGAAAGGCCAAATTTTAGTTGTGTGTGTTGTCGACGAACTCATTATAAGCATCAGACTAGATTAGTTGATTTATATGTAAAAAGCGAAAAGGTAAATAATAATGAGTTGAAGGATTTTGCAACTTATTTGTTGGTAGAAAATTGTTTTGATTTGGGTTCCGATCAACGTATTTGTAAATATTGTTATACTAAATTAAATGAAAACAGAATGTACCTGTTAGTTTACTGGAGAATCTCTGCTGCCTGTTTCGGAGTGCGAGGCTACACGGACATACTGCCATCTGATTTCCCGCCCTCCCGCCTCCCGCTGCCGGACTCCAAAACCATCCCGGAGTCGGGCTGCTGAGCGGAGTGCGGTGGAGGGTTGAGACTACTGGTTCCAGCAGCCTCTGCGGCGCTAGCCGCGTCAAGCGCGCGCCAGGAGGCGCATAAATTCGCTGCAACCCCGGTCGAGGGGGGGAGTGTACCTGTTAGTTTACTGGAGAATCTCTGCTGCCTGTTTCGGAGTGCGAGGCTACACGGACGGACATACTGCCATCTGATTTCCCGCCCTCCCGCCTCCCGCTGCCGGACTCCAAAACCATCCCGGAGTCGGGCTGCTGAGCGGAGTGCGGTGGAGGGTTGAGACTACTGGTCCCAGCAGCCTCTGCGGCGCTAGCCGCGTCAAGCGCGCGCCAGGAGGCGCATAAATTCGCTGCAACCCCCGTCTCGCGGGACGCCAGGCGAAGCCCGGGCAAAGGGCGGGCCGTCTGAGGCCGTCCGAGGTTGGTCAAGGTTGGGTTGGGCCAGGGACTCTGCCCTTTTTTCAAATGCTTTTCATTGGATAAAGTATACCAGGCCTGCTGAACATCAGGTAAACATACATCACATTCCTCTTGTGAACTATAACATTTTGTTTAAAGTGTACTATTGCTTGAGCAAATGCCTGCCAAAAAGCTTACCTCTGTCTCAAACACAATGGAGAACTATCTTGTTCAAGTTGTGACGAAAATTAACACTGATAGAAGGACTTCTTTGGGATTAGAATCCCCTATACAATCACTACCGGTAGATAATGAGACTGAGGATTCATTCGCTCTGCTAAACAATAGCCTTTTGGGTGAGGCACATGACTCCCTCCATGATATAAATAGCATTCAGCCCAGTGGCATAGTAGCCAGCACTGAAGAAAACAGCGACATTGACGCTTTGACTGTGCTCTCCACAAATAGTGAGTCTATTATCTCCACTGCTCCCCCTATTCCTGCACCAAGGGTTTCAGGGGGTAAAAAAAAAGCCATCCAAAAGCGTGGAGGCCTAAGATCAGCCAAAAATAAAGCTGCTACGCCACCAAGGAAAACAACTGATGAAGACGAGGAAGATCTGACTGGGGAAACTTACGTGACTCTTTCTGATGACCTACTTCAGAAACTTTGTTGTCTGATGGACACAAAAATTAAAGGGATGGTAAAACCACTGATCAGCAAGATAGATAAACTAACCGCTGAGGTAAGCAAACTGGAAGGCCTATTAGGAAAAACTCTGGGGGAAGTGAGGAAACTTCCAGAAGTTATTACAACAAGTGTCCAGCCACTGATGAGTGAAATCCAATCTGGCAATTTTAATGGACCGACTCCTGCTGTTGTACCAAACCCCCCGTTGATTTTACTGCCAAACTTATCTGATAGACCCTCCGGAGACGCACCAACTGCCTCACTTTATGGGGAACCTAACTCCTCGAAAGGATCATCTGAGCTTGTTGTGGAAGCTTCACCATTAGTCCTTGTTCTTGCAAATGTACCCCCATTAGCCCCAGGCGATGTCGAATCAACCGCATCATTGTTAAATAAATCATTATCATGGCTAACCAACAACATGGCCATAACTCCCTGGGGCAAACAGCAACTATCCGAAGAACTGGTGAATGCAAGAAGGGTTGTGTGGATCGGGAATAGGGTAAAAAAATTCAAGGGGGACTGTGTCGTGCTTAATTTCTCTGACCCCGAGGTTTTGCCAAACATCTTGCCCAATCTTCACCCACCACAGAAAAGATCTACCCCAATTGTCCCATTGACCCTAGATTTCTTCTATCCTCGGAAAGGCAGAGGCCCTAATTGCAGCACACTAAGAACAAAATGGAATGTTGTAACTAAGAGGGGCAGTAAGAACCCTGATTTTGCTGCGTGGGGTCTAGGATTGGAAAACAGATTTTCCACTCTTTCCAACCTAGATGCATGTGATTGACTACCATCTAACCCTATCACCCTGCTGCAAATTCCCACGGCTGCACGTTCAATAGAGGTGTCTAGTTGTTCAACAGTTTTACAAAATGTGACACACAACATTGTAACTAGAGCTGGGTTAACTACAGCAAATATAAATGACATTGGTATTGTCGATGCAACACTAACTGGATCAGCTCACAGTAATTATCCAACAATGGTAAATGCTACCGGGAATTTATTGTCTTGGAACATTGCTGGGCTTTGTTCTAAAATGGATTGTGGAGAATGGTTCGGGTTTGTCAGTTTGTATGATGTCTGTATTTTTCAAGAGACCTGGGCCTGTGATCCTGTATTTGCTCTGGGCTACTTGAACTTTTATCTTCCGGCTACAAAGGGCCCAAAAGGGCGACCGATGGGGGGACTCACTATATGGGTCCGCCAGTCTCTTATGATTGATGTGAGATACATTGAGCTCTATCAAAAAGACATCCAGCTCATTCGACTAAAGGGTAACCCATCTACCTCCATTGATATTTATAATGTATATGCTAGAGGGGGTAGTGTAGGAAAATCTGAGGTCCTTTTGTCTTTGTATAAATTGTTAGAAACTCACTCATCTGGGAAAAACATACTAATAGCTGGCGACCTAAATCGCACTTTTGAACCACTAGACGTTGGCGACGCACATTTGGGCATGGAGGAAGACATGCTATGGGATATACCCGCTCTTAATACAACCCCAATAATACGCTGGACTGAGGATATTCTTGGTCTAAACGCTATGTGCCTCGAACATGGGTTAAGGGCCTTGAATGGTCGGACAATGTCTGACAGAGTACCAGCTATGACATTTAATAATGGGAGAAATAAGAGCCGTATTGACTACGTCATATGTAGCATGCCCCTATGGCCAACCGTCACTGATATGGTTGTTTTGGAAAGGCTTGAGAGCGACCATAACCCTTTATGTGTTCTCCATAAATGGTGGCTGTCTGATGTGGTTTCAAGTACCCGTGTTGAATCTCTTCCACCATTGACTGTACCCACTAATGATTTGCGCAGGCTGAGGTGGATAAGTGTTAGAACAGACCCGCAGGTTCTAGAAAAAATAAGTATGGCAACTGACAAGGCTATACTGGCCCTTGAGGGAGAGGCTGGGCATTCTCCTATCCAAAATAATGTTACCAAGGTCCACGATGACCTTTTCAAGGAAATAAAACACCATTTCTTAAAACCGGCAAATAAAAAGAAGCCTGGGGTCTATAGGCCTGCTAAATGGTACAATCAGGACTGTAAGGGGGCTAGGGCCCGCCTGGGTGCCGCTATCAAGAACAAAAATACGGAGGCTACCAGGTTAGCTAGGAATCAATATAAACGTTCAATAGCTAAAGCGAAAAAAGACTGGGACGAAGCCCATTGGAATATGCTAAAGAGTGCTAGTGATCAAAATCATTCCAGGTTATTTTGGCATATAGTCAAATGGGGTCATGACAGGCTTGAAGATGCCATTACAAACAATGTCCCCCAGGATGCCTGGGTAAAATTCTTTAGCGTACAATACGCTTCTAGTGACCAGTTTGTTGATAGTGTATGCCCACCCTCTTCTTTGGCAGAAGACGAGATTTTTACACAGTGTGAAATATTAACTGCACTTAAAACTGTTCATAGTGGTCATGCCCATGGCATTGACGGGGTTCCAGCAGACGTTTTTTTAAACGATACTGCAAGATGGAGTAAATACATTCACCTGTTAATAAATCACATTGCCAGAGGTGCAGATATCCCAGTAACATGGCAGGGTGCTGTTATCATCCCGGTATATAAGAAAGGAGACCGCGCTCAGCCTGGCAATTACCGCCCAATTAGTTTGATTGATACTATCCAAAAAATAGTGGGGCATGTAATTGTTAACAGGTTGCTTGATTGGGCTGAGGATAACAACATTCTATCCCCCTATCAGGCTGGTTTTCGTAGGGCAACCAGCACTGTGGACCAAGTCTTCCGTCTCCAACTGATTCAGTGGAGGACCGTGGTGTTAGGCGGAGGCAGCCTGTATGCAGCATTTGTTGACTTGCGGGCTGCCTTCGACCTGGTACCAAGGGCAAAATTGTGGGAAGTCCTTGTGACTCTTGGGGTCCCTGGGGAACTGTTGTCCTTAATCATGCGGTTGCACGAGGGCAATTACGCCAAAATTCGCTGGGGTGGGTACGGAAATGACACCGCCGAATTTCCAGTTGAGCGTGGGGTTCGGCAGGGTTGTTCAATGGCCCCTACTCTGTTCACCCTTTTTATTAACGGTGTGGTTTCTTGCATGCAATCTCAGGCAGTGGACGCTCCCTCTCTTGCAGGTGAAAAAGTTCCAATTTTAATGTTCGCCGATGATACCTTAATTTTATCCAAAACACCAGCTGGGTTGCAAAAAGCATTGGCAATATTTGATGATTTCTGTGTAGACCATGGATTGGAGGTGAATGGGTCCAAGACAAAACTCATGGCTTTCAACCCCCACAGAAATTTTAAATCCAAAATTTCCCTGAGTGGTCGTACCCTGGAGGTTGTAAAATCCTTTACTTACCTAGGGATTCATATCTCAAATGACAATAGGTGGCAGCTACATCTTGATATTGCTACTTTAAGGCACAAGCAATTAGCTGGCACAATCATTAAGGAGCAAAGGAAATCGCTCACTAAGCCCATTAAACCACCATTGATAATCAATGAGGCAAAAGCAATAGGGTCTGCCTTGTATGGTGCGGAGTTATGGGGGCACGAAAATCTTCAGGAACTCCAAACCTCAGAAAACAAATTTTATAGGACACTGATAGGTGCCCCCCAGAGCAGCCCGCTATTGCCCCTAAGATACGAATTAGGTAGGAGAGCGATTTCTGATAAGGCCAAACTGCGCCCGATCTTATACTGGCGCAGGCTTTGGACCACGCCGGAGCTCTCGCACTACGCGAATGGGTTTAAAGATGTTGTCAATGCCGACTGCTATAATAAAATCAAATGGTTTAAATCATTAAAGATTGCTTTGTTCGAATTAGGACTTAATGCTCTATGGATTGATCCAGCTGGGGCTTTATTTCCTTCTAAGTCCACTCTAAAAAATATTTACTGGGAACATGTTGTTAATAAGAGCATGCTAAGCATAAATAGTGGGTCCATGACCACCAGTTACTTAGAGATCAAGCTGTACCCAATCTATGAAATGTATTGGGACTACATATCAAACCCCCTGGACAGGAAACTGCTTTTCCAATTGAGGGTAGGCTCCCTCCCCTCTGTAATTTAACATCTAAATGGAAAGCAGGGGGTGTATCAATCTGTCCAGTCTGTGGGGTAGGAAATGAGACTCTTGGTCATTTTTTGTTCTCTTGTCCAATGTACTCTGCACCAAGGCGAGCTTGGTTGGCTCCCATGTGCAGGAACCTAGGCACAAAAAGCAGTATGGTAGCACTGCGGATTGTAAGATCTACTTCCGTTAATTGGATTATAATTGCTACTGCAAAGTACCTGGGGTGGGCCTGGATTATAAGGCAGAGATTGTTGGTTGGATAACTACTTATCGTTTAGTCGACAGTAATTGTTAGATACATGTCTATTCTCTGTAACAATTCATTGTAGTCCAGAGACTGCTAGACTGTTGTTTATTCTCTGCAAATGTCGATTAGTTGGTCAGAGACTGCTAGACTTGTGTCTATTCTATTTTTTTAACGCAACATACTTATTTAACGTATCATCGGTATGAAATTTTATGATATGAATTCTTTTATAACTTGCCTCTTGTGATTGTCACTCTGGCACTTTTATTTACAACGAACTTGCACCTGTTATTTTATATGTCTATTGTTTTTTTAATATCACCCATGTGCTTATGTCTAATTGACAATGTAAATGTAATCGTTTTTTATTACATGTTTGTATGTCTGCTTTTATGAGTAAAACTCGAATAAAGCACTTTTGAATTGAATTGAAAACAGAATGCCTGCTAGAGCTGTTCATAATAATCTGGAGTTGGTAGACATTCCTTCTGAATTGATGGATTTAAATACCAATGAGTCTATTCTGATTCAATGTGTGCATCCTTTTCAGGCTATTGTTCGTATGGAGCCTAAGATAGGGAAATTGCCTCCTTCAGATTTACAGAGAGGATTAAAGGGAAGAGTTGTTTATTTGCCTCTAGATTTCAAGAAAAATATTGATACAATTGGTGTAGAAAAAGTGGAAGAGGAACCTCTGGTTATTCTAGTTAATGGGGTTCCGACAAAGAGTAAGAAAATCTGGCAAGATTTAGTGGATGTTAGGAAAGTCAAAAAGGCAACGTTGTATTTGGTCAAAAACAATGAGTACTACAAACATGTATGTGTTGAAGCAGAGGAAACAGTTGCAGAAGAAGACAGTGATTCTTCAGCCGGCCAAATTGAAAAAGTTGATGTGTCTAGAAGTGAAGAAATATATAAACATTATACTGTTCATCCTTTGCATTCCAAAGAAGTAATGGGGAATGCAATTGACTTGTTTCAAATGAAAGTAGCTAAAGGAAGTCCCATTAGTGTATGGGAAGAAATTTTGGAAGCTCGTTGTTTTCCACAGTTATTTCCAACAGGTCAAGGTGGACTATATGACGATCGACCACTTCAAATTCCTGCATCTGAATACCGGACTTTAAGATTATATGCTGAAGATCCAAGGTTTCGTCAATGCATTCCGTATTTGTTTCATCTACTGTATGAAAGTGACTTGTCTGGGCCTTCTTATGCAGTGAACCATATACTGAAAAGTGGACCACATCTGCCAAATGTTTCGGCGAGGGACTTTATGGAGAAAGTCAATCTGCAAGACAGTATTTTGGAATCTCAGCTAATCAATCTCATGGCATGTCAGCGTGGTACAAACGAGTATTGGTTCCGTCGTCTTGGGGAATTGAAATGTATGCTAAGAAACTTAGGAACTCCTACATGGTTCCTCACTCTTAGCTGTGCTGGGTATGCATGGGACGACTTACTTCAATTTCTACAAGAGGCAAACGCAAACATACAAAATATAGAATTCAAAACACCTGGAGAACTGTGTTCTTTGGATCCAGTGAATGTATGCAGATATTTCAATCATAGATTTGAAGCTATGATGTCTTTTATTACCCCCAAAAAATCCTCCCCTTGGAGAGGTTTTGAATTTCTTTTCGAGAAAGGAGTATCAAGCGAGAGGTGCTCCTCACATACATATGTTGTTATGGATTAAAAATGCACCCAAATTTGGAACAGATTCGGATGACACACTGATGAGCTTCATTGAAGAGTATTCAAAATGTGCTGTTCCGAAAACTACCGAAGAAAACAGTTTAAGGCAACAAGTTTTACGCTTTCAATCCCATCGTTGTGGAAAGTACTGTCATCGAAAATTCAGAAACAAGGACAAGTTCTACATAAAATGTCGTTTCGGGTTTCCACGACCATTGATTTCTAAAGGAAGAGTAAATAATTTGATGTCTTCTCTGCGACATACTGTGACGAGGAAATCACCAAAAAATACATACAATTTAAAAAGAAACGAAGAGTCCAAGTACATCAACGACTACAACCCAGTGATTTTGTCCATGTGGAATGTTAACATGGATATTCAGTTCGTTGCTGACAACTCTATTGCTGTGGCTCGATATGTGACATCTTACATCACAAATAAAGAAAAGACAGAACTGAAGGAAATGTGGGAGGACATTTCACATGAAAAGGGTATAAGTAAAAAATTATACAGTTTCAGTCTGAAGATGTTGTCGCATCGAGAAATTGGAGCATATGAATGTTCTGATCGGTTATCATCAGCAAGTCTCTATGCCAAATCTCGAACAATCATTTGGGCGAGTCTAGGTCTTGCTGCAACACGAAACTGAGTTTTGAAATCTGTACAAGAAATTGAGTATTTGGCGGAGAAAGAACCAGACAGTACAGATATTTTGAAGACAAACATGTTGGATACATACTATCCAAATAGAAGTAGTCATCTTGAGAACAGTTGTTTGTATGAAGTTCTGCAAAACTATAGTTATAAGAGGAACATCAGAGAAGATATCAATAATGGAATATATGCTGTCATTGGGTGTGAAGGATGTCTAGTGAAGCAGAGAAAAGCCCATTTGATTAATCATCAAAAATTGAGTTGGGAATCTCCAGACAAAAGGGAATTTTACTATTTAGCTCTTTTGCAACTCTTTAAGCCATGGCGTACAGAAGAGGAACTACTTGGAGATTTTCTCTGTTACGAAGATTCTTTTAATGCAACCAAGGATACCATAGAATGTCCTGTTTTTCCAAATTATCTGCAAATGTTGAACGAAGCAATAGAGCAAGAAGCCACAATTGCTGTAGAGCTTGCTAGAGACAGTTCTCAAGACAGTCAGAGTTCTACTTCATTGAGTCAGGATCCACTAGGAGGACCAATTATCCTAAATGGAGCTGCCACTGCCATGGATGAGGTGGAAAGAGCTATGGAACAAGCTCAAGAGGATGTAGTTAACTTAGAAGATTTGGTGAAACAACTAAACGTTGAGCAGAAACAGATATATGACGAAGTCACAGAACAGGTTGAACATGGATTCAGTCATGAGAAAAAAGAGTGCTCATGTACATCATTTAAGCCTGTCCGACTGTACGTGAGTGGAGAAGCGGGAACTGGAAAAAGTTTTCTGATTAAAGCAATTGCAACTTATCTGCAGAAAAGGACTGAATCACCGCTGTCTTGTGTTGTTACCGCTCCAACTGGGCTGGCAGCACATAACATTAAAGGGATTACTTTACATCGTTTACTGATGCTACCAGTTGAGCATGATAATAAATTGCAATACCACAAGCTATCTGGAGATGCGTGTTCTGAAGTTTCCAGAGTCCTGAAGAAAATGAAGCTTCTTATCATTGATGAAGTAAGCATGGTCTCAAATCTAATGCTTGCTTTTGTGCATTTGAGAATGCAAGAAATCCTTAGAACAGAGTATGATGTGTTATTTGGAGGGAAACACATTATTGTTTTTGGAGATCTACTGCAGTTGACTTCAGTGAAAGGACAACCAGTGTTTAAAATGCTCACGCATGAAGATACCAGGAAGTGCCTAGGAAGCATTGGAAACGTTAATATATGGTTAAATTTCAAATATGCAGAACTACTTCAAAATATGCGACAGGCAAAGGATGAAGATTATGAAAATATTCTACAAGATGTAAGAATCGGAAAAGTAAGTGAGCATGGGAAAGAAGCATTACATGCACGATTAATTTCAAATTTGTATCCAAATGAAAACATTCTTCCAGAGAATATTTTTAAGAAAATTACTGAGAACAAATCTGGGATATGTTTGATGCCAACTCTGCAAGAATGTTCCATCTTAAACAACAAAATGTTAAAGTTAGAAAATGAAGAGATTGTGAAACTGGAAGCTATAAATAAAATAGAGCATATGGGAGCAACAATTATTTTGTCGGAAAATTTGAAATCAAAATTGGATTCATTAGAGAAGAGTATATCTAAAACTGCTGATTTTGAAAAGACTCTGAATGTGTGTTTAAATTGTCGTATCATTTTGAGAAGTAATTTAAATGTTGATAGAGGTCTGGTAAATGGATCAATGGGTCATGTTGTTGAATTTCTGAATTACAGAAATAGAGATGGAATTGAATTTTTTAAAATTAAATTTGATGGCATTGAGGAAGTACAACAAATCAGTCGTTGTTCTGCTAGATTTCTGCTTGTAAAAGACTTATATGTTCGCCGAAAACAGTTTCCTGTTTGTTTGGCATATGCAGTGACAATTCATAAATCTCAAGGTTTAAGTGTAGATAGTGCTTTGGTGAACATTGGAAGTTCTGTGTTTAAAGAGGGTATGGCATATGTGGCATTATCACGAGTCAGAACTTTATCAGGATTGTACTTGGTTGAGTGTGATGAGACAAAGATTTGTGCAGATCTAGATTGTGTTAAAGAATACAATAGGTTAAGAAGAGAGTATGCTCCAAATTTGCCTCAATATCCTCTGTTTGAAAATTGTGTGGTAGGCCGAAAAAGAAGAAATGAGAATAACTGCAGTGAGGTAGTAGCAAAAAGACAAAAAGTAGATGAAACTGTAATTGTAAGCAGAAAGAAAAAGGATTCTGTTGAAGTTGTTGTTGGATTTCAGTTTGAAAACAGTTCTGGTGTCAACTGCTATGCTAATGTAGTGGTTAATGTTGTTTTTTTTCTTCAAAATTTACAAGAACAGATTGTTGAAAATCGGGATCAAACATTCTGCTGTTTATTGAATTCTGTGTTTGAGAAATGTAGCAGTGATAGAGCAAAAATAGAAAGTGTTTCAGAAATTCGAAATCTTTTAGACATATGTTCTGGTCAAAATCAATTTTCACAGAATATTCAGCAGGATTGTCAGGAATTTTTAATGTATATGTTTTGTGTATTGAAAGATGAAGGTGTAGATGTAGAATTTTTTTTGGCCTTTCTTATCAATGGCAGCATGACTGTGACAATTGTAGTTTATCAAGTAGTACTAGAATAGACACTGAAAGATTTATATATTTGACTTTACCAGACTGCAAATCAGTGTCTTTTAATAACCTAGTTAAAGCAGCTGATCACAATATGGTGTGTACCCAATGTAAGTGTGCAATGCTGTCCACATTATTTATACAAACTTATGGTCAGTATGTCATTTTAATGTTCCAACGATGTAGACCTGATGGAACTAAATTGACAACTTCTATTAAAAATTTTGTGGCTTCTCAGTTATCAATTTCAGGAAGAACCTTTGCAACTGTAGCTATTATTTATCATGACGGTCCTTCGACAACATCAGGGCATTACACATGCTATTTAAAATGTCAAAAAGGGTGGAAGCTGTGTAATGATACTCATTTGACTTTCAAACAACGTTTGCCTTTTGACTTAAAAAATTCATACCTAGTGTTTTTAGAACCAAAATTTAAGTAAAGGTAATTGGCCTATGAAGACGGGAGCAGTTAATAAAAGTTAGGTTGCTGTTTAAAATTATATTCTGAGTAAAAGTGATCAAGATAATATAAAAAAATCGAGTTGTCATATAGGTACTGTAAGTGGATCTCATAGTAAGTGATATAAGTATTATAGGAAATGTTGAATATGAGTGAGCCAGAGATGGAAATATGAATATTTAAACATTGTGAAAATGTTCTATGAGCTTTTCTTTCAGAATGTCGGGAAAACGGTAAATTTCAGAGTTTGTTTTGAATAATTTGAAAACATACTGATACATCTGACACTATTTGGCCTTAAGGAAAAGTGAAGGATTGAGCAAAGAGTCATGACTGAACACAAGGAGGAAATGAAAACATTGAAAAATATTTCAGATGTTCTTGGAGCTTTTCTTATAGAAAGTCGATGAAATGGAAGTTTTAGAGAACAGCAGAGTATTTTTCAACGAAAAGGATCTTCATGATGTACTATTTGGCTTAAAAGAAAAGTAAGTGAATCAAAGATTAGTGTACATATGTGATTTGTAAGTTTATATGTTTTTTTTTTAAACACAATCTTTTAGATTGTGGGTTTTTTTCCCGCTGTCATATGATGAGTAGTTTGAACTCACTGTTTTTAGTGAAATTCAATATATTCTGAGAACAGCAAAAATACACTATCTAACATGTTGTACAAGTTATTCTATAGTTTGTATTGTGTAATTTAAATTGTATTCCCATTGTCTCACACTCACTTTCCTTTTTCCACCCTCTTTCAGCTCTCTTTACTCACTCACAATATCTTTCTCTCACTCTCTTTCACCCCCGTTCCTTTACTCCACTTCTTTCACAACCCCTCATTCCTATTTCAACTGTCTGCATCCCCTCTCTCCCTTGCATCACTTTTCAGCTTTCAGTCTCTCTGCTTTATTTCCCTTTTCCATCTTTTCCTTCTTTGCTCTTTTAGTAATTCCTCTTTACTCACTCACCTCTTTTGTTGCACTCTGTCACTATAACTCACCCACTCTCCCTCGCTTATCTTTCTTTGCTCCTTTCTTTTGTCCTCTTCTCTCTGTTTTTTGTTCACTACCTCTATGTCCTCAGTCCCTCACTCTCCTTGTGTTATGCTCACTTGTGTTTATCTACCTTCTATCATTTCTCTTACAACAACTTCACTGCTCCTCTCTCATCGTTCTTCATCCCATTTCTTTTACTCTGGTTCCATTACTACCCCTCATTTCCTATTTTTTAGTGTCCTTCACTTTACTTTCATCACCGAATCACATTCTCTCTGTTCCACTGCTTTAGTCCTCTTCCCCTCTCTTTCCTTCTTTTGCTCCCTTATTCATTTACCTTTCCTCACTCATTGTAATCCACTTCACTCAGTCCTTCCCTTAGTTCCTCTGTCTACTAACTTTCTCACTCCTTTCCCCTCAATCTTTCTATATTATCCTCACTCCCTTCATCCCTTCACTCTGTGACTCCCCCTCACTCACACTCAGTCATCTTCCATTCCTCATTCTTGTAAATGCATCCTCAATCAGACTCCTTTCCCTCTCAGTCATTCCCTTTTTACTTACTCCTCTTTCCTGATTTAGTTTTGCTAACTCACATTCTTTTAGTATCTTTCTTACCTTCATTTCATTTCTCTCTTCTTCTCTTCCTCTCTGTCACTGAATGTATCTGCCTTACTCTTAGTAATTTGCTCTCCTTCTATTTCTTTTTCCCTCTTTTTGTCCTTCTACAGTAGTTTATTTCCCTTTCTGTGTCCTTCACTCGTACTTTATTTCTTAGTACACTTTTATGATTTTTAACCTCTTGACCTGTCTCTTCTATTTTAAAATATATATTTTACTAATTATAACTTATTTTTTCTTCTCTCTTTCACAGATACAAAGTGTATTAAAAACATGTAATTAAATGTGACTAAAAATGTAGTTTGTCATCACCCTTTGCTTTAACCTCACTACTATTCTCTCACCCTACCTCACTCCTGTTTCCTTACTCTGCTTCCCTCACTTATTCTTATCCTACATGTTTACTCCTCTTTCCCTCACTCTCCTACCACATTCAACTTCTTTCAGTCCCCTTGCTTTACTTCCCTTACCCTCTGTTCCCTTCCTTCGCTCCCTCACTCATTCCCTTTCCCTTACTCACTTACTCCACTCCTCTCACTCCTTCTCTCAGTCCATCTGTCCTCACAGTTCCTCACTCCCGTTCCCTCACTCTGTCTCTCTTACCCTCACTGTCTCTGTCTCCTCACTCTGTCACTACTCTTTCGTCATGCTCACTCCCTATAACTCCCCCACACTCCCTCACTTACTTTTCTTTGCTGCTTCACTCAGTCCCTTTCAGTCACTCCTTCCTTTACTCTCTCTCTCCTTTCTCTCTGTTACTCCCCATGTCTTACCCTTATTCACTTTTATCCACCCTCTTTCACCCCTCTTTACTTACACTCACTTCTCTTTTCTCACCCTCCCTCACCGCTGTTCCTTTACTCCGGTTCTGCCACTACCCCTAATTCCCCATCCTTTACTGTCCTTCCCTTTACTTTCAACACCCACTCACATTCTCCCAGTACCTCTGCTTTAGTCTTCTTCCTCTCTCTTCCCTTCTTTTGCTCCCTTATTCATTTTCCTTTTCTCACTTACACCCTATTACACCTTCTCTCTGTCTTACTATCTAATACACAGTCCCTCTGTGTTGCTCCCTCTAACTCTCTTTCTCTTAACATCACTCTCTCTGTCCCCTTCCCTCATGCTCACTTCTTCATTATTTTAAAAAAAAAAAATTTTGGTGTGCACCCCGGTGCGCGTACCGGTACGCGTACCCTGGAGAAAAAAAGAATGACAGAGTTTTTAAAAAATGTAGCATTTTTTTATAAATTGGAGGTAGTTCTAAAAAGAACTGTTTTTTTAATACTTTTTGTTGTTTTATATTTTTTTATTGTTTTTTTGAACATTTTTTACTTTTTTTGGCTTTTATGAACAATTTTATTTATTTTTTGTATTTTTTATGGGGACAAACAAAAAACAGGGAATTGTAAACGGCTAAACTGGAGCAAAAAAATCAGGAAAAAATTAAGGCTTCTTTCGGCACTTGTGGTTGTTATGTTATGTTATGTTATGTTATAAAAAGCTCTTCTATAGCGCACGGCTACTCCGTGGAGTGTCCCGGCGCTTTGGCCAAGAGAGGTAAGAGAGAAGTACACAACATAACGTCCTCCGCAGGCCGGCGCAGAGTTTACTGGGAGAAGAGCCAAGTCTTCAATTCCTTTCTAAAAACTAGCAGACTAGTAGCTGTTCTCAAGGAAAAGGGGAGATCCTTCCAGCAACGGGGTGCTAGATACCGGAAGGAGCGACCTCCAGTACGGGCGCGCCTGTTAGTGGGAACTGCGGCCTTGGCCTGGAAAGCAGACCTTGGAGTCCTCCTGGGGGCGTAGAAGGCAATCCGCTTCCCTAGGTAACTTGGGCCCATCCAATGGAGAGCTTGGAAGGTCAAGGTCAAGATGTTAAAAATGACTCTCTTGGCGACCGGAAGCCAGTGAAGTCTCTCGAGAAGCTCCGAGGCTCGAGTCCTTTGCGGTAGTCCAAAAATGGCTCTAGCAGCCGAGTTCTGCACGACCTGCAAACGTGCCATCAAATATTTAGGAAGGCCCAGATGGAGGGCATTCGCGTAATCAAGACGCGAGCCTATCAAGGCCTGCACGGTAATTTTTTTGTGCTGAAGGGATAGTAAGGGGAGAAACTTACGCAACATTCTCAGGATGCCGAAGCACTTCCCTGTCAGCCCTATGATCTGGGGTCTAAAAGAGAGGTCGACATCACACAGGACACCCAGATTTTTAGCTTTTAGCGAGGCGGCATCGGGCGGAGACATGTCACGAGGCCACCATGTCTTCCAGCCGGGATCCTGTGGTCATCCAAAGAAGAGCAGCTCCGACTTGTCTGAGTTACACTTCAGGCTATGCCTCTGAAACCAGTCATACACGGCTTCCAGACATTCCCAGATCCGGCCGCTGTCAAAATCCGCACCCTTGTTACACGAGAAAAGAAGCTGGGTGTCATCAGCATAGGATATCATCTGGGCACCGAAAGATTCCGCTACCGCGGCAAGAGGGGCCATTTAGATATTGAAAAGGGTGGGGCTCAGAATGGACCCCTGAGGAACCCCCACCTCCAGCGGCTGCATTTCGGCGGAAAACGGAGGTGCCCAGACCACTTGTCGGCGGTTGGTCAGAAATGACTTAAACCATTTCCACACCGTCCCACGGAAGCCGATCTCCCAGAGTCTTAAAAGGAGACCATCGTGGGGTACGGTGTCGAAAGCCGCCGACAAATCCAACATGACCAAGATGGCTTTACCCACACCGTCCAAAGTCTCTCAGATGGCATCGGTAATCTCAAGAAGAGCTGTCTCCGTGCTGAAATTCGCACGGAAACCCGATTGAGAGTCGTGCAGGATATTGTTACTCTCTATAAAGCTGGAAATAGAGAGGTGCACATGCTTCTCAATCACCTTAGCCAGAGAGGGAAGGAGGGAGATTGGTCTATAATTCGCGTGTACAAGGGGATCTAAAGATGGTTTTTTCAGCAGCGGAAGAATCAGGGCGTGCTTCCAAGCCGTGGGGACCTCTCCCGATCACAGGGAGGCATTGAGCAGTGGGTTGAGCAAGATGTTAACTGCCGACGCCACTCTCCCAAGACATTTGGCAGGGCAAGGATCAAGCGGCGATCCCGATTGGAGCCGAGACAGGAAGTCGAGAGAGGAGGCAAGAGAGATGGAAGGAAAGGCCGATAGCAGAGGGCCTTTCTATTTCTATTTCTATTTAGGGGGTTTTATAAAGCGCTTGGTGACGCTCAACGGCGTGTCCCCGCGCTGAGGAGCAGAAATTACAGGAGCCTACAGAGCAGAATATCTTACTGTGCGAATAGTGCAGTTTTAAGCTTAGCTCCACAGATTGATTCTGATGGTTCTAATCGCAATGCCATAGGTAATTTGTTCCATCTAGAGGCTGCAAGGTACCTAAAGGATCTTCCGCCCATCCGTGCTCTAGACACTTTTGGGACAGCCAGGAGTCCTGAGCCGGAAGATCTCAGGGGGCGGGATGGCTCGTAAGATGTCAGCAGTCCTTTCAAAGGGAGAGGGGACCTCCCATTGATAATCCGATGGCACGTACATAGTGCTTTGAATTCTACCCTGCTTCTGATCGGAAGCCAATGCAAAGAACGGAGGGCCGTTGAAGATGCGGCTCTTCTGGGTAGTCTAAGCACTAGTCGGGCAGCGGCATTCTGTAAAACCTGTAGGCGGCTCAAATTCTTCTCCAAAGTCCCTAAATAGAGAAGATTGCCATAGTCCATCTTTGATGTGACTAGTGCATGCACCAGGGTTTGACGGGCTGTCACAGGTAAAAACTTTAATGCCTTCCTGAGACTTTTAAGGGTCCCGAAGCATGATCCAACCACCCGGTTGATCTGAGGGCCAAAGGTAAGGTCAGTATCAAACCATATGCCCAGGTTCTTTGCTTTCTGGCAGGGGATAGGTGTTGGACCTAAGCAGGACAGCCACCATGCCGACGTCCACGCAGATTGGCAACCCCCCACGACCAGCACCTCGGTCTTGCCTCCGTTGAGCTTGAGACAATTGGCGGACATCCAGGCAGCTAGATCTTGCATGCAAGCTCTGAAGATGTCCGCCGAGAGACCGGGTGCACGCGACAGGGAGATAACCATCTGAGTGTCGTCGGCATACGACACCATTCGGAGGCCGTGACTCTCAACTAAGGAGGCAATCGGGGCAACATAAAGGTTAAAAAGTGTTGGACTCAGGGACGAACCTTGCGGCACCCCCTGGTCCAAAGTGATTCGCTCAGAGTACTGATCACCTTGCCTCACTTGGAAGCCCCGACCTGTAAGAAATGAATAAATCCATTTCAGCGCTGCCCCTCTCACCCCCCCTCTGTTCAGACACTGTAGCAAGATGGAATGTGCTACAGTGTCGAACGCCGCGCTGAGGTCCAAGAGGATTAAAGCCATGGTTTGTCCCTCATCTGCACCCTGCCTGAGGGTTTCGGTAGCCCTAAGACGGGCAGACTCCGTAGAATGACGGGGCCGAAACCCGAATTGGGTGGGGTGAAGAAGGTTGTTTTCCTCCACATATTTCATTAGCTGTTTGTTAACCACCTTCTCTGCTACCTTAGAGAAATAAGGCAGCAGAGAGATGGGACGTAGATTGTCCAACTTCTCAAAGCTAATGTTGGGCTTTTCGCGGAGGGGAAGCACCACAGCCTGTTTCCAATCCTCAGGTAGAACTAGAATGGAAGGAGACATCTAGCAAGTGCCTGATATAGGGTTCGAGTGTCTCCAAACTGTCACTCAACCTTTTTGGGGATGCCGGATCTCGAGGGGAGCCAGATTTACCAGACCTGCAAATTTTAACTAAATCCTCCGTTGAGGGGATAGTGAAATTAAGTAGCAGATTTTGATCGGCTCCGTCTCCTACTAGATCTACAGGCTCATCCGCTACAGGTGGTGTATCGGGAAAAGCAGAGTAGATCTTAGACACTTTGTCACCAAAGTAGTAGGCAATGCGATTGCATGCTGCTACTGAGTGGTCTACGTCGTGAGTAGAGGTTTTAAGGGTGGCTAGGGACTTATATATGCTAAACAGTTCCCTGGCAGAATTCTCTGCCCCATGGATTCTGTCTGCATAGTATGTGGCTTTTTCTATCCGGATTTTGTTATGATAGATGTGTCTCTTGGTGAGATAAGTCTCCTTCAGCCGGTCATCGTATGCCACTCTCCATTGTCTTTCTGCTCGTTTACAGTCCCTTTTGGCGCAGCGCAGCACCTTGCTGAACCAGGGAGCAGTTCTTTGTCTGTGGACACCTTTAGTTGACCGGCCCAAAGGGGCTGTACAATCCAGAGCAGCCGTGATGCGATCATTGAGCAGTTTTTTTGCCGTTACCACGTCATTGCCTCCTGGGGGCCCTTCCCCGGTGAGAGCCTTATTGAATTCTAGCAGGGAGAATCTTGCCCACCTGCGTCGAGGGTAGTTGAGAGGGGAGGGAGCGATAACTGTATGCTTGGACAGTTGAATAACGAATGGAACAAAAAAATGATCTGTCCAGGGCAGGGGCACTGGGGGTGCAACCAAAACATCCTCCCAATTGGCAAATATAGTGTCTAGTAGGTGCCCACGGTTGTGTGTTGGGAGCTGCCCCTTTAACTCTAGCTGTAGGGTGTGAAGTTCTTCCAGGAACTCCACCGCTCCTTTGTCTAGTGGGTCTTCCAGGTGTGCGTTTAAATCTCCTAAAAACAGAAACTTGTCCCTCGTTATTGCTGCTTCTGTGACACACTCTAGGAGATTGCCTTTGAATCTGGACATTGGTCCCGGTTGGCGATAAACTAACAGACCTTTAACAGTCATGCTCCCATTGATTGTAATGGTGAAGACACCCGCCTCACATCCTGCCAGATTAACTGGTTCTAGTTTACAGGCCCATTGCTGTTTAAAGGCGATCGCAATTCCGCCTCCTCTGCCTACCAGTCTGTCCAGGCGTACCATCTGATAGTCATCTGGTAAAGCCTGAATGATATCTGGATCAGAGTTGGCGTCAAGCCAGGTTTCTGTAATGAACAGCAGATCAGGATGTTTATCAATGAGAAGGTCATGTACATCGTGTTTATGACAGCTAAGCGATCTCACATTAATAAGGCCACAGGACAGTGAGGAGTTGTTAGCCCTATTGTTTACTGGCACCTTGCTGAAGCGGAATTGACAGTAACTACACCCTTCATTCTCCCCTACCCTTACGCTGTGATGGCCAGGAGAGCATTCAATAGAGGAAAAACTTACTAATTCACTCCTGCTCCAGGTGACTCTACCATCCGGGCCAGGGGTTGGGGCCTGGGCCGTGTCCGGTCGCGGACGGGCGCACACGGGATTGGCTTAGGCTCAGTGATGGCATCAGTGATGTCATTTGAGATGTCATCAGTGATGTCATCAGTGATGTCATTTGAGATGTCATCAGTGATGTCATCAGTGATGTCACTAACCATGTCATGAATGATGTAATATGTGACATCATTAGCAGTGCATTGCGGGCGCGCAAGTTATAGTGAGTCCAACTAACTATAACGTGGGATTTTCAATGGTTTTATGTCGGTAAAATTTCCAGCTAACTATAACTGGTGTGAAACCTATGTTTTTTCAGTGAATTTAATAGGTTTTTTAAATGCTAATTCCTAACTATAACTGGTGTGAAACCTATGGTTTTTTCAGTGAATATATATATATATATATGTATTACCAGTTATAGTTAGGACCTAGTTTCCATAGGAAATCCACAACATTCTATCTGGAATAACTTTGGCGCCGATGGACGAATCTTCGTGACTTTCTCCAAGAAAATGGCCTGCTTGGTTCCGCTCCTTATCTTAAAGGTTGGGGGTGATTCGTCAAGTGGGGGCCGAGAAAAAAGGGCAGTCCCAAAACGGTTTTCCCCATGCAATTTTCCATAGGGACCTTTAGCCAGGGCTACACAGTAGTTTATGAGAAAATTGTAAGTAAAATCATAGCTATATCTAGAGTCGGAGAACAGTACGCGTACTGAAATCTGTTCAATTACGAGCGCGAGCTGTATGCTGATTGGCTGTGAACTGTCTGTCAACACTCGAAACCAAGAAGTGTTGGTGGCCATCTTGTGCCTCGCTAGAACTGAGTCACAAGAAAACAGTAAAACAAAGTTGAGAAATGAGGGAAGGGGGTAGGGTAGAGATATTCTGGCCCTCTAGGCTTGGTCAGGGGGCCGTCCAAGGATGTTTAGGCTCTATTTTTTATTTAATTTTTTTAAAAGAATAATCGCGGCGTACGCGTATGGAAATACCTACAATTACGAGCAGGAGCTGCATTCTGATTGGCTGTCTATACTCCAAACCAGGAAGTGTTGGCAGCCATGTTGTTTGTCAGGAGAGCGGAGTCACAAGAAAACAGTAAAACAAAGTTGAGAAATAAGGAAAGGGGGTAGGGTAGAACCATTCTGAACCTATAGTCTTGGTCAGGGAGTGGAACATGGATCTTTAGGCTCAATTATTATTTTTTTTAAATAAAAAATGGCGGGGTACTCATGCAGTACTTGTACATGGTAGAAAAGGTGAAAAAAAAAGTAGCGGTGGAAAAGGTGAAAAAAAAAGTAGAAGTCCGTTTTATTCATTAGGTCCCGGGGGGGTAAATTACGGGGGCAATTTGTCTGCATAATGGGGGCTTGTAAGGTGCCCCGAGCACTGGGGAACGGCACTCCTCTGGTTTTATTTTGAAGTATGCGGGGGGTTACGGTCCTACTCCACGCAGTCTCGGGTCTTTTTAAAAAAATAAAATATGTTTTTAGCTCTCTCTCTCTCCCCGTACACATGGCGGGGAATGCCACCTTTCTGGGGCAGTGATATGTAAAATGACCTTCTAGCTCCTGGTATCTGCATTGTCTGGAGTTTTTTTTATTAATGTTGGGAGGGTGGGCTTGATAATACATCCTTGTAAATTCCCATAGAAGCTATGTTCTGGTGCTAACATGGGATTCTATGGGAAATAACAAGGCCGTATTATCAAGCTCATTATCGCTATTTTATCGGCAATTTCTTGCCAATAAAACATCGATAATTTTAACACCGGTCCTTGATAATATGCACCTAAATTTACTCGTAAAAAAAAGAGCAATGGGCCATATTATCAACAAAAGGAGATACATTATCGTCACTTTTATTGGCAGGAAACTGCAGATAAAGCGGATATAATGGGCTTGATAATATGTACTTGTGAATAACCATAGCAGCCGAGTTTAAGATCAGAATCTAGTCTGCTATGGGAATTTACAAGGGCTATGTTTTTTTGTTAATGTTGGGAGGGTGAGCTTGATAATACGTCCTTGTAAATTTCCATAGAAGGCTATGTTCTGGTGTTAACATGGGCTTCTATGGGAATTAAGAAGGCCGTATTATCAAGCTCATTATCGTCATTGCATCGGTAGTTTCCTGGCAATACAATGGGGATAATTTTAACACCGGTGCTTGATGATATGCCGATAAAGCGGTGATAATGGGCTTGATAATATGCCCTTGTGAATAACCATAGCAGCCCAGGTTAACACCAGAACCTGGGCTGCTATGGGAAGTTACAAGGGCCTATTATCAAGCATATTTAGCATATCAAGCTGCGACAGATTTGCTGTCAGTCCCTGGAGGAAGGAGAGGTGCCAGATGCATGGAAGCAAGCAGTGGTGACTCCCCTGCTAAAAAAACCTTCTCTGGATCCCACAACTCCAGCAAATTTCAGACTCATATCCCTCCTGCCCTATCCTATTAAAATACTGGAAAGACAGTCAGTAAGATTCTGTCACGCTATCTGGAAGACAATCTGCTGCTGGACAAGGACCAATTTGGTTTCCGTCCAGGACACGGCACTGAGACCGCCTTGACATCAGTAATTGACAACCTTCAAATGCGTGCCGACAATGGGAACTCCTCGGTTCTAGTATTACTTGACAAGTCGGACACGGTGAGTCATACAGTGCTAGCGGAAAGATTGAAGAGTATAGGGGTTAAAGGAAGGGCCCTGCAGTGGTTCCAATCCTACTTGTCAGGACGACAACAGGCGGTGTCCATGAGGCCCTTCTCTTTTGACAAAACCATAGTACATCATGGAGTACCACAGGGCTCGGCGATCAGCCAAATCCTCTTCAATATTTATCTGCGCCCCCTGTTCCCATTATTAAATCCTATGGAATTGACCTAGTCAACTATGCAGATGACACTCAACTGGTGTTCTCCCTGGAAGGGAAACAAGCTGTGTCTATGGACACCTTTTAGGAGTGCATGCACCAGACCACTGGCTGGCTTAGGAAAAACACTCTTCAGTTAAATGGGGGGAAACAGAGGTGGTGTTCTGCCCGGCTACTAGAGTATCACGTCCGCTGTCGACAGAGTTCAGGCTCACCCCTGAGGACGAGCCACTGTCTCCTGCAAAAACGGTGCGCAATTTGGGT
Organism: Lissotriton helveticus; assembly: GCF_964261635.1. Taxonomy (NCBI): domain Eukaryota; kingdom Metazoa; phylum Chordata; class Amphibia; order Caudata; family Salamandridae; genus Lissotriton; species Lissotriton helveticus. Next base: position 488,568,162 of record NC_136069.1, read on the forward strand.
GTCTGGGTGGATGGAAACCTCCAAATGGAGTCCCAGGCCAATAATACGATCAGGGTCTGCCTCTCCTTGCTACGCATGTTAAGTAAGATTCTCCCGCTACTCCCAAATGATAGTTGCTCCTTAGTAGTTAGGAGTATAATCTTAAGTAGACTGGATTATTGCAACTCTCTATACCTAGGTGCACAGCAATATATTGTGCAGGGGTTGCAAAGAGTCCAGTCTATGGCAGCAACGTTGGTGCTTAATAGACAGGGCAGTTCCTCTACAGCCATGGCTTTGAGTGAGCTTCATTGGCTGCCCATTAAGGAGAGAATTCGTTTTAAATCTCTCTGTATTGTCTACAAAGCGGTTCACCGTTTGGGACCTGCCCCTCTACAAGAGAGGTTCACCTGGTATAATCCCAAGAGGAAACCCAGATCTTCTAGTGCTAACTTGATAACGGCTACTAGATTTAAGAAATCTAGGTTGGGGGGCCGAGCCTTTAGTGTGGTGGCTGCACACTTATGGAATGAGCTGCTGCAGAATCTCAGACAAAGTGACTCGCTGACCTGTTTCAGGAAGAATTTGAAATCTTGGCTGTTCCCTAGGAGCGAAAACTAGATTGTATTTCTGACAGCTGCTTCCACTGCCATAATGGTTTCTCCGATCTAAGCGCCAGGATACCCGTAGGGTGACAGTCATGCGCTATATAAGTACCTTCTTTCATTTCATTTCATATTATCGCCGCTGTATCGGCAGTTTCCTGCTGATAAAAGCGACGATAATGTATCGCCTTTTGTATGTAAAGCTTTCCTCTATTTTGGTGTAGCAGTTGTACTCTCTTCGCATGCTCAACGTCGTTTCGAAGTTCACGTTTTCTTTTTCTTCAAGTTCAACAAGCAAACCTTTCTTTATATCAGTTAGTAAATCTGTCACTTTCTTTTCCCGGTTCGTGTGATGCATCCGGTGCTGTACTTTTGTACAGTATTAATAGTGATATATTATATATTTTTATTTGAAAGGTAGTGCCGAGGCACCAAACGTTGATTACGTACTCTGTCCACCGCCATTTTAGTAGTTTCTCACCGTTGTATTTATAATTTCAGTTAGTTAGAACTCAGTAGTTTTCAATCCTAGCCTTGAATATCTTACTATAGTATTTCAACATTATTTTTATTGTGGACCGTCATACCCCTCCCCCACAAAATAAAAGAAGTATGTAGTTGTTTTTTATTAACTTTTATTAAACAATAAATATAAACAAAACTCAATTATAACTATATTAGAACTAGCAAAATAACTTAAACAATGTTATAAAGAAATTGTGAAATGGATTTCAAAAGGTGTCCGATTGGTAATCTGCAAAAGAAAAAAGAAAATTAGAGTTTAGAATTATGTAGATGTGAGTAAATGAGCTGAAGCATTAGAAGTTGTGGTCACTCTACAGTTTTACGTGTGCAGTGTGACTCGTATATTCCTGTTCTGTTATAGTGCCGCGTTCAAGTGGTGTCTATATGGAAGTGCCTATTGCGTTACTGACGCCCGTTATGGTGACTTATTTCTAATGCATTCCTATGAAGGATTTGTAGATCTAGGCCTCTGTGCTTACCGTTGTATAAACCTTGCGGCCAAACACTGCAGGCACTTGGATGCACAACTTCAGGAGGGCTGATCTTCTACACGTCCAAGCAGACAGCAGTGTCTAAGTTTAAGAGAGATAGAGACATGATGTCACAGAGAGTGAGAGTGAGAGAAAACATTAAAACTCTGTCGCAGAGTCTGGAGTTGAGATTTTTTGTTGAACCAGACGTAGATTTACTAGCTCCTTGCATCACTTTACCCATGTTAAAAGTGACTCAAAAGTTGCGTAATAAGGTTGTGGATCTGTTTGTCAGACTGTTGTAAGCTACCTGTTGTCACTGCTCAGAGGTAATTATAGATTTTACAGAGAAGCTGCTGTAGACTACGCATTCTGGGCTATAATATCAAGCCTGGCCGATAAAATTATTGCCACTTTATCGGCAGGAAAGTGTCGCTAAAGTTGCGATAATGAGTTTGATAATATGCTCTATGGAATTTCAATTGAAGGTCATGTCAGATGTCCTTCACATGTAACATGAGTTTCGATTGGAATTCCATAGAGCATATTATCAAACCTATTATGCCCTCTTTAGCCGCAGTTTGCTGCCGATAAAGTGGCGATAATTTTGTCGCCAAGGTTTGATAATATGGCCCTCTCTCGTTTCACAAATAAAGCTAACACTACAGTTTTACGAGTTCAGTGTACCTGGTAAATTTGATTTGTTATAGTGTCGCGTTCAAGTTGTGTCTATATGGAAGTGCCTACTGTGTTACTGAAGCCCGTTATGCAGAATTATTTCTAATGCATTCCTGTGAAGGATTTGTAGATTTAGGCCTCTGTGCTTACCGTTGTGTAAACTTTGCGCCCAAAAACATTAGGGAGTGGAGTTCACAACTTAAGTTGGGCTGATCTTCTACAAGTCCAAGCAGACAGCAGTGTCTAAGTTTAAGAGAGAAAGAGAAATGATGTCACAGAGAGTGAGAGAGAGAAAACAACATTAAAACTGTCTGGAGTTGAGATTTTTAGTTGAACCAGACGTAGATTTACTAGCTCCTTGCATCACTTTACCCATATTAAAAGTGACTCAAAAGTTGCGTAATAAGGTTGTGGATCTGTTTGTCAGACTGTTGTAACCTATCTGTTGTCACTGCCCGGAGGTAAGTATAGATTTTACAGAGAAGCTGCTGTACAATACGCATTCTGGGCGATAATATCAAGCCTGGGTGACAAAATTATTGCCCCTTTATTGGCAGGAAAGTGTCGCTAAAGTGGCGATAATGAGTTTGATAACATGCTCTACGGAATTTCAATCGAAGGTCATGTCAGATGTCCTTCACATGTAACATGAGTTTCGATTGGAAATCCATAGAGCATATTATCAAACCTATTATGGCCTCTTTAGCGGCAGTTTGCTGCCGATAAAGTGGCGATAATTTTGTCGCCAAGGGTTGATAATATGGCCCTCTCTCGTTTCACAAATAAAGCTAACACTACAGTTTTACGAGTGCAGTGTACCTGGTACATTTTATTTGTTATAGTGTCGCGTTCAAGTGGTGTCTATATGGAAGTGCCTACTGTGTTACTGACGCCGTTATGCCGAATTATTGCTAATGCATTCCTATGAAGGATTTTTAGATCTAGGCCTCTGTGCTTACCGTTGTGTAAACTTTGCGCCCAAACACATTAGAGAGTGGAGTTCACAACTTAAGTTGGGTTGATCTTCTACACGTCCAAGCAGACAGCAGTGTCTAAGTAACCACTTGGATGCTAAGGCACTCTCAGGCTTTTACTCTAATTTCCATTGAAATGAATGGGCACTCCATGACGAGTTACCCTTGTCATTAGCATCCAAGTGGTTTTAAGAGAGAAAGAGAAATGATGTCAGAGAGAGTGAGAGAGAGAGAGAGAGAGAGAAAACAACATTAAAACTGTGTCGCAGAGTCTGGAGTTGAGATTTTTTGTTGAACCAGGCGTAGATTTACTAGCTCCTTGCATCACTTTACCCATATTAAAAGTGACTCAAAAGTTGCGTAATAAGGTTGTGGATCTGTTTGTCAGACTGTTGTAACCTATCTGTTGTCACTGCCCGGAGGTAATTATAGATTTTACAGAGAAGCTGCTGTACACTACGCATTCTGGGCGATAATATCAAGCCTGGGTGACAAAATTATTGCCCCTTTATCGGCAGGAAAGTGTCGCTAAAGTGGCGATAATGGGTTTGATAATATGCTCTATGGAATTTCCCTCAAAGGTCATGTCAGATGTCCTTCACATGTAACATGAGTTTCGATTGGAAATCCATAGAGCATATTATCAAACCTATTATGGCCTCTTTAGCGGCAGTTTGCTGCCAATAAAGTGGCGATAATTTTGTTGCCAATGGTTGATAATATGGCCCTCTCTCGTTTCACAAATAAAGCTAACACTTCAGTTTTACGACTGCAGTGTACCTGGTACATTTTATTTGTTACAGTGTCGCGTTCAAGTGGTGTCTATATGGAAGTGCCTACTGCGTTACTGACGCCCATTACGCCGAATTATTTCTAATGCATTCCTATGAAGGATTTGTAGATCTAGGCCTCTGTGGTTACCGTTGTATAAACCTTGCGGCCAAACACTGCAGGCACTTGGATGCACAACTTCAGGTGGGCTGATATTCTACACATCCAAGTAGACAGCAGTGTCTAAGTTTAAGAGAGATAGAGACATGATGTCACAGAGAGTGAGAGTGAGAGAAAACATTAAAACTGTGTCGCAGAGTCTGGAGTTGAGATTTTTTGTAGAACCAGACGTAGATTTACTAGCTCCTTGCATCACTTTACCCATGTTAAAAGTGATTCAAAAGTTGCGTAATAAGGTTGTGGATCTGTTTGTCAGACTGTTGTAAGCTACCTGTTGTCACTGCTCAGAGGTAATTATAGATTTTACAGAGAAGCTGCTGTACACTACGCATTCTGGGCTATAATATCAAGCCTGGCCGACAAAATTATTGCCACTTTATCGGCAGGAAAGTGTCGCTAAAGTTGCGATAATGAGTTTGATAATATGCTCTATGAAATTTCAATCGAAGGTCATGTCAGATGTCCTTCACATGTAACATGAGTTTCGATTGGAATTCCATAGATCATATTATCAAACCTATTATGCCCTCTTTAGCGGCAGTTTGTTGCCGATAAAGTGGCGATAATTTTGTCGCCAAGGGTTGATAATACGACCCTCTCTCATTTCACAAATAAAGCTAATACTACATTTTTACGAGTGCAGTGTACCTGGTACATTTTATTTGTTATAGTGTCGCGTTCAAGTGGTGTCTATATGGAAGTGCCTACTGCGTTACTGACGCCCGTTATGCCGAATTATTTCTAATGCATTCCTATGAAGGATTTGTAGATTTAGGCCTCTGTGCTTACCGTTGTGTAAACTTTGCGCCCAAAAACATTAGGGAGTGGAGTTCACAACTTAAGTTGGGCTGATCTTCTACACGTCCAAGCAGACAGCAGTGTCTAAGTGTAAGAGAGAAAGAGAAATGATGTCACAGAGAGTGAGAGAAAGAAAACAACATTAAAACTGTGTCGGAGAGTCTGGAGTTTAGATTTTTTGTTGAATCAGACGTAGATTTATTAGCTCCTTGCATTACTTTACCCATGTTAAAAGTGACTCAAAAGTTGCGTAATAAGGTTGTGGATCTGTTTGTCAGACTGTTGTAACCTATCTGTTGTCACTGCTCGGAGGTAATTATAGATGTTACAGAGAAGCTGCTGTACACTACGCATTCTGGCTGATAATATCAAGTCTGGGCGACAAAAATATTGCCACTTTATCGGCAGGAAAGTGTTGCTAAAGTGGCGATAATGGGTTTGATAATATGCTCTATGGAATTTCAATTGAAGGTCATGTCAGATGTCCTTCACATGTAACATGAGTTTCGATTGGAATTCCATAGAGCATATTATCAAACCTATTATGGCCTCTTTAGCGGCAGTTTGCTTCCGATAAAGTGACGATAATTTTGTCGCCAAGGGTTGATAATGTGACCCTCTCTCGTTTCACAAATAAAGCTAACATTACAGTTTTACGAGTGCAGTGTACCTGGTATATTTTATTTGTTATAGTGTCGCGTTCAAGTGGTGTCTATATGGAAGTGCCTACTGCGTTACTGACGCCCGTTATGCCGAATTATTTCTAATGCATTCCTATGAAGGATTTGTAGATCTAGGCCTCTGTGCTTACCGTTGTGTTAACTTTGCGCCCAAACACATTAGCGAGTGGAGTTCATAACTTAAGTTGGGCTGATCTTCTACACGTCCAAGCAGACAGCAGTGTCTAAGTTTAAGAGAGAAAGAGAAATGATGTCACAGAGAGTGAGAGAGAGAGAAAACAACATTAAAACTGTGTCGCAGAGTCTGGAGTTGAGATTTTTTGTTGAACCAAATGTAGATTTACTAGCTCCTTGCATCACTTTACCCATGTTAAAAGTGACTCAAAAGTTGCGTAATGAGGTTCTGGATCTGTTTGTCACACTGTTGTAAGCTACCTGTTGTCACTGCTCAGAGGTAATTATAGATTTTACAGAGAAGCTGCTGTACACTACGCATTCTGGGCTATAATATCAAGCCTGGCCGACAAAATTATTGCCACTTTATCGGCAGGAAAGTGCCGCTAAAGTTGCGATAATGAGTTTGATAATATGCTCTAGGGAATTTCAATTGAAGGTCATGTCAGATGTCCTTCACATGTAACATGAGTTTCGATTGGAATTCCATAGAGCATATTATCAAACCTATTATGGCCTCTTTAGCGGCAGTTTGCTGCCGATAAAGTGGCGATAATTTTGTCGCCAAGGGTTGATAATATGGCCCTCTCTCGTTTCACAAATAAAGCTAACACTACAGTTTTACGAGTGCAGTGTACCTGGTACATTTTATTTGTTATAGTGTCACGTTCAAGTGGTGTCTATATGGAAGTGCCTACTGTGTTACTGACGCCCGTAATGCCGAATTATTGCTAATGCATTCCTATGAAGGATTTTTAGATCTAGGCCTCTGTGCTTACCGTTGTGTAACCTTTGCGCCCAAACACAGTAGGGAGTGGAGTTCACAACTTAAGTTGGGTTGATCTTCTACACGGCCAAGCAGACAGCAGAGTCTAAGTTTAAGAGAGAAAGAGAAATGATGTCACAGAGAGTGAGAGAGAGAGAGAAAACAACATTAAAACTGTTTCGCAGAGTCTGGAGTTGAGATTTTTAGTTGAACCAGTAGTAGATTTACTAGCTCCTTGCATCACTTTACCCATATTAATAGTGACTCAAAAGTTGCGTAATAAGGTTGTGGATCTGTTTGTCAGACTGTTGTAACCTATCTGTTGTCACTGCCCGGAGGTAATTATAGATTTTACAGAGAAGCTGCTGTACACTACGCATTCTGGGCGATAATATCAAGCCTGGGTGACAAAATTATTGCCCCTTTATTGGCAGGAAAGTGTCGCTAAAGTGGCGATAATGAGTTTGATAACATGCTCTACGGAATTTCAATCGAAGGTCATGTCAGATGTCCTTCACATGTAACATGAATTTCGATTGGAAATCCATAGAGCATATTATCAAACCTATTATGGCCTCTTTAGCGGCAGTTTGCTGCCGATAAAGTGGCGATAATTTTGTCGCCAAGGGTTGATAATATGGCCCTCTCTCGTTTCACAAATAAAGCTAACACTACAGTTTTACGAGTGCAGTGTACCTGGTACATTTTATTTGTTATAGTGTCGCGTTCAACTGGTGTCTATATGGAAGTGCCTACTGTGTTACTGACGCCCGTTATGCCGAATTATTGCTAATGCATTCCTATGAAGGATTTTTAGATCTAGGCCTCTGTGCTTACCGTTGTGTAAACTTTGCGCCCAAACACATTAGGGAGTGGAGTTCACAACTTAAGTTGGGTTGATCTTCTACACGTCCAAGCAGACAGCAGTGTCTAAGTTTAAGAGAGAAAGAGAAATGATGTCACAGAGAGTGAGAGAGAGAGAGAGAGAGAAAACAACATTAAAACTGTTTCGCAGAGTCTGGAGTTGAGATTTTTAGTTGAACCAGACGTAGATTTACTAGCTCCTTGCATCACTTTACCCATATTAAAAGTGACTCAAAAGTTGCGTAATAAGGTTGTGGATCTGTTTGTCAGACTGGTGTAACCTATCTGTTGTCACTGCCCGGAGGTAATTATAGATTTTACAGAGAAGCTGCTGTACACTACGCATTCTGGGCGACAATATCAAGCCTGGGTGACAAAATTATTGCCCCTTTATCGGCAGGAAAGTGTCGCTAAAGTGGCGATAATGGGTTTGATAATATGCTCTATGGAATTTCCCTCAAAGGTCATGTCAGATGTCATTCACATGTAACATGAGTTTCGATTGGAAATCCATATATCATATTATCAAACCTATTATGGCCTCTTTAGCGGCAGTTTGCTGCCAATAAAGTGGCGATAATTTTGTCGCCAATGGTTGATAATATGGCCCTCTCTCGTTTCACAAATAAAGCTAACACTTCAGTTTTACGAGTGCAGTGTAGCTGGTACATTTTATTTGTTACAGTGTCGCGTTCAAGTGGTGTCTATATGGAAGTGCCTACTGCGTTACTGACGCCCATTACGCCGAATTATTTCTAATGCATTCCTATGAAGGATTTGTAGATCTAGGCCTCTGTGCTTACCGTTGTATAAACCTTGCGGCCAAACCCTGCAGGCACTTGGATGCACAACTTCAGGTGGGCTGATATTCTACACATCCAAGTAGACAGCAGTGTCTAAGTTTAAGAGAGATAGAGACATGATGTCACAGAGAGTGAGAGTGAGAGAAAACATTAAAACTGGCTCGCAGAGTCTGGAGTTGAGATTTTTTGTTGAACCAGACGTAGATTTACTAGCTCCTTGCATCACTTTACCCATGTTAAAAGTGACTCAAAAGTTGCGCAATAAGGTTGTGGATCTGTTTGTCAGACTGTTGTAAGCTACCTGTTGTCACTGCTCAGAGGTAATTATAGATTTTACAGAGAAGCTGCTGTACAATACGCATTCTGGGCTATAATATCAAGCCTGGCCGACAAAATTATTGCCACTTTATCGGCAGGAAAGTGTCGCTAAAGTTGCGATAATGAGTTTGATAATATGCTCTATGGAATTTCAATTGAAGGTCATGTCAGATGTCCTTCACATGCAACATGAGTTTCGATTGGAATTCCATGGAGCATATTATCAAACCTATTATGCCCTCTTTAGCGGCAGTTTGCTGCCGATAAAGTGGCGATAATTTTGTCGCCAAAGGTTGATAATATGGCCCTCTCTCGTTTCACATATAAAGCTAACACTACAGTTTTACGAGTGCAGTGTACCTGGTACATTTTATTTGTTATAGTGTCGCGTTCAAGTGGTGTCTATATGGAAGTGCCTACTGTGTTACTGACGCCCGTTATGCCGAATTATTGCTAATGCATTCCTATGAAGGATTTTTAGATCTAGGCCTCTGTGCTTACCGTTGTGTAACCTTTGCGCCCAAACACATTAGGGAGTGGAGTTCACAACTTAAGTTGGGTTGATCTTCTACACGTCCAAGCAGACAGCAGAGTCTAAGTTTAAGAGAGAAAGAGAAATTATGTCACAGAGAGTGAGAGAGAGAAAACAACATTAAAACTGTGTCGCAGAGTCTGGAGTTTAGATTTTTTGTTGAACCAGACGTAGATTTATTAGCTCCTTGCATCACTTTACCCATGTTAAAAGTGACTCAAAAGTTGCGTAATAAGGTTGTGGATCTGTTTGTCAGACTGTTGTAACCTATCTGTTGTCACTGCTCGGAGGTAATTATAGATGTTACAGAGAAGCTGCTGTACACTACGCATTCGGGCTGATAATATCAAGTCTGGGCGACAAAAATATTGCCACTTTATCGGCAGGAAAGTGTTGCTAAAGTGGCAATAATGAGTTTGATAATATGCTCTATGAAATTTCAATCGACGGTCATGTCAGATGTCCTTCACATGTAACATGAGTTTCGATTGGAATTCCATAGAGCATATTATCAAACCTATTATGCCCTCTTTAGCGGCAGTTTGCTTCCGATAAAGTGACGATAATTTTGTCGCCAAGGGTTGATAATACGACCCTCTCTCATTTCACAAATAAAGCTAACACTACATTTTTACGAGTGCAGTGTACCTGGTACATTTTATTTGTTATAGTGTCGCGTTCAAGTGGTGTTTATATGGAAGTGCCTACTGCGTTACTGACGCCCGTTATGCCGAATTATTTCTAATGCATTCCTATGAAGGATTTGTAGATCTAGGCCTCTGTGCTTACCGTTGTGTTAACTTTGCGCCCAAACACATTAGCGAGTGGAGTTCATAACTTAAGTTGGGCTGATCTTCTACACGTCCAAGCAGACAGCAGTGTCTAAGTTTAAGAGAGAAAGAGAAATGATTTCACAGAGAGTGAGAGAGAGAGAAAACAACATTAAAACTGTGTCGCAGAGTCTGGAGTTGAGATTTTTTGTTGAACCAAATGTAGATTTACTAGCTCCTTGCATCACTTTACCCATGTTAAAAGTGACTCAAAAGTTGCGTAATGAGGTTCTGGATCTGTTTGTCACACTGTTGTAACCCATCTGTTGTCACTGCTCGGAGGCAATTATAGATTTTACAAAGAAGCTGCTGTACACTACGCATTCTGGGCAATAATATCAAACCTGGGCGACAAAATTATTGCCACTTTATTGGCAGGAAAGTGTCGCTAAAGTGGCGATAATGGGTTTGATATTATGCTCTATGGAATTTCAATCGAAGGTCATGTCAGATGTCCTTCACATGTACCATGAGTTTCGAATGGAATTCCATAGAGCATATTATCAAACCTATTATGGCCTCTTTAGCGGCACGTTGCTTCCCATAAAGAGACGATAATTTTGTCGCCAAGGGTTGACAATATGGCCCTCTCTCGTTTCACAAATAAAGCTAACACTACAGTTTTACGAGTTCAGTGTACCTGGTAAATTTGATTTGTTATAGTGTTGCGTTCAAGTTGTGTCTATATGGAAGTGCCTACTGTGTTACTGAAGCCCGTTATGTCGAATTATTTCTAATGCATTCCTATGAAGGATTTGTAGATCTAGGCCTCCGTGCTTACCGTTGTGTAAACTTTGCGCCCAAACACATTAGGGAGTGGAGTTCACAACTTAGGTTGGGATGATCTTCTACACGTCCAAGCAGACAGCAGTGTTTAAGTTTAAGAGAGAAAGAGAAATGATGTCACAGAGAGTGAAAGAGAGAGAAAACAACATTAAAACTGTGTCGCAGAGTCTGGAGTTGAGATTTTTTGTTGAACCAGACGTAGATTTATGAGCTCCTTGCATCACTTTACCCATGTTAAAAGTGACTCAAAAGTTGCGTAATAAGGTTGTGGATCTGTTTGTCAGACTGGACCGGAGGGGGGCCAAAATCAGTGGGCCACCAAATGTCAGACCATACTGGGGACAGGTTGCCAAAGGTCATCACCTCTGTTTTATTGGAATTTAATTTTAGGCAGTTCATCAGCATCCAGGAGCCTATGGCTAGCATAGCCTCCTGGAATCTTGATGCAACTGCCAAACTGTTCTTATGGACCGCCAACACCAATTGGGTGTCGTCTGCGTAGGTGGTAAAACTCAGCCCATAAGCTTTTATGACCCTCGCCAAGTCCGACACATAGATGTTGAATAGTGTCGGACTTAGCGATGATCCCTGGGGTACTCCACAAGGTAGTGTGGATGTGGGCGAGTAGAAGGTACCAAGTTTCACAGATTGGGAGCGGTTGGCCAGAAAGGAGGCTATGAGGTCTCTGGCTAGATGGTTAACCCCCAGTGCTGAGACACGGTCGATCAAGATGGTGTGATCGACCGTGTCAAAGGCAGCAGAGAGATCAAGCAATATGAGTGCAGCTGCCCCATTATGGTCTAGAATTGTACTGATCTCATCAGCCGCCTTTATCAGCGCTGTTTCTGTCCCATGGTCTTTTCTAAATCTGAATTGTGTATCGTCCAGCAAATGATGTTGATCAATGAATTCTGAAAGTTGACGATTCATGAGTGCTTCAAAGATTTTTGCTGGAAAAGGGAGGCAGGCTATGGGTCTATAACTGGCTAGTTCTAGCGGGTCCAGTGAAGGTTTTTTCAACAGAGGTTTAATTATTGTTTTCTTCCATATTTGTGGGTACTCACCCGTAAGGAACATGGAGTTGCCAATCTCAGTGAGGGGGTGTGTGATAATTTAGTAAATTAAGTACCGATGGAGGGCACGGGTCAAGTGGGGAGCCTGAGGTGATGGTTGCTGTATATTTATTAATTGTCTCAGCAAGGACAGGGTGAAACAAAGAAAACGTTGGACCAGCGGCCGGTGAAAAAATGGGTCGAGGGTCAGGGTCTTTGGAATGGGCTAATGAATTAAAAGTAGCATAGATGTTAGTGACTTTGCTAGTAAAGTAATCGGCTAAGGAGTTGCAAAGATCTTGGGATGGCTCAATTACAGAGACAGATGGGGGAGTGGATAGAATGTCAACTATTTGAAACAGTTTTCTAGAAGAATTGTGTGCGAGCTCTATTTGAGATAGGTAGTAGGCCCTTTTATGAGAGATTATGGCACGCTTGTAGATAGCTATGGCAGCTTTGTAGCTTTGTTTATCGTGAAGATTATAGTGCTTTCGCCAATGTCTCTCAAGGTTCCTGCAGTGCTGCCTCTGCAGTCTAAGTTCCTCTGAAAACCATCTGGCGGATTTAGTAGAACGGTTAGGAAAAACTAACTTGGTGGGCACCACCTTGTTGAGTGCCTCCAGGAGCCAATCATGATATTTTATAGACGCCTGATTAGGGTTGGTGAAAGTATCAAAAGGGGGAGTCGTGAGTACTTGGGTAAGAGGGTAAGCAGAGAGGGATCTAAGTTTTTCCAGTCACGGATACTCTGTGCAGTTTGTGATTTAGATTGTGCTGGATTAGGGTTATGTGCTTTAATACAGAAAATGACTGCATCATGATCTGACCAAGTCAGAGGTAGCACCTTAGTGATTGATATAGCAGAGTTGTTGGTGAACAGCACATCTAAGGTGTGACCAGCTTGATGGGTCGGGGCTGTGACTAGTTGATGTAGTCCTAGTGCTTCCAAATCTAGGACTACAAATCCAAGTCATTTGAGATGTCATCAGTGATGTCATCAGTGATGTCACTGACCATGTCATGAATGATGTAATATGTGACATCATCAGCAGTGGATTGCGGGTGCGCGATATATAGTTAGTGCAACTAACTATATATGGAATTTCAATGGTTTTGTGTGAGTAAAATAAGGTTTTTTAAATGCTAATTCCTAACTATATATGGTCTATAACCTATGGTTTTTTCAGTGAATTTTCAAGGTTTTGTAAATGCTAATTCCTAACTATATATGGTCTATAACCTATGGTTTTTTCAGTGAATTTCAATGGTTTTTTAATAGCAAATATCATAAGCTGTCGAATGTCAAGTACGTGGTAAGTGAAAACATTTTCGTGTTTATGCACACTGATCTGCTTTGAATGGTGCCCCCCCCCTCATTTCTATTAGGAGTACTCTCTCTTTGCAGATAGTGAAAGTTAGTTAACGCAGGCCTTTGCCCCCGTTGTAATACGTCGTGCCTGCTTCTATCTCCATTTGACTGATTGTTATCCAAGCATTTACTGTTTTAGAATTGGTTCTCTTTGGTTCATTCTCTATTTACAAACAAACACAGAGTCGCAATACTCTGTTTAGTCTTTGCAGATAACGAAAAATCGTGTAAAAAAAAGAAAAGGAATCGAGCAAAATCAGTAGGCCACTAATGGGATCTCTTTTTGACCTCGCTAAAATAGAAACATTAGGAACAACCCCTCATGACAAATACAAAACTAGTGAGATGAACTGAACTCCACACAATGATGGCTGCAAAACAGCTCGGCTCCGCCACCCACCCCGCCCAAAATAACGATAAAGAGCGGCTGCCATGATTGGTTGCGGAATGGCCACGACGGAGCTACTAAATGGTGGTGCTCTCATGCTAACCCCAGCTTCAGTCTGAAACATCCAGAAACACTGTAGACTACCAATTCGATCAGTTCCGGTAGCGCCCCAATGTAACCCGGTAGAGAAGAACTAGCCCTCCCCTCTTTGACTGATGGTTCTTGTTGCCTGTCCCTTCTGTTGTCATTTAACAGAACTATTTAGCCTGCTGAAAGGGGTTGTGTTCCGACCGCTGGTTGGTGGAGACATTTTGACTATATTCTGGACCTGCGTTGTCGCGTAATGCGTCATATGACGCGCCGCGTTAGCGCATCCGGAAGTCATCCGGGGCCCGATGCGCAGCGCGTAACGTAAGCATAACAAGTCATGTGACTTGTTAATAAAACTTTTCATTGGTTCATTTTACTTTTCTTATTCTAATGATGAAAGGCTTGGTCATATGACCTAAAAATTACGCTTTTTATTACTTCCGAACATTATTTTTTCTTAAATATATGTTATAATGTTCCAGGCTAATGTACTTTCCCGGAAAATTTACAACTGTCCTGCAAGTAAAATATATTCTTTTTTCGAGAAAAAGAGCGTTTCTTCGTCCCATGACGGAGCCGTTGAGCAAAAGAGGGTCGACCTGCTGTCTTAGTCGCCGATACGCCTGAATATGAGATTCTTATCGATCACTTTATGTTGCAGGAGTAGAAAACACAACAGCCCTTGACCATTTATCTTTACTGCGTTCCTGCGTATTATACCTTTTACCCTTCATGTAATTGGTCTGCTTTATTTCACTTGCCTTTTAATGATTCTAAAACAGTGACTATTATTAAAAACTTTACCAATGTATATACTACTACCATGTTTTCTTTTAAAAACCTTTATTGTGAAAATTTCATTATACAAATACGAGCCTATAACCACGTGGGCCGGCCACGGAGCAAACTGTAATCGTATATGATGAGTAGACATTTACACTGTAGAGGAACGTAACGGGCGGGCCATTAGGTTGCAAGAACTAAGGTGTCTAACAGTTGCGGAATCGGTGGACGTACATTTTATAATTAAAATACGACAGGGCCAGTTACAATAAAATTATCTAGACATACATTTGCGGGCAAGTACCATGGGTGACGTTAATTCGAACTTTCAATAGTACAGTAATCAATAACACATCAGAACTTAATATCAATAGGGATGTCGAAATATTCAATCAATTCTCGTCCCCGCCCGCCATATGCTTCAAAACTGCATACGTATCTCGTGATTTCAAGGTTCTGCAACCAGTACACAACAAGGAGTTACGAGTCCCATTTATTCCGGCGCCATTTTGGGCGAGGACGGGCAGGTCCAGGATATAGTCAAAATGTCTCTACCAACCATCGACTATGATGATGTTCATATGCTGTATTTATTAGAGTAACACTCATCTGTCCACATGAAATTAATTTGCCACAATCTAAACATGTCATTTTAATCTTTCCAAAGTTCTAAATATTTGGGACCATTTCCCTTGCCTCTGATGCTGTCAGTGCCACTTCTTTGATGAATGTACTGGCAGGTCGGGGGTTCTCCTCCAAATCTCTCTTTTATGCAGCACTATAATTAATTGGTGCCACCTCTCCATATGACGATGCATGGTATAGTTACCATAACTATATATTTTTTCGGTTCCTCTGGAGAGTACATCGTGGCAGATGAAGCGTGTAACGTACCGGGAATTTACCTTTTTTTGCATGTACAGGAAAGGAAAAAAAAAAATCGAGCGTCCGAGTTCTAAAGTGTCCCAGGGCCATTTTAGTAGACCAGGCCCAAATCCAAAGAACAGGCCGCCATTTTGAGAGTCCTGTTGCAGCCGCCTGTCGCTGTAGCATCAAGAGCGGCCGAAACTCAGCTGAATGGCAACTGAAACGGTAAAGGGGCGCCCCACTACAGCAGACGAGCCTCCACCTAGGAAGGCCCGTTCACGCCGCCCCCCCCCCCCTTCGGGCACCCCACGCCGTTATTCGGAGCAGTATTGTAGGATGGCCACACCAGTGCGGCAACTTGCTAGACATCACCTCGGTGGTAACCGAATCTCAGCGCCTTCTGGTGTCTTCTCTTCAGAAAATATTCTTGCGCTACCTTTGCCCCATTCGCACATCGGTCCGCTACTGACGCCATCTCACAGGCTAATGGGGCGCTCCACGCCGAGTTTCAGCATTGTAGGATGACCACACCAGTACAGCAACTTGCTAGACATCACCTCGGTGCCATCCGGATCTCGGCGCCCCACTGCAGATGAAGTGCCTCTCAACTATGAAACCACCACGGTGCCATCCGGATCTTGGCGCCTTGTGCTGGTTCAGGCCTATTCACACATCGGTCCGCTACTGACGCCATCTCACAGGCCAACGGGGCGCCCCACGCCGACTTTCAGCATTGTAGGATGGCCACACCAGTGCGGCAACTTGCTAGACATCACCTCGGTGCCATCCGGATCTTGGCATCTCAACGCCTAGTGGTATCTTCCATACAGAAAATATTGTTGCGCTGCCTTTGGCCCCATTCGCATATCGGTCCGCTACTGACGCCATCTCACAGGCCAACAGGGCACCCCACGCCGACTTTTACCATTGTAGGATGGCCACACCAGTGCCACAACTTGCTAGACACCACCTCGGTGCCATCCGGATCTTGGCATCTCAGCGCCTTGTGGTGTCTTCTATTCAGAAAACATTGTTGCGCTGCCTTTGGCCCCATTCGCACATCGGTCCGCTACTGACGCCATCTCACAGGCCAACGGGGCGCCCCACGCCGACTTTCAACATTGTAGGATGGCCACACCAGTGCACCTTACTAGACACCACCTCGGTGCCATCCGGATCTTGGCGCGTTGTGCTGCCTTCGGCCTATTCGCACATCGGTCCGCTACTGACGTGAACTCACAGGCCAACAGGGCGCCCCACGCCGACTTTCAGCATTGTAGGATGGCCACACCAGTGCTGCAACTTGCTGGACACCACCTCGGTGCCATCCGGATCTTGGCGCGTTGTGTTGCCTTCGGCCTATTCGCACATCGGTCCGCTACTGACGCCGCCTCACGTGCCAACGTATTTTCTCCGCATTTTATACCCTATGCCGCATAACAGGTCATGTGACTTGTTTATAAAACTTTTCATTGGTTCATTTTACTTTTGGTTTCCTAATGATGGAAGGCTTGATCATATGACCTAAAAACAACACTTTTCATTGGTTGAAAACTTTTTTTTTTCCCCAAACGATGAAAGCCCCACCTTGTTTCTGGATGTTTCAGACTGAAGCTGGCGTCAGCATGAAAGCACCACCATCTCGTGGCTCCGTCGTAGTCATTCCGCGAGCAATCATGGCAGCCGCTCCCCACCAGAAGCCTGCAGGAGTCGAGGGCCCCCAAAACTTTTGATGAATCCTCAAGGCGAGGGGACGCTTTCGAGAATGGGGTCCAAGACCTAGCAGACAAGCGTCCGATTTCCAAGGTGTCCCAGGGCCATTTCAGTGGACCAGGCCCAAAAAGGAAACAGCCTGCCGCCATTTTGAGAGTCCTGTGACAGCCGCCTATCGCTGCACCGCAAGAGTGGGCGCAACTCAGCTGAATTGCGGCTTTTGACACAGTGGACCAAAAGCGGACGGAATGGCAACTGAAACGGTAAAGGGGCACCCCACTACAACAGACGAGACTCCACCTGGAGAGGCCCGTTCACGCCGCCTCCCCCGGGGCGCCCCACGCCGTTATTCGGAGCAGCATTGTAGGATACCAAAACCAGTGCGGCAACTTACTGGACATCACCTTGGTGCCATCGTTCTGCTGCCTTGGAACTATTCGCACAACAGTTTGCTACTGATGACCCACCCCCCGCGACGCCCCACGCCGGATTCCGAAATCAGTGAAATCTGGACGTTGTGCTGCGTTGGGACTATTCGCACAGCCGACCGCTACTTCGTTGTTTTTCCCTAAATTTTTTTATATGTTATTACTGTTTTTGTTTTCTTGTATATATTTATAAGTTATTAAAGTTTTATAATCTTACTACTTTGTTGGAGTGCTATATATTTTTAATGTGACACATAATTGTAAAAACTTTGATGTACAAAGAGTCATCCCTGGAATCTTCCGCTTCAGGCTCGGTCCCCTCCCCAATCACAATACAGGATGGTTTTCAGATAATAGGAACGCGTCTGCTGTGACGGATCTCATCGAGTGTGGGCCTCGATCTACTATAACTCCTTTGAAGAGGGGTGATTCTTTACAGCTGGGGCCATAAACTACATCTGCAGGGCTAGCTGATAGCCTAGGACCGGCCTGGACAATCGGACACAGAGGAAAAGGAGTGTCAGAGGGTGCGGTAGTGAATAGGGCGAAAGGGAGGTGTCGGGCGGGCACAGGGTGTGATTCTCAGGGAAGAGCAGCGCAGATGGGGGGTGGTTTATTACCCATGCATAAGACAGAGAGCGGGGGTGACCACTGCCTGGGGGAGATGCTTGCGAGGGTGGGGAGCCATGCTAAGGATCGACAGCGTGCAGAGAGTGCGTCTGGACAAGGCATCTAAAATGACTGCCGTGCACGACAAAAGTGTGGCATTTGAAAAAAGGCAAGATGGCGCAGACAATGTTTTTCAACACTTCCTGATTTCCTTCGAATCGAACATTAACAGACGTTGGGGCATATTACCAAAGTTAAGCGATATTTATCCCTAACGATGCTTAGCAACGAATTTTTTACCGCTAAGCATCTTCAGAAATTATCGCAGATAAACCTTGCTATTATCAAGGTTTATCGCAAATACGATAAAAAACGACCGCAATGCATTAATATCGCTGAAAACTCAGCGATATTCATGCATTACCGAGCTAATGCTCTTAGCCATGTTATCCACCTCCCATTGGATAACATGGCTAAGAACTGCTCAGGGCAGGTGGTAGCTTTTGGAGATATTCGCGCTTATCGCGAATATTTCCAAAAGTTGGTAATAGGAGATAGCGATGTTAGCGACTGTTTCCAGTCGCTAACATCTTGGCATGCCCACTTTGCATGTCATTAGTGATAAATATCACTCACATGCAAAGTGGGGCCCAAGATGGTCGCTATCTCCTACTAGCCGTCGCTAACTGGTGTTAGCAACAGCTAGGTAATACAGAGATAATTTTATCTCCGCGAAGCGGAGCGCTGTTACAGATATATATCTTGTTTTTGAACGTTAATTTCTCAAAATCCACTGAAGCACATCGAGCTACCAGTCCCTACAATTTTGCCAAGTTTCGTGCAAATCCATTCAGCCGTTCGATTATTATTATAATTTTTTTTTTTGCCCCGCGGGGCCCTTTTAAAACCTCCACATCAAACCTAAGAGGTCAAGGAGGATCTACTATGCCCCCTTATGGTCATTTGCCCCCTCGCTTTGGCCTCCGCTTGTCTCTCGATCCTACCGAGAGACAAGATGGCGGCCGCTACGGACTGTTTGGAATGTTCACAGACGCCGGAGAACCAATCAGCTTCGCTTCACAAAGCTCCGTAACGCGTAAAGTCCGCCAGTAGGTAATATATATATGTGTGTGTATATGTGTGTATATGTGTGTATATGTGTGTGTGTGTATATATATATATATATATATATATATATATATATATATATATATTACCTACTGGCGGTCGCCAGTAGGTATATATAGTTAGGATTTTTTCCCTATGGGATTTTTGAAAATTCTATGTCTAATAACTTTGGCGTTTGTGGACGGAATTGGCTGAAATTTTCAGGAAAATGGAACATTTTGTTTCTGAGCAGCCCCTGGAAATTTGGGGGGAGTTGGTCCAGGGGGGGCCGAGAAAAAAGGGGGGTCCCAAAACGTGTTTTTAACATTGAGTTTTCCATAGGGCGGTTAGCCTCACTTTTAGCCCGAACGGCTGAATGGATTTGCACGAAACTTGGCAAAATTGTAGGGACTGGTAGCCCGATGTGCCTTTTGTAGGTCTCAATATATGTGCTGCAGTGGATTTTGAGAAATTAACGTTCAAAAAAAGATATATATCTGTAAGCGCGGACCAGGCAGCGCCCCGGTTCGCGTACTTTTCGCGTAACGGAACTTCGCGTAGCGAAGCTGATTGGCTCTCCGGTGTCTGTCAACATTCTAAACAGTCCGGAGCGGCCGCCATCTTGTCTCTCGGTAGGATCGAGAGACAAGAGGAGGCCAAAACAAAGGGGGAAATAACTATAAGGGGGCATAGTAGATCCTCGCTGACCCCCTAGGTTTAATGTGGAGGTTTTAAAGAGGTCCCGCGGGGCAAAAAAAAATAAATTTTTTTTTTGTTTTTTTTCGTGGTTAGCGCCCGGTACGCGAACCGGGAAGCGTTCTGGGGAGCGTACTACAATGAAAAATGAATGATAGACTTTTCAAATGCTGTATGTTAATTGATTGTTGGTTTTGTTGATTATTTTTTATTTTTTTTTTATTTTTTAAGCATTTTTTATTGTGTTTCATAATTTATTAAACTTTCTAACATTTCATTGTCAGAAATTTCATAATTATCATGGAATATACATTGTAGTCTCTGAGGTTGTAAAATTTCCTCATTTGCAAGGAGGTTATCTTCTGCATGTACACATTGCAGTAGTTCTTGGTCCCAAGTTTCATCCATAAATTCAATCTCATTTGGATCAATGATTTCTGTGTTGGACTCTGGAAGGAGAATTTCAAATGACATTTTTTGTTCACTTTCCATTTTCCCTGAAATTTGCATAAAAAAAAAATATATTAGTAGAGGTAGGGCACTGTTGGGATTAATTTTAGATAGGCAGTTTTTAACAGTGAATTTATCTTTGGGCAGTGTATAGTATCAGAGTGGAAGTAGGAATATAAAAAAGTGTATCTAAATTTATAAGTACTACAGAGGGATAGTATATAACTAACAGAAAAAGTTTGCCATATTAACTTAAAGTGCACAATATACTTCAGTTTTAAAAATAACAACTTACCTTTAAAAAGAAGTTGAAGTTATTAATGAAAATCCTATTGAAATGTACACCAGGAAGTAGTAGTCAAAATGGCTGTGTTTCCTTCTCTTCCTTTATATATATTCGGGTACATAACCAATCAAATGTCAGGTAAAAAAAGTAGAAAATGAAAGTAACATTTTAATTGGTTGTCAATTCCAACACTTCAGATGTGTTTTGTGAAGTAATTTACCTCACGGTATTTAGAGAGGTCTACAGGCTAAATGGCTAAATGGAATTCCAATCAAATTTGTGAAAATGGTAGGGATTGGTATGTAGTATGAGCTAATCTATATTTGGTGAAATTGTCTCAAGTGGCTTTTGTGTGAACTACTTTCCCACCTTTTTTGATGGTGCGCTTCCCAGGGAGCGACCCGGTACGCGAACCGTTGAGCGCCCCGGTTCGCGGACCTTAAGCGTTCCGGGAGTCCACCATTTTGTGTTTCGGTCGAATTAAGATACAAGATGGAGGGCAATTAATGTTCGGAATGGGTAGAAGGGGGCACGGTAGAGTTATCTTGACCCCCTAGGTTTTCTGAGGGTGGCTGAGGAGGTTTATATGTGCGAAAAAAAAACATTTTTTAAAAAAAATTCGCGAGGTTAGCTCCCGGTACGCGTACCGGGTAGCGCCCCAGGGAGTGTACTTTGTTGAAAATTAGTGAAAAAAGTTAGAGTAAAATAATAATTGTGAGTGATTAGATGTAGGGTAGCTCTGAGAAGAGCTTTTGGGTTTATGGTACATTTAGGTACTTATAAGTAGGTACCAATGCACATTTTTAAATTCAGAGTGAAAATTCTGTTGCCCTCATCTGAGAAGTGAACTCCATCTCCTCTGTAGATATCTTGCATGTAGTAACGCAAGTTATTGTTGTACAGGGAGCCCATTCCATGGTCTCTCATGTAAGCTGAAACAGATTTGTTTACATGCTTCCTCGACTTCTCAATTTGTGGACAAAATTGGTTTGACCACCTCCATTTCTGTCTTTGGCATATATTTGAATATACCAAGGCAGTCTGAGGAAAAAGTGCCATTAATTGCTCAAAGGTGTCCTTTAAAAGCATTTCCAGACCTACACCAGTCAAAGTGCCCAAGTCATTACCTCCACAGTGCACAATTAACAGGTCAGGTTTTGGCAAATGCATAAAGGTTTTCACCAATGGTATCAATTGGTGACATTTTAATCCTCTGTGGCCAAACCACTTAATTTCCACATCTTGTAAATTGAGGTTAGGTAAATTCCTGCTTTCAACGTACCTTTGAGCCCAGTGAATATAACTATGACCAACAATCCAGACAGAAAACATGGTGAGAGAAGGTTCTCCTGCAGTCAGATGAAGTGTGGCAATGAAATGGCAGTTGAAAAAATGAGAGTTTGAAATGAAAAAAACTGTGGAGTTTCTGTGTTCATGAAGCAGTAACAGTGATTGGTGGATTTTGATTGATGAAAACAGAAAGTTAGGGTGTACAGATGTGTTGTTTGAGAGATGTATTTTGAGTGGTCAATAAAAAATCATTAAATGAAAGAAAGCACTGGATATGCAGGTGCACTGAGAGTTCAGAGTTCATTTGCAACATTGTTGTGTGAACTTGCAAACACCAGAGTTTCTCCAAGAGGTGGTTGCTATGGAAAATAGGCAGAAAGGGCAGAGGGGGAAGGGTTTTCATTTGAAAAAAAGTGAGGGAAGAGTTTTGATTGGGTGACATGAGAAATATGTGTGAAGAATTACAGCATTTCTGTGCTTTTGATAGCTGCAGACTCTGGAGTGCATACCTTTTGCTCTGCTGAAGACAAATTGGTGTGTTTCTTAGACTGTTTTCAAACTCAAAGTATTTGCTAAGGTGAGAAAATATTTCTTTATTTTAGATAGAGAATAGTGTGCTTTAAGGAGAAAATTATGATTTATGTGGCGCAAATTGCTTGTAAATATGCTCTCACATGTGCATGGAAAATTTTGATTTTGAATGTTTGTGTTACATAGCCATGTTAAAAGTGACCCAACCATGCTGGAAAGCCAATCAGAAAATGATTTCATGTGTTTTAATGACATTTTAAGTCATTTTCTCATGTGCAGTGTTTAGAAATTATGATTTGAAAATCGTTTTTGTGGAAAAGGAATTGTTTTTAAATTCATGACAAGGATATAATGGTGTATGGTTCTTTATAAGGCAATTGACTGTCCCTGATGTTATTTTTCTCATTTTAGTGTAAGACCTTTCTCTGTGGCGCAAATTGCTTGTAAATATGCTCTCACATGTGCATGGAAAATTTTGATTTTGAATGTTTGTGTTAAATAGCCATGTTAAAAGTGACCCAACCATGCTGGGAAGGCAATCAAAAAACGCTTTCATGTGTTTTAATGACATTTTAAGTCATTTTCCCATGTGCAGTGTTTAGAAATTATGATTTGAAAATCGTTTTTGGGGAAAAGGAATTGTTTATAAAATCATGACAAGGACATAATGGTGTATGGTTCTTTATAAGGCAATTGACTGTCCCTGATGTTATTTTTCTCATTTTAGTGTAAGACCTTTCTCTGTGGCGCAAATTGTGTGTAAATATGCTCTCACATGTGCATGGAAAATTTTAATTTTGAATGTTTGTGTTACATAGCCATGTTAAAAGTGACCCAACCATGCAGGAAAGCCAATCAAAAAACGCTTTCATGTGTTTCAATGACATTTTAAGTCATTTTCTCATGTGCAGTGTTTTGAAATTATGATTTGAAAATCGTTTTTGGGAAAAAGGAATTGTTTTTAAATTCATGAGAAGGACATAATGGTGTATGGTTCTTTATAAGGCAATTGACTGTCCCTGATGTTATTTTTCCCATTTTAATGTAAGACCTTTCTCTGTGGCGCAAATTGCTTGTAAATATGCTCCCACCTGTGCATGGAAAATTTTGATTTTGAATGTTTGTGTTACATAGCCATGTTAAAAGTGACCCTACCATGCAGGAAAGCCAATCAAAAAACGCTTTTATGTGTCTTAAGGACAATTTAAGTAATTTTCCCATGTGTAGTGTTTTGAAGTTATGATTTGAAAATCGTTGTTGAGGTAAAGGAATGTTGTTAAAATTTATGTGCGCCATATGCCCCCAAATTTCTTGAGACACCCCTGCACCTTTGGAATAAATTCCTAATTTGTGATGAGCGAATTGTTAATCACAAATTGCACCTTCATTTATATGAGCCTCCTAGCCCATGGAAATGAATGGGTAATTTGCAATTAGCAATTTTCTCATCGCAAATTTGGAATGGTAAAGAATCGCTATTTATTCCTTAAAATTCGCTTTTTTGGAAATGCAAAATAGTTATATGATACATATGGCGGTTGATGTCTAACAAGATAAGAAGCTTAGGGATACATTTATGATGACTGGCGCAATGAAGTAGAAATCACTTACTTCATTGGTACGCGTTTACATGAATTATCTCCTCTGTATTCTTCATCAAGCGTAACTTTAATCTGCAATCCTGAGTAGGCCTCACCTTAAACAAACCTCTGGATAGGCCACATCCTATTGTCATCCTGAATTAATCATTTAAAATGCTAGGGACAGATTTATGATAGGTGTATACCTCTTTTGTGCCACTTAGAAAACATTGTCCATGGGGAAATGACTTAAAATGTCCTTAAGACACATGAATGTGTTATTTTAAAACGTTTGCAATTTTTTTGGGTCACTTTCAACATGGCTATGTGACTGAAACAGTCAAAATCTAAATTTGCAATGCACAGGTGGGAGCATATTTACAAGGAATGTGCTTCATGGGGAAAGGTCTTATAATGTAATATGGGAAAAATGACATTAGAGACACTGAAATGCCTTATAGAGAAGCATACACCATTATGTCCTTGTCATAAATTTGCAAACCATTACTTTTCCCCAAAAACGATTTTCAAATTATATTTTGAAAACACTGCACATGTGGAAATTACTTAAAATGTCAATAATTCAAAATTTGCGATTCCTTAAATGCAATGTATCAAAAAAAAAATATGTAAAAAATGATATTAAGGATTTGGAAACTACCACCAACTTCTAGTTTGTGGTAATTTGCGAATTCTTTTCAAAAAGCATTTTTTTCAACAAAAAAAAAAGGTCCCATATGACGCCCATACATGCCATTAGGGCATGTAGGTGTGCCATGTGCTCTCAAATTTCTTTTTCAGGGGTGCAGCAGGGTGTTCTTGAGATACCCCTGCACGCTTGAAAAAAATCCTATTTTGTGATGAGCTAATTGCTAATCACAAATTGCAACCTTAATTCCTATGAGCCTCCTAGCCCATGGAAATGAATGGGTAATTTGCAATTAGCAATTTGCTCATTGCAAATTAGGAATAGTAAAGAATTGCTATTTATTCCTTAAAATTTGCTATTTAGGAAATGCAAAATAGTTTGATGGTACATATGGTGGTTCATCTGTAACAAGATAAGAAGCTTAGGGATACATTTATGATGACTGGTGCAATAAAGTGCACATTACTTACTTCATTGGTAGTCCTTTATATGTATTATCTCCTCTGTATTCTTCATCAAGCGTAACTTTAATCTGCAATCCTGAGTAGGCCTCACCTTAAACAAACCTCTGGATAGGACACACTTTATTGTCATCCTGGATTAATCATTTAAAATGCTAGGGATAGATTTATGATAGGTGTATGCCTTTTTTCTGCCACTGTGCGTCACTTTTATGATGCAGCGGTGGTGCAAAATATTTGCTATGAGGTGACAACATTAAAAATTGATGCATTTAGGCAGATATGTCATGGTGTAAAAAAAAAACGTACCACATAAAACCCAATCAGCAGTAATGCAAAAGATGCACCATGTCGCAAGACAGGCCTCACTTGGGGCCATATGTATCAAGCTAATTAGCATTTGCAAAGATCAAAATTCTATGAATTTCGGCCTATGCGAATGTTAATTAGACAAATGGTATGTATCAAACAACTTTGATGCAAAATAAGGAGTAGCAAAATTTGCTATTCCTTATTTTGCGATTGCACTGAAGCATTTGTAAATTTTGTGACTACTTAAATGCAATGTATCAAACAAAAACTATGTAAAAAATGACATTAAGGATTTGGAAACTATTGTGGTAAATTAGTGGTAATTTGTGAATTCTTTTCAAAAAGCTTTTTTTCAAAAAAACAAAAGGTGCCATATGACGCCAACACATGCCCTTAGGGCATGTATGTGTGCCATATGCCCCCAAATTTGTTTTTCAGGGGTGCAGCAGGTGTTCTTGAGACACCCCTGCACCCTTGGAAAAATTCCTACTTTGTGATGAGCAAATTGCTAATCGCAAATTAAACCTTCATTCATATTAGCCTCCTAGGCCATGGAAATGAATGG
Source organism: Lissotriton helveticus (assembly GCF_964261635.1). Lineage (NCBI taxonomy): Eukaryota > Metazoa > Chordata > Amphibia > Caudata > Salamandridae > Lissotriton > Lissotriton helveticus. The sequence continues at coordinate 488,594,121 of NC_136069.1, forward strand.
GTAACTTGCAATTAGCAATTTGCTCATCGCAAATTAGGAATGGTAAAGAATCGCTATTTATTCCTTAAAATTCGCTATTTAGAAAATGTAAAATATTTTGATGATACATATGGCAGTTCATCTGTAACAAGATAAGAAGCTTAGGGATAGATTTATGATGAGTGGCGCATCACCAGGGATGTGACAGTCATCCTGCGCCACTGCTCCGCCACCCATGTTGTGCTGCATTTACAATGCGGCGCAGCATGGGGCAAAAACGGCACAGATGCGTGACGCATCTGTGCCGTAAAGGTGGCGCATTGCTGGAGTTGTATCGCAAGTGCGATGCAGCTCCAGCAAGGCTCAGGGGTGCCCCATCTCCACAATGCTGCGTCAAGACCTATGCCAGCTTCAAGCAGGCGCAGGGTTTTGACGCAGCTTTCTCCTATCTGATTGTAAGTAGTGTGTTATGTTTTTGATCACTATTACTGATTTACTGTTTGATAATAATGTTTATTAACATTTTTTATTATATTTTTCCTCAGATTCAACTGCAGATCATTTCAAGATTTCAATATGCCTACAATACAAAGACAGATAAAGGCTGCAAAACGTCAAAGACAGCAGGAGAAAAAAAAAACGCAGCAGTCCTCTAACAAAAAGATTTCTCAAGCCACGAAGAAAGCACCGGGTAAGAGCTCTAAATATTTCATAAGAAATATTTGTAATAAAAAAAATATTACTACAGAAAATGTTTCAGTCCATAACACAAGAAGTAAATCAAATGGAAAGAAAAGGACAATGGAAAATGTTACTGCTAGAGCAAGAGATAAATCTGTGCATGATAGTAGAAGGAAACAACAGTTTAGGGAGATTCGTAAACGAATGTTCCGCAACAGGATAATTGGCAATTTGTTAAAAAATATTAAGAAAGGTCAACAGAAACTAGTTTTTTATAAGAGAAAAAAAAAAGTTGAGAAAGTTATTGATCAGGCATTTGAAATTAAACGTAAGTTATTTATTTTGATAATCAATAGAATTAGGAAGCTAAACAAGGCAATTTTTGATTTCAAAAGAAATAGTAGATGGAAGAGAATAGTTAATCGTAGTAATTTTTGTGAAGTTTTTTATGGAGAATGGATGCATAGTTCAAGCTGTGAGGCATTTTTTAATGAAGAGAGTTATTTCCAGGATAATGATTTGGTGCATGCAGTTGACATCAGTGGTCGTGCTTATGAAGTGAAAGATGGTTGTCCAGTTGAAAAAGAAAAACTTGTGACAACAGAGGCAGAAGAGTTGTTAGGTAATGAGGTTTTAGGAAGACGTGCTAAGGGTCCTGTGTACACCTGGAAGTGTAGTAGTATTTGCAGTGTGCGACAGGATTCCATCAATTTGCTTTGTGATTTTGTACGGTCATTTAACAAAAAAAGTTTGAAGCAGAAAATGAGGTTGTTGCAAGAATTAGATCCTTGCAGAGTAAGAGAAGTGACAGGTTTGCATGGTCATTCACTGGCTTGTCTTTCCAGGAGAGTATGCCAGAGTGTTTTTCATCATTTCAGGATGCTAGCAGTGCATCATAACAAAGTGAGGAAATTAGTTAGAATGTTGTATTATGCTAAGAGTCCAGCAATTATGCTGAAACAATTATGCGCTGCTCTTTTGCATGGTTCTGAAATAGATGTGAAGAATATATGTGAAGAAATTGAGTTTTGTTACTTTGGAAGTAAAGAGGAGAATGTTGAAATTGAGCAAGAAGTAGAGGGTCATTTGGAAGATAGTGTACATGTTTCCAGTACAGATAATTTCCAGAGGGAAATTGCGACGTTTGACATGAAATCAAGTGAGAGGCCTAATTTCACTTGTGTGTGTTGTAGACGCACTTATTATAAGAATCAGACTAAGTTAGTGGATTTATATGCAAAAAGTGAAAGGGAAAATAATAGTGAATGGAAGGATTTTGCAACATACTTGATGGTAGAAAATTGTTTTGATTTGGGATTGGATCAACGTGTGTGTACTTATTGTTGTAACAAATTAAAACAAAACCAGATGCCTGCTAGAGCAGTTCATAATAATCTGGAATTGGTTGAGATTCCTTCTGAATTGAAGGACTTAAATACTTATGAATCTATTTTGATTCAAAGTATCCATCCCTTTCAGGCTATTGTAAGAATGGAGCCAAAGACAGGGAAATTGCCTCCATCAGATTTACAGAGAGGATTAAAGGGAAGAGTTGTTTATTTGCCTCTAGATTTGAATAAAAACATTAACACAATTGGAGTAGAAAAAGTGGAAGAGGAACCTCTGGTTATCTTAGTTAATGGGGTTCCGACAAAGAATAAGAAAATATGGCAAGATTTAGTAGATGTTAGGAAAGTTAAAAAGGCAACATTGTATTTGAAAAAAAATAATAAATACTATAAGAATGTATATGTTGCAGAAGAGGAAGTAAGTGAGGAAGAGGATAGCGATTTGTGTGCTGGTCAAATTGAGAAAGTAGAACCCTCTACTAGTGAGGAAATATATGAACATTATAGTGTTCATCCTTTGCATTCCAAGGAAGTCATGGGGAATGCTATTGAGTTGTTTCAAATGAAACAAGCCAAAGGGAGTCCCATTAGTGTTTGGGAGGAAAGTTTGGAAGCTCGGTGTTTCCCACAGCTTTTTCCAACAGGTCAGGGAGGAAGATATGATGAGCGACCTCATCAAATTCCTGCTTCTGAATACCGGACTTTGCGATTGTATGCAGGAGATGCTAGGTTTCGACAATGCATTCCTTATTTGTTTCATCTCCTGTTTGAAAGCGATCTGTCTGGACTGTCATATGCAGTGAACCACATCTTGAAAAGTGGTATACACATGCAAAACATCTCGGCAAGTGATTTTATGGATAAAGTGAATGTCCAAGATAGTATTTTGGATTCTCACCTGATTAATCTCATGGCGTGTCAGCGTGGTACTAATGAGTACTGGTACCGTCGTCATGGTGATTTAAAATGTATGCTGAGGAACTTAGGTACTCCCACATGGTTCCTCACTCTGAGTTGTGCCGAGTATGGCTGGGAAGACTTACTTCAATTTCTACGAGAGGCAAATGCTAACGTAGATAACATCGAATTCAAGACACCCGGAGAACTGTGCTCTTTGGATCCAGTCAATGTATGTAGGTACTTCAATCATAGATTTGAAGCTATGATGTCTTTCATCATGAATAAGAAGAATCCACCTCTTGGAGAGGTGTTGGATTTCTTCTGGAGAAAGGAGTACCAAGCAAGAGGTGCTCCTCATATACATATGTTGCTGTGGATCAAGGATGCACCTAAATTTGGAACGGATCCAGAAGACTCAGTGATGAGTTTCATCCAACAGTATTCTACGTGTGCTGTTCCAAACGCAAAGGAGAAGAAAAGCCTAAGAGAAAAAGTTCTGCGTTTCCAAAGCCATCGATGTGGAAAGTACTGCCGTCGTAAATTCCGAAACAAAGACAAGTTCTACACCAAATGTCGTTTCGGCTTTCCACGACCGGTGATTTCTAAAGGAAGAGTAAACAGTTTGATGTCTTCGCTGCGACATAATGTGATGAAGAAATCACCTAAAAACACATACAATTTGAAGAGGAATGAAGAGTCCAAGTACATCAACGACTACAACCCGGTGATTTTGTCCATGTGGAATGCTAACATGGATATACAGTTTGTGGCTGATAACTGTATGGCTGTGGCTCGGTATGTGACGTCTTACATCACCAAAAAAGAGAAGACAGAATTGAAGGATATGTGGGAGGACATTTCCCATGAAAAGAGCCTCAGCAAGAAGTTGTACAGTTTCAGTCTGAAGATGTTGTCGCATCGAGAAATCGGAGCGTACAAATGTTCTGACCGGTTGTCTTCAGCAAGTCTCTATGCCAAGTCCAGGAGTATCGTTTGGGCGAGTCTTGGTCTTGCTGCAACGCGTAATCGAGTTCTCAAACCTGTGCGGGAAATTGAGTATTTGGCGGAAAAGGAGCCAAACAGTACCGACATTTTGAAGACAAACATGTTGGATACATATTATCCAAATCGAAGCAGTCACCTAGAGAATGTTTGTCTGTATGAGGTTCTGCAAAATTACATATTCAAGAGGAACATCAAAGAAGATACTGAGAAAGGAGTGTATGCTGTAATAGGAAGTGAGGGATGTCTGGTCAAGCAAAGAAAATGCCACTTGATAAACCATCGAAAATTGAGTGGCGAATCTCCTGAAAAAAAGGAGTTTTTCTATTTAGCACTTTTGCAACTTTTCAAGCCTTGGCGTGCAGAAGAGGAACTGCTTGGAGATTTCCTCTGTTACGAAGACTCTTTCAATGCCGCCAAGGAGACCATAGAATGTCCTGCTTTTCCCAAATATGTAGAAATGTTGAATGCGGAAATTGAGCAGGAAGCAACGATTGCAGCCGAGATTGCCAGAGACAGTTCTCAGGACAGTCAGAGTTCTGCTTCATTGAGTCAGGATCCACTAGGAGGACCTCTTATTGAAAATGAAGCTGCCACTGCTATGAATGAAGTGGAAAGAGCCATGGCACATGCTCAAGAGGATGCAGTTAACTTAGAAGAGTTGGAAAGGCAACTCAACGTTGAGCAGAGGAAAATATATGACGAAGTTACCATGCAAATTGATCATGGATTAAGTCATGATAAGAAAGAGTGCTCATGTACGTCGTTGAAGCCTGTCCGACTGTACGTGAGTGGAGAAGCGGGAACTGGAAAAAGTTTCCTCATTAAAGCAATTTCATGCTATTTGCAGAAAAGGACAGAGTCATCGCTGTCTTGTGTTGTCACTGCTCCAACTGGACTGGCAGCACATAATATTAAAGGGATTACTTTACATCGTTTACTGATGCTGCCAGTGGAGCATGACAACAAATTAGAATATCACAAGCTATCTGGAGATGCTTGTTTTGAAGTTTCAAGAATCTTGAGGAAAATGAAACTTCTTATCATTGACGAAGTAAGCATGGTTTCCAATGTCATGCTTGCCTTTGTGTATTTGAGGATGCAAGAAGTTCTCAAAACAGAGTATGATGTGTTATTTGGTGGCAAACACATCATTGTTTTCGGAGATCTTCTGCAGCTGACACCAGTGAAAGGGCAACCTGTGTTCAAAATGCTCACGCATGAAGATACCAGGAAGTGCCTAGGCAGCATTGGCAACGTCAATATATGGTTAAACTTCAATTATGCTGAACTGCATGAAAATATGCGTCAGGCGAAGGATGAAGTTTACAAGACTATTCTACAAGATGTTAGAATTGGAAAAGTGACTGAGCATGGGAAAGAAGTTTTAAATGCACGATTACTGTCAAATTTATATCCAGAACAAGATGTTGTGCCTGAGAATATTTTTCAGAAAATTACTGAAAAGAAATCTGGAATATGTTTGATGCCAACTCTTGCAGAATGTGCCAAATTTAACAACAAAATGTTGCATTTAGAAAAGCAAGAGATTGTGAAACTGGAAGCTATTGATAGAGTAGAGCATATGGGATCAACAATTATTTTGTCTGAGAATCTGAAAACTAAATTGGATTCATTAGAGAAGAGTATATCTAAAACTGCAGGTTTTGAAAAGACTCTGAATGTGTGCTTGAACTGCCGTATAATTTTAAGAAGGAATTTACATGTTGAAAGAGGTCTGGTAAATGGATCAATGGGTAATGTTGTTGATTTTGTGAAATACAGAAATAGAGATGGAATTGAATTTTTAAAAATTAAATTTGATGGCATTGAGGAAGTACAGCTAATTGCTCGTTGTTCTGCTAGATTTTTGCTTGTAAAAGACTTATATGTTCGCCGTAAGCAGTTCCCTGTTTGCTTGGCATATGCGGTGACAATCCATAAATCGCAAGGTTTAAGTGTAGACAGTGCATTGGTGAATATTGGCAGTTCTGTGTTCAAGGAGGGTATGGCATATGTGGCATTGTCACGAGTTAGAACTTTATCGGGATTGTACTTGATTGAGTGTGATGTCAGAAACATTTGTGCAGATCTAGATTGTGTTAAGGAATACAATAGGTTAAGAAGAGAGTATGCGCCACATTTGCCTCAGTTTCCTTTGTTTGAGAAACGTCTGGTAGGCCGGAAACGAAGAAATGAGAACAATACTGGGGAGGTTGTAGCAAAAAGACAAAAAGTGAATGAACCTAAAATTACAAGCAGAAACAAAGAGGATTCTGTTGAAGATGTTGTTGGTTTTCAGTTTGAAAACAGTTCTGGTGTCAACTGCTATGCTAATGTAGTAATTAATGTTTTGTTTTCTCTAAAAAATGTAAAAGAAGAGATTGTGGTCAATTCTGATCAAAGATTTTGCAGTTTGTTAAATTCTGTGTTAGAGAAATGTACCACTGATAGAAGAAACATAGAAAGTGTGTCTGAAATTCGAAATCTGTTAGATAGATGTTCAGGCCAAACACAATTCTCTCAAAATATTCAGCAAGATTGTCAGGAGTTTTTATTGTATATGCTTGATGTATTACATGCTGAAGGTGGAGATGTAGATCAGCTGTTTGGGCTTTCTTATCAATGGCAGCATGACTGCGAGAACTGTATGGTATCAAGTACTACTAGTGTAGACTCAGAAAGATTTATATATTTAACTTTGCCAGACAGTAAATCAGTCTCCTTTAATAAGCTAGTAAAAGCTGCTAATCACAACATGGAGTGTAGCCAATGTAAATCTGAAATGATGTCCACATTATTTATACGAACATATGGCCAGTACGTCATTTTAATGTTCCAACGATGTAGGACTGATGGAACAAAATTGACAACTTTAATAAAAAAAATTGTAGCTTCGCAGTTGTCAATATCAGGAAGGACTTTTGTAACTACAGCAATTATATATCATGACGGCCCTTCAATAACATCAGGACATTACACAGCTTATTTAAAGTCTAGAAATGGCTGGTCATTCTGCAATGATTCTGTTTTAGTTTTCAAAAAAAAATTGCCGTATGACCTTAAAAACTCTTACCTGGTGTTTTTAAAACCAAAATTTTAGGGAAATAATCTCGGGATGTGCTCTGTGGAATTTCAAAAAGTTCTAATGGCTCCTACACAATTTGGCCTTGAGGATAAGTGTAGTTCAGAGACATAACTTCTAATCATAGGACTGGACATCATGGAGATATATGTGCACTTTGAATGAGTTCAGAAAAACTGTTTCTTTTCATAAGCTAATTGAAGCAGCCAATCAAAACATGGAGTAGAGGGAATGTAAGTCTGCAATGCTGTCTACTGTTTTACATTGCTTTGTGATTAAAAGTGATGTAGAGAATTAAATAATTGTAGTACTCATAGAGGTAGTGTAAGTCTGCTTCATATTAAGCAGTATCAGTGTCATAGGAAATGTAGAACATGACTGAGCAAGAAGGGGAAGATATTACTATTCCAGGATTGTGAAAATGATCTTCAACATTTTAATTGTGAAAGTTGCGGAAATGCCAAATGATGGGATTGGCTTACAAGAAATCCAAGAGTTATAAATATCTCTGACTAGATTTGGCCTTGTGGAAAATAGTGGTAGAGAGCAAGAAGTCATTTATTGCATGTAACGTGTTTTTAAAAACGATGGAGGTTTTCTTTCAGAAAGTGGCGGGCTGGAAGTAATAACAGCACAAAAGAGTGTAAGCTGTTCATAGGACATCCTTGGACGTCATGGAAAGTAAGTTAACTTTAAGGAGTTCTGAATTTTAATTTCTGATGTTGTATGGGTTTTTTAAACACAATCATTTTGATTGTGTTTTTTTTCCCCGCTGTTACATGATGAATACCTTCAAGTCACTGTTTTTAGTGAATTTTGATACATTCTGAGAACAGCAAAAATAAACCATTTAACATGTATAATTAATTCTGTACTGTTTGCATTTATGATGTATATGTAGAACTGTGTAGGAGGCATGGAGAAGGTGAGTTTTCTGTAAGTGTTAAATTTATTGCATGCAGTGCTGCACTTCTACGTATTCTTTCATATGCTGGACTACATCTGCACAATGAGATACCTAAGCAAAGGAAACACAAGTGATGTGATTGTGAAATGAGCAAAATAAATTGCACATATTTCAATTACATCACCTGTGTTTCCTATCATTATGAATCACATTGTGCAGATCAAGTTTAGGTCTGTCCAGGGAAACATAGGAGGTTTCTACTTTGTTGAAGAGTGCAGTGGACATGACTCACTTCATTGGTAGACTTTCACAGATATTATCTCCTCTGTACACTTCAACAAGTGTAAATCTCATCTTGAACTCTGAGTAGGCCTCACCTCAAACAAATCTCTGGATAGGAGACATGTTATTGGCATCCTGAAGCGACACTTTTCTGAAACAAGAGCAATGCAAAAGATGCACCATGTTTTAAGATAGGCCTCACTTCATCTGCATCAAGATACTGTTAGTTTAAAATGTATATCTTTAGGATTGTGTAGAGGACCTGGAGAAGCAGAAGCTTCTGTCAGTGTCAAAGTTGTTGAAAAACTATTTGTCCTTCAATATTTTCCCTTGTCTTTTGTAATTTTTAAATACATGTTTTAATATTTTTCAAATGTTGGTTCTCTCTTTCACAGATTGAAAGTATAAAAATAAAATGTGATTAATTTAACGGCAATTACAAGGTAAATAGTTGTACTCTTTTCGTTACATTTCTATCACATTCACCTACTATTAGATCCACTGCTTCACTTCTTTAATCCTCAGTTTCCTGCCTTTGCTACTTTCCTCATTCCTTTCTCTATTACCTACTTACTCAACTCCTTCCACTCTTTTTCTCAGTCCCTCTGTTCTCATAGTTCCTCAGTCTTGTTCACTCACTCCATCTCTATTACTCTTAGTGTCTGTGAATTACTTTCCCACCTTTTTTTTTGGACCGCTTCCCGGGAAGTTGCCCGGTTCGCAAACCAGCAGCGTTATGGGAGTCCACCATTTTGTGTTTCGGTCGAATCAAGATACAAGATGGAGGGCAAATAATGTTCAGAATGGGTAGAAGGGGGCACGGTAGATGTATCTTGACCCCCTTGGTTTTCTGAGGGTGGCTGAGGAGGACCATAGTTCTTCACTCTTGTTCACTCTCTCTGTTTCTATTAATGTCACTGTTTATGACTGATCAAAAAAATTTTTTAAAAAAAAGAACAGTAACTATAAGGGAAGGAAACAGACAGTTATGTTAAAAGAAAGACAGCTATAGGGAGTAAACTAAGGATACTGTTACCTACAATCCACTGCTGTTGATGTTACTGACCATGTCATGAATGATGTAATATGTGACATCATCAGCAGTGGATTGTAGGTAACAGTATCTCTTGTTTACTCCCTAACGCTGTCTTTCTTTTCACATAACTGTCTGTTTGCTTACCTTATACTTACTGTTCTTTTTTTTTAAAAATATTTTTTTTGGTTAGCTTCCGGTACGCGTACCGGGTAGCGCTCCGGGGAGCGAACTAAGAGAAATAGAGGTTGGCAGAGTTCCAAATATTCTACCAATTTTTTTATAATGGGGAGTTAGTTCTGAAAAGAACTTTTTTTTTATGTTTTTGTTGTTTTATATTTTTTTTAGTATTTTTTGAACATTTTTTTACTTTTTTTGTATTTTTTGAACGTTTTTAAAAAATTTTGGGTTTTTTTGGGGGGGGGGAAACAAAAACGATCCATTGTAAAGGGCTCAACAGGAGCAACAACAAAAAAAGAATTTATTTTTTGGGGCGTCTCGGACAAACATTAACATGATTTTGAATAGCTCGCAAAATCAAAGTGATGCTACTTTCCCTGTAGCAGATGAAAGCGCCACATTCCACGCACACTTGCTTTACATGCCCAAACAACATTTGGATGTTTGCGATCATCTCCCTCGCCTCTGGTCCCGACACCTCTGAAACAACCGATCTTCTTGCCATTGGGAGGGAATTTTGTTGCTCGTCACGTAGCTGGGCAGCACTATAATTATTTGGGTGCCACCTACTCATATGCCGATGCATAGTGTGATTGCCGTAACTGTATTTTTTATCAGTTCCCCTTGACAATCTATCACCGCATATACGGCAAAACACGTAGCGTGCATTCACTTTTTTTTGCCCCTCAGGAATTCTATAGAATTGCCAGATGTAATTCTCCTTTCGATTGTACCTCCTGGGCTCCTCTGGCAAAAACCTTGGCTCTTCCTCCTCTTCCTCCTCTTCCTGTTCTTCCTCTTCTTGCAAAATTACTTCTGCAGGTGGTCCTCTCTTTCTTGGATTTGGTGGAGGTGGTGGGTTAGCACCAGCTGAAGCTACTAATGAAGCCATCTCAAAGTCTAAATAAAGGGTCTTTCTCTCACCAAGATGAAAGTCAGAGTGAGGAAAGAAGGAGGGGTTTTCATCATTTGGGAAAAACAAAAGTTCTAAACCAATGAAAAGTGTTCATTTTAGATCACATGACCTAGTATTACATCATTAGGAAACCAAAAGTGAAATAAACCAATGAAAAGTGTTATTACCGAGTCACATGACCTGCTGTGTTTACGTTACGCGGTCGGCGCCGCGCCGCGGATCGCTTCCGGTTCGCGTACCGCTGCGCTTCCGGGTACGCGAACGTAGCACGTAATATGACGTATTACGCGAGAACGCGAAACGTCATGCTGACGCGACGCGTCACGATGTTGTTTTGTAACGCGAGAGGTGCGCAAAAGGAACGTTTACCGGTTCGCGTACCGGGTCGCGCCTCCGGATTGAGCTAACGGGAAGCTAACCGGTACGCGTACCGGGAGCGAAACAGAAAAAAAATAAAAAAAAATTGTATTAAAAACATGTAAAAAATATTTTTCTATTTAAAGAATAATACATTGTAAAGGTTTTGATATTAGCTATTAAAAAACCAATGAAATTCACTGAAAAAACCATAGGTTATAGACCATATATAGTTAGGAATTAGCATTTACAAAACCTTGAAAATTCACTGAAAAAACCATAGGTTATAGACCATATATAGTTAGGGATTAGCATTTAAAAAACCTTATTTTACTCACACAAAACCATTGAAATTCCATATATAGTTAGTTGTACTAACTATATATCACGCACCCGCAATCCACTGCTGATGATGTCACATATTACATCATTCATGACATGGTCAGTGACATCACTGATGACATCACTGATGACATCTCAAATGACATCACTGATGACATCACTGATGACATCTCAAATGACATCACTGATGACATCACTGATGACATCTCAAATGACATTACTGATGACATCACTGATAAAATCATTCATGTGATAATACGATGAACCTCTTCAGACTCTAATATAACCTTAGATACACTCAGTGTAAATACAGACTCACAGATTGTCACTCATCCATGAAGTTACACACACACCTAGACAGTCATGCAAACAATCAATCACACCTCCATTTCCTTAACTATACAGTTAAACACACCTTACTTATTCAAACATATACTAAAACATATTTACTCACTTATACAATCCTGGATACAAGTTCACAATGATCCATACAGCCACTCACACATTCACTGGCTCTTATGCACAGTTATTTATATATGTCAACTCTCACATGTATTGTATTTTACATATGAACTTAATTTGACATGTAGCACTGAGATATCTATTCACTCACCAATACAGTCATGCACACAGTCAACCGCCCATACAGCTGTTTCCAACATGCACTTTTGAACCCATACATCTATGCACAGAGTCATACACTTCCCAGCCACCCACACACACACTCAGTCTCCCATACAAATGCTTGGGCAACCAATCAATAACCCATATAGTTACTCATATAGCTACTGATCAACACATGCAGCAGTTTACAGAACAACAGACACAATGATGCACAAATTAAGACAGTTTAGTCACTAACCCATGCACTCAGTGAGACACATTTAATCACTCACTCATACATTCAGTCATGCACCTACTAAATCCTTCGTCCAGACACTTATACATCGACTCATTCATAAATATGTAAGACATATTTTAACTTTACAGAAAAATACAGTCACTGGATTTTGTCATCAGTGATGTCATCAGTGATGTCATTTGAGATGTCATCAGTGATGTCATCAGTGATGTCATTTGAGATGTCATCAGTGATGTCATCAGTGATGTCACTGACCATGTCATGAATGATGTAATATGTGACATCATCAGCAGTGGATTGCGGGTGCGTGATATATAGTTAGTACAACTAACTATATATGGAATTTCAATGGTTTTGTGTGAGTAAAATAAGGTTTTTTAAATGCTAATCCCTAACTATATATGGTCTATAACCTATGGTTTTTTCAGTGAATTTTCAAGGTTTTGTAAATGCTAATTCCTAACTATATATGGTCTATAACCTATGGTTTTTTCAGTGAATATATATATATATTCACTGAAAAAACCATAGGTTATAGACCATATATAGTTAGGAATTTGCATTTACAAAACCTTGAAAATTCACTGAAAAAACCATAGGTTAGAGACCATATATAGTTAGCTGGACATTTTATTGACATAAAACCAATGAAATTCCATATATAGTTAGTTGCACTAACTATATATCGCGCACCCGCAATCCACTGCTGATGATGTCACATATTACATCATTCATGACATGGTCAGTGACATCACTGATGACATCACTGATGACATCTCAAATGGCATCACTGATGACATCACTGATTACATCTCAAATGACATCACTGATGACATCATCTAGTGTCTGTGTGTTTTTGTAAAGTTTAAACATGTTTTACATATTGAAGAATGAGTGGATGTATGGAAGACTGAGTGTGTGTGTGGCTGGCTGGGAGGTGTGTGACTCTGTGCATATCAATGTGTACTTGTATCAGTGATTGTATAAGAGAGTAAGTATGTGTTAGTATATGTGTGAAAAAGTATGGTGTTCTGTGTTTAACTGTATAGATGAGGAAATCGAAGTGTGATTGATTCTTCACAGGACTGACTAGGTGTATGAGTGCATATGATAGTGTTGTAATAATGAGTGACTGTATGTATGAGTGATTGTATGGGTGAATGAGTGAATGTGTGTGTAGACGTAGGAATCAGTGAGTGCGTATGTAGTAACTGGTATTGGTGTGTCATGATGTCATCAGTGATGTCATTTGAGATGTCATCAGTGATGTCATTTGAGATGTCATCAGTGATGTCATCAGTGATGTCACTGACCATGTCATGAATGATGTAATATGTGACATCATCAGCAGTGGATTGCGGGTGCGCGATATATAGTTAGTGCAACTAACTATATATGGAATTTCATTGGTTTTATATCAATAAAATGTCCAGCTAACTATATATGGTCTCTAACCTATGGTTTTTTCAGTGAATTTTCAAGGTTTTGTAAATGCAAATTCCTAACTATATATGGTCTATAACCTATGGTTTTTTCAGTGAATTTCATTGGTTTTTTAAAAGCTAATATCTATAGCTGTAAAATATATTCTTTATTACGTGACGTATCACGTAGCCACGTGAGACGCCTCATGACGCGTCGCATAACCATGACGTATCGGCTCTGCAGCGCAAACAAAACCCGTAACGTAAGCGTGCCGGAGCACGCTTACAGATATATATATTTTTTTTAACCTTAATTAGACAAAATCCACACGTGCACATATCTTGAGGCCTTGCAAAGGCACATCAAACAAACAATCCCTACAATTTTGCCAAGTTTGCTGGAAATCTATTCCCTTCATTTTTTTTTACTGTTTCTCTTGGTTTTCCCCTTGTTACGCTTACCGGGACGCTACCCGGTACGTGAACCGGACGCTCCAAAAACACAAGATGGCGGACTCCCGTTACGCTGCCGGTTAGCTGCCCGGTTCACGTACCGGGAAGCGCCTCTACCGCGAAAAATCACGGGGGACTTTAATATCCCCCTCATCAATCCTAGGGGGTCAGGAGGGGTTTACCTTGCCCCCTTTCCTTCATTTCCCCCTTCTTTTTTCACCACATCTTGTCTCTCGAACCTACCGAGAGACAAGATGGCGGCCGCTCCGGACTGTTTACAATGTTGACAGACACCGGAGAGCCAATCAGCTTCGCTTCGCGAAGTTCCGTTACGCGTCAGGTACGCGAACCGGGGCGCTAACTGGAGCGCTGTCACAGATATATATTTTTTTTTAAACGTTAATTTCTCAAAATCCACTGGAGCACATATATTGAGACATAGCAAAGGCACGTCGGGCAAACCATATCTACAATTTTGCCAAGTTTCATGTAAATCTATTCAGCCGTTCGAGCTAAAAGTGAGTCCAACCGCCCTATGGAAAAATGAATGTGAAAAACGCGTTTTGGGACCCCCCTTTTTTCTCGGCCCCCCCTTGACGAAACCCCCCCGAATTTTTAGGGGCTGCTCAGAAACAAAATGTGCCACTTTCCTGAAAATTTCAGCCAATTCCGTTCACAAACGCCAAAGTTATTAGACATAGAATTTTCAGAAATCCCATAGAGAAAAAATCCTAACTATATATACCCACTGGCTATCGCCAGTAGGTAATATACATATATAAACATATATAATCTGCATATCTATATAAATATAAATGCATGCATACATATACATATATGCATACATATGCATGTTATTTACATGAAAGTTTTAAAAACACTAATAAAAGCAAAGCTAAAAAGCCACCTCATTAAAAACAGAATGGCTTTAACTTAAACGAGGGCGAGATCTATTGCATTTTCAATGCTTGTTTACTTTGGTTCTATCAAGAAGGCATTCAGATGTGTCACACATTTGCCATAAATTCTGAATGTTAGCACTCTAGTTGCTCATTAGATCACTGTAGTAAAGCTAGTGCTCACCAGGGATGTCTGCTGCTAATCATGGTTTGCAGCCATTTCCCCGCATTTTTTATCCCGCAGACTTTCAGTCCGCATACCATTATCCCGCAAGCTCATTGACCTCGCATACCATTATCCCGCATTTTTTCAAAACGCATGTGCATTTATCGCGCATGCCTTTACAAAGAATTACGTTTTAAAGGCATGTATGGTAAATGCATTTGCGTTGTGAAAACCACGATGATGAGAGAGGTAAGTGGGTTTGTGTTAATTTTTTCGTGGGTTAGTGATTGTGTAGTGTAGTGTTGTGTAGTGTAGTGTTGTGTTAGTGTAGTGTAGAGTTGTGGTGGTTGTTTAGTGTAGGGTCATGCTGGGGGTAGTGTTTTAGGGTTTAGGGTTGTGTTGTAGTGTTTGCGTAGTGTAGGGTCATGCTGGGGCTAGTGTTTTAGGGTTTAGGGTAGTGTTGTAGTGTTTGCGTAGTGTAGGGTCATGCTGGGGGTAGTGTTTTAGGGTGTAGGGTAGTGTTGTAGTGTTTGCGTAGTGTAGGGTCATGCTGGGGGTAGTGTTTTAGGGTTTTGGGTAGTGTTGTAGTGTTTGCGTAGTGTAGGGTCATGCTGGGGGTAGTGTTTTAAGGTTTAGGGTAGTGTTGTAGTGTTTGCGTAGTGTAGGGTCATGCTGGGGGGTAGTGTTTTAGGGTTTAGGGTAGTGTTGTAGTGTTTGCGTAGTGTAGGGTCATGCTGGGTGTAGTGTTTTAGGGTTTAGGGTAGTGTTGTAGTGTTTGCGTAGTGTAGGGTCATGCTGGGGGTAGTGTTTTAGGGTTTAGGGTAGTGTTGTAGTGTTTGCGTAGTGTAGGGTCATGCTGGGGGTAGTGTTTTAGGGTTTAGGGTAGTGTTGTAGTGTTTGCGTAGTGTAGGGTCATGCTGGGGGTAGTGTTTTAGGGTTTAGGGTAGTGTTGTAGTGTTTGCGTAGTGTAGGGTCATGCTGGGGGTTGTGTTTTAGGGTTTAGGGTAGTGTTGTAGTGTTTGCGTAGTGTAGGGTCATGCTGGGGGTAGTGTTTTAGGGTTTAGGGTAG
Organism: Lissotriton helveticus; assembly: GCF_964261635.1. NCBI lineage: Eukaryota > Metazoa > Chordata > Amphibia > Caudata > Salamandridae > Lissotriton > Lissotriton helveticus. The sequence continues at coordinate 488,610,007 of NC_136069.1, forward strand.
TGTTGTAGTGTTTGCGTAGTGTAGGATCATGCTGGGGGTAGTGTTTTAGGGTTTAGGGTAGTGTTGTAGTGTTTGCGTAGTGTAGGGTCATGCTGGGGTGTAGTGTTTTAGGGTTTTGGGTAGTGTTGTAGTGTTTGCGTAGTGTAGGGTCATGCTGGGGGTAGTGTTTTAGGGTTTAGGGTAGTGTTGTAGTGTTTGCGTAGTGTAGGGTCATGCTGGGGGTAGTGTTTTAGGGTTTAGGGTAGTGTTGTAGTGTTTTAGGGTTTAGGGTAGTGTTGTAGTGTTTGCGTAGTGTAGGGTCATGCTGGGGTGTAGTGTTTTAGGGTTTTGGGTAGTGTTGTAGTGTTTGCGTAGTGTAGGGTCATGCTGGGGGTAGTGTTTTAGGGTTTAGGGTAGTGTTGTAATGTTTGTGTAGTGTAGGGTCATGCTGGGGGTAGTGTTTTAGGGTTTAGGGTAGTGTTGTAGTGTTTGCGTAGTGTAGGGTCATGCTGGGGTGTAGTGTTTTAGGGTTTTGGGTAGTGTTGTAGTGTTTGCGTAGTGTAGGGTCATGCTGGGGGTAGTGTTTTAGGGTTTAGGGTAGTGTTGTAGTGTTTGCGTAGTGTAGGGTCATGCTGGGGGTAGTGTTTTAGGGTTTAGGGTAGTGTTGTAGTGTTTGCGTAGTGTAGGGTCATGCTGGGGGTAGTGTTTTAGGGTTTAGGGTAGTGTTGTAGTGTTTGCGTAGTGTAGGGTCATGCTGGGGGTAGTGTTTTAGGGTTTAGGGTAGTGTTGTAGTGTTTGCGTAGTGTAGGGTCATGCTGGGGGTAGTGTTTTAGGGTTTAGGGTAGTGTTGTAGTGTTTGCGTAGTGTAGGGTCATGCTGGGGTGTAGTGTTTTAGGGTTTTGGGTAGTGTTGTAGTGTTTGCGTAGTGTAGGGTCATGCTGGGGGTAGTGTTTTAGGGTTTAGGGTAGTGTTGTAATGTTTGCGTAGTGTAGGGTCATGCTGGGGGTAGTGTTTTAGGGTTTAGGGTAGTGTTGTAGTGTTTGCGTAGTGTAGGGTCATGCTGGGGTGTAGTGTTTTAGGGTTTTGGGTAGTGTTGTAGTGTTTGCGTAGTGTAGGGTCATGCTGGGGGTAGTGTTTTAGGGTTTAGGATAGTGTTGTAGTGTTTGCGTAGTGTAGGGTCATGCTGGGGGTAGTGTTTTAGGGTTTAGGGTAGTGTTGTAGTGTTTGTGTAGTGTAGGGTCATGCTGGGGGTAGTGTTTTAGGGTTTAGGGTAGTGTTGTAGTGTTTGCGTAGTGTAGGGTCATGCTGGAGTGTAGTGTTTTAGGGTTTTGCGTAGTGTTGTAGTGTTTGCGTAGTGTAGGGTCATGCTGGGGGTAGTGTTTTAGGGTTTAGGGTAGTGTTGTAGTGTTTGCGTAGTGTAGGGTCATGCTGGGGGTAGTGTTTTAGGGTTTAGGGTTGTGTTGTAGTGTTTGTGTAGTGTAGGGTCATGCTGGGGGTAGTGTTTTAGGGTTTAGGGTAGTGTTGTAGTGTTTGCGTAGTGTAGGGTCATGCTGGGGTGTAGTGTTTTAGGGTTTTGGGTAGTGTTGAAGTGGTTGCGTAGTGTAGGGTCATGCTGGGGGTAGTGTTTTAGGGTTTAGGGTAGTGTTGTAGTGTTTGTGTAGTGTAGGGTCATGCTGGGGGTAGTGTTTTAGGGTTTAGGGTAGTGTTGTACTGTTTGTGTAGTGTAGGGTCATGCTGGGGGTAGTGTTTTAGGGTTTAGGGTAGTTTAGTTGTTTAGTGTATGCTAAAGGCATATTCGTTCTAAAAGTTTTCGTTATTTTAATTTGCGGCCTAATAGTACATGCAGGATTTTTTGTGCGGACTGATGGTATGCGGGATTTCGTCATATATTCGCTAATCATACTTTCTATGGCAAAATGAACCCCCTCATTTTGTTCCTTTTTAAATTAAATGTTTTAAGAGTTACCACTTTATTCCAATCAAGATGGCTTCAGGTGTGCCATACCTTTGTAATAAGTAGGACTGTTAGCACTCTAGTTGTTCTTTAGAACACTCTGGGACATTCTGTCATTGGGCTATAGTTGGGCTACATCTGGCTGATATTTGGGCTACATTTGTTTTTTTTTGTCTCTGGTGGCCATCTTTGGGCTACATTGGGCTACATTGGGCTACATTGGGCTACATTTGGGCTCCAACATATATATAGCCCAATGTAGCCCAATATATATTTTTCAAAGTTAATTTTCGTAAAAACCACTGGAGCCTATATCTTGAGACATAGCAAAGGCACATCGGGCTACCAGTCCCTACAATTTTGCCAAGTTTGGTGTAAATCCATTCAGCCGTTCGGGCTAAAAGTGAGGCCAACCGCCCTATGGAAAATTGCATGGGAAAAACACGTTTTGGGACCCCCCTTTTTTCTCGGCCCCCCCTTGACGAAACCCCCCCAAATTTTCAGGGGCTGCTCAGAAACGCTTTGTGTCAAGTGTTTTACAAATAGATTGTGTTTCTTTGTGTTACATAGCCATGTTAAAAGTGACGCAAAAATAGTGCAAGGGTCTTACAAAAATGCTTTCATGTGTCTTAGGGTATTTAGATGATGTGTTTAAAAACGATTTTTTAAAACAATTAGGTTTCTTGATATGTACTGCTAGAGCTTCATAGGTTACTTGGGGCATATTTATAAGGCCTTTGAGTCTCTCTGATGTTATTTTTCCCATTTTAATTTAAGAGCTTTCCCCGTGGTGCAAGGTCCTTGTAAATACGCCCCCATCTGTGCTTGGCAAATTTAGATCTTGATTATTTGACTTACATAGCTATGTTAAAAGTGATTCAAAAATGGAGCAAGGGTCTTACAATAATGCTTTCATGTGTCTTAGGGTATTTTAACTCACTTCCCCATGAATGTATGAATATAATTGCTTTACAAGATGTGTTTAAAAACGTTTTTTTAAATCAATTAGGTTTCTCGATATGTACTGCTAGAGTTTCATAGGTTGCTTGGGGCATATTTTCAAGGCTTTTGAGTTCCTTTGATGTAATTTTTCCCATTTTAATTTAAGACCTTTCCCCGTGGTGCAAGGTCCTTGTAAATATGCCCCCATCTGTGCTTGGCAAATTTAGATTTTAATTCTTTGACTAACATAGCCATGTTAAAAGTGACCCAAAAATGTTGCAAGGGCCTTAAAAAAAACGCTTTCATGTGTCTTAGGCCATTTTAAGTCATTTCCCCTTGAATGTAGGTATATAATTGATTTAGATGATGTGTTTAAAAACGATTTTTGAAATCAATTAGGTTTCTTGATATGTAGTGCTAGAGTTTCATAGGTTGCTTGGGGTATATTTAAAAGGCATTTGAGTCCCTTTGATGTTATTTTTCCCATTTTAATTAAAGACATTTCCCCGTGGTGGAAGGTCCTTGTAAATACACCCCCATGTGTGCTTGGCAAATTTAGATTTTGATTCTTTGAGTAACATAGCCATGTTCCATACAGTTCTCACCTTCTGTGTACTCTTTGATATGCTAGACTCCATCTGCACTATGAGATACCTAAGCAAAGGAAACACAGGTGATGTGATTGTGAAATGAGGAAAAGAAACTCCACATTTTTCAATTACATCACCTGTGTTTCCTAAGTTTACGAATGACATTGTGCAGATGAGGTTTAGGTCTGTCCACGGACACAGAAGAGGTCTGGCCTTTGTTCAAGAGTGAAGTGGACATTACTTACTTCATTGGTAGGCCTTCACATGTATTATCTCCTCTGTACTCTTCAACAAGCGTAAATTTCATCTGCAACCCTGAGTAGGCCTCACCTTAAACAAACCTCTGGATAGGCCACACCTTATCGTCATCCTGAATCAATCATTTAAAATGTTAGGGACAGATTTATGATAGGTGTGTGTCTCTTTTGCGTCACTGTGCGTCACTTTTGTGACGCAGCGGCGGTGCAAAAGATTTGCTATGTGGTGACATATTTACAACTTGATGCATCTAGGCAGATGTGTCATGCTGTAAAGTCCCGTGCCACATGAAACCGATGCAGCAGTGATGCAAAAGATGCACCATGTTGCAAGACAGGCCTCACTTCATCTCCAACAAGATAAGAAGCTGAATCTTCTGTAAATGTCAAAATTGTTGTATACACTGCTGAACTTCTGTGTACTCTTTGATATGCTAGACTCCATCTGCACTATGAGATACCTAAGCAAAGGAAACACAGGTGATGTGATTGTGAAATGAGGAAAAGAAACTCCACATTTTTCAATTACATCACCTATGTTTCCTAAGTTTACGAATGACATTGTGCAGATGAGGTTTAGGCCTGTCCACGGACACAGAAGAGGTCTGGCCTTTGTTCAAGAGTGAAGTGGACATGACTTACTTCATTGGTAGGCCTTGACATGTATTATCTCCTCTGTACTCTTCAACAAGCGTAAATTTCATCTGCAACCCTGAGTAGGCCTCACCTTAAACAAACCTCTGGATAGGCCACACCTTATCGTCATCCTGAATCAATCATTTAAAATGTTAGGGACAGATTTATGATAGGTGTGTGCCTCTTTTGCGTCACTGTGCGTCACTTTTGTGACGCAGCGGCGGTGCAAAAGATTTGCTATGTGGTGACATATTTACAACTTGATGCATCTAGGCAGATGTGTCATGCTGTAAAGTCCCGTGCCACATGAAACCGATGCAGCAGTGATGCAAAAGATGCACCATGTTGCAAGACAGGCCTCACTTCATCTCCAACAAGATAAGAAGCTGAATCTTCTGTAAATGTCAAAATTGTTGTATACGCTGCTGAACTTCTGTGTACTCTTTGATATGCTAGACTCCATCTGCACTATGAGATACCTAAGCAAAGGAAACACAGGTGATGTGATTGTGAAATGAGGAAAAGAAACTCCACATTTTTCAATTACATCACCTGTGTTTCCTAAGTTTACGAATGACATTGTGCAGATGAGGTTTAGGCCTGTCCACGGACACAGAAGAGGTCTGGCCTTTGTTCAAGAGTGAAGTGGACATGACTTACTTCATTGGTAGGCCTTCACATGTATTATCTTCTCTGTACTCTTCAACAAGCGTAAATTTCATCTGCAACCCTGAGTAGGCCTCACCTTAAACAAAGCTCTGGATAGGCCACACCTTATCTCCTACTCCGCAGGAAGCGGTCGCTCCAATTGCCCCTGCCTGACTGCCATAGCCATTTGCTGAGCTGAAAATCGGTATCGTAGCGCTATACGCCTGCCTGCTTTTGCCGCTTTGTTTTGCTTGCCACTGCTGGCGCCTTGAAAACGTGCACTTTTGGGTATTTAAATAACATTCTGCTAGCGTGCACTTCGTGTCATCTGTAATCTTCTGGTTCTGCATTTGCAGCTAGCGCGCAGATTGTATTGGTGTTTGCTTGGGAATTGAAGTATTATTTTGTGTTTGTGCCGGTGCCATTGCCCTCAGCGTCCCTCCTCCCTGTGCCCCAACCTCGCCCAGGCTCAGTTTTGTTTTGCCCCACCATTTTGTTTGTTGTGCCTGAAGCAGCACATCCAGCCCGCCTCCCGCCTCCCAGCCGCCCCTCCCTCCCACGGACTGAGAAGGCTCGCTTGCCTGCTGATCCCCTGTGACCTCTCCTACTCCGCAGGAAGCGGTCGCTCCAATTGCCCCTGCCTGACTGCCATAGCGCTTTGCTGAGCGGAAAATCGGTATCGTAGCGCTATACGCCTGCCTGCTTTTGCAGCTTTGTTTTGCTTGCCACTGCTGGCGCCTTGAAAACGTGCACTTTTGGGTATTTAAATAACATACTGCTAGCGTGCACTTCGTGTCATCTGTAATCTTCTGGTTCTGCATTTGCAGCTAGCGCGCAGATTGTATTGGTGTTTGCTTGGGAATTGAAGTATTATTTTGTGTTTGTGCCGGTGCCATTGCCCTCAGCGTCCCTCCTCCCTGTGCCCCAACCTCGCCCAGGCTCAGTTTCGTTTTGCCCCACCATTTTGTTTGTTGTGCCTGAAGCCGCACATCCAGCCCGCCTCCCGCCTCCCAGCCGCCCCTCCCTCCCACGGACTGAGAAGGCTCGCTTGCCTGCTGATCCCCTGTGACCTCTCCTACTCCGCAGGAAGCGGTCGCTCCAATTGCCCCTGCCTGACTGCTATAGCGCTTTGCTGAGCTGAAAATCGGTATCGTAGCGCTATACGCCTGCCTGCTTTTGCCGCTTTGTTTTGCTTGCCACTGCTGGCGCCTTGAAAACGTGCACTTTTGGGTATTTAAATAATATTCTGCTAGCGTGCACTTCGTGTCATCTGTAATCTTCTGGTTCTGCATTTGCAGCTAGCGCGCAGATTGTATTGGTGTTTGCTTGGGAATTGAAGTATTATTTTGTGTTTGTGCCGGTGCCATTGCCCTCAGCGTCCCTCCTCCCTGTGCCCCAACCTCGCCCAGGCTCAGTTTCGTTTTGCCCCACCATTTTGTTTGTTGTGCCTGAAGCAGCACATCCAGCCCGCCTCCCGCCTCCCAGCCGCCCCTCCCTCCCACGGACTGAGAAGGCTCGCTTGCCTGCTGATCCCCTGTGACCTCTCCTACTCCGCAGGAAGCGGTCGCTCCAATTGCCCCTGCCTGACTGCCATAGCGCTTTGCTGAGCTGAAAAACGGTATCGTAGCGCTATACGCCTGCCTGCTTTTGCCGCTTTGTTTTGCTTGCCACTGCTGGCGCCTTGAAAACGTGCACTTTTGGGTATTTAAATAACATACTGCTAGCGTGCACTTCGTGTCATCTGTAATCTTCTGGTTCTGCATTTGCAGCTAGCGCGCAGATTGTATTGGTGTTTGCTTGGGAATTGAAGTATTATTTAGTGTTTGTGCCGGTGCCATTGCCCTCAGCGTCCCTCCTCCCTGTGCCCCAACCTCGCCCAGGCTCAGTTTCGTTTTGCCCCACCATTTTGTTTGTTGTGCCTGAAGCAGCACATCCAGCCCGCCTCCCGCCTCCCAGCCGCCCCTCCCTCCCACGGACTGAGAAGGCTCACTTGCCTGCTGATCCCCTGTGACCTCTCCTACTCCGCAGGAAGCGGTCGCTCCAATTGCCCCTGCCTGACTGCCATAGCGCTTTGCTGAGCTGAAAATCGGTATCGTAGCGCTATACGCCTGCCTGCTTTTGCCGCTTTGTTTTGCTTGCCACTGCTGGCGCCTTGAAAACGTGCACTTTTGGGTATTTAAATAACATTCTGCTAGCGTGCACTTCGTGTCATCTGTAATCTTCTGGTTCTGCATTTGCAGCTAGCGCGCAGATTGTATTGGTGTTTGCTTGGGAATTGAAGTATTATTTTGTGTTTGTGCCGGTGCCATTGCCCTCAGCGTCCCTCCTCCCTGTGCCCCAACCTCGCCCAGGCTCAGTTTCGTTTTGCCCCACAATTTTGTTTGTTGTGCCTGAAGCAGCACATCCAGCCCTCCTCCCGCCTCCCAGCCGCCCCTCCCTCGCTCCGCCCCCCCCACTCTCCATTTATGTCGGATGTCCACACGCGCAGCGTCCACGCGCTACGGCCGCGCCGAAGGTGCGCCAAAGGTAAGCCCGTCTACGCCCGTCCGCGCCTGGACCGCGCCCAGCGCCAGACCCCCTGGTTCCCGTAATGCCCAGCCCACTCGCATCACTTACGAGGCCACCACCCTCCTAGCCCTTAACCCCGGCCGTTCCCCCAACTGCGTCCAAGCCGCTCCTGGACACACCCATGGACCCTTCTCTTGCAACTCCTGCAAGTTCGACGGCACCAAAACCAACTCCTCTTCCACCAACACCAAACAGAGACCTGACACCAACCACCTAAAATGCATCCTGCTCAACACCCGCTCGGTCCACAGACACACCATCGACCTCTGGAATTTACTAGACACCATCTCACCGGACGTCGCCTTCCTAACAGAAACTTGGATGAATGCCTCTTCAGCCCCAGACATCACCATTGCCATCCCGGAAGGATACAAGATCATTCGTAAGGACCGCATCAAGCAAACAGGAGGAGGCATCGCTATCGTCCATAAGAACTCCATCCGCATCTCAACCAGCTCAGACGCCAACCTTGCCAGCGCCGAACACCTCCACTTCCAGATCCACACTGACCCTAAGACCACACTCAGGGGCACCCTCCTCTACCGGCCTCCAGGACCCCGTGCACAATTCAGTGACGACATCACTGAATTTATCACCCCACACGCCCTCCCCTCCGAGGACTACATTCTATTGGGAGACCTCAATTTCCACCTGGAAAAGAGCAATGACAGCAGCGCCACCACCCTTCTGGACAATCTCGCCAACCTCGGACTCAAACAACTTGTCACTACCCCCACCCACATTGCAGGTCACACACTCGACCCCATCTTCACCTCCAGCAAACATGTTTCATTCAGTCACACCACAGTTCTTCATTGGACGGACCACAGCTGCGTTCACTTTATCTACAACAAGACCACAATCCACAACCACCCTCAACCCACCCTACGAAGAAACTGGAACAAAATCACCATCGACCAGATCTCCTCATCGCTTCTTCTTAACCCCCCCGCCCACTCCTCAAACCCCGACCAAGCAGCCATTAACCTCACCCAATGGCTATCCAACAGCGCCGACATCCTAGCACCGTTGAAAAAACGTCAAATCAAACTAGGCTGCAAAAACGCCTCCTGGTTCAACGATGATCTTAAGAAATCGAAGAAACTCTGTCGCTCCCTCGAGAAGGCCTGGAAAAAAGACCCAAACACCAGCACCAGGGACGCCTTCAAAAACGCCACCCGCATACACCACCAACTAATCCGGTCTGCCAAGAAAACCGCATTCAAAGACCGACTAGATAACAACGCCCACAACAGCAAGGAATTATTCAACATCGTCAAAGAATTTACCAACCCATCAGCCAACTCCAACGACATCACCCCCTCCCAAGCCCTCTGCGACTCCCTAGCTTCCTTCTTCCACAACAAAATAGCAGACATCCACAACAGCTTCGACAACCAACCCGGAGACCAACCCACCCAACCTGCTGCAGGACCTTCACCCCCCTTGAACATCCTTAACGACTGGAACCCAATCTCCACTGAGGACACCATCCGCCTGATGAACTCCATCCACTCAGGATCCCCAACTGACCCATGCCCTCACCACATCTTCAACAAAGCAGACTCCATCATAGCACCACACCTCCGAGATGTCATCAACTGCTCCCTCAACTCCGCCACCTTCCCGGAAAGCTGGAAACACGCTGAACTCAGCGCCCTTCTGAAAAAACCCACAGCTGACCCCACCGAACTCAAAAACTACCGCCCCATCTCGCTTCTTCCATTCCCGGCCAAAGTCATCGAGAAAGCTGTCAACATCCAGCTCGCCACCTTCCTCGAAACCAACAAATCCCTCGACTCCTCACAAGCCGGCTTCCGAGCCAAACACAGCACTGAGACCGCACTTATCACAGCAACAGACGACATTCGAACTCTACTGGACAATGGAGACACAGTCGCCCTCATCCTCCTCGACCTCTCCGCTGCCTTCGACACAGTCTGTCATAGCACCCTTCTACAGCGCCTCAGCAACGTCGGAATCCAAGGAAAAGCATTCGAATGGATCACCTCGTTCCTCACCGGAAGAACCCAGAGAGTCCGCCTCCCACCATTCAAGTCAGAGGCTTCTGAAGTCATCTGCGGCGTGCCACAAGGATCGTCACTCAGCCCCACCCTCTTCAACGTTTACATGAGCCCTCTTGCGGCCATCGCTCGCCAACACAATCTCAACATCATCTCCTACGCTGACGACACTCAACTGATCCTATCACTCACCAAAGACCCTAACACCGCCAAAACCAACTTACACGAAGGAATGAAAGAAGTAGCCGAGTGGATGAAACACAGCCGTCTGAAACTGAACTCAGACAAAACAGAAGTCCTCATCTTAGGCACCTCCCCCGCTGCCTGGGATGACTCTTGGTGGCCAGAGGCCCTTGGAAAAGCACCCATCCCGACGGACCACGCACAAAACCTGGGCGTCATCCTGGACTCCTCACTCTCGATGACCAGACAAGTCAACGCCGTTTCATCATCCTGCTTCAACATTCTTCGCATGCTTAAAAAAACATTTCGCTGGATCCCCACCGAAACTAGAAAAAAAGTCACCCACGCACTGGTCACGAGCCGCCTGGACTACGGAAACACCCTATACGCCGGTACCACCGCCAAACTCCAGAAAAAACTCCAACGCATCCAGAACGCTTCAGCCAGGCTCATACTAGACATCCCGCGCAAAGAACACATCTCTGGTCACCTGAAAAACCTCCACTGGCTCCCCGTTAATAAGAGGATTACTTTCTGCCTCCTAACCCACGCACACAAAGCACTTTACGAACTTGGACCCGAATGCCTCAACACACGATTGTCCTTCTACACCCCCTCCCGTCAGCTTCGATCCTCCAACCAAGCCCTTGCCACTGTACCTCGCATCAACAAAACCACCATGGGAGGTAGATCCTTCTCCTACCTTGCAGCTAAAACCTGGAACTCACTTCCCACTCACCTTCGCCTTACTCAGAACCACCTAGCATTCAGAGAGCAACTTAAAACTTGGATATTCGACAAGTAATTCCCCACCCTTCCTCAAGCGCCTTGAGACCCTATGGGTATGTAGCGCGCTATACAAATCTCTTGACTTGACTTGACTGACTTATCGTCATCCTGAATCAATCATTTAAAATGTTAGGGACAGATTTATGATAGGTGTGTGCCTCTTTTGCGTCACTGTGCGTCACTTTTGTGACGCAGTGGCGGTGCAAAAGATTTGCTATGTGGTGACATATTTACAACTTGATGCATCTAGGCAGATGTGTCATGCTGTAAAGTCCCGTGCCACATGAAACCGATGCAGCAGTGATGCAAAAGATGCACCATGTTGCAAGACAGGCCTCACTTCATCTCCAACAAGATAAGAAGCTGAATCTTCTGTAAATGTCAAAATTGTTGTATACACTGCTGAACTTCTGTGTACTCTTTGATATGCTAGACTCCATCTGCACTATGAGATACCTAAGCAAAGGAAACACAGGTGATGTGATTGTGAAATGAGGAAAAGAAACTCCACATTTTTCAATTACATCACCTGTGTTTCCTAAGTTTACGAATGACATTGTGCAGATGAGGTTTAGGCCTGTCCACGGACACAGAAGAGGTCTGGCCTTTGTTCAAGAGTGAAGTGGACATGACTTACTTCATTGGTAGGCCTTCACATGTATTATCTCCTCTGTACTCTTCAACAAGCGTAAATTTCATCTGCAACCCTGAGTAGGCCTCACCTTAAACAAACCTCTGGATAGGCCACACCTTATCGTCATCCTGAATCAATCATTTAAAATGTTAGGGACAGATTTATGATAGGTGTATGCCTCTTTTGCGTCACTGTGCGTCACTTTTGTGACGCAGCGGCGGTGCAAAAGATTTGCTATGTGGTGACATATTTACAACTTGATGCATCTAGGCAGATGTGTCATGCTGTAAAGTCCCGTGCCACATGAAACCGATGCAGCAGTGATGCAAAAGATGCACCATGTTGCAAGACAGGCCTCACTTCATCTCCAACAAGATAAGAAGCTGAATCTTCTGTAAATGTCAAAATTGTTGTATACACTGCTGGACTTCTGTGTACTCTTTGATATTCTAGACTCCATCTGCACTATGAGTTACCTAAGCAAAGGAAACACAGGTGATGTGATTGTGAAATGAGGAAAAGAAACTCCACATTTTTCAATTACATCACCTGTGTTTTCTAACTTTACGAATGACATTGTGCAGATGAGCTTTAGGCCTGTCCACAGACACAGAAGAGGTCTGGCCTTTGTTCAAGAGTGAAGTGGACATGACTCACTTCATTGGTAGGCCTGGACATGTATTATCTCCTCTGTATTCTTCAACAAGCCTAAATTTCATCTGCAACCCTGAGTAGGCCTCACCTCAAACAAACCTCTGGATAGGCCACACCTTATCGTCATCCTAAATCAATCATTTAAAATGTTAGGGACAGATTTATGATAGGTGTGTGCCTCTTTTGCGCCACTGTGCGTCACTTTTGTGACGCAGCGGCGGTGCAAAAGATTTGCTATGTTGTGACATATTTACAACTTGATGCATCCAGGCAGATGTGTCATGCTGTAAAGTCCTGTGCCACATGAAACCTGCGTCAGGTTTCATATAGGTGTTTTGTTGCAGGGTGGGCATTCATTTGCATGAAAGCCCTGTAAAACTAACACAGTGAAATTTAGAAGATTTCACTAAGTCAGCTTTATAGCATTGCTGAATCAAATCCTTACGCTTGTTTGAAACAGGCATAAGGAGTGATGCAACATGCAATGTGAGGCTTCCTCCTGTGCATTGCAGTAGACATGTCGCGCTTACGACGTGATTCCTGCAATGTGCTGCTTTTGCGGCACAGATGCGTGACGCATCTGTGCTGTTTTTGCTCAATGGTGCTCCACATTGTAAATGCGGCACATCATGGGTGGCAGAGCAGCGGTGCACGTTAACTGGTGCATCTCCGGGGATGTGCCAATTAACATAAATCTGCCCCTTTACATTTAAGTATGAGCAGGGTAAAAAAAGTTGGTGAGGCTTATCGAAGGTTAAGAAGAGATGAGTCCTGTTCACTGAAAACTTGGACATAGGCCTCACCTCCTCAGCATCGCTGGACATGGCTAAATAATAATTGCAAAATGTTACTCTTGTTAAACAATTTTAATATTATAGTCTCTGAGATTTATCTCTTACTCTGCAACATCTCATTGTTGTTCTCTTTCTTTAAAGATAACGACAACATCAACCATGAGTGATAATGAGCAATCCGTTGATCTCGATATTATCATTGAAATTGTGATTGAAACGTCAGTGGAAGTAGATCCCTTGGATGATTTAAATCCTGAGGATGATGAAGAACATGATGAGGATGCCGATTTGTCAGAATTGTATGACATAGGGTGGGAAGCTGACCTGCTTGAGCCTATGGAACTATAAACATTTATTTTTAAAAGTTACTGGAAATGAAAAATGAAAAATAAAAATGTAAACCGTTTCATTTAAAATTAAACAAAAGTTCAAAAATAGGTTGTGTGTAGTGTCTTTAATAAAATATTCAAATATGCTCATAAAATTAGTTCAGATTCACATATAAAACAGCACAGGTCAAATGTAGAAGCATTCAATTTCTTTGCTACTATTGTGAATACTAAATTTGCCAATGCACTAAAAATGACAAGTAGTGTGTTAAATTTTTGATGACTGTTATTGATTTACTGTTTGCTAATAGTGGTTAATAACATTTTTTATTATATTTTACCACAGATTCAACTGCAGATCATTTCAAAATTAAAGAATGCCTTAGAAGGACAGAAGGCGAAAGGATACCAAACATCAAATACAGCAGCTTAAAATATTATTACAGCAGACCTCTACAATAAAAACTCGTCAAGTCACCAAGAAAGGTCCGGGTAAGATAAAGAAATCATTCATAAGAAATATTTGTAGAAAAAAAAGTAGTACTACAGAAAATGTTTTAGTCCAGAAAAAGAGAAGCAATTTAAACGGAAAGGGAAGGCCAATCAAAAATGTTACTGCTAGAGCAGGAGATAACTCTGTGCATGGTAGTAGAAGGAAAAATCAGTTTAGGGACATTCGTAGACCAATGTTCCGCAACAGGATAATTGGCAATTTGTTAAAAAATATTAAGAAAGGTCAGCAGAAAGTGGTTTTTTATAAGAGAAAAAAAAATTTGAGAAAGTTATTGATCAGGCATTTGAAATTAAGCGAAAGTTATTATTTTGATAATCAATAGAATTAGGAAGCTAAACAAGGCAATTTATGATTTCAAAAGAAATAGTAGATGGAAGAGAACAGTTAATCGTAGTAATTTTTGTGAAGTTTTTTCAGGAGAATGGATGCATAGTTCAAGTTGTGAGGCATTTTTTAATGAGGAGAGTTATTTCCAGGATAATGATTTGGTGCATGCAGTTGACATCAGTGGTCGAGCTTATGAGGTGAAAGATGGTTGTCCAGTTGAAAAAGAAAAACTTGTGACAACAGAGGCAGAAGAGGTGTTAGGTAATAAGGTTTTAGGAAGACGTCCTAAGGGACCTGTGTACACCTGGAAGTGTAGTAGTATTTGCAGTGTGCGACAGGATTCCATCAATTTGCTTTGTGATTTTGTACGGACATTTAATAAGAAAAGTTTGAAGCAGAAAATGAAGTTGTTGCAAGAATTAGATCCTTGCAGAGTGAGAGAAGTGACAGGTTTGCATGGTCATTCACTGGCTTGTCTTTCCAGGAGAGTATGCCAGAGTGTTTTTTATCATTTCAGGATGATAGCAGTGCATCATAATAAAGTGAGGAAATTAGTTAGAATGTTGTATTATGCTAAGAGTCCAGCAGTTATGCTTAAACAATTATGCACTGCTCTTTTGCATGGTTCTGAAATAGATGTGAAGAATATTTGTGAAGAAATTAAGTTTTGTTACTTTGGAAGTAAAGAGGAGAATGTTGAAATTGACCCAGAAGAAGAGGGTAATGTGGAAGATAGTGTACAGGTTTCCAGTACAGATAATTTTCAGAAGGAAATTGCCACGTTTCAGGTGAAATCAAGTGAGAGGCCTAATTTCACTTGTGTGTGTTGTCGACGCACTTATTATAAGAATCAGACTAAGTTAGTGGATTTATATGCAAAAAGTGAAAGGGAAAATAATAGTGAATGGAAGGATTTTGCAACATACTTGATGGTAGAAAATCGTTTTGATTTGGGATTGGATCAACGTGTGTGAACTTATTGTTGTAACAAATTAAATCAAAACCAGATGCCTGCTAGAGCGGTTCATAATAATCTGGAATTGGTTGAGATTCCTTCTGAATTGAAGGATTTAAATACTTATGAATCTATTTTGATTCAAAGTATCCATCCCTTTCAGGCTATTGTAAGAATGGAGCCAAAGACAGGGAAATTGCCTCCATCAGATTTACAGAGAGGATTAAAGGGAAGAGTTGTTTATTTGCCTCTAGATTTGAAGAAAAACATTAATACAATTGGAGTAGAAAAAGTGGAAGAGGAACCTCTGGTTATCTTAGTTAATGGGGTTCCGACAAAGAGTAAGAAAATATGGCAAGATTTAGTGGATGTTAGGAAAGTCAAAAAGGCAACATTGTATTTGAAAAAAAACAATAAGTACTATAAGAATGTATATGTTGCAGAAGAGGAAGTAAGTGAAGAAGAGGATAGCGATTTGTGTGCTGGTCAAATTGAGAAAGTAGAACCCTCTAAAAGTGAAGAAATATATGAACATTATAGTGTTCATCCTTTGCATTCCAAGGAAGTCATGGGGAATGCTATTGAGTTGTTTCTAATGAAACAAGCCAAAGGGAGTCCCATTAGTGTTTGGGAGGAAAGTTTGGAAGGTCGGTGTTTCCCACAGCTATTTCCAACAGGTCAAGGAGGAAGATATGATGAGCGAACTCATCAAATTCCTGCTTCTGAATACCGGACTTTACGATTGTATGCAGAAGATCCTAGGTTTCGACAATGCATTCCCTATTTGTTTCATCTCCTGTTTGAAAGCGATCTGTCTGGACTGTCATATGCAGTGAACCACATCTTGAAAAGTGGTGTACAGCTGCAAAATATCTCGGCAAGTGACTTTATGGATAAAGTCAATGTGCAAGACAGTATTTTGGATTCTCACCTGATTAATCTCATGGCGTGTCAGCGTGGTACTAATGAGTACTGGTACCGTCGTCATGGTGATTTAAAATGTATGCTGAGGAACTTAGGAACTCCCACATGGTTCCTCACTCTCAGCTGTGCCGAGTATGGCTGGGAAGACTTACTTGAATTTCTACGAGAGGCAAATGGAAACATTGAAAATATCGCATTCAAAACACCCGGAGAACTGTGCTCTTTGGATCCAGTGAATGTATGCAGGTACTTCAATCATAGATTTGAAGCTATGATGTCTTTCATCATGAACAAGAGAAATCCACCTCTTGGAGAGGTGTTGGATTTCTTCTGGAGAAAGGAGTACCAAGCAAGAGGTGCTCCTCATATACAGGGGCTGCTGTGGATCAAGGATGCACCTAAATTTGGAACAGATCCAGAAGACTTAGTGATGAGTTTCATAGAACAGTATTCTACATGTGCTGTTCCAAACGCAAAGGAGGACAAAAGCCTAAGAGAACAAGTTCTACGCTTCCAAAGCCATCGTTGCGGAAAGTACTGTCGTCGTAAATTCCGAAACAAGGACAAGTTCTACACCAAATGTCGTTTCGCCTTTCCACGACGGGTGATTTCTAAAGGAAGAGTGAACAGTTTGATGTCTTCGCTGAGACATAATGTGATGAAGAAATCACCTAAAAACACATACAATTTGAAAAGGAACGAAGAGTCCAAGTATATCAACGACTACAACCCAGTGATTTTGTCCATGTGGAATGCTAACATGGATATACAGTTCGTGGCTGATAACTGTATGGCTGTGGCTCGGTATGTGACATCTTACATCACCAAAAAAGAAAAGACAGAATTGAAGGATATGTGGGAGGACATTTCCCATGAAAAGAGCCTCAGTAAGAAGTTGTACAGTTTCAGTCTGAAGATGTTGTCACATCGAGAAATCGGAGCTTACGAATGTTCAGACCGGTTGTCTTCAGCAAGTCTCTATGCCAAATCCAGGAGTATCGTTTGGGCGAGTCTTGGTCTTGCTGCAACGCGTAATCGAGTTCTGAAACCTGTGCGGGAAATTGAGTATTTGGCGGAAAAGGAGCCAAACAGTACTGATATTTTGAAGACCAACATGTTGGATACATATTATCCAAATAGAAGCAGACACCTCGAGAATGTTTGTCTGTATGAGGATCTACAAAATTACATATTCAAGAGGAACATCAAAGAAGATATTGATAAAGGAGTGTATGCTGTAATTGGAAGTGAGGGATGTCTCGTCAAGCAAAGAAAATGCCACTTGGTAAACCATCGAAAATTGAGTGGCGAATCTCCTGAAAAAAAAGAGTTTTTCTATTTAGCACTTTTGCAACTTTTCAAGCCTTGGCGTGCAGAAGAGGAACTGCTTGGAGATTTCCTCTGTTACAGACACTCTTTCAATGCCGCCAAGGAGACCATAGAATGTCCTGTTTTTCTCAAATATCTAGAAATGTTGAATGCGGAAATAGAGCAGGAAGCAACGATTGCAGCCGAGATTGCTAGAGACAGTTCTCAGGACAGTCAGAGTTCTGTTTCATTGAGTCAGGATCCACTAGGAGGACCAGTTATCGAAAATGAAGCTGCCACTGCCATGATTGAAGTGGAAAGAGCCATGGCACATGCTCAGGAGGATGCGGTTAACTTAGAAGACTTGGAAAGAAAACTCAACGTTGAGCAGAGGAAAATATATGACGAAGTTACCAACCAAATTGATCATGGATTAAGTCATGAGAAGAAAGAGTGCTCATGTACGTCGTTGAAACCTGTCCGACTGTACGTGAGTGGAGATGCGGGAACTGGAAAAAGTTTCCTCATTAAAGCAATTTCATGTTATTTGCAGAAAAGGACTGAGTCATCGCTGTCTTGTGTTGTCACCGCTCCAACTGGACTGGCAGCACATAACATTAAAGGTATTACTTTGCATCGTCTACTGATGCTGCCAGTGGAGCATGATAACAAATTACAATACCACAAGTTATCTGGAGATGCTTGTTGTGAAGTTTCAAGAGTCTTGAAGAAAATGAAACTTCTTATCATTGACGAAGTAAGCATGGTTTCCAATGTCATGCTTGCCTTTGTGCATTTGAGAATGCAAGAAGTTCTCAAAACAGAGTATGATGTGTTATTTGGTGGCAAACACATCATTGTTTTCGGTGATCTTCTGCAGCTGACACCAGTGAAAGGACAACCTGTGTTCAAAATGCTCACGCATGAAGATACCAGGAAGTGCCTAGGGAGCATTGGCAACGTTAATATATGGTTAAACTTCAATTATGCTGAACTGCATGAAAATATGCGTCAGGCGAAGGATGAAGATTACAAGAATATTCTACAAGATGTTAGAATCGGAAAAGTGACCGAGCATTGGAAAGAAGCTTGACATGCACGATTACTGTCAAATTTGTATCCAGAACAAGACGTTGTGCCTGAGAATATTTTTCAGAGAATTACTGAGAAGAAATCTGGAATATGTTTGATGCCAACTCTTGCAGAATGTGCCATCTTCAACAACAAAATGTTGTATTTAGAAAACCAAGATATTGTGAAACTGGAAGCTATTGACAGAGTAGAGCATATGGGATCAACAATTATTTTGTCTGAGAATTTGAAATCAAAATTGGATTCATTAGAGAAGAGTATATCTAAAACTGCGGGTTTTGAAAAGACTCTGAATGTGTGCTTAAATTGCCGTATAATTTTAAGAAGGAATTTACATGTTGAAAGAGGTCTGGTAAATGGATCAATGGGTAATGTTGTTGATTTTGTGAAATTCAGAAATAGGGATGAAATTGAATTTTTAAAAATTAAATTTGATGGCATTGACGAAGTACAGCTAATTGGTCGTTGCTCTGCTAGGTTTTTGCTTGTGAAAGACTTATATGTTCGCCGTAAGCAGTTTCCTGTTTGCTTGGCATATGCGGTGACAATCCATAAATCGCAAGGTTTAAGTGTAGACAGTGCATTGGTGAATATTGGCAGTTCTGTGTTCAAGGAGGGTATGGCATATGTGGCATTGTCACGAGTCAGAACTTTATCGGGAATGTACTTGATTGAGTGTGATGTCACAAACATTTGTGCGGATCTAGACTGTGTTAAGGAATACAATAGGTTAAGAAGAGAGTATGCGCCACATTTGCCTCAATATCCTTTGTTTGAGAAACGTGTGGTAGGCCGGAAACGAAGAAATGTGACCAATAGTAGGGAGGTTGTAGCAAAAAGACGAAAAGTCGATGAACCAGAAATTATAAGCAGAAAGGAAAAGGATTTTGTTGAAGATGTTGTTGGTTTTCAATTTGAAAACAGTTCTGGTGTCAACTGCTATGCTAATGTAGTGGTTAATGTTTTGTTTTCTCTAGAAACTTTAAAACAAGAGATTGTGGTCAATTCGGATCAGAGATTTTGCAGTTTGTTGAATTCTGTGTTAAAGAAATGTAGCACTGATAGAACAAAAATAGAAACTGTGTCTGAAATTCGAAATCTGTTAGACAGATGTTCAGGTCAAACACAATTCTCTCAAAATATTCAGCAAGATTGTCAGGAGTTTTTAATGTATATGCTTGATGTATTGCATGATGAAGGTGTTTGGGCTTTCTTATCAATGGCAGCATGACTGCGAGAACTGTAGGGTATCAAGTACTACTAGTGTAGACTCAGAAAAATTTATATATTTAACTTTGCCAGACAGTAAATCAGTGTCCTTTAATAAGCTAGTAAAAGCAGCTGATCACAACATGGAGTGTAGCCAATGTAAGTCTGAAATGTTGTCAACATTATTTATACGAACATATGGCCAGTATGTTATTTTAATGTTCCAACGATGTAGGCCTGATGGAACAAAATTGACAACTTTGATTAAAAATTGTGTGGCTTCACAGTTGTCAATATCAGGAAGGACGTTTGTAACTGCATCAATTATATATCATGACGGTCCTTCAATAACATCAGGACATTACACAGCTTATTTAAAGTCTAGAAATGGCTGGTCATTCTGCAATGATTCTGTTTTAACTTTTAAAAAGAAATTGCCTTTTGACCTTAAAAATTCTTACCTGGTGTTTTTAAAACCAAAATTTTAGGGAAGGAATCTCTGGATTTGCTCTGAGGAATTTCAAGAGGTTCTAATGGCTCCTACACAATTTGGCCTTGAGGATAAGTGTAGAACAGAGTCAAAAGTTATTTTTGAGTTTTAAATAGTTCCTGGAAAAAAAGAAGGTTTTCTTACAGAAAGTGGTGGGCACGGATTAGTTAAAGGACAACAGAGTATTTCCCAAAGCAAACGGTGTTCTTACCATAACACTTGACGTCATGGAAAAATAGCTGCACTTTGAATGAGTTCAGAAAAACTGTTTCTTTTTATAAGCTAATTCAAGCAGCCAATAAAAACATGGAGTAGAGGTAATGCAAGTCTGCAATGCTGTCTAGATTATTTGACCAAACTTTTGGTTATAATGTCATTTTAAAATTCCAACTATATAAACCTGATGAAAGTAAGTCTTCAACTTTAATTACAAATGTTGTGGCTACACAGTCGTTTATTTTAGGAAGAATATTTTTAACTGCAGCTATTATATGACATGATGGTCCTTTGACAAGATCCGCTTATTACACAGCTTATTGAAAATGTAAAAAAAGCTGCTGTTTCGTAAATGATTCCTATTTGACTACGATACAATGTTGCCTTTTTACTTAAAAATATTCTTACTTTCTGTTTTCAGAAAAGAGAATTTAGGGTAGGTAACTGGTCTATAATGATTCTAGGGGTTGATATAATTTTATCTACTGTTTTAAATTGCTTTGTGATTAAAAGTGATGTAGAGAATTAAATAATTGTAGTAGTGATAGAGGTAGTGTAAGTCTGCTTCATAGTAAGCAGTATCAGTGTCATAGGAAATGTGGAACATGAGTGAGCAAGAAGGGTAAGATATTACTAGTCCAGGATTGTGAAAGTGATCTTGAACGTTTTCTTTCTCAAAGTTGCGGAAATACAAAATGACGGGATTTGCTTAGAAGAATTCCAAGAGTTATAAATGGCTCTTACACGATTTGGCCTTGTGGAAACGTGTGGTAGAGAGCGAGAAGTCATTTATTGTATGTAATATATTTTTCAAAACGATGGAGGTTTTCTTTCAGAAAGTGGCGGGCTGAAAATAATAGCAGCACAACAGAGTGTAAGCTGTTCATAGGACATCATTCGACGTCATGGAAAGTAAGTTAATTTTAAGGAGTTCTGATTTCTGATTTGTCATGTTGTATGGGTTTTTTAAACACAATCATTTTGATTGTGTTTTTTTTTCCCCGCTGTTATATGATGAATACCTTCAAGTCACTGTTTTTAGTGAAATTTGATAAATTCTGAGAACAGCAAAAATAAACCATTTAACATGTATAATTAATTCTGTACTTTTTGTATTTATGATATACATTTAGAAATGTGTAGTAGACATGAAGAAGCTGAGGCTTCTGTAAGTGTCAAAGTTGTTGCATACAGTGCTCACATTCTACGTAGTCTTTCATATGATAGACTACATTTCCACAATGAGATACCTAAGCAAAGGAAACACAGGTGATGTGATTGTGAAATGAGGAAAAGAAACTCCACATTTTTCAATTACATTACCTGTGTTTCCTAACATTACGAATCACATTGTGCAGATGAGGTTTAGGCCTGTCCAGAGAGATAGAGGAGGTCTGGCCTTTGTTCAAGAGTGCAGTGGACATGACTCACTTCGTTGGTAGGCCTGCACATGTATTATCTCCTCTGTACTTTTCAAGAAGCTAAATTTCATCTGCAAAACTGAGTAGGACTCACCTGAAAGAAATCTGTGGATAGGCTACACCTTATCAGCATCTAGAAACAATCATTTAAAATGTTAAGGGCAGTTTTATGAAGGCTGTGTGCCTCTTTTGCGCCGCTGTTCCGTCACTTTTGTGTAAAAGATGCACCATGTTGCAAGATAGGCCTCAGTTCATTTCCAGCAAGATACCGTCACTTTAAAATGTATATAATTAGTACTGTGTAGGGGGCATGCAGAAGCTGAGGCTTCAGTAAGTGTCAAAGTTGTTGCATGCAGTGCGTACTCTTTCATATGCTGGACAACATCTGCACAATGAGATACCTAACCAAAGGAAACACAAGTGATGTGATTGTGAAATGAGCAAAAGAAATTGCACGTTTTTCAAATACATTACCTGTGTTTCCTAACATTACGAATCACATTGTGCAGATGAAGTTTAGGCTTGTCCAGGGAAACAGAGGAGGTCTGAACTTTATTGGTAGGCCTGCACATGTATTATCTCCTCTGTACTCTTCAACAAGCCTAAATTTCATCTGCAACCCTGAGTAGGCCTCACCTGAAACAAACGTCTGGATAGGACACACCTTATTGCCATCCTGAAATAATCATTTAAAATGTTAGGAACAGTTTTATGATGATTGTGCACCTCTTTTGCGCTGCCATTGCGTCACTTTTGTGAGACAACAGCAGTGCAAAAGATGCACCATGTTCCAAGATAGGCCTCACTTCATCTGCATCAAGATACTGTTAGTTTAAAATGTATATCTTTAGGACTGTGTAGGGGGCCTGGAGAAGCAGAGGCTTCTGTAAGTGTCAAAGTTGTTGAAAAACTGTTTGTCCTTCAATCTTTTCCCTTGTCTTTTCTAATTTTTAAATACATGTTTTAATATTTTTCAAATGTTTGTTCTCTCTTTCACAGATTGAAAGTATAAAAATAACAAGTGACTAAGTTAACGACAATTATAAGGTAAATGTTTTGTACTCTTTTCGTTAAATTTCTATCACATTTAACTACTATTAGTTCCACTGCTTCATTTCTTTAACCCTCACTTTCCTGCCTTTGCTACTTCCCTCATTCCTTTCTCTATTACTTACTTACTCTACTCCTTCCACTCCTTTTCTCAGTCCCTCTCTTCTCATAGTTCCTCACTCTTGTTCACTCACTCCGTCTCTATTACTCTTAGTGTCTCTGACTGATCACTCTTTCACTACTTGTTCATTATGCTTTCTCTGTGTAGTTGAAGCACACTAAGGGGCATATTATGAACACAGCCAATAAAATTATTGCTGCTTTTATCGGCAGAATACTGCTGCAAAAGCGGCTTTAGCGGCAGTTTTCTGCCGCAAAAGCGGCTTTAGCGACACATTTCTGCCAACAAAAGCTGCAAAACTTTTATTGCCTATGTTGATAATATGCCCCTATGTTATTTACATTTCTTTGCTGTTTCAATTATTCCTTTTCTGTTACTTCTTCTTTTCTGCTTTCTGTTTTTTCTCTCTGTTATTCCACATGTTTTAATCTTATTTTGAACATTCACTCACATTCTCTAAGAAACTCTTCTTTGTTATTCTTCTACTCTCCTTTTTTTCTTTCACTTCCTTATCTATTTTGTGTTTCACAATTATACCCTCTTCCATCTTTTCTTCGGTAAATAGATCTATTAAACAGTATCTCTGGTTTAGTCCCTATAGCTGTCTTTCTTTTAACATTACTCTCTGTTTACTTCCCTTATACTTACTCTTCTTTTTTTTAAAAAAAAATTTTGGTTCGCTCCCGGTTCGCGTACCGGGGAGCGAACCGGGAAGCGAACCAAAAGAAATACAGGTTGCCAGAGTGCTAAACATTCTAGCAATTTTTTTATGAAGGGGAGGTAGTTCTGAAAAGAACTTTTTTTTAATGTTTCTGTTATTTTATATATATTTATTTTTTCTGAAAATTTTTAGTTTTTTTGTATTTTTTGAACAATTTTATGTTTTTTTTGGGTTTTTTGGGGGAAACAACGAAAAACAGGCATTAGAAAGGGTTCAACAGGAGCAAAAAAAAAATTTTTTTTTGTGCCGTTTTGAGCACTTGTGGTTTTCATATGCTCTGTTTATCAAATTGATACTCATATTTGCACATGAGAGTAAGTTACCACAATAAAGACACACTATCTTCATGTGCACAAAATTTTCTTGAATGTTTGGCACTGTTTCCCGTGCCTCTGGCCCCGACAGAGTTACCTGTGCCGATGTACTGGCCACAGGAGTTGGTGGGTTGTCTTGGAGGTCACGCATCTCTGCCATGCTGTAATTCAGTGGATGCCACCTCTGCATATGACGGTGCATAGTATAGTTGCCGAAACTATACTTTTTATTTGTGCCTCTAGATAAATCTTCTTTGCATATGAGGCATGTCACATAGCGAGCATTCACTTTTTTTGTCCTTGAGGAAAAGAAAAAAACTGCCAAATAAAACTATTTTTGTGGTGAGATATCCGGGGCTCCTCACGTAAAAACTGTCTTGGCTGTACTTCCTCTTCCTCTTCTTCATCCTCTTCCTCCTCTGTGTTGGGAAGGAACTGTGGAGGTGGTCCTCTCTTCCTTGGTGGTGGTGGGGGTGCACCAGCTGCAGCTACTACTGAAGCCATTTTCTACTAAGCAAAATAGGTCTTCCTTTCACAAAGTTGAAAGTCAGAGTGAGAAAAAAGGTGGGGGCTTTCATCATTTTGGAAAAAAAAGTAGTTCTAAACCAATGAAAAGTGTTGTTTTTAGGTCACATGACCTAGCCTTACATCATTAGGAAACCAAAAGTGAAATGAACAAGTCACGTGACCTGTTACGCTTACGTTACGCGCTGCGGGCCGCGCCCCGGATCGCTTCCGGGGAGCTGCGCTTCGCGCCTCGGTGCGCGTACCGGAGCGTACCGTACCGGAGCACTTCCGGGTGCGCTAACGCGGCGCGTCATAAGACGCATTACGTGACAACGCGATACGTCGCGCTTCCGCAACGCGTCACGATGTTGATTTCTAACGCGGCAGTTGTGCGAACGGAACGTTTACCGGTTCGCGTACCGAGTCGCGGCACCAAATTGAGCTAACGGGAAGCTACCCGGTTCGCGGACCGGGAGCGAACCAAAACATAATAATAACATTTTTTTTTATTAATAAACATATAAAATATATTTTTTGATTTAAAGAAGAATACATTTTAAAGCTTTTGATATTTGCTATTAAAAAACCATTGAAATTCACAGAAAAAACCATAGGTTATAGACCATATATAGTTAGGAATTAGCATTTACAAAACCTTGAAAATTCACTGAAAAAACCATAGGTTATAGACCATATATAGTTAGGAATTAGCATTTAAAAAACCTTATTTTACTCACACAAAACCATTGAAATTCCATATATAGTTAGTTGCACTAACTATATATCGCGCACCCGCAATCCACTGCTGATGATGTCACATATTACATCATTCATGACATGGTCAGTGACATCACTGATGACATCTCAAATGACATCACTGATGACATCTCAAATGACATCACTGATGACATCACTGATGACATCTCAAATGACATCACTGATGACATCACTGATGACATCTCATTTGACATTACTGATCACATCACTGATGACATCATTCATGTGATAATACGATGAACCTCTTCAGACTCTAATATAACCTTAGATACACTCAGTGTAAGCTGCGGGCCGCGCCCCGGATCGCTTCCGGGGAGCTGCGCTTCGCGCCTCGGTGCGCGTACCGGAGCCCTTCCGGGTGCGCTAACGCGGCGCGTCATAAGACGCATTACGTGACAACGCGATACGTCGCGCTTTCGCGACGCGTCACGATGTTTTCTAACGCGGCAGTTGCGCGAACGGAACGTTTACCGGTTCGCGTACCGAGTCGCGGCACCAAATTGAGCTAACGGGAAGCTACCCGGTTCGCGGACCGGGAGCGAACCAAAACATAATAATACATTTTTTTTTATTAATAAACATATAAAATATATTTTTTGATTTAAAGAAGAATACATTTTAAAGCTTTTGATATTTGCTATTAAAAAACCATTGAAATTCACAGAAAAAACCATAGGTTATAGACCATATATAGTTAGGAATTAGCATTTACAAAACCTTGAAAATTCACTGAAAAAACCATAGGTTATAGACCATATATAGTTAGGAATTAGCATTTAAAAAACCTTATTTTACTCACACAAAACCATTGAAATTCCATATATAGTTAGTTGCACTAACTATATATCGTGCACCCGCAATCCACTGCTGATGATGTCACATATTACATCATTCATGACATGGTCAGTGACATCACTGATGACATCACTGATGACATCTCAAATGACATCACTGATGACATCACTGATGACATCTCAAATGACATCACTGATGAAGTCACTGATGACATCTCAAATGACATCACTGATGACATCACTGATGACATCTCATTTGACATTACTGATCACATCACTGATGACATCATTCATGTGATAATACGATGAACCTCTTCAGACTCTAATATAACCTTAGATACACTCAGTGTAAACAGACACTCACAGACTGTCACTCATCCATGGAGTTACTCACACACCTAGTCAGTCATGCAAAGAATCAATCACACCTCCATTTCCTCAACTATACAGTTATACACACCTTACTTATTCAAACATATACTAACACATATTTACTCTCTTATACAATCCCTGATACAAGTTCACAATGATCCATACAGCCACTCACACATTCACTAGCTCTTATGCACAGTTATTTATATATGTCAAGTCTCACATGTACTGTGTTTTACATATGTACTTACTTTGACATGTAGCACTGAGATATCCATTCACTCACCAATACACTCATGCACACAGTCAACCGCCCATACAGCTGTTTCCACATGCACTTTTGAACCCATACATCTAGTGAATCAACTGCTCACACATCTATGCACAGAGTCATACACCTCCCAGCCACCCACACACACACTCAGTCTCCCATACAAATACTTGGGCAACCAATCAATAACCCATATAGTTAGTCATATAGCTAATGATCAACACATGCAGCAGATTACAGAACAACAGACACAATGATGCACAAATTAAAACAGTTTAGTCACTAACCCATGCACTCAGTGAGACACATTTAATCACTCACTCATACAGTCAGTCATGCACCTACTAAATGCTTCATCCAGACACTTATACATCCACTCATTCTTCAATATGTAAGACATATTTTAACTTTACAGAAACATACAGTCACTGGATGTTGTCATCAGTGATGTCATCAGTGATGTAATTTGAGATGTCATCAGTGATGTCATCAGTGATGTCACTGACCATGTCATGAATGATGTAATATGTGACATCATCAGCAGTGGATTGCGGGTGCGCGATATATAGTTAGTGCAACTAACTATATATGGAATTTCAATGGTTTTGTGTGGGTAAAATAAGGTTTTTTAAATGCTAATTCCTAACTATATATGGTCTATAACCTATGGTTTTTTCAGTGAATATATATATATATATATATATATACATATATATATATATATATATATATGTATATATTACCTACTGGCGATAGCCAGTAGGTATATATAGTTAGGATTTTTTTCCTATGGGATTTTTGAAAATTCTATGTCGAATAACTTTGGCGTTTGAGGACAGAATTGGCTGACATTTTCAGGAAAATGGAACATTTTGTTTCTGAGCAGCCCCTGAAAATATGGGGGGGTTTCGTCAAGGGGGGGCCAAGAAAAAAGGGGGGTCCCAAAACGTGTTTTTCCCATGCAATTTTCCATAGGGCGGTTGGCCTCACTTTTAGCCTGAACGGCTGAATGGATTTACACCAAACTTGGCAAAATTGTAGGGACTGGTAGCCCGATGTGCCTTTGCTATGTCTCAAGATATAGGCTCCAGTGGTTTTTACGAAAATTAACTTTGAAAAATATATATTGGGCTACATTGGGCTATATATATGTTGGAGCCCAAATGTAGCCCAATGTAGCCCAATGTAGCCCAAAGATGGCCACCAGAGACAAAAAAAAACAAATGTAGCCCAAATATCAGCCAGATGTAGCCCAACTATAGCCCAATGACAGAATGTCCCAGAGTGTTCTAAAGAACAACTAGAGTGCTAACAGTCCTACTTATTACAAAGGTATGGCACACCTGAAGCCATCTTGATTGGAATAAAGTGGTAACTCTTAAAACATTTAATTTAAAAAGGAACAAAATGAGGGGGTTCATTTTGCCATTGAAAGTATGATTAGCGAATATATGACGAAATCCCGCATACCATCAGTCCGCAAAAAAAACCCGCATGTACTATTAGGCCGCAAATTAAAATAACGAAAACTTTTAGAACGAATATGCCTTTAGCATACACTAAACAACTAAACTACCCTAAACCCTAAAACACTACGCCCAGCATGACCCTACACTACGCAAACACTACAACACTACCCAAAACCCTAAAACACTACACCCCAGCATGACCCTACACTACGCAAACACTACAACACTACCCTAAACCCTAAAACACTACCCCCAGCATGACCCTACACTACGCAAACACTACAACACTACCCAA
This sequence comes from Lissotriton helveticus, assembly GCF_964261635.1. NCBI lineage: Eukaryota > Metazoa > Chordata > Amphibia > Caudata > Salamandridae > Lissotriton > Lissotriton helveticus. Next base: position 488,638,135 of record NC_136069.1, read on the forward strand.
AACCCTAAAACACTACACCCCAGCATGACCCTACACTACGCAAACACTACAACACTACCCTAAACCTTAAAACACTACCCCCAGCATGACCCTACACTACGCAAACACTACAACACTACGCTAAACCCTAAAACACTACCCCCAGCATGACCCTACACTACGCAAACACTACAACACTACCCTAATCCCTAAAACACTACCCCCAGCATGACCCTACACTACGCAAACACTACAACACTACCCTAAACCCTAAAACACTACCCCCAGCATGACCCTACACTACGCAAACACTACAACACTACCCTAAACCCTAAAACACTACCCCCAGCATGACCCTACACTACGCAAACATTACAACACTACCCAAAACCCTAAAACACTACCCCCAGCATGACCCTACACTACGCAAACACTACAACACTACCCAAAACCCTAAAACACTACCCCCTAGCATGACCCTACACTACGCAAACACTACAACACTACCCAAAACCCTAAAACACTACCCCCAGCATGACCCTACACTACGCAAACACTACAACACTACCCAAAACCCTAAAACACTACCCCCAGCATGACCCTACACTACGCAAACACTACAACACTACCCAAAACCCTAAAACACTACACCCCAGCATGACCCTACACTACGCAAACACTACAACACTACCCAAAACCCTAAAACACTACACCCCAGCATGACCCTACACTACGCAAACACTACAACACTACCCAAAACCCTAAAACACTACCCCCAGCATGACCCTACACTACACAAACACTACAACACTACCCTAAACCCTAAAATACTACACCCCAGCATGACCCTACACTACGCAAACACTACAACACTACCCAAAACCCTAAAACACTACCCCCAGCATGACCCTACACTACGCAAACACTACAACACTATCCTAAACCCTAAAACACTACGCCCAGCATGACCCTACACTACGCAAACACTACAACACTACCCTAAACCCTAAAACACTAGCCCCAGCATGACCCTACACTACGCAAACACTACAACACAACCCTAAACCCTAAAACACTACCCCCAGCATGACCCTACACTACACAAACACTACAACACTACCCTAAACCCTAAAACACTACCCCCAGCATGACCCTACACTACGCAAACACTACAACACAACCCTAAACCCTAAAACACTACCCCCAGCATGACCCTACACTAAACAACCACCACAACTCTACACTACACTAACACAACACTACACTACACAATCACTAACCCACGAAAAAATTAACACAAACCCACTTACCTCTCTCGTCATCGTGGTTTTCACAACGCAAATGCATTTACCATACATGCCTTTAAAACGTAATTCTTTGTAAAGGCATGCGCGATAAATGCACATGCGTTTTGAAAAACTGCGGGATAATGGTATGCGAGGTCAATGACCTTGCGGGATAATGGTATGCGGACTGAAAGTCTGCAGGATAAAAAATGCGGGAAAATGGCTGCAAACCATGATTAGCAGCAGACTTCCCTGGTGAGCACTAGCTTTACTACAGTGATCTAATGAGCAACTAGAGTGCTAACATTCAGAATTTATGGCAAATGTGTGACACATCTGAATGCCTTCTTGATAGAACCAAAGTAAACAAGCATTGAAAATGCAATAGATCTCGCCCTCGTTTAAGTTAAAGCCATTCTGTTTGTAATGAGGTGGCTTTTTAGCTTTGCTTTTATTAGTGTTTTTAAAACTTTCATGTAAATAGCATGCATATGTATGCATATATGTATATGTATGCATGCATTTATATTTATATAGATATGCAGATTATATATGTTTATATATGTATATTACCAACTGGCGATAGCCAGTGGGTATATATAGTTAGGATTTTTCCTCTATGGGATTTCTGAAAATTCTATGTCTAATAACTTTGGCGTTTGTGGACGGAATTGGCTGAAATTCTCAGGAAAATGGCACATTTTGTTTCCGAGCAGCCCCTGAAAATTTGGGGGGGGGTTCGTCAAGGGGGGGCCGAGAAAAAAGGGGGGTCCCAAAACGCGTTTTTCCCATTCATTTTTCCATAGGGCGGTTGGACTCACTTTTAGCTCGAACGGCTGAATAGATTTACATGAAACTTGGCAAAATTGTAGATATGGTTTGCCCGACGTGCCTTTGCTATGTCTCAATATATGTGCTCCAGTGGATTTTGAGAAATTAACGTTTAAAAAAATATATATATCTGTGACAGCTGTGGAAAAGTAAATTTTGCCATGTTGTATGTGCCTACGTGTTCCCCATGTTATGTTATATGTGCATGATCGATATGCATGTATTCCCTTCTGATCAATTAAAGACGCAATTACAGTTGTGTCCATCTCTATTATGTCAGTTTCCAGTCCTCGTGAAAGCTACGAATATTAGGCCTATGTAAAGCTACGTTGCCACATTTCACAGTGTGCACGTTAATTCATTGAATTGTCCCCGTTTCTAGGCCTCAAAAGGGCCCGGACTCAGATTCAGCTCCTGTTTCCTGAACCCTCTCCGAGGAGCGATACAGCCCCCACCTGCATCCCTGACCCTTAGCTTACTTCTTGCCACGCAGTGCCCGGCCCGGCCTGGCTATGCCTCCCAGTCTGCCAAGAGTATGTTATGTTTCTAGTTATCAGTCCAGCCCTCCTTCTCTGCATTCCTAAGCTACTGAATCGCATCAATAGTTTCCGTCATAGTCTAGCCTTTATGTCTCCATGTAAGAGAAATACTGTATTAATATTCATGGAATATTCCTCGCACACGCACTACATGTAGAATAATGCATGCACCAGTCTTAATGTCTGTTAGCCTTTGCTCTGATAACTTTTGGATTTCTATCAACATGTACTCTAAACACCAGATACTAGATATGCCTGGGTACATGTCGCTCTGACACTCCAGACTTTAGTCTCCTCTTCTAGCGCAGAAGTCATAGCCCCCAGTTCTCCCTGGTAACACGTCATTGCCAGTTTGTGCGCACCACTAGGTTAGAGGTCCCAGCTGCTCAGGTAGCCCCCTCCATGTTTCCGCCCCTTTTATGACATATTCTGTTACATTTGCATCACATGTCTATGTACACGCCTTCTTGTTGCATCAGTTTTGCCCTTATCTTTCGCGACTGCTACAAACCCCGCCTACTGCTACGCCTACTGTATTGAATGTAATGTAATTGTTTTAACTATAAATATTGTGCACCGATATTAAAGTTTGCTAGCCAATTCCCAGATCCTGCCCGACAGCTGTCGGGCCCTGCCATCCTATTCCCGTACAGGCTGTCCTGTTCCTGTCCATTATGCTTGATTAAAGCCTGTCAACTCCAACTACCTCGAATCTTGACTCTTATTTATTGAGCTACCTGTTTATTGATTATAGTCAAAAATAGATCCGGTAATAATTTATTTATTTACCACATAATGGCGCCCGAATAGGTACTTGCCCTTTCCCCACGCGCCGGAGAAGCCACGCAGGCCCCCTGATCCTCTGCAGCCGTGACGGAACCATACCGTGCACGTGCAGATATTTCTGCTTCAAGTATCCCTCAGGCCCACGGAGGAGACGGAGGTTGCGGTCCAGCATCCAGACGAGGCGGTGAAGGAACGCGGCGAGTCCCGACCAGAGCCCAAGCCGAGAGTCCAAGGTCCGAGGTATCCGGAGGCCCACCTGTAACTGAAGTCCGAAGTCCGTCCGTCCGTCGTCGTAGCAGTCCAGTCCAGTCCGAGGCCTGCCGTTCTTGCTGCCCGGTGAGTACCGTTGCTGGGGTAGTATCTAGACAGGGTCAATTAATTTGTCTCTGGTCCGTGGGTTTGGGTACGCAAATCCAACACGAAGTGTTCACTTAGGTGGGCGCGGGTCCTGACGTGTCTCTTTATGGGACCGGTAAGTTTCGTGCTGTTTTAGCAGTGCATCCAGTCATTCTAGTAAAGTTTCTGTTCTAGTAAGTTCTGTTTCTCGAGAAATTTATGTGTTCCGTTTTCAGTATTTCAGGTAATATTCTGTCCGAACTGTTATTTTAAATGTTATTTCATGTGTTTTCAATGTTGTGGTATGAGTGATTTGTTTTCTTAAAGTTATTATTGTGTTTATCGTGTATTGTATTGTGTCCAGCCTTAGTTATGCCTCTGTTCACGAAATTACGTCAGTTAAGAACTAGAAAAGGTCTGCTCGAAGAAGCAGTTCCTGTCCCGCCTAGGGACAGTCCAGGTCATTTTATGTATCATAAGCATGGCATAAGTGCCATATTATATCTAGACTTATGGGTGGAGTACACCAAAGAATTAGAAGAGAAATATAGATGGCCCGTATCAGGTACGTGGGATGCCGAGTGCATCATGCGAGTAGAAGAAGTATTATGGAAAAAGAAAGCCAGACAGTCCCAGAAAGACGCCATCGAGTTATGGCGCAAAGAATCTCATAAAAGAACCGAAAAAGAAATCAGAAAGTCAGAATTAAGTAGGGAATCCTCAGAAAGAGCCCAAGAAAGGGAATTAATCGAAATAGGTGAACGAGTAGAAGCCGAACAGTCAGACAGACAGAGAAATGCCCTTATTAAGGGTATGTATCCTCTTCTTGCCGAGGGCTTGCCAAAAGCAACCCCGGAAGCACCATGTAATTTTCCGCTGCCATTAGTTCCGATTAAGCTACATCACAAACCGACCGCAGCTGATATTTTTCTCTCGTCCTATTTGGACGACACAGTCCCAGAATATGCAAATCCTGCTCCGCCAGCTCCCGTAAATAATGTAATTCCTGTTCCTCCAGCCACCGGGGCACCTGTTACAGCACCTGTTACGGCAGCCCCGGTCCAGCCCGTAGTACAAGTTCCCGCTACATCGGTCACTCTGCCAGCACGAAGAGTATCAGTCGACGATTCCAGTTTAGGAGCCGCGGGGGGAAGTCCTTCGGGAACCCCGCCGCAACACAAACGTCTGTCATTACATGAACGTGCGTTACAGCGTACGCCCAAACAGCAGTCCGTTGCAGATATCAAGCGAGCTCTTACCGAATGCCGTTATGATCCAGTCCCAGGCGATGATAATATGGTTATATATTCATTGCGTATAAGACGGGTGACCGAATATTTGGACACCCTACCGAATATGAAAGAATATCTAGACAGAATATATTGTTTCATCCGTACAGGAGTAGATCCAGAAAGTATTGGCGAGGCCATGTCTCAAAGTAAAGCCGAGATCCAGCTCATGCTTTTAAGGTTTCTAATTAATTGTTTAATAAGGGAACAAGATTATCCAACTAAAGATCCGACCGAAATGAAAGTCCTGACAAGGTGGAGTGATCATATAGCCGAGGGAAGACACAAGACACTAGGTAGTATAGAGAGTATGTACAAGAAAATTCGTAAGGAAATAATAAGGTTACACGAGAAACGCAAAGCAGCACAAGTAACCGAGAAAGAAGACGACTCTTCTACTGAAGAGGTAGACGACGAGAATCCCTCCAGAATAGCGTATGTAGGTAGAACTAGACTTCCTGACCGGCATTCACGCCTAGAACACAAGAAAGTTTTTCCTCTTCCAGCACCGGAACAAGGTTCTCTTGAGCAAGTATTTCAAGCTACCGATCACATTCTGAAATCACGAATCGGTTATAGTGAACTTAGTACCATGCATGAACAAGAACTAGTCCGGTCAGCAGTCCGATGGACTACCGATTCTACCACTTTTCCAGACGAAATAGTGGCACAAATGTTTCTGAAACTGCCCCCAGCCGAGCAGCGACTGGTGGGTATGTATATGATCCAGTACCTCATTACCCTGTATGAGGGTCAACATTCTGATCCAGGTCCGTTACATGATGTTCTGAACGAGTTACTCCAGTATAGATGGAAAGGTTTAGGTACCGATTTAATTAGTGTCATTCTAGAACAGCGCCACAAATATGGAACGTTCCTGAATCCGCATTTTGTTCACGTATCACCTCCAGAAAGTAAACCATTTTACATAGATAGACAGCATCCGTTACGAGAAGTACACCCAGTTAGGACAGCGGGTGGTGAAATGCAACGAGTATTTGTTTACACCCCTGTCACAAAGATGGAACTCTTAGAGATGAAGAAATTAATTCCTTGTCACGATAAAGATCCAGCAGGGTTCCATCGAGAATTAAAGGACATGCTCCGTATGGGAGAATACACGTATCCAGATATTATTAAAATGCTAAAGGTCCTGTTGCCCGCAGGGGTATATGAAAAACTCAAGGAAAAAGAATGGGAGGTGGGAGAGAAAAAGATTGATTGGACAGCTCTAGAAGCTGAAGATAATATACGAGTACCAGGTACCGGTCTTGGGGACAAATGTAAAGAATTGCCCGAGTTATTGATACAAGTTTTGCCAAGGTTACTAGCCACGAAAAAGGAAGATTGGGATGCAATCTCAGCATGTAAACAGAAACAGGATGAAGACACTAGTGATTTTTATTCTAGATTTGAAAAATGTTTTATTATTAATAGTGGTTTGAAGACAAGTAGCGAATCGTACCCTCATCTTTTTGTTTCTAAACTAGTCGAGAATTCAAGTCCACAAGTTAAAAATCGAGTTTTGAAAGTCGAAAGTACCTGGCAAGCTAGTACTCCGTCACAAATGCTCCAGATGCTCCAGTATCACCAGAATAGAATCAGGGAAGAGCAAGAACACGAAAGGAGACGTATGAAAGACACGAAAATGAAAGTACTAGTTGCACAATCTGTTCCACAAGACAGTCAGAAGAGGGGTCCAAATCAAGTCAGTCATCCTGCAGCTCCCGTTAAAGGGACTTGCAATTATTGTAAACAGCCAGGTCATTTTATAAACGAGTGTGCAGTTCTGAAACACAACATAGCAACTGGTAAGACTAAAGAAAGACCACGTCCGCCTAGACAAGAACAAGTTTCACAGACTTCTCAGGCACCACAGAATGCACAACAGACAGTTCCAGCACCGCAGCCTATAGCTGCAACACAGCATGTTACACAGCAGATGTACCAGTATGCCCAGACAGAGTATCCAGAGTATCAACAGTATTCATGAAACAGCCTAGAGAGGGAGGTAGGCTTGTCTCTCATCGAGATACCTGTAGATCAAGAGGGTCCCTATGTACACAGTCAAGTATTAGGGAAAGACAGAAAGTTTTTGATTGATACAGGGGCAAGTAGGACTACTATCAGTCATGACGAGGTTCCAGGGGCTCCGCTCTCAGGCTCTAAAAATGTTTCCCTTGGATTTTCAGGAAAGCCTATCGTTAACGAGATTTCAAAGCCAGTTTCTCTAGAAGTTGGTCCATTGTCCCGAACTACTGATTTGTTACTTACGAAATCATGTCCAGAAAACTTGTTAGGCATTAAAACATTGAAAGAATTAGGTGCAGTTATTTGCTGCTCCCCAGAAGGAATCCGATTATTTTTGCGTGACTTTAAAGGTCACTATGTATTACGTGATTTTGATCCAAGGTTACTAAATGTTCCACAGCATTTATGGGCGCAAGGTCCAACTGATGTAGGTTTTATGCAAATCACACCCCATCGTGTGACCCTCAAGCAAGGTATAGTCTTGCCAAGAATCAGACAGTACAGATTGCCGCCTGAGGCTGTAGCAGCCTTATCCAAAATTATTGACGAGCTCATTGCTCAAGGAGTGGTTGTAGAAACTGACTCCAATGTATGTAATTCTCCTATCATTCCAGTCATGAAACGTACTGATCCAAATGCACCTCCAGTATATCGATTAGTAATTGACCTTCGAGAGCTTAACAAATGTATCATACCCCAGTATCCAGTAGTCCCAGATATTTCTTCTCTATTGACAGCCATTGATTCTGAAGCTACATTTTTCACTGTTATCGACCTCAAGAATGCATTTTTCAGTGTCCCCATTCATCCAGACAGCCAGTACCTTTTCGTTTTTTGTTTAAATGGAAGAAGCTATAAATTCACACGAGCTCCTCAAGGTTTCACAGAAAGTCCTAGTATTTACAGTCAGGCACTTAAAAGACAACTAGACAATATTCACATGCCAACTGACACTGCCCTGCTCCAGTATGTCGATGATCTACTGATCACAGCCCGTTCTGAGCGTGACTGCGAGCGTGCGTCACTTACAGTTCTGTATTTCCTAGCCGAGATGGGGCACAAGGTGTCCCCTTCCAAACTACAGTTCTGTGTCCAGCAAGTGATCTACTTAGGCCACTTGCTGTCCAAGTGGGGTAGGCAGTTGACACCAGACCGTATCCAGTTAATAGCGAGTCTTCCACAGCCCAAGACACAGAAGGAGGTACGTGCTTTTATTGGCCTCACTTCTTATTGCAGACAATGGATTCCTCAGTATGCATTTCTAGCCAAGCCACTGATACAGTTAACGACACAGGAGACAGCCGTATCGACTGTTCTCCCTTGGACATCTGAACATACACTTAGTTTTAATGAATTAAAGAAAGCCCTATGCCAAGCACCTGTTCTAGCAACACCTAACTACAGTAAGCCTTTTACACTTTTTGTCACAGAACGCGATGGTACTGCACTATCTGTTCTCACACAAGATCAAGCAGGTCAGTACAAACCCTGTGCTTATTTCTCGAGCACATTAGATCCAGTAGCCCAGGCTCTGCCTGCGTGCCTCAAGTCAAATTTGAGTGCAATAAACGATGGATTTAGGCCCAGATCCTTGTACTGGGGTGAATGTAAGACATTGATCTACATTCTGTCCATCAAATTGTTTTTTGTAATTTTCTCCCTGAGTGTACTGGGGTAGTCCAGACGTGGGTCCCAGAGCCTCCACACCACTGGAGTCAAGCTAGCCGGGCTGATGAGAGGTGTTACCTCGAAACCGGTCCGGTCCTCGGATGCTTGATTCCGGTCTGGGAAAGATATGGCTGTTGTAGTTCGGACTGGACTGTTCCCATGGGGCACAGGGTCAGAGCTGATTTGCATAAAGCCATTATCTGACCCAGGGTGGTGTGGAGTGCAAAAAACGATGGATTTAGGCCCAGATCCTTGTACTGGGGTGAATGTAAGACATTGATCTACATTCTGTCCATCAAATTGTTTTTTGTAATTTTCTCCCTGAGTGTACTGGGGTAGCCCAGACGTGGGTCCCAGAGCCTCCACACCACTGGAGTCAAGCTAGCCGGGCTGATGAGAGGTGTTACCTCAAAACCGGTCCGGTCCTCGGATGCTTGATTCCGGTCTGGGAAAGATATGGCTGTTGTAGTTCGGACTGGACTGTTCCCATGGGGCACAGGGTCAGAGCTGATTTGCATAAAGCCATTATCTGACCCAGGGTGGTGTGGAGTGCAAAAAACGATGGATTTAGGCCCAGATCCTTGTACTGGGGTGAATGTAAGACATTGATCTACATTCTGTCCATCAAATTGTTTTTTGTAATTTTCTCCCTGAGTGTACTGGGGTAGCCCAGACGTGGGTCCCAGAGCCTCCACACCACTGGAGTCAAGCTAGCCGGGCTGATGAGAGGTGTTACCTCGAAACCGGTCCGGTCCTCGGATGCTTGATTCCGGTCTGGGAAAGATATGGCTGTTGTAGTTCGGACTGGACTGTTCCCATGGGGCACAGGGTCAGAGCTGATTTGCATAAAGCCATTATCTGACCCAGGGTGGTGTGGAGTGCAAAAAACGATGGATTTAGGCCCAGATCCTTGTACTGGGGTGAATGTAAGACATTGATCTACATTCTGTCCATCAAATTGTTTTTTGTAATTTTCAAGTCAGTTGCAGCCACAGCTCTAGCTATCAGACAAAGTGATTCCATAGTGTTAGGACATTCCCTGACAGTACAAGTCCCACACTCCGTGGAAGTTCTTTTAAACCGAACACAGACTCAGCACTTGACAATTGCACGTTTAACAGGTTATGAACTGACACTGTTCCAGCCACACGTAGAAATCAGACGCTGCAACATTCTAAATCCTGCTACACTGTTACCGTCAGTTACTTCAAATCCTGCCACACATGACTGTGTGGAAGTTGTTAACACTATGACTAAGCCAAGACAAGACCTGACAGACATTGCATTACCTGATCCCGACCTGACACTTTATGTGGACGGTTCATGTATGAGAACTAATACAGGCGAACTAGTAGCCGCGTATGCAGTGACTACTGAAACTGAAGTTATTGAAACACACCGTATTGACACCTTGTCTGCTCAAGCAGCAGAGCTAGTCGCTCTGACCCAAGCCTGCATACGAGCCAAGAACCTGAAAGTAAACATATATACAGATTCACGTTACGCATTCGAAGTTGTACACGACTTCGGAGTACTCTGGCAGGAGAGAGGTTTCATGACTTCTCATGGAACCAAGATTCAGCATGGTCTCCTCATTCAAGCTCTGTTAGATGCAATACATTTACCGACAGCTATCGCTATCATGAAGTGCAAGGCACATACGAAAGTTACTGACATCATTTCCCAAGGTAACGATCTAGCAGATTGAACAGCCAAGCTTACAGCTCAGACACCAGACATTCCAGTTAACAAGACACAGACACTCACTCCAGATCCGACTACATGTATGACAGTTAAGGACCCTACACAAGATGTCATAGACATACAGTTACATGCTACTCCCGAAGAAATCAAGAAATGGTCCGAACAAGGAGGGGTCCAGACAGATCAGGGATGGTTGACGAAGGGAAAAGCCACATGGTTTCTCCCCGACTCTATGGTTCGAATCATTATCAATACCGCACATAGTCCAGCACATCTAGGAGAAAAAGCCATGTTAGACAGTATTCAGAACCTTTGGTTCAACAAACACTTACGAGCTGCAGCCAAGCAGAAAGTCCGTACTTGTATGATATGTTGTCAATTCAATCCAGGTAAAAGTGTCCCGGTGGAACAAGGTGGATTCCAACCTCCTGACCACCCTTTTGAAGTCCTCCAGATGGATTATATTCAGATGGAGCGATGTCGAGGTTTCAAGTATGTCCTGATAGTTGTATGCGCTTTGTCCAGGTGGACAGAAGCATATCCAGTTCCAGATTACACAGCAGCGACCACTGCCAGGCAGTTGGTTCGTGAATTCTTTCCCCGTTATGGACTCCCTAGGGTCGTGTATTCTGATAACGGCCAGCCATTCTCATCCGAGTTAATGAAACATGTTTCCCTTTTGTTAGGGTACCAGTGGAAGTTCCATTGTGTGCGCCATCCTGAAGCAGCCGGTCTCGTAGAGAGACATAATCAGACCCTGAAAATCCGTATTGCTAAGACATGTAAAGAGAAAGGTGTAGACTGGCTAGTTGCCCTGCCAGTTGCTTTATTCTTCATGAGGATGGTTGCACATTCCAGATCAGGTCTGTCCCCTTATGAGGTCGTATTCGGCCGCCCCCCAAACATGTGGGGTACACCTAGACCCCGCAGTATTACAGATGTTTCCAGTAATATGTTGACAGATTACCTAGCTTCCTTGATGTCTGCCCTACACTCTTGTCGTTCACAGGTTGCCGCCGCATTTCCAGACAATACTGAAGTGAAACCGCATGAGGTCATTCCAGGCGACCTCGTCCTTGTAAGGAACTTTGATCGTTCAAGTCCGCTGGAGCCTCGTTGGAAAGAGCCGCGACTTGTCCTCCTGACCACCCGCATGGCCGTGAAGTTGGAAGGCCGCAAGGGGTGGGTCCATCTGTCCCATATAAAGAAGTTCCATGGAGTTCGAGAAAAAACATTTTCAAAGGACTGTTCCATTTCTAAAGACTGCCTGAAACCAGACTCTAATCTGAATCCTGAACTGAAAGTTCCTCTGTTAGAGAAAACTCCGCAACAGGAGTATAAGTTAAAGCTCCGGTCTAGTAAAATAAGTCAGCCAGTTTAATTGTCTAAGTCCCTCTCGGGTGAAACGGTTAGACAGGTATCTGACATGTATGAGATAGACCCCCATAGTGAGAGAGTTAGTCAAAACTCTATACGATGTATCGTTTTTCTAAGTTTCTTATTGTTTCTAAGTTTGATGGTTACCTGCACAAGTTATGCATTACATTTATGTTTCCCAATTTCTCATGTAAATAAGTTTTCTAATGCTACAGTAGAGCACACATTTAGTGATCTGCCTCCTCACGAGTTATCCTATCGTCTTGCTATGCGCAATAATACATTTATAAGAATGTTACACTATTCACACCAGACCAGCAATGCTACTAATTGTTGGGTGTGTGGTCGACTCCCCCCTTTCCAGACACCGAAGGGAGTTCTGCCACTCTTTCCTTATCCGTTTTCACATAATGGTTCGTGTGGAGCATGGTCCACGTTAACGTCATCTTCAAATGATATGTCCCTTCTGAATAGAACATGTTTTCCAGACAAGCAAGGTCTCCCCCATAGAACAGGGTTAGATCTAGAAAATGAAGTATATGATCTAGGTAATTATTCTTCGAATTTTATGATCCTGAATGTTCAGTCTGATACTACTCCAGACTTGCCTGCTATTTCAGTACTACCAGTCAAAGGCGAATTATGTGTCCGAAAGAATGGTTCCGCACATGTAGGACATAGTGATTGTACTACTACTGTCGAGTATAGTGACAGTGGGAAATCTATTTTCAAAGCCTCACGTCATTCTTATTTTGTTTGTGGTCAGACCGCATATGTTCGTCTGCCCCTCAATTGGGATGGAACCTGTTACATTGCCTTCCTACTGCCACCAGTTTTTCTAGCCCCATCTGATTATCACAGAAACACACATCTAGTACACGTCAGACCTAGAAGGGAGATTGAGTCCCCAATTGTCGATCAAACTGAAACTACTCTAGAACAGTATCAAGACTTCAACAAAGGTTTCTTTTTCTTTATAGGACCTGTCCAGAATAGTAAGCTAATACGTAGACTAACCAGAACCCTTGAAGCAGTAGTGAATGAGACTACTTCTGCTCTAGGTAACTTAACCGAAGAGCAATCTGCTATGAGATTTGTCGTGCTCCAAAATCGTCTCGTTCTTGACGTCATACTGGCCGATAGAGGAGGAGCATGTAGAGTCATCGGATCTAGTTGTTGCATTTTCATTCCTAATAACGCGCCGTCTGTTTATTCAGCTATAACCAGACTTCATAAAATTGCCCATCAGTTACACCAGAATCCAGGCACCTGGACATGGTCCGGTTGCCTCTGGAGTATTATATCTGCCTGGGGATGGAAAGTATTGTCATTCCTAGGTATTGCAGTAATGATCATATTCAGTTGCTGCCTCTGTATACAATGTGGCCCTGCGATTTGCGGCATGTGCGCTACCTCTTGTATTCCTAGTCCTAAGTCCCGTTCCAAGACAATTCGAGACGAGCAAATGATGCTATATGAAATGATAGATGGTATCATGAATATTGATGTTTCCTGATGGAAACGTAGGGCACAAGGAGGGAATGTGGAAAAGTAAATTTTGCCATGTTGTATGTGCCTACGTGTTCCCCATGTTATGTTATATGTGCATGATCGATATGCATGTATTCCCTTCTGATCAATTAAAGACGCAATTACAGTTGTGTCCATCTCTATTATGTCAGTTTCCAGTCCTCGTGAAAGCTACGAATATTAGGCCTATGTAAAGCTACGTTGCCACATTTCACAGTGTGCACGTTAATTCATTGAATTGTCCCCGTTTCTAGGCCTCAAAAGGGCCCGGACTCAGATTCAGCTCCTGTTTCCTGAACCCTCTCCGAGGAGCGATACAGCCCCCACCTGCATCCCTGACCCTTAGCTTACTTCTTGCCACGCAGTGCCCGGCCCGGCCTGGCTCTGCCTCCCAGTCTGCCAAGAGTATGTTATGTTTCTAGTTATCAGTCCAGCCCTCCTTCTCTGCATTCCTAAGCTACTGAATCGCATCAATAGTTTCCGTCATGGTCTAGCCTTTATGTCTCCATGTAAGAGAAATACTGTATTAATATTCATGGAATATTCCTCGCACACGCACTACATGTAGAATAATGCATGCACCAGTCTTAATGTCTGTTAGCCTTTGCTCTGATAACTTTTGGATTTCTATCAACATGTACTCTAAACACCAGATACTAGATATGCCTGGGTACATGTCGCTCTGACACTCCAGACTTTAGTCTCCTCTTCTAGCGCAGAAGTCATAGCCCCCAGTTCTCCCTGGTAACACGTCATTGCCAGTTTGTGCGCACCACTAGGTTAGAGGTCCCAGCTGCTCAGGTAGCCCCCTCCATGTTTCCGCCCCTTTTATGACATATTCTGTTACGTTTGCATCACATGTCTATGTACACGCCTTCTTGTTGCATCAGTTTTGCCCTTATCTTTCGCGACTGCTACAAACCCCGCCTACTGCTACGCCTACTGTATTGAATGTAATGTAATTGTTTTAACTATAAATATTGTGCACCGATATTAAAGTTTGCTAGCCAATTCCCAGATCCTGCCCGACAGCTGTCGGGCCCTGCCATCCTATTCCCGTACAGGCTGTCCTGTTCCTGTCCATTATGCCTGTCAACTCCAACTACCTCGAATCTTGACTCTTATTGATTGAGCTACCTGTTTATTGATTATAGTCAAAAATAGATCCGGTAATAATTTATTTATTTACCACACAGCGCTCCGGTTAGCGCCCCGGTTCGCGTACCTGACGCGTAACAGAACTTCGCGAAGCGAAGCTGATTGGCTCTCCGGTGTCTGTCAACATTCTAAACAGTCCGGAGCGGCCGCCATCTTGTCTCTCGGTACGATCGAGAGACAAGATGTGGTGAAAAACGAAGGGGGAAATGAAGGAAAGGGGGCAAGGTAGACCACTCCTGACCCCCTAGGATTGATGAGGGGGATATTAAAGTGCCCCGCGGGGCAAAAAAAAACAACCAATTTTTGTGCGAATTTTACGCCGTAGAGGCGCGTCCCGGTACGCGAACCGGGCAGCTCACCGGGCAGCTCACCGGGCAGCTAACCGGGCAGCTAACCGGCAGCGTAGCTGTCAACATTGTAAACAGTCCGGAGCGGCCGCCATCTTGTCTCTCGGTAGGTTCGAGAGACAAGATGTGGTGAAAAAAGAAGGGGGAAATGAAGGAAAGGGGGCAAGGTAAACCCCTCCTGACCCCCTAGGATTGATGAGGGGGATATTAAAGTCCCCCGTGATTTTTCGTGGTAGAGGCGCTTCCCGGTACGCGAACCGGGCAGCTAACCGGCAGCGTAACGGGAGTCCGCCATCTTGTGTTTTTGGAGCGTCCGGTTCGCGTACCGGGTAGCGTCCCGGTAAGCGTAACAAGGGGAAAACCAAGAGAAACAATAAAAAAAAAATTAAGGGAATAGATTTCCAGCAAACTTGGCAAAATTGTAGGGACTGTTTGTTTGATGTGCCTTTGCAAGGCCTCAAGATATGTGCACGTGTGGATTTTGTCTAATTAAGGTTAAAAAAAATATATATATCTGTAAGCGTGCTCCGGCACGCTTACGTTACGGGTTTTGTTTGCGCTGCAGAGCCGATACGTCACGGTTATGCGACGCGTCATGAGGCGTCTCACGTGGCTACGTGATACGTCACTTAATAAAGAATATATTTTACAGCTATAGATATTAGCTTTTAAAAAACCAATGAAATTCACTGAAAAAACCATAGATTATAGACCATATATAGTTAGGAATTTGCATTTCCAAAACCTTGAAAATTCACTGAAAAAACCATAGGTTAGAGACCATATATAGTTAGCTGGACATTTTATTGACATAAAACCAATGAAATTCCATATATAGTTAGTTGCACTAACTATATATCGCGCACCCGCAATCCACTGCTGATGATGTCACATATTACATCATTCATGACATGGTCAGTGACATCACTGATGACATCACTGATGACATCTCAAATGACATCACTGATGACATCACTGATGACATCTCAAATGACATCACTGATGACATCATGACACAACAATACCAGTTACTACATACGCACTCACTGATTCCTACGTCTACACACACATTCACTCATTCACCCATACAATCACTCATACATACAGTCACTCATTATTACAACACTATCATATGCACTCATACACCTATGCAGACACTCACACACTGCCACTCATCCATGGAGTTACTCACACACCTAGTCAGTCCTGTAAAGAATCAATCACACTTCCATTTCCTCATCTATACAGTTAAACACAGAACACCATACTTCAGTGACATCACTGATGACATCACTGATGACATCTCAAATGACATCACTGATGACATCTCAAATGACATCACTGATGACATCATGACACACCAATACCAGTTACTACATACGCACTCACTGATTCCTACGTCTACACACACATTCACTCATTCACCCATACAATCACTCATACATACAGTCACTCATTATTACAACACTATCATATGCACTCATACACCTAGTCAGTCCTGTGAAGAATCAATCACACTTCGATTTCCTCATCTATACAGTTAAACACAGAACACCATACTTTTCACACATATACTAACACATACTTACTCTCTTATACAATCACTGATACAAGTACACATTAATATGCACAGAGTCACACACCTCCCAGCCAGCCACACACACACTCAGTCTTCCATACATCCACTCATTCTTCAATATGTAAAACATATATAACTTTACAAAAACACACAGACACTAGATGATGTCATCAGTGATGTCATTTGAGATGTCATCAGTGATGTCATCAGTGATGTCACTGACCATGTCATGAATGATGTAATATGTGACATCATCAGCAGTGGATTGCGGGTGCGCGATATATAGTTAGTGCAACTAACTATATATGGAATTTCATTGGTTTTATGTCAATAAAATGTCCAGCTAACTATATATGGTCTCTAACCTATGGTTTTTTCAGTGAATATATATATATATATATATATATACATATATATCAAAGGTGTTGCTCAAGCATCTCCTGCCCGCTCCAAATCGAAAGTTGTATCGTTGCAAAAGGACTTCTTGGGCTAAGTCCTATTAATTAGGTAAAGGAATACGATACTTGTAGGATTTTAAGAGTTCTTTATTCCGCCGCCGCCAAACGCGTTTCGACTGCCAAGCAGTCTTGCTCACTGGACAAGAGGAAAAAGCGCGCAGCCATTTTTAAATAAAGAAGTTGCACGTAATGAACTACATGTCAACAGACATGAAAGACAGACTCGTAGTTTTTTGCATGATCATAACAGTGTTTGTAGGATCACAAATATTCTGCGGCAAAACAACATGATGATTATATAAATCACATTTCTGTGTTAACTTTCAAAATTAATTGGTAAAACGAACATGTTCTAAATTACCTGCATGAATTTGCGCGTACATTTAAAATCTGTCAACAAACTTTATCGACAAACGCAAGGGTGTACGACTGTGTTCTCGCCCAAGTGGGCATACAAGATATGTAGATAAGCATAGGCTTGCAAAATAAGGCTCAAGTGAGCATATACATCCTTTAAATATGTCAACCTGCTTAAGCATGCCACATTTTAAATAGATACCAATACTAAAGTTAATCCATCTGTTTTGCCAAAATTCATTTTTAAATTTCATTACTTACTAACACTGTACAAAACCAAATCAGTTAATTTTTCTAATAGCCTGTCTAAAAAGACTTTCTTATTCGTGAACAGTTAAATACATCGGTTACAGGTAGCTTCTCTCATTGTATTCACTCACTATAAATTAAAGATGTGTATGTAAATCTTCCTCCATATTGAGACCCTTCGGTTGTTTTGAATCTAGCTTAATTATATAGCGAGATTCCAACTGTCTTAATTTTTTTAGGCGATTACCACCTCTTAGGCTTGCAGGAATTGAGTCAATCACATAATATGTCAGACCACTAGGGTCTTTATTATGCGAGTTCTCAAAATGCCGTGCTACGGGGTAGGATCTATCAGAATTCTTAATGGCTCTCAAATGTTGCAAGATGCGTTTGTGCACCTCATTGATTGTGCTCCCCACGTACCGCAAGCCACAAGGGCATTGCAGCACGTAGACAGCAAAATCTGTCTTGCATGTGTATTTGCCTTTAATTTTTTCAACTCTGTCAGAAAGGCCTAATTTGTACTTGTTACAGTTTGCCCCATGCATACATGCCTTACATTTTAAGCACTTCACAAATCCATTTTTCTCCGATAGCCAATTTTTCTTTGGACGTGGTTTTTTAAGTGTGTTGCTCACTAGGGAATCTCTGAAGGATTTGGATTTTCTAAAGGTGATTTGCGGTCGCCTGTCTACCTCCTTCCCAAGAATCGGGTCATTCTTGATGATATGCCAGTGCTTGTTGAGTATTCTTCTCACCTCAACGTGCTGTTTACAAAATGTAGTTATAAACCTACACTGGCTCTGTTTTGTTTGCGTGATTTTCTGGTTAGAAAACAGAATTTCCTCTCTATTCTTTTTTGATGCCTTGTGAATTCCCTGATCGATCCAGTTTTCAGGGTACCCTCTTTCAGTAAATCTTCTTTTAAGCACCCCTAATTCTTTTGCTGTCTCTTCTGGGGTACTGCAATTACGCCTAACTCTCAGGCTTTCTCCATAGGGGATGCTACACTTCAAGTTTAGGGGATGAAAGCTCTGTGCGTGCAGCAGCGTATTGCCGCTTGTAGGTTTTCGGTAGAGGCTGGTTTGTAACCTTCCATTCTCTACATAGACTTTGAGGTCTAGGAAATTTACACTATCCCTACTAATGGAACTGGTGAACGAGAGGTTCAGATCATTGGTTTGCAGACTGTTAATAAAAGCCTTAGCTTCGCGCTCCGTGCCCCTCCACACCAAGAATAGGTCGTCTATAAAACGACTCCAGTGAACTATATGTTCCTCCCACTCTTTCTGATACTGTGTCCGGACGACCTGCTCCTCCCACCAGCCCATATGCAAATTAGCATAGCTGGGGGCGAAGCAGGTCCCCATGGCAGTGCCACATATCTGGTGGTAGAGTTGGCCATAGAAGAGGAAAAAATTGCTAGTTAAGCATTTTTCCACCATACGTAGAATCATTTGAGTATGTGACCATAGTGTAATCGACCTAGTTCCCAAAAAGTGCTTTACTGCACGTAAGCCATCGCAATGCCTTATGCTGGTGTATAGTGTGGCGACATCAATTGTGACTAATAAATAGTCATCTTCCCAGGGTATATCATAAATCCTTTTAAGGAAGTCCCCGGTGTCCAGTATAAATGATGGAAGTGCCTTGGTAAGTGGATTGAGGAAGGAGTCTACGAATTTTGAAGTATTTTCCAAAGCACTGCCTATTGCAGATATTATTGGGCGGCCAGGGGGATCAACAATGTCTTTGTGCACCTTGGGTATTAAATAAAACACTGCTGTAGTAGGCTGGTCAATTTTAAGAAACATGAATTCATCATGACTTATTAAAGATGAATCATACCAACTTTGCAGTTCTCTGTTAAATTGCTCATTACTGTTTAGCATCATGCTTTCTGATACCTGAACATAACATTTCTTGTTGTTTAATTGCTTGTATGCTTCTGATAGGTATTTATCCCTATCCCAGAGAACTACGTTGCCCCCTTTATCCGCATTGCGGACTATGCAATTATCACACTCAGTTAACTTTTTTATCAATGCATAGTAGGCTTGTTGCTTTTTAGATATTGCTTTATTCGGTTGAACATTTTTGCCCAGATTTTTCAGTTCATTGTGAACTAGTTCATTGTATACATCAACAGTATCCTTTGCTGTTGTTGGAATAAATCTTGAACTAGGCCGGAAATTAGTGGGGGCATCCTGAAAAATGTCAATTTCTTCTTCTTCTGCAATCACTGCAGCAAGACTGTTTGCTCCTTGATCTTGTGCTACTATATTACTGGCACGTAAGTCCATCATCAAGTCCATGTCATCCACCACTAGGTTGCCTTCATGTGTTGCTTCACCCATTTGGTTGCCTGTGGTTCTTTTGCTCGGGTTCATCAAAAAATGTTTTTTTAACTTCAATAATCTTATAAACTTAAAGAGGTCTATTCTGGTTTGCACATAATCCAGATCCGCCTCTGGACAAAACGACAACCCAAGCTCCAGGATTTTCAATTCTTCCTCAGTTAATTTTACATTGGTCAAATTTATCACAGATAGAGTTTTCGTTCCGTTGCCTACTGTGCCACATTCTTCTTTTTCTTCTGGTGGCCTCGCCCTGCAGATTGCCCTCTTCCGGCGGTTTGCCCTTTGCCTTTTCCTTTTCGCTGACCTGCGTCGGCACTCTGTGTTGGTGGCCTTTGACGCAAGTTGTATCGGCGCTCTACGTTTAAATAACCAAATTCTTCGATTATCGTTGGTATTGCTCCCTGAATGGGAATGTTCATCTCTAAATCGGTATCTGGATCAGAGCTCTGTCGGCTGCCGGTTTCGGATTGCGCGTCCGCTCCAGCGGTACTTTTAAAGTTTTTCTGCTTCCTGATTGATTCATAGCGCTTCGCAAATGTGTAGATTTGACCACGTTCATAGTCCAATTTGTCCCTTAAGAATTTGAGTGCTTTACGTTCTTTTATGGTGGTCTCTAGCTTCTTTAATCTCTCTTTAGCCTCCGTTTTGAATTTGGTTATGGTCGCTTGGTCTTCTTCTTTGCTTAAATCCGAAAGCAAATCCATTATCTCTTCCATTATTTTCGACCTATCAATGTCGGCATATTTAATCAGTATGCCTAGCATACGTCTCGACGATTCATTGTTGTTAGCAGCCCACTCTTTTAGCATTTCCGGATTGGGATCCTCATAGCTTGGGGCCACCATTACTCGCAGGCCCCGAGGGATTCGCTGCACTTCCAGGTAACGCTGCAGGGATTTGGACTCCCACCACTTGGATAACTCTGAACGTTGTAATTTTTCTAATTTCCTTAGTTTCGTTATTAAGTCGTTCTGTATGTTACTCCCCGACTCTGGTGAAGTTGGATCGGCAGATTGGCCGCTTGTGTTTGTGAATACTTGGAGAGCTGCCTGTTCGCGCTCATGTACCTCTGCGGCGTCCATTTTCAAATTTAACAGCGTTCAAGAAGCTGTAGTCCCAACCGGTTCCGAACTCCGTGTTAAATCACTAGCTCACGAACCTTCACTTTCTCCCCCGCTGGCATTCACAAGTCAGGCTTACCCGGTTCAGTGTCGGCGTCTCCGAGCTGTCCTCCGACCCTCTTAGGCGTCTCCTCTTCTCCGGCGCTGACTTTTCCTTGTGACATCCGTTTCCGTTCCCAGCGATACGGGGGGTGGCAGTTGTCTGAATCAAAGGTGTTGCTCAAGCATCTCCTGCCCGCTCCAAATCGAAAGTTGTATCGTTGCAAAAGGACTTCTTGGGCTAAGTCCTATTAATTAGGTAAAGGAATACGATACTTGTAGGATTTTAAGAGTTCTTTATTCCGCCGCCGCCAAACGCGTTTCGACTGCCAAGCAGTCTTGCTCACTGGACAAGAGGAAAAAGCGCGCGGCCATTTTTAAATAAAGAAGTTGCACGTAATGAACTACATGTCAACAGACATGAAAGACAGACTCGTAGTTTTTTGCATGATCATAACAGTGTTTGTATGATCACAAATATTCTGCGATATATATATACACACACATATATATATTACCTACTGGCGGTCGCCAGTAGGTAGTTATAGTTAGGACCTACTTTCCACCATAGGAAATCCACAACATTCTATTTGGAATAACTTTGGCGCCGGTGGACGAATCTTCGTGAATATCTCCAAGAAAATGGCCTGCTCGGTTCCGCTCCTTTCCTGAAGGGGGTGATTCGTCAAGTGGGGGCCAAGAAAAAAGGGGGTTCCCAAAACGTGTTTTCCCCATGCAATTTTCCATAGGGACCTTTAGCCAGTAGTTTCTGAGAAAATTGCAAGTAAAATCATAGCAATATCTAGAGACGGAGTTTAGCACTCGTACGAAAATCTGTTTAATTACGAGCGCGAGCTGCATGCTGATTGGCTGTAAACTGTCTGTCAACACTCGAAACCAGGAAGTGTTAGCGGCCATCTTGTGCTTTGCTAGAACCGAGTCACAAGAAAACAGTAAAACAAAGTTGAGAAATAAGGGGAGGGGGTTGGCTAGAGACATTCTGACCGTCTAGGCTTGCTCAGCGGGTCGTATATCGATGTTTAGGCTCTATTTTTTTTTGTTAAATAAAAAATGGCGGGGTACTCGTGCAGCACTTGTACACGGTGGAAAAGGTGAAAACAAAGTAGAAGTCTGTTTTATTCATTAGGTCCCGGGGGGGGGGCAAATTACGGGGGCAATTTTTCTGCATAATGGGGGCTTGTAAGGTGCCCCGAGCACTGGGGAACGGCACTCCTCTGGTTTTATTTTGAAGTATGCGGGGGGGGGGACAGTCCTACTCCCCGCACTCTCGGTGAGCGGCACCCCTTGGCTCTTTTTAAAAAAAATATATGTTTTGAGCTCTCTCTCTCTCCCCGTTCACGTTGTGGGGAATGCCACATTTCTGGGGCAGTGATATGTAAAAATACCTTCCAGCTCCAGGTACCTGCATTGTGTGGAGTTTTTTATTAATGTTGGGAGGGTGGGCTTGATAATACGTCCTTGTAAATTCCCATAGAAGCCTATGTTCTGGTGTTAACATGGGCTTCTATGGAAAATAACAAGGCCGTATTATCAAGCTCATTATCATTAAAACGGTGATAATTTTAACACCGGTCCTTGATAATATGTACCTAAGTTCACTGGTCCAAAAAAGAGCTATTGGCCATATTATCAACCAAAGGCAAGAAACTGCCGATAAAGCGGCGATAATGGACTTGATAATATGCCCCTGTGAATAACCATAGGAGCCCAGGTTAACACCAGAATTTAGAAGGGTCTATTATGAAGCCCTTTTTTGCTGCTTTATCGGCAGTTACTGGCGATAAAAGCGGCGGTAATGTATTGCCTTTTGTTGATAATATGCCCCTTCATTTCTATGATAGTATGTCAAATTTTCCTTTTTTTTGTGTAGCAGTTGTACTCTCTACGCATGCGCAGCCTTGTTTCGAAGTCGACGTTTTTTTCTTTTTCTTCAAGTTCAACAAACAAAGCTTTCTTTATTTCAGGTATTACATTTGGCGCTTTGTCGTGTGTGTCATCCGCTGTTGTACTTTTGTAATGTATTATTAATTGTATTTTATCTACATTTATTTGGAACGTAGTGTCGAGGCGCAAAAAGTTGATGAGGTACTCTGTCCACCGCCATTTTAGTCGTTTTTCACAATTGTTTTTATAATATCTGTTACTTTCATTTTATTGTCCTATTTTCTTTGTGATCTACGAGATTTCGAGGCTGAGACACCACGGTGTTTGTCCTTAAACTCTGATCTTATCAGACTTGGCCACACGTACACCTAAAAACTAAACCTTTTTGCACATTCAAGTAATGTTGATGACATTTATGATTTACATTGGCTACACTCCATGTTTTGACTTGCTCCTCTAATTAGATTGTTAAAAGACACTGATTCACAGTCAGGTAAAGTCAAATATATGAATCTGTCAGTGTCTATGTCAGTGCTACATGTAAACAAACAATTTTGACAGTCATAATGCCATTTATAAGAAAGGCCAAAAAGGTTTTCAACATCTATACCTTCATCTTCCAGTACACCAAGCATAAACATTAAAAATTCCTGACAATCTTGCAGAATATTCTGTGTAAATTGACTAGAACCAGAACATATGTCCAAAACATTTTGAATATCAGAAACACTTTGGGGCATATTACCAAACAATAGCGATAATTATCGCTATTGCTTGGTTAGAGACAAAATTTTACCGCTAATCTGCGGCGATTTTTATCGCAGATAAACCTTGGTATTACCAAGGTTTATCGCAAATGCGATAAAAAACGGCCGCAATGCATGAATATCGCTGAAAAGTCAGCGATATTCATGCATTACCGAGCTAATGCTCTTAGCCATGTTATCCACCTCCCATTGGATAACATGGCTAAGAACTGCTCAGGGCAGGTGTTAGCTTTTGGAGATATTCACGCTTAGCACGAATATCTCCAAAAGTTGGTAATAGGAGATAGCGATGTTAGCGACTGTTTTCTGTCGCTAACATCTTGGCACGCCCACTTTGCATATCATTAGTGATAAATATCACTGACATGCAAAGTGGGGCCCAAGATGGTCGCTATCTCCTACTAGCTCTCGCTAACTGGTGTTAGCGACAGCTAGGTAATAGGGAGATAATTTTATCTCCGCTTTCTTGGCTTTTAAAGCCAAAAAAGCAGAGATAAACCCCCTTGATAATATGCCCCTTTGTATTTTACTTTTATCACTAGTACATTTCTCATAAACAGAAATCAACAATGAACAGAATCTTTTGTCCCGATTTTCTACAATTTTCTGTTGGAAACTTTGAAGAAAAAAAACAACATTAACAACAACATTAGCATAGCAGTTGACACCAGAACTATTTTCAAACCGATAACCAACATTCTCTTCAACACTGTCCTTTGTCTTTTTGTTTGGAGGCGCAACTTCATCTTGTTTTTTTTCTTTCTCCACAGTTTCAGAACAGATATTCTCAAATCTTCTTTTTCTACCTACCACATGCTTTTCAATCACTGGATATTGATCTAAATTGGGTGCATATTCTCTTCTTCACCTATTATACTCTTTCACACAGTTTGCATCTGCAGAAACCTTTGTCTCATCAAAATCAATCAAGTACAATCCAGATAAAGTTCTGACTCGAGACAAAGCAACATATGCCATACCTTCTTTAAACACGGTACTTCCAATATTTACTAAAGCACAATCTACACTTAAACCTTGAGATTTATGAATGGTCACCGCATATGCCAAACAAACAGGAAACAGTTTTCTGCAGACATACAAATCTTTTACAAGCAAAAAATGAGCTGCACAATGACTAACTTGTTGTACTTCAGCAATTTCATCAAATTTGATTTTCAAAAATTCAATGCAAGCTCTGTTTACATAATTAACAAAATCAATAATTTTACCCATTGCTCCATTTACTAAACCTTTTTGCACATTCAAATTACGTCGCAAAATTACACTACAATTTAAACATGCATAGAAATTATTTTCTAAACCAGCAGCTTTACTTATCAATTTCTCTAAACAATCCAATTTCCTCTTCAAGTTTTCACTCAAAATAATACTGATTCCTTCATGTTCTATTTTATCAATTGCTTCCAATTTTATAATTTCTTCATTTTCCAACTTTAACATTTCTTCAATGAATATAGAACATTCACGCAGTGTTGGCATTAAGCAGATTACAGATTTGTTTTCTGCAATTCTCATGTATATTTTCTCTGGGACAATATTTGCATTTGGAAACAAATTGGAAAGTATTCGTGTCTGTAAAACTTGTTTGCCATGTTCGGTCAAATTTCCAATTCCTATATCTTGAAGAATAGTTCCATAATCAACATCATTTGCTTGTCGCATATTTGTAGTAGGTTCCTTATACTGAAAATATGACCAAATGTTTACATGGCCAATACTCCCCAAAGACTTTCTAGTATCTTCATGCACCAGTGTTTTAAACACTGGCTGTCCTTTTACAGGAGTGAGTTGTAGAAGATCTCCAAAAACTATGACGTGTTTTCCTCCAAATAATACGTTATACTCTGTTTTAAGAATTTGCTGAATTCTTAAATGCACAAAGGTAAGCATTAAGTTTGAGACCATGCTTACCTCATCAATAATGAGAAGCTTCATTTTCTTCAACACTCTTGAAACTTCATAAGAAGCTTCTCCAGATAGCTTGTGGTATTGTAATTTGTTGTCATGCTCTATTGGTAGCATTAATAAACGATGTAAAGTATTCCTTTAATATTGTGTGCCGCCAACCCGGTTGGAGCAGTGATAACACAAGACAAATGCGAGTCAGTTCTTTTCTGTAGAAAACTTGTGATAACTTTAATTAAAAAACTTTTTCCTGTTCCAGCTTGTCCACTCACATTCATACGGATAGGTTCAAATGATGAGCAAGAGCACTCTTTCTTTTCATGAAGAAATCCATGGTCAATCTGTTCTCTCACTTGCTCATATACTTCTTTCTGCTCAAGATTTAGTTGTTCTTCCAAGTTTCCTAAGTTTGTTAGATGTTCTTGACCTTGGTACATTACTGTTTCCACCTCTTCCATAGCAGTTGCTGCTTCATTTAGAACAATTGGTTCTCCCAGTGGGTCCTGACTCAACGGAGCAGAAGTTTCACTGTCTTGAGAACTTTCTCTAGTAATCTCAGCTGCAATTGTAGCTTCTTGCTCAATTTCGTCATAGAACATTTTGATATAATTAGCAAAAACAGGACATTCTATAGTATCTTTAGTTGCATTGAAGGAATCTTCATAGGTCTCAAAATTTCCAAGTACTTCCAATTCTGAACGCCATGGCTTGAAAAGTTGCAAAAGAGCTAAATAGTAATATTCCCTTTTGTCAGGTGTTTCGCAGCTCAGTTTACGTTGATTAATCAAATGTCCTTTTCTTTGTTTCACCAGACATCTTTCAGAACCAATAACGGCATATATACCATTATTAATGTTTTCGGTAATATTCCGTTTAAAAATATAGTTTTGCAGCACTTCATAGAGACAAATGTTCTCAAGATGATGACTTCTATTTGGATAATATGTATCAACATATTTTTTTTCACAATATCAGTACTTTCTGGCTCTTTTTCAGCTAAATATTCAATTTCTTGTACAGATTTAAGAACTTGGTTTCGTGCTGCAGCAAGACCTAGACTCACCCAAATGATTCTTCTAGATTTGGAGTATAGACTTGCAGATCATAAGTGACCCGAGCATTCCTACACTCCAATTTCTCGATGAGATAACATCTTCAAACTGTAACTGCATAATTTCTTACTTAGACTCTTCTCATGGGAAATCTCTTCCCACATTTCCTTCAATTCCATCTTTTCTGACTTTGTTATGTACGATGTCACATATCGAGAAACAGCAATGGAATTGTCTGCAACATATAGAATATCCATATCAGCATTCCACATAGACAAAATGACTGAGTTATAGTCATTTATGTATTTTGACTGCTCATATCTTCTTAAGTTGTAGGTATTTTTTGGAGACTTTCTTGTGATATTATGTTGCAAAGATGACAAAACTGTTCACTCTTCCTTTTGATATTACAGGTCGAGGAAATGCAAAACGGCATTTGCTGTAGAATTTGTCCTTAGATTTGTACTTTCGACGACCGTATTTGCCACAACGATGGCTTTGGAATCGTAAGACTTGTTGTCTTAAGTCCTTATCTCGTGTACTTTTGGGTATATCACATGTAGCATATTGTTCAATAAAAGACAACACAGTATCATCTGAGTCTGTTCCAAATTTGGGAGCATCTTTGATCCATAATAGCATATGTATGTGAGGAGCACCTATCACCTGATACTCCTTTCTCCAAAAGAAATCCAGAACCTCTCCAAGAGGAGGAATTTTTTTATTGGTGATAGAAGACGTCATAGCTTCGAATCTATGATTGAAATACCTGCATACATTAACAGGATCCAAAGAGCACAATTCTCCAGGTGTCTTGTATTCAATATTTGGTATATTTGAATTTGCCTCTCGAAGAAATTGAAGTAAATCATCCCAAGCATATTCAGCACAGCTTAGAGTAATGAACCATGTAGGAGTTCCTAAGTTCCTTAGCATACATTTAAGTTCACCATGACGATGGTATCAGTCCTCATTAGTACCACACTGACATGCCATCAGATTAATCAGCTGAGTTTCCAGAACATTATCTTTCTGCTGTATTTTATCCATAAATTCCTTTGCCGAAACATTTTGCAGATGTACACCTGTTTTCAATATGTGGTTTACTGCATAAAAAGTCCAGACAAATCACTCTCAAACAAAAGATGAAACAAATATGGAATACATTGTCGAAATCTTGCATCTTCTGCATATAATCTTGATTTCCGGTATTCAGATGCAGGAATCTGCACATGTCGTTCATCATATCGTCTTCCTTTTCCTGTAGCAAACAACTGAGGGAAACAACGAGCTTCCAAGCTTTTTTACCATACACTAATGGGACTTCCCTTTGCTTCTTTCATTTGAAATAACTCTATAGCATTCCCCATCATTTCTTTGGAATGCAATGGATGAACACTGTAATGTTCGTAGATTTCTTCAGTTCTGGACACATCCACTTTTTCAATTTGTCGAGATGGCAAGTCAGTATCTTCTTGTATAGTTATTTCTTCTTCTCCTACATACACATTTTTGTAATATTGATTATTTTTTTACCAGATACAATGTTGCCTTTTTCACTTTCCTAACATCCACTAATTTTTGCCAGATTTTCTTACTCTTAGTAGGAATGCCATTAACAAGAATAACTAAAGGTTCATCCATTTTCTACACCAATAGTTTAAATTTTTTCTTTAAATCTAGAGGCAAATATACAACTCTTCCCTTTAATCCTCTCTGTACATCTGAAGGAGGCAATTTCTCTGTCTTTGGCTCCATACGATCAATAGCCTGAAACGGATGCACACATTGAATAAGAATAGGCTCATGGGTATTTAAATCCATCAGTTCAGAAGGAATATTTACCAACTCAAGATTATTATGCAGAGCTCTAGCAGGCATGTTGTTCTCTTCTAATTGGTATAACAATATTTACAGATACGCTGATCAGAACCCAAATCAAAACAATTCTCTACCAAGAAATACGTTTTAAAATCCTTCCACTCATTATTTTCTTTTTCACTTTTTAAATACAGATCAGCAGTCCTGGTATGATTTTTATAATGAATTCGTCGACAACAGATACAAGAATAATTTGGCCTTTTACCTGAAATCATCTTAAACTGTATAATTTCTTGCTCAAAATTTTCTACACTGCACTGTCCTACATTCTCTTCCACATTTTCTTCTATTAATCTCTCACTTTCTGCACTTCCTGAGGAACAAAGTAACTAATCTCAATTTCATCACAAACATTTGTTACATCTGATACAGATCCATGCAAAAGAGCACTGTTCAACTTTTTTAACATTAGTGCTGGACTTTTCACGTAATACACTGTTCTGACTAATTTCCACATCTGAGTATGATGAACTGCTAACATCCTGAAATGGTGGAAAACACTTCGACATACTTTTTTAGAAACACAAGGCAGAGAATGACCTTGCAAATCAGTATGTTCTCTCACCCTGCAAGGGTCTAGTCCTTGTAACATCTTAATCTTTTGTTTAACACTTCTCTTGGTATAATTACGTAAGAAATTGCGTAAAAAATCTATAGATTCTTGCTGCACACTGCAAATACTACTACAATTCCAAGTGTACACTGAAGCTTTCGGACATCTCCCTAAAACTTCAACAGCTAACACCTCTTCTGCATTTCTAGGAACAATTTTCTCTTTCTCAATAGGACAACCATTTCTAACCTCATATGCACGACCAGTAGTGTCAACTGCATGCAACAAATCATTACTCTGAAGAAAACTTTCTTCATCAAAAAAGGCTCAGAACTTGAACTATGTTTCCAATGATGCAAAAAAAACTTCCAAAAATTACTTCTGTTAATTTGTCTTCTCCACCTACTTTTGCCCTTCATTAAATGGATTTGTTTATCTAGTGATCTAATTCTGTTGATTACTAAAATAAACACTTTTCTTTTCAATTCCAAAGCTTTCTCAACTACATTTTCTGTAGCTTTCGTTTTCTTATAAAATACTGTTTTTTCTTATATACCTTAATTTCTTTCATTAAATTTGATACCAATCTATTAGAAAATATATTTTTCCTAATTTCCATGAATTGCTTTTTCCTCCTTGTACTATACACAGTTTTGTCTGCACTTTATTTTCCATTACTCTTTTCTTTATTAGTAGTTTTTTTTCGTTGCTGATACACTCAAGACATTTTTCTGTTTCTGAACATTACTCTTAGTCTTTAGTATTGTCCTCAAAAAAGTGCTCTTGCTCTTACCAGGACTTTCTTTCTGTTTGTCAAGACATCTCTCTTCATGTAAATCTTCTTGGTGAGGTCTCTTCAAATACACACTTTTCTTTCGTTGCTTTCTCTTTTGGTACTTCGTTGGCATGATGCAGTATTTTTAGTATCGATAAACACAACCTATAATAAAAAAATATATATAACATTAAAAAAAATATATCAAATATTCTATTATATTACTTACAAGAACAGAGGGAGGAGTATGAGGACAAACCTCAGAGTATAACAATAAGAGGACTTACAGTAAAAGAACAAGGAGTATGAAGCAAGGAAAATTTAATAAAAAATGAGAGCATAAATAGACAGTACAATATAACGGAATATAGAAACAGCCCCGGCCCGTGGAGGGAGTTGCGATGGGGCAGGCAGGTGGTTCGGAGGAGGGGCAGGTTGAGGAGTGATAAACAATGGAATCTGGCGGCATATTACCAAGAAGTAGCGATATTTATCGCTAAATAGGGTTAGCGACGATTTTTTTATCGCTGCCTATCGCTGGATATGTTAGCGGAGAAAACATGCTATTAGCAACGTTTTTCTCCATTTTGCTGAAATATATCCAGCGATAGCGGCGAAATGCGTGAATATCGTTGAGAATACAGCGATATTCACGCATTAGAAACAAAATGGTCTTACCCATGTTATCCACCTGCCATTGGATAACATGGCTAAGAACTGGTCTGGGCAGGTGTTAGTATTTGGAGATATTCGCGGTTAGCGTGAATATTTCCAAGGGTACGACTGCCTTGCTAATAGGTGATAGCGACGTTAGCGACTGCTTTCAGTCGCTAACTGGTTGGGTACGCCCAGTTTGCACGTCATTAGTGATAAACATCGCTGACATGCAAAGTGGGCCCCAAACTGCTCGCTATCGCCTAAAAGCTGTCCTCAGTTAGCGACAGGTTGCTAATAGGGCGGTAAAATTATCGCCGCTTAGCAGCCAAAAGCGGACGCTAAATCGGTGATAATTGACTATTGCCCCCCTTGGTAATATGCCCTCTGGATCATTGCAGGTAAGTAAACAATTAAATTAATAAAATGAATTTTGGGACATATTATCAACAAAAGGAGACAGATTATGGGCCATATTATCAATAAAGGATGATAGATTATCGCCGCTTTTATCGATAGGAAACTGCCGGTAAAGCAGTGATAATGCTCTCGATAATATATCCTTGTGAATTCCCATAGAAACCCAGGTTATGGTGTTAACCTGGGCTTCTATGGAAATTCACAAAGATATATTATCGAGACCATTATCGTCGCTTTAGTGGCAGTTTCCTGCCGGTAAAAGCGGCGATAATGTATCGTCCTTTACTGATAATATGGCACTGACGGGCATATTATTAAGGACCAGTGTTAACATTTTCAACGTTTTATGGACAGGAAACTGCCGATAAAACAACGAAAATGGGTTTGATAATATGTTCTTGTGAATTGCTATAGAAGCCCAAGTTCTAGTGTTAACCTGGGCTGGTATGGGAATTCTCAAGAGCATATGATCAAGCTCATTATCGTCGGTTTATTGGCATTTTCCTGCCGATAGAAACGACAATAATCCCTTAATGTACAGAGGCACAAAATGATATTAAAGAAAAAAACATAACTGCATGCATTGTCGCAAAACACATTTACTACTATAAAACGTTTAACAACGGATGAATATAGGAGCATATTATCAATACAGGCGGTAACATTATCAACACTTTATCGGCAGTTTCCTGCCGATAAAGTGGCGATAATTGTATCGCCGAGTCTTGATTATATACACATAATTCGTTAATATACAAAGATACACCACACACACGCACTCCCATACAACTTTTCAACTCACCTTTCAAATTGAATTCTAGATTAACAAGAATACCACTCACACAGTGGATATGCTTCTACAAAATCTCTGGAGTTCAGTGTTTGCAGCACAACTGTCAAATTGAACATTTTCCCTCTCATTTTACGCATACATACATATAAATAACCAATTAAAATCCTGTTTACATTAATTCAAAAGAAAACACATATTTCTATTGGTTTAACATTCCAAAGCTTTCAAACTAATAGAACTTTCAACCCTTCCCCCGTTCCAGAATCTGCCAGTTACCATAGAAACACTTCTGGGAACACCTTACTCAGCACACAGGTGAAAAGTTCATCATACATTGTTGCAAATTAAAACAGCAAGTGTGCTTGCCTGGAGAATATACCAGCTTATCTTATGTAACCTTCTTTGTTATCACTTTTTCTTAACCAATAAAAATAAGGCTTTTAAAAAACAGAATGATGGAACCTAGTTTTCTGTAAAATGTTGTCAAACAACCAATCATTTCTTTTCTTTTTTTGAAAACTGCGTGTTGTCCACCATTTTAGAAAAATCTTACTTTTGAAACTAGCATTTCATTTACAGACGCCATCAGAGTGCATCCAGACGTCTCTTCAAAATGCTTACAGTGTGGTTTGTGGGACACAGCTATATTTTCTGGAGTCAAAGGTACACACAACAGAAAAGAATTCACAAAGACCTAGGTTTACCAAATGTAGACATTAAATGGATTGGACAGAGAGGATTAAAGTTGTACCAATTGATGCCATTGGTGAAATCCTTTATGCATCTCGAACACCCTGACCTCATAATTGTGCACTGTGGTGGCAATGACCTAAGCACTTTGACTGGGGTAGCTCTGGAAATGCTCATGAAGGACACCTTTGCCCAATTGATGACACTGTTCCCTAAAACTGTCTTTGTATATTCTAATATATGCCAAAGGCAGAGATGGAAGCGGTCCAACCATTATTGTCCACAGTTTGAAAAAGCTAGGAAATATGTGAATAAATCAGTTTCTGCCTTTCTCCGAGACTACTGATTGGGGTCCATTTATAACAATAATCTGCGTTTCAATATGCATGGCATCTATAGGAGAGATGGTGTACATTTTACAGATGAGGGGAACAGAGTGTTCCTTATAAACTTAAGACTCTGCATCGGTACTTACTTGTAGGTACTAAAATCTCATAATAAACACAACAGCTCTTTTCAGAGCCACACAACACATACACAAATACACTTCATAAATATCTAAAATTATTTTTAGTTTTCTTGCTTACGTACGCTTACGTGACGACTTTCAACATTACAGCTGTACGTCGTCCATACGTAGTTGGTACGCGTACAATAAATCTACCACCGCCTGAGTGAGCAACACTATAGGTTCAGAATGTTTCTATCGTGCCCCCTTTCCTTGTTTGTCAACTTTGTTTTACTGTTTCCTTGTGACTCGTCTGTGACTCGTCTGCCGTGACAAATAAGATGGCTAGCAGCACTTCCTGGTTTGGAGTATTGACAGCCAATCAGCATGCAGCTCCTGCTCGTAATTTTACATAATTCTGTACGCATACGCTGCGATTTTTCTTTAAAAACAAAACAAAAATAGAGCCTAAACATGCATGTACGTCCCCCTAACCACGCGTGATCGTCACCACGAAGCCATTAGCATGCATTTCGGGTCATATTATCTACAAAACGAGATGGATTATCGCCGCTTTATCGGCACTTTCCTGCTGATAAAAGCGGGGGTAATGTGTCGCCTTTTGTTGATAACGCGTTTTGTTGAAAATATGGCCCGAAATTCGTTTTATTAATGTAATTGTTTAGTTACCTGTAATCATGCAGATTCCGTTGTTTATCACCCCTCAACCTGCCCCTCCCACGCCCGCCCTGCCTGCCCCATCGCAAGTCCCTGCACGGGCCGCGGCTGAGACGCGGTTGAGATCTACTAATTTACCACAGAGTTGTGGGGAATCCTTGTTTCGGAGTTCAGACCCGTTTTCAGTTGCTCTTTAGACATTCGTGAAGAGAAAGTGGAAATATTTCTGTGAGAGTTAAAGGACGTTGTTTGACAAGTTAGTGACTGAGTAAACTTACCTGACATTATAGACAATATTGAATGTACTTAGTCGATGTATTTTCTCTAACTGAAAACAAGAAATGATAACATTCGTGTTAAGCAAGGTCTTAAGGGAAAAGAACACATTGAGTTAGGAATAGTAGAAAGACTTTTAAATTAAGAAGGAACATTAATGAAAAACACAAGATATTGAAGGATTGACAGAATAGATAACAAGCAACTGCATGAAGAAAAGTTAGTAGAAGAACAGAAGGAAATTAGATAATAAACTGAGAGGCCTAGGTTAATGAATGTTAGGTAATTATAGTTGTATAAAAGTCAACTAATGGAATGTTATTAGATAATGGTATTTATATAGTATTTTTTGTAGGCCTAAATAGGTAAAAAGGGTAGTTTTGTATTATATATTACGAAAAGTGATAAAATAAACTGTTTATATTTTTATACAAGGAGCAAGAACATAAAGGAAAAGTTATGGAAAGAGAACAGCCTCATACTCAGAAGATTTTGGATATTACCTTGAGTGTAATTAAAGAACTAATCGTATCTGTCACAGGCAATGAGAGTGAAGATGGGGAAATTAGTGCTGCAGACATGAATTGTGATTTTGAAGACGAAAGCTTTGATGGTGTTTTCGTTGAAGTTTTAAATTATATTGAAATTTTAGAACACATTAAATCAGAACCTGCTGACGAGGACATTGATCTGAATTATATATCTGATGAAGTTGTATTGGAATGTCTGTTAAATTATGAGATGTTACAAGAATACATTTATTGTTGAAAAATAATAAAGGTGTGAGCACTATCTACTAATGTATTTATTGTACTAAAAGTGAAGCAGTTATACATTCAGTTATATATTCTTTAAATGTTTGTATTGATTTAAAATATACAAAGTGGGTTTGAGGGTATCGATTTCTTAAAATCCGTATAGAGTATACATGCAGTCTTGTATGCAGGTGCAAACTTGTGTTTTATGCCTTCAATTTCCCAGTCTGTCTCCTTAGACTTCCACCAAACACCCTGACACTGCTGTTTTAGTATTGTAGTGAGCCACTCAGCAGTATGTTCTTTTTGATTGAACGGTCGTAAAACTGAAGCTGTAATAAATTTATTGAGGAACGTTCTTTGCAGAAGTGTAATGTTCCAGTCAGAATCTAGACCTCTATGGACTGTGGATGCACTGTTCTATGCACCAGCAAACTTATGTTTTATACGTTCAATTCTACAATGTGTATCCTAATACTTCCAGCAAACATTCTCACACTACTGTTTCAATATTGTAGTGAGCCATTCAGCAGTATGTGTTTATCTGTATACTATGGTACAACTGAGGCTGTTATAAATTCAATCAGGTTTTTTCCTTGCAGTCTTGTAATCATCCACTCCCTATCTAAGTACTCATGCTTTAAAATAGGCCTTAGGGCATAGACTTCTTCAAAACCCTTATAGACGATGTATGCAGTCCTCTATGTACTTGCAAATTTGTGTTTTATACGTTCAATTTACTAGTTTGTATCGTTACACTTCCAGAAAACACTCTGTCACTGTTGTTTTAGTTTTGTAGTGACTCATTCATTGGTATGTAGTAATCCTATCACTACATTAAAACACTGATAGGCACATATACAATAACTGGCACATCCCCAGAAATATGTCAGTTATTGTGCTCCATGACACTACCACCATGGATGCGCTGTCTTTACAATGCGGTGTACCATGGGACCAAAATGGCACATATATGTGATGTATCTGTGCTTTAATGGTGGTGCATTGTTTGAGTTATGTTGGAAGTGCAACGTATCTCTAGCAATGGTCTGGGGGCCCTATGCTCAGACTGCTGTGTCAATCCTTACACCTGCTTGTAGGTAGTGCAGAGTTTTGACACAGCATGAGCGCAAAAGTGACAAAGTGAAATTTTGTAGATTTTAGTGAGCCACTTTTAGGAGGTGTTCCTGTGCTGGAACGCCCCCCCCCCTCCGCCCCCCATGTAGGAATGTCTCCTTCTGGTACCGGGATTTACAATGTGACACAACTCCCAGATACGTCACATTCTAAATATCACATACCATGGCACATCTTTTGCACATCTTTTGC
This sequence comes from Lissotriton helveticus, assembly GCF_964261635.1. Lineage (NCBI taxonomy): Eukaryota > Metazoa > Chordata > Amphibia > Caudata > Salamandridae > Lissotriton > Lissotriton helveticus. The sequence continues at coordinate 488,674,061 of NC_136069.1, forward strand.
ACCATCGCTTCATCAGAAAAGTGATGCAACGGTGGTGTAAAAGAGGCACACGGGTGTTGTAAATCTGCTCCTAACAAACACTTACAAATTATTATTATTATTATTAAAATTTTATATAGCGCACAGCTACCCTGGGGCATCCCGGCGCTTTGAACAGGGCATCAACAGTTAAAACAATGAGATGGGCGGATCAAATCACGCAGGAAACAGATATGTTTTCAAACCTTTTCGAAAACGCAAGATACAGGTCTCAGCGCGAAGTTTTAAGGGCAGAGAATTCCAAAGCGTTGCTGTGTTCACAGAAAATCGTCTCCCGCCCGTACGTGATCTTTTTACTCTAGGGACACGGAGCAGATATTTCTGATCAGACCTCAGCGTTCTGTTCGCTTTGTAAGGCACTGCAAGATTTCTTAGGATGGCTGGTCCATTACCCTGGAGAATTTTGTGGGCTATGCAGAGTGCCTTGAACTTTACTCTCTCTCGCACTGGTAACCAGTGCAGGGCCTTAAGGGCGGGTCTAGCTGATTCAGTTCTGGGAATGCCCATGAGCAGTCTAGCCGCCGCATTTTGAACCTGCTGTAATTTGCTAAGGGTGAATTCAGGGGCACCCAGAAAAAGACCATTACTATAATCAAGGCGAGATGTTATAAGACCCTGAATCAACAGCTTCCTTGATGGAAAGGGAAGAAGTGGAAAAATTTTACGAGCTGCCCGCAGCAGGGCCAAACACACTCCTGCAGTTTTTTTGGCTTGAGTTCTGAAGGAAAGATCTTGTTCCAACCAGACCCCCAAGCTCTTAATCTCCTCTTTCATGGTCGGGAGATCGCCCATACAGCTCGGCCAGCATGTTAATGGCAATGGGGGAGCTTTGTTCCCTAACAACATAATCTCTGTCTTAGAGCCATTCAGCTTAAGAGCTGAAACGTCCATCCAGGTGTGGACATCCACCAGGCAAGAGTGCAGCAAATCGGGGTTGTCTACCAGTTGAGGAAGGGCGACCACTAACTGAGTGTCATCAGCATAGCTGATGATCTTGATGTTGTAAGGGGCCACCACATCCTCCAGGGGGGCCATATAGACATTGAACAATGTCGGGCTCAGGGAGGAGCCCTGTGGCACACCCCACTGGAGAGAGATGGATGTAGTCCTATTGCTGCCTTCCCAGACCTGGTATGACCGACCGTCGAGAAATGAGCTAAGCCACTTCAGGGCAGCCCCTGCCACACCCACCTCTGACAGTCGTTGGATCAACACCCGATGGTTCACGGTGTCGAACGCAGCACTCAGATCCAGGAGGATCACTGCCACTGATTCTCCCGAATCCAAGATGCGTCTGGATTCCTCCACGACTGCCAGGAGGGCCGTGTCAGTACCTTGGCCAGGACGAAAGCCGGTCTGCGAGTCTCGGAGCAGACCATTCGACTCTAAGAAGTTTGACAGTTGGTAATTTGCTAGCTTCTCAGCAATTTTGCTGAGGCCTGGCAACAGAGATGTAGGCCTGTAGTTGGTCAGCTCGGCCGTATCCAGATTCGATTTTTTTAACAGTGCCTTTACCACAGCTGTTTTCCAGCTTGGTGGCACCAAGCCCTGGGAGAAGGAAGCATTAATCAGGTCCGTAATGGGTTCTGCAATGGAGGATGCGCCTGAGTCAAGCCAGAGTCCTGCCCGTCTGCGCCAGTCAGCGTCTCGGAGGCGTTCGGAGCGGCGGGTGGGGCTCTGATACTAGGTATGTGTCCTCCCGGGTCACCAGTGTTGCGATATACCCCTGGGGAGCTCCGTTCTCTCGATAACCTAGCCATTGGCTGCTGTACGGTCTTTCCCGGACGTCACCGAGGTAGGTCCAACTGCCCTGGCTGTGGCTGGCGCCCTAACCGCGCTCAGTTATCGTTTTCCAACAATAACATCGTCAGTGTTGGATATCCCTGCATGCTATTAAACACCAGATCGGCGTGTAGGCATGCACAGGACATATTTGAGCTTCTAGACACGGCGAAGCCACTTTGTCTTATGCTTACTGAGACGTGGTGGGGTGAATTTTCCAACCCGGATGTCGCTACGGCTATCCCGCCTGACTATAACATCTTCAGGAAAGATAGAGCTAAGGGAAGGGGTGGTGGAGTGGCATTGGTGGTGAAGAAGGGCATGTCCTGTGCTATTTTGTCAGTGGAGGATATCCGCGGTTCGGAGACCCTTGCTTTTTCCATCACTCTGTCTCCGCATCAATCAGTTAAGGGATTGTTGATATATAGACCGCCTGGTCCACCCGGAACGTTCTTTGAAGATCTTGACTCCGTGTTGCTGGGTCTGGCTCTGAAAGCGGAACACTGCATTGTGGCGGGGGATTTCAACTTCCGGATGGATGACCCGTCGGACCCTGCCGCTATTAAACTCTCTGAGGTTATGGCCCCGTTGGGACTGTTCCCTCATTTGCAGGGGCCTACGCATGACAAGGAGCACACTCTCGACCAGGTTTTCTCATCATCCCCTCTAGAGGTGATTGAGATCATCCCGGTACTATGGTCAGACCACTTGCTTGCCAAATTCTCGATCAAAGGCATAGTTAAACCGGCTGCTGCTTTTTCGCAGCAGCAGGGTCGTGTCCATAGGGCATACCATCGAGTGACCCCAGCGATGCTGGCCCAGGCTGCTGTGGATCACCCCTGCTCCCTCTCAGGCGATCTGGAGAGAGATCTGGAGGCCTTGCAAGTGTGGCTTTTAGACAGGCTAAATGATCTTGCCCCGGAATTGACACCTCGCCTGACACCGAAACGGGTCTCCGCGCCTTGGTTCACCGCAGCTCTGTTGGCTATGCGGCAGCAGTGTAAGGTGGCCGAAAGAGCGTGGCGGGCACAATACGATACTGCAGCCAAGCTGACCTATAAGACGGTGGTTAAGGCCTATCACCGGGACATTCGCCTGGGAAAAAAAGCCTACTTGGCAGGGAGAATAGAAGCCGCCTCCAACTACTGCAAGGAGATTTTCTCCATTGTGAGAGAATTTATTTCCCCACGGTCCAATACCTCGGATGAAAGGCCATCTGATTCATGGGCTTCGGATCTTGCTGATTTTTTTACGAGCAAGATCCAACTTATACAGGATTCCTTTTCAGCGGCTGTATCTACGGGCCAGATTAATTCTGAGGCCATCTTGTTTCTGCGGGCTTCGCCAGGTCTGACGCTGGATGTGTTTCCTCCGATCTCTGCCCCTGCCTCTTTAGCTCTTATGGGCAATCTTAAATCGGGCTCGCCTTTGGACCCATGCCCTGCTAAATTTCTGGCGAAAGTTGCAGAGGTGATCAATCCGCTGGCGAATCCGCTGTTGAATCTGTCGTTGAGCCAGGGAGTGGTCCTGCAGGCCTGGAAGCAGGCGATGGTGATTCCGCTGCTCAAGAAGCCAGGCCTGGACCCGAAGGCCCCTGCCAGCTATAGGCCTATTTCGCTGCTGCCGGCTCTCACGAAGATTGTGGAAAAGCATGTTCAGGTGGTGCTCTCCAATTTTCTTGAGACCAATGAGATCCTGCACGCCACCCAGTCGGGCTTTCGTCCCCATCTCAGCACAGAGACTGCGCTCCTTGAGGTCTCAGAAACCATTAAAGGAGTTCTGGACTCGGGGGGCAAAGCCATGCTGGTGATGTTGGACTTGTCGGCGGCTTTCGACACCGTCCCCCATGATGGCCTTCTCGCTAGACTCTATGAGATAGGTCTTCGGGGGACGGTGCTCGGCTGGTTTTCCTCCTTTCTAGCTGGCCGCCGGCAAACGGTCTGGGCCTCGCCAGATTCCGCCGCGATGCCGCCTCTGGGAGTTGGGGTCCCACAGGGCTCTATTCTGAGCCCGACCCTTTTTAACATCTTCATGACTCCTTTGGCGGCGTTGGCGGAGTCGCATGGGGCCCAGATCGTATCCTACACTGACGATACCCAGCTCCTCTTCTCGTGCAAGAGAGGAGGAGACTTTGACGGGGAGAGTATCCGGGATTGCCTTGGGGCTGTTTTCCAATGGTTCCAACTGAACAGCCTCAAGTGCAATTCCGATAAGTCTGAGGTACTCTTCTTTGGGTGTGATACAGAGCCAGACTGGCAGGCTTGGTGGCCTCTCAATATGTTCCCTCCGTCTTGTTCCTCCAAAATTGCCAAGAACTTGGTGGTCAAGATGGACAAGGAGCTAACGCTGAAATCCCAGATCCTCGGGGTGTCGGGCACTTGCTTTGGCCTCCTGAGGATGCTGCGGAGGTTCCTTCCCCTGTTGTCCGAGGAACACAGGAAGCTGACGGTGCAGGCTCTAATCGGGTCCAGGTTAGATTATGCCAACATTCTTTACCTGGGCCTGCCAGAGTATCTGCTGCAGCGGCTCCAAGTGGTGCAAAACGCTGCCGCGAGAGCTATTTTTGGTTTAAATAGACGGACCAGTGCAGTGGGTCTGTTGAAGACCTTGCACTGGCTTCCAATCCGGAAACGGATTGCCTTTAAGGCTTTGACTCTGGCCTATAAGGCCCTCCACGCGGTGGGAGCAAAGTATCTTCAAAAGAGACTGGCCTTTTATCATCCGACTCGCTCTCTGAGGTCGGAATCTTTGCTCTTGGCGGTTGTCCCGCGAGTGAAGAGAGCTCGCCTGGGTGGCCGCTCTTTCGGACTAATAGCGCCACATTTGTGGAACTCTCTGCCGCTCACTCTGCGGGGAGTGACCAGCCTTCTTGCCTTTAGAAAAGGCATTAAAACTTGGCTGTTTACCCAGTAGTCCGCTTTTTGTGTGTTTGCTCGGCCTTCTTTCTTTTATTTATTTTAACTGTGTTATGTTAATATGATGCAGCCCTCCTTACTAAAAGCGCCGGGACACTCTTTTTGAGTAGCCGTGCGCTATACAAAAGATAAATAACATAACATAACATAACATGCTTCTTGCTTTAGGAATTTAAAGGGAACCGGATCCATAGGAGAGCCACTTTTTATGGAAACTAAGGCTTTTAATGTTTCAGCTTCTGAGACTGGGCCAAACATATCCAGAAAGATAAATCGCTCTTTCAGCTGAATTAAGGACAACTCTTCCTGGGTCCCTTGAGGTATTGTAGCCTGGGGTAGAGAATTAAGTATTTTCTCAATTTTAGTGTGAAAGAAGTCGGCCAGCTCCTTGCACTTCTGAGAATCGTGAGTGGCTGCCGGTTCAGGAACTTTGATAAGTTCTTGCACCACTTTAAAAGTTTCCCTGGACGAATTTGATGCGAGTCGTATACGTTCCTCAAAAAATTGAGCTTTCGCTAGCCGAAGAGCAGCTTTGTAGCACCTCATCGCTACCCAGTAATCCTTTCGCTTAGTGACATCAAATTTCTTCCTCCAAGCCCTCTCAAGTTTTTTGCATCCTTTTTTAAGCATGCGGAGCTCAGCCGTAAACCATGGAGCAGAACCAATTCTTTTCTCCCTCTTTTGTATAGTTTTCATAGGGATGAGGGCATCAAGCGAGGCACTCAGCCATCGGTTAAAGTCAGCATCTCCTTTAATCGGGTCTGACTCGGATAAAGGTCGTGAGTTTGCCAGTTTGAGGGACCAGTCACTGATCGATAGTCTGGACCAGGCTCTGTCCACCACGAACGCTTGATGTGTCGGTGTTGAGGGCAGTTTGACTTGCCATTCCACTGAAACTAAAGAATGATTTGACCACGGGAGGGGATAGGCTGGTCTGGCCATAAGCTGGGGGATGTTAGAAAAAACTGGGTCCAATAAGTGACCCTTCTCATGCGTGGCTTCAGTGTTGATTAAATGGAGCTAACATGCAGTCAAATCCCCTTTGAGATCTGTAGCATTTGTGTCTGCGATGTCGTCGAAATGCAGATTGAAATCCCCCAACACGATAAAATTAGATGTGGATGAGGCCAGCAACGTTACCGTTTCCATCACGGAACTTACAACGTTGCCCACACCGCCGGGAGGCCGATAAATCAGCAGACCTGACAGTGTCACAGTGGGAGATATCTGTAATGAAAAATGGCAGCTCTCACAGTCAGCTACGAGTCCCTTCCGGGCCCTACATACATACTTTTCTCTGTAAAGGATAGCAAGACCACCGCCTCGCCCCTCAGGTCTATCCAAATGAAACAAAAGAAAACCTGGCGGGAGGGCTAACACAATGTCAGCGTCAGAACTGGGAGTAATCTAAGTTTCTGACAGAAACAGGATATCCAAATTCTGATCTTGGATGAGTAGGTTAAGTTCCGCTGCATGACGCGGAAGAGACCTGCAATTGAGCAGGCCCAACAGCAGGGTGTTCTTGCCTGACTGTGGAGGAGCTAATACGTCCATCCCTCGTGGGAATGATGGAAAGGAATCATTGTCGGCGAGTGGACGGTTTTCGGCGAGCAGATTGCGCAATGCAAAGAGCTCTTCCCGAGAGTATGTACGTCGCAGAGGCAGTCTGTTTGGCATAATGCCAGGCCCCAGGCCCGTCTGAGCCCGGACGAGCCCAGACGGGCAGGACTCTGGCTGGACTCCGGCGTGAGTCCGGCGACTCAGCTGCGCATCTCCGCTGCGCGTCATCATGAAGAGATTTAAGTAGGGGCGTGGAGTCCTGGCTGAGAGGCTAGGGCGCTGGGCGAAATGGCGCCGCAATGACTCCCTGCCCCACCCAAGATGGCGGCGAAGATTCACGAGTGTGTTTGAGGGTCTAAGTGTCAAGCTCCCAACAGCGGTGCCTGCAAACTTTTATGTGCGGTAAGCGCTATATGTCAGGGACATGAAAAGTGAATTTAAAATATTAAAAAGATGCTCTTTTAAAAAAGCGCATTAGACGCTGTAAATTGCCCTGAAAGCGCGCCTGGAAGCTCTGTGCTGCGAGGTGTAAATGCCTTTGTTCAAGGCAGAACGAGCGGAAATACTCGCCTTAAGTAGAGGCGTGGAGTCCTGGCTGAGAGGCTAGGGCGCTGGGCGAAATGGCGCCGCAATGACTCCCTGCCTCACCCAAGATGGCGGCGAAGATTCACGAGTGTGTTTGAGGGTCTAAGTGTCCCACTTCCAACAGCGGTGCCTGCAAACTTTTATGTGCGGTAAGCGCTATATGTCAGGGACATGAAAAGTGAATTTAAAATATTAAAAAGATGCTCTTTTAAAAAAGCGCATTAGACGCTGTAAATTGCCCTGAAAGCGCGCCTGGAAGCTCTGTGCTGCGAGGTGTAAATGCCTTTGTTCAAGGCAGAACGAGCGGAAATACTCGCCTTAAGTAGAGGCGTGGAGTCCTGGCTGAGAGGCTAGGGCGCTGGGCGAAATGGCGCCGCAATGACTCCCTGCCTCACCCAAGGTGGCGGCGAAGATTCACGAGTGTGTTTAAGGGTCTAAGTGTCCCGCTCCCAACAGCGGTGCCTGCAAACTTTTATGTGCGGTAAGCGCTATATGTCAGGGACATGAAAAGTGAATTTAAAATATTAAAAAGATGCTCTTTTAAAAAAGCGCATTAGACGCTGTAAATTGCCCTGAAAGCGCGCCTGGAAGCTCTGTGCTGCGAGGTGTAAATGCCTTTGTTCAAGGCAGAACGAGCGGAAATACTCGCCTTAAGTAGAGGCGTGGAGTCCTGGCTGAGAGGCTAGGGCACTGGGCGAAATGGCGCCGCAATGACTCCCTGCCTCAACCAAGATGGCGGCGAAGATTCACGAGTGTGTTTGAGGGTCTAAGTGTCCCGCTCCCAACAGCGGTGCCTGCAAACTTTTATGTGCGGTAAGCGCTATATGTCAGGGACATGAAAAGTGAATTTAAAATATTAAAAAGATGCTCTTTTAAAAAAGCGCATTAGACGCTGTAAATTGCCCTGAAAGCGCGCCTGGAAGCTCTGTGCTGCGAGGTGTAAATGCCTTTGTTCAATTCATCCTGGAAGTTTCACTAGCAGTGCATTCTTTTTGAATTTACTTTTGTTATTATTTTATATTAAAAATATAAAATGTAACTTTAAAAATAAAATAAATGTTAGTATTTATAATAAAAATTTAGGCAATTACTATAAAAAGAAAGAAATATAATAATTAGTATATATCAAAATTATCATTTACAAAACCTTTGAAATTCACTGAAAAAACCATAGGTTTCACACACGTTATAGTTAGGAATTAGCATTTAAAAACCTTAGAAATTCACTGAAAAAAACATAGGTTTCACACACTTTATAGTTAGGAATTAGCATTTATAAAACCTTAGAAATTCACTGAAAAAAACATAGGTTTCACCCATGTTATAGTTAGCTGGACATTTCTCTCATACAAAACCTTTGAAATTCCTCCGTTATAGTTAGCTCAGCTAACTATAACTTGCGCGCCCGCAATGCACTGCTGATGACGTCACATATTACATCACTCATGACATGGTCAGTGACATCACTCATGACATCACTCATGACATTTCAAATAGGAGGGTAGGAGCACTGTAACCTCTGTGGGATGTTTAGGGTGTGCTATAGAGGGGGTGCAAAGCGAAGTATTCACCCCTACCGGTGTGTAAGTGGTGGGCTATGGAAATTAAGTGAGGTATTGCTCAGAGTCTGATGCGGGTAAGGTGAGCTGGTGCGGGACTTAGGGATTAAAGCGTGAGCCCAAATTGTGTGTCCTATGCTGTGAAGTCATGTGCCCTGGCCGCTGCAGTAGAGTTGTAGAAGTAGTGTCAGCATGTGTTTATACCTAGTAGGATGAAATACTGACCCGTACTGGTGTGAAAGACCTGTGGTATGGAAAATATGTGAGGTATTATGCAGAGTCTCATGGTGCTAAGCTGAGCAGCTGCCGGACTCGGGGATGAAAGCGTGAGCCCAGACTGTGTGTCATATGCTGTGAAGTTACGAGCTCTGGTCGCTCTGCCACAACTGTCCAAGTAGTGTTAGCATGTAGTTATAGCTCCTCGGAGGAACTTTTGCTTTGTATATTGTAGCTTGTTTATGGTGTTTAGGGGGTGTTATAGAGGGAGTGCGAAGGTAAATTTGTGCATATCAAATCAATTCGGTACTTGTGAAGTGCTAAGTACTTACTCCTACGGGTCTGATGGCGCTGGGGGAGTAAACTGAGTTGCTGACAGACTCGGGGTAAAGCTAATGAACTACTGACCCCTACCGGGCTGAAAGTGCGGGGTACGGAAATTAATTGAGGTATTGTGAGAGTGTGATGCTGTTAAATTGAGATGCTGCTGGAGTCGGGGATGACACCGTGAGCCTAAACTGTGTGTGCTATGCTGTGAAGTCATGTGCTCTGGGCACTGTGTCACACCTGTCCAACTTGTATAAGGTGCTTAGGTGATATTGTATAGGGAGTGCGAAGGTAAATCAATACGGTATTTGTAAAGCGCCCTATGGGTGACTAGAGCCGGTGATCAAAGCGAGAGCTCTGTACTGGAAAGTGAGATGGTCTGGCAGCTGCACCACAGCTGTGTGGGGAAACTTTTTTGGCAAGGGTCCAGGAGTTTCCGGTATGTGGTCCTAAAAAGAGGGGCCTAAGTTGTAAGTTATAGGATGGCTCTAAAAAGAGACCTTGTGTTTATTAGTTTGATCTACATGTAAGTGCGGATGCACAGCTTCAAGTTATTCAGGAAAATTTGATTTCCCTGATCTGTGAAGTGCACTCCATCACTTCTGTACATATCCGCCATATCAAAACATTTGTTGTTGTTGTATATGGACCCCATTTTGTGGTCTTTGAGGTATGTAGACACAGCTTTGTTTACTTTCTTCCGAGATTTTTTTAATCTGAGGACAACATTGTTTGGACCATTTCCACTTTTGTCTTTGCGATATAACGGAATATACAAAGACCGTTTGACGCAAAAGTAACATCAATTGTCAAAAGGTGTCCTTTATAAGCATTTCCAAATCTATCCCAGTCAATGTGCCTAGGTTGTTTCCACCACAGTGCACAATGACGAGGTCAGGCTGTTGTAGATGCAAACAGGTTTTAACCAAAGGCAACAATTGGTGCCACTTCAATCCTCTCTGAGCAAACCATTTAATGTTCACATTTTGTAAATTTAGGTCTAAGTCAATACGTCTCTGTTCTGCATACCTCTTGCACCAGAAAACATAGCTATGTCCTACAATGCACAATAGCATTTTGAAGGTATGGCTGGAAGGTATGAAAAGATGTCTGTAGGTCATGCAGTTTCTTAGTAGAATAAGAGATATGTACAAAATGGTACCTGATTTGGAGATGAAAAGGATTGTTTTTTAAAAGTAGGGTGCACATTCATTTTGTGGAAAAGCATCTTTGTGATTAGTTAAGAAAAAGCAGTTTGAACGTGGAGTACAAATTATAGGATAACATTTCCTCAACTCAACCACACCTGCTACTTGCATTTGGAAGGCACTGTTCGAACTTAAAACAATTATGAACTTTTAACCTGCACATGCCGATAAATGTTCGAGAAAATGTTGCAAAAAATTATCGTTCGGGTTAAAACAATTGATAAACCTTTAACCTCCATGTGTTGTAGAATGTTTTAGAAAGTGTGTTGATAGAATACGTTGCATTTCTGAGTTCTATGTGTACTTGAACATTTAAAAAAACTGTTTATATCTAAAATTAGAAAGACAGTAATAGAGTGAAGTTTTGAAACCTAAAAGAATCAAGGAACTATTCTAATTTGTTCTTTATGTGTATTTATGTGTGGAGTTATAGAAAGAAGAGCAGCAGGAAGAGGAAGAAGCAGGGAGTGGGAGATGGGGGAGATGGGCACAAAGGCATACATGTACAGTGAAGTACAGCACAAGTATAGACAAACAATGGCTAGAATGAAACACACCAACAAGGTGAATCAGTCACAGAACTCAGCAACATCACAGCGTTGAATGAGTATAGAAGTGAAAACCATGCTTCATTCATATAGGATGTGTACAAAGGCCGGTCGTGGGTGTTGTTGGATGTGTGTGAGTGTGGTCATCATGGATGAGATGTCCAGCACGTGGCACATGGGCGGGTTCAATGTGTGTTACGTTGCCAAATAGCTGCTCCTCCTTCCCTTAAGCCTCCAAACTTTTGTACGGTGCGCTGTTGTATCCCGTGCACTCGTTCGGCACAGCATTGTAATGCGTATTTTGGCATGTTGTGCGGTATTCCAACCACACCGTGACACTGCTGTTTGGAGGTGGTGAATGCCACTTTACAATATTGCCAGCTGCGGCCCTTGTGGCATGCTACATCAGTCAAGGTAAGAGAGAAGACCCCTTGTGTTCCAGGGAACAGGGTACTAAATGACCAAGCAAGTCTGTAGAATATCCCTGGACTAACTTTTAAGACAACGGTATATATGGAAATTATACTAGAGTCCCACCTCACCCATACACGTGTTATCAGGGAACAGGCCAAGGACTAAGATATAACGTTTACAATCCTTTTATTAAAATAAATTCAAATTATTTCAGGTTAAAATTTCAGAAAGAACAAATATTCTGAAAGCATACAGTGTAAATACATCGCATACATTTAAATAAAAATACATAAAAAAAATTTTTTATATAAAAATAGTGCATAAAAAACCTAATACAGTAAATATATTTCACAATACAGTAATTTCCAATAGCACTAAAAATCAAAACATACAAAATCACCCCTTGTACTGTAATGGCTCGAATAATATTTCTACCAATTAGTAGGATCCAATAGCTTTACACAATACATATGTTGATACCAAAGTTATTAGATTGACATATAGTCGGTATCTTCTAAGCTTTGCTTGGATTCTCTATTTCTCTGTGCGTCGACGCGTTTCAGTGTTGGTACCGTAGGTACCGTAGATATGGTCACACCTTCATCAGGACAGTTATTAGCGGGGTCCTCACTTTCATGTGATTGGTATCCTTCTAAATTATTGGAGTCGGTGCGGTGGGTGTTGCGTTACTGTCATGCAAAGTCATCTAGTGCCTCACCATGAAATGAAATTAAATGACACATTATATTTGTATAGCGCCGGAACTACCCGGAGGCCTCGCAGCGCTTATATTGATTGTTGAAGGGCAACCCGAGAGGTTAACGAGTTTTAGTGTACAAATGTGTTTTCAGCGCTTTCCTGAAAGCCATCCTGTTTGGGTTCCCTCTAAGGGCGAGGGGGAGGGAATTCCAGAGCTTAGCAGCCGTGTGGGAAAAAGATCGGCCGCCCCATCTAGCTTTGTTGATTTTTGTTGTAGTCGCTAGATGCAGTGATCCGGATCGAAGGGCTCTGGGGGGGACGTAGGGCAGAACTAGGGGAAACAGGATGGCAGGGCCCGTTCGGTGGAAGGATTTGTGCACAATGCACATAGCCTTGAACTGAGCTCTAGCGGGGACTGGAAGCCAGTGAAGATTGTCTAAGGCATGCTTGGCTGACTGCCAGCGGGGGATGTTGTACAGTAGGCGGGCGGCACAATTTGGGGTAACTTGGAGCCTGTGGGTCACAGCTACCGGAGCTCCCAGGTATAGTGCATTTCCATAGTCCAGGCGAGAGAGGATCAGGGCCTGGACCATGATTCTCCTCGCCTGGAAAGGGAGCAGGGGGAGCACTTTACGAAGCATCTTCATAAGCCCCGCGCAAGTAGCCGCTGTTTTAGTAGCTTGAGCCGAGAAGTCCAGCGACTTGTCGAGCCATATGCCCAGGCCCTTTCTCTGGGGTTTGGGGAGGGGAGGGGCGCCGAGGCAAGTGGGCCAGATGGAGGCCAGAGAAGTCAATGGAGGGTTGCCCAGTAGCATGACCTCCGTTTTCTCTCCATTGAATTTGAGGCAGGAGAGTTGCATCCACCTAGCTACAGCCTCCAGACAGGGACCTAAGGTGTTAGACGACCCATCCGTGTGGTCTAGAGAGACCACCAGTTGGGTATCCTCTGCGTAGGTGACAATACGCACACCAAAAGGTTGGACTATCCCCGCTAGAGGTTGCATATAGACGTTAAAAAGCGTGGGACTCAGGGAGGAGCCCTGAGGCACCCCGCAGCTAAGTGGATGTTTGATGGAAACTGCCTCACCCTCAAACACCTGGAAGAAACGCTCATCTAGGAAGGAAGACAGCCATTCCAGTGCCGTGTCCGACACACCCAAACCCATTAAACGATGTAATAAAATGGTATGGTTGACAGTGTCGAACGTGGCGCTGAGGTCGAGCAAGATGATGGCTGCCTTTCCTCCCCGGTCCAGCATGGCTCGGGTTTCCTCCATCACCGCAATAAGAGCAGTTTCGGTCCCATGCTGGGTTCGGAACCCTGTCTGAGAGACACAAAGCAGATCCGCTGATTCCAGGTGATCTACTAAGATGGTGTTGATGTGCCTCTCAAGCAGTTTACTCATCCAGGGGAGTTAGGAGATTGGGCGGAAGTTAGCCAAGCTGTTCTGGTCCAGGGAGGGCTTTTTTAATAAAGCCTTGACCATCGCACACTTCCAAGAGGCGGGGACAGAATTAGTGGTGATGGAAGCATTGAGAGCGTTCAGAACGGCCGGGCGGCTGGCGTCCCAGACCTTAGTGAGAATCCGCGGAGGTGCTGGGTCATTGGGGGATCCCGAGGTGACTTTCGGGATGATTTTGTCAATTGTGATGGAATCTAACAGAGGGAGTTTATCCAGCGTGCGAGGGGCCGTGGGAGCTATCTCCGGGAAGATGGTGGGTCCCTCAGCCTCATTACCCCCAGAAAATGAAGAGTAGATGATTTGGATCTTCTGAAAGAAGTAAGAGGCTAGATCATCACAGCGGGATTGGGCGCCCGTTGGGGACAGAAGCTCGGGGGCAAGGGAAATTAAGGATTTGGCAATTTTAAAAATTTCCTTGGGGGAGTTGGCATCAGAGTTAATTTTTGAGTCGTAGAAGAGAGCTTGCGCAGTTTTCATTTCAAGTTTGTAGAGCTTTATAGCAGCTCTGTAATCGGCTTTTTTTGAGGGTGAATGATCACTTCTCCATGCTCTCTCTAATTTACGGCAGGATTGCTTCATGAGCCTGAGGGCAGGGGAATACCAGGGAGCGACTTTAGATCTTTTTATCAGGTCAAGGGATTTCTTAGGGAGGACTTGGTCGAGGGTGCAGGTTATCCAGTTGTCAAAGTTGGCAGTGGTCGTAGTGGGGTTGGACACCATCACAGGAGGATGTTCGTTAAGGGCCTGTGTCCACTCAGAGGACGGAAGCGATGCCCACTTCCTTCCCCATCGTTTATTATTGGTCAGTTGGACAGGGCGGGTGTTTAGGGACCACACAAAGGGTATTAAAAAATGATCGGTCCAGGGTAAGGGAATAGGTACCTCGAACGTAAGGTTGTCTAAGTTGCTAAAAATATGGTCGAGGAGATGTCCCTTGCTATGCGTCGGGTGGAACCCTTTCTGACGTAAGTCAATAGCCAGAAAGTTCGAACGAAGGCTATTGCTAACTGAGTCAGATGGGTCGTCTAAATGTAAGTTCAGATCGCCCAGCACGGTGAAATTAGCCGAAGTAATCATTGAATTGGCGGCAATATCTGTGATGTCAGAGACAAAATTACCGAGAGTCCCAGGTGGTCGGTAAGCTAGAACTCCCGTGAAGGTGGTGGTAGGGGAGAATTCCAGAGTGAAATGTAGACTCTCGCAACCTGATGTCGTAGAGGGGGAGGTACGACACCCGTAATTATCTCTGTAGATGATAGCCAACCCTCCCCCCCTACCGGACTGGCGGTCCAATCGTTTGATGGTATAACCTGGGGGGGGAGGCCCAGACTGACGCGGGGTCGAGCTCGAGCTGCAGCCATGTTTCCGTTAAGAAGAGGGCTTCAGGTTTGTACTCCTCTATGAGCATAGCCAACTCAGTGTAATGCTTCGGCAAGGACCGACAGTTAAGAAGGAACATCCTCCATTTTGGCCCAGGGGAGGATTTCCCTGACACCGGAGGGCGCATACCCCAGTTGCAAGTTTCACACCGAGCCCCTTTATTTGTAGGTGCCATCGAATGCGAACATCGCACATAAGAGGTAGGGCGCAGGGAGTGCAAGAGAGCGGCACTATAGGTCAGGCGATTTCCCGCCATAGTGTCGGCACAGTCTGCGAGCTGGAAGCGTCTGGACGCGGACTGGCGCAGACTGGCTTCTCTTTGGCGCCTCTTCGGCGCGTCTATGGCACTCCCGCTGCGCGTCACCGCTGCGCGATATGGCAGGGGTTTAAGTAGATTGGGAGGGGGTGGGAGACTAGACCGTCACCCTAACAAGATGGCCGCCCGTCGTGGAACGACCAGGAAGTACCAGCGCTATTCCTCCCTCCACAACAAACAGCAATGAAGGCTGCGGTGGACCGGGGAGTCAGCGCGCCAAATGGTAAAGTGCAAGTGCAAACAGTTTTAAAATCACACGTTTGAAAAATGAAGGTTAAAATCCCCCATACAATAATGCACACAACACGCTCACGCCACGATATTCCAATCAATAATGGGGAGCGCGTGAAAGCGAGGCTCTTTATTAGTCAGGGAGGGGTGGGAGACTAGACCGTCACCCTAACAAGATGGCCGCCCGTCGTGGAACGACCAGGAAGTACCAGCGCTATTCCTCCCTCCACAACAAACAGCAATGAAGGCTGCGGTGGACCGGGGAGTCAGCACGCCAAATGGTAAAGTGCAAGTGCAAACAGTTTTAAAATCACACGTTTGAAAAATGAAGGTTAAAATCCCCGATACAATAATGCACACAACACGCTCACGCCACGATATTCCAATCAATAATGGGGAGCGCGTGAAAGCGAGGCTCTTTATTAGTCAGGGAGGGGTGGGAGACTAGACCGTCACCCTAACAAGATGGCCGCCCGTCGTGGAACGACCAGGAAGTACCAGCGCTATTCCTCCCTCCACAACAAACAGCAATGAAGGCTGCGGTGGACCGGGGAGTCAGCACGCCAAATGGTAAAGTGCAAGTGCAAACAGTTTTAAAATCACACGTTTGAAAAATTAAGGTTAAAATCCCCCATACAATAATGCACACAACACGCTCACGCCACGATATTCCAATCAATAATGGGGAGCGCGTGAAAGCGAGGCTCTTTAGTAGTCAGGGAGGGGTGGGAGACTAGACCGTCACCCTAACAAGATGGCCGCCCGTCGTGGAACGACCAGGAAGTACCAGCGCTATTCCTCCCTCCACAACAAACAGCAATGAAGGCTGCAGTGGACCGGGGAGTCAGCACGCCAAATGGTAAAGTGCAAGTGCAAACAGTTTTAAAATCACACGTTTGAAAAATGAAGGTTAAAATCCCCCATACAATAATGCACACAACACGCTCATGCCACGATATTCCAATCAATAATGGGGAGCGCATGAAAGCGAGGTTCTTTAATAGTCAGGGAGGGGTGGGAGACTAGACCGTCACCCTAACAAGATGGCCGCCCGTCGTGGAACGACCAGGAAGTACCAGCGCTATTCCTCCCTCCACAACAAACAGCAATGAAGGCTGCGGTTGACCAGGGAGTCAGCGCGCCAAATGGTAAAGTGCAAGTGCAAACAGTTTTAAAATCACACGTTTGAAAAATGAAGGTTAAAATCCCCCATACAATAATGCACACAACACGCTCACGCCACGATATTCCAATCAATAAAGTTCAATTTCTTCAATCTTAGATATTCTTGTCTGTGTAGTCGTGGGCTTTAATAGTCCCATACGACCGGACTCGTAGAGTTAAAATACAACCCCCTTTCGTTGAAGTGTAGTAATTTTGTTGTTTCAATCTTTTTTTTGTGGTTTGAGCGTTTTAGTTCTTTTCTTCTATTTCTTCTATTTATATTCGTGGTTCCCTCTCCTCTCTGCTATCCCCAGTTATTTCCTATGACGATATCTTCTATTTAGAGCGATGTTACTTTCCCCACAATTTCCACTGGCTATAGAGAGTAACTGTTGTACGTATTCCCACCGTTGCCGATCTGGATATGATCTTCCTCTAGGTCGCATTCGTCGTTGCCTCGTGTCTCCCAGTGTTTTGATAATACACGGGCCTCCGTCTCCTGCGAGTCCGGTCGTATGGCACTATTAAAGCCCACGACTACACAGACAAGAATATCTAAGATTGAAGAAATTGAACTTCACGCATTTCTAATGTGATGGTGAGGCACTAGATGATTTTGCGCGACAGTAACGCAACACCCACCGCACCGACTCCAATAATTTAGAAGGATACCAATCACATGAAAGTGAGGACCCCGCTAATAACTTTCCTGATGAAGGTGTGACCATATCTATGGTACCAACACCGAAACGCGTCGACGCACAGAGAAATAGAGAATCCAAGCAAAGCTTAGAAGATACCGACTATATGTCAATCTAATAACTTTGGTATCAACATATGTATTGTGTAAAGCTATTGGATCCTATTAATTGGTAGAAATATCATTCGAGCCATTACAGTACAAGAGGTGTTTTTGTATGTTTTGTATTTTTAGTGCTATTGGAAATTACTGTATTGTGAAATATAATTACGGTATTAGGATTTTTATGCACTATTTTTATATAAAAAAAATGTTTTTTATGTATTTTTATTTAAATGTATGAGATGTCTTTACACTGTATGCTTTCAGAATATTTGTTCTTTCTGAAATTTTGACCTGAAATAATTTTAATTAATTTTAATAAAAAGATTATAAGCGTTATATCTTAGTCCTTGGCCTGTTCCCTGATAACACGTGTATGGGTGAGGTGGGACTCTAGTATCATTTCCATATATACCGTTGTCTTATAAGTTAGTCCAGGGATATTCTACAGACTTGCTTGGGCATGCTACATCAGAACACAGAGACACACTTACTGCACTTCATGCACACGGACATGTGGAAGACACCCCGTTTCCCTTGCCGGATAGGCTCACCCCTGCGCTGACTTGTGTAGGCCGGACCAGCACACGTGTGTTGTGCTTGCAGAAGGATGCGTAGCTACATGTCAAGGGTCACTGCTAACACTGAGGTGACATGGGAATGTCTGCTGAGGACAGCACACTGTCATGTTGTAGGACATTGGCTTATCATGCTAACACAATGAGCACACGGACACATTTGCTCAGATGCGGGTTTGTTGGTATTGGTGGTCCTGAGGTTGTTGTGATGAGTCCTGTGGCACTCATTGGTATCACTGTATCGTGCTCATTGACTTGATGGCTCCTGTGGGTGTTCTGGTGTGTCTCTTTGCTGTGTTTCTTTTCATGCTGCAGGTAGTCGTCCTGTTTAACACTAGTATTAAGCAGGTTTAAATATTCTTGGTGGTAACGTGGGTTATCGCTAGAATTAATTTTGCATTGTAGTTGTGAAAGTTGTGATGTCATTTGTTCGTGCAGTACGTTTATATATTCAAATATGCATCAAAGTGTGAACAGAACATATAAGAACAGATCACCATAAGTCAAAAAAACTATTCAAGAGCAAGAATTTCATTTTCAATCTAGCCGTATTATATGCAATTGTCATTCAAAGCATTAAATGGGTCAATGTGCATTCCTTTTTGGTAGTGCTCATAGGTTTAGGGAGTGGAAAAGAGAAGAGTAGGGCAGTGGTAGTGAGGGACAGGGTAAAGGTGTTTGTGACATATATACAATACACACTATATACAAATAAGCCTTTCCAGCCTATAAAGTTAAGTTAGTTCCGATATACATTGCTCAATAGTACATCTTCAGTTAGTACATTTTGATCCATGAGCATGTGAAGGTTCTGAAAAGACGGTCTACGTTTCGACCCCAATGGAGAGGAGGGTTACTGGTGGCCTCACATCGGGGTCTTCATCAGGACAGATTAGCATCTGTGGGTAATGGATATAGTTCGGTACCTAATCCTGATAGACTAGTGTGTGGTGAAATGTCTCGGGTAGGAAAGTGTGACTATGACCTACTTGTCTGTAGGATGGACTGGCAAAGTTCAATCCTTAGCGGGCTTTTATGATGCTCCTGGTTCACTATAAAAGAGACATGCTGAGTGAGTATACATGTCAAGGCAGAATTATTATAGCATAGGAAACTGCGAGTGGTCACGTACTCACATGAATTAAGGGTCTAGATGGGCATGGGGAATCAATCTCCCACTGCAGGCGCTGATAAATTCGAAAGAAGAGTCTGAAATGGGAAGGGATGAGGATTGCATCAGGTAATGGATTAATACGCCCAAGAGTGCGTCAGGTATTGTTAAAGGTATAAGGGAAGTGAACTACGGATGACCAGGGTACACTTGAGTCAAAACTGCTATGTACAAGGAGATCATAGTGCCTGTTGTCCGAGTAGTCGGGAGACTGCCGAATAAATGTGCTGCGAGGGAATCAAATGCGCTGAACCCCACATGTGTCCAAGGCAGCGTCACCGCAAATGCGGTTGGAAACGTTTGCTATGGAACTGTCGGCATCCGTTACATATTGCAACCAAATGTTATGTTCGAGCGATGTGCCGTAAGAACGTAAGAGGTAGCGATGAAGAAGGGCCTACAGCCTTATGCATACGTTAGTGGGGTCACCTTCCTGCGTTGTGCATGTGAACCAGGCACATATTGGGATCATTTGGTCTTCTTGACCACTTATAGTCTCTTACACAATTTGGGTCGCTACTAATCTTGAATAGTGGACTGTGTAACCCCAGTGTAGGGCAGAGGCAGCAGTCAGGATGGGAGCACATCCATGTGGCGTTGAGTTGAGCTGTACAGTTAGTGGCATCTGGAGTACTCAGCATGTCCGCACACTGCGATGGTAAGTAGGCTTGGCGGCCAGCAGAGGGAGCAATGGCTTGACTTGATAAGGCCATGTGGTGATGATTTATGGTGCAGTGAGTTAGTAGCAGCTGAAGCACACAGCGTGTGCCCATCCTGCGATGATGTGTGGTCCCGGTGGGCCGCACTAGGAGCAACATGTCTTGGGAACTGGACTGCGTCATCTGCAATCGTCACTGCATCTGAATTGCAGATCGAGGGCAGTAGTTAGCATAGACATTGAGCAAGGCTTTTTGTTACATCTTCTTGACAAAATCCGAGGACTTAGAGTACAATTCTCTCTGCATTTAATAAATCAAGGCTGAATTCAATGCAGTCCGTAGTGTGGATACAAAGCTGAATTCAAGTTGTGAACCCTGCTGTCCACAATGCAGATCGAAGGTAGTAGTTAGCATAGACATCGAGGAATGCCTTTTGTCACTTCTTCTTCACAAAATTCGAGGACATAGAGTACAGTTCTCTGTGTAATTAATAAAGCAAGGCTAAATTCAAGTTGTAAACCCTGCTGTCCCCAGTGTAGATCGAACGCAGTAGTTGGTACAGACATAAGTCTGTGGTGTGGCAATGGGTTCGCAGGGGGCTTGTGTGGAGGAGGCCAACGGTCATGGCAGGAGGCACTTGCCAGGGTAAGGGCTGTCATTCTGGCAGACTCATTGGTCTTCCCATAAGTGAACCAGGCACAGATTGGGATCATTTGGTCTTCTTAACACATTATAGTCTCTTACACAGTTTGCATTTCTATTAATCTTGAATTGTGAACCGTGTAACCCCAGTGTAGGCCGGAGGCCGCGGGTAGCAAAAGGTCCACAGCCACATGAAGTTGACTTGAGCTGCACATATTGGGAGCATTTTGTATTCTTAACCCATTATATTCTCTTACACAATTTGCATCGCTACTAATCTTGAATTGTGAACCGTGTAACCCCAGTGTAGGGTACAGGCAGCCGTCAGGATCGGCTCACAGCCACGTGCCATTGATTTGAGCTTCACAGTTAGTGGCACCTGGAGTACTCGGTGTGTGCGCACACTGCGATGATACGTGGTCTTGGAGGTCCTCACTGGGAGCAATGTCTTGACTTGATAAGGCCACATGGAGAGAGATGACTTATGATGCAGTGAGTTAGTGCGGTAATTGCAAACACAACAGTGATGGACAGAATGTGGATCAATGTCACACATTCACCCCAGTCAAAAGATCTGGACCCAAATCCATCGTTTTTCCACTCCACACCACCCTGGGTTAGACAATGGCGATATGCAAATCAGCGCTGACCCTGTGCCCCATGGGAACAGTCCAGTCCGAACTACAAAAGCCATGTCCTTCCCAGAACGGAAACAAGCATCTGAGGACCGGCCCGGTTTCGAGGTAACACCTCTCATCAGCCCGGCTAGCTTGACTCCAGTGGTGTGGAGTGCCTGGGACTCACGTCTGAGCATCCCCAGTACACTTAGAGCGGTAATTGCAAACACAAAAGTGATGGACAGAATGTGGATCAATGTCACACATTCACCCCAGTCAAAAGATCTGGGCCCAAATCCATCGTTTTTCCACTCCACACCACCCTGGGTTAGACAATGGCGATATGCAAATCAGCGCTGACCCTGTGCCCCATGGGAACAGTCCAGTCCGAACTACAAAAGCCATGTCCTTCCCAGAACGGAAACAAGCATCCGAGGACCGGCCCGGTTTCGAGGTAACACCTCTCATCAGCACTCCACACCACTGGAATCAAGCTAGCCGGGCTGATGAGAGGTGTTACCTCGAAACCGGGCCGGTCCTCGGATGCTTGTTTCCGTTCTGGGAAGGACATGGCTTTTGTAGTTCGGACTGGACTGTTCCCATGGGGCACAGGGTCAGCGCTGATTTGCATATCGCCATTGTCTAACCCAGGGTGGTGTGGAGTGGAAAAACGATGGATTTGGGCCCAGATCTTTGGACTGGGGTGAATGTGTGACATTGATCCACATTCTGTCCATCATTGTTGTGTTTGCAGTTACCGCTCTAAGTGTACTGGGGATGCTCAGACGTGAGTCCCAGGCACTCCACACCACTGGAATCAAGCTAGCCGGGCTGAAGAGAGGTGTTACCTCGAAACCGGGCCGGTCCTCGGATGCTTGTTTCCGTTCTGGGAAGGACATGGCTTTTGTAGTTCGGACTGGACTGTTCCCATGGGGCACAGGGTCAGCGGTGATTTGCATATCGCCATTGTCTAACCCAGGGTGGTGTGGAGTGGAAAAACAATGGATTTGGGCCCAGATCTTTGGACTGGGGTGAATGTGTGACATTGATCCACATTCTGTCCATCATTGTTGTGTTTGCAGTTACCGCTCTAAGTGTACTGGGGATGCTCAGACGTGAGTCCCAGGCACTCACCACCACTGGAATCAAGCTAGCCGGGCTGAAGAGAGGTGTTACCTCGAAACCGGGCCGGTCCTCGGATGCTTGTTTCCGTTCTGGGAAGGACATGGCTTTTGTAGTTCGGACTGGACTGTTCCCATGGGGCACAGGGTCAGCGCTGATTTGCATATCGCCATTGTCTAACCCAGGGTGGTGTGGAGTGGAAAAACAATGGATTTGGGCCCAGATCTTTGGACTGGGGTGAATGTGTGACATTGATCCACATTCTGTCCATCATTGTTGTGTTTGCAGTTACCGCTCTAAGTGTACTGGGGATGCTCAGACGTGAGTCCCAGGCACTCCACACCACTGGAATCAAGCTAGCCGGGCTGAAGAGAGGTGTTACCTCGAAACCGGGCCGGTCCTTGGATGCTTGTTTCCGTTCTGGGAAGGACATGGCTTTTGTAGTTCGGACTGGACTGTTCCCATGGGGCACAGGGTCAGCGCTGATTTGCATATCGCCATTGTCTAACCCAGGGTGGTGTGGAGTGGAAAAACGATGGATTTGGGCCCAGATCTTTGGACTGGGGTGAATGTGTGACATTGATCCACATTCTGTCCATCATTGTTGTGTTTGCAGTTACCGTTCTAAGTGTACTGGGGATGCTCAGACGTGAGTCCCAGGCACTCCACACCACTGGAATCAAGCTAGCCGGGCTGAAGAGAGGTGTTACCTCGAAACCGGGCCGGTCCTCGGATGCTTGTTTCCGTTCTGGGAAGGACATGGCTTTTGTAGTTCGGACTGGACTGTTCCCATGGGGCACAGGGTCAGCGCTGATTTGCATATCGCCATTGTCTAACCCAGGGTGGTGTGGAGTGGAAAAACGATGGATTTGGGCCCAGATCTTTGGACTGGGGTGAATGTGTGACATTGATCCACATTCTGTCCATCATTGTTGTGTTTGCAGTTACCGCTCTAAGTGTACTGGGGATGCTCAGATGTGAGTCCCAGGCACTCCACACCACTGGAATCAAGCTAGCCGGGCTGAAGAGAGGTGTTACCTCGAAACCGGGCCGGTCCTCGGATGCTTGTTTCCGTTCTGGGAAGGACATGGCTTTTGTAGTTCGGACTGAACTGTTCCCATGGGGCACAGGGTCAGCGCTGATTTGCATATCGCCATTGTCTAACCCAGGGTGGTGTGGAGTGGAAAAACGATGGATTTGGGCCAGGATCTTTGGACTGGGGTGAATGTGTGACATTGATCCACATTCTGTCCATCATTGTTGTGTTTGCAGTTACCGCTCTAAGTGTACTGGGGATGCTCAGACGTGAGTCCCAGGCACTCCACACCACTGGAATAAAGCTAGCCGGGCTGAAGAGAGGTGTTACCTCGAAACCGGGCCGGTCCTCGGATGCTTGTTTCCGTTCTGGGAAGGACATGGCTTTTGTAGTTCGGACTGGACTGTTCCCATGGGGCACAGGGTCAGCGCTGATTTGCATATCGCCATTGTCTAACCCAGGGTGGTGTGGAGTGGAAAAACGATGGATTTGGGCCCAGATCTTTGGACTGGGGTGAATGTGTGACATTGATCCACATTCTGTCCATCATTGTTGTGTTTGTAGTTACCGCTTTAAGTGTACTGGGGATGCTCAGACGTGAGTCCCAGGCACTCCACACCACTGGAATAAAGCTAGCCGGGCTGAAGAGAGGTGTTACCTCGAAACCGGGCCGGTCCTCGGATGCTTGTTTCCGTTCTGGGAAGGACATGGCTTTTGTAGTTCGGACTGGACTGTTCCCATGGGGCACAGGGTCAGCGCTGATTTGCATATCGCCATTGTCTAACCCAGGGTGGTGTGGAGTGGAAAAACGATGGATTTGGGCCCAGATCTTTGGACTGGGGTGAATGTGTGACATTGATCCACATTCTGTCCATCATTGTTGTGTTTGCAGTTACCGCTCTAAGTGTACTGGGGATGCTCAGACGTGAGTCCCAGGCACTCCACACCACTGGAATCAAGCTAGCCGGGCTGAAGAGAGGTGTTACCTCGAAACCGGGCCGGTCCTCGGATGCTTGTTTCCGTTCTGGGAAGGACATGGCTTTTGTAGTTCGGACTGGACTGTTCCCATGGGGCACAGGGTCAGCGCTGATTTGCATATCGCCATTGTCTAACCCAGGGTGGTGTGGAGTGGAAAAACGATGGATTTGGGGCCAGATCTTTGGACTGGGGTGAATGTGTGACATTGATCCACATTCTGTCCATCATTCTTGTGTTTGCAGTTACCGCTCTAAGTGTACTGGGGATGCTCAGACGTGAGTCCCAGGCACTCCACACCACTGGAATCAAGCTAGCCGGGCTGAAGAGAGGTGTTACCTCGAAACCGGTCCGGTCCTCGGATGCTTGTTTCCGTTCTGGGAAGGACATGGCTTTTGTAGTTCGGACTGGACTGTTCCCATGGGGCACAGGGTCAGCGCTGATTTGCATATCGCCATTGTCTAACCCAGGGTGGTGTGGAGTGGAAAAACGATGGATTTGGGCCCAGATCTTTGGACTGGGGTGAATGTGTGACATTGATCCACATTCTGTCCATCATTGTTGTGTTTGCAGTTACCGCTCTAAGTGTACTGGGGATGCTCAGACGTGAGTCTCAGGCACTCCACACCACTGGAATCAAGCTAGCCGGGCTGAAGAGAGGTGTTACCTCGAAACCGGGCCGGTCCTCGGATGCTTGTTTCCGTTCTGGGAAAGACATGGCTTTTGTAGTTCGGACTGGACTGTTCCCATGGGGCACAGGGTCAGCGCTGATTTGCATATCGCCATTGTCTAACCCAGGGTGGTGTGGAGTGGAAAAACGATGGATTTGGGGCCAGATCTTTGGACTGGGGTGAATGTGTGACATTGAGCCACATTCTGTCCATCATTCTTGTGTTTGCAGTTACCGCTCTAAGTGTACTGGGGATGCTCAGACGTGAGTCCCAGGCACTCCACACCACTGGAATCAAGCTAGCCGGGCTGAAGAGAGGTGTTACCTCGAAACCGGGCCGGTCCTCGGATGCTTGTTTCCGTTCTGGGAAGGACATGGCTTTTGTAGTTCGGACTGGACTGTTCCCATGGGGCACAGGGTCAGCGCTGATTTGCATATCGCCATTGTCTAACCCAGGGTGGTGTCGAGTAGAAAAACGATGGATTTGGGCCCAGATCTTTGGACTGGGGTGAATGTGTGACATTGATCCACATTCTGTCCATCATTGTTGTGTTTGCAGTTACCGCTCTAAGTGTACTGGGGATGCTCAGACGTGAGTCCCAGGCACTCCACACCACTGGAATCAAGCTAGCCGGGCTGAAGAGAGGTGTTACCTCGAAACCGGGCCGGTCCTCGGATGCTTGTTTCCGTTCTGGGAAGGACATGGCTTTTGTAGTTCGGACTGGACTGTTCCCATGGGGCACAGGGTCAGCGCTGATTTGCATATCGCCATTGTCTAACCCAGGGTGGTGTGGAGTGGAAAAACGATGGATTTGGGCCCAGATCTTTGGACTGGGGTGAATGTGTGACATTGATCCACATTCTGTCCATCATTGTTGTGTTTGCAGTGAGTTAGTAGCACCTGAAGCAGACAGCGTCTGCGCATCCTGCAAAGAGTTGCGGTCTCGGTGGGCCGCAGTGGGAGCAAAGTGTCTTGCAAACTGGACTGCATCATCTGCAATCACCACTGCATCTGAATTGTGAGCCCTGCTGTCCGCAGGGTAGATCAAAGACAGTAGTTAGCATGGACATCAAGGAATGGTTTTTGTTACTTCTTCTTGACAAAATCCGAGGACATAGAGTACAATTCTCTGTGCAAATAATAAATCAAGGCTGAATTCAAGTTGTGAACCCTGCTGTCCGCAGTGCAGATCGGAGGCAGTAGTTAGCATAGACATCGAGGAATGCTTTTTTATCACTTCTTCTTCACAAAATTCGAGAACATAGTTCTCTGTGTAATTAATAAATCAAGGCTAAATTCAAGTTGTGAACCCTGCTATCCGCAGTGTAGATAGAAGGCAGTAGTCAGTACAAACATAGGCCTGCGGTGTTCTGGTGCTGAGTTTGCTGGGGGCTTGTGTCGAGGAGGTTTGTGGTCATGGCGGCAGCCACGTGCCAGGGTGAGGCTGCTGCTCTTGCAGACTCTTTTGTCTCCGCACAAGTGAACCACGACCAGGGCGTGGCCTATGTATTTATACTATTATGCTGCAGTTGCATATGTTGGACCTGCCCACTCCGCTTCCACTTCAAGGGGGGGACAACACAGCTACATGACCGAGATCTTCCCCAGTGTCTGAGGTAATATAGTTGGGTCCACTGTGCAGTACACTACACGTACACGTATCAATACTCTATCTCCACGTGGAGAGGTTTGTGGTTTGTATAGTGAGTCCTCTGCAGCACATCACTGGTACACTTGAGATTGTGTGAATTATTGTTGATGGGCGAGTTGCCTCCTTCACAAATAGTTGGTTGCCACATCTCTGAACATTCAGCTATTGTGCGGTTGAGGGGATATGGTATTTTGGGCAGGTTGTTGTCCGGTTTTGCGCTGCCTTGGTGGTAGTAGGAGGGGAGTGGTACAGGGGGTGGTTCTGGTGGTGGTGGCGCTGGGAGTTGTGGCTTTGTTGGGTGTCGGAGCTGCATGATTAGTACCTCTATCACGTGTTGGTCTTTAGATGTGGGTGTAAGTAGGGTCTAATTCACGCAGTAGATAGTTGACCTTCTTACACCAATAAAGGTTGCTGTTAATTTGTTACTGGTAAGTGGGGCTATTGCCTGTTTTTAGGTAGCATTGCAGATTTGGCTGGTTGTTGAAAATATGAGGAAGTGGTGTTTTCATGTTTTTTTTGCACGGGAACGCCATGTTTGTATATCATTAGCATTAGTTGTGGCTCTGGTTTGTGGCGATTTTGTTGGCGGAAGGTATCGATGGAAGAGTGGTGATATTTGCAGTTCTCACCAGGTTGAGAATGGAATGATAATTAAAAAAGACAGAAAAAAAGGTATGCTTAATGTACATTATAATTAGAAATTAGCATTTAAAAAAACCTTTGAAATTCACTGAAAAAACATAGGTTTATAGTTAGTTGGACATTTGACTCGTATAAAACCAGAGACATTTGCCTGTTATAGTTAGTTGAGCTAACTATAACTCGCGTGACCGCAATGCACTGGTGATGATGATACATATTACATCACTCATGACATGGTCAGTGACATCACTGATGACATCACTGATGACATCTCAAATGACATAGATAGATAGATAGATAGATAGATAGATAGATAGATAGATAGATAGATAGATAGATAGATAGATAGATAGATAGATAGATAGATAGATTGATGGATGGATGGATGGATGGATGGATGGATGGATGGATGGATAGATAGATAAATAGATAGATAGATAGATAGATAGATAGATAGATAGATAGATAGATAGATAGATAGATAGATAGATAGATAGATAGATAGATAGATAGATAGATAGATAGATAGATAGATAGATAGATAGATAGATAGATAGATAGATAGATAGATAGATAGATAGATAGATAGATGGATGGATGGATGGATGGATGGATGGATGGATGGATGGATGGATGGATAGATAAATAGATAGATAGATAGATAGATAGATAGATAGATAGATAGATAGATAGATAGATAGATAGATAGATAGATAGATAGATAGATAGATAGATAGATAGATAGATAGATAGATAGATAGATAGATAGATAGATAGATAGATATATCTCTATGGACTCATTACGATAGTCATGAAGTTCCAGCGATGGCAAAGGGGGGGGCCGCACTGACGATCAATGCGTCATCAAGAATATTATGCATGATAAAAAAAAATCAATTTTAGATGCATAACTGGTGTCATTAACGCCCCCATTTCTCACACATGGCTTCAGAGTACCTCCACCCTGATCCACCCCTTATGTTAGCTTTCACAGAAATTTTCAGCCCCGGAAACCGTTACGGGTCGATAAAATGGAAGCTACAACTTTCTGTGCAGGTTGAGGCCAGCCATTCACAGCATTCGTGTTGGGATGTGCATTCTTGATCCACCACGAAATTGTTGCGACATATCCAAGACCACTGCAAAACCACCACGAAATTGCTGCAGCCAGGGATATCACTATACTGTTTGGTTTTCATTTCTCAAAAACTATAGAATGGACCTGCACCAAGTAACAAAAAGCACAATCTGCATAACAACATCTACCTTTCTGACAAATTTGGTATAAATCCATCCACCGGTTTGGGCTATAGTTGCGACACCGAGTTCCTATGGGAATTAACATCACAATTGCACCTTTATTTCACACCCAACATTACATGAACCTACTTATTTTTAGAAAAATGTCATTAAGATTAGTCAAACAAAGCCAAATTTATAGGCAAGTCAAAAAAAGCTTTTTCTATGGAAACTAGATCCTAACTACAACTACCAACTGATGACTTCCAGTAGGTAATATATATATCTCCATTTTCTGCCCTGCAATGAAGACGCACGCTGCGGAAGATTATTACAAAATCCTTTCTTTAAATGAAACTGGCATTTCATCATGATTATTTTCTCCTCTGCCTGATGCATTTCAGAGCCACCAGCTCCTTATTCATAGGCATTCACTGAGTCCACAACAATGTTGTTCGCTCCCAGCACTCCCTGCATGCTTGCAAATTAATAGGCCTCCGGTGTGCCTCTCAAGTGAGTACAGTTCTCAATGCATGCTGGAACTTGTGTTATTATTCGAGCCAATGTTTACCCTCCAGTGGGTTTTGTGCAACTTCAGTGTGAGTTTAGAAAGAATTTGTAAACAGCCGTCCAGTGGGCCTCCGTTTGTAAAAAATTTTGTTTTTAGTTTTTTATTTTTCTTGCTGCTATGCTTACTGGATTAGAGCAGTTCTGAAACCCTGCAGCCTCACATTTGGTTCTCCAGATGGTGCAATCGTCCATGCTGGACCTGCTGTGATTTATATCTCCATATTCTGGAGACTTTCGGTATTCACAAAGGCATTTAGGAGTAGTAAAGTTAGGGATCCTAACTTTAGTACTCCTGAATGTCTTCTGTGAATACTGAAAGTCGTAAAGTTAGGCATTTTCTCAGTTGAGGAGTAGTAAAGTTAAGAATCCTAACTTTAGTACTCCTAAAGGCCTTCTGTGAATACCGACAGTCCTAAACTTATGATTTTGTCTTAGATTACGTTTGTGAATCGGGCCCTACGATTTCCTAACTATAACTAATCTTAGACCTTTGTTTTTTTCGTTGATTATATATAGCAGTAATATCTTTTTCTTTTTTTTTAAAAATAAAACCACAATCAGATTACATAAGCACGAACAATGATTTTGCAACAGGTCACATTAGTATAACTAATTGACCTATGAGTTAAATGATAGTAATGGCAATCATATGAAGTAAAGGTTTTTTGTACACAAAAAGCTCAAGGTAGCAGTTTAGGAGGTGCACTAGTGCAAGACAACTCCTCTGGCTCAAATCTACAGTTGCTGGCACCATTTAAAAACAAATAAGCTCAATAATGTGTAATGTGCAGTAGGCTTTAAAAAATAAGGTTTTGTGGATTACTAGAAACAAAGTTGTTTACTAGTGGTCTTATAAATTCCAATTAATTTAAAGATTACAAAAAAATATTTCTCAATGCCATTTAAAATATATTAAATATACCACCCGTTAGATAGAATAATATATAAAATTCAAGTGCAGTTCATTACAACTAATAATCAATTTGTGCGCTTTGAAAAGAGTTTCATCATCCTGCCGCTAAATTGACATGCATTCAGCAGATATCTGGACAAAGTAAAAAATATACCACTCTGAGCGGACTTTTAAATGGCTTATCAAAATTAACCAAGTTTTCTAATATCAATGTACTTAGGACAACGGAACAGGAAATTCAGTTTCAGAATTAGCTGTACATGAAGTACAGAGTGTTAACACCCTTCCATTTACTACAATATCCATTTACTGGCAGAATACCATATCTGAATTTAAATAACAAGGATTTCACTAATGGGGGTTCTATACAATTGAAAAACTCCTCTTGATACATGCCGACTTTAAAATCCAGAAACCTCCTTGTTAACTTCCCAGCAGTTACCCTGTTTAACCATGATTCATTAACATGATGCCAGTATCTCTTTTTAAGATTTGTTAGAGATTTTTTCTGGATACTAGTAGGGTTAGTCCAAAGCTCCTTCATACCCAGTCTATACACCCAGCTCTTTACATACATGAGCAATGAAAGTGTTCCCTTTAGTATCTAATCACATTAAGCAATGTTTGCCTCAGAGGGAGTGTTGAGTTGTTTGATCATCATACTTGAATCCTTTAGGCAAGGGGTCTAAAATCGATTAGGCATGCTACATTCTTAAGCCCTATTGATTATATATATTTCACTGGGGAAACAAAGGTTAAAGTAACATTAGGGTTAAGTGAACATGGCAGTTAAAATGCAACATTTTAAACTGAGAAGGCCACTAAAATTCACTGGTTATAATTTACTTTAACTTGCATCCTCTCCATGCATTGCTTATGTTCTGACATATTGCATCACGCATGACATGTTCAATGATGTCATTGATGATATCTCAACTATCATAATTGGTAACATCACTGATGGCATCACTAATTTCATCATAATGCTGTTCAGTTGACTCTACAGACCAGTACAGCTCTTCATAGAGAGCCCCCCCTCAAAACACCAAAGCTCCATTTGCTGGCCAAGCTCTCACTATGCACATATTCATTCTGTGGACAACTCTTTACGGAGAGTCCAAATCTACCAGACACCCAAACCCAATTTTGTTTTGAGTCCAAAAGATGCAGAGCCATTGCCATGAGTACATCTCTTCATGGGGAGACCACTCCCTCCAAACACCTAAGCTCATTTGGTGGCCAAGGCCTTGCTACATACAGCATTTGCCCTGTGTACAGGAGCGGCTGCTCCATCCAGACACCCAAGCCCCATTAGGTGTTTAAACTCCTACTGTGTACGGTCTTTGCCCTGTGCACAATTCTTCACGGAGAGGACATTCCTTCTAGAGCCTTACATCCCAATAGGATGGCCGACCCCTACTACACACAACCCACAACTGTCTAGCCACACTGGATGAACTCAACCTGCTACCAAACACAATGTTCTCATAAATGATGTTAGTTCAGATGTCATGAGTTTTGTTGTAAAGGCTATGATTTAACAGGCTATAAGTGAGGTAATATGAAAGGATATGAGCAGTGCATGGGAAAGGCACGAGTTATACTTTATGTAGTGTAGCTAGCGGGTTGACCACACGGTGCACTAAGGTGCCAAAGTTATGGTACGTTTTGACTGGACACAAACTATAAATGTAAGTTCTAACCATAAATGTAACATTTCTTACTTTTTGTGCAAGTTTAAGTTGGTTTTGTTTACAAAAAATTAATACAGTTTTCCAAACTGTAATTTATCCTTAACTTTTGTTTTTTTAATTTAATTTCAATGTAAATTTAAAAAGAATACATATATGTTTCAAATCGTAGAGTGGGGTGTGATCGAGTGGATTGCCTTTAACTGGATTGTTATAGAGTACAGTAGAGGAGAGTGCCATTCAGTGTAGTGCCGTAGAGTCGAGTGTTGTAGAGTGGAGTGGAGCAGATTGGAGTGGTGTAGCGTAGAATGGATTAAAGTGTCATAGAATGGAATGTCATGTTGTATCATAGATTGAAGTGGAGCATCATAGAGTGGAGTGGCATGTCATGGAGTTATGTGTCATACAGTATAGTGTAGTGACGGAGTGGAGTGGTGTGTCATGGAGTAGTGTGTAGTAGAGTGTCTTAGAGTTGAAGAGCATATCATGGAGTGACGTACAGTGTAGTGGTATGTCGTAGAGTGGAGTGCTGTGTTGTGACCTGGAGTGTCATGGAGTAGAGTGGAGTAATGTAGAATATAATGGCATAGAGTGGAGTGGCATGTCATAGAGTGGAGTGCTCTGTATTAGAGTGGAGTTGATTGGCATGTCATACAGTGTCGTGGAGTGGATTGGGATACTTAATTTTTTTAAGTTTTGTATAGCGCTAGCTGGACCAGAGGGTATCAGAGCGCTTCACATCAAATACAAATAAGCATCAAAAAGACAAGTAGGACGTAAGCAGGGCAGGGAGCATAGGGGGAAGTAAAAGTCTGTACAATAGCAGCATGAGAGCGCAACATGGCGGAGATCAAGGGTGAGTCATCCGGCTCTCTCTGGGAGCATAGAGATAGTGATCTTTCAAAGTCAAATGAGGGGTTCTTGTTACGATCCAGCCCGCTCAAGAGAGAGGGCTTTGAGTAGCATCTTGAATTTCGGGAAGGAGGCGGTCATCCTGATGTGGGGGGATGGAGTTCCATATTTTGGGAGCATTACCCACAAAGGACTTACTAGATGTTTTATGTTTCTGTGATTTCGGAGGAATGAGTAGGAGCGTGTTGGAGCTTCTGAGGTTCCTAGACTGACCGGCTCTATGGAGTTTGTTGGCCAGATATTCTGGTTTGCCTGTATGCAGGGCTTTGTGTGAGAGGCAAGCTGTGGGGACGCTGGCTCGTTGGTCAATAGGGAGTGATCCAGCGCTCTGACTGAAAAACTGTCTCTAAAACGCTACCTATTACCTCAATACACACCATCAATCATGAAACACATATAAAGGCCCATATCACCAATGAGACAATTTTTCAGCAACTGAATCATGTGGTCTGATTAATAAAGACTACTCATATACTATTTACACTATTATATACAACTGCAGTTTAACTGTTTCCACCATGGTTTTAAACATTTATCATTAATAATCAGGCCACTAAAGTGGATTGGATCAACTGATGGAAACTAGACCATAAATAAACAAGACCAGCTTGTCATTTCAAATCTAATTTTATTTTTTATTAAGAAGAATAGCATTTACGTTTTAAAATCTTTATTTTATAAGCAAATAAGAAAGCAGCATTTTAATAAGGAAGTGATTTAATAAACTGACACTTTCAAAGCAAGCTCAGAAACATGAAATATTAGCAGAATAACAGTTTCCATTCCCTAAATCTATTTCCCTGTCTATTTCCCACATCACCTAGAAAGGAAAAATCATTTAAAGTCTGCTGTCCTTACGTGCGCCAAAAGTCCAACAGCATGTCACGTCATTCAGGAATATGAAAGCAAGAGGGGTTTTTTCCTGCTCATGGTGTCAGGTTTTATACCTTTCTTTCTAACTAAACTTTCTACATTTTACAATCTTTTGGACAAATGCGAGCTTTTCATTGGCTGTCCGAAGTCAGTCCACAATTAGGTCATCTCCGATTCTTGACCCAGTCCAGGCTTCATATAAGCTCTATTGTCTTTCACTTCCACAACATTCGGCTTCCTCAAGAAAGTTATGAACATTTCACTTCCTAGCCTTGGCAGACACTTTAAGTTCCTGTCCTTGAGCCTTTTCTCCAAAAGCACGTTCAACATAACCAAAGAACTGCTTTTTCAATTAATAATGACAATCTAGTAAAAATCTTCACAGTTAC
This sequence comes from Lissotriton helveticus, assembly GCF_964261635.1. Classification (NCBI taxonomy): domain Eukaryota; kingdom Metazoa; phylum Chordata; class Amphibia; order Caudata; family Salamandridae; genus Lissotriton; species Lissotriton helveticus. The sequence continues at coordinate 488,707,620 of NC_136069.1, forward strand.
GCATAGGCTCCACTCTGGACAAGCTTCAGTACCTGCAGCTCTGTCAGCCATGTTTTCTGAACCACCTTTAGGCCTCACTTTGGAAACTGTAATTAAACAAACACAAGACATCAATTAATTAAAGAACTGAGACCCATTCTGTTACCCACCCACCCCCTTTACTAAATAATCCTGTTAATTATGTTACCTAGCAAAAGCACAAACAAGCAGCATTATATTTACTTCTCCTTTCGGAACTGCATGAACTCCTTGAGCTTTTGTCACAGAAAAGATATAACATAAGCACACAAAATAAGCACATGCCATTAGTTAAACAGCCGCATTTAATACTGACAAAGACAATAGACAAGGTTAGTTTATTATTTTTCTTTTGCGTTTGCAACAAAAAGCACATTAGTTTATCCCGCGTGTATAAATGATTGCATTCTTAAACTAAGTTGATTAGTAAATTCACCACATGCTTATTAATTCAATTATTATTATGGGAGATTAATTTCACAAGTTTGAACAAAATCTTATTCTTTATCTTGCTTTATCAACTCCCTCATCTGGTGATTTCTAAATCACCAAATAATACCCAAAATTTATAAATTTTCAACCCTTGAACATGTTTTGGACTTTCTTAATATTAGTATTTCTAAAGTTTAGACTCATCTACCTTTCTGCAACTTTCATATTGAGTTCTCCGAAACTCTTCTAATTCTATTTCTTTTTCTTTCTCCTTTCTCCGTTTGGAAATTATTTTCTTTTCCATTACATGTTTTCTTCTCTTGTGAATCATGCAACTAATTTTTAACAAAAGTATCACTATAGCTATGACTATTAACGGAAAAACTATTTTACCTATAATTGAACTTCCAATTTCTTGACACCAGCTTTTAATTGCTGCATATCTTTTACTTAAACGTTCTGAAAAACTTTTGTCTTCTAAAGGTTCTACCTCATCATGTAATTCAGTAATATTCTTAATATACATCTCTATATTCACACTTTTGTCAGGTATATAAGTACAACAATGTTGAACATGCAAAATTCCACAGACTCCACCCTCTTTTGCCTGCAGAATGTCTAGAGCAAGACGACTTTGCATCACCATAGTTCTCATAGCAATAAGCTCTGTATTCACTAATTGAAATCCACTTGCAGTAACTGTTGACAATCTATCAACAATTGTAGACATTTTTCTGATTTTGTTTGCATTCAGGGTTATTCCTACCATAGGTATTAATGCACCAAATATGTCTCCCATTATTTCTGAAAAGCTTTCCCTTTTAAATCTATTCAGGTGATTGCTAATTTCAAATGAACCTTTTGCATTTCTATCTACATGAAATTTTTTGTGAAAAACTAAACCTACATAACATGTCCCATACCAGTGGTCTGGGAGATTGTAATAAGCTTTATTCCCACAAACAAAATAAATTCCAGGAAAAATTGAATCTTACCTCCTTTAAATCCCCAACCCCCTATAATACGATAAGTGTCTTCACAATGACTTGCACCAACAAAATAATTATCAAATAAAGTATTATCTCTCCTTATACATAATTTTCCACTAACAGGTTTATCTATGTGAATTGCAACATTTTCATTTCTACCATTGAGCTTCTCATCTTCCAATTGCCACAATTTAGACTTAGTATGTTTCTGCACCTCATTTCGCTTGTAAATTGCCCTTCTCTCTTCCACCATATTTAAGAACGTCTTCTCTTCTGTTTTCAATTTACATGTTAAATTATTTCTAAAAGCATACTCATAAGTGAGTTCATTAGTAACTAGGAAAAATGTTTCACTTTATTCAGGCTATTTTCAACTTTTAAATTTGCAAAAATCTCATCAAAATCGGAATAATAATATTCCAAACGTCCAGTTTGATAAAACAAGCTAGCTATTACACTACAAGTTACGCCATAAGTAAGAGGAAGCATATTATATGTAACACCTTCAGACACAGATGTAGGTAATTTCACACAAATGTAGCAGTCTTTTACATCCATCACCTTGACATATTCAGATAAAAGTCTTGAAAAGGTATTACTAGAAAAATCTCCCACAGATCTATCTCAGTCTTATCAACTTTATCATGATTAATCACAACTTTACTAGTCATGTTAGTTTTATACATCTCTTTATCTATTCCAAAAGGAAAAATGACAGCTAAAACTAACCAAACTAAAATGATCAAGATTACACATATTGAAGATAATTTGCAACATCTTTTGAAATGATGATGAAAGGATAATTTCGGAACCTCCTGAGGCACAGCCGGGAGTAGGCAGAACGTAGCGCATTGCTTGTTTTTTACTTGTGAAATTTGCTTTTAAAAACTCACTCACCTAGCCTTCATGACACCCGATTACTGTGTGCAGGCACCCCTTATACAGCGGAACAAGCGCTGGAGAGGGAGAAATCACCGACCTACTTCACCCGCCATTGCCCACGCCGAGACAGGGACACGCCCACTTCGAGGCCACGCCCCCTGCAACCAATACAAAAGCGCGCTGAATCACTAGCGCAGCAGATAATTTTTGAACCTCCTGAGGCACAGCCGGGAGTAGGCAGAACGTAGCGCATTGCTTGTTTTTTACTTGTGAAATTTGCTTTTAAAAACTCACTCACCTAGCCTTCCTGACACCCGATTACTGTGTGCAGGCACCCCTTATACAGCGGAACGAGCGCTGGAGAGGGAGAAATCGCCGACCTACTTCACCCGCCATTGCCCACGCAGAGACAGGGACACGCCCACTTTGAGGCCACGCCCCCTGCAACCAATACAAAAGCGCGCTGAATCACTACCGCAGCAGATAATTTCGGAACCTCCTGAGGCACAGCCGGGAATAGGCAGAACGTAGCGCATTGCTTGTTTTTTACTTGTGAAATTTGCTTTTAAAAACTCACTCATCTAGCCTTCCTGACACCCGATTACTGTGTGCAGGCACCCCTTATACAGCCGAACGAGCACTGGAGAGGGAGAAATCGCCGACCTACTTCACCCGCCATTGCCCACGCCGAGACAGGGACACGCCCACTTTGAGGCCACGCCCCCTGCAACCAATACAAAAGCGCGCTGATCACTAGCGCAGCAGATAATTTCGGAACCTCCTGAGGCAGAGCCGGGAGTAGGCAGAACGTAGCGCATTGCTTGTTTTTTACTTGTGAAATTTGCTTTTAAAAACTCACTCACCTAGCCTTCCTGACACCGATTACTGTGTGCAGGCACCCCTTATACAGCGGAACGAGCGCTGGAGAGGGAGAAATCGCCGACCTACTTCACCCGCCATTGCCCACGCAGAGACAGGGACACGCCCACTTTGAGGCCACGCCCCCTGCAACCAATACAAAAGCGCGCTGAATCACTAGCGCAGCAGATAATTTCGGAACCTCCTGAGGCACAGCCGGGAGTAGGCAGAACGTAGCGCATTGCTTGTTTTTTACTTGTGAAATTTGCTTTTAAAAACTCACTCACCTAGCCTTCCTGACACCCGATTACTGTGTGCAGGCACCCCTTATACAGCCGAACGAGCACTGGAGAGGGAGAAATCGCCGACCTACTTCACCCGCCATTGCCCACGCCGAGACAGGGACACGCCCACTTTGAGGCCACGCCCCCTGCAACCAATACAAAAGCGCGCTGATCACTAGCGCAGCAGATAATTTCGGAACCTCCTGAGGCAGAGCCGGGAGTAGGCATAACGTAGCGCATTGCTTGTTTTTTACTTGTGAAATTTGCTTTTAAAAACTCACTCACCTAGCCTTCCTGACACCCGATTACTGTGTGCAGGCACCCCTTATACAGCGGAACGAGCGCTGGAGAGGGAGAAATCGCCGACCTACTTCACCCGCCATTGCCCACGCCGAGACAGGGACATGCCCACTTCGAGGCCACGCCCCCTGCAACCAATACAAAAGCGCACTAAATCACTAGCGCAGCAGATAATTTCGGAACCTCCTAAGGCACAGCCGGGAGTAGGCAGAACGTAGCGCATTGCTTGTTTTTTACTTGTGAAATTTGCTTTTAAAAACTCACTCACCTAGCCTTCCTGACACCCGATTACTGTGTGCAGGCACCCCTTATACAGCGGAACGAGCGCTGGAGAGGGAGAAATCGCCGACCTACTTCACCTGCCATTTCCCACGCCGAGACAGGGACACGCCCATTTCGAGGCCACGCCCCCTGCAACCAATACAAAAGAGCGCTGAATCATTAGTGCAGCAGATAATTTTGGAACCTCCTGAGGCACAGCCGGGAGTAGGCAGAACGTACCGCATTGCTTGTTTTTTACTTGTGAAATTTGCTTTTAAAAACTCACACACCTAGCCTTCCTGACACCCGATTACTGTGTGCAGGCACCCCTTATACAGCGGAACGAGCGCTGGAGAGGGAGAAATCGCCGACCTACTTCACCCGCCATTGCCCATGCAGAGACAGGGACACGCCCACTTCGAGGCCACGCCCCTCTGTATCCGCCCCTGCACTATATATACATGTGTATCTACCGGAAGCGCAGCGGACGAGCGCAGCGGGCGCGACGAATGCGCGCCGAAGGCGTGCTTAAGGCAAGCTCGTCTGCGCTCGTCCGCGCCGAGTCCGGGCCTAGGGCCACCCCCCTATATCTCAGGCTGCAAAGACCAGGCATTACAGTGCCGAAACCCTCCTTGGAATGAGACCCCATGGAAGGGACTGTTACCGGCATCTGCTTCACGCAGAAGACATCCCACAAACTTGTCCTAACTGTAAATCAACCCTTAAACCGAAGCCGGCCCCAGACCAGTCACACGAGTACCGCATGTTCATGCTAAACTGTAGATCTCTGCCTAAACACAGGGCAGAGTTTGCACTGATGTTGGAAGAACATATGCCAGACATTGTATTCCTGACGGAAACATGGCTTGCCACAGATTCGGACCCTGCCCTAGTTACAGCCCCCCCCAGGCTTCCAAATCACTCGGCAGGACCGTCCTGAGGTTGAGGAGGAGGCTTAGCAATTATTTATAAAGATCAGTTTCTTTGCCGAGTTATACCGGAAACTATCCCTGATTGCGAGAGCTTAGCCTTTAGTCTCGAACTCTCCCATAATAACTGCTTCTCAGGAACTCTAATCTACTGCCCCCCAGGTCACCCTAAGCAATTCCACAACCATCTTGCCTCGATTGTGGCTGAACGCGTTAGCACTTCCTCGAACTTCACCCTGTTAGGTGATCTTAACTTTCACTTTGACTCTGCAGTAGATCACACGGCAACCACGCTTACAGACGACCTAGCTGCTCTGCAACTAATCCAATATGTCAGGTCTCCAACTCACGTTAAGGGTCACCTGCTGGACCCAGTGTTCAGCAACTGTGTAGATCTGGCAACAAGTCTACCAATTCCCCTCCCGTGGACTGACCATTTATTAGTTCCCTTTACCTGGACCACATTTAAGCCCTTAACCATCAGACCCACAGTAAGACTCGCCAGAGCCTGGTCCCGCCTTCCAGTCGAGGAATGGACTATCAAACTTGCCAGCAACCTACCTCTTTATAATGAGGATCCCTGCCTAGCAAACCAGACATATGAAGACTGGATCACCCAAACACTTGATGACTCTCTCCCCAAAAGAAAAACCACTTCGAAACGCTCCCATAAAACCGCTCCCTGGTATTCAGAGGCTCTTAGGGCAAGAAACGCCAATGTAGGAAAGCTGAAAGGAAATGGCGTCTGGATTTTTCTCCGGTGGAAAAAACTCAATACCGAGATCTAATCAAAGAGTATAAATAAGAAATCAAAGTCACCCAAGCTGCATACCTCTCTAATAAAATCATTTTAGCCAAATCAAAACCCAGAGAATTTTTTCAAATTGTGAAAAATCTTACCAAGTTGCCACCTAGCCTGCTTGAGACCAAATCCACAGAACATTGTAACAAGGTGGCAGATTTTTTCCACTAAAAAGTCAATAAAATGTATGCATCCTTCCCCCCCTTGGTCACCCCCTCCCTAGCTTTGACCAACACAACCATGGCACACCCCTCATCACAGCCTCCTCCCACACTGGACCACTTTCTCCCTCTTGATCTTGCATCCCTGGAATCTGTGGCTCGGAAAGTTAAATCTGGTTCCCCTGACGATCCAGCCCCGCCAGACATCGTGATGTCGGCATCCCAGGTCACATTGCCCATCATAATGGACCTCATTAACGCATCCATCACCTCCGGCACGGTCCCTCCTGGCTGGAAACGGGCCATGGTTCGAGCCCTGCTAAAGAAACCCAGCTTGGATCCTTCAGACTTTAGCAACTACCGGTCCATCTCCCTACTCCCCTGGCTGAGTAAAGTCTTGGAGAGATACATCAACGGCCAATTGGTTGCTTTCCTAGAAAACAACCAACTGTTAGATCCCACCCAGACAGGTTTTAGACCCAAACACGGAACTGAGTCCGCCCTTCTCATGGCCACCGAGGAAGCCAGAAAAATCCTGGACCAAGGAGGATCAGTGATCCTCCTTGACCTCAGCGCGGCTTTTGACACGGTCAGCCACGACATCTTGCTGAACCGTCTGACTAGTGTCGGTATCAAGCACAATGCATGGCTATGGTTCAAGTCCTTCCTGAAGGACAGATCCTTTCGAGTATTCGACGGCGAGTCAGTGTCCACTAGCAGACCATTGAGGTGCGGGGTCCCACAAGGCTCCTCTTTAAGCCCGGCGCTCTTCAACATCTATATGACGCCACTGGCTGAGGTTGTCCGTCCGTTTGGAGTCAAGATCATTTCTTACGCGGACGACACCCAGCTGGTGGTCTCATTGGCGCAGGAGGCTAACTTGCCAATGGGAGGAGGGCTCAGAAAGTGTCTAGAGGAGGTAAAGAGCTGGATGTCCTTCTCATCACTCAAACTAAACGGGGACAAGACGGAGCTGATGCTTCTGGGCCCCGCCGATCCTAGTTTCTTCAACTCCTTGTTGCCACCCTACCTGGGCACCCCTCCAGCACCTTAGGATAACATCAAGAGCCTTGGGGTGTGGCTGGACAGATCCCTCTCATTTAACATCCAAACCACCAAACTCTCGGCTACCTGCTTTGGCCTTCTCAGGATGTTAAAGAAAGTTCTTCATCTTTTACCCATGGAGGCCAAGCAGGTAGCCATCCAGGGTCTGATCCAGTCCCGCCTGGACTTTAACAACGTCCTCTACCTTGCTGCTCCAGACTATACACTGCGGAGACTTCAGACAGTGAAGAACTGTGCAGCTCGCACACTGCTTCAGCTCCCACGCTGACAATCAGTTGGCTGCCAGTGCGCCAAAGAATCCACTTCAAAGCCATGTGTATTGCCCACCAGGCCTTCTGGGACACAGGTCCTTTGATCACCCGTGACCTAGTCTCCCACTACCAACCTAGCAGAAACCTCCGCTCAAACAATTCCCTTCATGGCTACCGCACCTAGAATAAAAAAGGCTAGATCAGGCGGCAGGACCTTCACCCACAATGCTTCCAAGACGTGGAACGCCCTTCCCCTTCATCTGAGAGCCAACCCCAATCTCTCCTTATTCCGTAAGCAGCTAAAGACATTCCTCTTCAACTCCTCACAGTAATTCTCCGCTACTTTTTTTTCTTGCTCCTGCCAATTATCTCTGTTGGTTCCTAGCGCTTGGACGCCCCTGGGCAGCAACCGCGCTCTACAAATCCACATACAAATACAAATACAAATACAAAATTGAGCATCTCAAATTATTATTAAAAGAAGGCATCTTTTCTTTCAAACAAGAGCCTTACAAAAAAAATGAAAAATTGAAAAATTAAAAATTACTAAATATACTCCCCTGGTTTATTTTTTAACAGATAACTTTATTTTCTAACAGCTTTTATTCAACCTTATGTCATACATCAATGTGTTTTCCAGCTAACACAATTTCTTCGACCTTTTGTCACCTAATGAACAAAATCAATCATTATCATTTGCATCATCAAAACTTCCTTGACTACTATTTACTTCTACTACTGGTGGAATTATGATGTAGGTCCACTCAGGAGACTTGTACTTCTCATTTGGCTTTATTACTCTTTTTGCTCTGCTGTTTACCACTTCTATTTTCTTTCCTGCTTGTTTTTTCTTATTTGAGTCTTCTTCCTTTTGACTTTTGATCTCATTCACCTGCTCTTTTGTTTTATTCACTAATTTGAATTTTAGGCCTTCATTTTCTTTCGGCCAATTGTCTCCTTTTCTTGACAATTTCCTTTTCGGTTCCGCTAAATTATACTCCACTCTCCAAGCTCTTTTCCTTGATCTTTTCACTTTTGATTCATCTCCACTTTCATCTGTTCCACTTTCTGTATTGTCTGCATCCTGCTCTTAACCATGTGTCTTTTTCCTCATCATTTGCCTCATCTTGCAACTGTTTTACTCCCTGCCAAGTCTAAACTACAGATATTAGCATTAGTAAGTTCAGAACATGTTCATTTTCTATTTCCCGATTAATAGACACATTTTCTTTTGCACAGAATTTTGCTATTGAGTCAGCATATGAGTTTCCTTTTGTTATGAAATCTTCACCTTTTTTATGTGCTGTGCACTTTACCACTGCAATTTTTTCTGGTAACTGAATTCCGTCAATCAATCTTTTAATCAACTGTGCATTTCTTATTGGTGATCCCGCAGAAGTTAAATAACCTCTTTGAGACCAGAGCTGGCCATAATCATGGACTACGCCATAACCATACTGACTATCAGTCACTATGGTAATTTCTAGCTCTTTTCCCAATTCACATGCATGAATTAAAGCAATCAATTCTGCTACTCGAGCTGAACGAATTCCTTTGAGACAGGAGGCTTCAATCACATCTGCAACTGTACACACTGAAGATGCTGCATTCAGAACACCTTCATCTGTTCTTGAGCATGAACCATCAACAAATAAAACATAATCTGATTCAGCTAAAGGGACATCTTTTATATCTTGCCTAGGTTTAGTGCAATATTCTAATACATCCAGGCATTCATGATTAACCTCATCCCTGACTTCTATTTCAGTACCATCAGGTAATAATGTGGAAGGATTTAAATTCACACACCTTGCAATTGAAACATTGTCCGAACCAAGAATAACCTTTTCATATTTTGTTAGCCTGTTGTTTGTCAAATGCTGTGTTCTGCTTCTAGTGAGGAGAATTTCAACTGAGTGTGGTACATATACTTTTACAGGAAATCCCATTATTATTCCTTCACTTTGTTCCAGACTTACACTTGTTGCAGCTACTGCTTTTAAGCAACCTGGTACTGCTTTAGCAACAGAGTCAAGAACAGCTGAGAAATATGCTATTGGCTTTCTATGTCTTCCATGTCTTTGAATCAGAACTGATAATGCACATCCTTCTCTTTCACTGCAATGCAGCTCAAATTATTTTTCGTAATCAGGCATTCCTAATGCTGGAGCTTCACACAAACTTTTCTTCAACTTTTCAAAAGCTTCGAATTCAGTATCTGTTAGGCTAATCGGGTCTTTTATGTCTGCTTTTGTCAGTCTCTGCAGTGGCTTTGCAATTACTGAAAATCCACTAATCCATTGGCGACAATAACCTACCATTCCTAGAAACATTCTAACCTGTCTCTGTGTTTTTGGAGGTTGCATTGCTTGAATCATTTTTATTCTTTCTGTTGTCTCTTGTCTGACTCCCTTTGCAATTCTGTGAACAAGATATTTTACTTCTTGTTTCCAAAACTGTAATTTTGCAGGAGATACTTTATGTCCCTCATCTGCCAGATGATTTAAAAGAATAATGGTATCTGTTACACAATTATCTCTTGTTTTTGCAGCCACGAGAAGGTCATCAATATACTGCACTAACGTAGATTTTCCAGGCAAATCTAGATTTTCCAAGGATTTCTTTAGCAACTGATTAAAAATCGATGGACTTTCAGTGTACCCTTGAGGGATTCGACACCATGCTAGGATACGCTCTTTGAACCGGAACGCAAACATTTGCTGGCTTTCTGGATGCAATGGAACAGTAAAGAATGCATTACACAAATCAATAACCGTATACCATTCTGCATCATGCGGAATCCGATATAAAATTACCGCTGGATTTCGTACTATTGGGCAACATGGAACAACAATTTTATTAACCTTTCTCAGGTCTTGAACAATCCTGAAAGTTCTATTTGGCTTTTTAATTCCCTTAATCGGTGAATTACATGGGCTACTCTCAATTTCTTTCAGAACTCCTTGTTTTATGAATTTGTCTATTACAGGAGTTACCCCTTCAATCACTTCTGCTTTCTTTTTATACTGAGGAATGTTTGGATAATCTGCTCCTTGTTTTACTGATATTTTTACTGGGTCTACATTTTTCATCAAACCCATTTCATCTCCAGTGAAATCCCAAATTTTTACATTCACTGTGTCTTTTAATTTTTCAGGTAGATTATTCTTATCAAACGCAGGAAATAATTTACTTTCTTCTGCCTCAACAATTGACATTGTTAATTTGTAAAGCCCATCTTCTCCTGGAGTTTGAAGTTCAATACCATCCGGTGAGCAATATATTTTGCAATTCATTTTGCACAGAATATCCCTTCCCAATAGATTTACAGGACTACTATCACAAACTATAAATCTGTGCAAGTCTTTAAATTTACCTATTTCAACTTCAACTGGTTCAGTTAAATCTGTTTTTATTTGCTGATTTGCTACACCTTCTACTTGGATTTTATCTTCAGAGAGAGGAAGGTTTTTTATTTCCACTGATCTAACAGTAGAACGGGTAGCACCTGTATTCACTAGGAAAGTAATTTCTACATCATTCACTTTACCATTTACAAATGGACCAGATTGATCTACCTCAAGAGTGGCTCCAAGCACACACTCTTCCTCCTCTCTCAGGCACCGTCAGAAGTAATCTTCAGATTCACTCCCTCCATCTTCTTTCAACCAATATTGTTGTGACACATTCGACACATTCACTCTTGGCGATCTGTTTATCTGTTCACCTCCGCTGAATCCTGTTTCTGCACTGTATCTCTGCACATTTACACAGTTTGGAAGTGGCGGTTGTGGTATCTGACTTTGCTGAATCACTACCTGTCGCTGTAGCTGTTGCTGCTGATTTATCTCATTCTGCATCTGTGGATTTAATGATGCATTTTTTAAATAATTTCTGGGTGGATTCTTTCATTCACGCTTCCAGTGTCCAATTTCGCCACAATTAAAACATGGGAGTTTCTGTTTAACTCTTCTATATTTCCCATCAATTTTGGTTTATTATAATTGCCTTTAAATTTTCCTTGATGATTCTGATCAACATTTTTATTTCCTAAAGTTGCTATTTGTTGTTCAGCCACTTTTACCTATGCCCAAATAGCCTTTTCTTTTAGCTTCTTTTGTTTAGCGTCTAATTCATCACTACAGTATTTTGCTTTTCTCAATATTTCATCTACCGTGTTTGACTGCCAACCAATTATTCCAGTTCTTACCATTTCACTAATTTCAGGTCTCAAGCCATATACAAATCTGTATATAAAATGGCTCATGTCTTTTTCACTTAAATGTTCATAACCACTGTATTGTTTAAACACCAGCAGTAATCTTTCATCAAATGAATGTACTGACTATTTTGCTTTTGGTTTTTGGGTTGTTCTATCTATTTTAACCCAATCCACCTCTTTTGGGGAATCTTATTTTTCAAAAACACGAATACCTGTTCGTACTTTCTCATTACCTCTGGTGAAGGAGCACCTGTTACTTTATGTGTAGGCCAATTAATAGTAATTTTACATTCTGTCCATATATCTGATGGGACAACTATTTCAAAGAATCCATCAAGAAGAACCCACAAAACTTTTGAAACTTTCACAAATCTGTCTACCTGTCGATACCATTCCACAGGTTTTTCTCTTAAACGAGGAAAATCATTTGTGAACAGTAAAATGTCTTGTCTTGTCCATGGGACATGCACATACCCTCCTCCCGGTATTTCTCTCATTGGAAATTCATTTACTACTTCTCCTCTTTCTCTGACAGGAAAAGCTAAACTTGTTCTGTCTTCATCTCTTTTCTTTGCCCATTTTATTGTCCATTTGCTTAATCCACCCCATTTTCTCAAAATCACAATTAAGTCTTTTATATGAATTATTCTTCCTGTGGTATTCATATTTTCGATATCTTTTTCAGAGAAATCTACCCTATAATGTTTCTGCAAATTCTTCAGCCAGATTAAATCTACTTCTAATTCAACAGCCAAATCCTCTAATAGATTATATTTATTTTTTGTTTTCCATGTTATGCTTTTGCAAATAAATAATAATTCATCATCCTGATATGCCTTCAAACTGTCAGTTCCAATCGTTCCAATTATTAATTCCTCTATATCTGCTTTCAATTTTGGAACATCAAGTAATTTACATTCTGGGGTTTGTGTTAAATCTATTTTACTCAGGCTCTTTTCCGGCGTTCCAGAATCAGATTCTGCACCAGATGGAGTTTTACATGACAAACTTTGATTAAAAGTTAAATCAGGCATCATCATTTTCTCTCGATGTATTTCAGACAAATCTGCATAACATTTGTCAGTCACCTTCTGTATCTCTGAATTTAATGGAACAGTTAAAGCTGAATGTCTAATTTCTTTTTGATCAAATACTGGAAGAACAGGTCCAATCGTTACAGGTACTGTTACTGCTTCCATGCTTTTAGTTAACTGCTGTATTAATTCATCCTTTGAACGAAAATATTCTGAGGTATTTGGTAATTCCTCACACCTTTCTGTTCTTATTTCATTTCTTGGGGTTTCGTTTCTTTGAACTGGGGTTTCAGCATAAATTCTATTTTCTCCTGATATATTTAAACTACATCTGGTTTCTACTCTTTCAGGTGTTTTTCTATTATTCAGATTTGTTTTAGGAGATGTCTCATCAATAATTTCTCTTGGAAGGGCACTTGGAGAAGTCCATGTACAAACTGGTTGATAAGGTGGCGGTTTTCTAGTATAAATTTCTTCTAATACCGCATCTTCTGAATCACTTTCTTCACTATTTTTATTATTTCTCTTTTGGGTACTCTTTTGTCCAGTTACCTCATCAATTAATCTCACTGGGTACAAGCCATCACACATGTCTGCACTTCTCCATCGACGCATTCTATCCTCATGTGTTTCTCTATCAAGACCTAATCCTGTTCCCCTTAATTTACCTCTACTCTCTCATGTTAATTCAAACATTTCATCCTCCCATTCAACTAAAGCTTCAAATTGAGTAGGTCTGGGCTTTGGTACAAGTTTCATCTTTTCTCTTAAATTCTTCAAAACTGCCATATTAAATGATCCATCTTCCGGCCATGCTAATACCCCATCATTTTCAGTATACTTCATCCAATTCTAAATCCAAAGACAAGTATGATAACCATATTCACCCAACATATAAGCTGCAGGTGTTTTGTACTTATGAATTAATCTTCCACCCAGCGTTAAAATTTTCTTGTCAGGTTTAATTATGTTTTTCAATTTCTGAAACCATGAAAGCTTCTTTTTCTCCTTCATGTAATAATAATCCATGTTTTTAAACAATTTCCCTTACTTCGGTAAAGATCGTAACAATTTCCTTGTTATTCCGCAACACCAACCAATCCGTGCGCGAAACTCACCAACCAACCAATCAGGTTAAGCTACGTCACTATTTTGCTCAACCAATAGAATTACTGTTTTTCAGGATGAGCCAATCAGCTGTAAGTTTATCTCAGCCACGTGAACCAATCTGTGTGCGAACACTGTGACGTATGTTAGCCAATCACAGCGCGACACTTGTGACGTATGCTGCCGCTGCAGCCCTCTCTGTCCCTCACTCCGCTCCTTAAACTAACACCTCCTTTACAAAATATTTTCAAAGCGCCATATTTACAAAACTTTCTATTGAATTCAGTTAATAACTCCACAAACGTGAAATACACGACTCTATTTTCACAGAATATTTTGATTTGTTGATAAAGTAACGCTACTCTACCCTTCTAGCAGGTAATAACGAACTCGTTTCTCCCTAAATGCACATTCAGAGATATTTTACGCCCCCTTAGAGACAATTCAGAGTTTAACTCGATCGTTCATTACAAATCCATTTACGCACATCCATACAGAAAAATCCCTAACCATGCATATATAAATCTTTAGTAGGACTTTAACCCACTAATAGAAATCCTCGCTCGCCAGTAAGATAGACAACGCTTCCTTACCCTTCACTCAAGCTCAGATAAATTCTACTACTCTTTTCAGAGTGAGTTTTAAAACAGGACAGTAGTCCCTATACTCAAAAGCTACGATTTCATAGACAATCCTCACTATGCATTCTGTCTTGCACACCTAAAATCCCTAAACTGGTGCTGTACGACCACAACACTTGTGATATACGGTGATACCACTATTTTGAAACAGAACAAATGCACTGTGTAACTTCACCTTTCACACTTCTCATGCCGGCACAAACCAGGAATTTTCACACTGCTGGGAAAAACCTTTTTACTACATATAACAACCGAACAAACTTAACATGTATTAGACATCAATCCTATGTATTACCATGTAACATGCTAGTTACCATAGAAACCGTAACTCTGCTACCAAGTAATTGATCCAGCGCTCTGACTGAAAAACTGTCTCTAAAACGCTACCTATTACCTCAATACACACCATAAATCATGAAACACATATAAAGGCCCATAACACCAATGAGACAATTTTTGAGCAACTGAATCATGTGGTCTGATTAATAAAAACTACTCATATACTATTTACACAATTATATACAACTGCAGTTTAACTGTTTTCACCATGGTTTTAAACATTTATTATTAATAATCAGGCCACTAAAGGCGATTGGATCACCTGATCGAAACTAGACCATAAATAAACAAGACCAGCTTGTCATTTCAAATCTAATTTTATTAACTTTATTTTTCATAAAGAAGAATAGCATTTCGGTTTTAAAATCTTTATTTTATAAGCAAATAAGAAAGCAGCATTTTAATAAGGAAGTGATTTAATAAACTGACACTTTCAAAGCAAGCTCAGAAACATGAAATATTAGCAGAATAACAGTTTCCATTCCCTAAATCTATTTCCCTGTCTATTTCTCAGATCACCTAGAAAGGAAAAATCATTTAAAGTCTATTGTCCTTACGTGCGCCAAAAGTCCAACAGCATGTCACGACATTCAGGAATTGGAAAGCAAGAAGGGTTTTTTCCTGCTCATGGTATCAGGTTTTATACCTTTCTTTCTAACCAAACTTTCTACATTTTACATTCTTTTGGACAAATGCAAGCTTTTCATTGGCTGTCCGAAGTCAGTCCGATTCTTGACCCAGTCCAGGCTTCATGTAATCCCTATTGTCTTTCACTTGCACAACATTCGGCTTCCTCAAGAAAGTTACTTTTTCCCGAGTTTTGAACATTTCACTTCCTAGCGTTGGCAGACACTTTAAGTTCCTGTCCTTGAGCCTTTTCTCCAAAAGCACGTTCAACTGAACCAAAGATGACAATGCAGTAAAAATATTCACAGCTACGCATGTGCATAGGCTCCACTCTGGACAAGCTTCAGCGCCTGCAGCTCTGTCAGCCATGTTTTCTGAACCACCTTTAGGCCTCACTTTGTAAACTATTATTAAACAAACACAAGACCTCAATTAATTAAAGAACTGAGACCCATTCTGTTACCCACCCCCTTTACTAAATAATCCTGTTAATTATGTTACCTAGCAAAAGCACAAACAAGCAGCATTATATTTACTTCTCCTTTAGGAACTGCACGAACTCCTTGAGCTTTTGTCACAGAAAAGACATAACATAAGCACACAAAATAAGCACATGCCATTAGTTAAACAGCCGCATTTAATACTGACAAAGACAATAGACAAGGTTAGTTTATTATTTTTCTTTTGCGTTTGCAACAAAAAGCACATTAGTTTATCCCGCGTGTATAAATGATTGCATTCTTAAACTAAGTTGATTAGTAAATTCACCACATGCTTATTAATTTAATTATTATTATGGGAAATTAACTTCACAAGTTTGAACAAAATCTTATTCTTTATCTTGCTTCATCAGAGCCACCTCAGATCCTTAAGAGCCGGGGTGATGTGCTTATATTTCTTTGTTCCCGTGACCATTCTAGCTGCGGCGTTTAGGGTAGTGGTCAGAGGTCCCAGGTGGGATTTGGCTGTTCCAGTCAGAGTAGCAATGCCATAGTCAATTCTGGAGAGTACCAGTGCCTGAGTGGCCTGTTTCAGGTCTTTCGTGGGGGGAAAGGGTTTCAGTTTGTAGAGAAGTTTCAGGTTAAGGAAAGCAATTTTGGCAGTTTTAGAGATGTGTTCGTTCATGTCCAGTTTAGGGTCAAGAGTGATCCCCAGTGATTTAACGGAGGTTGTAGGTACAAGAGGAACATTAAGGGCGTTTAAGGCTTTGAGCCATTCAAGTATTTGGGGTTTTCATCTTTATTTGAGATGAGGAGCACTTCTGTCTTTTCTTCATTAAGTTTGAGGTGGTTGGATGAGAGCCAGTGTTGGACCTCTGTGAGTGTGCGTTTAGTCTGTGGATGTCTGCGATCGAAGAGGTTTCCAGGTAGAGTTGTGTGTGGTCCGCGTAGAGGTGAAAGGGGATGTTGGAGTTCCTTAGAATTGTAGTGAGGGGCTCCATGTAGATGTTGAAAATTTGTGGAGAGAGTACTGACCCCTGTGGGACTCCTCTAGTAATGGGGAGGGGTCTGATTCGAAGCTTTTAATTTTTGATTATTTGTGTGCGGTTGTTGAGAAAGGAGGCGAACCATTTGAGAACTGTCTTTTCCAAACCCGCTCTCTTCTGGAGGACATTGAGTAGCAGGGTATGATCCACTGTGTCAAACGCCGCCGAGAGGTCTAAGAGGATGAGAAGGCTGCATTGGTTGGAGTCGAGCAACATGTGTAGATCATCCATCACTTTGAGGATTGCGGTTTCTGTGCTGCAGCCCTTTCTGAACCCTGACTGGTGTGGGTCAAGAAGGTTTGTGATCTCTAGGTGATGGGTTAGCTGAGACAGCGCACATTTTTCCAGAATTTTCGATAAGAGCGGAAGGTTCGAAACTGGTCTGAAGTTGTTCATGACCTTAGGGTCAAGGCCGTTTTTTTTTTAGGAGTGGCGTGACTTTACCTAGTTTAAGGCAGTCAGGAATGGAGCCATCGCTCAGAGAGCTGTTGATGATCTTGCCCTAGATATGGGCTAGAGTGAGCGTCAGGTCTTTGGTCAGTCTCGCGGGTAGCTGATAAAGGGAGTGTGACGAGGAATTAGCGGTGGCAATGAGATCGCTTATCGCTTCAATTTGGAGAGGTCGGAAGGAAGACAAGCGAGTGGCTGCGGTTGCTGGCCTTAAGTGGGTAGAAGCAGTGGGAAGCGACTCTGTGAGGGCGGTGGGCATGTAGCTGAAAGATCGGTCAATTGAGGCAATTTTTTCGTTGAAGAAGCTAGCAAAGTCATCACATTGGGATTTGGACGCTGCTAAGCTGTCTATCATAGGAATGGAGGTTTAGTTCCTGATGATATTGAAGAGTTCTTTGGGGCGGTTTTCAGCCTTGTCTAGAGCAGGGCAGAAGAAGGATGACTTTTTGTTCTTGATATGATTAAAGTAGGTTTTGTGAGCTGCCTTGAGTTGGTCCCGGTTGAGGGCGGTGGGGTTGTTCCTCCAAGTTCTTTCCATGGTTCTTAGGAGTCTTCGCTCTTCGTTGATGTCAGTGGCGAACCAAGACCTGGAGGGGATGCTTCTGTTTTTTTTTAGTTTTCTAGGTGCCAGCTGATACAGGACGCACTCCAGGTTGGAATGATAAAGCGAGGTGAGTTCCGTGGTTGAGAGGAGCTCCGTCGAGTTTGGGAGGAGTGAGCTAAGAGCATCATCTAGCTTGTCAGGGGGGACTCTTGATGTGTTTCTGACCCACTTGGGGGAGGTTTGGGTGGGTGGGAGGGATAGAGCCGAATGGTTGATATGAAAGAGGATGGCGTGATGGTCTGACCAGTCCACTGGGATGATGTGGTCAAATGAAATTGTGTTTTTGTCCGCTATGAGTGCGTCCAGGATCGCTCCTCTATGGTGGGTTTCCTCTGAGCAGTGTTGGATCATATCGTGGTCTTGTAGTAGGGAGGTGAGAGATTGGATGAGCGGGTTATTGGTTTCATTCCATCTTAGGTTGAGGTCGCCCAGAAATATGATGAAGTCACTTTTGAGAGCGGTTTGAGTGATGAAATCCGACAGCTGATCGCCAAATTCAATAGCGTTGCCTGGAGGATGGTAAAGGAGAAGGCATTGAAGTGGGCTTTGGTAGGGCGAATTGAGGTTGACCGAAAGGCATTCAAAGGAGTTATAAAGGAAGGAGGGGTATTTAGTGACGGAGAGGTCACTTTTGTGGATAACTGCTATTCCGCCTCCTTTGCGTATGGGCCTGTCTTTGTGGATAATTGAGAAGCCGGGTGGCACCAGCGTGTCCAAGATGGGAGGGGATAAGGTGTTGAGCCAAGTTTCAGTGATGAAGTCTACATCTAGGTCATGGGAGAGGATGGTTTCGGCTAATTCTGTTGCATGTTTGATGGCTGATCTGCAGTTGATAAGCATGCAGTTAAGGGGGGGCCTGCATTCAAGTTCGGGTTGTCAGAATTCTCTCTGGGTAAGGAGGCGAGATAGGCTGGGGGTCTGGTGGCTTTTCGGTGGGGAGGGTCTCTCCTCATTCCAGTGATGACTTGGATCGAAGAAAGGGGTGAGGGGTGCGGGGGTAGTGCTTGGGCTGAATGGTTAGGAGGGGGTTTGTAGGATGCAACGAGGGAGCTCACTTCCTGGGGAAGAGGGAGGTAGAAGTTCTTCTGGGACTGTCAACTCGTGATTCAGTCCGTGGTTTAGTGAGAGGAGGCCGGGAACCTGGGGGGACAGGGACCCGATAGGGGGGAGGGCGTCATTCCTGATGGGAGGTAGCTGGAGGTGGGGAGGTGAGACGAGAGGGGGGTAGCTGCAGTTTCTCTAGGGAGGCGAGGGTTTCTTTCAGTCCGAGGATCAGCGTGGTGATCTGGCTTCGAGAAGGTCCAGGCAATGTAAAGTGGAGTAGGGTGTCACAGAGTAAAGGGGCATAGAGTGGAGTAGAGTAGAGTGGAGCAATGTAGAGTGGAGTTGCGTGTCAAAGTGTAGATGAGAGTGGTGTGTCATAGAGTGATGTGTCATCCAGTGTTTCACAGAGGAGGGGCAAAGAGTGGAGTGGCAGACAGTGTAATGGCATGCCCTAGCATGTAAAGGCATGTAATAGAGTGGAGTATAGTGGAGTGTCATATAGTGCAGAGAAGTGCTGTAGAGTGGAGTGGTATGTGGTAGAGTGGAGTGGAGTGTCATACAGTGGAGTACCGAATCATAGAATGGAGTAGAGTGGCATGTCGTACAGTGTCAAAGAGTGGAGTAGAGTGGTGTAGTGTGAAGGAGCATGGAGTGTTGTAAAGTGCTGTGGCGTTAAGTGCAGTGACATGTTGTACAGTAGAGTGGAGTGTCATAGAGTGACATGTTGTAGAATGGAATGGATTGGCATAGAGTGGAGTAGATTGTTGTAGAGTTGAGTGGCAAAGAGTGGAGTGGCATCTTGTGGAGTAACATGGAGTGGTGAATCGTAGAGTGACATGTTGTACAGTGTACTAGAGTGGAGTGGCACAGAATGAAGTTGTGTACAGTGTAGTGGCAAGTCATAGAGAGGAGTGGAGTGTCATAGAGTGTAGTGGTGTGCTGCACAGTGGAGCGATATGTCATATAGTGGAGTGCTATGTTATAGAGTGAAGTGGCATGTCATACAGTGTTGTAGGGTGGTGTAGAGTGTCGGGCATAGAGTGGAGTAAAGTGTTACAGACTGCAGTGGCATAGAGTGGGGTGGTGTGTTGTAGAGTAGAGTGAAGGGTCTTGTCACAGAGTGGCATGTTGTAAAGTGTTGAAGAATGGAGTAGATTGGAGTAGAGTAGTTTAGAGTGGAGTACAGTGTTGTGGAGTGGAGTGGCATAAAGTGGAGTCAAAGAGCAGTCTGGAGAAGTGTGGCATAGAGCACAGTGGAGTAAATTGGCATAGAGTGGCATAGAGTGGAGTGCCACTAGATTGGAGGAGCTTAGAGTGTAGTAGAGTGAATGGGCATAGAGTGAAGTGCCATAGAGTATAGTGTCATAGAGTGTTGTGTCATAAAGTGTCATAGCCGACAGTGTAATGATATAGGGTGTCATAGCATACAGTGTCATAGCCCTACAGTGAGAGGCATAGAGCGGATTGGGATAGAGTGGAGGGGGGGAGTTGAGTGGCATAGAGTGGTATGGCATACACTAGAGTGGCATGAACTGCAGAGGTGTACAGTAGACTTGGGTGTCATAGAGTGTAGTGATGTGTTGTAGTGTAGAGTGAAGTGCTGTAGAGTGTAATGGAGTATTGTAGAGTGAAGGGAGGTGGGGTGGTATTGAATGGAGTGGCATGGCATTGAGTGGAGTGGAGTGGTGTGTAATAGAGTGTCTTTTGTCATATATAATTTTTAGGGGATTTATTTCACTAGGTACTAAGGAAGGGAGTGGCATGTTGGTTATTAGATTAGAATGTCATGAACTAGAGTGGTGTGTTGTAGAATCTCTTAGAGTGGAAGTGCATAGAGTAGAGTGGCATTTCATACAATGTGGGAGAGGTGTGGCGCAGTGGCCAGGGCAGCTGACTCTGGAGCATCGGGCTCACGGTTTGATCCACAGTGCTGGTGGCAGCTCAGTGCAGCACCATGTGACTCTGGGCAATATCTCATTTAATCTCTCCGACTGCCTCCAGTGCCTTGAGACCCTTAGGGTGCTTAGTTCATGCTTTATAAATACTGGGTTATAACAGTGGAGTGGCATGGTGTTGTGTGGAGCGGAGTGGATTGTTGTAGAGTGAAGTGCTGTATTGTACAATGGAGGGGTGTGTCATACAGTGAAGTGGTATGGTGTGTCATAAGGTGTCTTTTGAAATTTCCATTGACATTTTACATAGAAGTAGCAACAAAGTGGTTGATTCTTGGTTTCTTCATGAGATATGGGCAGTGAACTCCATTCCGCTCACGGAGTTTGTAGAGTTTTCTGCACTCCGCATTATGCAGAGCTCACAGAGTACTGAAAAACTTTGCTTCCACCTCCACCTCCCAGCAAGATTTTTCCTTGTTCACGATTGTCAACATCAAGTTGGCAAGCGCAAGCGCGGAAAATAACCTTCCAGCAAGATTTCTCAATACGGGCGGTCAGATCTCTCATTGCCAGTGGTCACATATGTTCGCAACTACTCATGTTTAGAAACCATCCGTTTGCGTTGAGAAAGCTGCAGCTTGAGTAAAAATCTACTCAAGCAGTAGAAAGGAAGCAGCGCCCGCTTGTGCTGTGCATGGTGCCATTGGTGATGATTGATCGGTGCTGACAAGCACCTGGCACTGAAAATCACTGAGAATGGCATTTATTTAATGCACTCCACTGCTTGCAGAACCCGGCGTAGCGCGGCAGAGTTTTTTTTGCACTTTGCGGAGTTCCGCGGAACTCCATGAACTCAAACCAGGCTTACTTATTACTGTGTTTTTAACTTATTTTAAAAGGTACCGGAAGAATTACGGAGGTAGCTCAGTTCTCTCAAAATTAAAAATAACACATTTAATAATGAAACATATTCTTATTCTTAACATATAGTGGTTCTTAAAAAAGCCTTTGTTTGTTTGTAAAACTAAATATAGTTATCGGTGATAGTTGAGCTAAATTTTCAGATTGGAAAGGAAAATATGGTTGTCAAAATCGGTACATGGACTCTATCTGGAAAATATAGCAAAGTAGAGTAATTAACTGATGTTATCTCAAACACGCTGCCACCCAATTCTTGTTATGTCTACTCCTTTTAAACCTAAAAACCTTCATAATGTCCTTTTTTGGCATGCTCTCTTGTCCAAAATATTAAACTGTGCCTAAAAAGCCAAACGCAAACCACGTTGCCCCTCAATGTCATACAGCAATGAGAAACTATGAGCCACAGAAACAATCATGTACAGGGTTAGCTTATTGGCCAGTTGGAAAACACCTAACCTTCACAATTGTTAAAGGAGGACAAAGAATGGCTTACATTTTTTGTTGTGCTACACATGTAGCACAACACTACCACATTCCAAAATGATGTCCCAAAATACACTAGACTGCAGCTGTGAAGTTGAACAGTTAGCACAAAGGCATGTGAAACATCCATTTCTGGTCACATGGAAATGAAAACGTATAGACAAATCCACAAGCAGTACAATAAAAAATATAGCATAATCTGATTCGTTGTTGACACAAAGAGGGCTAAAAACACAGCCTAGTACTTCTAAATATATATTTTCAACACATGACAATGAAAACAATTAGAAATGGAGATAACACACACTATGAAGAAGTTGAGATAAATACCATTGGGCTATAACAATAACTGGGATATTAACAGAGCTACCACCACTGCCACTCTGGTAACTGTTGGAAATCCATACAACCCTAACACTTTCTTCAACAATATTACACACAGATTAAAAGTAATATTTCATTACTTGCATCACCATATCTCAACATAAACCAGGTATAATGCTTCATTGAATATTTTTTGCACAAAACATAAGGGAACTAAAATACAAATTAACTATTGTATTATGAACATAAGTACTCAAACATATATTTCTTTATGTATTTCTTCTAACAGATCTCCTCAAATTGAGCACAATACCTTCAAAGCAATACCGCAAGAAAAAAAAGTGGACATTGTAGAACACTTACAGAGAAAATAAAACAATAGAAAACAGAGAAGGAGAATGCCTCCTGAGCAACAATACTAATAGCAAGAGTAATGCAAAAATATATACTCTTTCTAAAAAAAGTTCCCTAACAAGTAAAAGGTTTAGTGCGAAATAAAACACTATTCACACTTAAACAATCCAAACAAAGATTGGATGGCCCTTCACCATAAAATTGCACTTTTACAAGAAGAGACAAGGTTAGGAATATCACTACCAGGCATAAAAAACCTTGTGTCCTCAAAAATCAGCTTCAAACAATTCCTTTTGTAAAGAAAAGGACAGACGAACTGACACTGAAACTATATGTTCAACATATAGTGGACAAAACAGTTGTTGAGAAAAGAAAACAATTTGCATAATGAATCACATCAAAATCCTGGGCCCTTTATTTCAACATATAAAATACATAACTTAAGTAATAAACATCTTACTACAGTAAACCTCTGCAACATTTTTCAAAGTACTTGTAGACATACCTCTAGCACTGAACCTTACTTTCATAAGGAGAGTTATCATCAACAGATTGATTGTGCCCTTTCAGTGACAAATGAAGGTCAGTGTTATGAAGTCTTACACGAGAATGCAGTAGGCATGGAAAAAAAATTAAAGAAAAAATATGATCTCCTGATGATTTGCAAGAGGAAAAACCACAAAACCCGTATATGAATGGAATTGTACTATGATTTGCAATATTCAAGATACATCCATTCTGAAGCTAAGAACTTTTCTGATGACATTTAAAAATGTATCAGTACTTGAAAAAATGTAACTACTACAAACTGTAGACATCTGCCCATTTTGGATAATTACTCATCTACAATGGCATACATTATATTGCCTTACAAATCACACGTGTAACACCACATTCCATAACATCATGATGCTCTTCAAACATCATTCAACAGTAAGAAAACTTGTGCGGACATCATAATTTGTGACAACCCCATCATTGCAATTAGAACAAATAAATTATCCTCTACTTCACTGTAATCCAGCACAGGGCAACAGTATTACGGGCTGCATATAGTGTAAATACTTTGATTCACTCTCTGGAAGCAATAATTGTGGAGAGGTTGCCATCACTGAGAATGAAGCTGAAAATGCGTTATTGAATTTGGCCAATTACAAAATGAATATTCTGGAATACCTACTCAGGCTTGCTTTTGTTGGGAAAGAACGCATTATAAAAAGCAATTTGCAATGATTTGTCTTGTTGGAAAAACACAAAATGAAGATAAAATGGCATGGAGAAATTTGACTTATTTATATCCATGGAAGAAAGATGCGATGTTTTTGGCTATCAGTTAATCTGCAATTGCCACCTTGGAAGACAATTTGGAAATGTATCCAATTCCATTAGAAGTACTACAACTTAATTTATAGAAATGCATTGTAATTCAAACTGCCTATCCATTCCAAACCATTGATAGAATGCAACCAAAATCTGGGACCTATCAGCAATATGAATTAGTACGTGCACTCAAAGGAAAGTTGTTTTCCTTACATTAGATTGTACCAAAAATATCAACACTCTTGGGATAAAATGCGCTTTAGGGGAATCTTTAGTAGTGTTAGTAAATGGAGCACTGACAACTGACAAAAGAAAGAAAAGCTTGGCAACAAATAATAAGCATAGACAAAGTTCTGAAAGCAATACATTAGTTTCAGAAAAACGACATACACTATCAAGATTTGGACATGGCTAACTTCATCTCTTCAACATACTTATCATTTGGGAAAACAAAATCTAACTAGACAACTTGAGCGCATTAATTAGGAACAACCAGAACAAATATATGAACATTAAAGTATAGACCCACTACACTCAAGAGATATGATGGGTGTTGCTCCAGAAATTGATCAAAGGAGGGAAGCTAGAGGAGAGACAATTAGTGTCTGGGAAAACTTTTAGAAGCCAATTGTCATCCTCATTTAT
Organism: Lissotriton helveticus; assembly: GCF_964261635.1. Classification (NCBI taxonomy): domain Eukaryota; kingdom Metazoa; phylum Chordata; class Amphibia; order Caudata; family Salamandridae; genus Lissotriton; species Lissotriton helveticus. Next base: position 488,732,345 of record NC_136069.1, read on the forward strand.
TTCCCACTGGGAAAGGTGCATCAGAGTACCAAGTAGCAAGATTATATTCAGAGGATCCATGCTTTTGTCGATATATTCTCTAAAGTTTCCAACTACTGTATGAAAGTGAACTTTCCATTACTTCTTTTTTTTAAATTAAATCTGTTTATTGGTATTTGCAAATTCAACAATACAAAAGGCACTGCTTTACAATCAGAATTGCTCTTCAGTAATTCACAGGGAGTAGGATATCGACAGTGTGACTCATCAGTGGCAGCATGACAATGCAATTAAAGTGGCTTGGAGCAGGACACCAATACCCAGGTGTGCCTGCCGAGTAGAAAACAGGAGTCAGCTCTTCACCTCTTTATAAGGAGAAGGACAAGCATTGCATATCCGTCCCATCCCCAACCGGTTAGCATGTGCAATAGAACAAAACAACTAACTACGACACAGTTGCCAGGTTACATTGCCTTTCGCCCCAGTTCTCAGCCCCACCAGCCCAGACCCCCCCTCCTCCTCCCCTCCTCTTCCGCTCCCACCCAGTGAACCCCCAAGGTTCTTCACCAGGCATTGGATCGCCGCCGTGTCGCGCATTACACCTAAGGGTATGTCTGCCATGATGCTGCCTGCTCCCCCGCCCTCCCGCTTGTGGTGTCAGTTTAGGTCCCCACCGCCCCCTCCTCCGCTGCAGTTCCAGTCTCCAGCATGGTGTTTAGCATGTGTTCCCATCGCTCTGCCATAGGCTCCTTACGGAGACCCATAGTTTCCTCCCTCCGGATGGCTGTCCAATCCGCGCAAGCCCATGACGGGAATGACAGGATCCACGCCCTCGTTGTGGGCGGGTCCCTCGCCTTCCATCTCTTGGTGAGGAGACGGACCGCCGTCACCAATCCTAAGTCGAGGAATCTGGACGACGCCTTGTCCCTGGGCGGCCTTTTGATGTAGGAGACACTCAGGCCAATTGCAAGGGATGATGCGGCCTGTGCTCCGTGTAAGCCGTGTGTGAATGTCCCTCCAGTAGGTGCCAAGGCGCGGACAATGCCACAAAGTGTGAAGAAGTTCTGCGTTCACTTCCCCGCATCTGGGGCAAGATGCGTCCGCTCTGTAGAAGTATTTATTTATTAGGTCAGGGGTTAGGTAGGCCCTGTGCACTATGTATACTTGGATTTGGCGGAACCTTGCATTTCTGGGGATGCGGACCGGGCTTTTTAGAATCTTATCCCAGTCTCTGTCTGCAAAGGCTCGTCCCAGGTCCCTCTCCCATTTCACCCGTAGTGGGGCTAGGTCCTGCTCCGTATGCGCCCGTAGGGACGCAGCAAACCATTTGACTAGGTGTCTGCCCCTGCCCATAATGTGTAGGTACTGCATCGTCAAATGTTGTGCCGGTTCTTCCGCGACATCGCCCCATTTAGCCGCCATGTGCGCCGTTAGAGACCTGTGCATCAGAAAGCCTCCAGGGGGGAGCCCAGCGTCCGCGACTAGCGTCTCATAGGACGTCAATACTCCGTCCTGGTACAGGTCGCCCAGTGTCTGGACGTCCATCACATGCCATTGCTCTAACATGGAGTGCGTGAGTGTCCCCCCACCCCCGGGCGAACCCTCCAGGGGGACAGCAGGCGCATAAGGGTGCACTCCTCCCGTGAGGTACAGTGCCCTGCGGAAGTATTTGAATGTTACCGCCAACAGTAGTGGGGTGGGACGCGTTGGCGCTGCCAGTGGGTGAAACAGCGCAGTGATCTGCTTCAGTGTATACGATGGGTCAGTCGTAGCGGTATCCTCTCTTCCCCTGTCCGCCAGCCAGCGGGCGACCCATTAGAGCTGTGCCGCCAAGTAGTAATGTTCAAAGCAGGGAGCCGCTAGTCCGCTCCTGTCTGTGGGCCAAACAATTTCCCAAGCGCGAGGCGGTGCCGAGATGCACCCCAGACAAAGTCTCGTAAAATCCTATTGAGATTAGAGAAGAAGGATGCGGGCAGGAAGAGTGGGAGGTTCGTGAAGTAGTAGAGGAGGCAGGGAAGCATCACCATTTTAGCGAGGGCCACTCTGCCTGTGGGCGACAGCGGAAGTGTAGACCAGAAGCTAATCTGAGCCCGGAGCGCTGTCACTGCTCTGCCCAAGTTCCCGTCTAGCAGGTCTGTCTGCTGGCGGTAAATCTGGATCCCCAGATATTTAAATGTAGTCTCCTGTCAGTAGACTCTTGTACCGTGAACACTATACTCTGGGTCCGTCACGCCCTCCCTAAACGCAAAAAGGCACGACTTGCCCGCATTGACTCGGAGCCCCGAGAGGTCGGCGAAATGACTCAGTAATGCGGCCAGTGAGTTCGGTATATGACTCACATCCCGGACAAAGACCAGTAAGTCATCAGCGTACAGCGACACTTGGTGGACCCCGTCGCCCAGCGGGATACCGTCCGCCAGATGCTGTCACATGGCCGCAGCTAAGGGCTCTATTGCCAAAGCGAAGAGGAGCGGCGACAGAGGGCAACCCTGTCGGGTACCTCTACCCATCGCCACCGCCTCGGAGACATACCGTCCCAGCCGCACACGGACCGCTGGGTTGTTCTACAGAAGCCCCACCATCTGCAGGAAATTGTCATCTAACCCATACGCCACCAGCACTGCCGACAGGTATCCCCACTCCAGGCAATCAAAAGCCTTTGTTAAGTCTAGCACCAGGCATCCTGCCCTGGGCCAGGCTAATGTTGCCTCCGCAGCCACCCGGAAGTACCTCCTGAGGTTCAGGGATGTGGATCTTGCTGGTACGAAACCATTCTGATCCGGATGTACTAAATGCTGGACCACCGGTGCCAGTCGCTCTGCAAGGAGCTTGGCGAACACTTTGTAATCGGTGTTCAGCATCACCAGCGGGCGGTAGGAGCCCAGGGACATGGGATCTCTGTCTGGCTTGGGTAGGGACACTAACAACGCTTCCCGTAGGGAAGGTGGAAGCCGGCCGGTGTCCACTGACGCCCTATACATCCTGAGGAGCTGTGGCACCAGGATATCGCTGTGCGCTTTGTAATATTCAGCCGGAAGGCCGTCCGGCCCCGGCGTCTTTCCGGACGCCAGCGCTCAGATTGCGTCCCCCACTTCTTTTAAGGACAGCGGCGCACCGAGGTCCTCGTTGTGGCTGTCCGCGATAGTAGGCAGGGTGACCGAGTCCAAAAACCCTGCCAGCTCTTGCGTGTGGCCAGTGCTGCGCGACCTACAGCGCTCCCGGTAGTGGTCCGTCAGCGCCCGGTGAATTTCGCGCTGTGTGTACCCCACCGACCTGTCGTGTGATCGGATGGCGCCAATCGGAGCCATGCGGTCTGCTTTTCGGACCAGCCAAGCTAGCAAGCGGCCAGCCCTGTCCGCCTGTGAGTGTGTTCTGGCCGTGTGGGCCGTGTAATTGTGGCACCTCAGTCGTTCAAGTAGGACCGCATGCTCACCATGAAGCTCCCCCAGTGTACGCGCATGCTCTCCGGCACCCTCTCCCTCTCTTTCGTAGCGCAGGAGCTCAGTTTCGATACGGGTCAGGGACTCAGACACCTGCGCGCGGATATTCCACGTAGCACCCAGGCAGTGCCCACGGATAGACACCTTGTGGGCGTCCCACTCCACTCCCGGATCGCTCGCCGTGCCTTCATTATCTTCAAAATAAGAAAGGTTGGCCGTGCCCAGGGATGACCTGAATTCGGCGTCCTCTAACGCCGCAGGCTTCAGTCGCCAGGTGGGCACCGGGGGTCTATCCGCCTCCCAGTTGAGCTGGAAGCAGAGGGGATTGTGGTCTGAGTGTGTCCTTCCTAAGTACTCAGTCTTGGACAGTAGCGGAAGTAGGGACTGGGAACCCACTATGCGGTCCAGGCGGACGTGGAGGCCATGCATAGCCGAATAATACGAGTATAGTTTGTCCGCCAAAGATCATGTATGTCCCAGTGTGCTAACCAGGTCCTAAAGGCCTGTGCTGTTGATGTCGCTGCCGCTGCGCGCAGGGGTGGGAAGGAGCGGTCTAGGTGCGTGTCTAGAACCATGTTAAAGTCGCCACCTAATAGCCAGGGAAGGCCCGCATATCTCTGGAGGACAGGATTGAGGGACCCCAGGAAAGCAGGTTGGTCCATGTTGGGGGCATAGATGGAACCCAGCAGTACCTCCTGCCCGTTAAGCCTCCCCCTGACAAAAGAGTACCTCCCGTCAGTGTCTACTTGCGCGTCAGTGTATGTAAAGGGGACGCCGGCTCTCACCCATATCAGGGCCCCGCGCGCTTGCGAAGAGTAAGTCGTGCCATGTATCTGCCCCCTCCAGCGTCTGCGGAGCCTGTCCAGCTCCACCTGAGATATATGCGTTTCTTGGAGGAGCGCAATCCCCACCCGGTGCCGCTGCATGTAAGCAAATATTGAGTATCTACGCGACGGGGTATGCATGCCGCGGACATTCCACATCATGATGGTGGTGTTTGCCATGGCGTGTGTTGTAGTGTAGTCATCTGGGGGGTCGGGGGGGTCGACCCGTCGGGCCGGGGGTCGGGCCTGTGCTGGGTGTTCGCTAAGTGTCGCTCCTCAAATATGTGAACTAATATAAACATGATAACTCAACGGGGGGTTTCCCAACGGGGCAAACGTCCAAACCTAATAGGTAAGTGCTCTTCAAGACAACGTGTCCTCGAAGTGAGTGCGTGTGGGGGAACGCGCAGTCAGTAGCTCATCATTGTATTGCCCAACAGGCCTTCTGGTACACAGGTCCGTTGATCACCCGTGACCTAGTCACCCACTACCAACCCAGCGGAAACCTCCGCTCAAACCAGGCCTTCATGGCTACCGCACCTAGAATAAAAAAGGCTAGATCAGGCGGCAGGACCTTCACCCACAACGCTTCCAAGACGTGGAACGCCCTCCCTCTTCATCTGAGAGCCAACCCCAATCTCTCCTTATTCCGTAAACAGCTCAAGACATTCCTCTTCAACTCCTCACAGTAACTCTCCGCTAGCTTCTCTTGCTTCCACCAAATATCTCTGTTGGTTCCTAGCGCTTGGACGCCCCTGGGCAACAACCGCGCTCTACAAATCCACATACAAATACAAATACAATCATACTACACCTGCACCCTAGGCCCTTAAACTTGTGGAGGTGTTCATGAAGTTATCGATCGGTGGTTCGCGCCAGATCGACCCTGGGTAGCCCATGGGGTGGTGCACGCACTGAGCGCCCAGCTCCTCCCCCCGCCGGGCACGGCTAGGCGCCTGCAGTGTGGCCCGCGCCTGGTATCGGGGGCCGGCCACCCGTGCTAGCGACACATCTGACAAGTAATGAAAGGATACAATATGCAGTGCAGTCAATTCGGACAGTACATCTGGTCATTCCAAGTCCGACCCAGTTCACACTGTCTGGGGCGTGACCGTAGGCATAACAATATCATCCGACAGCACTGTGGACAGCGACGACGGTCCGCTGGCTTGTGCTCCACTCAGCTGTCCATGGTCTAGGTCGTTGCCTGTGTTCCCTGCACCCAGCGTCGCAACCGCCTCTAGGGCCTCCTGTCGCTCCTGTCGCTCCTGTCGCATTTTCTCCGGGCTAGGGGCAGCTTGTCCTAAGCCTGCGCTCCGCCGGGTCCCCCTCTTCCACCGCCGCCTCCTGGAACGTTGCTCCTGCCAGCCGCCTTCATCTGGGCCTGTTGGTCGCGGCCCCGACCATTGTCCTGTTTCCTCCAGCCAGTCCCAAACCTCTGACGGGGCCTCGAAGAAGCGCGAGCCCTCCTTGGTGACTACTCTCAAGCGGGAGGGGAAGAGCAGCGAATAGGCTAGGCCTAGCTCCCGCAGATGCTTCTTCACTGCCAGGTACGAGCCACGCCTCTTCTGTACCGTCGCCGTATAGTCCGGGAAGAACAAGACTTGGCTGTTGCCCACTTTGAGGTCTCCCATCTTCCGGGTCTCGCGGAGCACTGCATCGCGGTCCCGATAGTTGAGGAGCTTGAAGAGGAACGGACGGGCCGAGTTCCAGACCTCTGGGCTTGTGCTGGCACCCTGTGTGCCCTTTCCACTACAAATTGCGGCGATAGTGTCCCATCTGGCAGATGTGCCCGCAGCCCGTCTTCCACGTAGTGTTCGGGGCTCTTCCCTTCTTCCCCCTCCGGTAGACCCACTACCCGAACGTTGCTGCGCCTGGAACGCCCTTCCGCATCCTCGGTGTGATCCTCCAACACGTGAACTCTGTCAATGAGGTCCTGCAAAGCAGAGGCATGGCTGTGCACCACCGGCTGCAGTTCCTGGACCGTTTGGCGCTGCGCGGCAACTGACTCCGATAGTTTGCGATGATCCGCATGCAGCAGCGTGAAGTCGGAGGTGACTTTGTCGAGTCGCGCTTCCAGGGAGGTCTTGGTTTGTACTAGGGTGTTCCCAATGCGCTCCACCGCAGCCAAGACCGTGTCCATCTTGGCCGCCAGAGCCGACACAGGCTCCATCTCCTTCAGCTGTTGAGCTTGTGGCGGGTCGGGGCCGCCCGGGCCCTGCAGCTTCGACTGCTGCTTATCTCTCAGCCTACCCATGGCGAGCTGCTGCGCCGTGGGCATCAACTCCCCCGACGGTGGACCAGCAGCAGCGGGGCGCACTAACCCACCAGGCTCCCTGTGTTCGCCAGGGGGGTCGATAGGTCAGCCAGCGATCATCAGGCCCAAGCGCACCCGCCTCAGTAAAGCGCATTGTTGTGTCGGCCCAGCGTCAGGTCTCGAATGTGTGCCTCGCTCCCAGGAGGTGTGCAGGCGGTACTCACAGGCTGCTTGTCACTGCACCCTGCTCAGGCCTTCACCGCCAACTCCGCCTGTGTGCCCCGGCGCAGCAGCAGGTGACATACACTGAGGGGCGCGGTCCGTAAGCGTGGGCCTCACCTCCTGTGGGCGGCTTAGGTGTTTCCCGGGGCGAGGCGGCGCACCCAGCTGCCCGCCTCGACTACTTCGCCGCTCTGCCCTGGCCTTCACTGCTCCCACCGTGTCTCCTCTGCTCTCAAAGGTGCCACAGCCAGGCTAGAGTCCACACCTCTGCAGCCAGGGTCAAGTTCTGAGGGGCGCGTGGGGGTCTCCAGCTGTGGGCGTCTGTGACGGGAACCGTGCGCTGGTTGTCCGCAAGAGCGCGGTGCGTGCCCCGTGCTGCTGACCGTTGCGGGCTGCAGGCAGGAATGTCGCACTGGAAGCCCCCCTCAGGGGCAGCAGCGCAGGCGGCCTCCGTCGCCCCGCAGTGGTCGCACCGAGGCTGGTCTGGTCAGCGCGGTCGAGGAGCCCAATGTCGAATCAGCAGGGGGGCGGAGGGGCCTCTCACTGCGCGGGCTCCCAAAATGGCGCCTAAAAACAAAATGTCACCTCCGTGGCGAAGTCCAGTGGCCGTCTCACCCCAGCCTCGCTGCCACCGCCCGCCGCCGCCCACCGCCGCCATGCCGTGTCCTTCAGCCGGCCTTACGTCCCTGTGCACCTCACAGCTCCCCCCGGTCACGACTCTGTGTCAGCGCTGGGCCGCCTCTCAATCGCCCGCCACTGGGCCCCGCAGCTCACCTCAGGAAGTGCAGCAGGCTGGCCGCCGCTCGCACCGGGCGGTCTATGGAGAAGCGGGACTCTCTTCCTCCGCCGCACGTCCACGGGGTCCTGCCAGTGGCCGAGTCTGCGCCTTCCCAGCACACTCCGGTCGCAGCGATGCCGTCGCTCAGCCGCTCTCCTTCCGGCTCCCTGTGCGAGCCGCTCCGGGTCCCTCCTCTCAGCCTGCCTGCGGCCAAGCGGAGCAATCGATCACTCGGTCCTCAGTGCCTCCACAGAGGGTTCCGCAGCCCGCAGCTGCAGCCGGGGTTCCTCCGCTGCTTCCCGCGATTCCTCCGCTGCTTCCGCGGTGCTGGAGTCAGGGCCCCTCTTCCCTTCCTCGAGGTCCAGGTGCCAGTCGCGCCCTCGTCACGTTCGCCCGTGGCGCACAGGCAGTGGCGCGTTCTCGGCTCCCCGGCCTTACCCCACGGTCTTGGACACACCAATGGGGTCCCCAGGCGATCTCGCAACCACTCCGCCTGGCACTGGTGAGCTCTGGTCACTCCGTCCGGGGGAAATGCAGGATAAGTTGGGACCTCGCTGGCAGAGCCCTAGCAAGTGGCGTCCGCCATGTTGTCCGGCTGGCCACGCCCCCCAACTTTCCATTACTTCTTATGCTGTTGCACATTGTTATGGGCACTGGATCTGGGTTTACTAATATAATAGCGCAGGATTTAGTAAAAAATGTCCATGTTAAAGATGAGATATCTAAAATATACCTCGAATAATAATACGCCATGTCATCGAGGGGCCAAAGAATATTGTTTTCAATGACATGGCGAATTGAAATGTATTGTCAGCAATTTAGGACCACCTACTTGGTTTATTACTTTAAGCTGAGTAAATCTGCGATGACCTGTATCAATTTATACTAGAAGCTAATGCTAATATTGCAGACATTGGCACCCAAACACCTACTGAGTTATGTTTCTGGGATGCTGCAAATGTTTGCAGATCTGCCAACCACGTATTTTAAGCAATGCTTCACTACTTAACCAACGAAAGAAACAGCTTGTTGGAGAGGTACTTGATTTATTTTAGAGAAAAGAGTATCAAACAAGAGGTGCACCACATATCAATACGCTTGTGTGGATCAAAGATGCACTGAAGTTTGGATATGACTCTGATGAATCAGTTCTACATTTCATTGAACAGTATGTGGCTGATTTATTAATGTCTCATGAAACTAGCATTCCTGTCCTCTTCTTACATTGGTGCACAATGTGGTGACTTGTTGTAAGGTTGTCTGGTTCATGGGCTGCCTTGGGTTACCCCAGATTTACCAAGCCACGCAGTGCCAGGCAGGGTGGTCTTGCGAGTCTTGGTAAATCTGCATCTAGTTTTTGTGTACGGAGGTAAATTTGGCCCAATGTTACTTGCGACATCCCCAAAAATTGGAAAAACAATAAGCTGTTTGAGCAACTGTTACACTTTCAATAACATGTGTGGTAAATACAGCTTCAGAAAATATCAGAACAAATCAAAATATTACTATTAATTTTGTTTTCGATTTCCAAGGCTCATTCTACAGAAAGGAAGAGTCAGCTATTTCATCTCATCTTTAAGACAGGCAGTTACTGGGAAATCATAAAAAAATACTTACAATCTCAAAATATGCAAGGATCACAATGGATCAAAGACTACAATACTTTAATTTTGCATATGAGATATGCAAACATGGATGTACAATTTGTTGCAGCTAACTGTACAGCAATTACACATTATGTTACTTTTTATATTACAAATGCTAGAAAGGCCAATATGAAGGAATCATGAGAAGAAATATTTTATGACAATCTTTAAGCAAAAGATTAGACCGATTTAGCATCCAAAATGCTATCTTACCGTGAGGTCAGTAGTTATGAAGCATGTGACCGTTTTTAGTGCTTCAAGCTCATACCGAAATTCCTGGCAATAATGCGGCTTATCTTAGATTTGTCATCACCACACCAAAGAGTTCAGAAAAGCCTATCTGAAATTTAATATGTTGCACATTTTGATCCCATTAAACAAGCACATTTTAAAAAACAATATTTTGGACACATATTTCCCAAAGATAAGTCCTTTGTTGGAAAACCTATTACTCTAAGAAGTTGCTCAGTTCTGCACATATCAAAATAATATGGCAGAAGATATCAACACCATACAATTTTAAGGTCAAGGGACCAATGGATGTTTAGTTCGTCATTCTAAACCTACTCCTATTACTCATTGCAAACTCAGTTGTAACACAGAAGAAAATTAAGAATTGTACTATTTAGCACCTATTCACCTTTTTAAACCATGACTCAAGGAAGAGGAGTTTATAGACCCCTTTGTTTCATATAAAGATGCGTTTTATGTCGATAAAAATCACATTCTACTACCTGAATTTGAGACATACTTAGAAATGTTGGAACAAGAAGTAGCAGAAGAAAATACAGTTGATGCTCAAGTTCAACAAAATATAGCTTCAACTGATAATACATCCACTTCCAGAACTGGTGACTCATATGGACAACCAATGATTGATTATGAATCTATTCTTACCATGGACTAGGTTGTACATTTAATGGGTGAAGTTAAAAAGGATAGTCAATATTTGGATTACTAAGTACTCAAATTAAATTCAGAACAACTACAAATATACCAAGATACAAAACAGTCAGTTGATCCTGGATTTCCACATGGAAATGGATTTTGTGAATTTAGTACTTTTGAACGTATACTACAATCTGGGACCACCCAAGAATGAACTGGTAAAGATGTTCTTATTATTGTGATAACTGCTATTATAAAGCTAAACATTCAAAATGATCTTGTGTAGTTACTGCTTCCTACTAGATTAGCAGCACATAACATCAACGCAAGTACTCTACAGAGTCTACTGTTACTGCCTGTGGAGCATGATAACAAAAATAAATAAATGAAAGTGAATACTTATACATGTCAAGAGCTTGAGAGAGTTATAAAAATATTAAAAGTTTTGATCATAGATGAAGTCAGCATAGTTTCCAACTTAACGTTGTAATTTATTCATTGTCAGATAAAAGAAGTACTCATAACATTTTATGATGTTCTCTTTGGAGGGAAACACGTCATTGTTTTTGGAGACTTATTACAACTTACACCTGCAAAAAGTTAACCTATTTTCCAAAAAGTTTTGCAGGAGCAACCTTGGAATTTTTTGGAAAGAGTAGGGAGCGTCACCTTTTGGTAGCACTTTAAATCCACATAATTTACACAGAATATGAGATAACCCAATGATGAAGCATTTGCCAAGAATTTAAAAGATATTTAACTTAACATTGTTACAAAAGAAGCAAAGATAATGCTAGGGGAACGAAGTACAAATCACTTGTTTTCTAACCTTCATTTACCTGCTGAAGTCATGCATTATCTTCTTTCACAATCACAACCCGTGGTTGTTTTAATGCCAACTATTAAAGAATGTGCTCAATAAATAATGAAACATTACATCTGGATAAAGAAAAAAAGTATGTCTACATTGCACAGAAAAAGTAGAGAGTCATAGACTAAATATATCTATTAGGTAAAGCTTAGCTAAAAAAGTCCAAATATTGAAAAATCTGTGTCATGTACAGCAGGAGAAAGATATACATCTCTGTAAAGATTGTGTTCTTTTCTGTCGCAATTTAAATGTAGAAGAAGGACTAATAAACGAAGCAATGGGAACTTTCTGATGTCTGCAAAGAATGAAAAAAGTGAATTTATTGTAGTGAAATTTGACCACATAGAACAACAGAATAGATCTCCCACTGTATAGCAGGATTCTTACTTATCGAAGATATATATTCAAAGAGAACCATTTCCTCTATATTTGACTTATGTGGGAACAATACACAAATTCCTCTCTCAGGAAGAATAGATAGTGTGTCAGGGAATCAGTGAAACCCTTTGACGGAATTAAGGATGCCTCACACAATTACAAGGCTGGACAACGGTTGCCATCCTCCCTCATGATTGTATCGTGTCATCATTGGCCTCCTGCTCCAGCGGCGGGCTGGCGGTGCAATGCCTGCCGGGTAGCACGTGGTGCTACTCTTTGGTGGAGTTCTTTTATTCCTGGCCAATAGATGCGTGTGTGTGAGGGACCTAAAAAGTGCAAGAGTGAGCGTGAGTGAAGGTTTTAAAATAGGTCAGTAGAGTCCATTAAGGACACTTTAAATATCTGTTTTTCCGGTTTAGCGTCAATTGGCTCTGTTTTTTGTTTTATTATTCTTTGTTTGTTGATACTCATTGCACAAACTGATTCTAAGAAATACACTACCATAGGCTACCAAACATGAATGGATGACATTACATGGAGTGTAAGAGTCGATATATATCAAACAGATATTTTCGTGTCAGTGATGTATTACAGCATACATCACCTTGCCTCTGATTGATTTTTGACCTCTCTCTCGTTCACGAAGTCACCAGTACATGTTTGTGCATGCCACTAAATTATGCATGTACACACCTTGAACCATGTTGATTTACTACAGTATGTTTCTACATGTACAGTTCCCACTAAATGCTTTTAGGTTTGATTATATCCATTTCTCTCCTAACATCTAGGGTGGGAATTCCTGCAGGATCTCCACCTGCACTGACATACAGGTTGTATTAGAAATTTCTTTCAACTAGGTTGAAATTTCTCACGTGCTGATGAGCATCTATAGGTCCTGACGAATTGCCTTCATGGCAAGAAACATGTTGACCGCACCTGAGGTGAGGGTTGAACGAGGGCAATTTACCTAATTCCTTTGTGCCTCGCTACCCCTCCCTTTACCTTTTTAACTAGGCAGTGAGCCATCTCATTAAAGTGTCCTTAATGGACTCTACTGACCTATTTTAAAACCTTCACTCATGCTCACTCTTGCACTTTTTAGGTCCCTCACACACACGCATCTATTGGCCAGGAATAAAAGAACTCCACCAAAGAGTAGCACCACGTGCTACCCGGCAGGCATTGCACCGCCAGCCCGCCGCTGGAGCAGGAGGCCAATGATGACATGATACAATCATGAGGGAGGATGGCAACCGTTGTCCAGCCTTGTAATTGTGTGAGGCATCCTTAATTCCGTCAAAGGGTTTCACTGATTCCCTGACACACTATCTATTCTTCCTGAGAGAGGATTTTAATTCATCCTTTGGGGAACTCTGTATACATTTTTGTTGTCTGCTTGTAGGACACGTACACTGGACCCCGGTAAACATCGTCCTTGGTTGTCCCTCTTTATTGCTAACACAACAATACACAAATCACAAGTACTAAGCTTACATTATGCACCAATTAACATTGGTTCAACAGTATTCAAAGGAGGAATGGCATAACTTGCTCTCTCTCATGTAATAAAAATACCTGACTATGTAGTATTGATTTTTATGAAACAAGAATCAATTCAGACAGTAGCTGTGTGAATGAATACAAAAGTTTGCAAAGTACATATGTTCCTCATCTTTGTGAATATCCCATTTTGCAAAGCATGAACTGTCCTTCAAAAAAATGTATACTAAATGACAATTATGAACAAGATTTTGATCAACCTAAAATGAAGACTCAAAACACATATAAATAACAGGACTTTAATTTAAAAATCAGAATTAGCTGCAATTACTTCAGCAATGTCATTGTGAATCTATGTTTATGCTTACCATCAGAGAAAGAACTATTAAAACAACATGTAGATCAGCCATTCTGCAAGACCTTGAAAATTCTAAATCAACAAACTCTGTTAGACAGCCACTTATGCCACTTGACATGTTCCATTGGAGATATGGTAGATATGTGTACAGGTGCTGGTCAGGTTTCTCTCAATGAACTGCAAGATGCCAAGGAATTCTGTACAGTTGTCCTATACATAATAGCTAACAAGACTCATCTGAGGTCTGACCTCTATGGTGTAAGCTGTCTTCAGGAACATGAATGTTTCAATCACCGACATTCCAGCTCCACTGTGACAGATTTTGAAAGATGTTTTTTAATATATACCAACACCTGTTCAACTTAAAAATGTAATATGTAATGCTGTGCAATCAAACTTTTGCCCAAACTGTAAATCACCCATTTTCTCAATTCTCTGTTCACCAATGGTAACTACATACTTAATTTTAATGATTCCAAGATGTACTCTAAATAAAATAAACATTTATATGTCAATTTATTTACTTTACTGCATCCTAAATTTCTTTTTCAGGTCGCACTTTTACCTGTACAAATATTATTTTTTATCCTGAAGACACTAGGGCATCAGGACACTATACCATGTACTTAAATAACAACAGAGGTGGACACAATTGATAACTACACAACATTTACAAGACAGTCACCTCTTACATTTACATCCAAAATTCTAACTCATATGGTTACCATTGCAATAAATCTAGAAAGATAATTTACTAAAATACTTATACATTTCAGTAGATATGTCATTCTGTGGCCTCACATAGCTGATGACTTTGGAAGTAATCTACTTTCCATCTTACTGTGTTGTATGTTTTTGCATATAGCATGTTACTTAGATAGATATGTCAACAGTTGGGCATTGACAGCATCTATGGGTGTTTTTCACAATCCAGTTAATTTGTTTTCCCCCAGTTTTTAATGATGACTATTACAAAATGATCATCCTGGACTTCTGAAGTTCTAAATGACGGCATATTTCAGTAATAAGATTGGTACTTATGTCTTAGAAACACATAACTGTAAGAGGAAAAATTGATAAACTACTGTGTTAAAAGTTTGCTAGTTTCTAGCATTGCATGTAAGTATTACTTGCCAATGTTATCTGAAGGACACTGTATGACATAACACTCAAGTGCATTACCAGTTGAACTGTAACACACCCCACTATCCAGTACACCATCACACTGCACTCTACACCATTTCACGTACAACTCTTGGCAGAAAGAGACCCTTACGATGAATAAGTATAGCCTACAATAGCAACTATACTTCAGTGTACTCTTAAATACAGTAGGTCGTGTATTTCACTTTTTAAAACTATGCTCAAACATAATCTACTGAAGAAAACTTATATCTACAAGCTAACACTACACAACACTTGCATAAACAGCAGTTTTCACTATCACACATCAAGCTACGTTATGCCATAAGACAAAAATCAACACCGTAAGTTCAACTTACCATTCTCTTAACTTATATAAGTATTTGACATGCAATCCATCGTTGATGATACCTATAAAAATGTCATTTTCTTTTTTATATTTGTTTATTTTTTTTATAGCAGGTCAACAGGACCAACTAAAGCAAAAGAATGTTGAGAAGCAATAAGAGGGAAAGGAACATGAAGGAAAAACAAAATTAGGGATGTTAGGGAAGACATTGGTGAGAAATAAATAGGTCCTTATGAATATTAAGATCCCTTTTTCCAGCAGCTATGATAGTATAACACAGCTGGCAATATGTATTGCCATACTCCTCCACAGTGTTCTGATTATACTTCAAAAGGTGGAGATGGGCAATGCTGCCAGGAGCAGGTACACTAGTGAGTACCAATGAAGGGGGTGACGGTGCAGGTGCAGCAACTGCTGCAGAAGTAGATTGTCTTCCAGTATCAGGAGCTGTGAACACAGATGATGTTCTTCCGCCAGACTCCTCAACTCCTCCTCCCTGTGAGAGTGCATTGAAGACAAATGCTTTCTCATGCCTGATGTCCCAAAGAATTATTTTAGATGTGTGCCGCTTGAAATAACCTTTTAACATAGGTTACAAGTAATCAGCTGAACATTCCTTTTTCACACCTGGTGGAACTAACAAATTGACACACCACTAACCCCTTTATTTTTCTCCTTCTCTCCTTCTCATCACCTCTTCGTCCTTCTGCAGCCACAGTTGCTGGTCTTCTTGTTCTACCTCCTCATAATGCTGCCCAGGATGTCATTGGTCAGTCATTGTGCACAGAAACATCCCAACTCAATGTAGTCCAGCCACTTACAAAAAAACTCCACTTCCTCTCAAAGAGTCAGAATAGAAATGATAAAAAAGCAGTGTTTACTTATCCTTTCCAGTAATTGGCTCAATTTAAGCCAGCAAAATGTTTTTTTACAGTGGTACTATTGTGATTGTATCTAGGAAGTACTGTGGTACCGGCGACCCTTATGGAAAAAAAACATTCACATACAATTCATAACTCCACAATGTAGGCAGTCTTTTACAAGTGCATTTTTGTTTTAGAGAATATATATACATACTGAAACAAACATATTTGTAATTAAAAGGTTCCTTTATTTGGGCTACAAACACAGCCCAAATATAGTCAAAAACATCCAAAATGTAGTCAACAACTATAGATGCTGAAATTTGTCCTATAAAGTAACAGTAAATGGGCTACAAACATAGCCCAATGCTACCACATAAACAGGACTTTGCTGATGCGTGCCATCCAAATCTTTGCTAGAATTTTCATAATGACAACTTGCTGTTGACATACTGTGGAACATATGAGACAGTGACTCCACATCAATCCAGTTTGTCTCCCTCCGTGGCACACACTCTGATATGTTGCTTCAAGTTGCTCTAATTGTTTTGTGCCAAGATACACTCTGCATCAAAGCACCAATGAACTTTTGGGCATTTCGATACAATGTAACAAGCACTTTGTTTCGTCCTGGTATGGACGTGCAATCCATGGCATCACTTATTTTGCAGAAATAAGTCAGAAGGCAATGTTTGCCGGCATGAAGAAGACATTCAATCACTGCTATTATAAATCTGTTCCCAGTGATTGGACTCTATTTGTCACTTTTCTAAACGCACCGTATTTTTCAAACATGCGTAACAAATTTGAATAAAAATGGATTTCTCCTTCTAAACACAAAAAATACCAGAAAGTATGCCTTCCCATTTTTTGAAAAAGTGTGCATTCATATTTTCACAGGATCAAAGAATTGAGTCAGATAAGAGTTGTCCATGCCGCATCAACGTAGAGTAAAACCACAGTATTTTGTGTCTCATTCAAAAATACAAAACACAAGTGAGTTCATTGAACTTGTGGGTCCTTGTTGATTTTTAAATCAAATTTGTTTTTCTAAAACGAGTAACACTTAATCCTTACCTAGTTCCATTCAGCTTTAAATATAAAAAGGATAAGAAGAATTTTGAAACAAGATGCAATTTTGCAACTAAAACTTATGTAAGTCAATAAGTGAATGGTGGTGCTGTTATAACGTTTGAGCCCACGAATATATCAATTTAGATCATTCATTAACTTTCTGTTTTAACTTTTTTTTCACTGTTTTTAAACTCTTTAGTAATCTGCAGTTCTGGGTCTTAGAGCCCCTTTGGTTGCTTTAAAATTCAGAACAAGGACATTCATTGTCACATATTTCCTATTGTTTCTCTTGATGTTTTGTATAATGTAATGATTTTTTTGCTGTGCAACATGTAACAAATGTAAATTGATTCATTTCATGATGACTTTCCTCAGTTGAATACAGTGTTATGTAAATTGAAAGATTTTTCATGAATAATGTTGAAATTAAATGATGATCTCAATAATTGAGTTGTGTGACCATAAACTGAAATCACAGTATTGGTTAAATAGAGTCAGTACTAGTGCTTGTTTGTTCTTAAAATTGTGTAGTGGCCTAGCCTTGCTGACATTAAATTGGCCCAACACGTTGTTGCTATTCAACTTTTAGAAAGTGGACATTTTTCTTCTCTTATAGCTCTGTGTACCTGCAGTCTGTTTCCAAAACACATCTAGGGTGAATGACAGCTACACTTTGCGCCTTCCTTCTAAACAGCCACAAACACAGGAACGTTAGGTGTGTCCAGGTACTCATTTGCATTCTGATGGCTGTTCCGGGGCAGAAAGGGAGGGGCTGGTACTTTCACCTGAATAGCAGTGCCATGTCCCCACAGAAAGTGCTGATTATCTCCTACTGATAGTCTGGAGCTATGACTGGGAGGAAAGGACTTCTGTGAACTTCAAAGACTCTTATTTGCAGTCATCCCATTTCAAAGGCACAACTGGGCATACGAACTGGTGCTCTGACCCCACCAAATCATACACTTCTGGATTAGTAACTGAAGTCTGTCAGAAGTACTGCTGTGCTGCATCATGGACTGACACTCTGCTGGACTGCTGCTCTGGAAGACCTGTTTTTCTGCTGTGCTGCCCTGATGCCTGCTGCTTTCTAACCCAGCTGATGGAAAGCTGGTCTATGCCTTGAACCCAAATTGATCTCCAAGGACTTGTTGGCTTGCCTTCTGTTGCTTGAGACTCAGGGCTATCAAAGTCGCCACACCTGCTCCTGTGTCTGGTTCACTGGAAGTGGACTCATATGCTTGTATGAGAGAAATTGATGCATCTCCAGTCTGTGTGTAGCAGAACCGGTGGATAAACCCTTTTGCAGGACTAGAATCATAGCGTTGTTCTCAGGACCAATGCATCACCTTGTGATCTCGAAGCACTAGAAGAGCACATCACTGCCGCAGCAGTGTGGAGACATCGACGCATCCCCTCGACTGCGTGGATAAAGCTGAGGCTCTGTCTTCGGAACCAACACATCACCATCACTGCGTAGAGAAGATCGACACATCACCTTGTCTGCAGGCTCAAAACCTATGCATCACTCTTCTGCACTGTGCATAATGCTGTTGCGACCAGGCTCAAGGTACTCTGTTCACCGGGCCTGTGTGGCTCTTGTACCCAACCTGCAGTTCATTGCGGTCAGACTGATCTGTTTACTTTACCGCGGTCTCCCACAACCAGATAACTCCCATTGGTGCTTATTGCTTCTAAGAGCTACAACTCTTTTCATGTTTTTAAATTCATAGCTCAACTTCTAGTTATGGTAATTTTGGTGTTTTATTCTGGATTTAGTTATAAAGTTATTATTTATTTTTCTAAACCAGTATGGAGTCTCTTGTGGTGTTTCCATTGTATTACAGTGTGTTGTGTTGAACAAATACTTTACATATTGCAGGGCCTATTTACTGGAATTGTGGTGCAGGGCAGTGCAGCAAGTTACCTTGCTGCACACGCTGCATCACAGGCAAAGGGCAGAAATGCACTGTATTATCCAATACGGTGCATTCCTGTCCTTTCTCCCTGCACTGGTGCTATTCCGGCAACCTAGCACCAACGCAGTAAGCCTTAAACCATGGTGCAAGGGTGCCCGCATTACAGGCAGGATTGGTTTACACAAAATAGATCCTGAGACACACTTTTCTCTTTCTATTCATGCTGCAGAATGCAGTACACATAGAAAGAGGAAAACACGAGGAGAAAAAGCATATTTCTCCTTGTTACACCTCCCCTGGGGAGGCGTAAGATTTTTACGCATTCCCAGGTTTACAAGTCCTTGTAAATCTGGGAATGCCTCAAAAACCAGGGAAGCTGCATGGGAAACCCCACCGTAAGGCCCATGAAATGTATCCCTTGGGCAGAGTAAGGCAATGTAGCTATTTGCGCTGTGTTGCATTACTTCATGTTTCTGAAGCCATTCAAAGCCATGCAAAGTGCCTTCGTGTGGCTATATGTGGCTTCATAAATATGAATGAGAGGTTTGTAATGTGCATGTACCACATTGTGTGGTGCATCATAAGGTAAAGTCCTCATAAATATGTCCCTGCCTCTTTAGATTAGCCCAACAACTCTGTGCAAAGCTACCAAAGGGTGAGCACATGTATCCTTTTAGTATGACCTGACTAGGATTGTGGTTCCTGCTTGGACATGGTGACTACCTCTGGCAACTATAAACCCAACGTCTAGCACTGCTGTTGTAGGGTGCTCATTTGCAGGAGCTGCTCTCTACCTAAACTCAGGCCCCACCCAGATTTATCTGCTTCTATTTTGCATAATGTATGCACCACTCTAAACCTGAAAGGGTATTATTGTGACTTATACTGGTTGCTCCCTTGTGTCTGGACAAAGTTAAAACTCCCTGAAGAGCGAATCCACATGAAAGTTTCCAAAAATAAGTGCGCCAGTGATTCTAGTTGTGTATGGAAAGATTCAGGGCAATTCAGCAAGCAAGGCCCAAGGAAATGGGGGTCAAAAAAGTGTGCTCCCCATGTTGATTCTCAAAGGGATTTTAGACACGACTACAGCTCGCACCACTGGATGGAAATACACGTAATTTGGATGAAAGCTAGCTCTTGGTCCAGAAAGAGATCTTTTTGTTATTTGGTGTATATCTGTTCAGTAGTTTTAAAGTTATTTAAAGAAAAACAAATTTGTAAATAGATAGGAGGATCCTCTGAGGATCCAACAGATCCTGTGCAGAAATCTTATTGACTGCCAACACTTCGACCAGGAAGTGTTGTACAATATGCACGAGACATTTACCCAATGAGGTAGCACCTACTAATTAACCAAATTAAAGTACTCCAGTTCAGTTGATGTTTTTGGAAAAAAATGAGTTTCAATTCAGGCCTGATGCTGATTTTACAGAAATTAAACCTCAATAGGAAGCACTTACAAATATAAACAGAGCAGGTGCCCCAGTTGAAGCCCTGATTCCATAAAGCACACACAATCCTAACTTCATGGGCTTGGCGAAGGCAAAGCAAGTGTGTTTCCTCCCGTATTCCATGTTGAAAAACGATATGAAATGTTTTGGGGGTGAATTTATCATTGATCTATTGGAGCACAATCTGGTGTGAAGAGAATAATATCTACTGGTTAGAGCAGAGTCCATGGTTCTCCTGTTTTAAGTACCCTAATTATGCAGATTCCTAAAAAGCATTGCACCAGTCACACACTCACAGATATACACAGGCACTCACACACCCACTCACAGACCCACACAGACATTTACAGACCCATTCACAGACCCCCAAAGGCACTCACACCCATCACAGACACACACAGGTGCTCACACACCCACTCACACAAGTACTCACACAGCCACTCACAGACTCACACAGAAACTCACACAACCATTCACATACTCACATAGGGCACCCACAGACCCACTCATAGACCCACACAGCCATTCACATACTCACATGGGGCACCCACAGACCCACTCATAGACCCACACAGCCACACACACACACACCTACTCTCAAAGGTGACAGGCTACAGTTAGGATAAAAAAGTTAGAAAACGTAGAAATTCACTGAAAAAACAAAGGTTATAGGAACTTTAGAGTTAAGCTATAGAATTTGTTTTAAAAACAGATGCAAGTTAAGAAATATTATTTAAAAAACCTTAGAAATTCACAAAAAAACAGATAATAATCAGGAAATGCCACTGAAAAAAATGTAGATATTCGCTGGAAAAACCAAAGGTTAGAGAGAAGTTACAGTTAGGAAATAGAGTAAAAAAACATAGAAATTCACTAAAAAGAATAAAGGTTACAGGGACGCTATAGTTAGGCTCAGATTTCACTCATACAAAACCATTGACATTGTCATTTGAGATGTCATGAGTGATGTCACTGACCATGTCATGAGTGATGTTATATGTGAAGTCATAAATAGTGCATTGCGTGGGCATAAGTTATAGTTAGCTCAGGTAGCTATAACTGCTGAATTTAAATGGTATTATATGAGTGAAATCTGAGACTAACTATAACTTCCCTGTGACCTTTGTTTTTCCTGTAAATAAATGTATATATGTATGTATGAACTTCATCGCAAACAATAGTCCACAATGCTGAAAACTATGCACATATGTATGTTGTAAGTGCTAACAGTTAAAAGCTAAGCTGGTATGCTTGATTCAGGTGGACGTGTGCCAAAAGTAAAAATAATATTGCAATGGTCAGATTGGCCAATAGGGAAACCTGGCAGTGCCAGAAGGTCTAGTCTGGCAGGTCATTGTGTGGGCCAGTTTTTTGGCTGTTTGTGGGCCCGTTTTATGTCCTGATTGGAAAGTGTTATCTGTTGTTTTCCCTCATATTACCAGAAATATCGCCTTCATCAACCACAAATGCACGCAGTTTCCCATTCTTTGAAAAACAACTATACACGCAAGTTCGGAATTGCTCGATTCGCAAATGAGGGCACATTTATTAGCTGTCTGATGCATTAATAAGTCACTTTTATTTTGGTGCTAGTGCTTAATTTCCGTGCTAGTCGGATCCTGTGCATTACTAAATTGTTCTAAGGCCTACCCTGTATTTTGATGATGACAACGGATTTTGGGAGTTTTTAAATTGCTGCCCTAAGAAAGTACAGTTACTAAAAACGCGTGCAGTCACTGAAATCCCTCTTTACATACCAACGCTGTAAAGCAGTAATAATATGTAGGCATATTTTGATATATATTATAGAGAGTTAAAGCATAGTTACTAAAAAAATAAAGCAGTAGTAGTTCCTTTTAAGTCAGCACTTTTTCTCTCTAGCCATATTTATTTTTTTGGGTACAGTTTATACAAGAGCTGATCAGTCCTTAATCGCAAACAATATCTCACTGATTTTTTCAGCTTTCCTTTTTCATTCTTCTTTATCATGCTTAAAAAAAATAAACATTAGTTTACAATACCTTCATCCCAATACTCAATCAATCAATCAATCATAACATTTGTATAGCGCGCTACTCACCCGGAAGAGTCTCAAGGCGCTTTGGGGAGGGGTCCGCTACAGCTCGAACAGCCAGGTCTTGAGTTGTTTCCTGAAGGCGAGATGGCCCTGTGTCCGCCGGAGGTGGATGGGGAGGGAGTTCCATGTCTTGGCTGCCAGGTAGGAGAAGGATCTTCCTCCGGCGGTGGCCCTTCGGATGCGTGGTACGGCGGCGAGGGCGAGGCTTGTAGAACGTAGCTGACGGGTGGGCGTGTAGAAGGTCAGGCGGTCATTGAGGTACTTGGGGCCCAGGTCGTGGAGAGACTTGTGTGCGTGGGTGAGGAGCCTGAACGTGATCCTTTTGCTGACGGGGAGCCAGTGCAGGTCCCTCAGGTGGCCGGAGATGTGGCTGCGTCGGGGGATGTCCAGGATGAGTCGGGCGGAGGCGTTCTGTATGCGCTGGAGTCTTTTCTGTAGTTTGGCTGTGGTTCCCGCGTAGAGGGTGTTCCCGTAGTCCAGTCGGCTGGTGACGAGGGCCTGGGTGACCGTCTTCCTGGTTTGGGTCGGGATCGTTCGGAAGATCTTTCGGAGCATGCGCAGGGTGTTGAAGCACGATGAGGAGACGGCGTTGACTTGTCTGGTCATCGAGAGGGAAGAGTCCAGGATGAAGCCCAGGTTGCGTGCATGGTTGGTTGGCTTGGGAGCGGTGCCCAGGGCAGGGGGCCACCAGGAGTCGTCCCAGGCAGAGGGCGATCATCCCAGGATGAGGACTTCCGTCTTGTCTGAGTTCAGTTTCAGGCAGCTGTTCCTCATCCATTCGGCGACGTTTTTCATCCCTTCGTGCAGGCTCGTTCTGGCGGTGGCGGGGTCTCTGGTGAGGGAGAGGATCAGTTGGGTGTCGTCGGCATAGGAGATGATGTTGAGGTTGTGCTGGCGTGCGATGGTTGCGAGAGGTCTCATGTAGACGTTGAAGAGGGTGGGGCTGAGTGATGATCCTTGTGGTACTCTGCAGATGACTTTGGTGGCCACGGATCGGAACGGGGGGAGGCGGACTCTCTGTGTTCTTCCGGCGAGGAACGAGATGATCCACTCCAGTGCCTTCTCTTGGATCCCGATGTTGCTGAGGCGTTGGACTAGAGTGCGGTGGCAGACGGTGTCGAACGCTGCAGAGAGGTCCAGGAGGATGAGGGCTGCTGTTTCCCCGTTGTCGAGCAGGGCTCGGATGTCATCGGTGGCTGCGATGAGGGCGGTCTCGGTGCTGTGGTTGGCTCGGAAACCGGACTGCGAGGGGTCGAGGGATCCGTTCGTCTCGAAGAAGGCTGCAAGCTGTCTGTTGACGGTCTTCTCGATGACTTTGGCAGGAAAAGGGAGGAGCAAGATGGGGCGGAAGTTCTTGAGGTCGGTGGGGTCCGCTGTTGGTTTCTTCAGTAGGGCGTTGAGCTCGGCATGCTTCCAGCTCTCCGGGAAGGTCGCGGTGTTGAAGGAGGTGTTGATGACGTCCCGAGTTGGGGTGCGATGATGGAGTCGGCCTTGTTGAAGATGTGGTGGGGGCAGGGGTCGGTTGGAGATCCGGAGTGGACGGTGTTCATCGTGCGGGCTGTGTCTTCGGTGGTCACCATGGTCCAGGTGCGGAGGGTGGCGGTGGGGGGCGTTGGTTCGACGGTTGGGTGCGTGGGTGGTGCGCCAAAGCTGTTGTGGATGTCGCCGATCTTGCGGTGGAAGAACAGGGCAAGAGAGTCGCAGAGATCCTGTGTTAAATGCCTCATTGTAATAACTATTTGTACATTGTCAGGGCTATACCTCTTGGCTTTGTCAAAGCTTGTTGATAGTGGCTTTTAAGAACATTTTGTATTTTTTGTGTATTCTATTTTAATATCAATGAATATGATGGTGATGATGACCTGGCATTCCAGTAGTGAAAGGAGTGAAGAAATGTAAGTATAATAAAGCCTTGCTGATAGTCCTTCATTCCTGTAAGGCAGTACCACCTCCCACACCTTACACCAGGACACCGAAATTGGTTTTTGCATGCTATACAAATACAAAAATAAAATAAAATACAATTATTCCATGTCATTTTAAGGGCCAGATGATGACCATAGCATTTTGCGACTCGCAATTTGAGACAAATTGTGAGTTGCAATTTGCGAGTCGCAAAATGCTATGTACAATTGTGTCTAAGATACTGTTTGCGATTCCCAATGGGGTCGCAAATTGCATGCCTAATGAATATCAATGAGGCTGCCGCAATTTTCGACTCCATTGGGAATGGCTGGCCCTCCCACGGATGGTGGCCTGCTGGGTCAGCAGACCTCCATATCTTGGACTGCTTTTCCTTAAAGGAAAACGGGATGCATTTAAAAAATACTAATGAAACATTTCAGTTTCATTTTCTAAGGACAGGTAGTGGTCCCTAGGACCACTGCCTTCCCTTAAAAAATATTTGCGCATGCATTTACAAATGGGAAGGGGTCCACTGGGGACCCCTTTCTGTTTGCAAGTGCTTTCCCACCCTTCTGAGAAGGGTGGTAAACTGTGACTGTTTTGCAACCACAATTGCGTCACAAAACATTCTTACATTGCTAATGAGTTGCTATTAGGAAGGGACACCCTCGTAATGCCCCTTCCTAATAGCGAGTCCCTAATCCTATTTTGCGAGTCGCCAATTGATTTGCGACTCACAAAAGAGGATTAGTACATGGCCCAAAGGTTTTTTGCAGGCGCAAATGGGTCTAAACACCTTGCTCCCGCAAAAAACCTTAGTACACCTGGCCCTAAGACTTTTAATGAAGAATGCTTTTGCTATCCCAAAACATGTTTCTCAGCATATTTTCTATTTTAATACAAAAACGTTCAGGAATCTTTCAGTATACATATTTTTCATACTGAGATTGCCAAGCAATGCCCTAAATCCTAGTGATACATCTGCTAATCTGTTCATGACTTCTCTCAGGCTATAAAAGAGAGTTTCAATGTTATTCATGATTGTTGTGCTAGTCATTTAAGTGTTTATTTCTAAGATCGAATGCAATATAATGGTCTAGTTTCTAAGAAATCAGAATTCGAGAAATGTTTGGATCTTTAAAAATGACCAGTGTGCTACATTTATTCCAATGGACCTTGTAACCACTTATTGAGCTGAAAGTATTACTTTTCTGAAAAATTGCTGAAATTGTGCTATTTGGCTGGACAGTTTTAACAGCACATAATCAGCATCTGAATGTCCTTTGAATTTAATCATATACCATTTCTATCTGCTTTCTTAGAGCTACAGTGACTCAGGAAAGTGACACATAAATGAATAAAGATGATAGAAGATATTGTGGGACTTGCTTTCAATGCCCTTCTCCGACCAGGGTGTTCCTACGTTTGAATTAAATATCCAGCTACCTGGAGATACACAAAGAATTCCATGAGAACATCAGACTATGTACAATTGTCGTGCATTTCATACCTGAATGTGAAAATAATTCCGGTGGAAAACTCTGCATGTGAAAAGGAAGCAAATGAGCTACAATTATTGTTTTCTCTAACGGCAATTTCTCCCCCCCCTACACTCCCATTAAATCTAAGAGAGCTCCACCCCCTTTCCCTTTCTGACAAAGCCCTTAAGGAAGACATCCCACCACTTTGTCCCTGGGTATTTTGGTCAAAAGTGCTCCAAGTGACATGGCAGGATTTTTTTCAGCCAAAATGGAACAATGCCTACACCATATGTCAAAGAGGATCATTTTGTTATTTTCTGTAATTTAGAAAAACCCCAAACACTCCCCACAAGCAAGGAATGGTTTTCTTCTGCAATACAGTGCCTCTGGTGAGTCAGGACTTTGTGACCACCATAAATGCTGGGCCTGCAGAAACAGAAACAAGCATTGGCATAGCCAATAGATCTCTCATTTTGGACCTTATAAGTGTTTAGCCAGAGCTATTGGATTTGCCAATGTCTTTAAGCTATGTTGTGGAGGTGTGTGGCAGCTGTGCAGCACCTTGAAAAGTTATACTAAAACATTGTTAGAACCATTTTTGTTCCCTTAAATGTAACCAAGAAGACATTAGGCACAACTGAACGACCCTATTAAAAATAATTAACATAAAAGTACTAGTTTTTCTGTCCTTACAATGGTGGCAACTTCTTCCTGCCTATTCTAATGCTCGTTTGTTATAGCTTTTTTTGTTACTAGGGGTATAAACAACTGGAGGAAGGAGGTTGGGAAATAGTACCCGAATTACAACACAAGCAGCTGATGGACACTAGTGGAGAATCAACAAATGCCAGATTCTGAGGGCAGACTGAGGTGGTGTTGAGTGATGATGAGATGGTGCTGAGGTGGTGATGTGCTGGTGTGGAGGTGATGCTCAGGTGGTACTGAATGATACTGAGGTGGTGCTGAGTGATGCTGAGGTGGTGGTGTGCTGGTTCAGAGGTGAGGTTCAGGCGATTCTGAGTGATACTGAGGTGGTGTTGAGTAAAGCTGAAGTGGTGCTGAGTCATGCTGACATGGTGGTGCAGCACTGATGCTCAGGTGGTGCTGTACTGTGGCTGAGGTGCTGCTGAGTAATGCTGAGTTGGTGTTGTGCTGAGATGATGTTGTGCTGATTCTGAGATTGTGCTACACTGGTGCTGAATAGTGTTGCGTTTGTGCCCAATTGCTGCTGAGGTGGGGTTGTGCTGGTGCAGAGGCTGGACTGCACTGGTGCTGGGGAGTGGCTGAGCTGGTGGTAGTGAACTGATACTGAGGTGGTGGCGTGCTGATGCTGAGATGGTGCTGTGCTGATGTTGAGGTGGTGCTGCACTAGTGGGTTTAGGTGGTGCTGAGTAAATGCAGCGATGATGCTGCACTGATGCTGAGTTGGTGCTGCATAAGTGGTGGTGCACTGACGAGGAGAGGAGCTCTGCGCTGAATTACTGCTAAGGTGAAGTTGTGCTCGTGCTGAGATGGGGCTGTGCTGGTGCTGAGGTGTGGCTGCACTGGTGGTGCTGCACTGATGCTGAGATGGTGTTGTGCTGATGCTGAGGTGGTGCTGTGCTGATGCTGGGATGGTGCTGCGCTGTTGTTGAGGTGGTGCTGTGCTGATTCTGAGGTGGTGCTGCACTGATGCTGTGCTGGTGTTGCACTGGTGCTGAGATGGTGCTGAGGTGGTGCTGCACTGGTGCTGAGGTGATGCTGAGTGATACTCATGTAGTGCTGAGGTGGTGTGCTTGTGAGGAGGTGGTGCTCAGGTGGTGTCAAGTGATATTGAGGTGGTGCTGAGTGATGCTCAGATGGTGTTGAGTGATGCTTTGGTGGTGCTCAGGTGGTGCTGTGCTGGTGCTCAGGTGGTGCTGAGCTGGTGCTCAGGTGGTGCTTAATGATGGTGAAATGATGCTGTGCTGAGGTGATACTGTGCTGATGCTGAGGTGCTGTGCTAATGCTGAAGTGGTGCTGCATTGGTGCTGAATTGCTGCTGAGGTGGGGCTGCACTGGTGGTGGTGCACTGATGCAGAGGTGGTGTGCTGATGCTGAAACAGAAGCTGTGCTGATGTCGAAGTGAAGCTGCACTGATGCTGAGTTTCTGCTGCACTAATGCAGAGTTGGTGCTGCAGGGCTGGTGGTGCACTGATGAGTGATGCTGCATTGCTGCTGAGGTGGGATTGTGCTGGTGCTGAGGATTGTCTGTGCTGGTGCTGAGGTTTTGCCGTGCTGGTGGAAGTGCAATGATGCTGAGATGGTGCTGTGGGAGTGCTTAAGTGGTTCTGCTCTGATGTTGAGGTGGTGCTGCACTGATGCTGAGGTGGTGCTGCCCTGATGCTGAGGTGGTGCTGAATGATACTTGGGAGGCGCTCAGGTGGTGCTGTGCTGGTGCTCAAGTGGTGCTGAGTTATGCTGAGTTGGTGTTACACTGATGCTGAGGTGATGCTGCACTGGTGCTTAGGTGGTACTGTGTTTACGCTGAACTGGGGCTGCATTGGTGCTGAGTTGTTTTGTGCAGGTGCTGAGATGATGCTGTGATATTGCTGTAGTAGGGCTGTGCTGGTGTTGATTTGGTGTTGTGCTGGTGGTGATGCATTGATGCAGAGGTGGTGCTGTGCTGATGCTGAGGTGGCGCTGCTCTGATGCTGAGTTGGTGCTGCACTAGTGGTTGTGCATTGACGAGGAGTGGTTATACATTTATGCAGAATTGCAGCTGAGGTGGGGTTGCGCTGGTGCTGAGGAGAGAATGTGCTGATGCTGAGGTGGGGCTGCACTGGTGATGGTGCACATATTCTGAGGTGGTCAGTGGTGGTGGTCAGGTGGTACTGTGCTAATGCTCAGATGGTGCTGTGCTGATGCTGTGCTGAGTTGGTACTGCATTGGCATTGAGGTGATGCTGAGGTGGTGCTGCTCTGGTGCTAAGGTGGTGCTGTGCTAATGCTGTGTTGGGCCTGTGCTGGTGCCTAGTTGTTGCTGCACTGGTAGTGGTGCATTGATGCAGTGGTAATGGTATGCTGATGCTGAGGTGCTGCTGAGCGATTCAGTAGTGGTTCTGAGTCATGCTGCGGTGGGGCTCAGGTGGTGCTGAGCTGGTGTTCAGGTAGTGCTGAGTGATGCTGAATTGGTGCTGTGCTGATGATGCGCTGATGCTAAGCTGGTGCTGCACTGATGCTGAAGTGCTGCTGCATTTGTGCTGAGTTGGTGCTGTGGTGAGGCTGTGCTGGTGCTAAGGTGGGGCTGCACTAGTGGTGGTGCGCTGATGCGGCGGTGGTGCTGTGGTGATCCTGAGATGGTGCTGTGCTAATGTTTAGGTGGTGCTGTGGTGGTGCTCAGGGGGTACTGTGCTAAAGATGAGGTGGTGCTGATTCTGAGGTGGAGCTACGCGGATGCTGTGGTGGTGCTGCTTTGGTGCTGAGGTGGTGCTGAATGATACTGAGGGGGTGCTGAGGTGGTGGTGTGCTTGTGCAGAGGTGGTGCTCAAGTGGTACAAAGTGATATTGAGGTGGTGCTGAGTGATGCTGAGGGAGTGCTGAGTGATGCTTTGGTGGTGCTCAGGTGATGCAGAGATGGTGTTGCACTGATACTGAGGTGATGCTGTTCTCGTTCTGAGGTGGAGCTGTGCTAATGCTGAAGTGGTGCTTTATTGGTGCTGAGTTGCTGCTGAGGTGATGCTGTGCTGGTGCTGCACTGATGCTGAGATGAAGCCATGCTAGTGTTTCAGTGATGTGGTGCTGTGCTGATGCTGAGGAAGTGCTGTGGTGGTGTTGAATGAGGCTGTGGAGATGCTGCGCTGGTTCTGGGGTGGTGCTGATTGATGGTGTGTGTCGGACCTGGCCCTTTTGGCAGGTTCACCCCGAAACGTTTTGCTTTTTCCTAGCCTGTTTCTATAACCTGGTGTTGGTGATTTTAGGCCTCTGCGCACTTTTTCACTGTGGTCCAGTGTAAAGTGCGTGCGCTCTCTGTGTATGTGTGGTGAGAGTGACCTGCCCTCCCATAGGAATGCATGGGGAATATGTGTGACCATGGTAGTTCCTGATGTGTGGGGAGTGCAGGGTCAAGTTTGGTATGTGCAAACTCGTGTGATTAAATGCTGCGTGGTGATGTGCGCAGATTTAATGTGTCTAGTGTGGAAGTGCCACTTCTAGAAGTTGGTGTGTCTGTGCAGTGAATGTGAATTGACTGTCTGGCTTGTGATTGGCTGGAGCTGGCTGGTGTGCCTGGCTCCTGGAGTCAGGATGGGTCTGCCCCGGTGGTGAATGGAGAGATCTGCATGTTGATGTGAGGGAGGGGTGCACCTGGGACCTGAATAGGGCTGGGCTTTCCCTCCACAATGCTGGCTCCGCCCCCTGTGGTGTGTCTGATGTCCCTGACCCACCCTGTGAATAGGCAGAGGGGCTGAGCAAAACAAAGTGCTCAGGAACCAGTTGCATCTGGTTCGCCCCTTGCCTGTACCTTTGGAGACAAAGGATTTCTGTGTATAAAAAGAGGCTGTGACCTCATGTTAAATGTTCTTGTTTTTCCTGACATGAAGCTACCAGGGGCGTGCTGCTGCTGGGGCCAAGGGGAAGGCTTGCCTCCCTGGGCCCTGCCCAGCCCCTGGATTGCTGAAGGACTTTGTTGCTGTAGGGCTTCCCTGTGCTGAGGAGCTGGTTGCTCCATGTCTTTATGTCCAGGACCTCTTGAAAGACCTTTTGCTCCAGTTGCTGTGTTAAACTGGGGTTTCTTTCTTCCATAGCGCCTGAGAAGCGCTGTATTCTGCATTTAGGAGCAGAGCGCTGTCGTGTTCCCTCGGGGGGAAGCGCTACTTCCCTTTTGTGGCCCTCACGGGTGCCCATCCTGCTTATCTAAGCATTGGTGTGCGCAGGTGCCTACCCTGCGACTTTGCCCGCCTTCGTTTCTGCATACGGGTGCCACCCCGTTTATTTAATTACTTAAGTGGGTGCCCACCCCGCGGGTTATTCCTCCGACCGAGGGAGCCTACCCCTCATCTAAATGCCCGGATTGCCGCCGCCTCCGCCCGCGGCCCGCCTTGTTGTGGGCGGGGCCGCAGTTCGGAAGCGGAAGTGTGGCCGAGTCCCGAGAAAGCCATTCTGAGTCCGCCCGGGAAGCCGAGAGGAAACCAACAGTCGGCCGAGAGATGTCCTCTCGTGGCCCGGGGCTCTCCATAACTCACCGGAGCCCCGGGCCGCCAACAGGGAGAGGAGTGTTGCCGCTAGAGTGCCCACAGCCGCAGAGGAGAGACCACTGCCGGAGTTTTCCCAGCGAGGAGGAAGCCCCGAGGACCCCGCCCCAGAGAGCCGGTGAGTACTAGATGGCTGGGATGGGGGGGGCAGAGGCACCCGGCCAGAGCGGCCCCTTTCACGCAGCGGGCCGCTCCCACGTTATGGCCTCAGTGTCCAGAGCCGGATGGCTCCCACGATGGGGCATTTCGGTTACTGCTCCCGGTGGGAGCAGATGGAGTGTTGAGGCGCGGTGCGGGGCACTGCGTCAGAGCGGCCCCGTGTGTCAGCAGGCCGCTCCAACGATTAGAGGAGCCTGTGTTCTTGCCCGTGATGGCCCACTTCGTTTGAGAGCCTAGAAGGGTTCCACGAGAGGCACAGTTATTTCCAGAGCCAGAGGGCACCAACGATGGGCCTGTTTTGTGTCAGAGCCTGGGGGGCTCCCCATGTTGTGCCTAAGGGCTAGTGAAAGCCCTAGTCGCAGTTTTGAGCTCCCAGCTGCCCAGCAAGTAGTGGGCAGCTGCTATGTTTAGGTTTTTCCTTCTAGGGACATGTACTTTGCATCTAGGAATGAGTCGCACTCCTTCATCCCTACCTTGGCCTTCCCCAGCTGCGCAGCACTTAGTGCCAGCTGCAGCATTTAGGCCCCTTGCTATTGTCCTCAGCTGCCCAGCAAGTAGTGGCCATCCGCTATGTTTAGGTTTTGGCGCAGTGGCGCAACCTGGACCCTAATGTGATTTATGTGCTGTTATGATTCATGTGCTATTGCTTTTTGGGTGTTAGGAAATGTACTGTGTGTAGTATGTTTGCGAACCCTGTGTTCTGATACCTCTAGGCATATGTTTATGCTTAGGAGGTTGTTTTATCTAGTATGGGTTATACTAGTGAGTTCATGGTTCCCCGTGTGATATATGCCCAAGGTGGTTAGGATTGCGTAGGAGGTACTTACCTTTTACCAGTGGTTACTGGTTGTGTGCTACATTTGCTATTTGGTGCTACAAATATTATATGTTCTAAAAGTGCTAGTTTTAAAAGTGCTTATTCCTGACAGTGGTCCATGTGGCCCTGTCCTGCGTACATAATCCCCTGTAAATATTGCCCGTGCCAGTTGGTACAATGTATATTGTGTGATTACTATCTGATGTGTTTTGAGAATACAAAAGTTATTGTGTGGAGTTCCTTTTGTGGTGTGCCTGGGATGTTGTTGCTGTGTGCGTGCGCAAATGCTTTACACATTGCCTCCGGGATAAGCCTGTCTGCTCGTGCCAAGCTACCAAGGGGGTGAGCACGGGTTATCTTGGCGTGTGACTCCCTTGCCCTGACTAGAGTGGTGGTTTCTGCCTGTCTTTGGCGCAAGCCTTAGCCAACCAGAAATCCCATTTCTAACAGTGTGGCACTGCTGTGCTTATGCTGAGGTGGTGGTGCTGCACTAATGCTGAGGTAGTTCTGCACTGGTAGTGAGGTGGTGCTCTGAGGTGCAGACATGGTACTATGCTTGTGCTGAGGTGGTGCAATGGTGCCGAGGTGGTGCTACACTGGGACTGAGGTGGAGCTGCTCTGGGGCTTAGTGATGCTGAGGTGGTGTTGTGCTGGTGTTGTGGTGGTGCTCACGTGCTTTTGAGTGATGTTCAGGTGGTGCTGCAGTGGTGCTACTGAAGTGGTGTTGAGTGACACTGACCGGTGCTGAAGTGGTGCTGCACTGCTGCTGCCATGGCACTGAGGTGGTGTTGCAGTGTCTACGTGCAGTATACATTATTAAATAACCTCACATTATATGCTGTGTTTGGAGACCACGAGGGGTCATCCCTTGTATTTCAGACCCCCATGATATAGCGATTTCACAGTTGGCAAAAAACTGCTAAATCAGCCATTTTGTAACAATCCAGCAATTTATACAAAAGTGTCCACAATTGAGACTGGTCCTACCTTTATTGGCTCTGCTCTGTGCTGAGCCAATAAAATGAGAGTGACCAACAAGTTAGCAGGCGGCAAAGTTGTTAAGTACTTCTAATGCCTGCCTTTAAAATGGACAGGGCCCTCCTCCTGTGCTGACAGGCCCACCCTTTGTTTGCTGCGACCTGCTGACCCATAAACATTGTTTGTTGTTGTTTTTGTTGCTCAATATAGATTGGAGAGATTTACATGAGCTCCGCTTACATTAAATAAGTCCTTTTTCTGAGCTGGTGAGGTTTCCTAATGTGCCCTGAATCACAGGATGTTGAGCTGCTGTCCTGTCCACGCACCTTAGGAATAGTGGCATGTCCAGTGCCAGAGAGTGCAGAGTTTTCAGATTTAGATATGCACTCTCTGGCAGCTGACACCCTTTTGTTCCAAGGTGCCTTTCTGCTGGGCACTCTGCCAGGTCACAGAAACTGACTTGTCAGAGTCTCCAGCAATGGCCGAATGGTATTCCTGCTGCAAAAATACCACAAATGTTGCGGTTTGGGATCGCAAAATGTGGGGGGGTTTCGCTAAATTTGCCATCCCAGGACGCAAAGTTCTGGGTGGCTGGATATTGGTTTTATTTTAACAATGATTTAAACCTAAAAGAAAGCATCAAAAGTTGGAAGCAATCAACTCAAAGGTGTCTCCATGTTCTTACAATGAAGCAATAACAGCAAGGGTACCTCTTTATCCATATCCAAATAATCATGCTATCAAAAGTACAATGTAAATAGGTTGATCCTACTGTCAGCCTTCTTTTTAAACTACTTTTCCAATTAAGTAAATGTATTATTTAAGGTTTGGACATTTGAGCAAATCAAACCAAAATTATTATAGGATGAAAAACAACATAGCCTCCAGCTGAAAAGGTGCTTGTGAAACCAAAAAACAGTGGAAAACAAGATAAGACCATGGTTTGCAGCCCTCGGCTGAGCATGTTTGGAAAGACAAATAAACTGTGCCAAAAGAAAAAGTAGTGCGCCAAAACTAAAAATATATATCCGATAGTGAAGTGATCCATTTAACAGGGTCAGTATCCAAGGAATGACCAAAATAGAAAAAGGAGGGACACATGTGAACTATTCACCAATGAAAATAAACGACTATCGAAAGGCACATGAAGGAACTAATGAAAACGGATGGACGTGCTCAAAGACCCATACAGTAGATACAGCATGTCTCAAGAGACAGTGCTTGAGCTGCCTAGGTTAATCCTAAGAAACAGCAATGGAATGCCTGCTCTAAATAGGGCAGACCTTTTGATCCAGTTGAGCTCGTAGCCCTTGCCAGATGGACCACTGACAAGGTGTTTCTGGCAGCAGGGCTGGCTGTTTTTCGGCTCTCAGAAGTAGCATTTTCTCACTCATCAAAATGAGGCATGGGGACAGTAAGGGAGGTGGGCAATCCAGAACTTCTGCCAGTTAAAGCAAATGTGTCCAACCTACCCACCTCTAAATTACGTTCTTATTCTTTCTTTGGATAGGGGTACATTTATGCATATTTCCGTGATGTGAATGTCCATGCAAAATGATTGTGAATACCCACAAACCTATGAGATTATTTATGTGTGTCCATTTAATTTTGCAAGCCCACACACCCTGGAGCATCCATAATCTGGAGCTTTTTTCAAAACCAACAAATAAGGCTATTCTATTACGTAGGCAGTTTTTTTGGATTAACAAGTGCACTTTACACATGCAAAGTTTCACCATTCCTGGGTCTGTTAAGCAAGAACTGGACATTTCATTTGTAATTTGCTGATTTTGCGCATGTAAATGGATCTTAGGTGCACACAAATCTTACAGAATTCCTGTTTATACCCAGTTCTGTTTCTCAAATCTTACCCAGTGTTTATAACTTGTACAAGACACCATTGTGCAAAAGCAGGATTCCTTTGAAAAACATAGGAACAATATTCATTATTGGTTGTCATTGAATTTCTTTTCTGTATTTAGACTCAGCATGTTTACCTGTTTTCCTTGTTCTGCATTTTGCAATGATAACTGTCAGAATATTTCATTATGATGACCCGCGGTTAAATGTCAGCCAAAATATCAAACACAATTTAGATCTTATTATAATATCCCATGGTAATTAGATATTTGGGATCTTAGCCACACACATACTTACCTGCAGTTTTCTTATGATATAGTCATAATGTCACCATTATGAATGCAATATATTTGTAGGTCGATATTTCAACTGCGATATAGTGTCAGAATACCTAACCATACCACTCCATATTAAGAACTTGATTGACCTTTTGCAATTATTCCTTTAAGTATGGCCAGCATGTTTCATCTTATCTATCGCTTAAACTGTGCCTAAATTAAAGTTCCAAAATGTCACAGCATACTTATTGCAAATTATGTTTCACTGTCTCTGGCTCCCTGTCCCTGTGTCTGCATTGGCATATGGCAGCCTAAAGTGTGTCAGTGCAGGGGAACAGCAGAACAGCAGCACATCTTATTAGAGATGGTGCTGTTCTGTTCTCTTCCGTTCATGCAACGTAGTGCAGCATCTATAATTACTGTATGTGTTGCATGATTTTTAGTAAATATGGGCCTTAATGTACATTTCATTTAACATATGTATCGTTATCTTTTTCAAATTAAACATTTATGATACTGTGTTCCAACCCAGATAGTAGTATGCATGTTTTTTTTTTGAGTTTGAAGTTTATTAAGGCATAAAGAAGAAAAGACAGTTCATGAAGAAACAATCAGAAGTTATAAAAACAATATAACTCTTACATCAGAATAATAGTGATCAAAGAAAAAATGTGAAACAAAAACAATGGAATTGAAAATTGCAGAAATATTGAGGGTTGGGGGAAAAAACATGAGAAGCATACATCATAGAAGTGATAAAAAAGAAAAGAAATTAGGATGCATTAATAAAGTTACATATACTAAGATAAAAAACAGTTCACGGTGGTTTTTGAACTTCAACAGTACGTGGTGGAGAAAGGGGAGATGGTCTGGCAATTCTAGATAAATATTCGGTGAGGGGAAGCCATAGAAGGTCGCGTTTAATTGCTAGGGAAATAGGGGAGACAAAATTGGTGTCTAGGCGGTGATTAAAACAAACTGCATTCCACCATGCAGAGAAAGAAACATCTTTAGCTTGTTTCCAATGTGAGGTAATGTGATGGAAAGCAATGGCTATCAGGAGATCAAGTAGTTTGTGTTTATGGTGGGGTCCAGGAAGGTCAGGGGAAAGGGAGCCTAGGAAAACATGAAGGACAGAAAAGGGGAAAGTGAGTTTAAAAAGTTTTTGTATTTGAGACCAAACTAAATGCCAGAAATGGAGAATAGGAGGGCATTCAAAGAGCATGTGTTTCAAATCTGCCAAAGGGCAGGGACAGGACCAACAAGTGGGAGAAGTGTCTGGAGAGAAAGAAGACAAAATTACAGGAGTGTATAATGTACGATTACAGATAAAAAATAAGGTTTGGGTAGTATTGGCAGCTCTAGATGTACTCTGAATTTTAGACCAAACTTTATCCCAAAGAATGGTGGGCCAATTTTGAGACAAATCATCTTCCCATGCCAACTCAACTTTGGATTTAGTGCGTTCAACAGATGTTTGAAGGGATTTATAAAGAAAAGATGCAGATGGGGATTGGTCAAGAGCATTTGAGATGGATAGGTGAAGCATAGGAATAGCGTTGGTGGCAGGGAGAGAGGAAAGATATTGGGTAAGGGAGGGAAGAAGAGATAGGTATTGTTTGCGAGAAGAGGAAGGTAACGAAAATTGGGTTTGGAGTAAGTGGAAAGGGAGAGGGGAAGAGTCAGAGACGAGTTGAGAAACCCATTTTAAACCACGGGAATGCCAGGATTTCCAATAAATTGAACGATTATGAATTTTAATAAGTTTATTATGCCAAATAGGTTGAGAAGAAGTAGAAGATGCGGAAGGGTAAGTGGATATCAAATATGGTTGAAGAAGAGAACGCGTATGAGAAATGATGGGAGATCGAAGGGAGGTGACGTCAGATGAGAAGGAAAGAACTTCATTGAATTCATAAGGATGAAGGAAAGATGATTCTAGTGTCAACCAAAGCGGAGGATAATACGGAAGATCCGAAGAAAGCCATCGTAAGGCCTGTTTTAGGGAGAAAGCAGTATGATATGATTTAAAATTGGGAAATTTGACTCCACCCAAAGATTTGTCTTTCTTTAAAGCAGATAGGGCTATTCTGGATTTTTTGTCTTTCCATAAAAACTTCAATAAAATAGAATCTATCGATTTGAAATGATGAGTGGGGATGCGAATGGGAATCATACAAATAGTGTATAAGACCAAAGGAGCTATCATCATTTTTATGGAATCCAGGCGACCCCACCAGGAAAGAAAGAGAGGGTTCCAACGATTGATGGAAGAAGTGAGCTTAGTAGAAAGGGACTCGAAGTTAAATTTGAGGGTGTCAGAGATACGAGGGGCGAACCAAACACCTAGGTATTTAATCTTAGAGGGTTGCCAGGAGAATCCAGAGGTGTCAAATAGATGTTTTAGACATAAGGGATTCAGGGGTAGTATTTCACATTTGTCCGTGTTAAGTCTATAGCCAGATACATTAGAAAAAGTGGAGACTTGGTTTAGGAAGGAAGGAAGGGTTGTTTGAGGGTCAGAGCAGTAAAATAAAATGTCGTCAGCGTATACCGATAATTTAACTTGTTGTTGTTGGGGGCCATATGGAAAACCGGAAATATTCTCGTCGCGTCTAATTTTGGTTAAAAAGGGTTCTAAAGCTAGAATAAACAAAAGGGGGGATAGAGGGCATCCTTGACGAACTCCTCTTTGGAGGGGAAAATAATCAGAAGTGATGCCGTTAGCAAAAATGGAGGCATGGGGACTAGAGTAAAGTAAAGAGATAAGGGAAATGAATTTAGGTGGGAAACCGAACCAACGAAGAGCTTGGAACATAAAATCCCATCCAATTCTATCAAAAGCCTTCTCGGCATCGAGAGATATGGCGGCCAATGGGGAAGTAAGAGAAGAGGCTCTACTCAAAATGTTAAAGAAAACTCGAGAATTATCTGTTGACAAACGACCTTTAACGAATCCAGATTGTTCCGGACCAATAAGTTCTGGCAATAGAGGATCTAATCTAAGAGCTATGATTTTGGCAAAAATTTTGTAATCTGTATTGACCAGGGAGATAGGGCGATAGTTTTTACAGAGTGTATGATCTTTGTCTGGTTTGGGTATTAAACAGATTATTGCTTCTTGGAAAGGGCCTCGAGAGGAACCAGAATCAACAAATGACTGAAATAACAGGAAAAGTTTAGGGAGGAGAAGGGAAGAAAAATGAGTATAGAATTCAATGGTGAAACCGTCTGGTCCCGGGGCTTTACCTTTACGTAGGATTGAGACGGCATGAGAGATTTCGGAGGGGGAGATATCTAGATTTAGCGCTTGAAAATCAACATGTGAAGATTGCGGGGAAGGAATATCTCGAAAATAAGCAAGAAGATCATCAGGATCAGGGATAGATTCGGGAGTGTATAGAGTTTGGTAGAAAGAGACAAATTGAGCTAATATATCTTTATCTTTGAAGAAGGAAACACCGGTTGGACCTTGTAAAGATTCAATCTTCGTTTTTTCTTTGCGTATTTTAAGGTAATTAGCTAGTAGTTTGCCCATTTTGTTTTGTCCTCCGTAATAACGGGAATTACATTTAAGGAGAGAGTTTGATGCCGCATTAGTGGTAAATTTATTAAATTCAATTTTGGCTGAAATAAGTTCGCGAAGTGAGGATTCAGAGGAAGAGTTATAATAAGTGTATTCAAGTTTCTTTATTTTATCTAAAAGTTGAGTTGATTTGGTGATTGATTGTTTTTTCTTTTGAGAAACAAAATCGATGATAAAACCTCTAGCAGCTGCTTTGAAGGAATCCCACACCGTAACAAAGGAAGACCCAGGGAGATGATTTAGTGTAAAGAATTCAGAGGTAAAAGCTGTAAATTTAGTAGAGAATACGGGGTCTAGGAGTAAAGAATTATTAAATCTCCATCGTCCTGAGTGAGGAGAGAAGGGAATAAGGTCAATATCAACAAAAACGGGAGCATGGTCTGAGATTAAAATGGAACCAATGTCTGAATGTGTGGCTAATTGTGCTAGGGGTTTGCTAAGGAAAAGGTAATCAATACGGGATTGGGAGTGATGGGTAGGGGAATAGAACGTGTACTCTTTAAGGTCAGGGTTACATAGTCTCCATATGTCCACTAGAGCATAATTCCGGATAGAGGCAAGAAACTGAGAATGCATCTTAGAGGGAATAAACTTAACCTTGGAATTTCTGTCAAGAAAGGGGTCCAGAACTTGATTGCAATCACCACCAAAAATAACATATTTCTCATTAATTGTAACTAATTTGTCAGAAATAGCAGGCCAAAACAATTTATCAATACCTGTAGGAGCATAAACATTGAAGATAACAATAGGAATTTTATCAATAAGAAGGTTAGTGATAACCCAACGACCATTGTCATCATTTTCATGGGATACAACTGAAACATTTAACTTTTTATGACATAAAATAACAGTGCCATTTTTCTTACCCAAAGCAGGAGAATGAAAGACATGTCCCACCCAGCAACGTTTAAGTTTGTTAGCCTCCTTGTCTGAAAGGTGGGATTCTTGGAGGAGAGCTACATCAGCTTTGAGCCTTGTCAAGTGGGTTAGGACACGTTGACGTTTAATGGGGTTATTTAACCCCTTAACATTCCAAGTAACTACTCGGAATTTGTAACTTCAGTAGAATGGTATGAAAAAAGATATATTGAAAAGTGAATAGGAAAAGAAAGATAACAGTAGTAAGAATGTAAGAAACAAGAGGTGTAAGAGAAAGATAGCAAAAGAGAATAAAGAAAGTATAGTAAAGAGATAGAAGAGAAAGAGATGAGTAAAGAGATAGAGAAAGAGAACAGTAGAGAATATAGAACAAAGCATGTAGAAAGTAGTAATATCAGATAAAAAGAGGTCAAAAAGGACTGAGGGATGACGACGCCAGAAGAGGACGACATCAACAACGGAGACTCACATCGTCGAACACCTGAGGAACCAGCGAAGGAACGAAATGGAGGGAAGCACGGATACACCGGGATGAAGAAACACGGGGAGAGGATCTGTAAGAAGGTAAAAAAGTAGAAGAGAACATTAATAATACACATGGTAGAAGCAATAAAAAGTAGCACGAGACTATTCTACAAAGGAGGTAAGATATACAGGGGTGTAGGGCACTCAGTCATATACAGGGATCAGAAACAACAACAAAGAAAAAAAAAGAAAAACGGTAGGGAAACATATAATCAGACAAATGAGAAAACATGGCAAAAACAGACAAAACAGAACAAAATGGTTAGACGGGTCTTGCAGTGTCCATGTTTTCGGCTTCATGGCGACGCAGGAACTCTTCAAGGACGAGTGGATCTTCAAATGTAGTTGTTCTTTCTTTGTAGGTCACCTTGAAGAGGCAAGGATGTAGTAGACCATATCTGGCGCCAAGGGTTCTCAAACGAGGTCTCAAATCCAGGAACTGCTTCCGACGGTCGGCTGTGACCTTAGCAACATCTTGAGAGAGGTATAGCCTGCGGCCCTCCCACATAACTTGTTTTTTAGCTTTTACTGCCGAAAGTACTTGGAGGAGATCAGTGTACTGAAGGAACAGCATGATGACTCCGCGAGGTTTACTGGAAACTTTCGGGCCAAGTCTGTGCGCACGTTGGATATTTAGAGCGGTGGAAGGAGGAAGGTCCAAGATTTTTGGTAGAAAGGTTTGAAAGAAAGCTGTTGGATTGGACCCCTCTGTAAGTTCCGGAAGATTATAAAGACGTAGGTTGTTCCTCCGGTTGCGATTTTCAAACTCCTCCGCCTGTCGCTTCAGGAGAGAGACATCCCTTTCTAAGAGCGAGATTTTTGCACATGAGGTATGAAGAGTCTCTGTAGATTGTTCCACCAAAAGAACCCTTGATTCTAACGTAGACCACTTGTCATGGAGAAATTGTAAGGTTTTAGTGGTTTCGGCCATGAAGGGTTTGAGTGCCCGAAGTTCCTCCAGAATAAGATCCATTGCAGCAGATTGTGATGAAGAGCCTGGAGATGGAGGGTCTTTTTTCAAACGTTTTGTTGAACCAGGTTGTAAAAGCTTACTGGTTGAAGTATTTTTAGGAATTGCGCCGTGGGTAGCGTTAGGTTTGAGGGAAGCAGTATCATCCATAGTAGGTGTCGTG
Source organism: Lissotriton helveticus (assembly GCF_964261635.1). Lineage (NCBI taxonomy): Eukaryota > Metazoa > Chordata > Amphibia > Caudata > Salamandridae > Lissotriton > Lissotriton helveticus. The sequence continues at coordinate 488,773,175 of NC_136069.1, forward strand.
GAATCAGAGTCTGAGGAAAGTTGTGGTTTGGTTTTTGATGCTGTGAGCTTGAGGGTACGGAGCTTCCCCATAAAGGGTAGGGGAAGGAAGTACAATGCCACCACAAAATTTGGATGAGAAAAATGTTGTAAATAGGAAGCAAAAGGCGTTCCTTATAGTAAAAAAAAAAAAAAAAAAAAACCTCAAAAAACGTACAGTTGCTGCACGAGGAATGACGAAATGCAATCAAATGACAGTCCATTAAAGCATATAACCTTTCCTCAGATATAGCCAAAAGAATATCGTGGATATAAACTATCACCTCATGTCAGAGAATTCCTAATGGAGATGCTGAAAGCACTGGAAATGTTCAATAGGCTTTATGCAGAGTAGCGCGTCACCAAATGATGATGAGATAAGCGTCAGACATGAGGAAACACCTACAAGATATGGTGAGTAAAAACGACAGTGTTTCTTCCAAGAACCAGTAGTTGGAGTCACAAACTGTGAGATTTGAAGCAGGAAAGGGGTCTTTTAAGGCATGAGGCCGGTGTAGAGAGCAACCGCACTACGCATGCTGAGGTATAAAAGCGACGCTCGCTGGTGAAGGAGTTGCGCGGCAAGTGAAAGAAAATGGCGGCCGCCGGGAGGTGAAGCGCGTCACTTACGAGAGAAGCGCATTCCGTCGGAGTAGAGGAGAGCAGCTCAGGTCTTCCTGCTCAGTTCACATTCCGACGTCCAAATATAACATCAGCGCTCACTAAGGTCTGGTGAGTGCGGAGAAAGTCGCCGGCTCCGGTGATCGACTTGCGGAGCTCCGGTGCTAAGCCGCCATCTTGTGCGGCGTTCAAGCCACGCCCCGTAGTATGCATGTTAATTTAATATTTGCGTGTAATGCTATATCTGACATAAATAGCCAACATATTTCATGTGTGTGCATAGTGCGATGGCTAGCTTTGTGGGAAAATTAATTATATTTAAGCATTGCACGGATATGCTTATATATTGGTCTATACAAAAGTGAGATTTCTCACGTAACATGTATGCTCTTTTGAAAGACAGTGGCCCACATTATGGTTGGCCTGGTAATTGGTGTGATATTTATCACACCGTTGATAAAAGAGGAATTGCAACCAAATGGGAAACCTCCACCCCAAAATACATCCACCATGTTTGTGATCGAGAAAAATATCTTCTAAACTGTAAATAAGGCCCTAAATGTTTTGTTAAATGATTTGACATATATATGCAGTAATCTTCGGCTCTATGACAAAATATAGAAAGGCAAAATATCGACCTACAAAAATATCGGAGCAATAATATCAATGTCAACAATATTAACAACCTATCTACAAAAAGGTAAGTACAAAAATATCAACAACAAAAAATATCGATGTCAAAAATATCATTTTTTTAAAAAAGATATAGTTTTTTAAATAAATATATGTAAAATTAATTAAAAAAAACGTACAAATATAATAAACATAGTACAAAATATATCATATTATTTAAAATTAATAAGTAATATACATAATGTAATAAAAAATAATTAAACATATACATATAATATGTATATATACTTAATATTCAGTTGTAATATTTATTGTAATAACTTATAAATAATTAAAAATATTATATATTACAAATTCATCTATACACATGAAATAATAACATATATACAAATTGTATAATTATGCAAAACAAATGTAAAAAAAATATTTTAAATATTTTTTAAATTAATTATATACTACATTAACTAAAACAATACAAAAAAATATTAAGTAACAGAGGGAATAAAATACTATTCCAACTCACAAAAAAACAACAGTAAGGAAAATGTTGGATAGCGTAGGGGTAAAAATTACTATTGTCACTCCAGAAAGTGCAACAGTAGGGAAAGTGTTGGATAGCGTAGGGGTAAAAATGACTATTCTCACTCCAGAGAGTGCAACAGTAGGGAAAGTGTTGGATAGCGTAGGGGTAGAAATTACTATTCCAACTCCAGTTAGTGCAACAGTAGGGAAAATGTTGGATAGCGTAGGGGTAAAAATTATCTATTCCAACACCAGGTAGTGCAACAGCAGTGAAAGTGTTGGATAGCATAGGGGTAAAAATTACTATTCCAACTCCAGTTAGTGCAACAGTAGGGAAAGTGTTGGATAGCGTAGGGGTAAAAATTACTATTCCAACTCCAAAGAGTGCAACAGTAGGGAAAGAGTTGGATAGCGTAGGAGTAAACAATACTATTTCCACTCCAGAGAGTGCAACAGTAGGGAAAGTGTTGGATAGTGTAGGGGTAAAAATTAGTATTCCAATTCCAGAGAGTGCAACAGTAGGGAAAGTGTTGGATAGCGTAGGGGTAAAAATTACTATTCCCACTCCAGAGAGTGCAACAGTAGGGAAAGTGTTGGATAGCGTAGGGGTAAAAATTACTATTCCCACTCCAGAGAGTGCGACAGTAGGGAAAGTGTTGGATAGCAAATAACATACTTATAAATAAACTAATATTTTAAAATATATAAAAAAATATTTATTAAATTAATCTAAACTATTTACAAATACCAATAAATAATTATTAAAAAAATAATTACCAATTAATAATTAATATACAATAAATGAATGATCAATACCCAACTATAAATGTAATACCTACTTAATTATATATCAATTACTTTACACACTATAAACGCACAACAAACACCAATAATAAAATAATACACTTAACTTAATATCAATAATCAATTAATTAAAACGAATTACCAATTAATAAAAATGAATTATCAATTAATAATTAATTAACATTAATATAATTAGCAAAAACGATTAATAAAATTAAATTATTACTTAATTACACCCTATTCCCCTATAAACCCACAACCCACTACAGAACATAATTATCATTTAAACGCTTAATTAAAATAAATTACCAATTAATAAAAATTAATTACCAATTAATTAAAATTAATTTATAATTAATTAATTTATAATTCCTAAAAAATAAACAAATAATTTACTACAATTAAATCACTTCCCACCCAATTCCCCTATAAACCCACAACCCGCTACGGTACTAAAATACAACATTCACTTAAATTACATTTAAAAAAAATAATACATATTAAATACATAATAATATACATAAAAATCATATAACAATCGATATTATTAATATTTTGTTTTCATCGATATTAACAAAATCGATATTACTTACCTCCGAAATTCTGTCACTTCGATATTAAAAAAATCGATATTACTTACTTTCTATATTCTGTCCCTTCGATATTAAAACATCGATATTATGGTGGGTCGATATAAAAAAATCAATATTTTGTCTGCCCACCCATTTTATTATGTACAAGAAATTAGCCCAATAAAGATTCTACAATCTGATACATAGATAATAAATTTATGAGCTAAACATACTCCTGCATTTCAGGTCAGCCAACTCTTTAGTGACTATATATATATACTCTACCCCTTTCAAGTATCAATGTAGTATGGGATAGCTGCATGATTTTCTCCTTCATCCCCATAGGGCTTATAGGTTATAGGTACCATTTACTACTTTTTAGTTTCCCCCATATTTTCGTCCAATCTCACACACAGCGTGGCACCTAACACTAGTGATGAGAAGTATGGTATTTTGTAGATGCTATGTTTGTGCTCCCACCTGGTGTCCCCTGTGAGGCATCATCTCCAGAGTTTGAACTTTCACCATTCTTGGTATGATGTGAGGGTTTGTGCTGGTTGTTCTTTTTTCTTACTTGTATGGCTTATTTTATTGTTATGTTCCACAGGGAAACCCCAGGGCAAGCAACTCTATTCCACACAGGAACCTGCCACACAGTTTATTTTTTGTATTTTTTTTATACATGGGTGCCGTGCCCCAGTCCCACCTGAGCCACCCACCATTTATTACATTCAGGGCTTTGGGGGGTAGACCCAGGAGCCCCATGGCTCCTCCTGCTCTACTGCCATATGTCATCTTGGGTGCTGTCAGGAGCTAACAGCATTGGTTTGCTCCAACAAACCAGGATCAGCTGCTGCTGCTGTTCAGGAGCACACTTATTTTCTCGGCCCGTGCTAGTTTGGGCAGGGAGTGGGTTATATGCCCTGCTCGCACTCTGCTGGGCAGGGAGCAACTGAGGGCCAGATTCCGATCTCGCTAGGAAAGCCCTACGGGGACTCGCGCCCGTAGAGCTTTCCAAGTGACTCGTGCTCCTGGGCTCCGAGCTACACAGTACGATGCGCTGTAATGCTGACGGACTCGGGTCGCTCAGATCCCCATTAAAGTCATTGGGAGCCTGGTGCACATTGCGTACATAGGCTCCAATAGACAAAAAACACATGTCTTGGACAAGGGAGACCCCTGTCACGGGGACGCCTCAGTCCCGCCCGCACAATGCATGCATGTACAGGGGGGACCCATGAGACCCACCCAGTGATCGAGCCGTAGGGCCCCGGTTGAAGGGGGTCTGCTATGGACCCCTGAAGTCTGCTTCCTTTTTTCGAGTCAGAGGGTCCGAGTCATTCCGGCCGCTCGACGCGCGCATCATACTTTGCCTCTCGGAAATCGGACCCATTGCAGGGTGCACGTCGATGAAGTCGGAGTCGTCGGGATGGCGTCGGTGATGGGTACGAGTCAGTCGGAGTGCAAGGCTATCCTCGCATCGTACTTTCTTGCTCGTAAAGCGGTAGGAGTCATCCAGAAATCACACATAAGAGATGGAGTCACTCCTGATGGATGCCGTCAGGAGCCTCTCCGACCAAGATTGGAATTGGGCCCTTACTGTCCTGGGAGGGACTCCTGAATGCTGTCAACCTTGGGCCTTGAGGATGTGACACCTGGCTGTCTAATGGCTTGTGGAAGTGGGCCCATGCCCACGCCCATAAAAAAAGATATTGGCTCAGAGGAAGGGGTTTCTAGGGCCTGCAAAAGGCTGAGGGAGAGGGGCTTCATATCTTCTCTCCAAAATAGGAGTCACGTGCGTACCTCCCATTGCCCTGGCCCTCCACATGGGTAATTTATTTAAAAAAGACTTGTATTTGAAATTTTACCACGGTACTTCCACAAATCCACTGTACCATTTAAAAGAACCTGTTTTTGGCTGACCCCACTTGGCGAGGGGATCAGGACATCAGTACCCTACCCATCTATGTTTTGTTTAATCTTTTTTCAAGACAGTGGAATGAGTCCTTGCATCCTAAAATGGATTCCATAACATCTTTGTTGATGTTGTGGCAGCCAATCAGATCTTATCTTTAGTTCTGCTGGGTCCACGGATCCTTCGCGTCTCTATATATACATACATTTTAAACATTAATTTCCCATCAACGAATGAATGACTTTTCACAAAATCAGAAAAGCATGCTTTCTGAGTAAAGATCTTGCTTTCTATAAAATTTAGTGTGATTCCACTCAGCTGTTTTTCTGTAACACTGTTGAACAATGTGTTTCAACTTTCCAGGATTTTCAGGAAAGGGCTGAGGAGTTTTTTGTTTACGTTTCACTTAGAGTCGTCATATTTTAAACTATAATTGTTTACAAAAATATATTTTAGGTATAATTATGAATGCATTATTTACAATCACAAAACCACAACTCTCCTCAGCTTGTAGAAAGTATACATACACTCCGAAAATGCTTGCACCAAAGTTTGATTGTCAATAACTACAGAAAGTGCAAGGATCGGCACACTGCTCCCAATGCATTTTGACAAACAAATTGCCTTGATCACGGGTGGGTGGCTGCCTCTCCCTGATAGGTTAAACGCATAATTCACCTCATTATTGCTGAAACATAGAAAACGGGCTAGCATGTTGTATTGCATAGTTCAATATCGTGGTTGCCATATTTGAAATACCTCTATACATTAAAAGTGTTGACACTTTTTTTTACAATTCCTGATATTAAAATAAATCTGTAAGCACCCGTTTGCATGATAACAAAAACATTAATTTGCAATAAACAATGAATGCACAGTCTAGTATATGGGTGCGTAAATTAAACTGTGCATATCAGTTCATTAACTGCTCATAACACATAAATCAGCACCCATGTAAGTATGATATAACACATAACAAAAACTGGAAAAAAATTAACTAATTTAATCTGCATCAGCAGTTAAATCATAATTCAGCACATAAATCAATGTGGGCTTGTACAGTCTCATAGCCCAGCATAACGCCCATCTGAGCCATCTCTATACAAATGACATGACATACTGTTGACAGTGAATTCCCTTAAGTAAGTAAATACTCATCGACACAGTATACTGCATCAATAGCCCAGTGGGCAGTGATGGCGATTGGCAAGATTCAAATCTCCGGGTTCACAGTTTCCACGTATATAAGAGACTGTGTAAGAAATAGAGAAATGCAGCGCCAATGTGCAAGCATATCTAGCAGAACCGGTAATCTATTCTCAAAAGAGTTGCGAAAATGTTGTATCCTATATCTATACCTTTCTATAGCATGTCAGATCTAAAAAAGGAGACAGTGTATGCCACCTAAATAGTCTCTATACCCATCTTGAATTCATCAAGGCAAAGCATGATGTCTAAACAAGCAAGTCACCGAGATAGCAAAATATAGCTCTATACATTTCAGGTCTAAGAAGAGCATGCCTATGCCCTCATGCAGATGACCAGACCCCAGAGAAAAGAAAAAAATTAAATGATACTAATCTGCATCAAATATAATAAAACATCATGCACAGAAGCCAGTACTGCCCTTCATACTGAGGGTTCATATCTACCAAGGAGGCATCTGAACCCTATAGCATCTCTTCTAAACAACAGGAGAGATAGGGTAATAGGACACTCCTCTACCCCAATTCAGAATATGGAAAACAACAAAGGAGTGGCTAATATTGATATAACAAACACAGAGATATTCGTGTTTGTGCCATAAAAATGAATATAAAATACTCACAAAGAAGTGCGGTGTATACCAAAGTGAAAAAAACAAATAGTTTTTTAAGAAAACCCTCACTCACCCACCTAGTGGGTGACATGCTTCATCATTGGGTTCCACCGGGCGGGCCGAATGCCAACCCGGTGTGCTGCGACACCTGCGATTGCAGTGGAGCTGGTTTGGTGATGTGTCAAGGGAGTGAATTTAGTGACAAAAAGTGCTGATTAAAAAACGGCGAACTTAAGCCAAAAAAGTTTAATCAAGGCCAAGTAAGCTCTTATGAAAACCAGTGGTGGACAATCAAATATGACTTTTAATTTGAGCCAAAGATATCCAATTAGTGATCATAGGGTCGACATGTTTCTGCTCGTCAATTGCCAACTCGGCTGAGCTTTCTTCAGGACCAATAGAGTGAAAGGGAAGGCACTCGGCGGTGTATACGCGCTAAGGTATACCCAAACCACAGTGCACTTGTGTGAAAAAATTGTAAAGAAACTCACAATTTTTGGATCCGGACTCCCCTGGTATTTCCAGGCGTCCTACCTGCAAGGTAAAAAGACATACAGACACAGACAAACGCTGGGGCTGGATTTAAGCCCGGTATGGTGTATAAACCCCTTATGTTAACTCAAAAGGTGGAGATCAGAATCATGCCGTACATAAATAGTAGACTCTATTATCAAGGCATTTGTTGTTTCCAAATACTGTATGGCATAGGGGTCTTATCGACGTTTTTCCCTAATTCTTCCTTCACATGTCGTCAGGTATCGACTGAAGGTGGCCCTACTGTTTGTTCAGGGCGTGTCATTATCAATCGTGTGCGCTTATAGCTAGGGCTCCATTCAAAGTAAAAACGAGCCTTACTTTGTAGCGTATCACCCCCAAAGCAGAAAGATTTGGCCCAACTGGTGAGAGTCACCAAAGTAATTTAGAAAAGATATAGAATGCATTACGTGAAAGCACTTTCGGCCTCACTTCATGGCGCGGTGAGCGGGGATATCTTCACGCCGGAGAAAGCTGCAGGAATAAAAAAGTGGGGGAGACCGATTGGCAATGCTGCATCCTCGTTACTGCTAATGGACGCTGAAATATCCCGCACATGTCCCCCCACTTACTTAACTCCTGGCGACTCCTCGTTTTGGACCTACATAGATCGCTTGCACCGCCCGAATAGTGAGGGCCATACCTGCTTCCGGCAGTATGTACTGCTTCGCGCTCCATCACGTGATCGCGTGGGCAGAGTTCTGGCAGTGTATTGCTTGTTGGGTTATTGTGAAAATTATGCTTAAAGAGTATAGGTATTGAGCTTAAAAAATCATAATAGCGTCTTGAAAGATAAATTATACGAGTGACTTGCATCCAGGACTGTCACGGAAAAAGTGGGCGGAGTCACGCCACTGTCCGTGATAAATGTTTTAGTCGCTCCTAACATGCTCATGACTTGTACTGGCAATATATTAGAGCAAAGCAATTATTATTTCTAAGGAATGTCCGAATTTGTTAGTGTGTGAGAAATCCGGGAATTTAGAGCTTCCGTGTCACATGTTTGTGTAGCCCTCACGGTGGTCACAGATTTAAAGGCACAGGACCGTTTGTATCAACCAACTTTATTGTCATTCCCTAAGGCCTAAGGAAAAAACGGGAGAGGGGTCTACAAGGTACCCGATGGTGTTATTGATAGTTGTTACCATGGACCGATCGTAAAGGATCGTCTAAAAGCATTGAGAGTCATAAAGTGGGCCAAAATAGCACCACAAATTACAAGAATAGGTCACAGTGTGCTCCTTCTTAGAATAATATTAGCAATATCAAATGTGTGTCTTCTGCTGCTGTTGGTCTGAACTATTACTTTAAGGAGCAGCGTGATCGGGCAGATGTGAGCCCAGGTGATGCAAATGTATAGGAGATCTCATAAGTAAACATCTTGTCACGTTGCTTATCTCAAGAAGGACAGGGGAGGAAGGGGGTATATATCATCAAGGTATACCAGTTGTTATTAGCCATAAACACCCCTTCCGTGTTTCATTGTAATCATGTACGCCATTCTAAACATTAGGAGACAGATTAATCCATAGCTCACATTCAGAGGATTAAGGAAAAAGTCCAGAGAGTCTTTACATAAGTTGTTGAGTGTTACTGGTAGAGGCAGACTATCGATGGAGTACTGTACCTCAAGGGATATTGTCATTTAACCCTTGTAGGGTGAGAGTCTGTATACCCAGCGCTGCTCTTTCTCGAAAAGTGACTCCTGCAATCTGGCTCCTTCCCTCAGCTGCTCTACCACTGTCCACTTCATGTCATTGGGGGTATGATTTGCTTGAATGAAATGTGCTGTTAATTTCATCGTACTTTTCTTGCACCTTATGTTGATGCGATGTTCGCAGGTACGTAGTCGTATGCGTCTGGTAGTCATTCCTACGTAACGCAATCCACACGTACAAGTAATCAAATACACGACGTTGCTTGAGTTGCAATTCGTATGTTGGCGTAACTGCCAGCATTTTACTGGTTGCAGATTAAGACTTTTTACTGGAGCTGTTAAATGGCATATGCTGCACCACCCGCAGGGATAGTGTCCTAGAATGGGGGGAGGCCCCAAACATTCAGGACCGTGTTCTCATCAGTGGTTCGTGAATTGGTGGGGCGCGTGTGGACCAATTAGTCCCTCAAACTGCGAGCTCTTCTGTACGAAAAAAGGGTTTTTTTCCAACTGTGATTATTGCTCGTCAGGAATTGCCAATGTTTGTTAATTGCCCGACTTATCCTATTGGATAGTGGGTTATAGGTGGTGACACATGTTAGAGGAATGTCATCAATTTGGGTCCTTGGGTTTTCCTCTAAAAGGGCATCCCTTGGTTGATTCCTGGCCCTTTTGCGACTCTTGTTGAGTATCCTGATTGGATAACCTTGATTTTGTAATTTGTTGGTCAAATCCAGTGACTGTTCCTTAAAATCCCTGACTTCACTGCAATTACGCCTTAAGCGTAAATATTGACCATAAGGTAAGTTTTCCTGCAATGGGCGAGGGTGAAAACTTGTGAAGTGCCTATAGCATCTCACCAATACTTCTTTCTAGATACACTCAGAGGCCGAATGGGCCAGTGTCCAAGCATTAATATACCAGTCTGTATATAAATAGGGTTGACAGGCCACCTTGATGTTACCTTTCATACATGTTAGGACTCGTTGGCTCCAAATCTGCCAAAGATTCTCTGGTTCACAAGAGGAATAGACTTTCAACAGAAAAACTTCAATTATATGTGTGTCTCTAGCTAGTCCTGTAGAAATGTTCAGCATAGAGTGAGAAAAAAAATGAAAGAAACAAAAGAGAGAAACAAAGAGAGAGAAGAAAACAACGAAAAATGCTGATTAAAATCACTGAAATCATTTGTATGAATGAAAACATCAACATGTTTATATTCACATGGCTATATTCCCTGCATTTAACCAAGATTAACATTTATCTCTTCATCAATATTGAAACCCACCAGTATCATAGGGCCCAATTTGACGATGTTGCACCGGCTCTCCGCCGGCACAGCTGCGCCAAACCCACGCAAGGACTGCTAGCTGTATTACGAGTGGAAAGAGTTGAACTCATAATACAGCGAGCGGTCCTTTGTTCTTCTCTTCTTGTGCCAAGAAAACAGGCCCTGCAATTGAAACAGCAAAAAGTTTACAGCATGGCATGGACATGGACGTCCATGCCATGCTGGAACTTTGTGGGAATATAGATATGGGAGCACATGTTGTGCCCCCCCCCATAATAATAGAGAGCCATTTCCCTTTCACCATCTCTGATTGTTGGTTCAATTCTGTCAATGGTAACAAAAAAAACTTAAAAGGCCATTGTCTTTTTTATGTACCTGTGCAAAGTGCCTGGCTACCAGATAGTGCCTGTCGTCATGTGTAATAGCCCTCATATATTCCAGTACTCATTTCTTTACTGGATGGATCGTACTTCCAATGTACCACCTGTTGCAAGGATACATTAGGACATAACATTTAAAGACAGAATTACAGTTGAGAAATGTTCCTGTCTCTTTCGTTTTACCCATAAGGGGTTAATTATAGTTTTGTGTGTCTCTGCTGTTTTTATATGGCTTGCAATTCTTGCATGTGAAAAAAATCCTTCTTCCTGACTAGCTACATAGTTGTACTGTGAATGTCATTATTACTTAGCCTGTTTTTGAGACATACACCCCATCTGTAAGTAATCTTGCGGAGTTCAGTTAGTACATCTTTGCGGCTATCCTTGTTACGTAAGATCTCCCACTGTTTGGTCGGATTTTGGGGTGGCTGCTATTGGCATGGAGTGCCATGTTGACTGCTGTGCTTTTCCTAAGCAGATTCATAGTGATTGCGTGTTCATCACTCTTACATTGACATAAAAAACTCAATAGAGCTGTCACTCATCACACTGGAAAACGTGAGGTTTAACTTGTTGTTCAATCTGCTAGCAAAGTTATTGACCTCCCCTGGTCCCCGTTTCCAAATCATAAAAGAGGTTGTCAATAAAGCAAACCCAGAGGATGACATCTGAGGAGAATGTCTCCAGGAAACCCACCACCTGTTCCTCCCACCATCCTAGGAACAGGCTAGCAAAGCTCAGTGCAAAACATGACCCCATGGCGGTCCCCTGCTTTTGTTTGAAAAATGTATCACTAAAAATTTAAAAATTGTTTCTCCGGCATATTTCTATCATTTCAACAATCATCCCTGTATGAAACAAATGTGAAAGTGTCCTGGCCTTCACGGTGTTACCCCGCCTCATGCTCAATGCTTGTACACAAGCTACCTATGTCTAAAGTAATGAACAGGAGATCGGGCTCCCAGGGGATACCATCAATTCTGCTAAAAAAATATTTCATGTCCTGATTGTATGATGGTAGTGAAAGCATGAAGGGGCATAAAATGAAATCCACATACTTGGAAGTGTTCTCTAGGAGTCATCCAATTGAGAACCAATGCGCCTCTCTGGGGACTGGTGTTATTTGTCGAGGACTATGCAGCACTGAGATAAGTGAAAGGAATTGGTGGGGAAGAAGAAAAGACCTTTCACTTGATCTTTTTGCCAAATTTGTTGGCTTCTTTCCTGATTTATTATCCGCAGTTCCTGCCTAAAATTTCTTGCTATACTGGAGCTGGATCCAGAAGTACTTGGTTCCTCATCCTCTGAAATGTCACTTTCAGTTAATTCACTATTTATCATGCTATCTTCCTTTTCCCTTGTTGCATCATGTTGTTAGTCTGATACTCTTGTGTAGTGGTCATACCTCCTACTAAATGTTAAAATTCTCCCAGCTTTGGAATCTTTGGACTCTTAGAAACATGCACTGATTTTTTGATTTCATTTCCTCTTCCAATTTGGTGACTCTTCAATGTATCTCCTTTATGGTTTTCCTGAAGGACTTCTTATTTTCCATGCTCTGTATGTCTTTGGTCATTTCCTCAATTTCCTGTAATTGCCTTGTTCTCTCCTGCCATGCCTACTTGACTAGGATCATCACTACCGAGCAATTTTCAGTGTTGGAATCCAATTCTTGTAGCATTTCAGGGTTAGGTTGTTCGTAGGTCGGGATATATCACACAAAACAAGCCACGGGTCTGGATTAGAAGGAGGTTAGTATGTCATGCAGGGGAAATTCCCTTTTTAGGACGGTTCCCCTCACACACCAGAGGTGTCATGCTTCATCATGGGTGTCCCTTCTCACACGAAAGACCTAGTCTTCGTGTGCCTACAACCCCCTCTCTATGAGGGAGGAGCTCAGGGATGTTTTATTTGAACAGGCAGGGTATACTAAACCCCTATGTGAGCCGATGTGTGTGTGTGGGGGACAAGAAAGTGCAGGGCTGTGATGTGAGAAATAACCTTAAAACTGGCTACTGGTTACCTATATTGTAAATTATTCAACTACCCAGTGTCAGGATTAAAAGCAATGAGGAGCTGTTAACACACGTGCCGACACATGTCGTAACTAGACCAACATGTTTCGGCCAGATGACCAAGATAGTGTTGTGGCCTTCTTCAGGGTCAATATATTCAGCTAGTTCATATATATATATTGAGTGTGCGTGGAATTTGTAAAAAAACTTGAAATGTAGAAAAAAGTTTAATACTGAACCAGTGATCTGACTGTTCAGTAAGGACTGCATACAACCTGTATTGAAGACATGAAGACATGTATGTCAACATAATGCATAACAGCGTATACATAACCAGAGTCTCATGTCCATTTACTAACCTCCTATGTTCAAATTTCATGACATTTATGCAACACATATATAGTCTAATGTGTCAAAAACAACGATTTGTGACTCACCACAATGGGTTGTACCGTTCACTTCATCTGTCAAGGCATATTAGCCATTTGGTACGTGCACCAGAACCTGCAGAGAGAGGTAAATTGTGTTTCTTTAAAAACAAGAAGCCCCAAGGGAGGGTTTAAAGATAGAGCAAAAGCGACTTAAACATTCTATCAGATGACATATCCTGTTGTCGGGCGTTAAATGGTATGGCTAAATGCGCAAGAGCAAACACGCACAAAACAAACAAATCAGGAGCCCAACACACACAAAACCAGGGTTCTGTCAACCCTAGGCAACATTGGTTGAGATGGATGCCACAAAGGAAGAAGCACAGATGATGGCGCTCATATGAGATCGTGGCAAAGGGGTGCCTGGGTCAGATCAGCATGTGATGTTAATGATAGAGCATGGAGTGATAAATGCCAGGACAAGGCGGGGCAGTGACACCAGGTTGGACCTAAAACCTGGCGTACGTGTGGCATGAAGTCTGCCTCTCAAGCAGTCTCTGGATGCGATGCAGTGCCTGGCTGGTGGGTAAGCTGTGGAATGCGATCTCTTGCATGAATGTACCCCTTGATGAGACAAATCTCCAGGGCGGACCAACCGTAATAGTAAAATGTGATGCAATGTCGCAATCCTAGACCTGGCGTGGGTAAATGTAAACACGTGGTGCAAAAGGAAGTGTGTCGAACAGGCAGCCCACGTTGTGCTGCCCGTTGCCTGGCTAGCAAGGTAGCTGCGGGGGGAGAGAGAGAGGGCATGATTCACGCCAGTATCCATGCCGGCGTGATGGTGTAAAAGCAGGGAAGTCCCTGCTTAAGTCAGGAGTTAGGAAATAGTGCAGGTGTTATTGCCGTGATGGAAAGCATGGCGTGGTGTTGCCAGAGCCAGCGGGACTTGGGGGAGTCGGATGGCATCTTCCTCCATAGAGGCTTGTAGGTGTCTTACCCCAGGGTGTGTAGGCTCCGCCCGGTGACGCATGTCCAAGGCAGGAAAAAAAGCTCCCTGGAAAGTCTCTTGTATAACTCAGTACAGCTGAGTAACGTATGACCGGATGCACGAGGCTCATGGGAGATGTAGTCTCAGAGCCAGTGACCTCGCATGCATGCCGGCCCAGGTCCGCGGCGCAGACAGGAAAGAGAGGAAAGAGGGCACTGACAATTGGCCAGATCGTGCATAGTCCTGGCGTGAATACCGTCAGGTAAATGGACACCAATATTGGGAATGACGTGCGAGTGGAGAGAGTGCGCTCGTGACGAGCAGGTGGGCATATGCACCTTGAGGAGAGTGACTGATTAGAACGCTCACGCAAGTGCTAGGAAGACTGCTAGCTGCAATATGTGGGGTACATGTGGGCCACAAGCGCACTGATGTTTACATAGAAGACTAATGGCAGCGAGCAGTACCGGCCATAGGAGGTGGGCTCCCAATGATATCAGTAAGGAAGGTGTCCCAGCAAAGTACAGGGTCAGCTGGTGAACCTGACTGGATGCGAGGGAATGATAATCAGGCAACACTCTAGGGCATGAAGTGGTAGGCCTTGAAAGTCTGTCCAGACCGAGGATAACATGTTCAGGTGAAGCATGAACCTTAGGTTAATTATTGTGTAGGGTATGTGGTTTGCTATTGTAATCAGGAGAGTGCCAACCATAGAATCTCATCATTGAGACCTGTCTCTGAGCTTCCCAATCTGTACACCCATCTTTGTTCCAATCTAAGTGGTTTGATTGTAGGGTCTGGTGTATTAGCATGAATATTTGGTTTGTCTAGGACTGTCCAGTTTAAGGCATCTGTGCCATGTTTCATATAAAAAAAGTGTTTAGTCATTTTTGTCATTTGTTTTGCACATCTGATTGTGCTTTTGTGTTCCAAAATCCTAGTGCGTACCTTCTTGGTGGTCATCCCCACATACCTCAAGCCGCAGGGGCACGTAATCAGGTAGACCACTCGCTCGCTGTTGCAATTGGTATGTGTCTGTAAAATCCATGGTCTCGATGTGCCTATATCAATGCTTTTAGTAATGCTGGTTTGGGCACAAACTGTTCAGGACCCACAAGGGAAATGGCCTTGGACAGGGGGTAAGTTCCAAAGTGTGTTTTGTCTTTTTGTTTCATGCAAAACAGGTCTTGTGTGAATCAAAGTTTCTTTTAGATTGCGACCCATTTTAAAAGAGAGGTTTCTCTAGAGTCAATTGTCCTTTGTTCAGAATGTTCCAATTATGTAGTATCGATTTCTTCACTACATTGGATGAGAAACTATAGGAGTTGACACAGAGAAGTTTGGATTGTGTTCATCTAGCAGAGGGTTGGTCTAAAAGGGCTTCCCTGTTGGTATTCAATGCTTGTTTGGCTGAGTGTTTAATCGGTTTCGAGGGGTAGTGCCTGTCCAAAAGGTTGCTTTTGAGTCTCGTTGCATGTGTATTAAACTTCTCTGTTGTCGAGCAGTTGCGGCGGACTCTCAGAAATTGCCTATACGGTAGACTGTCCCGCAAAGACTTTGGATGGTAGCTCTCATATTGCAGTAATGCATTGTGGGCCATTGGTTTTTGATAGAGTTCAGTTTCTAGGGCGCCCCTCGCTGGGTAGATCAGGAGGTCAAGGAAAGCCAATTTCTCTTTACTATACTCAAAAGTAAAAAGAAGGTGTTCATTTGCGTTGTTGAGCCAGTTATGGAAAAGGTTAATAGTGACATCTTCACCTCTCCAGATTACAAAAATGTCATCTATATATCTCCTCCATAGGAGTATATGTGTGAGAAAAGGGTTCTGGCCTCCAAGGACAGCACCTTCTTCGAACACATGCATGTAAAGGTTTGCTAGACTCAGAGTGAAGGTGCTGCCCATTGAAGTGCCAGAGATTTGAAGATATAGATCAGTCTCAAATTGGAAGAAGTTCTCCTTCATGGCCATTTGCGCACACTGCATAATAAATGGGATTGCTGTGATTGTGTCGGGCGGGTGCTGAGTGAGCAAGAGTTCAGTTGTTTCCAGGGTTTTGTCTTGGGGTATACACTTATACAGCGACTCCACGTCGAACGAGACCATATAGTCGGTAACGGGGTCAAAAGTCACATCATCCAGCAGGCGTAGCATGTCGGTGGTATCTTTAAGATATGTAGGCATTCTGCTGACCAAAGGTCGGGATAGTCATAATTCTGAGATGCCCACATGCCAAATATTTTTCTATAGTGGTGGCCTCCTGCCACTCCCTGATTTCTTGCCTTGTTACTGTTTCTAATTTACCATACTTTTGTCTGGTTGAGATGTAATCTCCATTGTCAGTGGTACTAACTAAAGTGTTCTGCTTGAACAGAGCATTTGCTGCTTAGCTTCTTCTCTCATTTGATTGTGCGATCTCGCACTTAAATCTGTCATCTTGCAGGAGAGTAGCGTGAAAGCAGGACAACCTATTCCCTTAATTCAGCTTCAAGCACACAATGGCTACAACAATCTCTGTTAAATCAATGGGGTGTCACCCACAGAATCAAAGGACCTGGGTATAGGTAATATAAAAAACAAGGTGGTCCTCGATATTGATTCAAACAAAAATATATAAGTATAAATGATGTCTTATTTGTGCGATTAAATCCAAACACATTGATTCAAGCAAAGGGAGGGAGATATATTAGCATTGATATTGTTCATAAACACATTGAATGCAATGAAAAACAGAACCCAAAAATAGCAATTTAAGCTAAACAGGAAAGATGGATTTTAGCCACACTCTGTATTCTTGTTATACCCAGATTTGTATATTTATTTACATCATCATAAAAAAAATATATATAAGGCGCACAGGACTGTCAGAGTACAGTCAGAAAAAGGGATGCTCTCGTGATTTAGAAATGGAAAGGAAAGAAAGATGAATTAATATAATATACAATAATAGTATTTACACATAAAGGGGCGGAAGCTATCCGCTGTAATATGAGCCTGTCCACATCAATTAAAAAAGGGGATAAGATTAGGGTGGGGGAGGTACAGGCCAATTATGATAAACCGTCGACGTTTAGACCCTGGTGCTCCAGGGGTGTTTGGGACCTCGGCTGCGGGTCTTCTTCAGGACAAAAACAGTGGGACTTGGGGGAGGAAGGGGGGGTGTTTTGATAGGCTTGGTATGGCTTCCAAGATGATCTAGGCCGTGGTCCAGCAGGTTGTCTGGATCGAACACCTGAAGTACAAGGATGAGGCTTATATTAGGTGCTATATGGGGTACATTCAAATACAAGATATGGTTCATTAGAAGATGCTGGGTACATTACCAATTGTGCTGTAAGGGGGAGACCTTCGTCTGAGCGTCTTAAAGGCAGGTCACCTGTCTGATATCAAAGAAAGACACTGGGTCAGAGCCCATCTCCCAGGGGCAACCAACTCCAGATGTTCAATCTACTGATGCAACGGTCATTCGTGATTCTCAACTCACCTAGTGGATTGGTGGTGGGCTGAGATGTGGGCGCAGCGTGGTCGCGGCCTGTTCGACTGGATCAGGCCTGTAGAGTAACGAAAGGAGCTAATCAGGTCCCCGGTCTGTCAGGTTTTACTTAATACACCTGCTGCTTAGGTACATAAAGGGACTTACCAAGAAGGGGGTCAGGTGGGAATTCCTACCGGGCCCCCCACGGGCAGACCGGTGGTGGTGGCCCTTGAATTCGCCTTGAAACGGTCTAGTTCGATTTCAGGTAAGTAGAGGTAATATGAGGTAACGGGGTTACCTGGTGTGGAAGACAAGAGAGGGGCAGTATTATGTATCACTGCACCAGTTCTTTTGTATGTCCGCTTCCAAAGTAGAGTTGAGCTGGGACATGTGCTTACCTCTTGAGTTCGTATGTGAAGGTCTAAGGTTAGCGGATGATTTCAGGCAGCTAGTGGTAGACTCACAACCGCACACAGGCTAAGCACTTACTTCCGGTTTCAGGTAAGTAGAGGGAATACGAGGTACCGGGGTTACCTGGTGTAAAAAACAAGAGAGGGGCGGTATTATGTGACACTTCACCGATTCGGTTCTGAAGTGATTACATGTCCGTTTACATCATGGAGTTGGACTGGGACATGTTCTTACCTCTTAAGCTTGTGTTTGTAAGTTTAAGGCTAGCGGAAGAGTTCTTGCAGCTTGTAGTCGGCTCGCAACCACACACGGGCTGAGCACTTACTTCCGTGGAGTAAAATAACATCACGGGACCCTGTACTAGCCAATCATTGGGTGCTACGTCCAAACGTAAACATTGTGGACGGACTGGACGTAGACATTGTGGATGGACTTACGTTTATGGCCCGTCTGGGAGATCAACAAAGGACTATATTTGGTAGATTTTGTGGTTTAAGATCCACAAGTTGTAGTTTACGTTCCACACTGTGAGCACAATGGAAAAGAAAAATAATGAAAACGGCAACCATAGTTATCGAAAAGTAGTATATACATGCCGATTTTAGATTCGGAAGTATGTATTGGGTTAACGAGTCATAATTAACTACATACAGTCATATTACAATGGTAAATCGATCCTAATTTGGAACATAATTCTGAAGGCATTGGTTGAGAAATAGCAACATTACAAATAACTGTACAATAATTACAAACCAAAAATTAGACACTGGTTACATACAACATTATTACATAGACAACACTGTTGTATAGGGTGCAAATCACAATGTATACATCACATTTCCCATATCACGGTAGCTACCAGAAAAACAGGATACATGTTTTATGGACTAGAAGGTTCTACGTATGGCAAAGCGATCGATGAATATCAGCATGGTGTTGCATGATTGAATGAAAAAGTGCTGTGGGATTGTTATCAACCATTACGAATTGCCACCATTTGTCTAAGGACCTCTTCACGATCGTTCAAACCGTGATTGACAGTGTCGAACAAATGCATCCAGCGACATTCGCGGGTGCTCAGAAGTTTAGCATAGTTACCTCCCCGGGGGTTTTTTGTAACCTTCTCCAAGATCCACCATGTAAAACTTTCTGGTTGGTGGTTGAATTTCAAGAAATGGTCAACTAATGGTGCCCCTTGTACCTTGCAGCGTATTTTGCTGCAGTGCTGTAGGATACGGGTCTTGGTCTTTTGGGTGGTTTGGCCAATGTACAGGAAGCCACACGGGCACATTATGGCATAGATTGCCCCCATCGTATTGCAGTTGGTGTGTTGTTGCATCGTATGGGTGTAGTTATTATAGGTACATACTTTCACTTCTGATGCCATTGCACAGGCCTTACAAGTGCCGCACTTAAAATGACCCAGCAAGGGAGGAATGTTCCATAGCACTGTTTGACTCTCAACCTTCTGTTGGTTTAACATTGATTGTACTACAAAGTCTTTCACACTCCTACCTTTACGGAAGGCGTGCATCGGGGGATCAGTTACACCTATCTCTTCTGCTACTAAGTGCCAGTGTGTATTGATAGTTTGCTTGATCTCTGTGCTACGGGTGTTAAAGGTAGTGACACATATGAGTCTGCTTTCTGTGGAATCCGCTTTTTGTCTGGGTTCTAATAGGGACTCTCTATGGCTGAACCATGCTCTTTTGCGTGCCTTCCTAACCAAACTTCTAGGATATCCTCGATCCATGAGTCTTTTAACTAGAATGTCCGATTCCCTGAAGTAGTCAATTTTCTTGGTGCAATTTCGTCGCAACCTCAGGAACTGACCAAAGGGTAGGTTATCCCTGAGGTTGCGAGGGTGATGGCTCGAATATCTGAGAAGTGTGTTTTTTTCCGTGGGTTTTCTAAAAAGTGTTGTGTATAAACCACCACTTTCTTCTTTTATGGTCAGATCTAGAAAGTTTATTGAGTCATTACTACTCTCAATTGAGAATTGAATGTTGTCATTTCTCTCATTTAACCAAGAATGGAAGACCATCAACTCTTCCTGTGTGCCCCTCCAAATGAGGAGCACATCGTCGATATATCGACGCCATTCGAGGATTTTTGTCCTGTGGGGGTTACTGCCATGTAAAATCCACTTATGCTCAAAACCGTCCATGTAAATAATGGCAAGGTTTGGAGCAAAGCTTGCCCCCTTGGCCACACCGCTCGTTTGTTCATAAAAGTCCCCATAAAAGATTAAATAGTTTCTTTTCATTGCTATTTCCAAGAGTGACAAAATAAAGTCAGTCGGGACCCGATGTGGGCGTGCTCTACCATTGAGAGCAGTTTCAATCGCATCCATTGCTGCTTGTTGGAGGATGTTGGTGTATAAGGACGTAATGTCCATAGTCACCAGCAGTTCCTGTGTGGGATCAAATCTGCTCCCATCTTTTAGTTGGATTACCTGCATGGTATCTCGTAAGTAGCAGGTCGTGGTCTCCGCAATGGGCTTGATGAAATGTCAATAAACTTACATAGCGGTTCGAAAATCGAACCACATCCGGAAATGATGGGCCTGCCCGGAGGTTTTGTCAGTCCCTTATGTATCTTGGTTACAGTATATATCGTTGGGACTCGTGGATAAGCATTATTCAAATATTCGCACTCCAATTTGGTGATTATGCCTTCCTGGTGTGCTGTGTCCGTTAATGTTCTAATTTGGGTGGCTATGTCATTGGTCGGGTCTTTGGGTAGTCTCCTGTAGTTGCCCTCTTTGGTCAACTGCAAAAGAATCTCTGCCTTATATGCCTCTCTATCCTGGATGACTATAGCCCCGCCCTTATCGGCGGGCTTTATCACTATATCCTGGTTCGTATTTAAGTTATGCAATGCCTGTCGTTCTTGTTTTGAGATGTTATATTTAACATATTTTCTGTCCGTTAGTAATTTGGTAATGTCTCCCATTACCATTTGTTCATAGGCTAAAATCCTAGGTGGCATCATGTGTGTGGGAGGGGTAAAGGTGGAGGGGGGTCTTAGGCCAGTGTTACTATTTGTGTTTTTGTAAGGTATCTTATTGAAATAGTATTTTAGGCGAACCTTGCGAAAAAATTGATGAAGCTCTAGTTTCAAATTGAAACTATTGGGTAGGCTGGTTGGGACAAAGGACAACCCCTTTCCCAAGACTCGTTGTTCTTCACATGTCAGGCTAGAGTTAGATAGATTAATCAAAGGGCTACTTTGATTTGATAAAGTGGCTGTGTCTACCACCTGTAATGCTGTGATCGTGTCCGTATGTCGCCATGTGATTCCTGCCTGAAGTGTACTTGTTTCCCTGGTTTGTCTCTCCCTTGGTTCCAAGTTTGTTGTCCCCTGCTCTGTTTCCATGACGCTTGGCCCGACCCCTGGGTCGTCCCCAGGGGCGACCCCGCCCACGTTGGTCCACCCATGGGTCCTGTTCCAAAAAACCCTGGTCCCCGTCTTGTCCCGCGGTACTTGTGGATGGTTGATCTGATTCAGAGCCGCTACTGACTGAGGAGTTGGAGAAAGTGTTGTATCTCCGGTAACCTCCTCTACCTCTAGTTGTGTAAGTCCCTCTTGATTCCTGATTATAATATCCTTCAGCTAGGTATGGGTATACTGTCTTTTTGTCAAAGAATTTGATATCCTTTGATAGCTTGTCCAGCTTTGAGGCTTGCGTAAAGACGTCAAATTCTTTTAGGGTTTTCTCAAGTCTTTCTAGGGCTTCTTTGGTGTTCTTCAACGCTGCGTCATCCACGATCTCCTTTCTCAGGTCCGCTATTTCCTTAGTTAGGCGTGCAACTTCCTCCAAAGCTGTTTCAACCCCAAGCACCATCCAGTGCCTGGAGCAGTTGTTGGATATGAAGCTGAATTTGCCTTTGAATATGGGGTTCTCTACAAATATGGCTGGTTCGTTGCGAACCTGAAGACCCACTGGGATCACGTTGGCTTGTAGATATTGAGCCAATGCGTGTCCGTGGAGTCTTGTTCTTATGAGCTTTTTTTCAAGTATTTCTAATTTATTGATTTTGTCACTTAGTGTAGGGTCTACTGTACTAACAGTTCTTCCCAGGAAGCTGCCACCTCCCTGTTCTCCAATCAGATTCTTGATATAGTCTTCGCTATATGTTAGGATTTCATTATCAACCATGTCTATGTGTCTGATGAAGGATTATCCACTGTTGAAATATGTTACATATACTACACATTCAAACATACAACAATTAACATAAAACACTTACAACCCTCGCAGGAATCCCTGCACAAGAGACCATTAAATCAATGGGGTGTCACCCACAGAATCAAAGGACCTGGGTATAGGTAATATAAAAAACAAGGTGGTCCTTGATATTGATTCAAACAAAAATATATAAGTATAAATTATGTCTTATTTGTGCGATTAAATCCAAACACATTGATTCAAGCAAAGGGAGGGAGATATTAGCATTGATATTGTTTATAGACACATTGAATGCAATGAAAAACAGTACCCAAAAATAGCAATTTAAGCTAAACAGGAAAGATGGATTTTAGCCACTCTCTGTATTCTTGTTATACCAAGATTTGTATATTTATTTACATCATCATAAAACAAATAAATATACGGCGCACAGGACTGTCAGAGTACAGTCAGAAAAAGAAAAAGGGGTGCTCTCGTGATTTATAAATGGAAAGGAAAGAAAGATGAATTAATATAATATACAATAATAGTATTTACACATAAAGGGGCGGAAGCTATCCGCTGTAATATGAGCCTGTCCACATCAATTAAAAAAGGGGATAAGATTAGGGTGGGGGAGGTACAGGCCAATTATGATAAACCGTCGACGTTTCGACCCTAGTGCTCCAGGGGTGTTTGGGGCCTCGGCTGCGGGTCTTCTTCAGGACAAAAACAGTGGGACTTGGGGGAGGAAGGGGGGGTGTTTTGATAGGCTTGGTATGGCTTCCAAGATGATCTAGGCCGTGGTCCAGCAGGTTGTCTGGATCGAACACCTGAAGTACAAGGATGAGGCTTATATTAGGTGCTATATGGGGTACATTCAAATACAAGATATGGTTCATTGCAAGATGCTGGGTACATTACCAATGGTGCTGTAAGGGGGAGACCTTCGTCTGAGCGTCTTAAAGGCAGGTCACCTGTCTGATATCAAAGAAAGACACTGGGTCAGAGCCCATCTCCCAGGGGCAACCAACTCCAGATGTTCAATCTACTGATGCAACGGTCATTCGTGATTCTCAACTCACCTAGTGGATTGGTGGTGGGCTGAGATGTGGGCGCAGCGTGGTCGCGGCCTGTTCGACTGGATCAGGCCTGTAGAGTAACGAAAGGAGCTAATCAGGTCCCCGGTCTGTCATGTTTTACTTAATACACCTGCTGCTTAGGTACATAAAGGGACTTGCCAATTTAGGGGGTCAGGTGGGAATTCCTACCGGGGCCCCCACGGGCAGACCGGTGGTGATGGCCCTTGAATTCGCCTTGAAACGGTCTAGTTCGATTTCAGGTAAGTAGAGGTAATATGAGGTACCGGGGTTACCTGGTGTGGAAGACAAGAGAGGGGCAGTATTATGTATCACTGCACCAGTTCTGTTGTATGTCCGCTTCCAAAGTAGAGTTGAGCTTGGACATGTGCTTACCTCTTGAGTTCGTATGTGAAGGTCTAAGGTTAGCGGATGATTTCAGGCAGCTAGTGGTAGACTCAAAACCGCACACAGGCTAAGCACTTACTTCCGGTTTCCGGTAAGTGGAGGGAATACGAGGTACCGGGGTTACCTGGTGTAAAAAACAAGAGAGGGGCGGTATTATGTGACACTTCACCGATTCGGTTCTGAAGTGATTACATGTCCGTTTACATCGTGGAGTTGGACTGGGATTTGTTCTTACCGCTTAAGCTTGTGTTTGAAAGTTTAAGGCTAGCGGAAGATTTCTTGCAGCTTGTAGTCGGCTCGCAACCGCACACGGGCTGAGCACTTACTTCCGTGGAGTAAAATAACATCACGGGACCCTGTACTAGCCAATCATTGGGTGCTACGTCCGAACGTAAACATTGTGGACGGACTGGACGTGGACATTGTGGATGGACTTACGTTTATGGCCCGTCTGGGAGATCAACAAAGGACTATATTTGGTAGATTTTGTGGTTCAAGATCCACAAGTTGTAGTTTACGTTCCACACTGTGAGCACAATGGAAAAGAAAAATAATAAAAACGGCAAGCATAGTTATCGAAAAGTAGTATATACATGCCGATTTTAGATTCGGAAGTATGTATTGGTTTAAAGAGTCATAATTAACTACATACAGTCATATTACAATGGTAAATCGATCCTAATGTGGAACATAATTCTGAAGGCATTGGTTGAGAAATAGCAACATTACAAACAACTGTACAATAATTACAAACCAAAAATTAGACACTGGTTACATACAACATTATTACATAGACAACACTGTTGTATAGGGTGCAAATCACAATATATACATCAGATTTCCCATATCACGGTAGCTACCAGAAAAACAGGATACATGTTTTATGGACTATAAGGTTCTACGTATGGCAAAGCGATCGATGAATATCAGCATGGTGTTGCATGATTGAATGAAAAAGTGCTGTGGGATTGTTATCAACCATTACGAATTGCCACCATTTGTCTAAGGACCTCTTCACGATCGTTCAAACCGCGATTGATAGTGTTGAACAAATGCATCCAGCGACATTCGCGGGTGCTCAGAAGTTTAGCATAGTTACCTCTCTGGGTTTTTTTTTGTAACCTTCCCCAAGATCCACCATGTAAAACTTTCTGGTTGGTGGTTGAATTTCAAGAAATGGTCAACTAATGGTGCCCCTTGTACCTTGCAGCGTATTTTGCTGCAGTGCTGTAGGATACGGGTCTTGGTCTTTTGGGTGGTTTGGCCAATGTACATGAAGCCACACGGGCACATTATGGCATAGATTGCCCCCATCGTATTGCAGTTGGTGTGTTGTTTCATCGTATGGGTGTAGTTAATATAGGTACATACTTTCACTTCTGATGCCAGGCCCATCATTTCCGGATGTGGTTAGATTTTGGAACCGTTATGTAAGTTTATTGACCTTTTCATCAAGCCCATTGCAGAGACCACGACCTGCTACTTACGAGATACCATGCAGGTAATCCAACTAATAGATGGGAGCAGATTTGATCCTACACAGGAACTGCTGGTGACTAAGGACATTACGTCCTTATACACCAACATCCCCCAACAAGCAGCAATGGATGCGATTGAAACTGCTCTCGATGGTAGAGCACGCCCACATCGTGTCCCGACTGACTTTATTTTGTCACTCTTGTAAATAGCAATGAAAAGAAACTATTTCATCTTTGATGGGGACTTTTATGAACAAACGAGTGGTGTGGCCATGAGGGCAAGCTTTGCTCCGAACCTTGCCATTATTTACATGGACGGTTTTGAGCATAAGTGGATTTTACATGACAGTAACCCCCACAGGACAAAAATCCTCGAATGGCGTCGATATATCGACGATGTGCCCCTCATTTGGAGGGGCACACAGGAAGAGTTGATGGTCTTCCATTCTTGGTTAAATGAGAGAAATGACAACATTCAATTCTTAATTGAGAGTAGTAATGACTCAATAAACTTTCTAGATCTGACCATAAAAGAAGAAAGTGGTGTATACACAATACTTTTTAGAAAACCCACGGAAAAAAACACACTTCTCAGATATTCGAGCCATCACCCTCGCAACCTCAGGGATAACCTACCCTTTGATCAGTTCCTGAGGTTGCGACGAAATTGCACCAAGAAAATTGACTACTTCAGGGAATCGGACGTTCTAGTTAAAAGACTCATGGATCGAGGATATCCTAGAAGTTTGGTTACGAAGGCACCCAAAAGAGCATTGTTCAGCCATAGAGAGTCCCTATTAGAACCCAGACAAAAAGCGGGTTCCACAGAAAGCAGACTCATATGTGTCACTACCTTTAACACCCGTAGCACAGAGATCAAGAAAACTATCAATACACACTGGCACTTAGTAGCAGAAGAGATAGGTGTAACTGATCCCCCGATGCACGCCTTCCGTAAAGGTAGGAGTGTGAAAGACTTTGTAGTACAATCAATGTTAAACCAACAGAAGGTTGAGAGTCAAACAGTGCTATGGAACATTCCTCCCTTGCTGGGTCATTTTAAGTGCGGCACTTGTAAGGCCTGTGCAATGGCATCAGAAGTGAAAGTATGTACCTATAATAACTACACCCATACGATGCAACAACACACCAACTCAATACGATGGGGGCAATCTATGCCATAATGTGCCCGTGTGGCTTCCTGTACATTGGCCAAACCACCCAAAAGACCAAGACCCGTATCCTACAGCACTGCAGCAAAATACGCTGCAAGGTACAAGGGGCACCATTAGTTGACCATTTCTTGAAATTCAACCACCAACCAGAAAGTTTTACATGGTGGATCTTGGAGAAGGTTACAAAAAAACCCCGGGGAGGTAACTATGCTAAACTTCTGAGCACCCGCGAATGTCGCTGGATGCATTTGTACGACACTGTCAATCGCGGTTTGAACGATCGTGAAGAGGTCCTTAGACAAATGGTGGCAATTCGTAATGGTTGATAACAATCCCACAGCACTTTTTCATTCAATCATGCAACACCATGCTGATATTCATCGATCGCTTTGCCATACGTAGAACCTTCTAGTCCATAAAACATGTATCTTGTTTTTCTGGTAGCTCCCGTGATATGGGAAATGTGATGTATACATTGTGATTTGCACCCTATACAACAGTGTTGTCTATGTAATAATGTTGTATGTAACCAGTGTCTAATTTTTGGTTTGTAATTATTGTACAGTTGTTTGTAATGTTGCTATTTCTCAACCAATGCCTTCAAAATTATGTTCCACATTAGGATCGATTTACCATTGTAATATGACTGTATGTAATTAATTATGACTCGTTAACCCAATACATACTTCCGAATCTAAAATCGGCATGTATATACTACTTTTCGATAACTATGGTTGCCGTTTTTATTATTTTTCTTTTCCATTGTGCTCACAGTGTGGAACGTAAACTACAACTTGTGGATCTTGAACCACAAAATCTACCAAATTTAGTCCTTTGTTGATCTCCCAGACGGGCCATAAACATAAGTCCGTCCACAATGTCTACGTCCAGTCCGTCCACAATGTTTACGTTCGGACGTAGCACCCAATGATTGGCTAGTACAGGGTCCCGTGATGTTATTTTACTCCATGGAAGTAAGTGCTCAGCCCGTGTGCGGTTGCGAGCCGACTACAAGCTGCAAGAAATCTTCCGCTAGCCTTAAACTTTCAAACACAAGCTTAAGAGGTAAGAACATGTCCCAGTCCAACTCCACGATGTAAACGGACATGTAATCACTTCAGAACCGAATCGGTGAAGTGTCACATAATACCGCTCCTCTCTTGTTTTTTACACCAGGTAACCCCGGTACCTCGTATTCCCTCCACTTACCTGAAACCGGAAGTAAGTGCTTAGCCTGTGTGCGGTTGTGAGTCTACCACTAGCTGCCTGAAATCATCCGCTAACCTTAGACCTTGACATACGAACTCAAGAGGTAAGCACCTGTCCCAGCTCAACTCTACTTTGGAAGCGGATATACAACAGAACTGGTGCAGTGATACATAATACTGCCCCTCTCTTGTCTTCCACACCAGGTAACCCCGGTACCTCATATTACCTCTACTTACTTGAAATCGAACTAGACCGTTTCAAGGCGAATTCAAGGGCCACCACCACCGGTCTGTCCGTGGGGGCCCCGGTAGGAATTCCCACCTGACCCCCTTCTTGGTAAGTCCCTTTATGTACCTAAGCAGCAGGTGTATTAAGTAAAACCTGACAGACCGGGGACCTGATTAGCTCCTTTCGTTACTCTACAGGCCTGATCCAGTCGAACAGGCCGCGATCACGCTGCACCCACATCTCAGCCAACCACCAATCCACTAGGTGAGTTGAGAATCACGAATGACCGTTGCATCAGTAGATTGAACATCTGGAGTTGGTTGCCCCTGGGAGATGGGCTCTGACCCAGTGTCTTTCTTTGATATCAGACAGGTGACCTGCCTTTAAGACGCTCAGACGGAGGTCTCCCCCTTACAGCACCATTGGTGATGTAACCAGCATCTTGCAATGAACCATATCTTGTATTTGAATGTACCCCATATAGCACCTAATATAAGCCTCATCCTTGTACTTCAGGTGTTCGATCCAGACAACCTGCTGGACCACGGCCTAGATCATCTTGGAAGCCATACCAAGCCTATCAAAACACCCCCCCTTCCTCCCCCAAGTCCCACTGTTTTTGTCCTGAAGAAGACCCGCAGCCGAGGTCCCAAACACCCCTGGAGCACGAGGGTCGAAATGTCGACGGTTTATCATAATTGGCCTGTACCTCCCCCACCCTAATCTTATCCCCTTTTTTAATTGATGTGGACAGGCTCATATTACAGCGGATAGCTTCCGCCCCTTTATGTGTAAATACTATTATTGTATATTATATTAATTCATCTTTCTTTCCTTTCCATTTCTAAATCACGAGAGCACCCCTTTTTCTTTTTCTGACTGTACTCTGACAGCCCTGTGCGCCGTATATATATTTGTTTTATGATGATGTAAATAAATATACAAATCTTGGTATAACAAGAATACAGAGTGTGGCTAAAATCCATCTTTCCTGTTTAGGTTAAATTGCTATTTTTGGGTACTGTTATTCATTGCATTCAATGTGTTTATAAACAATATCAATGCTAATATATCTCCCTCCCTTTGCTTGAATCAATGTGTTTGGATTTAATCGCACAAATAAGACACAATTTATACTTATATATTTTTGTTTGAATCAATATCGAGGACCACCTTGTTTTTTATATATATATATATATTTTTTTTAATACAACAATCTCTGTTCATGCTAGCTCACACTAGCACCCCCCTCAGGAACACATATGTGCTGTCAT
This sequence comes from Lissotriton helveticus, assembly GCF_964261635.1. Lineage (NCBI taxonomy): Eukaryota > Metazoa > Chordata > Amphibia > Caudata > Salamandridae > Lissotriton > Lissotriton helveticus. Next base: position 488,802,223 of record NC_136069.1, read on the forward strand.
CAAATGTGCGAATCCTCTGAATCTACTATTGGATTTCAATTCAATTAGTCTTTATTCTATGTTTTCCAATCATAAAAGACACATATAAAATACATTTATATAAAACAAGTGTGCCACACTCAATAAAATACAGTTAATATTATTAAAATCCAGTTATATTTAGGAAGTAATGATAAATTAAATTGTACATTCATTGTAAAACACAGTTTTATCCAAAGTGGACTACATAAAAACAATATACCCACAATACCCATCAGGGAAGCAACGATCATAATATCCTCTTCATGATTGCAAGTTAGAGCCTAGATTAGCAACCAAACTACTCCTTCTGAGGGCCCAAGTCCAACTCAAGAATTTAGCCATAGCTATAACTACATGTTCCCTTGTATCTGTCTTTAAAATATGCAATGCTGTTTGGCATGATCTTGTGCCAGTATTAGGACAGATTGGCTTTAGCCATTTGTTACAGGGACCCTTGTATGCAGGGCACACAAATAAAACATGGAGTATAGACTCTTCCTGAGATGTGCACACAGTGCATTTTGTATCCCTATCTCCCCATTTTGCCGTAAAAGTTTTTAAGGGGAGGGTTCCCACTCTAAATTGGTGGTACAGTTTCCTGTCACCAGGTCTCGTAATGACATCCCAATAGGCCTCCAACCTATATTCATATTTATGATCTAAAAAGAGGCCTGTCAGGGAAGCACCGTCCACCAGTGACTTGAGACAGACCATGTTCCTGTACAGAGATTTAAATTAATTTTTTGATGGGAACTGATTCCCTTCTGGGTCCTCCCACAAGTACCTGAGCCACATGTCAAATAGTGTACACTTAATTTTTTTCAACCAGTAAATTTTTGAGGACATATCAGCTTCTTTGATATGCTTAACTGCTTTGGGATAGGGTACTAACTCTGGGGTTGTCCATAACCGTCTCCAATACGCTAGGGATCTAAAGCCCGCTGCCTCCTTGATTGAAGTACATCCCAGATCTGCAAATAGCGGTTTGAGGGGGATGATTGGAGAAGGCTAGTCAGATCTCATCAACTTATTTTGGGCTAGGACTAAGGGGGCTAGATTTTCGAAGCCCCAGAGTTCTGCACCATAAATTATGGAGGCCCTTATTTTTCCATTGTAAATGGCTAATGCTGGAGCTACCGGTTTGGTGTAAGACAGCGAGTACTCTTTTAAACGGGCCCCTGCTAGTTGATTGTGTCTAAGGGCTAGTAACTCTATCTGAGGCATCCAGTTCATCCTCTTAACCATCGTTACACCCAGGTACGTAAAGGTGTCAATTTGCTCCAAAGGTGCACTATTCATTTCTACTATTCCTTTCACTATTTTATGTTTATGCAGCACCATGAACTTAGTCTTATCAACATTGACTACTAGCTCACGGTCGTTGCAAAATTTAGTGAATCTATAGAGGGCTTGTTGCAGATCCGATTGTGTTTTAGATCAAATTAAAGTATTGTCTGCAAACATTAAAAGTGGGACCCACATACCAGCAAGAGTAGGGGCATCGGTTGGGTACTCAGAGTAATATGAGATAATGTTATTGATAAACAAAGAAAAGAGAACCCCTACCTTTCCATCACCTGACAGAGCAGGACTTGACATGCTTGTCAGCTGGTGTAGAAGCAGGCTCCGGGGATGTAATACCAAGCTGTAACAAACTGTATCTTCACTTCCTCACTGGAGTGCCAACACCTTTTCTTTGGCAAATTTGGGGCCAATGAGACCTAACGTGTATTAATGGGAACATCAGGGTGATCTTTCAATCCTATTTATATTCCATTCTCCCAGCAATGTCCTTTAACCCCCATGCAGGTCCTATATCCAGCACATAGAACTATTTAAGGCTTGTTTCATAGAATATTGCTTGTCTCTCCGTGAAATTCTCAGACGAGAGGTGGATTCTGTTTATTAAGTCTTTTAACATTATGGGGCCTATTAGGATGGCTGGGACCGGGGGGCGTGGCTTAGCGGGCGATCATGGCGGACGTGGCTAGCTAGAGCTCCCGCCGGCCCGACAATTATCCTGGCATTATCCTGGCCCCTGAACCCTAAGAGTGCTCCAAGACCGAGGTGACTTTGGCGAACGACATTGGGAGCCGTCCGGTGCCCGGGACGACGCTCGGGGATCATCTGGGGCGGAGAGGCGAGTGGGTGCAGCGAGCGGCCTGGTGCCCATCGGTCAAGCCGGGGCCTCAATTTTGGCGTGCCCGGGCCGGAGGGCTCGACCCGGGGCCTGTGGCGCCGCTCCCTGACGGCGTTCCTTTTGCCGGCGGCCCATCGCGGAGTGCCCTATCTCTCCCCACATCACCGGCAGTGGGGGTCCGTGCCTGTGGAGGGCTTCGGTGGAGCCGCGGCCTGTCTGACCTTGGCGGAGCCGGGGCCTCGAGTTTGGCGGCCCCCGCTCGTGAATGTCCTCGCTGATCCTGGGGCCCTCCGCTGTTGCTGTTGGCGGCCCTCCACCTTTGGGGACACGGCGCTTTTTACTGCAGCTGACCGCTGTGCCCTGCCATCGGCGAGCGCTGCGCCCTCCGCCCCCACGGACCGAGGTGGGTCGGACTGGGGCGGCCAGTGCCTGTGACGAGCCGGGAGTGCCGGGGGGCCCGGTGCGGACCGGGCGCCGGCCAACGGTGGGAGCCATCGGCCTGTGCGTGTGGCCCCCCCTCCCCCTGTGCCGCGTTGCAAGAGCGGTAGCAGGGCGCTGTGCCCGGGGAGGCTGTTGCGGGCCCTGGACATCCTGACCTCATTGGAGCTCGCTGGTCACGCTGGCACGGAGTGGAGGAGGCGGACATCTTGGGAGAGGTGCCCCGAGTGGCGCCTACACACGTTGGGATCTGGTGGGGCCGCGCATCCTGGGTACCTGCCTATAACCGGCGGCTCGGCGACGGGCTGATCCTGAGTGGACTGGTGTGCTCCGGGCGCCCCGGTTGGGGCCGGAGTGAAGGACTTTCAAGTGGTGTGACCCCCTGCAGGTGCGTGCTACTAGCCGGTTGCTTTTGCCGCCGCCATGACCAGGGGCGCGGCCGCCACAAAGACTGGACCCATCGACAAATTCACCGGCCCTGGTGGCGGTGCTGGAGCGGCTGGTGGGGGCCAGGGCGCTGGACCGGACAATGCGGCACTGTTGACGGCCATTACCCAGTCCCGGGACATGTTAGATGCAAAGATTGGTGCGGTGGGTGCCGATGTGATGCTTCTGCGCCAGGACCTTCGCAACGCTGTCGCCCGCATTACCGAAACGGAGACCAGGGTCACAGCAGTAGAGGGAGATGTTGGCGCCCTAAAAAAGAAGATTGCCGACATGGAACAGACTCAACGAGGCTTGGCGATGCGGGTGGAAGATGCCGAGGGGCGGGCGCGACGGAACAACCTGCGCTTTGTTGGCTTTCCGGAGGACTGTGAGAAAGGGCCTATGGATGTCTTCCTGTCCCGGTGGCTGGAGGGCTGGCTACCCCCGAACACCCTGTCGCGATGCTTCGTGGTGGAGCGCGCACACCGCGCCTTGACGCAGAAGCCGCCGGCTGGGGAGCGACCTCGCCCGATCATCGCCAGGCTCCTCAACTTCCACGACAGGGATGTTATTCTCCAGGAAGCGCGGCTTAAGGACACATTGCTCTATGACAATCATAGGATTATGATATTCCCGGACTACACCAAACTGGTTCACCAGCAGAGACATTCCTTTCTGGAAGCCAAGGCCAAGCTGCGTGGTCTAAAGATCCAGTACTCGCTGCTCTACCCGGCGCGCCTTCGGGTGATCTTCAACTCAAAGACCCATTTCTTTCTTCAACTCAAAGACCCATTTCTTTGATACACCGGAGGCTGTTTTCACTTGGACCGATGAGACTGTCAGGCTCCGCCCGCACGTCCAGCCGGGGCTGCACTCCGGGTCGCCGCGTGGCTCCTCGCAGGACCGGAGCAACCCATCTGGCAAGGGGAAACGCCATCGCAAATCCCGCTCCCGACGGAGGTCCCTGTCCCGGGATCCCCTGCTGGGGGACACTCAACCTGACACAGATTGACCTGGCGAGGACTCAGGATTGTCGCCGGCCAGGGCTGCCAACTGGTTGCCTTTCATCGATGTCCATACCCTGTGGCTGCTGAGCTCTGATCGATGGAGCGGACATTGACTGGTGCAGTATGGCCTTCTTCCCTGGCGGGTGTGTGGGCCCTCGCGGTCTGGTTCTCCCTTGTTCGTGGTGCCTTACTTCTGATGTTGCTGTATTGTAGAGTGGGTTCGGGGTGCTCGTTATGGGCCGCCTCCTCCGGGTGGGGTTGGGGGGTGGTTCTAGGAGTGTGCCTAGTTGGTTTTAGGTTTTAGGGGGGCCTAGTTGGGATCCGTTGGTATGACTGGCTTTAGACGCTGTGTTGTGTGTCTGAAGTACCGTATGCCGCGACAGATACTTCATTGTTCATTGAGGTATAGGGGTGGGGGAGGGGGGACTTGGGGTGTTTGGTTGCTGATGGGTTGGGTTGGGGTTAGCGGGGTGGCGGGGGTTGGGGATGTGTTCTTAGGGGTGCACGTGTTTCGAATGATGTTGGCAGCTGGAAGGCTGGGAGTCTGGGTTGGGCTGCGGGGATTGCAGGGACTGACCCATCGTGACAATGGCTGATGCTCCACGACTTGTGCCGTCTGGTACTCTTATGCGTATATTGAGCTGGAATGTCCGGGGGCTACTGGACAAGATCAAACGGGGGGCTGTGCTCCGTTGGGCGAAAAGGGACTCGGCTGATGTGCTCCTTCTCCAGGAAACACACATGCTGGGTACTAAGGCTCTGAGCCTGCAGAGGTTTGGCTTCCACCAGGTGTTTCATGCCGGGTTTACTAGGGGTTCGAGGGGGGTGGCAATCCTGGTCCACAAACGATTGGCCTATACTCATGAGCGTCAATGGCTCGATCCTCAGGGCCGGTTTGTGTTTGTGCAGGGGAAGATTGGTGTGGAACCTGTAATCTTTGGTAGTGTCTATGCCCCCCCCCCACTGCAGTGGGCCCTTGCGGAGCGACTATTTGCCTTGTGGGCCGAGCTTCCCCATTCCCTGGCTGTGATTGGTGGTGATTGGAACGATGTGTTGGATATGACCTTAGACAGGATGAGGGGGCATGGGGTCGCGCCTGTGGCCTCTCCCACGAAGCTGTGTGCGATGATTGATGGTCTTGGATGGGTGGACGTGTGGAGGCATCTTCATGCAGGGCGACGAGAATATACCTATGTGTCTGCTGTGCATGGCTCCCTCTCGCGCTTAGACTGTGTGTTTGTACCGGGGGCCTTCCTAGACAGGGTAAAGGGGGCGGCGATCCGGCCTCGCGGGCTGTCCGACCACTCCCCTGTGGCGGTTCAGATTGACCTTTGTAAGGCGCGCCAACCGTTCAGGTGGCGGATGTCTACATGGCACCTGCAGCAACCGGGCTACACCCGGCATCTGCGCAGTGCAATTGCCCATTATTGGCAGGATAATCTAACCGAGGGGGTTGATGCGGTGACGGTATGGGAGGCCATGAACCCTGCCCTGAGGTCTGTAGATATTGCCTGGTGCGCCTTCTGCTCCCGGACCCGACTAGGTAGCACAGCTGGTCACAGCTGCACAGGGAGGCGGCCGATGATGTGACGCTGCGGCTGCTTTTACAAGCGCAACAGTCTTACTCCTCGGTCTTTGTGGCTGAGGCCCGCCAGGCGTGGCTGGCTACACGTAGTAGAGTGTACCAATGGGGCGACAAGTCAGGCACCATGCTCCACCGGTTGTGTCAGCAGACCTTCCAGCCGATCACCCTACCGGGGTTAGTCGACGATGCAGGGGTAGTAATTACGGACCCATCGGTCCTTGCAGCGAGCTTTGCGCGCTACTACGAACATCAATATGCCTCTCGTGAGAGCCTCTCCCCCGAATCAGTTGAAGCTTACCTCACAGCGGTCCGCCCACAAGCAGTACCTGATGAGGTCCGTGACGCCCTGGATCTCCCTCTGACAGCTGAAGAACTGGGCGACGCCCTGGGTCAACTTAATGCGGGTAAAGCACCTGGGCCCAACGGGTTCCCCAGCGAATTCTACCGGGCATTCCACCTGCAGCTTGGGCCGCATTACAGGCGGGCCTTGGAACTAGCTCGGGAGCGGGGTAGCCTCCCCCCAGACTGGCGTCACGCCGAAATTGTGGTGTTTCAAAAGCCGGGCAGACCCCCTGAGCGCCACGAGTCGTATCGCCCCATCTCCCTTATCAACATTGAAGCCAAACTCCTGGCCAAAGCGCTTGCAAATCGCCTGCTTCCCCACATCTCGGCCCTTGTCCACCCGGACCAAGCGGGATTTATGCCGCACCGGGCGACGCGACACAACATTCGGCGGGTGCAGGCAGCGATTGATGCGATCGGGACGACTGGGGACCGAGCGGCGCTGTTGTTGGCCGACATAGATAGTGCATTTGACTCGGTCAGCTGGACTTACCTCCTTGCCCTTCTGCCACTGCTGAACTTGGGTCCTGTATTCATCTCGTATGTGACACTGCTATATACTAATATTACCGCTTCGGTGCGCGTGTCTGGGGCGATTTCTGCGCGATTTCCTGTGGCCAGGGGCACTCGTCAGGGGTGCCCCCTCTCCCCGTACCTCTTCACGCTGGCTATGGAGCCTATGGCCGCCCGAGTGCGCCAGGACGCGCTCTATCGAGGTTTCGTGTGGGGGTCGGGCCACTCAGACCGCATTGCCCTATATGCGGATGACGTGCTTTTCTTTATGACTGATCTACACCGTACAGGGCCTCGTGTTCTTGAGATAATGAGGGAGTTCGGTCAGGCGTCGGGGCTCTTTCTTAACCCTCGCAAGTCAACCCTGTGGGTGCTGGGGGGGGCCTCGGTGAGCTACCAGTGGGCTGCGTCCCTTCGGATGGCGGTTGATGGCATGAAGTACCTGGGCGTTTTCCTCTCGGCCTCGGCTACCGTGGCGTGGGATCGAAACATCCAGCTGGTGTGGGACAGGGTCCAAGTTGATATTAAGACCTGGACGCGTATGCCCCTTAATATATATGGCCGGTCGGCCATATTTAAAATGGTGGCCCTGCCTAGGCTCCTCTACCAATTGCAGAATCACCCTTATAAAATCGACCCGCAATGGTTCCGTGGTGTCAACTCGGTGCTGGGCAGATTTCTGTGGGCTGGGGGTGCTTCTAGGGTGGCGCTGCGCACCTGCTTCCTCTCTGTCTACTGTGGCGGCCTGGCATCCTCGGATCTGCTATCGTACTACCAGGCCTCCCATCTCCTAGTGCTCAACGAGTGGTGGTATGGGGACCGTAGCGATCCGGCCTATGCGCTGGAACACTCATTGATGGGAGGTGCCACACTTCACACCCTGCTGTACTCGGCCCGGCGGAGGAAGGTTTTGCCAAGGGTCACCCAGGTGGTCTTCGCGATCTGGCGGCAGGCCCTGCACCGTATGGGGTGGTGGGCAGGCTGACGGCCGAGACGCCGCTGTGGCATAACGGCCTGCTACCGGCGCTGGCCTCCTTGTCCGGGTTTGGCAACTGGGACGCGATCGGGATCTCGTCTCTTGGTAATGTTCTCAACGGTACTACCCTTAAGTCCTTTCAGGAACTTAGCTCCGAATATGATCTGTCTAGGTCCCAATTCTTTCGCTACCTTCAGTTCCGCCATGCCCTTGGCCCCAGCCTGGTGGGGTTGGAGCAGCTCCCCGACTTTAGTCCTATTGAGGCCAAACTGTTTATGGGCGATCTGGGCGACAAGAAGGTCTCTCAGATATACCGCTCCCTGGTCATACACTGTTCCCCCTCCCTTTCGACATTGAAGGCCTCCTGGGAGCATGATGTTGGCCCCATGGATGACGATGATTGGCGTGAGGCCCTCGAATCCCCCCGCGGTGCAGCTATAGCCGTCCGTCTTAGGTTTATTCAATTCAAGTACCTTCATAGGGCCTATTATACTAGGGAGCGGCTGTGGCGCGCGGGCCTCATAGCTACCCCTGAATGTCTGAGGTGTGGTGCTGAGAGGGGGACGCTTTTCCATACAGTATGGTCCTGTGAGAGGTTGACCCGATTCTGGGCCGGGGTGTGGGACTGCCTGTCAGAGGTGTTGGGGTGGGACGTTCCCCGTACCCCTAGGCTGGGTCTCCTCCATATTCTGGAAAATGTTGGGGGCAATACCTACAAACGACACCTGCTACTGTTGGGGCTGGTGGTGGCCAAACGTGATCTGGCCCAAGCATGGAAGAGCGAACGTGCCCCCCCCTTGAGTGCGTGGAAGGCGGGATTGGACTTTTTAATGGGTCTAGAATTACCGGTATTTGAGGCCAGGGGTTTCCCCCGGAAACACTACAAGATCTGGAAGCGGTGGGCTGACTACAGGGGTCTGGACCTCGATCCCCCAGCTGATATGGATGATGTACTGGCCCTTGATGTGGATCCCGGGCCCTAGGCTGTTAGCCGACTCTGACTTTGATTTCCGTCTCATGTTGCTGACCTGTGATCACGTGCACTGGGTTAGGGTGGGATAAGGGGTGGGTAGATGGGGGGGCGTTGGGGGGGTGTTGTTGGGGTGGGGTGGGTCGGTAGGGAATTGGGGTGTGCTTTTCGTATAACTCTGAGTTCATTGCCATGCCCTTATCTGTCTGTGTTGTTGGCAGTCTCCTCCTGACTGTGGAGGGCTGTCCTGAACCTTGATGGAACTCTTAATAAAAACGGTTTTGAAAGGATGGCTGGGACCGGCGGCCAGTGGTGAGGCGGTGCCGCACCGGTAATTAGGATGCCACCACCATGGTGGCACCCCCCATCCACAACATTGAGGCGGGGGTGCAAACAGCACCGTCTGCAACAATGCTGTGGCTGCACCTTGTGCATTTGCATGCACAACATACCAGGCACCGCGTGGTGCCTGCCACGTTGTTCATGCAAATGCTTGGGTGCACCATAGGTACCCCCATGTGCACCCTCCACCCCCTCAACACCCTGGGGGCCTGCAACGGGCCCCCACATGCAGACACTGCATGCCTTTCCATGGGGGCAATGCCGCAATGGAAAGGAACATCACCGCCTGCATCTTAAAATGGATGGTGGTGTCTTGCAGACACCGCCATAATATCCAGCCCCTTTTCCGCCCGGTCAAGTCGTCGATGAGCAGAAAACTGGCGGAAGGTCTTTCCGTACCCCGGAGTCCCCCCAGCCATCGTAATATGGCAGGGGGGAAATGGGATGCGGGCGGTGGTAAATGGCGCCATGCGAGCGGTGGCAATCTGACATACTAATAGACCCCTATATGTCTGCAGGAAATGTGGGAAGCCAGGAATTAATCTTTTTTGGAGGGGTATGAAACTTTCTTCTGTTCCTCAGGGGAGTCAACTTCTGAAAGGGCCAAGGGAGATTTAACATCTTTGTTGTTTTAGAGCTTTGTTGTTTCATTAAATATCTCAACTTGGACTCGCAGGTTTTTCAGGGTCTTAAAATACAGCATGGGAGACCTCATTCTTTTGTGTTGATTAATTTTTATAATGCCAAAAAGGGAGATGCAAGGATCTATTAATCTTGCAGCCCTAAGCGGTGTAATTGATTTCTTATTGGGAGGGGGCCTTGCCTAGGAAAAGCTTGTTCTAGCAGGAGATTTTAACTGCCTCCTGTGTTCCAACCCTTTAATTTCCACCAATTTAAGGTGCACTATAATGGAGGGACCCCACATGTAACTCACTCCCGCAGGTTCTGAAATAAATAGTTTTTTACTTACCCGCAACTTGGTTTTTACCTTTGAACACCTGACTAATTCGTCACGTTAGCCACTTCCGCCTATCTTTAAAGGGAGGGGCACTGCTACTGTAATTGATTTTATCTTTGTCGCAACTCCCCTGAACTGGTCCGCTCTGACTTTTAACATAATTCATAGCCCTTTCAGGAATCATAACCCCTTGTCCCTGGTAGTTGAGGGGGTGTGGCATTGGCTGGGGTCTTAGCAGCAAACCCTCAGGTTCACTTAGCCTTATTAATCAGGGTAGACGGCTGAGGTGGTCAGAGGTAAACTCTAGGGCCTTCATCTATTCACTTTACTCAGCATGCCAACATGAGGTACTCACCTGTTTGGCCCCTTCAGTGTCAGGGAGAGAGATTGTAAGTTATTTTGCAAAATTTGTACAAAAGTCTCAGGATTGCTAATGATCCCAGTGGTTAGAGGTCGCTCTGATACACCCAAATTGTTCGACAGGGAGTGCTCAGTGCCTTTTGTCACCTGAAGCTAGCTCTTAAGCAGTTGCCTCGTGACAAGGAGCTTGTGGCTCTTTGTTGCACACACTATAAGGGGGCAATGAAGAAAAGGAAGCAAACCTTACAGAAACTGGCCTGGGATGCGCTCATTAAAGTGAGAGAGCTGAGAGATAGCTCACTCTTCTAGCGGGTTATAAATAGGCCTGGTTTCTCGGAGCACACAGGGCAAGCCTTATGTTATCACTTTACTGGCGAAAAATGGGTAGAATATTTTAAGGGGGTGTACAATTTTGGACTGAACAAGGGGGTCGAGGAGCAGACAGCACTTCATTAGGGAAAACGCATGTTACTTTTTCCCTTGAAGAGGTCTGTCAGGGAATCCAGGCACTATCCTGCAACAAGGCTCCGGGGCCTGATGGCATTCCTCCCGACGTTTGTCGAGACAACCTTGAGGTTTGGGGCCCAATTTCAAAATTTGTTTTAAATGCTGCAGCATGGGAGGGTGCCCTGCCATCCTGGTCCTCCGCCATTATAGTTCCTCTTTTTAAGAAAGGTAATAAGGACTACCCACGGTGGTATCATCCCATTTCTCTTAATGATGCTGTCGTGAAGGTCCAGTGTCATTTTAGACAGACTGTCATTAAGGGCAGATACAAACAAGATATTATCAGAGGCTGAGTATGGTTTTTGCGGGGGCACATAGAAGACTGACCATTATTTAAATCTCTAGCTAATAATGAATAAATATACCATGGCCCAGCCTCGAGCTTTGTTTTCAGCTTTCATGGACCTTACATCTGCCTTTGATAAGATAAATCGAAACAAGCTATAGGATTGTCTACTCTCTTTCGGCGCTGACCCTGACATTGTAACCCCATTAAAAAGCCTTCATGCCCACCCTACAGCAGCTATGAAACATTCTCGGTGGGGAGGCTCACAGGTCAGTTCAATTGCCGTAGGGATGTACATCAGGGTGCCTACTTGCGCCCTTTCTGTTCCCCTCAAACATTAACGGATTAGAACAAGATATCTCCTCAGTACAGTCCAACTGCCCTAGAGTTGAGCTGAAATCATTGCCAGTCTTGTTGTATGCAGACAACGCAGTCCTAATGGCCCGCACATCAGTGCATTTACAGGTTTTAATAGACATGTTTGCTTCTTTTATGGACGTATTGGACCTGACGCTCAACTTCACAAAATCTAATGTTTTGGAATTTGGCACTCAGTCAACTAGGTCCAAAACATTCAGGGCTGAGAGCCATATATTGGCAAAGGGTCCCAGCTTTTTCTTACCTGGGTATGCTGTTCGGTGCAAAACTGAATTGGAAGCCCCTGGTAGAGTGAAATATATGTGAGATGAATAAATCAATAGGCGCCTTAGCTAGTTATGCCCAGAGATTGGGCTCCTGGTCACCAAGTGTGCTTCTAAATCTGTTCCATTCTAAATGTCTTTCTAAGGTCTTATATTGCAGTGAAGTGTAGGGGTACACTCATGCACAAGATACAGCTTGCACAAAATACGTTTTGAAGGCAGATCCCAAGGGCGCCCCTGACCTCTCCGTCCTTCTCCGTACAAGCAAGTCAAACACATTGGTGCTTTGGTGGCTGTAAAGTCCTTATTGTGCTGGGTCAAGTTATGGTCGCGAGAGGGTCCCAGTTTATTTGTCAAATCATGGCAGATTGCTTGTCACTAAATCATGCACAACAAATCCCCAGGATTGCTTACATAAAGGTGCCTTTTACTAGTATAGGGAGGGTAGATATCTTTTTCAACCATGAATTTTTTAGTTCTTCTGAGCTTAGGCATGTAAAGAGTCTGTTCTTTAAGTACGTCCTATCTCATGGTGAACGTGTTGAGCTTACAAAACCTGCAGTGAGGGCACATTTACTAATTAAAACTGTGCAGGGTATGGAGAGTTACCTTTCTATCCTCTCTGGCAAAAAGGACTGATTCTTACTGGCCTGATTTAGGTTTAACTAGCTCTATCACCTTTTGGCCACTCCATATTGCTGGTATCAAACCAATATGAAAGGGCTGGTACCAAAAATTGCCTATGCACACACTAATACTAATAATTTACATTCGTCTCAGTACAAGAACCATGCAAAATTGTAGAACCAAAGACAGCAAATTTATAGATTCCTTGGTATCCGTGGATCTCTGGTCCGGGGACTACTAACAGTAATTGTCGTTCTTTAAAACGAGTGATTTTGATTTTAAAAAAACGGGAAACCTCACGTACGGCTGGAGCGGATAACCCCAACTCAAACAATGCGTGAGCCGCGTCTCTTCTCCCCGGGTCACCGTATTCCATGTATTGCTTCACTTTTTTGCTAGACTGCACTGAGGACACAGAAAGACTGTGAGTGTTACATTTGCAACTCTAAATTTTTCGTTTATCGACTACGGATGGTCACGGGCCCCGCCGGGTCGGAAATATCAATCAATCAATCAATCAATCAAGTCATTTATAGAGCGCACTACTCACCCGTAGGGTCTCAAGGCGCTGGGATGGGGGGGGTGCCGTTACTGCTTGAACAGCCAGGTCTTGAGCTTCTTCCTGAAGGAGAGGTGGTCTTGGGTCAGGCGCAGGTCGGTCGGGAGTGAGTTCCAGGTCTTGGCAGCCAGGTAGGAGAAGGATCTTCCTCCTGTTGTCGCTCTTCGGATGCGGGGGACGGCGGCGAGGGCGTGGCTGGTTGATCTGAGGAGGCGCGTGGGCGTGTAGAAGTTGATCCGGTTGTTGAGGTAGCTCGGGCCTTGGTCGTGTAGGGCTTTGTGCGCGTGGGTGAGGAGGCGGAAGGTGATTCTCTTGTTGACCGGGAGCCAGTGCAGATCTCTCAGGTGTCCGGAGATGTGGCTGCGTCGGGGGATGTCGAGGATGAGTCTGGCCGAGGCGTTCTGGATCCGCTGGAGTCTCTTCTGGAGCTTGGCGGTGGTTCCGGCGTAGAGGGCGTTGCCGTAGTCCAGTCAGCTGGTGACGAGGGCCTGGGTGACCGTCTTCCTCGTCTCAGTGGGGATCCACCGGAAGATCTTACGTAGCATGCGCAGGATGTTGAAGCAAGACGAGGAGACGGCGTTTACTTGTCTGGTCATGGAGAGGGAGGAGTCCAGGATGAAGCCCAGGTTGCGTGCGTGGTCCGTCGGTTTGGGTGCGGTGCCCAGGGCGGGGGGCCACCAGGAGTCGTCCCAGGCGGAGGGCGAGGAGCGACCTATACTGGGTTCACGACACATACGTAAGCCCTGAGGAGTTGCGAACACTCTGTTCCTAACGCGACGAAACACGTGTCGGCTGGTTGTGGAACGATTAAAACCATGAAAACTTAGTGTCAAGGAATCTATTAATTTGCTGTCTTTGGTTCTACAATTTTTCATTGTTCTTGTACTGAGACAAATGTAAATTATTAGTATTAGTGTGTGCATGGGCAATTTTTGGTACCAGTTATTTGTGTGTCTGTTCTGACAGACATACTTTGGAGCGGTCAGAGGGTTTTCCCGCTCGCCAGGTGCACCACATAGATATCTTAGAACCATACACAATTTGTGTACACTTTAGGCAGAGCGCCCAGTCACTTCTCTGAAAACGAATTAACCCTGTGTAGCTGAGTACAATATGAAAGGGCTCTCTATATGTGAATATTCGTCTTCACAGCACACCCTGCATTTTGTGTTCTTTTGCAAACATTTTAGCCGGACCAGGAAGCAGTTTTTGAGGCCCCTTCTGAATGATCAGAATTTCCCACAAGCCTGAGTGGCCCTTATGCATCGTCAGCTCTTACTAAACGAGCACACCCTTTTTGCAGTAACTTCCTTTCTTCAGACAGCATGGAGGTCAAGACACTCAAGGCCTGATTGATATTTTATGGATGTCTCATTCTATATTGTTTTAATGTGATATTGCTCAGTCTTTTTACTGATATTTATATATGACCCTGAATTTAATGTATTTGCTTTGTGATTTTATCTTGTATGGTTGTGACTGTGAGCAAATAAAAATTGATTGATGAAGATGGATGAAGACATACAGACCGGTATATTCATACATGAATTGGCTCTAGAGTGCATCTAGAAAGAGGTATTGGCAAGATGTTATGGGGGTTAAAATACCTCCTCTGTGTATATGATCCCTCAATATGAAGGGCGGCTCAGGATTCTGCACAAGATGTTGTGTTATGTTTTATGCAGATTAGAGTCTTTTCATTTTCTTTTTTCTCTGGTTTCTGGACATCTGCATGTGGGCACAGCCCTGATCTTCTTAGTCCTGCAATGTGCATAGCTAGATTGTTCTACCTCCGTGACTTGCTAGTTTAGGCATCATGCTTAGGCTTGGTGAATTCAAGATGGGTATAGAGTATATTTAAGTGGCATACATGGTGTCCTTTCTTAGATCTGAATTTTGGCTATAGGAAGTTATAGATGCAGAATCTCAATTGCAACATTTTGCAACATGTTTGAGTATGGATCACAGGTTCTGCTAGATTTGCTTTCCCACTGGGGCTACATTTCTCTATTTCTTAACCGGTCTCTTTATATATTTGGGAACTATGGACCTGGCAATTTGGATCTTGCCAATGGCAATCTCTGCCCACTAGGGCTATTGATGCAGCATACTGTGTAGATGCACATTCACTTACTTATGAGGATTCTCTGTCAATATGCATATTAAATGCTCATGTAAGAGCAGTGGTGTACGTCATGGCATTTGTACAAAGATAGTTCAGAAGGGTGTGATGCCGGGCTATGAGCCTGTACATGCCCACTTTGATTTATGTATTGGACTATGATTTTACTTTTAATGCAGATGAATTTTGTTTGAAATTTTTCAATTTTTGTTACGTGTTATGGTATCTTACTTACATGGGCGCTTTACCAATGTGTTACAGGCAGTTAATGAACTGACACACACCATTTAATTTACGCCTGTACACTAGACTGTGCATTCATTGTTTGTTGCACATAAATGTCTATTATCATGCAAACAGGGGTGCTTATGGATTTATCTTAATCTCATGAGCAGTAAAAGAAGCGGCAACACTTTTAATGTATAGAGGCGTTTCAAATATGGCAACCTCAATTTTGAACTATGAAATACAACATGCTAGCCCGTTTTCTATGTTTCAGCAATAATGAAGTGTATTGTGGTTTTAACCCACCTGTGATCAAGGCGTTGGGAGCGTTTGGCCAATCCTTGCACTTTCTGTGGTGATTGACACTCAAATTTCAGTGCAAACATTTTTGGAGCATGTGTATACTTTCTGCAAGCCAAGGGGAGGTGTGGTTTTCGTATACCAATTTTGGAACTAACGTACGAACAAGCACCGCTGCCACCAAAGCAGGAACACCAGTGAGGAAGTGACGATATGGGGCATTATTTGCAATATACACATATATTTTATATGTATAATTAAAAGTGTGTATTTATAAATAATTGTGCATTTGTGTGTTATGTATGTATAACTACATACATGCACACACATTCATAATATATGCACGCATTGTTGTATAACTAATAAAAACAATCAAAAATATATATATATTCAACATTTTTAATTTAATTATTTTGCCACTCCTTTGCAGCAAAGGAGCAGCAAAGGATGTAAATATGGACACAAGAGCCCTTGGGTGCAAAAAGAACATTTATTTATGTGTGTGGTGGTACCATGATTGCAGTGAACATGACTCATTGAAGAAGTATTTTATGTGATGTGTGCCACTCACATAAATAAATGCACTTTTTGCCTCAACCTGCGTCCACAATCTTTATTTCAAAAGAGCGAGCATACAATAATTTAGGTAATATTTGTTCTGAACACTTATGGGTTTCAACTGTGCATGTAGTCAACAGAGAGGTGGGGCATGTTGCCACTGCCATACTAAGAGGGAGGTTGTATGACTGGGAGGAGTGTGGCTCACTGATTAGAGCGGCAGACCCTGATGCAGAGGTCTGGCCCGGGACAGGGTTCAATTCCCGTCGCGGCAGGGTCTTGAGCTCAAATGTCTGCGGACCGATAATTCTCGGCACGGTGCCTACTCTAATCATGGGGTCCCACGCTGCAACTCTGGGCAATAGCTTGCTTAGTCTCCACACCGGCCCTAATCGCTAAGGATGCCTGGCTTCACCAGGGGGGTGCCCAGGAGTTGGGTGCCTCACAGGAACAGGCCAGGACGGGTTCCTCAGCGGTTTATTCAGCGCAGGGACACACTGGTAAGTGTAACCATGCGCTTTATAAGCTTCAGAATTATTACTGGGGGACTGGGTGGGATGTGGAGTGCACATCCAGTACATCATACACCCAAGATTGTGTTCCATGGTGAGCCCGGTTTGTGTTTGGGACGATTTTAAGGCTGTTACTAAAATATTCAGACATCAACCAAACCAAAGAGAGCCAAACAAGTCACGGCCACCAGCAGCATGACCAGGGCCCAGGCTGGCGATGGTGCTGAGAAAGATGCCTCTGCTACAGAGGTTGTTACTGCTGGTAACTGATGTTTATTATTTATTTCTTACTTTTAACCATTACCACCTCATGTGTATTATGGCATTCTGTATTTTTTATTTTCCATACTTCCTTTCATCTTCTTTAATGTTTCTTATCTCTGCATATTTCTCTGTGTTTTCTATATTCCCTGTCTCGCCAGTTGAGTTCATCCTTCCTGTAGCAGTAGCTCACCTCCTCTTTTTAGGTCTCGCCTAGGCAGCGTGCATGCGCTGCTCTAGGAGATCACCTTTAGAAATCACTCCTTTTCAAGCACACTCGTGCTTGTGCTGGCATCCACCTTGCGGTAGTGAGCAGCGGCACGCCTGCTAATTGAAAATATATGGCTCTCGCGCTGCCGCTGCTTGTTCCCGCAAGGGCGGATGCCAGCACAAGCACAAGTGCTTCAAAACTGCTGCTGATTGTTTGAGTTCCAGCAGGCAGACACAGCACACCTCCCCCACTTGGGATCAGGTTACTGAGGCCGCGTCATTAAACACAGCACGGGCGGGCATCCACGCTGAGTGGTTTCCCTGCTAATCACTGTCCATCAAATCGCCAAAAAGTGCTCTGCCTTCTGAGAGCACACGCCAGAGTCTGATAGCTTTTCCTTTTGTTCCGAGAAGGGCTTTCATAGCCGATGCTTTTTGGTGTTCTTTTCCTGTCAAAATCAAAGCCTCTGCTGTTGCCTAGGTCTTAAATGGATTGCTCATTCTGTGGAGGCTGTGATTTTGCTGGCGAATGTGTGACTGAGCTCACAGGTCAGCAAAAAGATGCGGCTAGCACATTTAAAAAGGTTTTATGCACACACCTTTGGACAGATATGAAACGTTCAATATTCTGATTCTTAGACAATTTTCCCCCGTTGCCAGAGGTAAAAACATTTTCGAGGAAGTTGGCTACCATATTAAATCATATTTCCATTCTTTCCATTTGCACGACATTCACCCACCAAGGTTTGGAAGTGCTTGACTCAGTCGGTTTCCGGTGCGAACTAACCTGGCAGACTTTTTTTTTGCAGATTTATATAGCTCAAACTCGACCTGAAGGAGCTGGCATTACACTGTGCATTACACTGTGCATTATGTTTATGAAAATGTAGCGCTTGGCAGCCCTTTAGAGCCATTAGTGGCAATGCCTGTCATAAAAAAGGCGCTGACTTTTCTGCAAAGGTTAGCGCTTTTTGGGAGGAGGAGAGGAAGGGAGATCATTAGCATGCTGAATATGTGGTGTGTTTAGACACCCTCTCTGGTCTTCCTACTCCTACAAGTTAATTCTTTTAGTGCCTCCACTTTACATGAGGGCAAAGAGAAACAAAAGGCCCACACATTGAAGGAACTCATTCAGGTACAGACTTTGCATGACGCACCTGTTATTCCACAAACTGTTTCTTGCATCCTATGTACTCTGAGATGCTACACCTGCTGGTGAACACCGAGGGACACATGGAAAACCGGACTCTAAATCTCGATCATTCCACTGCAGAGGCCCTTCTCAGCCCAGTGTAAATGTTGTGGGGTGTCATGGACAGGCACATCCTTAAGGGATCACCCAAATCCTTACCTCCGAACTCTATGGCAGCAGCACTGTTCACTGCCCCCTACTTTCCAGAGGAAAAGACCTTGGCATTCTTACTCATTCAGATTCTGGCAGTCGTTGTAAGCATCACCAATACCGCCTGGGGTAGACCTATCTGGGGCGAGAACGGTTTAGCTGATGAAGCGCCCCCTGGATCAGGAGATGAGGCTTTATGTAACTGCTTTACCCCATAGCAGAGTTATTCTATGTAAGACTGTCTTCTCCTTGTCAATCATCGAGACTTACTCCTGTGGCTGCACGCATTTATCCATTCATTCATCCTGTAAGGTAGTCTATAAATTAGTTCAGTTTTTTGGCCGCATTTGGCCTACTGTATACATGTTTCAGCACCAGCCGAACCCTCCATCCAAACCCAGGGCACTTACTATGGGTCTCACAAACTGGAGGTCTCTAGAACTAAAATAACACAAGAAAGTAATAAACCAACAAGCTGGCGCCCCAGTACTTAAGCAAACATCCCACCAGCCTGTTACACTATGTACAAATTCCACAGTGCTCTCTAGTTATACTTTAAGATCCTAGTTTCAAAGCAGTGGACCTATCTACAGATACCAGTTTACGTTCAGTGCCCTGATCATGTAATCAACACATCTGTGGGAAACTGCACCAATGTTTCTGAACAGTAACCGCCCAGCTGCACTTTCACAGCAATGCAAGTTCGGAATCTCAGCAAGCAGTTGCCTCTGAAAGCCACCCCTCACTGGGAGGCAGCTATGTATCAGTAATCCAAAATGTCAGATTGAGGGAGAGAGCAGCATCAAATTCCCCATCACTTCCTTATAGTGCAACCATTCTATTAGCAGGCAAAACCCTGTATGTTCGTCATAGGTCCTTCACACCCGATTGAGCCCCTTAGAAACATTTCCATACCTAACAAGACTTCCATAAGCTTCCACAGCCGCTGCCAACCCACGGCCTCTCCAAAAAGCAGTTGTGACAGATAGGACAGAAACACCACTCTGGATTGGTTGATGAATATGCTGGGACATCATTATGATTTGTTGTTTTCTATATAAGTCAGAACCTGGTGCACTAGTGGTCTTCAAACGTTGCAATGCTAAATCCACTCCTGAACAAAATATTTTCAATCCCAGTTATCTTCACACCTTGGTAGTGGGATTAAATGATGAACAGTATGGACAGGGTTGAAAGCTTATGAAAATGTTGGCACTGTGGGGATTGTACTCGGCACTAGTGGTGCTGGAATGGACCCTTACTCTCCTAACACTCTTATTTTACTTTCTATGTCTTCTTTTCCTCTCACTGATCCTCTAGCTCCTGTATGTGATCCTCCCAAATTCCTCTCCTACCCTCTGCCTTTGCACATCTCTCCTACCACCCACCTCACTGTGCAAATATCCTGGCACTCTCCATCTGTCTATTCGATTCCCACCTCTCCAATCTCTGTCCACGTATGCCGCCGTCCCATTTTCCTCATTGTCTTGTTTGCCCATCAGTGACAATTTCCTCAGCCAGTGTCTATCCTCTACCTTTCCCCTCCAACTCTGACCTTCTTTCTCTTCACTGTCTCCCCCCATCATCTCCCATCTCTCCTGTTATTGTTCCTTCTCCTGTCACTGGTGCCCTTCCTGTCATTGTCCATGTCAGTCTCAACCACTCTTGTCAATGCCCCCTCTCATATCACTGCTCCTCTCCCATGTGACACCTCCCCTCTTCCATCACTTCCTCTTTGTCCTATCACTGCCCCCTCTGCCATTATTGTGCCCTTCTCTTGTCCCTACCTACCTCTTCTCTCAATGCCCACCCCTCATGCTAATGCCCTCTTCTCATACAGTGTCCACCTCTTAAGGCATGGCCCACCTATCATTTAGCTGCAATACATATCAGAAGCCCAACCATCCCAGTAGAACCCACACAAGCATGTCTCCCGGGAACCTGGACCTGAACGGGCGCAAAGCAGACTCTTAAAAACCCATTCTGGAGAACCTATCCCGGTGACTCATAAATGAATGGCAGATGCTTAATAATAACTCTGTTACAACAAGCCATATTTTACTGGAGTTTTAAATGTTGGTCTATGCCTCTATGAGCTGTTCTTTTTTCAATTTAAAGCTCTTTGTTTATGTATATCAATCTTATGTACAGTGCTCAGCGCTCAGTATTCACAACAAGTAAATTGAGAAAAGGTTTTGTTGAGCAACCAGTCCACATAGTACAGGTGCAGACATGGCCATCATGGACCCCAACAGTATGTCATGTCATGTAATATTCCATGATGTCATGACAGCGCAGCGTGGCAGAATACCAATACCATAGTCCTTTCCATTCCCTTACACCCCACATAGTTTTTTCGGATCCTTTTGGAGCCATATCCCTACATTATGAAAAAGAATATTACATAAATTCGAATGGTTGGCTACTTGTTCCATTACAATTTAGACAGTAGGTAGATGACCCAATATCAGTGATTTAATCCTTTTTTGACTTGTGCAAAATAATGTGATGGTTAGAGGTATCTAAATATGTTCATTATTTTTTTGTCTAGGTACGGAAGTAATTTAGGGTGCTGTGGTCGTGGGTAGAGGAACCATCTGGTGGAGGGGGAAGAATAATTGCTAGGGCAAGTGGTAAGTTACTTTACTTTCGCAATCTTAACTCCTGCATTGTCAAGATCTTCCACCCTTTCTTCCAAGTCCTCTTGTAATCATTTTCTAAGTTATCCAGCCTTCTATGTCTCTGTCTCATGCCCAGTACCCACTCAACTACAATTTACCTCATTCATTCTCTCCCAGCCCGCCCATAAATTGCAATCCTGCCTCTGCATGTGCAGCATTTTATCCATTACTTGAGCCTAAGTGGCTACTTTTATGGCTTCCATTACAGTTATGTTTTCTACCTCCCATTAACCTTGCAGCTAAGCTTGCTAGTTTATGACACCGTACAAATCTATAGTCAACCACAAACTTAACTCAAGGCTTGATGTTTCATTATAACACATCTACCCTCAAATGTCACTTACTTGCCCAATAGCCATGGGAAAAGTAGTTGTAGAGCACTACTTTGGGTGTAGGTTGTAGTGGGAAACTCAGTCTGTAGTTGGAATCATGGTGGGACTTAGGAGGAAGTAGTAAGCATCAGAGCGAACAGGACCATTGAAATTCATGGTAACACACCACTAGCTCTCCCTAAAAAACAAGCTGCCCATCAGGATTTCTACATTAACGCTGCATGTTATAGTCAAGTAAATTGTGAAGCATTATTTTAATGTGCTCAATTAATTAATGGATTCTTCATTAATTAACACACATTAAGTGTGTGTTGCATGTGTCACCACATAAAAATCATTTTAACTTTTCAGCTTTCTTAGTATAAAAAAATATGTTTTTGTTTAAGGTGGTGATAATAGATTAATTCATGTCATGCACTTCTACTGCATTATAGGAAGTGTGTTTGGGAAAATACTTTGCCCTCTGACCGAGAATAAATAAAAAAAATGGCGCTAAGGGAACAGTGATATTATGGTACTGTACAGCAAACTAGTGTTTGCATTGAGTACACAGTTAATGTTCTTCTTTCCTTTTCACTCTGAATCATATAGCTACTCCTGCTGGAGTACCTGTCCCCAAGTCAAAGTCCCGGCGGGAGTGAGCTGCTTGGCTGCACATCTAGAAAATGCAGGTAATTGTAGTGGAGTGCTGCCAGCTGGTGGTGCTTGAGAAGGAGGAGACAGCCACTGCTGACTACCCCTGCCAGCCCGAGGGGTATCGGCAATGAAATCTTTGCCACCTCAGGCAGCTGAGGTACCCAGCCACCCAAGCCACCCGCTTCAACCACCACAACATATTCTGCCTTCCTTCATCAAAGCACACGTGACCTGCAGGAGATTAAGCATGACCAGCATCTTTTGCATCAGGAAGAGGCTGTTGAGGCCTATTTGTTGTAGGGCGGTCTCAGGTTTATTGCAGGAGGGGAGGGTGGGAAGGACAGTTTGGCACAGGGTATTTTGGGACTTTTTGAGGTTTGGATTAGGGAGTGGGTTTGTTGTGGGAGGAGAGGGTGGGAAGGACAATCAAGATAGAGTCTTTTTGTGTTTTTTGGGTTTGGGTGAGGGGGGCAGGCCTCTTGTGGGAGGAGAGAGTGGGACTTTTATATTGTTTTGTTAATTAAATGGGTGTGGTTCTTATTGTCTTCACAAAACATTGGCTAGCTAGGCACAAAATAATTGCCCCATCCAATAAGTTCTTGTCAGACCATAAAGGTATTGCCCACCTCCAGAGGTTAACTGTCCCAGATGCAAGATGGAATACAATTTAAAGTAGAGGAGAGGCGATCCTACCCTAGAGTCTCTTATATACACAAAGTCAATTCATGGCTTCGTAAATATAAATGATTCCAGAAATGTTCCCTTGCCAGGCACATTGGGTATCCAGGTAGTCTTAGACCATTTTATGAATGCACCTCTGCACTCGACTTAAGCCCTGCTGAATGAAATCAACCCAGTGCAAAGGTTGGCAATGAACTTGAAGCAATTGTTGCTGGGGGTTTTGGAGTAGCTGGCGATGCAGCTAGCTGCCGTTACCTCAGAAACTGTGAGTCAACAGCACCACCCTGTGTGGAGGTTGAGGGCTGCACTTCAGAACTTCCAGCCTGGCCTCAAATTTACAGTTAATCTTCTTCATCACTTGCTTTAGTGACAATCCAAGACTAGTAAACTAAGGTATCCATTTTAGTAAAAGGAATGAAAGTGGCTTGTGTATTATGGATCAAGTATCATGGCACTGATAAAGTCATTGGAGTACAGAATCCTGTTTTGAAGCCTTTGATGTGTTCAAGCCAATAATTAAGCTATCCACCAAAGAACCTGCTACTTAATTACCATTGGTGGTGAACATTTGTTCCACCTTTTTCAGCTGATCCTTTAGCAGATGCAACAACGGGAGTGCTTGACTCATCTAGCAATCTCAAAAGGAAGTAGCCTTTGTATCAAGCACTCTAGTATCTCCCATTTGTCCACCTCCATTGTCATGAATTTGGCTGTTGAATTACATAGTCATAGAAGGATTTGTGCTACTCAAATAGGCGTTTCAGAATGTATTTGGTTGAGTTCCAACGTGATATCACCTCCTGTATGAGGGATTTTATGGAGAGTTTATTTGCACACTGAAGGTTCCTCAACTGCTTCTGGGCTTTGAATGATAACTGAAAAGAATGCATTTTCTTCAGCAGGTGACCAGCATATTGCTTACTACCTCTTCTGTGTTGATGAAGACCTGCACAATTAGGTTGATGAAATGCACTAAACACAGAACGCTGAAATATTCACCCTCTGCGATGACTTTGACTATATTACTGCTTTGGTCAGTGGTAACAAATTCAATTGTGAGACCTTTGGGTTTAGGCCATATGTAGACCCTGGATTTAAACTCTTCCAAAATGTTAGTAGCTATATGTGTTTTCTCCATGGAGAAGATTTCTACTGTTGCATACTGCCATATGCCCTGAGATGCATCATTAGAGGTGAGACCAACAGCTAGCCCTTTGCGTAACTCAGAGGAAGGAGATCCAAAGTGTAGTGATGCCCATGTAATCTGTTGCTTGACAACTGGTCCACATGAGCACTGTGAGGTGGATGGATTGAATAGTGCTCTACTTCATAGTGTTGCCACCAATGGTAGCACTTCATGATGCAGCGCTGGCAAAGCCACTCCGGCAAAATAGGCCCTGCTGAGAACCTTCCATTTTGGGAAAATTCCAGAAAGCTCACTCTTCCATAAAAGAAAAAGGGAGGTGGTCAAGCTCCAATATTTTAAACGGATTCCCATCGTAGAAACAGGATTTTTCATGGTTCTGATGGTACAGTGACTCCTTAGTAAAAGCAGTCTTGAAAGAAGGCTGTTTTTCTTGTGGCACTACTGCCATGATTGACACACTCTACCAGCAGCAGGTTGGATACCTGGGCAATTTGGGTTAGAAGTCACTGTATCCTTCTCTGCAACTTGTAAAATGTAAAGGCTGCAGAGAGTGAGGATGGTATTCAATTGGAGAGACATACAGGCCTGCTTTGCATGATATTGCTGTTGTCATTATCATCTTCTTTCTCCTGACCATCTTTTTCTATCACTACAACTGCTGCTTCTCTCTCACCACCGCCACCAGCTATGTTTTTAGGTGCTCTTCCCACATGATTAAGTGTTATTTTTTCAAATAGGACTTCTTGTACCATGGTGCCCTCTTAGATTACCATGAAAACCTTTCCAGTGGTAAGCGGAGCATATTGTAATGTAATCCTCATGTTGTCAAGCATAAAGAAGTCCCAAACTGGGTTGGAGAGCTTTCTTATGGTCCCAAATCCAGAAGAACTGGAGGCAATTCTTGGTGGGTGTATCTCAACTAGGGTGCCGTGGTGAGCAAAATAACGATGGATTAAACCCAGAATCTGTGACTGGGGTTCAATGTTTTGCCAATGTGCAACATTCCGTCCATCATATTGTGTGTTTGGTTGATTGCCTTCCCATAGGGGGTGATGTGACTGTGGTAGTAGCGGAGGTAGTGGTGGGGGCTTAGGGTTATGGGGCCCTGCAAATATGGGAGGCAGCAGTGTTGGTGGAACCTCATGCCTCTGCGCAGGTTTAATAGAGATGATCTGTGACTCCCCTGCACCAATCTCCATATGGATAATCACTTGCTCGTTATTATCATCATCATCACTGTCTGCCTCACTTGCAAGGTTTTCAGGAAACTTCCTTTTCCCTGGTCTCTCTGACTCGGCTGGGGTCCAATCCATGTGAATATAATTAGAAGGGGGCTTGGAAAAGATGGAGAAGTGTTCTTTCTTTTCCTTGCTCACAATTGTAAAACCGTAGGAGGAAAAGCAGTCCCTCAACAACATCTTACTCTGCAGGAACCTCAACCTCCTGTACTGCAACCAATGCCGAAAGCTCTGTTATTATTATTATGGCCTGCATCTCTTGTTGTCAATGTTCCTGTGAGAATTCGATTTACAAGTGAGACAATTTGATTTCAGATTTATTGATCTCCATGACTGCAGTCACCTCAGCGCTAACATATATGGCCTTAGGTGTTGGTGGTGGTGTTGCCATTGATACAAGAGACATTCTCTCAGCCTCTTTTTTTGGGAGGAGATGCAACAGGTACATCATGTTTCCTGAAAAAGAATTCCATGGCAGTGGTGGAAACTGGATTCTTCTCCTCCCTGCTTGCTGCTTTCTTTACAGGAACCTCCTTCTTATATATTAAATACTTTCCGCTGTCCCACCAGGGACCATGAGGACTGTACAAGAGCCGGGGGGGGGGGGAGGGGGCAAGTAAAAATTGATAAAGATACATTAAATAAATGCTGGTGCCCACACAGGGCCCATGGAGACTCTGTGGGATGGGATGCATGGGGATGTAGGTAAAAACTGGAAGAAAAAAATAAATTAAATAATTGCTTCAACCCCTCCAAGGCCCATGGGAACTATATGAGAGGCAGGAATATATATATATATATATATATATGAGCTTACGATTGAAAGCACGTGGATACACGGATAAGATTTTACAACAGGCTATCGATAAAGCTAAATTAAGATCAAGAGATAGTGTTTTCAAAACAAGCAGTCCGGCGGGCATTGTAGTAGAAATATCTGAAACTACAGTTAATTCTACATCTATCAATATATGTCCTCGATTAATAACTACTTTTAGTAGCGAGGAAAGGCAACTAAAAGCTATTGTAAAGAAAAATTGGCCCATTGTTTTATCAGATTCAGTACTTAACGGCAAACTTCCGGAAAATCCTGTTATTACATTCAGACGAGCCAGGAACATGAGTTCTGATTTGGATCAAGCAGCCCCAGAAATGAAGCAAAAATTGTCCTGGCTACAACCTGTGAATGGTTTTCGGAAATGTAGTACCTGCCGGGCTTGTAAATTTGGTCTCAACGCTACACATTACTCCACACCTTTTAGCACACTGGAAGTTCCCATCAGAGGAAACTATAATTGTAAAACTGAATTTACCGTGTACGTTCTAACATGCACCTGTGGTTTATATTACATCGGTAGCACCAAATCACAGGTGCATGTTAGAATCTTGCAGTATTTGAGAGCCATATTACATAATGATCCGGCATATCCGGTGGCCCGGCACTTTAGGAGTGTCCACAAGAATGATGTGGCCTGTCTGAAATATTTTGTTGTTGGCGCAATCCCTAAATTGAGGAGAGGAGGGAATCGTAGGCGTTTGCTTAGACAACTTGAGACCAAAATGATTTTAGAATTTGATAGTAAATGGCCCAATGGATTAAATAATACTGAGGAAATGCATAGTTTTTTGTAAATTAAATTTATGCGATTAAATGAGACTGCTGTTTTTAATAATTTGAGCTTTTTTATGAGTCTTTTCCTTGAAATATTTATCTCTTATCTTTTAGAAAGAATTGACAACCAGTTATATATATACACAATTCATTAAAATAGATTGCCAATATATAAGTTCCTTAATATTGGAGTTGATTAAATTGCACTTGCATATGTATTGTAGAGATATATATTATTATTCTTGAAAGATCAATAAGAGATAATTAGCTGAAAAATCGTATGTAGGACCATTCAAATGAGTTAACTACTTCTGTAGTTCGTGTTCATATGTATATATTAAGTGTTTTTGATACTGTTTTTTTATATGAATGAAATAAATGAAATTGTACATAATTTTTGTATATATTTATATTCAGTCTATTTATCCTCTATCCCTTCCCCTTTTCTTAGCACTATTTATACTGTTGTAATGGATTTTAAAAAGGCTATTTATATGAATTTTAGCAAATTTCCATTTCAGGGCTCTGAAGTGGAGTAATATTATGAATATTGATATGCTTCATGAATAGGACAGTTTGGTGGCACTTTATAAACATGTCTTCTTTCTCGCATTTTGCACAGCTTTTGGCACTTTAACATTTGTTGCTGCTTTGCTAGTTTTGCACAAATTAATTGTATATCATATTTTGCACATAATATATTTCAAACCATGTCGAAAAAAATGATAGGTTAATAATATGTGTTATGATGCAGTATCCTCCTTTATTATATGTATTTATGCAGATAGATGTACCTTTTCTTTTCGGGATACCAGCATGCAAAGACATATACCACATGTGGTTTGAAACTTGATTTCTTGCGTTTTTTAATTAATGTGGAGAAAAAAACATGTTTAAAAATGCAATTTTATGAATTATTTGGAAAGAACAAAAAATAAGTGAATAACATGAGTTAAAAGTATTTCTTCACTGTTTATGATCATGTACTTAATGACATCACTATTGGGGGTGAGCACTACTATGCATATAAAAAAGCGACAAACTTTATTGACACTTGAAGTGTGAACAAGGGCACTTGTAGCCCGAAACGCGTAGCTGTTTCTGTTGTGGAAATACATTTTCGTACCTGAGCCTGTGGTCCGTCTCCTTCTTCGTCGGTGTTGCAGGACTGCTTGCCGGAGGTAGTGTGGAGTTCGTCTGTGAATATATATATATATATTGACGAACCTTAACTGCGAAACGCGTCTGTCGGGGGTGAAGGGGGTTTGGAGACCAAATAAACTTTAAACATCTTTACACCGGAGTGCTGGCCGTTTTTATCTGACGAGGACTGGTTGGATTGTGTGTTTGCATATATATATATATATATATATATATATATATATATATATATATATATATACATGTTTATTTGTTTTTTTTCACTGAAAAACCCCCACAGGTTTTAGGGGTGTTATAGTTAGTTGGACATTTCACTCGTACAAAACCATTGAAATTCCCCCGTTATAGTTATGTACTAACTATAACTCACGCGCCCACAATCCACTGCTGATGATGTCACATATTACATCATTCATGACATGGTCAGTGACATCACTGATGACATCTCAAATGACATCACTGATGAAATCATCCAGTGAATGTGGTTTGCTTCAATATTTAAATAAGTATTATATATATAGCAACCTGCCTTGAAGTCTGAATTGATGTATAAGTGTCTGAATGGAGAATTTAGTAGCAGAGTGAATGACCATCTAAGTAATTAATTTAAAGTGTCTCACTAAATATATGAGATAGTGATAAAAAATGTGTGAATAACTGTATCACTCTATCTCTTGATGTGTAAAGTACTACATAAGTTGGTTACTAGGTATGTGAAAGTGTATATTAGTTATGAATTAGTGAAGTAATTATTTGTATGTAATAGTGAATGAATGTGTGCGTGGTTGGGTGGGAGGTGTGTGACTGTCCAAAGATGCGTAAATAATTGATTTAGTAGGTATATGAGATTAAGACTGTATGTTGAAACAGTTGTTTGGGTGAGTGAATCTCTTTATGGGTGTGATGATGAGTAAATATATTTCTCAATAATACATGTCCAACAAACTAGAAATAGAAAAGGCAGTGTATGTGACAGTTGTTGTATATAAAAAAGTATACATAAGACTCAGTGATTGTATGAGTGTCATATGCATAACTGTATACTTGTAATAGTGATTTTATAACACACTAAGTATGAGTTACTATCTACATGAATAAATAAAGTGGTCTTTGTGTAAGTGTGTACCTTAGTAAATAAAAGTATGATCACTTGTTTCCATAAGTGAGTAGCATAACTGAATAACTGGATATGATGTAAGCTGGTGTGTAATGTTGATGTAGGTGTATAAATATATTTAATAGTGTTGTGTTGATCTTTGTTGCCATGTATGAGTGAATCTATAGGTGAGTGATTAGATGTATATGTAGATCTAGGAATCACTAATTGGCTTTTTAGAAACTTGTATTAGTGTGTCAATGCTTTAAAGTATGGTACTTCATATTTTATAATGAGTGTTAAAAAGTTATACTAGTAAATGATCAAATGTATCAGATTGTCACATGGATGATCTCATCAGTGATGTCATTTGAGATGTCATCAGTGATGTCACTGACCATGTCATGAATGATGTAATATGTGAAATCATCAGCAGTGGATAGCGGGCGCGTGAGTTATAGTTAGTACAACTAACAATAACAGGGGAATTTCAATGGTTTTGTACCAGTGAAATGTCCAACTAACTATAACACCCCTGAAACCTGTGTTTTTTTCTGTGAGATTCTGAGGTTTATTAAATGTTAATTCCTAACTATAACATGTGTGAAACCTATGTTTTTTATATATATATTCCAAAACACAAGCACCAGACTTGGAGAGCCACACACCTTGTTCGTTGCTTTTATTCCTGCAAGACAGCTCTGCTTCAAACCAAGAAACGCTCTGAAATTCAATTGCCTATATTTTCAATCCTTACGCGTTACGAGCACCATGCCCCCTTGATCACAGGTGTTTGGCAAATGTGGACAACACAGAATACCGTCTCTCTACTTGTAGTCCCGCCCAGTGGGGGTATCCGCACATTGCATTCTGGTAAGTAGAGTTCCTGTAAAAAGAAAAGTCTTTATGTGATACGACTGTAAGTTCCACATTACACAATTTTTAAATGCCTAAGTAGGTTTCCATTGCAATCCAAGGTTGGGGCAGAGCTGTATTACTCCTTACGTGCAGAAAGCTACAAGGCTCCATATCGCGTTGTTCAGTAACTCGCTGGACACTGCTTCTTGCGCAGGGGAGCTCTCCGCGACCGTGGAAGGCCGCAATTAGATTCCAAAACACAAGCACCAGACTTGGAGAGCCCAACACCTTGTTAGTTGCTTTTATTCCTGCAAGGCAGCTCTGCTTCAAACCAAGAAACGCTCTGAAATTCAATTGCCAATATTTTCAATCCTTACGCATTTCGAGCGCCATGTGCCCTTGATCACAGGTGTTTGGCAAATGTGGACAACACAGAATACCGACTCTCTACTTGTAGTCCCGCCCA
The DNA here is from genome assembly GCF_964261635.1 of Lissotriton helveticus. Lineage (NCBI taxonomy): Eukaryota > Metazoa > Chordata > Amphibia > Caudata > Salamandridae > Lissotriton > Lissotriton helveticus. The sequence continues at coordinate 488,832,359 of NC_136069.1, forward strand.
GTGGGCGTATCCGCACATTGTATTCTGGTAAGTAGAGTTCCTGTAAAAAGAATTGTCTTTATGTGATACGGCTGTAAATTCCACATTACACAATTTTTAAATGCCTAAGTAGGTTTCCATTGCAATCTGAGTTTGGGGCACAGCTGTATTACTCCTTACGTGCAGAAAGCTACTAGGCTCCATATTGCGTTGTTCAGTAACTCGCTGGACACTGCTTCTTGCGCAGGGGAGCTCTCCGCGACCCTGGAAGGCCACAATTAGATTCCAAAACACAAGCACCAGACTTGGAGAGCCACACACCTTGTTTGTTGCTTTTATTCCTGAAAGGCAGCTCTGCTTCAAACCAAGAAACGCTCTGAAATTCAATTGCCAATATTTTCAATCCTTACGCGTTTCGAGCGCCATGTGCCCTTGATCACAGGTGTTTGGAAAATGTAAACAACACAGAATACTGTCTCTCTACTTGTAGTCCCGCCCAGTGGGCATATCCGCACATTGCATTCTGGTAAGTAGAGTTCCTGTAAAAAGAAAAGTCTTTATGTGATACGGCTGTAAGTTCCACATTACACAATTTTAAATGCCTAAGTAGGTTTACATTGCAATCCGAGGTTGGGGCAGAGCTGTATTACTCCTTATGTGCAGAAAGCTACAAGGCTTTGATAAAGTGATTGGAGGTTTGGTGCATGAGGATCAAAAGGCCTTCATTAGGGTGTGGCAGCTACATGAGTTGACACATTGGCTGGTGGGTGAAGTAGATATGGCAACAGTATGAAAACTTCCATAAGCTGTCTAAACGTTTGGTGCTGATAGCATGTGCCTGGGTAAGCTGACCATATTTAAACACAGTGCTTAGGCATAACGATTTGGGTGGGAAATTCTACAGAGCATTTTGGTTAATATACAGAGAGCCAGTGGTAAGTATTGCTTTGAATGGATGGCTGACTAGTCATGTTAAAATAAGAAGAGGTACTAATCAGTGATGCCTGTTGTGGCCCAACATGTATATAGAGCCACTGACAAGAAGGATGACAGAGAGCCCATGCATTGGCTCTTTTGACTTTTGCATACAATGGATGGGAAAGGAAGGTTGTGTTATACGCAGGTGACTTGATGGTATATACCTAAAATACAGAGGGCTCATACCCCACCATACAGCAGACAATGGAGAGAGTTGGTGAAGTTTAATGCTACCCGGTGAATAATAGGCCTGGGCGGTAGATTCCGTTCCACTCGAGGAATTTGCAGCATTTGGGTATTTTTGCGTTCCACGGAGAATGCAGTTTTGCCAAAAATTCTGAGATCGCAGCTTTGCAGAATTTTTTGCTTGTTTGCGCTTTGAAAATGCGTGTTTGTGAGATATTTCTCCCCGAGCACGCAAACAGCGTTTGCAAACAGGAAAAAAGCATCGCCAACGGGCGGAACAAGCAATTCCGCGTGTTCACAGTGTAATTGTACTCATCTCCATAATCAACTAAAAAAGTTAATGGTTACAATAAAAATAATGCAGAGACATCTTGCTCATGAAGCCCAGTCCGACCACTATAAATTGGATTAAAGTCAAAACTCTAAACCTTGTGCTACAGGCTCTCTTAAGAAACTAGTCCTCCTGCCTAGTCAATCTGAAGACGCCTTACCAGCAGACCAGAACCATACGTTGGCTTCTGTTAATAGATTACATGTACCCAACAATATGTTGTGAAGCAGAACATTAAGGACCTGAGTCACAAAGCTAGCTTACACTTCTGCGAAATTCACACTTTTGAGTAAGTTTACAACTTTTTGGCTATTCATAAAATCTGAGTGTAAATTTGCTCCATGAGTGTAACTCATATGTCTCTACCAAACGCAAGGGTATGGGGGCAATATAGTTTTGAGTAATTTAGGCGCATATTATCAAGACAGACGATAAAATTATCGCTGTTTTAGCGGCAGAAAACTGCTGCTAAAATGGCGATAATGGGCTTGATAATATGCTCTATGGAATTCCAATTGAAGCCCATGTTAAATGTGAAGGACATCTAACATGGGCTTCAATTGGAATTCCATAGAGCATATTATCAAGCCATTATCGCCGTTTTAGCGGCAGTTTTCTGCCCATAGGCATTTTGCTTTGCAGATCGATTATATAACGCGACTCAAGTCGCCTGAGTTTTTGTAATCTGTCACCCCCTCTCACACTGAAGGGGACAGAGTCTAGACAGAAGTATGTTAACAGATCCCTGTTGCGTGCATGCTCTTTATCAAAATGTCTAGCTACAGGATAACTCACATCTGCATTCTGGATCGCTCTTTGGTGCTCTAAAATCCTCAATTTCACTGGGTTTATTGTGCTCCCAACATACCTTCTACCACAAGGACAAGTCAGGCAATACACAGCGTATGGCGTGGAGCAGGTAAGAAATGTTTGTATTTTCCTAGGTTGTTTTACTCCTGGCACCATATATTGTACAGTGTGCTTACTCCCTTTACACGCCTTGCAGCGACCACAAGGGAAAAAACCTTTCATGGGTTCTGACTTTGGTTTGGGTTTGAACTCTTCATGGTGACTATGCACTAAATAATCTTTCAATGCTCTTGCTTTCCTAAAAGTCACCAAAGGGTAAGAGGGTAAGTCCTTCTTTATGACATTATCTGTCATCAGGATGTTCCAATGCTTGCGCATAATGCGTTTAAGATCTTCAGCATTACTGGAGTAGGTCGTTATAAGTCTAAACGTCCCCCCATCAGTTTTAGCTCTTTTGTCTTTTTTATCTTCTAGCAGTACTTTCCTTTCTAAATTGGAAACCTTACTCAAAGCCTGCCTGAGTACCCCATCTTTGTACCCTCTTGCTTTGAACCTTTGCATGCTGCCACTAACCGCTTTACGGAACTCCTGTTCATTTGTGTTATTCCTCTTGATGCGGAGTAGTTCTCCATATGGTATACTATTAACTAAACTCTTTGGGTGGCTGATGGTCGTAAATATAGTAGAATTCCCAGCCGTCGCCTTTCTAAAGAGTCTAGTTTGCAAACTGCCATTCTCCACAAACACTGTCAAGTCAAGATAATTGACTTCAATTTTACTCACTTCTCCTGAGAACTTTAAATTATTGTGATTAGTGTTCAGTACTTCCATATATTCTCTAGCCAATTCGACTGATCCTTCCATAATTATAAAAAGGTCGTCGATATACCGGTACCAGCATTTCACAAGATCATTCCATTTTTTGTTAACAGGTGACCAGGCCACCTGCTCCTCCCACCACCCCACGAATAAATTTGCGAAGCTGGGGGCGGAGCAAGTACCCATCGCCACTCCCGTAAGCTGTTTAAATAAGTCCTTACCAAAGAGAAAAATATTGTTATTCAGGCAGAATCGCAAGAATTCGAGCAGCATCTTATTATGCTCGTAATATTTCACTGGTCTACTTTCTAGAAACCATGAAATAGCTAACAGCCCTTCTTCGTGTGCAATGCACGTGTATAGGCTGGTAATGTCAATAACCATCATAGTATACCCATCACACCAATTAATGCTTTCAATACAGTTCAAAAAATGTTTAGTGTCCTTCAAATATGAATTCAGTTTGACAACATGTGGAGAAAGAAAAGAGTCTATATATATAGACAAATGTTCAGTGAGGCTACCTTGGGAAGCTACAATGGGCCTACCAGGGGGATTCAGTAGATCCTTATGTACCTTAGGTAGGTAATAAAAAGTAGGAGTTACTGGATTCAGGCATCTCAAAAATAGATGTTCATCGCAATTCAGCATGTCTCTATTGTACCACTTAAGAATCATGTCGTGGTATTCCTTGATACTAGTATTGTACACCTGTTCCGTAACTTTAGTGTATGTGGTAAGGTCGTTAAGCTGGCGTAACGCTTCTTGTTCATACTGTGACTTAGTGAGCAAAACAATATTTCCTCCTTTATCCGAGGGTTTGCACACTAAAGATGAATCCTCACATAACTTTTTAAGTGCCTGATGTTGTTTATTAGTAAAGTTCTGATTCTCATATTTATATTTCATAGTACTCCTTAAGTTTCGTAGGTCTTGAATAACAGCCTCAGAGAAAGTGTCAATAGCATCTGCCCCCATTACCGGCATGAAAGTAGAGGTAGGTTTGAAAGTCGTAGCACCACCTTTCTGCTGCACTTCCATATCCATAACCAACTGTGTGTTCCTTAAATTAGAAACTTCGTCATCGTCAACCTCCATCCTTAGTTCTTCTAGAGATCTCATGCCAACTAGATCTCTACAGGTCAATATGTCATCCTCTGTGTTGCCAACAGCCGTTGGTTTCACCGGTGGGGGTTTCAATTTAAAGTATTTATACAATTTTAATATACGGGTAAACTTAAAAAGATCAATCCGTGTCTGTGTAAACTCCAAGTTTTTTTGGGGGCAGAATGTGAGTCCAAGTTTGAGGATACTTAGCTCTTCATCTGTCAAGATTTTAGGTGTCAAATTGACTATAGTTAATTTATCTGTAGCTTCTACAACTTCTTCTTGTAGAAGTTCTTCCTGCTCCTGGTTAAGGGTGGCGAGCCTACGATGTTTCCGGCTCTAGCCCCCCCTCCTCGTCTTCCTCTTGGTCCTCTTTTTTCTGGAGGTTTGCCCCTTCCCCCCTGGAGTTGTTGTTTCCGCATCACATGATACTCCTCGTGAAAAGCCGACGATTCTGATAGGCCATCTTGTCCATCTTCACTAGACACTTCGTCCCCCGTGACTGAAGATTCCGAGGTTTCTGGAACTGCAACTGTTGCTACCGGTTGCTTCTTCTTCTTTTTCAATTCCTTTCTGGGGTTGTCATATTTCTTCGAGAAGGTAAGCACTCTTCCTATGCTTTAGTCTCTCTCATCTCTTTCGAATTTTTCTTCTTTTCTTAGCTTTATCTTTTCTTCATATTTCTTTAATCGTTTCTTCATTGCTTCTCGTTTTTCTTCTAGTTTCAGTTGGTCGTCTTCCTTTGCTAGGTCATGTTCAATATCTTTAATTTGTACCAATGCCTTATCTCTGTCACTCCAGGCAAAACGCACCAGTATCACAAGACTCCCCTTACATGATTGGGCAGTGTGTTCAGCCCATGCATCCAATAGTAAGGGGTCCGGATTTTCATAGGCCGGTATCGTGCAAATCCTAAGTCCTCTCGGTACACGATCGACATCAATATAGTTCTGGAGAGAGGTGGCCTCCCACCATTTTCTACATTCTCTCTCATATAGACGTTCCAATGTCAGCAATTTAGCATTCAAATCTGTTGCGTTTTTATTTAAAGTTTCCGGTGCTTCTCCCTTTGCACCATCAGTCTTATTTTTGTTCTTGAACATGCCTTGCTCAGCTTTGCGCCGTTCCGTTTCACAGAACATTACTCCTACTCGTAGTCACAGCCGCAACTACGGTATCAATGAAGTGAACCCTGACGCCAGCAACAATCTGACAGTTCGTATATTGGTAACAATCGGAGATTCCCTTACCCAGGTTGCCTTCAATCGCCACACTTTCTTGATCCTTCCGGAAGGCGATGGGCTCCATGTGGGACTCCGTTGATAAATCCTAAAATTGCAAATGTTGCGGTGCGACTGGAATTAGTATCCACGCTCCACTTGCACCTGCCTGTCGCACTCAAAGGCTGGTGCTGCTTGTCGGGGGTGCACCCGACATCAATATCCGCTCCAGGAACACCTCACCGCACTCATGCGAGAATCAGGAAGCAGCACTCACAGGGTAAATTCACTGTTAGTTTATTCTCAAAATAACGCGCTTTTGGCACACGGCCTTCCTCAGTAATGAAACGAAGAGCGAGGCAACACTTTCCATTTTAAAACCATCACGTGTCTAATCGCATCAACATCAAGATAGGACTCAATGACAGAATATTGCCCGCCATCTTGTAATGGGTCTGTATCTATGTTACAATATTATACATTGAATGAAGCAGTGAATCGCCCAAGATAATTTATAAATACCTATCGATTCATTCAATTACACAGTAGCTCGAGGAATTATACCATAAGCATAACGTCCTCACGATATCCATATGTTTATACAGTATCTCCACTGCTAACATCAGACCCGCACCAGCGGTGCTGTTATACAGCCCTGTATGGGCTGGTAGCTCTCACAATTTAAAAAAAGAACGTGATGGTTCACTACATCGACCAACCAATTGTATCACATGTTCAATAATATATATTGTTCGACAGTTCATCATAGAAAAAATATATATAAAAATTATACACAAAATTGTATATAAAAATTATATATAAGAATTTTATATAAGAAGAAGCAATAAATGGTCAAACATCCTAAATCATATATTACATTACAGTCATATTAAATGAACAGCCATAAACTAACAGTGAATTTACCCTGTGAGTGCTGCTTCCTGATTCTCGCACGAGTGCGGTGAGGGGTTCCTGGAGCGGATATTGATGTCGGGTGCACCCCCGACAAGCAGCACCAGCCTTTGAGTGCGACAGGCAGGTGCAAGTGGAGCGTGGATATATATATATTCACTGAAAAAACCATAGGTTATAGACCATATATAGTTAGGAATTAGCATTTACAAAACCTTGAAAATTCACTGAAAAAACCATAGGTTATACACCATATATAGTTAGGAATTAGCATTTAAAAAACCTTATTTTACTCACACAAAACCATTGAAATTCCATATATAGTTAGTTGTACTAACTATATATCGCGCACCCGCAATCCACTGCTGATCATGTCACATATTACATCATTCATGACATGGTCAGTGACATCACTGATGACATCACTGATGACATCTCAAATGACATCACTGATGACATCACTGATGACATCTCAAATGACATCACTGATGACATCACTGATGACAACATCCAGTGACTGTATTTTTCTGTAAAGTTAAAATATGTCTTACATATTTAAGAATGAGTGGATGTATAAATGTCTGGATGAAGGATTTAGTAGGTGCATGACTGACTGTATGAGTGAGTGATTAAATGTGTCTCACTGAGTGCATGGGTTAGTGACTAAACTGTCTCAATTTGTGCATCATTATGTCTGTTGTTCTATAAACTGCTGCATGTGTTGATCATTAGCTATATGATTAACTATATGGGTTATTGATTGGTTGCCCACGTATTTGTATGGGAGACTGAGAGTGTGTATGGGTGGCTGGGAGGTGTATGACTCTGTGCATAGATGTGTGAGCAGTTGATTCACTAGATGTATGGGTTCAAAAGTGCATGTGGAAACAGCTGTATGGGCGGTTGACTGTGTGCATGAGTGTATTGGTGAGTGAATGGATATCTCAGTGCTACATGTCAAAGTAAGTACATATGTAAAACACAGTACATGTGAGAGTTGACATATATAAATAACTGTGCAAAAGAGCCAGTGAATGTGTGAGTGGCTGTATGGATCATTGTGAACTTGTATCAGGGATTGTATAAGAGAGTAAATATGTGTTAGTATATGTTTGAATAAGTAAGGTGTGTATAACTGTATAGTTGAGGAAATGGAGGTGTGATTGATTCTTTGCATGACTGACTAGGTGTGTGAGTAACTCCATGGATGAGTGACAGTCTGTGAGTGTCTGTTTACACTGAGTGTATCTAAGGTTATATTAGAGTCTGAAGAGCTTCATCGTATTATCACATGAATGATGTCATCAGTGATGTGATCAGTAATGTCAAATGAGATGTCATCAGTGATGTCATCAGTGATGTCATTTGAGATGTCATCAGTGATGTCATCAGTGATGTCATTTGAGATGTCATCAGTGATGTCATCAGTGATGTCACTGACCATGTCATGAATGATGTAATATGTGACATGATCAGCAGTGGATTGCGGGTGCGCGATATATAGTTAGTACAACTAACTATATATGGAATTTCAATGGATTTGTGTGAGTAAAGTAAGGTTTTTTAAATGCTAATTCCTAACTATATATGGTGTATAACCTATGGTTTTTTCAGTGAATTTTCAAGGTTTTGTAAATGCTAATTCCTAACTATATATGGTCTATAACCTATGGTTTTTTCAGTGAATTTCATTGGTTTTTTAAAAGCTAATATCTATAGCTGTAAAATGTATTCTTCTTTAAATCCAAAAATATATTTTATATGTTTATTAATAATTTTTTTTAAAATATTTTTTTTGTTTCGCTCCCGGTCCGCGAACCGGAAAGCTTTCCGTTAGCTCAAATTGATGCCGCGACCAGGTCCGCGAACCGGTAAGAAATCAACATCGTGACGCGTCGCGAAAGCGCGACGTATCGCGTTGCCGCGTAAGGCGTCTTATGACGTACCGCGTTAGCGCACCCGGAAGTGCCCCGGGGCGCGGACCGAGGCGCGAAACGCAGCTCCCCGGAAGCGATCCGCGGCGCGTCGCGAAAGCGCGACGTATCGCGTTGCCGCGTAATGCGTCTTGTGACGTACCGCGTTAGCGCACCCGGAAGTGCTCCGGGGCGCGGACCGAGGCGCGAAGCGCAGCGACCCGGAAGCTAACCGGGGCGCGTTCCGTAGCGCGTAACATGAGCGTGAGAGGTCATGTGACTTGTTAATAAAACTTTTCATTGGTTCATTTCACTTTTGGTTTCATAATCATGTAAGGCTAGGTCAGGTGACCTAAAAATAACACTTTTCATTGGTTGAGAACTATTGTTTTTCCCAAATGATGAAAACCCCTCCTTCTTTCCTCACTCTGACTTTCATCATTGTGAGAGGAAGACCTTTATTAATACTTCAGAAATGGCTTCAGTAGTTGCTTCAGCTGGTGCACCCCCACCACCACCTCCACCTCCTCATGGGAAGAGAGGACCACCTCCCCAGGTCATGACCAACACAGAGGAGGAAGAGGAAGAAATGGAGGAAGAGGAGGAAGAAGAACCACAGTTCTTAGAAGAGTTGCCCCGGGTTTCCCATAAGAAACCCAGTTTCATCTGGCAGTTTTATTCAATCCCTCCTGGCCAAAAAAAAGTGAATGCGAGGTATGTCACCTGCCTCATCTGCAAAGATAAATTATCAAGAGGGACGGATAAGAAGTATAGTTATGGGAACTATACTATGCATAGGCACATGACCAGGAAGCATCCACTTAATTACAGCCGGGCGGAAATACGGGATTTGGAGGAAAATCCAACATCAACTCCTGAGGCCAGATCAAGATCGTCAATTTCATTGACACCAGCAGAGGCACGGGAAACTGTGCCAAACATACAAGAGAATTTTGGCCACATGAAACATACTTGTATGCACTGTGGTGCGTTGATAGCATGTGGTAATATGAGTATAAATGCTATCAACCTGGCTTATGAACATCATAATTGCCCTAACCGCCCCCAGTAATTTTTTTTTTGCTCCTGTTGAGCCCTTTTCAATGCCTGTTTTTTGTTGTTTCCCCCCCCCCCAAAAAACCAAAAAAAATAGAAAATCGTTCAAAAAAAACAAAAAAAACAAAAAATGTTCAAAAAAAAAAAATATATATAAAACAACAAAAATATTTTTAAAAAACAGTTCTTTTCAGAACTACCTCCCTTTTCAAAAAAAATTGCTAGAATGTTTAGCACTCTGGCAAGCTCTATTTCTTTTGGTTCGCTTCCCGGTTAGCTTCCCGGTACGCGGACCGGGAGCTAACCAAAAAAAAAAAAAAAAAAAAAAAGAGTAAGTATAAGGAAAGTAAACAGAGAGTGATGTTAAAAGAAAGACAGCTATAGGGAGTAAAGAAGAGATACTGTTTAATAGATCTATTTACCGAAGAAAAGACGGAAGAGGGTATAATTGTGAAAAACAAAATAGATAAGGAAGTGATAGAAAAAAAAAGAGAGTATAACATTAACAAAGAAGAGTTTCTTGGAGAATGTGAGTGAATGTTCAAAATAAGATTAAAACATGGGGAATAACAGAGAGAAAAAATAGAAAACAGAAAACAAAAAATAACAGAAAAAGATTAATTGAAACAGCAAAGAAATGTAAGTAACATAGAGCCATATCATCAACATAGGCAATAAAAGTTTTGCAGCTTTTATTGGCAGAAATGTGTCGCTAAAGCCGCTTTTGCGGCAGAAAACTGCTGCTAAAACCACTTTTGCACCAGTTTTCTGCCAATAAAAACAGCAATAATTTTATTGGCTGTGTTCATAATATGCCCCTTAGTGTGCTTCAACTACACAGAGAAAGCATTATGAACAAATAGTGATAGAGTGATCAGTCAAAGACACTAAGAGTAATAGAGACGGAGTGAGTGAACAAGAGTGAGGAACTATGAGAAGAGAGGGACTGAGAAAAAGAGTGGAAGGAGTTGAGTAAGTAGGTAATAGAGAAAGGAATGAGGGAAGTAGCAAAGGCAGGAAACTGAGGGTTAAAGAAATGAAGCAGTGGAACTAATAGAAGTTAAATGTGATAGAAATGTAACGAAAAGAGTACAAAACATTTACCTTATAATTGTCGTTAAATTACTCACTTTTTGTTTTTATACTTTCAATCTGTGAAAGAGAGAACAAACATTTGAAAAATATTAAAACATGTATTTAAAAATTACAAAAGACAAGGGAAAAGATTGAAGGGCAAACAGTTTTTCAACAACTTTGACACTTACAGAAGCTTCTGCTTCTCCAGGCCCCCTACACAGTCCTAAAGATAAACATTTTAAACTAACAGTATCTTAATGCAGATGAAGTGAGGCCTATCTTAAAACATGGTGCATCTTTTGCATTGCTGTTGTCTCAGAAAAGTGTCGCAAGACACTAAAATTTTAAATGATTGCTTCAGGATGCCAATAAGATGTGTCCTATCCAGAGGTTTGTTTGAGGTGAGGCCTACTCAGGGTTGCAGATGAAATTTCGAGTTGTTGAAGAGAATAGAGGACATAATACATGTGAAGGTCTACCAATGAAGTGAGTCATGTCCACTGCACTCTTGAACAAAGTCCAAACCTCCTATGTTTCCCTGGACAGACCTAAACTTGATCTGCACAATGTGATTCGTAATGATAGGAAACACAGGTGATGTAATTGAAATACGTGCAATTTCTTTTGCTCATTTCACAATCACATCACTTGTGTTTCCTTTGCTTAGGTATCTCATTGTGCAGATGTAGTCCAGCATATGAAAGAGTACGCAGAAGTGCAGCACTGCATGCAACAACTTTGACACTTACAGAAGCCTCACCTTCTCCATGCGTCCTACACAGTTCTACATATACATCATAAATGCAAACAGTACAGAATTAATTATACATGTTAAATGGTTTATTTTTGCTGTTCTCAGAATGTATCAAAATTCACTAAAAACAGTGACTTGAAGGTATTCATCATATAACAGCGGGGAAAAAAAACACAATCAAAATGATTGTGTTTAAAAAACCCATACAACATAACAAATCAGAATTCAGAACTCCTTAAAGTTAACTTACTTTCCATGACGTCAAAGGATGTCCTATGAACAGCTTACACTCTGTTGTGCTGTTATTACTTTCAGCCCGCCACTTTCTGAAAGAAAACCTCCATCGTTTTTAAAAACATGTTACATGCAATAAATGACTTCTTGCTCTCTACCACAAGTTTCCACAAGGCCAAATCGTGTCAGAGCCATTTATAACTCTTGGAATTCTTGTAAGCCAATCCCGTCATGTTGTATTTCCGCAACTTTCACAATTAAAATGTTGAAGATCATTTTCACAATCCTGGACTAGTAATATCTTCCCCTTCTTGCTCAGTCATGTTCTACATTTCCTATGACACTGATACTGCTTACTATGAAGCAGACTTACACTACCTCTATGACTACTACAATTATTTAATTCTCTACATCACTTTTAATCACAAAGCAATTTAAAACAGTACATGAAATTATATCAACTCCTAGAATCTAATTTAATGTATGCACTTTACTTAGCTATAAGTATTGCAATAATATCGATCCATTTCTCTTGTATGAGAAAAGAGACTGATCAATAAATAACACCTTTTTATTGAACACGCCCGTCTCTTCCTTTTCTCTACATTCTGATGAGACTAAGAATGCACGTACTGACTGAGTAAAATAAATTGCCTTTTGTTCACACGACTCTCGAGATACACTCTTGATTAGGGGAGAGCAAAGTTGTCATGTTCTATGGTTGTCAGAAACTAAATCCCTTCTTGTCTAATCAGGGAAGTTAATTCCTTCCTGAACATTCGAGAAAGTTTCTAGTGAACTCTGAGCTAGCTGGCAAACCCAAAACTTTAAGTCTAATATCGACAGTAGTAGACCTAGTTAACGTCTGGTCTAGGCCTTTACTATTGAAGGTATTATTCCAATGCGCAGAGCCTATTGGGATAATAGGAATTACATTACACATCAATTTGTAATTTTGTCGCCTCATAGCAAATCTTTTGCACCGCCGCTGCATCACAAAAGTGACGCACAGTGGCGCAAAAGAGGCATACACCTATCATAAATCTGTCCCTAGCATTTTAAATGATTAATTCAGGATGACGATAAGGTGTGGCCTATCCAGAGGTTTGTTTAAGGTGAGGCCTACTCAGGATTGCAGATGAAAGTTACGCTTCATGAAGAATACAGAGGAGATAATACATGTAAAGGTCTACCAATGAAGTAAGTGATGTCCACTTCATTGCGCCAGTCATCATAAATGTATCCCTAAGCTTCTTATCTTGTTAGAGATGAACCGCCATATGTATCATCATACTATTTTGCATTTCCTAAATAGCGAATTTTAAGGAATAAATAGCGATTCTTTACCATTCCGAATTTGCGATGAGCAAATTGCTAATTGCAAATTACCCATTCATTTCCATGGGCCAGGAGGCCCATAGGAATGAAGGTGCAATTTGCGATTAGCAATTAGCTCATCGCAAATTAGGAATTTTTTCAAGGGTGCAGGGGTGTCTCAAGAACACCCTGTTGCACCCCCTGAAAAAGAAATTTGGGGGCATATGGCGCACATACATGCCCTAAGGGCATGTATGGGCGTCATATGGCACCTTTTGTTTTTTGGAAAAAAAGCTTTTTGAAAAGAATTCGCAAATTACCACCAACTAGAAGTTGGTGGTAATTTGCAAATCCTTAATGGCATTTTTTGCATATTTTTTGTTTGATACATTGCATTTAAGGAATCGCAAAATTTGCAAATCCTTCAGTGCAATCGCAAAATAAGGAATAGCAAATATTGCTATTCCTTATTTTGCATCAAACTTGTTTGATACATACCATTTGTCTAATTAGCATTCGCAAAGGCCGAAATTTGCAGAATTTTGATCTTTGCGAATGCTAATTAGCTTGATACATATGTCCCAAGTGAGGCCTGTCTTGCAACATGGTGCATCTTTTGCATCACTGCTGCATCAGTTTCATGTGGCACGTTTTTTTTACACCATGACACATCTGCCTAAATGCATCAATTTGTAATTTTGTCGCCTCATAGCAAATCTTTTGCACCGCCGCTGCATCATAAAAGTGACGCACAGTGGCGCAAAAGAGGCATACACCTATCATAAATCTGTCCCTAGCATTTTAAATGATTAATCCAGGATGACGATAAGGTGTGGCCTATCCAGAGGTTTGTTTAAGGTGAGGCCTACTCAGGATTGCAGATTAAAGTTACGCTTGATGAAGAATACAGAGGAGATAATACATGTAAAGGCCTACCAATGAAGTAAGTAATGTCCACTTTATTGCGCCAGTCATCATAAATGTATCCCTAAGCTTCTTATCTTGTTACAGATGAACCGCCATATGTATCATCAAACTATTTTGCATTTCCTAAATAGCGAATTTTAAGGAATAAATAGCAATTCTTTACCATTCCTAATTTGCAATGAGCAAATTGCTAATTGCAAATTACCCATTCATTTCCATGGGCTAGGAGGCTCATAGGAATGAAGGTGCAATTTGTGATTAGCAATTAGCTCATCGCAAATTAGGAATTTTTTCAAGGGTGCAGGGGTGTCTCAAGAACACCCTGCTGCACCCCTGAAAAAGAAATTTGGGGACATATGGCGCACAGTATTGGCGTCATATGGCACCTTTTGTTTTTTGGAAAAAAAGCTTTTTGAAAAGAATTCGCAAATTACCACAAACTAGAAGTTGGTGGTAGTTTCCAAATTCTTAACCCCTTCAGCGCGGGTGACAAAGCCAGCTCGTCATGGGCGTTACCTGCGCTGCGCGCATGACGAGCTGTCTTTGTCACAATCAAGCCATTTTTCAAATTTCAGCGCACGGCGGGAATTCGCGGTAGCGCGGAAGCGGTTAATGTCATTTTTTACATATTTTTTGTTTGATACATTGCATTTAAGGAATCGCAAAATTTGCAAATCCTTCAGTGCAATCGCAAAATAAGGAATAGCAAATTTTGAATTAAGGACATATTAAGTAATTTCCACATGTGCAGTGTTTTCAAATTTTGATTTGAAAATCGTTTTTAGGGAAAAGGAATGGTTTGTAAATTTATGACAAGGACATAATGGTGTATGTTTCTTTATAAGGCATTTCACTGTCTCTGATGTCATTTTTCCCATATTACATTATAAGACCTTTCCCCATGGAGCACATTCCTTGTAAATATGCTCCCACCTGTGCATGGTGAATTTAGATTTTGACTGTTTGAGTCACATAGCCATGTTAAAAGTGACCCAAAAAAATTGCAAAGGCTTTAAAAAAACACTTTCATGTGTCTTAAGGACATTTTAAGTCATTTCCCCATGGGCAGTGTTTTGTAAGTGGCGCAAAAGAGGCATACACCTATCATAAATCTGTCCCTAGCATTTTAAATGATTAATTCATGATGACGATAAGGTGTGGCCTATCCAGAGGTTTGTTTAAGGTGAGGCCTACTCAGGATTGCAGATTAAAGTTACGCTTGATGAAGAATACAGAGGAGATAATACATGTAAAGCTCTACCAATGAAGTAAGTGATGTCCACTTCATTGCGCCAGTCATCATAAATGTATCCCTAAGCTTCTTATCTTGTTAGAGATCAACCGCCATATGTATCATCAAACTATTTTGCATTTCCAAAATAGCGAATTTTAAAGAATAAATAGCGATTCTTTACCATTCCTAATTTGCGATGAGCAAATTGCTAATTGCAAATTACCCATTCATTTCCATGGGCCAGGATGCCCATAGGAATGAAGGTGCAATTTGCTATTAGCAATTAGCTCATCGCAAATTAGGAATTTTTCCAAAGGTGCAGGGGTGTCTCAAGAACACCCTGCTGCACCCCTGAAAAAGAAATTTGGGGGCATATGGCGCACATAAAAATTAACAACATTCCTTTACCTCAAAAACGATTTTCAAGTCATAATTTGAAAACACTGCCCACAGGGAAATGACTTAAAATGTCCTTAGGACACATGAAAGTGTTTTTTGAAAGCCTTTGCAATTTTTTTGGGTCACTTTTAACATGGTTATGTAACTCAAACAGTCAAAATCTAAATTTACCATGCACAAGTGTAACCATATTTACAAGGAATGTGCCCCACGGAGAAAGGTCTTTTAATGTAATATGGGAAAAATGACATCAAATGTCCTTAAGACACATAAAAGCGTTTTTTGATTGCCTTTGCAGCATGTTTGTATCACTTTTAACATGGCTATGTAACACAAACATTCAAAATCTAAATTTGCCATGCACAGGTGGGAGCATATTTACAAGCAATTTGCGCCACAGAGAAAGGTCTTACATTGAAATGGGAAAATAACATCAGAGACAGTCAATTGCCTTATAAAGAAGCATACACCATTATGTCCTTGTCATAAATTTAAAAACAATTCCTTTTCCCCAAAAACGATTTTCAAATCATAATTTCAAAACACTGCACATGGGAAAATTACTTAAAATGACCTTAAGACACATAAAAGCGTTTTTTGATTGCCTTTGCAGCATGTTTGTATCACTTTTAACATGGCTATGTAACACAAACATTCAAAATCTAAATTTGCCATGCACAGGTGGGAGCACATTTACAAGCAATTTGCGCCACAGAGAAAGGTCTTACATTAAAATGGGAAAAATAACATCAGAGACAGTCAATTGCATTATAAAGAAGCATACACCATTATGTCCTTGTCAGAAATATTATAACCATTAATTTTCCTCAAAAACGATTTTCTAGTCATAATTTGAAAAGACTCCACAGCTCCTATGCAGAAAAACACCCTGTCAGTACTAATACTTCACATTTTCTCCAATTACATTTTCTCAAAGAAACAAAATCTATTTGTAAAACACTTGAGACAAAGCAACATTTGAAAAACACAACTTTCTTCATAATTTTCTCCTTAAAGCACACTATTCTCTATCTAAATTAAAGAAATATTTTCTCACCTTAGCAAATACTTTGAGTTTGAAAACAGTCTCAGAAACACACCAATTTGTCTTCAGCAGAGCAAAAGGTATGCACTCCAGAGTCTGCAGCTATCAAAAGCACAGAAATGCTGTAATTCTTCACACATATCTCTCATGTCACCCAATCAAAACTCTTCCCTCACTTTTTTTCAAATGAAAACCCTTCCCCCCTCTGCCATTTCATGCCTTTTCTGCATGGCAACCACCTCTTGGAAGACCTCTGGTGTTTGCAAGTTCACACAACAATGTTGCAATTGAACTCTGAACTCTCAGTGCACCTGCGTATCCACTGCAATCTTTCATTTAATGATTTTTTATTGACCATTCAAAATACATCTTTCAAAGAACTCATCCATGCACCCTAACTTTCTGTTTTCAGCAATCAAAATCCACCAATCACTGTTACTGCTTCATTAACACAGAAACTCCACAGTTTTTTTCATTTTAAACTCTCATTTTTTCAACTGCCATTTCATTGCCACACTTCATCTGACTGCAGCAGAACCTTCTCTCACCATGTTTTCTGTCTGGATTGTTGGACATAGTTATATCCACTGGGCTCACAGGTATGCTAAGAACAGAAATTTACCTAACCTCAATTTACAAGATGTGGAAATTAAGTGGTTTGGCCACAGAGGATTAAAATGTCACCAATTGATACCATTGGTGAAAACCTTTATGCATTTGCCAAAACCTGACCTGTTAATTGTGCACTGTGGAGGTAATGATTTGGGCACTTTGACTGGGGTAGGTCTGGAAATGCTTTTAAAGGACACCTTTGAGCAATTGATGGCACTTTTTCCTCAAACTGCCTTGGTATATTCAAATATATGCCAAAGACAGAAATGGAGGTGGTCAAACCAATTTTGTCCACAAATTGAGAAGTCGAGGAAGCATGTAAACAAATCTGTTTCAGCTTACATGAGAGACCATGGAATGGGCTCCCTGTACAACAATAACTTGCGTTACTACATGCAAGATATCTACAGAGGAGATGGAGTTCACTTCTCAGATGAGGGCAACAGAATTTTCATTCTGAATTTAAGACTGTGCATTGGTACCTACTTATAAGTACCTAAATGTACCATTAACCCAAAAGCTCTTCTCAGAGCTACCCTACATCTGATCACTCACAATTATTATTTTACTCTAACATTTTTCACTAATTTTCAAAAAAGTACGCTCCCTGGGGCGCTACCCGGTACGCGAACCGGGAGCTAACCTCGCAAAATTTTTAAAAAAATGTTTTTTTTTCGCACATATGGGCCTCCTCAGCCACCCTCAGAAAACCTAGGGGGTCAAGATAAGTCTACCGTGCCCCCTTCTACCCATTCTGAACATTATTTGCCCTCCATCTTGTATCTTAATTCGACCGAAACACAAAATGGTGGACTCCCGTAACGCTTAAGGTTCGCGAACCGGGGCGCTCAACAGTTCGCGTACCGGGTCGCTCCCTGGGAAGCGCATCATCAAAAAAGGTGGGAAAGTAGTTTACAGAAAAGCCACTGGAGACAATTTCACCAAATATAGATTAGCTCATACTACATACCAATCCCTACCATTTTCACAAATTTGATTGGAATTCCATTTAACCATTTAGCCTGTAGACCTCTCTAAATACCCTGAGGTAAATTACTTCTCACAACACATCTGAAGTGTTGGAATTGACAACCAATGAAAATGTTACTTTCATTTTCTACTTTTTTTACCTGACATTTGATTGGTTATGTACCTGAATATATATAAAGAAAGAGAGAGAAACACAGCCATTTTGACTACTACTTCCTGAATTACATTGCAAGATTATTTTCACTCACAACTTAAACTTGTTTTTAGAAGGTGAGATATTATTTTATAAATTTGAAAACATTTTCAGATAGTTATATACTATCCCTCTGTAAGAGTTAGACATTGAGAAAGGCTTCTTTATTATAATTATGGATTGATTTAGGTTTCTGTGGTATAATTATGAATTTACTTAGGCTTCTTCACAGGCACTTTTTAATAGTACTACTTCACGCCTGAAACCATACAGTGCCAATAGATTACTTCTCTGTTATAAACTCACAAGTACCTGTCTGAACTTAAACCCAACAGTGTCCTATCACTACTGATATATTTATTTTTTATGCAAATTACAGCAATAAAATGGAAGGTGAGCAGAATGTTTCCTTCGAAATTGTTCTGGACAGCAACAATGAACAAGTTATGGAACCCATTGATGACTTAGAATTCATGGATGAGTCACGGGACTATGAATTACTTCAATGTGTAGAATCTGTCGATCATTTACTCCATTATGATGACGGTCAAATGTGGGAACTTATGTTCACTCAACAAGAGGACATATCGGACAGTCAAATGCTAGACGTTCTATTAAATTTTGAAAAACAATCTGAAAAATAAAATTGTATGTAAAATAAAAAAATTGTTTGAGTCTTTAATCATTTTTATATGTAATTCATAAACTAGTTAAATGTTAGAAATGTTATTAAATTTTGAAACACAATCACAATAATAAATAATTGCTTAAAAAATAAAAAAAATTCTCAAAATCCACTGAAGCACATATATTGAGACCTAGCAAAGGCACATCGGGCTACCAGTCCCTACAATTTTGCCAAGTTTCGTGGAAATCCATTCAGCCGTTCGGGCTAAAAGTGAGGCCAACCGCCCTATGGAAAACTCAATGTTAAAAACACGTTTTGGGACCCCCCTTTTTTCTCGGCCCCCCCTTGACGAACCCCCCCCAAATTTCCAGGGGCTGCTCAGAAACAAAATGTTCCATTTTCCAGAAAATTTCAGCCAATTCCGTCCACAAACGCCAAAGTTATTAGACATAGAATTTTCAAAAATCCCATAGGGAAAAAATCCTAACTATATATACCTACTGGCGACCGCCAGTAGGTAATATATATATATATATATATATATATATATATATATATATATTTTCAAAAAACCCATAGAGAAAAAATCCTAACTATATATACCTACTGGCGACCGCCAGTAGGTAATATATATATATATATATATATATATATATATATATATATATATATATATATATATATATATATATATATTACCTACTGGCGGTCGCCAGTAGGTATATATAGTTAGGATTTTTTCTCTATGGGTTTTTTGAAAATTCTATGTCTAATAACTTTGGCGTTTGTGGACGGAATTGGCTGAAATTTTCAGGAAAATGGCACATTTTGTTTCTGAGCAGCCCTTGAAAATTTGGGGGGGGGTTCGTCAAGGGGGGGCCGAGAAAAAAGGGGGGTCCCAAAACGTGTTTTTAACATTGAGTTTTCCATAGGGCGGTTGGCCTCACTTTTAGCCCGAACGGCTGAATGGATTTGCACGAAACTTGGCAAAATTGTAGGGACTGGTAGCCCGATGTGCCTTTTGTAGGTCTCAATATATGTGCTCCAGTGGATTTTGAGAAATTAACGTTTAAAAAAAGATATATATCTGTAAGCGCGGACCAGGCAGCGCTCTGGTTCGCGGACTTTTCGCGCAACGGAGCTTTGTGAAGCGAAGCTGATTGGTTCTCCGGCGTCTGTCAACATTCCAAACAGTCCGTAGCGGCCGCCATCTTGTCTCTCGGTAGGATCGAGAGACAAGAGGAGGCCGAAGCGAAGGGGCAAATGACCATAAGGGGGCATAGTACATTGTCGCTCACCCCCTAGGTTTGATGTGGAGGTTTTAAAAGGGCCCCGCGGGGCAAAAAAAAATAAAAATTATAATAATCGAACAGCTGAATGGATTTGCACGAAACTTGGCAAAATTGTAGGGACTGGTAGCCCGATGTGCCTTTGCTAGATCTCAATATATGTGCTCCAGTGGATTTTGAGAAATTAACGTTCAAAAAAAGGTATATATCTGTAACAGCGCACCGCTTCGCGTACTTTTCGCGTTACGGAGCTTTGCGAAGCGAAGCTGATTGGCTCTCCGGTGTCTGTAAACATTCCAAACAGTCCGTAGCGGCCGCCATCTTGTCTCTCGGTAGGATCGAACAGCTGAATGGATTTGCACGAAACTTGGCAAAATTGTAGGGACTGGTAGCCCGATGTGCCTTTGCTAGGTCTCAATATATGTGCTTCAGTGCATTTTGAGAAATTAACGTTCAGAAACAAGATATATATCTGTAACAGCGCTCCGCTTCGCGGAGATAAAATTATATGTGTATTACCTAGCTGTTGCTAACACCAGTTAGCGACGGCTAGTAGAAGATAGCGACCATCTTGGGCCCCACTTTGCATGTGAGTGATATTTATCACTAATGACATGCAAAGTGGGCATGCCAAGATGTTAGCGACTGGAAACAGTCGCTAACATCGCTATCTCCTATTATCAACTTTTGGAAATATTCGAGATAAGGGCGAATATCTCTAAAAGCTACCACCTGCCCTGAGCAGTTCTTAGCCATGTTATCCAATGGGAGGTGGATAACATGGCTAAGAGCATTAGCTCGGTAATGCATGAATATCGCTGAGTTTTCAGCGATATTAATGCATTGCGGTCGTTTTTTATCGTATTTCCGATAAACCTTGATAATAGCAAGGTTTATCTGCGATAATTTCTGACGATGCTTAGCGGTAAAAAAATCGTTGCTAAGCATCGTTAGGGATAAATATCGCTTAACTTTGGTAATATGCCCCAACGTCTGTTAACGTTCGATTCGAAGGAAATCAGGAAGTGTTGAAAAACATTGTCTGCGCCATCTTGTCTTTTTTCAAATGCCACACTTTTGTCGTGCACGGCAGCCATTTTAGATGCCTTGACCAGACCCACTCTGTGCACGCTGTCGATCCTTAGCATGGCTCCCCACCCTCGCAAACATCTCCCCCAGGCAGTGGTCACCCCCGCTCTCTGTCTTATGCATGGGTAATAAACCTCCCCCATCTGTGCTGCTGTTCCCTGAGAATCACACCCTGTGCCCGCCCGACACCTCCCTTTCGCCCTATTCACTACCGCACCCTCTGACACTCCTTTTCCTCTGTGTCCGATTGTCCAGGCTGGTCCTAGGGTATCAGCTAGCCCTGCAGATGTAGTTTATGGCCACAGCTGTAAAGAATCACCCCTCTTCAAAGGAGTTATAGTAGATCAAGGCCCACACTCGATGAGATTCGTCACAGCAGAAGCGTTGCTATTATCTGAAAACCATCCTGTATTGTGATTGGGGAGGGGACCGAGCCTGAAGCGGAAGATTCCAGGGATGACTGTTTGTACATCAAAGTTTTTACAATTATGTGTCACATTAAAAATATATAGCACTCCGACAAAGTAGTAAGATTATAAAACTTTAATAATTTATAAATATATACAAGAAAACAAAAATAGTAATAACATATAAACATTTTTAGGGAAAAACAACGAAGTAGCGGTCGGCTGTGCGAATAGTCCCAACGCAGCACAACGTCCAGATTTCCGGCGTGGGGCGTCGCGGGGGGTGGGTCATCAGTAGCAAACTGTTGTGCGAATAGTTCCAAGGCAGCAGAACGCGTTGAAATCTAGATGACATGAAAGTGATGTCTAGTAAGTTGCCACCCAGCAAATAACGGCATGGGGCGTCGCGGGGGGTGGGTCATCAGTAGCAAACTGTTGCGCGAATAGTTCCAAGGCAGCAGAACGATGGCACCAAGGTGATGTCCAGTAAGTTGCCGCACTGGTTTTGGTATCCTACAATGCTGCTCCGAATAACGGCGTGGAGCGCCCCGGGGGAGGCGGCGTGAACGGGCCTCTCCAGGTGGAGTGTCATCTGTTGTAGTGGGGCGCCCCTTTACCGTTTCAGTTGCCATTCCGTCCGTTTTTGGTCCACTGTGTCAAAAGCCGCAATTCAGCTGAGTTGCGCCCACTCTTGCGGTGCAGCGATAGGCGGCTGTCACAGGACTCTCAAAATGGCGGCAGGCTGTTTCCTTTTTGGGCCTGGTCCACTGAAATGGCCCTGGGACACCTTGGAAATCGGACGCTTGTCTGCTAGGTCTTGGACCTCATTCTCGAAAGCGTCCCCTCCGCCTTGAGAATTCATCAAAAGTTTTGGGGGCTCCGACTCCTGCAGGCTTCTGGTGGGGAGCGGCTGCCATGATTGCTCGCGGAATGACCACGACTGAGCTACGAGATGGTGGTGCTTTCATGCTGACGCCAGCTTCAGTCTGAAACATCCAGAAACAAGGTGGGGCTTTCATCGTTTGGGGAAAAAAAAAAGTTTTCATCCTATGAAAAGTGTTGTTTTTAGGTCACATGATCAAGCCTTCCATCATTAGGAAACCAAAATTAAAATGAACCAATGAAAAGTTTTATAAACAAGTCACATGACCTGTTATGCGGCATAGGGTGTAACATTAGGAGAAAATACGTTGGCACGTGAGGCGGCGTCAGTAGCGGACCGATGTGCAAATAGGCCGAAGGCAACACAACGCGCCAAGATCTGGATGGCACCGAGGTGGTGTCCAGCAAGTTGCAGCACTGGTGTGGCCATCCTACAATGCTGAAAGTCGGCGTGGGGCGCCCCGTTGGCCTGTGAGTTTGCGTCAGTAGCGGACCGATGTGCGAATAGGCCGAAGGCACCACAACGCGCCAAGATCCGGATGGCACCGAGGTGGTGTCTAGTAAGTTGTCGCACTGGTGTGGCCATCCAACAATGCTGAAAGTCGGCGTGGGGCGCCCCGTTGGCCTGTGAGTTTGCGTCAGTAGCGGACCGATGTGCGAATAGGCCGAAGGCAGCACAACGCGCCAAGATCCGGATGGCACCGAGGTGGTGTCTAGTAAGTTGTCGCACTGGTGTGGCCATCCTACAATGTTGAAAGTCGGCGTGGGGCGCCCCGTTGGCCTGTGAGATGGCGTCAGTAGCGGACCGATGTGCGAATGGGGCCAAAGGCAGCGCAACAATATTTTCTGATTTGAAGACACCACAAGGCGCTGAGATGCCAAGATCCGGATGGCACTGAGGTGGTGTCTAGCAAGTTGTGGCACTGGTGTGGCCATCGTACAATGGTAAAAGTCGGCGTGGGGCGCCCTGTTGGCCTGTGAGATGGTGTCAGTAGCGGACTGATGTGTGAATGGGGCCAAAGGCAGCGCAACAATATTTTCTACTATATTTTCGGAGTAGAAGACACCACAAGGTGCTGAGATGCCAAGATCCGGATGGCACCGAGGTGATGTGTAAGTTGCGGACGGATGTGCGAATGGGGCCAAAGGCAGCTCAACAATATTTTCTGAAGAGAATACACCACAAGGCGCTGAGATGCCAAGATCCGGATGGCACCGAGGTGATGTCTAAGTTGCGGACCGATGTGCGAATGGGGCCAAAGGTAGCGTAACAAGATTTTCTGTATGGAAGATACCACTAGGCGTTGAGATGCCAAGATTCGGATGGCACCGAGGTGATGTCTAGGAAGTTGTGCCACTGGTGTGGCCATCGTACAATGGTAAAAGTCGGCGTGGGGCGCCCTATTGGCCTGTGAGATGGTGTCAGTAGCGGACTGATGTGCGAATGGGGCCAAAGGCAGCGCAACAATATTTTCTGACTGACACCACAAGGCGCTGAGATGCCAAGATCCGGATGGCATCAAGGTGATGTCTAAGTTGCGGACTGATGTGCGAATGGGGCCAAAGGCAGCGTAACAATATTTTCTGTATGGAAGATACCACTAGGCGTTGAGATGCCAAGATTCGGATGGCACCGAGGTGATGTCTAGCAAGTTGTTGTGGTCATCCTACAATGCTGAAACTCGGCGTGGGTCACCCCATTAGCCTGTGAGATGGTGTCAGTAGCGGACCGATGTGCGAATAGGCCGAAGGCAGCACAACGCACCAAGATCCGGATGTCACCGTGGTGGTTTCATAGTTGAGAGGCACTTCATCTGCAGTGGGGCGCCGAGATCCGGATGGCACCGAGGTGATGTCTAGCAAGTTGCTGTACTTGTGTGGTCATCCTACAATGCTGAAACTCGGCGTGGGTCGCCCCATTAGCCTGTGAGATAGCTGTTCTTTGGATTTGGGCCTGGTCCACTAAAATGGCCCTGGGACACCTAAGAACTCGAACGCTCGATTTTTTTTTCCTTTCCTGTACATGCAAAAAAAGGTAAATGCCCGGTATGTTACACGCTTCATCTGCCACGATGAACTCTCCAGAGGAACCGAAAAAATATATAGTTGTGGTAACTATACCATGCATCGTCATATGGAGAGGTGGCACCAATTAATTATAGTGCTGCATAAAAGAGAGATTTGGAGGAGAACCCCTGACCTGCTAGTACATTCATCAAAGAAGTGGCACTGAGAGCTTCAGAGGCAAGGGAAACGGTCCCAAATATTTAGAAGAACTTTGGAAAGATTAAAATGACATGTTTAGATTGTGGTAAATTAATTTCATGTGGGCAGATGAGTGTTACTCTAATAAATACAGCATATGAACATCATCATAGTCGATGGTTGGTAGAGACATTTTGACTATATCCTGGACCTGCCCGTCCTCGCCCAAAATGACGCCGGAATAAATGGGACTCGTAACTCCTTGTTGTGTACTGGTTGCAGAACCTTGAAATCACGAGATACGTATGCAGTTTTGAAGCACATGGCGGGCGGGGACGAGAATTGATTGAATATTTCGACATCCCTATTGATATTAAGTTCTGATGTGTTATTGATTACTGTACTGTTGAAAATTCGAATTAACGTCACCCATGGTACTTGCCCGCAAATGTATATCTAGATAATTTTATTGTAACTGGCCCTGTCGTATTTTAATTATAAAATGTACGTCCACCGATTCCGTAACTGTTAGACACCTTAGTTTTTGCAACCTAATGGCCCGCCCGTTACGTTCCTGTACAGTGTAAATGTCTATTCATCATATACGATTACAGTTTGCTCCGTGGCAGGCCCACGTGGTTATAGGCTCGTATTTGTATAATGAAATTTTCACAATAAAGGTTTTTAAAAGAAAACATGGTAGTAGTGTATACATTGGTAAAGTTTTTAATAATAGTCACTGTTTTAGAATCATTAAAAGGCAAGTGAAATAAAGCAGACCAATTACATGAAGGGTAAAAGGTATAATACGAAGGAACGCAGTAAAGATAAATGGTCAAGGGCTGTTGTGTTTTCTATTCCTGCAACATAAAGTGATCGATAAGAATCTCATATTCAGGCGTATCGGCGACTAAGACAGCAGGTCGACCCTCTTTTGCTCAACTGCTCCGTCATGGGACGAAGAAACGCTCTTTTTCTCGAAAAAAGAATATATTTTAGTTGCAGGACAGTTGTAAAATTTCCGGGAAAGTACATTAGCCTGGAACATTATAACATATATTTAAGAGAAAATAATGTTCGGAAGTAATTAAAAGCGTAATTTTTAGGTGATATGACCAAGGCTTTCATCATTAGAATAAGAAAAGTAAAATGAACCAATGAAAAGTTTTATTAACAAGTCACATGACTTGTTATGCTTACGTTACGCGCTGCGCGCCCCGGATGACTTCCGGATGCGCTAACGCGGCGCGTCATATGACGCATTACGCGACAACGCAGGTCCAGAATATAGTCAAAATGTCTCCACCAACCAGCGGTCGAAACACAACCCCTTTCAGCAGGCTAAATAGTTCTGTTAAATGACAACAGAAAGGACAGGCAACAAGAACCATCAGTCAAAGAGGGGAGGGCTAGTTCTTCTCTACCGGGTTACATTGGGGCGCTACCGGAACTGATCGAATTGGTAGTCTACAGTGTTTCTGGATGTTTCAGACCGAAGCTGGGGTTAGCATGAGAGCAGCACCATTTCGTAGCTCCGTTGTGGCCATTCCGCAACCAATCATGGCAGCCGCTCTTTATCGTTATTTTGGGCGGGGTGGGTGGCGGAGCCGAGCTGTTTTGCAGCCATCATTGTGTGGAGTTCAGTTCATCTCACTAGTTTTGTATTTGTCATGAGGGGTTGTTCCTAATGTTTCTATTTTAGCGAGGTCAAAAAGAGATCCCATTAGTGGCCTACTGATTTTGCTCGATTCCTTTTCTTTTTTTTTACACGATTTTTCATTATCTGCAAAGACTAAACAGAGTATTGCGACTCTGTGTTTGTTTGTAAATAGAGAATGAACCAAAGAGAACTAATTCTAAAACAGTAAATACTTGGATAACAATCAATCAAATGGAGAGAGAAGCAGGCACGACGGATTACAACGGGGGCAAAGGCCTGCGTTAACTACCTTTCACTATCTGCAAAGAGAGAGTACTCCTAATAGAAATGAGGGGGGGGGGCACCATTCAAAGCAGATCAGTGTGCATAAACACGAAAATGTTTTCACTTACCACGTACTTGACATTCGACAGCTTATGATATTTGCTATTAAAAAACCATTGAAATTCACTGAAAAAACCATAGGTTATAGACCATATATAGTTAGGAATTAGCATTTACAAAACCTTGAAAATTCACTGAAAAAACCATAGGTTATACACCATATATAGTTAGGAATTAGCATTTAAAAAACCTTATTTTACTCACACAAAACCATTGAAATTCCATATATAGTTAGTTTCACTAACTATATATCGCGCACCCGCAATCCACTGCTGATCATGTCACATATTACATCATTCATGACATGGTCAGTGACATCACTGATGACATCACTGATGACATCTCAAATGACATCACTGATGACATCACTGATGACATCTCAAATGACATCACTGATGACATCACTGATGACATCTCAAATGACATCACTGATGACAACATCCAGTGACTGTATTTTTCTGTAAAGTTAAAATATGTCTTACATATTTAAGAATGAGTGGATGTATAAATGTCTGGATGAAGGATTTAGTAGGTGCATGACTGAATGTATGAGTGAGTGATTAAATGTGTCTCACTGAGTGCATGGGTTAGTGACTAAACTGTCTTAATTTGTGCATCATTATGTCTGTTGTTCTGTAAACTGCAGCATGTGTTAATCATTAGCAATATGATTAACTATATGGGTTATTGATTGGTTGCCCAAGTATTTGTATGGCAGACTGAGTGTGTGTGTGGGTGGCTGGGAGGTGGATGACTCTGTGCATAGATGTGTGAGCAGTTGATTCACTAGATGTATGGGTTCAAAAGTGCATGTGGAAACAGCTGTATGGGCGGTTGACTGTGTGCATGAGTGTATTGCTGAGTGAATGGATATCTCAGTGCTACATGTCAAAGTAAGTACATATGTAAAACACAGTACATGTGAGAGTTGACATATATAAATAACTGTGCATAAGAGCCAGTGAATGTGTGAGTGGCTGTATGGATCATTGTGAACTTGTATCAGGGATTGTATAAGAGAGTAAATATGTGTTAGTATATGTTTGAATAAGTAAGGTGTGTATAACTGTATAGTTGAGAAAATGGAGGTGTGATTGATTCTTTGCATGACTGACTAGGTGTGTGTGTAACTCTATGGATGAGTGACAGTCTGTGAGTGTCTGTTTACACTTACTGTATCTAAGGTTATATTAGAGTCTGAAGAGCTTCATCGTATTATCACATGAATGAGGTCATCAGTGATGTGATCAGTAATGTCAAATGAGATGTCATCAGTGATGTCATCAGTGATGTCATTTGAGATGTCATCAGTGATGTCATCAGTGATGTCATTTGAGATGTCATCAGTGATGTCATCAGTGATGTCACTGACCATGTCATGAATGATGTAATATGTGACATGATCAGCAGTGGATTGCGGGTGCGCGATATATAGTTAGTGCAACTAACTATATATGGAATTTCAATGGTTTTGTGTGAGTAAAATAAGGTTTTTTAAATGCTAATTCCTAACTATATATGGTGTATAACCTATGGTTTTTTCAGTGAATATATATATATATATATATATATATATATATATATATATATATATATATTTATACTTTCCACATCGATATGTGATTGTTAATATTTATGTTAAGATATCTGTGCACCATTTTATTTAGTGCTAAATATTCTGGTACCATACCCTAGAAATGAGATGGGCTAATAGTCGGTGAATCATATCGTGAAAAACAGCATACGGATTATTGGACGAGATTCCTAATATCATGGTAACCTACCTTACAGGTGACACAGCTAATTATTTAGTTTAGTTAATTAATAGGCCCTCAGGTAAATAAATGTCTGCATAAAGTGAATCTTCAGCAACCCTCCACATCTGTATCACGCATGTTGTGCTCAATACAAGATGTGTTATACACCAATATATTACTTATGTGGTAAATAACGGACAATAAACCACACAAGCATTGTGTGTGCCAGATTTTGTATGTAATTATCTGTACTGCAAGTGTTGCATACACAATTTCCTCGAGGACCTGCCACTAAATTCTTGTGAAAAAAATCATGGGAGAGGTATTTGTGCTCAACTCTTAATAGGGGCATCGACAAACCCGGGCACAAAAATATTTTGAGCGATTTTGTTCTTAGAACCTAACTTGGAGGGAGCTTCAGGTATATTTGAAGATTTTCCAAATGTAGGTAAACTTTATTAGAATTACTCTGCTTCTTTTCAGAAATGAACATTCATATAGGATGTCTTACATTCACCACATTATAAAAGGCCCTGGTTTTGGAAGCGATGCTTGCATTGGTGAAAATGACAACAACAATTTTCCCTTGCAGTTTCTGTTATTCTGCTGCATTTCCAGAAAAATATAGGAAAGTGTCATCGGCTTCTTAGTGGCATTGTTGAACATAGCACAATAGTCTACCTGAAGGGCGCATTATCTGGCTTGGAAGGAAAGGCTGGAAACGAATCCCCTTAGTGAGACATGTCTACTGCTCTTTAGTTTAAAGCACCCTGTGTGATCCTTTGTCAGCTTTGCTTCGCGCTGTGACACCCACAGACAAGGTCAGGTCACTAGATGACATTCAGTAATGATGGTTGCAATAAAGATGGCATTTAACTGACAGCTGGTCACTCGCGACACGTGCCCGGCTACATAAATTTATGCGAGATACTTTCTATAATAAATACTCTTTCTGTTTCTCTGCTGTGCGGTTTCATTCTACAGCCTCGTTCGCTGATTTATTTGGAAGTATATCAAGATGAAATATGCCTTGATGTTATAGTGATAAATTATGGCTCGTATAAAGTATGAATTTAGCACTTTTTGAAATATACCCGTGATAAAATAAAATCAATATAAGGCATCTGCATTCATGAATGAGAGAGCAAAACCTTAAGTAAATGAAGAATCAACCTTAAATCACACATTATGTGGAGGACGGAGAACTTTGAGACTGATGGTACGCAAAAGCCCACACGAGCCTGATATTGAAGCTCATCCCTCTCTATGAGTTAGGTGGGCGATCACCGGGAGAAATGTTTGAGAAACATTGGGCAAATATGTCACTGCACAAAACAATTTGCAAATAAATGGGTACAGCAGACAAAGGGGCACCGACGGAATACTTTCGTATGTTGATGGTGGCTCACGCAATTATATGCCAAGCTGCGGCCGCAGAGTGGTGGGGCCAGGTGAGGGGGATTTCGAGAGACGACCACAAGGGGAAAATAAATAAATAAATAATTTCCCCTCATTGTCGTCTCTCGAAATCCACCCTCACCTGGTCCCACCGCCCCACCGCTCTTACCTGCCACCGCTCTTACCTGCAGCGGCCGCGGTTGCTTATGCCTTTCGAGGAGTACTGGAGGGTTGGATGTATGACATCACAACGCGTACTTTCACAACGCATGCCATTACGATGCAACTTTTACAACGCATACCATTACAACGCATAGTGCTTTGGGGCGCTGGATAGTGAATAGTTTAATTTACTATTCCAACTCCAGTCCCCGTGGATAGTAGGGAAGGTGTTGGATAGTAAATTAAACCTATTCCCTATCCTAGAGCGCCCCCCAGCGCAATGCGTTGTAATGGTTTGCGTTGTAAAAGTTGCATCATAATGGCACTGCGTAGTAAAAGTTGCGTTGTAAAGGTTGTCTCCCGGAGGGTTAGTTGTCCTGAAGCCGGCCACAAGGTAAATAGTGATTTTTTTTGCTATTTACCCAGCCACTGGCTAAATAGTGGAAATTATATTCTGTGTGACCGGGGACCCTGCAAATAGCAGAGAAACCTCAATATTACAAGACAACTTGCCAAATAGTGCAAATACTCCTCTGTCTGGCTGGCAACATGCAAATAACAAAGAAACGTCACAATTTACCCGGCCGCTGGCTAAATAGCAGAGATTATATACTATTTTGCCAGCGACCTTGCAAATAACAAAGAAACTTCACTCTTTAGGTGACTTCTGTCAAAAGAGTACAGACATTCTGCACACTCTGAGCAGTAGCCATGCAAGTAACAAATAAACTTAATCATATATCTGAGCGCTGGCTAAATAGCAGAAATTATGTATTATTTGGTCGATTACCTTGGCTGTGTCTGGGTGCTGTGGTTGGGGTTCATGGTGTCGGAGCTCTGAGATCGAGAGCGATTTCCTAAAGGAGTTGCATGCCCCTGCTGCTGCAGGTAAGAACAATCCCAATGGAGGCCAACCACTTTGTGCAATCTTCCCCGGGTAGGCATTATTGTGAGCGCTCTGGTGAGAAGCTTGGTGGGTTGAGGCCTTACTGCAGATATCTATTTGTAACCAATGGCTTGTGGGTTTATAGGCTGGGAGGGGCATTTCAGCCTAAGATCCTTCAGGGGATAAAAAAATGTAATACCTTTTAGTTGTGCAATGAACTTGAGGCAATTCAGTGTGTGGTGTGTGCTCCACAAATACTCATAATACAAGTATTGGGGTCCTGTTCCTCAGAGGTTGCTTCAAAGAGTAAAGTGTTAACTTATTGTTGGCCATGATTAGGATGCACACTCTTCCTACACAGTTTACATTTTCGTGAAAAAATGGTAAACTCCTATTTCCTCTCCTCTTTGTTCCACACTCCGGTCACTCAAGTCAGAGGCAGACTGCTTAAGTGTGGAGAGGTACTGGGAGGTATATGCATCCAGGGCCGGCTTTAGGGCAGTGCAACCAGTGTGGCTACACTGGCGCTGACCTGGAATGAGGGCACCAACCTTGGGGGGAGGGGTGCTGTGTCGAGCCGTAACTTATAATTTGAAGCACCTACTGCAGAGTTCCTTGTGCATTGAGCTTTCAGGCAGCAATGCACATTTCAAGATAACTCTTGTGATTAATGTTCCTGCTTGAGAGCGAGATCAGAGTTTTGTCAAGTGGCAATCTCGCACCACCTTGAGAAGGAACATTTAAAACATTTTTATCAATGTAGCCTAGTGGGTTAATATACCTGCTGCAATGAA
The DNA here is from genome assembly GCF_964261635.1 of Lissotriton helveticus. NCBI lineage: Eukaryota > Metazoa > Chordata > Amphibia > Caudata > Salamandridae > Lissotriton > Lissotriton helveticus. Next base: position 488,863,993 of record NC_136069.1, read on the forward strand.
AAGATCTGTGCTTTATGTGGATAGCTGAGTGGATTAGTAAAGCCAGCTTTTACCACTGCTTTCAAATAAATAAAATTAATGTACAAGAGGGGCTATACAGAGATGAGGGGCACTTTGCAGGGTGCTAGTGAGAGAATCCGAGGAGGTGGTCATTGTGGTCGGTGTGGGGGTGCTAAAAGAGATTATTGCACCGGGCGCCACCAGCGCTAAAGCCAGACCTATGTACATCTGAAGGCAGGGAGAGTATGATACGAGTCAGTCAGTGGTTACCAGGCTCTACCCGAGCCATGAGCTGACTTATGCTCTATCTTCTCCCTGTCTATTCTTGGCTTGTCAAGTGGTGGTGACCATTTTGTGCAGACAGTGTGTGTGTGTGGCGGCCATTTTCTCTTTGTACTCTATGCCTCCTTCTATGCTGGACAATGTGGTGACCATCATCTTTTGGAGCCAGTCAGTGTATGTGTTCAGTGGCCATGTTGTCCTTGTTTTTCATGCCTCTTTTATCAGTAGCCATGTGGTGGATGAGCTGGCGTCCACCATTTTTCTGCAGGAAGTATGTCTTTCAATCCCCTTATACTACTTTTAAAACTCCTTTTCGGGGAACATTGATAGAAGAGGCCTGTGACGTTTTTATCTTTTTTTCTGATATCATTATTTACACTTGTGGTTGGTTGTAGTACAGTGTTGTTTTTATTCATGTTTTTTGCCTACCTTCCATAGAGTGCTCATGTTCCATGGTGGGGCAACAGCAATTATTTTAATGCATTTTTTCTATTTTTGTCTGCCTACCACAATGACTTTCACAAAGCTCCTATGGGCCCTGGTGGGACACCAGCAATTAGTGTTTTATTTTTTATTTTTGCCATTGTGTGTGTTTTCCATTGCCTGCCATGTGTTCTTTGCTCTCCATGTCTCCTTCTTCGTAGGTCATGCAGCAGTGGATATTTTGTGTAGCTAGTGTGTATGTGGTGGCCTTTTTGTTTTGTTCTCCATGCCTCTTTATTTGCTGACCATAAGGCAACCAACATTTCTGGAGCCAGTTAGCATGTGTGTGTTTGGTGGCCATTTTGTCTTTGTTTCCAATGCCTCTTTCTTCAGCCGCCAGAGGTAACTTCCACCATTTTGTGCAGTCAGTGTGTGCTTCAATCTCTTTATTCTACTTTTAAAAGCCATTTTCTAGGAAAATTCATAGAAAAAGCCTCCGACAGTTTTGCTAATTCTTTCGTTTTTCCTGATATATTGATGTGTGTGTGTGGCTGATTGTAGTACAATGCTGTCATTTGCATTCTTTTTTTAATTGAGCTTGCCTCTCCCTGCCACCCATAGATTCCAAATGGCCCCAGGTGGGGCACCAGAAATTCTTTATATATATATATATATATATATATATATATATATATATATATATATATATATATATATATATATATATTCACTGAAAAAACCATAGGTTATAGACCATATATAGTTAGGAATTAGCATTTAAAAAACCTTATTTTACTCACACAAAACCATTGAAATTCCATATATAGTTAGTTGCACTAACTATATATTGCGCACCCGCAATCCACTGCTGATGATGTCACATATTACATCATTCATGACATGGTCAGTGACATCACTGATGACATCACTGATGACATCTCAAATGACATCACTGATGACATCACTGATGACAACATCCAGTGACTATGTTTCTGTAAAGTTAAAATATGTCTTACATATTGAAGAATGAGTGGATGTATAAGTGTCTGGACGAAGGATTTAGTAGGTGCATGACTGAATGTATGAGTGAGTGATTAAATGTGTCTCACTGAGTGCATGGGTTAGTGACTAAACTGTCTTAATTTGTGCATCATTATGTCTGTTGTTCTGTAAACTGCTGCATGTGTTGATCAGTAGCTATATGAGTAACTATATGGGTTATTGATTGATTGCCCAAGTATTTGCATGGGAGACTGAGTGTGTGTGTGGCTGGATGGGAGGTGTGTGACTCTGTACAGATCAATGTGTACTTGTATCAATGATTGTATAAGAGAGTAAGTATGTGTTAGTATATGGTTGAAAACGTAAGGTGCTCTATGTTTAACTGTATAGAGTAGAAAATGGAAGTGTGATTGATTCTTTACAGGACTGACTAGGTGTGTGAGTAACTCCATGGATGAGTGGCAGAGTGTGAGTGTCTGTATAGGTGTATGAGTGCATATGATTGTGTTGTAAACATGAGTGATTGTATGTATGAATGATTGTATGGGTGAATGAGTGAATGTGTGTGTAGACGTAGGAATCAGTGAGTACGTATGTAGTAACTAGTATTGGTGTGTCAATGGTTTCAAAAATTATACTCTGTTTTTAACACTGGGTGAAACAGAGGTTATATTAAAATGTGAGGAGATGCATTGTATTGTCACATGAATGATATCATCAGTGATGTGATCATTGATGTCAAGTGAGATGTCATCAGTGATGTCATTTGAGATGTCATCAGTGATGTCATCAGTGATGTCACTGACCATGTCATGAATGATGTAATATGTGACATCATCAGCAGTGGATTGCGGGTGCGCAATATATAGTTAGTGCAACTAACTATATATGGAATTTCAATGGTTTTGTGTGAGTAAAATAAGGTTTTTTAAATGCTAATTCCTAACTATATATGGTCTATAACCTATGGTTTTTTCAGTGAATTTTCAAGGTTTTGTAAATGCTAATTCCTAACTATATATGGTCTATAACCTATGGTTTTTTCAGTGAATTTCATTGGTTTTTTAAAAGCTAATATCTATAGCTGTAAAATGTATTCTTCTTTAAATCCAAAAATATATTTTATATGTTTATTAATAATTTTTTTTTAATATTTTTTTTGTTTCGCTCCCGGTCCGCGAACCGGGAAGCTTCCCGTTAGCTCAATTCGATTCCGCGATCCGGTCCGCGAACCGGTAACAAATCAACATAGTTACGGTATCGCGTTGCCGCGTAATGCGTCTTATGACGTACGGCGTTAGCGCACCCGGAAGTGCCCCGGGGCGCGGACCGAGGCGCGAAACGCAACTCCCCGGAAGCGATCCGCGGCGCGAAAGCGCGACGTATCGCGTTGCCGCGAAATGCGTCTTGTGACGTACTGCGTTAGCGCACCCGGAAGTGTCCCCGGGCGCGGACCGAGGCGCGAAGCGCAGCGAACCGGAAGCTAACCGGGGAGCGTTCCGCAGCGCGTAACATGAAAGTTAGAGTCATGTGACTTGTTAATAAAGCTTTTCATTGGTTCATTTCACTTTTAGTTTCATAATTATGGAAGGCTAGGTCAGGTGACCTAAAAATAACACTTTTCATTGGTTGAGAAGTATTGTTTTTTCCAAATGATGAAAACCCCTCCTTCTTTCCTCACTCTGACTTTCATCATTGTGAGAGGAAGACCTTTATTAATACTTGAGAAATGACTTCAGTACTTGCTTCAGCTGGTGCACCCCCACCACCACCTCCACCTCCTCATGGGAAGAGAGGACCACCTCCCCAGGTGATCACCAACACAGAGGAGGAAGAGGAAGACCTAGAGGAAGAGGAGAGAGAAGAACCACAGTTCTTGGAAGAGGTGCCCCGGGTTTCCCATAGGAAAGCCAGTTTCATCTGGCAGTTTTATTCAATCCCTCCAGGGCAAAAGAAAGTGAATGCGAGGTATGTGACCTGCCTCATCTGCAAAGAGAAATTATCAAGAGGGACTGATAAAAAGTATAGTTTTGGGAACTATACCATGCATCGGCACATGACCAGGAAGCATCCACTTAATTACAGCCGGGCGGAAATACGGGATATGGAACAAAACCCAACAGCAACTCCTGTGGCCAGGTCAACATCGTCAATATCATTGACACCAGCAGAGGCACGGGAAACTGTGCCAAACATCCAAGAGAATTTTGGGCACATGAAACATACTTGTATGCACTGTGGTGCGTTGATATCATGTGGTAACATGAGTATTAATGCCATCAACCTGGCTTATGACAATCATAATTGCCCTAACCGCCCCCAGTAATTTTTTTTTGCTCCTGTTGAGCCCTTTTCAACGCCTGTTTTTTGTTGTTCCCCCTCCCCAAAAAAACCCCAAAAAAATATAAAATCGTTCAAAAAATACAAAAAAAAACAAAAAATGTTCAAAAAATACAAAAAAAATATAAAACAACAAAAATATAAAAAAAAAAGTTCTTTTCAGAACTACCTTCCCTTTCCAAAAAAATTGCTAGAATGTTTAGCACTCTGGCAAGCTCTATTTCTTTTGGTTCGCTTCCGGTTTAGCTTCCCGGTACGCGTACCGGGAGCTAACCAAAAAAAAAACTTTTTAAAAAAAAAAGAGTAAGTATAAGGAAAGTAAACAGAGAGTGATGTTTCAAGAAAGACAGCTATAGGGAGTAAAGAAGAGATACTATTTAATAGATCTATTTACCAAAGAACAGACAGAAGATGGTATAATTGTGAAAAACAAAATAGATAACGAATTGAAAGAAAAACAAGCATTGGCATAGCCAATAGGTATCGACTTTTGGACCTTCTAAGTCTTTAGTTATGCAGCATAATATCCTTGGTGCAGCAACATCAACTGTTGCATGGCTAAACACGTATAAGGTCCCAAAGGCAAGACCTATTGTCTATGCCAATGCTTGTTTCTTAAGTAGAATTGCAATACGTATGGCTCTTCCATGTAAAAAAATCTTATCTTGTGCTCTAAAGATTGCTAAAGTCTCGACAGAGAACAGGCTAGATTGTAAGTAGGGTAAATTGCGCTTGGTGATCTGTTTGAGGGAGCGTCTGCTTTGCCTGGTGTCTTTGGAGAGCAATTTTGATTGTTATACTGGACAATATAGCCCTAATGTAAATAACATAGGGGCATATTATCAACATAGGCAATAAAAGTTTTGCAGCTTTTATAGGCAGAAATGTGTCGCTAAAGCTGCTTTTGCGGCAGAAAACTGCCGCTAAAGCCGCTTTTGCACCAGTTTTCTGCCAATAAAAAGAGCAATAATTTTATTGGCTGCATTCATAATATGACCCTCAGTGTGCTTCAACTACACAGAGAAAGCATTATGAACAAATAGTGATACAGTGATCAGTCTAAGACACTAAGAGTAATAGAGACGGAGTGAGTGAACAAGAGTGAGGAACTATGAGAAGAGAGGGACTGAGAAAAAAAGTGGAAGGAGTTGAGTAAGTAGGTAATAGAGAAAGGAATGAGGGAAGTAGCAAAGGCAGGAAACTGAGGATTAAAGAAATGAAGCAGTGGAACTAATAGTAGTTCAATGTGATAGAAATGTAACGAAAAGAGTACAAAATACTTACCTTATAATTGTCGTTAAATTCCTCACTTTTTATTTTTATACTTTCAATCTGTGAAAGAGAGAACAAACATTTGAAAAATATAAAAACATGTATTGAAAAATTACAAAAGACAAGGGCAAAGATTGAAGGACAAACAGTTTTTCAATAACTTTGACACTTACAGAAGCTACACAGTCCTAAAGATATACATTTTAAAGTAACACTATCTTGATGGAGATGAAGTGAGACCTATCTTAAAACATGGTGCATCTTTTGCATTGCTGTTGTCTCAGAAAAGTGTCGCAAGACACTAAAATTTAAAATAATTGCTTCAGGATGCCAATAAGATGTCTACTATCCAGAGTTTTGTTTCAGGTGAGGCCTACTCAGGGTTGCAGATGAAATTTCGAGTTGTTGAAGAGAATAGAAGACATAATACATGTGAAGGTCTACCAATGAAGTGAGTCATGTCCACTGCAATGTTCAACAAAGTCCAAACCTCCTATGTTTCCCTGGACAGACCTAAACTTGATCTGCACAATGTGATTCGTAATGATAGGAAACACAGGTGATGTAATTGAAATACATGCAATTTATTTTGCTCATTTCACAATCACATCACTTCTGTTTCCTTTGCTTAGGTATCTCATTGTGCAGATGTAGTCTAGCATATCAAAGAATACGCAGAAGTGCAGCACTGCATGCAACAACTTTGACACTTACAGAAGCCTCACCTTCTCCATGCCTTCTACACAGTTCTACATATACATCATAAATGGAAACATTACAGAATTAATTATACATGTTAAATGGTTTATTTTTGCTGTTCTCAGAATGTATCAAAATTCACTAAAAACAGTGACTTGAAGGTATTCATCATGTAACAGCGGGGAAAAAAAAACACAATCAAAATGATTGTGTTTAAAAAACCCATACAAGATCAGAAATCAAAAATCAGAACTCCTTAAAGTTAACTTACTTTCCATGACGTCCAAGGATGTCCTATGAATAGCTTATACTCTTTTGTGCTGTTATTACTTTCAGCCCACCAGTTTCTGAAAGAAAATCTCCATCGTTTTTAAAAACATGTTACATACAATAAATGACTTCTTGCTCTCTACCACAAGATTCCACAAGGCCAAATTTTGTCAGAGCCATGTATAACTCTTGGATTTCTTGTTAGCCAATCCCATCATTTGGTATTCCCGCAACTTTCAGAATTAAAATGTTGAAGATCATTTTCACAATCCTGGAATAGTAATATCTTCCCCTTCTTGCTCAGTCATGTTCTACATTTCGTATGACACTGATACTGCTTAATATGAAGCAGACTTACACTACCTCTATGAGTACTACAATTATTTAATTCTCTACATCACTTTTAATCACAAAGTAATGTAAAACAGTATACAGCATTGCAGACTTACATTCCCTCTACTCCATGTTTTGATTGGCTGCTTTAATTAGCTTATGAAAAGAAACAGTTTTTCTGAACTCATTTAAACTGCACATACATGTCCATGATGTCCAATCCTATGATTAGAAGTTATGTCTCTGAACTACACTTATCCTCAAGGCCAAATTGTGTAGGAGCCATTAGAACTTCTTGAAATTCCACAGATCATATCCCGAGAATATTTTCCTAAAATTTTGGTTTTAAAAACACCAGGTAAGAGTTTTTAAGGTCATACGGCAATTTTTTTTTGAAAATTACAACAGAATCATTACAGAATGACCAGCCATTTCTAGACTTTAAATAAGCTGTGTAATGTCCTGATGATATTGAAGGGCCGTCATGATATATAATTGCTGTAGTTACAAAAGTCCTTCCTGATATTGACAACTGCGAAGCTACAAAATTTTTTATTAAAGTTGTCAATTTTGTTCCATCAGGCCTACATCGTTGGAACATTAAAATGATGTACTGGCCATATGTTCGTATAAATAATGTGGACATCATTTCAGATTTACATTGGCTACACTCCATGTTGTGATTAGCTCCTTTTACTAGCTTATTAAAGGAGACTGATTTACTGTCTGGCAAAGTTAAATATACAAATCTTTCTGAGTCTACACTAGTAGTACTTGATACCATACAGTTCTCGCAGTCATGCTGCCATTGATAAGAAAGCCCAAACAGCTGATCTACATCTACACCTTCAGCATGTAATACATGAAGCATATACATTAAAAACTCCTGACAATCTTGCTGAATATTTTGAGAGAATTGTGTTTGGCCTGAACATCTATCTAACAGATTTCTAATTTCAGACACACTTTCTATGTTTCTTCTATCAGTGGTACATTTCTCTAACACAGAATTTAACAAACTGCAAAATCTTTGATCAGAATTGACCACAATCTCTTCTTTTACATTTTTTAGAGAAAACAAAACATTAATTACTACATTAGCATAGCAGTTGACACCAGAACTGTTTTCAAACTGAAAACCAACAACATCTTCAACAGAATCCTCTTTGTTTCTGCTTGTAATTTTAGGTTCATTCACTTTTTGTCTTTTTGCTACAACCTCTCCAGTATTGTTCTCATTTCTTCGTTTCCGGCCTACCAGACGTTTCTCAAACAAAGGAAACTGAGGCAAATGTGGCGCATACTCTCTTCTTAACCTATTGTATTCCTTAACACAATCTAGATCTGCACAAATGTTTCTGACATCACAGTCAATCAAGTACAATCCCGATAAAGTTCTAACTCGTGACAATGCCACATATGCCATACCCTCCTTGAACACAGAACTGCCAATATTCACCAATGCAGTGTCTACACTTAAACCTTGCGATTTATGAATTGTCACCGCATATGCCAAGCAAACAGGGAACTGCTTACGGCGAACATATAAGTCTTTTACAAGCAAAAATCTAGCAGAACAACGAGCAATTAGCTGTACTTCCTCAATGCCATCAAATTTAATTTTTAAAAATTCAATTCCATCTCTATTTCTGTATTTCACAAAATCAACAACATTACCCATTGATCCATTTACCAGACCTCTTTCAACATGTAAATTCCTTCTTAAAATTATACGGCAGTTCAAGCACACATTCAGAGTCTTTTCAAAACCTGCAGTTTTAGATATACTCTTCTCTAATGAATCCAATTTTGTTTTCAGATTCTCAGACAAAATAATTGTTGATCCCATATGCTCTACTCTATCAATAGCTTCCACTTTCACAATCTCTTGCTTTTCTAAATGCAACATTTTGTTGTTAAATTTTGCACATTCTGCAAGAGTTGGCATCAAACATATTCCAGATTTCTTATCAGTAATTTTCTGAAAAATATTCTCAGGCACAACATCTTGTTCTGGATATAAATTTGTCAGTAATCGTGCATGTAAAGCTTCTTTCCCATGCTCGGTCACTTTTCCAATTCTAACATCTTGTAGAATAGTCTTGTAAACTTCATCCTTTGCCTGACGCATATTTTCATGCAGTTCAGCATAATTGAAGTTTAACCATATATTGACGTTGCCAATGCTGCCTAGGCACTTCCTGGTATCTTCATGCGTGAGCATTTTGAACACAGGTTGCCCTTTCACTGGTGTCAGCTGCAGAAGATCTCCAAAAACAATGATGTGTTTGCCACCGAATAACACATCATACTCTGTTTTGAGAACTTCTTGCATCCTCAAATGCACAAAGGCAAGCATGACATTGGAAACCATGCTTACTTCGTCAATGATAAGAAGTTTCATTTTCCTCAAGATTCTTGAAACTTCAAAACAAGCATCTCCAGATAGCTTGTGATATTCTAATTTGTTGTCATGCTCCACTGGCAGCATCAGTAAACGATGTAAAGTAATCCCTTTAATATTATGTGCTGCCAGTCCAGTTGGAGCAGTGACAACACAAGACAGTGATGACTCTGTCCTTTCCTGCAAATAGCATGAAATTGCTTTAATGAGGAAACTTTTTCCAGTTCCCGCTTCTCCACTAACGTACAGTCGGACAGGCTTCAACGACGTACATGAGCACTCTTTCTTATCATGACTTAATCCATGATCAATTTGCATGGTAACTTCGTCATATATTTTCCTCTGCTCAACGTTGAGTTGCCTTTCCAACTCTTCTAAGTTAACCGCATCCTCTTGAGCATGTGCCATGGCTCTTTCCACCTCATTCATAGCAGTGGCAGCTTCATTTTCAATAAGAGGTCCTCCTAGTGGATCCTGACTCAATGAAGCAGAACTCTGACTGTCCTGAGAACTGTCTCTGGCAATCTCGGCTGCAATCGTTGCTTCCTGCTCAATTTCCGCATTCAACATTTCTACATATTTGGGAAAAGCAGGACATTCTATGGTCTCCTTGGCGGCATTGAAAGAGTCTTCGTAACAGAGGAAATCTCCAAGCAGTTCCTCTTCTGCACGCCAAGGCTTGAAAAGTTGCAAAAGTGCTAAATAGAAAAACTCCTTTTTTTCAGGAGATTCGCCACTCAATTTTCGATGGTTTATCAAGTGGCATTTTCTTTGCTTGACCAGACATCCCTCACTTCCTATTACAGCATACACTCCTTTCTCAGTATCTTCTTTGATGTTCCTCTTGAACATGTAATTTTGCAGAACCTCATACAGACAAACATTCTCTAGGTGACTGCTTCGATTTGGATAATATGTATCCAACATGTTTGTCTTCAAAATGTCGGTACTGTTTGGCTCCTTTTCCGCCAAATACTCAATTTCCCGCACAGGTTTGAGAACTCGATTACGCGTTGCAGCAAGACCAAGACTCGCCCAAACGATACTCCTGGACTTGGCATAGAGACTTGCTGAAGACAACCGGTCAGAACATTCGTACGCTCCGATTTCTCGATGCGACAACATCTTCAGACTGAAACTGTACAACTTCTTGCTGAGGCTCTTTTCATGGGAAATGTCCTCCCACATATCCTTCAATTCTGTCTTCTCTTTTTTGGTGATATACGACGTCACATACCGAGCCACAGCCATACAGTTATCAGCCACAAACTGTATATCCATGTTAGCATTCCACATGGACAAAATCACCGGGTTGTAGTCGTTGATATACTTGGACTCTTCGTTCCTCTTCAAATTGTAAGTGTTTTTAGGTGATTTCTTCATCACATTATGTCGCAGCGAAGACATCAAACTGTTTACTCTTCCTTTAGAAATCACCGGTCGTGGGAAGCCGAAACGACATTTGGTGTAGAACTTGTCTTTGTTTCGGAATTTACGACGGCAGTACTTTCCACATCGATGGCTTTGGAAACGCAGAACTTTTTCTCTTAGGCTTTTCTTCTCCTTTGCGTTTGGAACAGCACACGTAGAATACTGTTGGATGAAACTCATCACTGAGTCTTCTGGATCCGTTCCAAATTTAGGTGCATCCTTGATCCACAGCAACATATGTATATGAGGAGCTCCTCTTGCTTGGTACTCCTTTCTCCAGAAGAAATCCAACACCTCTCCAAGAGGTGGATTCTTCTTATTCATGATGAAAGACATCATAGCTTCAAATCTATGATTGAAGTACCTACATACATTGACTGGATCCAAAGAGCACAGTTCTCCGGGTGTCTTGAATTCGATGTTTTCTACGTTAGCATTTGCCTCTCGTAGAAATTGAAGTAAGTCTTCCCAGCCATACTCGGCACAGCTCAGAGTGAGGAACCATGTGGGAGTACCTAAGTTCCTCAGCATACATTTTAAATCACCATGACGACGGTACCAGTACTCATTAGTACCACGCTGACACGCCATGAGATTAATCAGGTGAGATTCCAAAATACTATCTTGGACATTCACTTTATCCATAAAATCACTTGCTGAGATGTTTTGCATGTGTATACCACTTTTCAAGATGTGGTTCACTGCATATGACAGTCCAGACAGATCACTTTCAAACAGGAGATGAAACAAATAAGGAATGCATTGTCGAAACCTAGCATCTCCTGCATACAATCGCAAAGTCCGGTATTCAGAAGCAGGAATTTGATGAGGTCGCTCATCATATCTTCCTCCCTGACCTGTTGGAAAAAGCTGTGGGAAACACCGAGCTTCCAAACTTTCCTCCCAAACACTAATGGGACTCCCTTTGGCTTGTTTCATTTGAAACAACTCAATAGCATTCCCCATGACTTCCTTTGAATGCAAAGGATGAACACTATAATGTTCATATATTTCCTCACTAGTAGAGGGTTCTACTTTCTCAATTTGACCAGCACACAAATCGCTATCCTCTTCCTCACTTACTTCCTCTTCTGCAACATATACATTCTTATAGTATTTATTATTTTTTTTCAAATACAATGTTGCCTTTTTAACTTTCCTAACATCTACTAAATCTTGCCATATTTTCTTATTCTTTGTCGGAACCCCATTAACTAAGATAACCAGAGGTTCCTCTTCCACTTTTTCTACTCCAATTGTGTTAATGTTTTTCTTCAAATCTAGAGGCAAATAAACAACTCTTCCCTTTAATCCTCTCTGTAAATCTGATGGAGGCAATTTCCCTGTCTTTGGCTCCATTCTTACAATAGCCTGAAAGGGATGGATACTTTGAATCAAAATAGATTCATAAGTATTTAAATCCTTCAATTCAGAAGGAATCTCAACCAATTCCAGATTATTATGAACTGCTCTAGCAGGCATCTGTTTTTGTTTTAATTTGTTACAACAATAAGTACACACACGTTGATCCAATCCCAAATCAAAACAATTTTCTACCATCAAGTATGTTGCAAAATCCTTCCATTCACTATTATTTTCCCTTTCACTTTTTGCATATAAATCCACTAACTTAGTCTGATTCTTATAATAAGTGCGTCTACAACACACACAAGTGAAATTAGGCCTCTCACTTGATTTCATGTCAAACGTCGCAATTTCCCTCTGGAAATTATCTGTACTGGAAACCTGTACACTATCTTCCAAATGACCCTCTACTTCTTGCTCAATTTCAACATTCTCCTCTTTACTTCCAAAGTAACAAAACTCAATTTCTTCACATATATTCTTCACATCTATTTCAGAACCATGCAAAAGAGCAGCGCATAATTGTTTCAGCATAATTGCTGGACTCTTAGCATAATACAACAGTCTAACTAACTTCCTCACTTTGTTATGATGCACTGCTAGCATCCTGAAATGATGAAAAACACTCTGGCATACTCTCCTGGAAAGACAAGCCAGTGAATGACCATGCAAACCTGTCACTTCTCTCACTCTGCAAGGATCTAATTCTTGCAACAACCTTATTTTCTGCTTCAAACTTTTCTTGTTAAATGTCCGTACAAAATCACAAAGCAAATTGATGGAATCCTGTCGCACACTGCAAATACTACTACACTTCCAGGTGTACACAGGACCCTTAGCACGTCTTCCTAAAACCTCATTACCTAACAACTCTTCTGCCTCTGTTGTCACAAGTTTTTCTTTTTCAACTGGACAACCATCTTTCACTTCATAAGCACGACCACTGATGTCAACTGCATGCACCAAATCATTATCCTGGAAATAACTCTCTTCATTAAAAAATGCCTCACAGCTTGAACTATGTATCCATTCTCCAGAAAAAACTTCACAAAAATTACTACGATTAACTATTCTCTTCCATCTACTATTTCTTTTGAAATCAAAAATTGCCTTGTTTAGCTTCCTAATTCTATTGATTATCAAAATAAATAACTTACGTTTAATTTCAAAAGCCTGATCAATAACTTTCTCAACTTTTTTTTTTCTCCTATAAAAAACTAATTTCTGTTGACCTTTCTTAATATTTTTTAACAAATTGCCAATTATCCTGTTACGGAACATTCGTTTACGAATCTCCGTAAACTGTTGTTTCCTTCTACTATCATGCACAGATTTATCTCTTGCTCTAGCAGTAACATTTTCATTTGTCCTTTTCTTTCCATTTGATTTACTTGTCATTTTATGGATTGAAACATTTTCTGTACTAATATTTTTTTTATTACAAATATTTCTTATGAAATATTTAGAGCTCTTACCCGGTGCTTTCTTCATGGCTTGAGAAATCTTTTTGTTAGAGGACTGCTGCATTTTTTTTTTCTCCTGCTGTCTTTGACGTTTTGCAGCCTTCATCTCTCTTATTTTTGTAGGCATCTTGAAATGATCTGCAGTTGAATCTGAGGAAAAAGATACTAAAAAATGTTATTAAACATTATTATCAAACAGTAAATCATTAATAGTGATCAAAAATATAACACACTACTTGACATTTTATTTTGAAGATTTTTTAGTCATTGCCATTTTTACAATACAGAAATACCAGAAAAGAAATGACATTTATATTTATGTTACCTATGCTATTTTATATGTGAATCTGATCTAATTTTATGAGCATATTTTAATATTTTATTGAAAACACTACACATAACCTGTTTTTGAAGGTGTTTTTATTTTTAAATTAAACGGTTTACCTTTTTACTTTTTATTGATTATAAATTTTAAAAATAAATGTTTATAATTCCAAAGGCTGAAGCAAGTCAGCTTCCCATCCGATATCATATAATTCAGACAAATCTGCATCCTCATCACGCTCTTCTTCATCCTCAGGATTTAAATCATCCAATGGATCAACATCCACTGATGTTTCAATTACAAGTTCAATGATGAGGTCAAAATCAACTGATTGCAGATTGTCGCTCATGTTGAGGTTGTCTTTATCTTTAAAGAAAGATAACAACAATGAGATGTTGCAGAGTAAGAGACAAATCTCACAGATTATAATAGTAAAATTATTTAACAAGAGTAACATTTTGCAGCTATTATTTAACCATGTCCAGCGATGCTGAGCAGGTGAAGCCTATGTCTAATTTTTCACTGAACAGGACTCATCTGTTCTTAACCTTGGATAAGCCTCAACGACTCTGTGTTCCCTGCACATACTCAAATGTTAAAGTGCAGATTTATATTAAATGGCAGATCCCCAGGCATGCACCAGTTAATGTGCACCACTGTTTTACCACCCATGGTGTGCCGCATTTACAATCAGATAGGAGAAAGCTGCTTCAAAACCCTGCGCCTGCTTGAAGCTTGCATAGGTCTTGACGCAGCATTGTATAGATGGGGCACCCCTGATCCTTGCTGGAGCTGCATCGCACTTACGATACAACTCCAGCAATGCGCCACCTTTACAGCACAGATACGTCACGCATCTGTGCCATTTTTGCCCCATGCTGCGCCGCATTGTAAATACAGCACACCATGGGTGGCGGAACAGCGGCACAAAATGACTGGCACATCCACTGCTGCATCGGTTTCATGTGGCACGTTTTTTTTACACCATGACACATCTGCCTAAATGCATCAATTTGTAATTTTCTCGCCTCATAGCAAATCTTTTGCACCGCCACTGCGTCACAAAAGTGACGCACAGTGGCGCAAAAGATGCATACACCTATCATAAATCTGTCCCTAGCATTTTAAATGATTAATTCAGGATGACGATAAGGTGTGGCCTATGCAGAGCTTTGTTTAAGGTGAGGCCTACTCAGGGTTGCAGATCAAAGTTACGCTTGATGAAGAATACAGAGGAGATAATACATGTAAAGGCCTACCAATGAAGTAAGTAATGTCCACTTTATTGCACCAGTCATCATAAATGTATCCCTAAGCTTCTTATCTTGTTACAGATGAACCACCATATGTACATGACATTTTAAGTAATTTCCACATGTGCAGTGTTTTCAAAATATAATTTGAAAATCGTTTTTGGGGAAAAGTAATGGTTTGCAAAATTATGACAATTACATAATGGTGTATGCTTCTCTATAAAGCATTTCAGTATCTCTAATGTCATTTTTCCCATATTACATTATAAGACCTTTCCCCATGAAGCACATTCCTTGTAAATATGCTCCCACCTGTGCATTGCAAATTTAGATTTTCACTGTTTCAGACACATAGCCATGTTGAAAGTGACCCAAAAAAATTGCAAACGTTTCCCCATGAAGCACATTCCTTGTAAATATGCTCCCACCTGTACATTGCAAATTTAGATTTTGACTGTTGCAGACACATAGCCATGTTGAAAGTGACCCAAAAAATTTGCAAACGTTTAAAAAAAAAAAACATTCATGTGTCTTAATGACATTTTAAGTCATTTCCCCATGGAGAATGTTTTCTAAGTGGCACAAAAGAGGTATACACCTATCATAAATCTATCCCTAGCATTATAAATGATTAAATCAGGATGACAATAATATGTGGCCTATCCAGAGGTTTGTTTAAGGTGAGGCCTACTCAGGATTGCAGATTAAAGTTACGCTTGATGAACAAAACAGAGGAGAACATTTTATTGTAAATGCCTACCAATGAAGTAAGTGATTTCTACTTCATTGCACCAGTCATCATAAATGTATCCATAACCTTACTTAAATTGTCCTTAAGACACATAAAAGCGTTTTTTGATTGGCTTTCCTGCATGGTAGGGTCACTTTTAACATGGCTATGTAACATAAACATTCAAAATCAAAATTTTCCATGTACAGGTGGGAGCATATTTACAAGCAATTTGCGCCACAAAGAAAGGTCTGACATTAAAATGGCAAAAATAACATCAGGGACAGTCAATTGCCTTATAAAAAACCATACACCATTATGTCCTTCTCATGCATTTAAAAACAATTCCTTTTTCCCAAAAACGAATTTCAAATCATAATTTCAAAAAACTGCACATGAGAAAATGACTTAAAATGTCATTGAAACACATTAAAGCATTTTTTGATTGGTTTTCCTGCATTGTTGATTCATTTTTATCATGGCTATGTAACACAAACATTGATAATTAAAATTTTCATGCACATGTAAGAGCATATTTACAAGCAATTTGCGCCACAGAGAAAGGTCTTACACTAAAATGAGAAAAATAACATCAGGAACAGTCAATTGCCTTATAAAGAACCATACACCATTATGTCCTTGTCATGATTTTATAAACAATTCCTTTTCCCCAAAAACGATTTTAAAATCATAATTTCTAAACACTGCACATCAGAAAATGACTTAAAATGTCATTAAAACACATGAAAGCGTTTTTTGATTGCCTTCCCAGCATGGTTTGGTCACTTTTAACATAGCTATTTAACACAAACATTCAAAATCTAAATTTTCCATGCACATGTGAGAGCATATTTACAAGCAATTTGCGCCACATAAATCATAATTTTCTCCTTAAAGCACACTATTCTCTATCTAAAGTAAAGAAATATTTTCTCACCTTAGCAAATACTTTGAGTTTGAAAACAGTCTCAGAAACACACCAATTTGTCTTCAGCAGAGCAAAAGGTATGCACTCCAGAGTCTGCAGCTATGAAAAGCACAGAAATGGTGTAATTCTTCACACATATTTCTCATGTCACCCAATCAAAACTCTTCCCTCACTTTTTTTCAAATGAAAACCCTTCCCCCTCTGCCCTTTCTGCCTATTTTCCATAGCAACCACCTCTTGGAGAAACTCTGGTGTTTGCAAATTCACACAACAATGTTGCAATTGAACTCTGAACTCTCAGTGCACCTGCATATCCAGTGCTTTCTTTCATTTAATGATTTTTTATTGACCACTCAAAATACATCTTTCAAAGAACACATCTCTACACCCTAACTTTCTGTTTTCATCAATCAAAATCCACCAATCACTGTTACTACTTCATGAACACAGAAACTCCACAGTTTTTTTCATTTCAAACTCACATTTTTTCAACTGCCATTTCATTGCCACACTTCATCTGACTGCAGGAGAACCTTCTCTCACCATGTTTTCTGTCTGGATTGTTGGTCATAGTTATATTCACTGGGCTCAAAGGTACGTTGAAAGCAGGAATTTACCTAACCTCAATTTACAAGATGTGGAAATTAAGTGGTTTGGCCACAGAGGATTAAAATGTCACCAATTGATACCATTGGTGAAAACCTTTATGCATTTGCCCAAACCTGACCTGTTAATTGTGCACTGTGGAGGTAATGACTTGGGCACTTTGACTGGTGTAGGTCTGGAAATGCTTTTAAAGGACACCTTTGAGCAATTAATGGCACTTTTTCCTCAGACTGCCTTGGTATATTCAAATATATGCCAAAGACAGAAATGGAGGTGGTCAAACCAATTTTGTCCACAAATTGAGAAGTCGAGGAAGCATGTAAACAAATCTGTTTCAGCTTACATGAGAGACCATGGAATGGGCTCCCTGTACAACAATAACTTGCGTTACTACATGCAAGATATCTACAGAGGAGATGGAGTTCACTTCTCAGATGAGGGCAACAGAGTTTTCACTCTGAATTTAAAAATGTGCATTGGTACCTACTTATAAGTACCAAAATGTACCATAAACCCAAAAGCTCTTCTCAGAGCTACCCTACATCTAATCACTCACAATTATTATTTTACTCTAACTTTTTTTACTAATTTTCAACAAAGTACGCTCCCTGGGGCGCTACCCGGTACGCGTACCGGGAGCTAACCTCGCGAAATTTTAAAAAAAAATGTTTTTTTTCTCGCACATATGGGCCTCCTCAGCCACCCTCACAAAACCTAGGGGGTCAAGATAAGTCTACCATGCCCCCTTCTACCTATTCTGAACATTATTTGCCCTCCATCTTGTATCATAATTCGACCGAAACACAAAATGGTGGACTCCCGTTACGCTTAAGGTTCGCGTACCAGGGCGCTCACCGGTTCGCGTACCGGGTCGCTTCCTGGGAAGCGCACCATCAAAAAAGGTGGGAAAGTAGTTCACACAAAAGCCACTTGAGACAATTTCACCAAATATAGATTAGCTCATACTACATACCAATCCCTACCATTTTCACAAATTTGATTGGAATTCCATTTAGCCATTTAGCCTATAGAACTCACTAAATACCGTGAGGTAAATTACTTCACAAAACACATCTGAAGTGTTGGAATTGACAACCAATTAAAATGTTACTTTCATTTTCTACTTTTTTTACCTGACATTTAATTGGTTATGTACCCGAATATATATAAAGGAAGAGAAGGAAACACAGCCATTTTGACTACTACTTCCTGGTGTACATTTCTATTAGAATTTTCATTAATAACTTCAACTTCTTTTTAAAGGTAAGTTTTTATTTTTAAAACTGAAGTATATTGTGCACTTTAAGTTAATATGGCAAACTTTTTCTGTTAGTTATATACTATCCCTCTGTAGTACTTATAAATTTAGATACACTTTTTTATATTCCTACTTCCACTCTGATACTATACACTGCCCAAAGATAAATTCTCTGTTAAAAACTGCCTATCTAAAATTAATCCCAACTGTGCCCTACCTCTACTAATATATATTTTTTTATGCAAATTTCAGGAAAAATGGAAAGTGAACAAAACATTTCATTTGAAATTGTCCTTCCAGAGTCCAACACAGAAATCATTGATCCAAATGAGATTGAATTTATGGATGAATCTTGGGACCAAGAACTACTGCAATGTGTACAAGCAGTAGATAACCTCCTTGCAAATGAGGACATTTTACAACCTCAGAGACTACAATCTATATTCCATGATTATGAAATTTCTGACAATGAAATGTTAGAAAGTTTAATAAATTATGAAACACAATAAAAAAAACTTAAAAAAAAAAAATAAATAATCAACAAAACCAACAATCAATTAACATACAGCATTTGAAAAGTCTATCATTCATTTTTCATTGTGATACGCTCCCCAGAACGCTTCCCGGTTCGCGTACCGGGCGCTAACCACGAAAAAAAATAAAAAAAAAATTTTTTTTTTTTGCTTAGCGGGGCCCCTTTAAAGCCTCCACATCAAACCTAGGGGGTCAGGGAGGAGCTAGTATGCCCCCTTATGGTTATTTCCCCCTTTGTTTTGGCCTCCTCTTGTCTCTCAATCCTACCGAGAGACAAGATGGCGGCCGCTCCGGACTGTTTAGAATGTTGACAGACACCGGAGAGCCAATCAGCTTAGCTACGCGAAGTTCCGGTACGCTTAAGGTCCGCGGACCGGAGCGCCGCCCAGAGCGCGCTTACAGATATATATCTTTTTTTAAACGTTAATTTCTCAAAATCCACTGGAGCACATATATTGAGACCTACAAAAGGCACATCGGGCTACCAGTCCCTACAATTTTGCCAAGTTTCGTGCAAATCCATTCAGCCGTTCGGGCTAAAAGTGAGGCTAACCGCCCTATGGAAAACTCAATGTTAAAAACACGTTTTGGGACCCCCCTTTTTTCTCGGCCCCCCCTGGACGAACCCCCCCAAAATTTTCAGGGGCTGCTCAGAAACAAAATGTTCCATTTTCCTGAAAATTTCAGCCAATTCCGTCCACAAACGCCAAAGTTATTAGACATAGAATTTTCAAAAATCCCATAGGGAAAAAATCCTAACTATATATACCTACTGGCGACCGCCAGTAGGTAATATATATATATATATATATATATATATATATATATATATATCCACAGATTAGGCTCCAAACTCGTAGTCCAATGGCGCTCTTGTCACCGGTGCTGACTTCAAAGCAGAGCCCCGCTTTCGTCTATTCTCCAAAGAGCTATCAATGATAGCATAAGTCAGCACTCAAACAAAGGATATATTTCCCAAATTTTCCTTTTATTGTTCAAAAAGGCAGCATTCCTCGCATAGTACCAACGCGTTTCGCAACGTACTGTTGCTTGATCACGGTAAGGATACAATGTTGCTGTTCTTTCTTATATTTTTCAAAAAAAAACGGCCTGAGACCCATCAGTATGATCTCACTTCCTGTCCAACAACAGGAAGTAGCTTGGGAGTTGTAGTTTTTACATTAAAAAAACGAGTGTTTGTAGTTCTGACATTGGGGTCAATACAGTCTCTTATCTCTCTATGGATGTGTCAACATAATCAATCAAGTAATACATTTCTGTACATTTCATAGAACATTTCAGGGATGACGCTTATTGTATCATAACATTTATCAAAAAAATTTTTCCCCATTAAGGTGGGTGTCGGGTGTTCGCCCTCTGGTGGGCACAATTATTTTACCATCTATTCTCCATTCAAAACTCTCTAGTGAGTATCTCTGTCATACTTATACATCTATTGAGGCCCTCTAGTGGGCTGATGGTCCTCACCTTAACACCCCCTCAACTCTGCGTTTTAGTTATTTAATTCCCGTTAAGGTTGTTTAAGCACCCCAACATACATCCATCTACATTCCTGTAAAGTAACCCTTCTCATATCATTATTATTCCATACTGTTCATAGGGTACTGTGTTATCCCCCAATGTTTCTCATTATTCCCACTCCTTTATATACAGTTTCTCAACACCTCTATTGCATTCTGTCTCTCCTTCCAAAGAAAGACATATATAGAACATATAAAGAAATTCAGCTGTTAGTCCACATATCTCAGAACAGTAGTAAGTCCAATTGATTATAAATGTACGTAAAGTTCCTCACTCAAATTTAAACCCCAAGGGCTCATCGTTCGGAAGTTTAGAATTTGTCTTGATTCCCTGCATCGTAATTGTTTTTCTTGGTCTCCGCCCCTTTCGTGTGGCAATACACATTCCAGTGCATAAGTTTTTAGGAGTTTCCAGTCGCTGTTGTGCATCAGTTCCATATGTTTTGCAACAGCATTGTTTTTGTCTTTGTTTGCTGTCGCTCTGATGTGCTCAAGGATTCGTAGTTTGAATTGTTTCTTCGTGCTTCCAATATATTTTAGTGCACACGGGCATTCGATTACATATACCACGTGTGTGGTTGTACAGTCTATCAATTGGTTGATCTTCCACAATTTTTTATTTGGTAACATTACTTCTTTTTTGTTAGTAGCAATTTGACAGACCTTACATCGTTGGCATTTGATGAATCCTTTCGTATTCATCCATTGGATTCCCTTCTTCTTTTTTGTTCTGTCCTGGAAATGACTTTGTATCAATTTGTCTCTCAGGTTTTTTGCTCGACGAAATGTAACCAAAGGGTGATTGCCCATTATTTTTCCCATTGTTGGATCTAATTGCAAAAGTTTCCAATTTTTTCTGAGGGAGTTCACAATTTGTTTTGATTCTCTTGTGTAGTCCAATATTAGTCTCACTTTTCTTTCACTTGGTGGGTTATCGGTTGCATTTGTTGTTGATTTTTTTGTTCTCAGAGCATCTTTTCTTTCTTTCTGATTTGCTCTTTGCCATCCCTTGTTGATAATAGCCATGTGGTATCCTCTGGTTTTGAATCTTTGAGCCATGTTTTTACTTTTTGATTCCCATTCATTCTTTTCTGAGCATATCCTTCTTGCTCTCAAAAATTCACCATACGGTATATTTTCTTTGACCGAAGATTTATGAAAGCTGTCAAAATGTAAGATCGAATTGGTTGCCGTATCTCTTCTGTGGAGTGTCGTTTCCACTCTATTGTCTTTGATGTAAATTTCTGTGTCAAGGAAAATTGCTCTATCCTTGCTTATATGGTATGTAAAATGAATGTTGGAAGTTGACGAATTTAGGATCCGAAAGTAGTTCTCAAATTCCACGGCTGTTCCTTCCCAAATTATTAGGAGGTCATCTATAAATCTGACCCATTTGGCTATTTTCTCCACGTGGATGTCATTGTCAGTGTGCCAGGCAATCTGTTGTTCCCACCACCCCATTGTGAGGCATGCGTACGCTGGGCTGAATGAAAAACCCATAGCGCAGCCATGGACTTGTTGGTAGATTTCCTCTCCGAATAGGAACACATTTTGGGTTAGGCACATTTCCACCATGTCGATTAGCATTTGGTTATGTTGTTGGAAATGAATGTTTCGTTCTTTCAAGAAGAAGGCACAGGCCTTTAGTCCCATGTCGTTATCAATATTAGTGTACAGCGACACTACGTCCATTGTTACCAATAGATAGTTGGATTGCCACGGTAAGTCCTCTAAATGCTGTAAGAGATCTGTGGTGTCACGTAGATAAGAGCTCAAGCTGGTAACAAACGGCATGAGGAAGAAATCAATATAATTAGCGGTTGGTTTCATTAGCGACCCCTTTGATGACACTATGGGTCTCCCTGGTGGTCTTAGTGGGTTTTTGTGCACTTTTGGCAAAAAATAGATCGTCGCCATTTTGGGATGATCTGTGCACAAAAATTTCATTTCATCTGTGTCGATTAAATCTAGTTTGTTCCACAATTGAAGTTTTTGGTCCAATTTCTCTTTAAATATTGTCGTTGGATTCGCCTCTAATTTTCTGTAGTATTTTTGGTTTTCCAATTGTGAATGTGCCTCTGCTACGTAGTCGATTGTGTTGAGGACCACAATGTTTCCGCCTTTGTCGGCGCATTTTATAGTTATAGTTTTGTCTTCTCTTAAATGATTCAAGGCGTTTTCTTTTGATGTCATCAGTGATGTCATTTGAGATGTCATCAGTGATGTCATCAGTGATGTCATTTGAGATGTCATCAGTGATGTCATCAGTGATGTCACTGACCATGTCATGAATGATGTAATATGTGACATCATCAGCAGTGGATTGCGGGTGCGCGATATATAGTTAGTACAACTAACTGTATATGGAATTTCAATGGTTTTGTGTGAGTAAAATAAGGTTTTGTAAATGCTAATTCCTAACTATATATGGTCTATAACCTATGGTTTTTTCAGTGAATTTTCAAGGTTTTGTAAATGCTAATTCCTAACTATATATGGTCTATAACCTATGGTTTTTTCAGTGAATTTCAATGGTTTTTTAATAGCAAATATCATAAGCTGTCGAATGTCAAGTACGTGGTAAGTAAAAACATTTTCGTGTTTATACACACTGATCTGCTTTGAATGCTGCCCCCACCCCCCTCATTTCTATTAGGAGTACTCTCTCTTTGCAGATAGTGAAGGGTAGTTAACGCAGGCCTTTTCCCCCGTTGTAATCCGTCGTGCCTGCTTCTCTCTCCATTTCATTGATTGTTCTCTTTGGTTCATTCTCTATTTACAAACAAGCACAGAGTCGCAATACTCTGTTTAGTCTTTGCAGATAGCGAAAAATCGTGAAAAAAACAAAAGGAATCGAGCAAAATCAGTAGGCCACTAATGGGATCTCTTTTTGACCTGGCTAAAATAGAAACATTAGGAACAACCTGTTGAAAATAGCAATGTGTATGTACATAAGCGGCGTTCATTTGTGTTCACAGTACCCCTTGTTGATTGTTTGAATCGAGCATTGAATTGTTCGAAGTTGGTTCTCTTAAGGATCTTCTCTGCCTGCAAACGAGGAAGAATAGGAATATTCTCTCTCCCTTTGCAGATAGTGAAAGGTAGGTAACGCAAACCTTTAACACGTCGTGCCTATTTCGTTCCTCATTGATTGATTGTTTGCCCGAACATTGACTGTTTGGGAATTGGTTCTTTTTGGAGGTATTCCCTGTTTGCAAATAATCGTAGGAAAATCTTTGCAAGTAGTGAAAGGGTAGGTAATGCGGACCTTTGTCCCCCGTTGTAATCTGTCATGCCTATCTACTCCCCACTGATTGATGCACCTGTTTCACCCGGACCATTTACTAGAGATAGGTCATCTGGCCCGACCAGAGAGCACCCCTAGTGAAAAGGACATATGCAATAATAACGAAGTGATCACTGTATCCTGTTAACAGAAACTTTAGCATAAAACAACCTGGAAAGAAAGGAATAGGAAAACGAAAATCAGTAGGCCACTGATGAACTTTTTATTAAATAACAAACAAAGAAACGATAACAATACGTAATGATAAAACCTATTATTGTCCTAGAAACAAGAAACGTTAGAAGTAAGCCCGTAATAAGAAACCTGAAAACAGTAAGAGAAACCAAGTGTGACATTGCAACGGCCACAAGGCAACGAGGCTTCATCGCCCCTCACTGCCCCAAAACGTGTCTGTCCCACCGCCTGCCACGCCCAAATAACGGCAAACTGGGAAAGATACAAGTCAGCAGACATCCGCCCCATTCTGGAAACTTTATCGGGATTGTACTTGATTGAGTGTGATGTCACAAACATTTGTGCGGATCTAGATTGTGTTAAGGAATACAATAGGTTAAGAAGAGAGTATGCGCCACATTTGCCTCAATATCCTTTGTTTGAGAAACAGGTTTCCGGCTACGCCCAGCCGGAAGCAACACATATAAGGCGGGTCCTGCTGCCAACCATCGGCCAGGAGATCATCACGTAGGGTGTAGCCGGAGGAGAGGCCGAGGCCGAGGCCGAGGCCAGCGGGACCCGGCCAGGGGGATTGCTATGACCACCCTGGAGAGTTGCAGGGGGGGGGAATGTCCGTGTCCTCGACCCTCCCCTCTCTCTCCCAGTCCGGCCACCATCAACCAGAGGCCGAGGCCGACGGGATCCGGCCGCGGTGGCGGTAACCCTGGAGAATTGCAGGTTAGACCCTCTCTCTCCCAGTCTGGGCCAGCATCCATGGAGGGCCTGGGAGTGGAGAGGCCACTGCACGAAAGGCCCAGGAGAGGCACCACACGCCAAGGCCTGCCCCACCGGATGAGCCAAGGAACCCGTTCATGGGGCCAGAGCAAAGGGCGTCCGGCCGCCATCCACCGGAGGTCCGGCCCAAAGACGGACGGGACATTTCTTCTTTCTTTTATAATGGCTGCGACAACACTGGGGGGGGATGTCTTGCACATGCCTCCGACCCCCCCCTCGTCCTCATCGCCTGGTCCGGCCATAACAAATGTCAAGCGAGACGCCGTGGGGTGCACTGGGTGGGAGAGACGGTGCGAACAGGCCTCTCCCGCCTCCCCAGGTGGAGGCTTCCCAGCTGCACCCTCAGCGCTCCAGGCGCCCGGAAAAGGGTTCTTCCACTGTGGCGATGCTGCAACGTCTCGCCCGGCAGGGTGGAGCCCGTCCGCTCATTTGACCCCGCGATCGCCAGTAGCTACCGAACTCTCAAAATGGCGGTCGACCTGGCAAGAGCGGGCCCAGCATGAAGAAATGGCCCGGTCACTGGTTGACTCCACCACCGTAGTCCTCCACGACCTTGAAGATTCTAGAGGAGCCGCGGGAGTCCCCGACCCCCGCAGACACCCCCGATGGGGAATGACTGCCATGATCGCCCGTGGAATGATGAAACTGTAGCCGCGGGACGTCGGCGCTCCCATGCTGGCGCCAGCCTCAGTTTGAATGACTAGAAACCTGCAGACCTCAGTTCCGGTGAAAGCACAGTGTGACCCGGTAGGAAAAATAGTTGCACCCCCTCCTCTTTTTGACTGATGGTTCAAACCACCGATCCTTTCCTTTGCCCTTTTAACGGAACTTTGGACTGCCTCCCCCCCCCCCGCGGCGCCCCACGCCGTTATTTGCTGGGCGGCAACTTACTAGACATCACCTTCGTGCCATCCAGATTTCAGCGCGTTCTGCTGCCTTGGAACTATTCGCACAACAGACCGCTACTGACAACCCACCCCCCGGGACGCCCCACGCCGGATACCCAAATCAGTGCGGCACCCAGGCAAGATCTTCTGAATTTTCATAATTTGAAAGAACTAGTAACATGTCCTCATCAGGAATTTCCTCTTCAATCATCTCATCAGGAATCTCCTCATGAAAAGTCTGCAATGATGATTCTTGTAACTCTATGGTCTCCAAACATTCGATAAATTCGCCATCAAGAGATTGATCAAAAAAATCATTCAAGTCATCTCCTCCTTGTGAGAATATTTCATTATTGGTGCTGTCAATTTCATTAAATGTAGTGGATAATTCAAAAGAAATTGCCACGGTCTCTTCATTGTTTAAATGTTTTTACTGTTTTTATTTTGTTGTATATATTTATAAGTTATTAAAGTTTTATATTCCTACTACTTTGTTGGAGTGCTATATATTTTTAATGTGACACATAATTGTAAAAACTTTGATGTACAAAGAGTCATCCCTGGAATCTTCCGCTTCAGGCTCGGTCCCCTCCCCAATCACAATACAGGATGGTTTTCAGATAGTAGGAACGCGTGTGGTTTGACGGATCTCATCGGGTGTGGGCCTTGATCTACTATAACTCCTTTGAAGAGGGGTGATTCTTTACAGCTGGGGCCATAAACTACATCTGCAGGGCTAGCTGATAGCCTGGACAATCGGACACAGAGGAAGAGGAGTGTCAGAGGGTGCGGTAGTGAATAGGGCGAAAGGGAGGTGTCGGGCGGGCACAGAGTGTGATTCTCAGGGAAGAGCAGCGCAGATGGGGGGAGGTTTATTGCCGATGCATAAGACAGAGAGCGGGGGTGACCAGTGCCTGGGGAAGATGCTTGTGAGGGTGGGGAGCCATGCTACGGATCAACAGCGTGCAGAGAGTGGGTCTGGTCAAGGCATCTAAAATGGCTGCCGTGCACGACAAAAGTGTGGCATTTCAAAAAAGGCAAGATGGCGCAGACAATGTTTTTCAACACTTCCTCATTTCCTTCGAATCGAACGTTAACAGACGTTGGTGCATATTACCAAAGTTAAGCGATATTTATCGCTAACGATGCTTAGCAACGAATTTTTTACCGCTAAGCATCGTCAGAAATTATCGCAGATAAACCTTGCTATTATCAAGGTTTATCGCAAATGCGATAAAAAACGGCCGCAATGCATGAATATCGCTAAAAAGTCAGCGATATTCATGCATTACCGAGCTAATGCTCTTAGCCATGTTATCCACCTCCCATTGGATAACATGGCTAAGAACTGCTCAGGGCAGGTGTTAGTTTTTGGAGATATTTGCGCTTAGCGCGAATATCTCCAAAAGTTGGTAATAGGAGATAGATATCTTGCATGTTGTAATGCAAGTTATTGTGGTATATGGAACTCATACCATAATCTCTCAGGAAAACAGAAACTGATCCTTTTGGGACCGCCTGAGAAGGCCTAGGGGGTGAGGGGTACTCTACTTTGCCCCCTTTTCACGTTCCGAACTATTTTATTTTACTCTCTTCTGTAATTACACAAAATGGCAGCGATAAGATGCATCAGACACAGACAGTGAGAGAAAGGAGGCCGGAGATGAAGAAGAGATGTCAAATACACATTGGAGATAATATAGTGGGAGAAGGAAAGTAAATATGAGTAAACTTACCATGTAACATAAAAATGTTGCACTCTATACTATAAGTCTCATTTTATACTACAATCACTTCGCTACAACCTCATAAATTAAAAATAAAAATGAATAATGTCTCAAACAATTTTTGATTTCTAAATATAAATTTATTCTTCTGAATTTTCAAAATTTGCAAGGACTAGTAACATGTCCTCATCAGGAATTTCCTCTTCAATCATCTCATCAGGAATCTCCTCATGAAAAGTCTGCAATGATGATTCTTGTAACTCTATGGTCTCCAAACATTCGATAAATTCGCCATCAAGAGATTGATCAAAAAAATCATTCAAGTCATCTCCTCCTTGTGAGAATATTTCATTATTGATGCTGTCAATTTCAATCAATGTAGTGGATAATTCAAAAGAAATTGCCACGGTCTCTTCATTGTGAGCCATTTTATTTTGAAATTGCTTGCTGTAAATTACAGAAAAAAATAATCACTTTCATTTATCGTTTTTAGTAATACATAATATAAAACTAACTTTATCAAGTATTTAGTATAACAGAAGGACTGTAAATAAATAACAGAAAACATTTTTCAAATTATCTTAAAGTGTACAACATAGTTCCCCTTACAAATTAACAACTCACCTTTTTAAAAGTAGGAGAAGTGTTAGTACTGTGTAAATCAAACACCAGAAATTGAGCACCAAAAATTCCTCACAAATATACCTCAGACAGTAGTATCACAAAATGGCTGTGGTTTCCTCTCATTTTAGATATATACATAACCAATTAACTTTTATCACACACAAATACAAAACCAAAGTAACATTTTAATTGGTTCTAAATTTCAACACTTTCAAATGTGTTTTCCCCATGCAATTTTCCATAGGACATTTAGATACGTCTACAGCCTGAATGGCTGAACGGAATTACACCAAACTTGGCAAAATGGTACATCAAACCTAAGAGGTCAGGGAGAATCTACTATGCCCCCTTATGGTCATTTGCCCCTTCGCTTTGGCCTCCTCTTGTCTCTCGATCCTACCGAGAGACAAGATGGCGGCCGCTACGGACTGTTTGGAATGTTTACAGACGCCGGAGAACCAATCAGCTTCGCAAAGCTCCGTAACGCGAAAAGTACGCGAAGCGGAGCGCTGTTACAGATATATATCTTTTTTTGAACGTTAATTTCTCAAAATCAACTGGAGCACATATATTGAGACCTAGCAAAGGCACATCGGGCTACCAGTCCCTAATATTTTGCCAAGTTTCGTGCAAATCCATTCAGCCGTTCGATTATTATTATTATTTATTTTTTTGCCCCGCGGGGCCCTTTTAAAACCTCCACATCAAACCTAGGGGGTCAGGGAGGATCTACTATGCCCCCTTATGGTCATTTGCCCCTTCGCTTTGGCCTCCTCTTGTCTCTCGATCCTACTGAGAGACAAGATGGCGGCCGCTACGGACTGTTTGGAATGTTTACAGACGCCGGAGAACCAATCAGCTTCGCTTCACAAAGCTCCGTAACGCGAAAAGTACGCGAACTGGAGCGCTGCCCGGTCCGCTGTTACAGATATATATCTTTTTTTGAACGTTAATTTCTCAAAATCCACTGCAGCACATATATTGAGACCTAGCAAAGGCACATCGAGCTACCAGTCCCTACAATTTTGCCAAGTTTCGTGCAAATCCATTCAGCCGTTCGGGCTAAAAGTGAGGCCAAACGCCCTATGGAAAACTCAATGTTAAAAACACGTTTTGGGACCCCCCTTTTTTCTCAGCCCCCCCTTGACAAACCCCCCCCAAATTTTCAGTGGCTGCTCAGAAACAAAATGTTCAATTTTCCTGAAAATTTCAGCCAATTCCGTCCACAAACGCCAAAGTTATTAGACATAGAATTTTCAAAAATCCCATAGAGAAAAAATCCTAACTATATATACCTACTGGCGACCGCCAGTAGGTAATATATATATTACCTACTGGCGGTCGCCAGTAGGTAGTTATAGTTAGGATTGGCTACCATAGGAAATCTGCAACATTCTGTTGGGAATAACTCTGGCGCTGGTTGAGGAATTTGTGTGTAATTTTCCAAACTTTTGGCCAGCTCCGCTCCGCTCCTTCCCTGGAAGTTTCGGGGGGATTCGTGAAGTGGGGGCTGAGAAAAAAGGGGGGTCCCAAAACGTGTTTTCCCCATGTTAATTTCCATAGGACGGTCTGACAAGTCTACAGCCCGAACCGCTGAACGGAATTACGCCAAACTTGGCAAAATTGTAGGGAATGGTACACAGATGTGCCTTTGCTATATTAGGTGAAAATTGCTCCAGTGTTTTTTTTTAAAATGAACTTCAAAAACACATATATATCTATAGGCGCGCTCCGAGAGCTCACAGGTGCGCGTACCGGGGAGCGCACCCGGCGCGCTACCGGAGTGCGTGAGCGGAAAGCTGATTGGCTGCCGGGTGTCTGTCAACATTCTAAACAGTCCGGAGAGTCTGCCATCTTGTGTCTCGGTAGAATGTAGACACAAGAGGTGAAAAATAAAGGGGGAAATAATTATCGCATCTCTTTATCTCTGGTTTTCAATCTCCAAATTTCCTTAACGTTAACCTCAACCTTGTCCCTTAACTCCTTCAGCGCATCCTCTAAGGCTTTCATCCTTTGATTTAGTGTGTCTATTTTTCTGTCTAAAACCTCTGGTGGAAAATATGAACTTGACCTCTTCCATTAGCCGAGTCAGCATCACCTCAACACTGCACTGTGCTGCTGTGGCTTCAGGCACACCACCCTCTTACCTGTGACTTTGAACCGCTTCCCCCTTCCCAGACGGTCTATAAGCACTCCTCCACTAGTACCTAAAATGCGCTCCCTCCAGGCACTTTTGCAATACCCGCTTCAGTTCTTCCAGTACTCTGCATTGCTCCTCCCCCCACCTCCATGATAGCATTATTATGTTGCCTGAATTTCACCTAATATTTTAAGGAGTCTAATATATGTTTCTTTTGTGGACTGAACCCTAAAATATGATCTTAAAGAGGGAGTGACATTCTGGCTGAATAATTATTTTAACTGCCCCTCCTCCAGGTGTAGGTCTAGATGATCTAATTCTTGTTCGCCCAAGGTAGTGTGAAAACAAAGCTGTGACTGACTCCGAGGCTTGAGTGACATTCTTACTGGATGTAACAGTAATGTCTATTGAAAGCACTGTAGTAGACATTACTGCCTTTGTTGCCCCAGCCTCTCAGAGTCACTGACAGAATTATCCTCCTTTGGTCTCCTATTCCTATAAGAGTATTTGCCTCAAATACCAGTTAACAGACCGTCCGCTTCCACAAAATGCACTGATCTCTTTCCTCTGGTCTTTTTCTGCCTTGTGAGGGGTGACACCCCGTCCCTATTGCTGCTTCTACTCGTGTTCGCCCCCCTCATTGAATGCATGTACATGTCAGAGCCTTCCTCTTCTCTTGAAGACTCTTCACAACTGATGAAGCAGACAAAGCCACAGGCAGCTGGCAACCAGTGCTGACACTGCCTGCAGTCCCTTGATAGAGAACCGTCCCCATCAAGTCCTGTTGTCACTCACCTCCAAACAGCCACATGGGTACTTACCTCAGTGGCAGACCCTTTCCAAAATTCTACACTGCTGCACACGAACATCCATGCATCCCAAAGATTTTGTCGTCTAAAACCTTGCCTGAAGTTGAGCCCTATGAAAGCAATGAGTCTTTGTCTTGCCTCTTACTTCTTAAGTCATAGACACTAAAGGAGAGCTCCTGGTTGGCTTGTCTAGCTAGCCGCCATGTTCCCCCAAACTGACGAGACCTTGACCTCTCCCAGTTGTACTTTTTGAAACATACGAGATAGGAATGATGTGAAACAGAGCACTGTTCATCTGCTTCTGGATAAGGTTGAAAGACAATCTAGGAGAATGGTGTGATCAATCACAACAGTTATGTTGTATAGAGGTGAAAAAAAGTAACAGCCTGTGCCCAGCCATGATCCAAAGGATTCAATCAGCAATTCTAATGAGCAGTTATTTAATATTCAACAGGGCAGTCTAGGCTCTATAGTGAAAGAGGAACTGGACTGGAAATCACTGCAGATGTTGTACTGTTAAAGGTAGACAAAAGGCTGCTGTTTTCCATCATCCCAAGGACCCTGGCAAAGAAGTGGGTGCCAAAGATGAGCTTTGATGGTCCAGAGAGACTGGATCCGCATTTAGCTGCTTCAAAAATGGACAGCCACCATATGATTGCACTGATTTATGGACCCACTGTTCTATTATTGTATAAATAGACTAGTGTATTAAGCGCAAATGTGTCAGTTAACAGTGATTTATTTATTTATGTATTTACAGCATCTGTAAGGAGTGCAGCTGTCTGGTGGTGTACTTGTGCTACGTCTGCAGATAATATGAGGACCCGTTATTTGAGCTGGAATAGACAGGTTTCAGGGACAACCTAAACAGTATATAGCTAATCATAGATTGCAATTTAATGGGCAATATGTTCCAGAGTGATGCCTACTGATAATAGAAGGTGTGGCCAACTTGGCAGTATTTTGATCCTTAGGCAGAATACAGATGTCGCAAAGGGATGTAACGAAGGTGCAGATATTGTCATAAGAGAGGACTACTGCAGTGAAGAGGTTTGAAATAAATTCACAGGCTTTTAAACATGACACATTTCTTAACTCAAGGTTCTTTCGTTGGCAGATGTTGGACAATGGGCTGGTTTTTCCAGGCACCTAGGGCCAGATGTAGGAGCCTAAATATCGGTCGGTAACGGCCGATTTCGTCCTTTACCGACCGGTATTTAAAAATTGGCTTGTAGGGGCCCTATTTTACTGATTCGGTAAAATTACCGAATCGGTAAATTTACCGAATCGGTAAAATACCGATTCGGTATTTTTACCGAATCGGTAACTTCCCGATGTAGGTGGGACTCTTCTGAGTCCCACAGGCCTTACAGATTCGGTATTTTTCCACCCAATCCAATTGGGTGGTAAAATACCGAATCCAGGTGTGCATGCACATTTGTGCATGCACACCTCCGCCATGCGACAGACAGACATGCCCTTAGGGCATGTCTGTGTGCCACATGGCACACATGCCTGTATTTGGGGTGCTAGAGGGTGTAAAAGTGACACCCCCTGCACCCTTGCAAAAATCGGTATTTACCGATTCGGTAATTACCGAATCGGTATTTGCCATTGATTCCTATGGGCCTCACAGCCCCTAGGAATCAATAGGAAATACCGATTCTGTAATTACAGAATCGGTAAATACCGATTTTTACAGAATCGGTATTTCAAATACCGATTTTACCCACATCTCCCACATTCTATTTTACCGATTCATAAATACCGAATCGGTAAAATTCGGTATTTATGAGTCGTAAAATAGAATTACCTACATCTGGCCTCTAGGCTTTTACACAGATCATAGGTGAAACACCACCGCCCAAAAACTACCACCTCTGTATTTTCAGAATTACGCTTGAATCAGTTGTCCTTAATCTAGGCTCCCACAGCTGAGACACAGATGTGGATTTGGCATGGGCTGCCTTGGAGTTTCCATCTAGTCTCACAATAAGCTGAGCATGATCTGTGTAGCAAATTGCGGTCAGAACAAACAGACAAATAAGCCTGGTTTATAGAGCCACATCAAATGAAGGAATAAAGTCAGGCTGAGCAATGAACATTGGAAAATTCCACATATGAGTTTGATCATAGAGCAGCAGAAAGGAGGCAGCAAAACCTCATGGCTTCCATGTCAGTGCACATTCCCTTAATCCTTCCCCATGCAGTGTCTTGAGAAAAACGGCATCAAATAGGGTATCATTGACTGTAGAGAGGTCAGCAAAATGAGAGCTGAAATGACCCTTAATCCAGGATCATGTACATCTTACTCCACACTTTGTGCTATGTGAGGAGCAAAAGCCTGCGTTGATAGCCTCTAAGAGAGAATTAGAGGTAATGAGGAAGGAAAGCTGGGATTTAACTCTTTCTCTGCTACCTTAGCAACAACGGCAGCCGGCACAGGTAAACGCTGTGTGGCAGGGCCGGGTGGGAGGAGGGGAAGTTGACAGATGATGTGATAGGTATAATTAAATAAATAAATAGTACCTATTCTGTCGTCTGTCGGCTTCCCCCACTATGCACCGTGACCAGGCCCACAGCGCTTACCTGAGCAGCCCACTGCTGCTTTGCAACTCTCTGTAGAAATGATGTTAGGTCAATTTTTACATAAAATAGTGACATCCAAAGGGGTTTTGTTAGGAGAAGGATCATCCAGCCTATTCTGCATTCTAACAGAACTATAGCTGCATAGTAATATAAGGTGATTAGTGACTGGGCCAAAGGAACCTCTATTCTGTGAAGGTTTCTGGTAGAAGAAGGATCATGGGGGCAACTTGATGTGACTGTTTTTATCCGTGGGATAGTGTGGTCCACATACAGCAATGTGAAATCAGATAGCATGTTGTCGAGAGATAACGAGCAAGCATTGCCAGCTCAGGGTGTAACAGCCAAGCCAAAAGAATCAGTCATAATAAAAGTGCTATGAAGTGCCTGAATTATGTCTCAGAAAAAGTTGGATAGGGATTCACGGAGCTCTAAGGTGGAAGAGATTGATTTAAGCAATGCTTAATTTGGTAGAAAAATAAGTGTGAGGGCACTTGGCAGGGGGACACTTCAGATCCCACTCCCCATTGCCCCTGTCGGTGCTGCCAATGACATTACAAGCATTCCTACTCTCCATCAACTCCTACAAGTGTGAGAATTCAGACTATTCCAGGCCAATAAAGGTATTATAATGGCTTGGGTGACCGGTATCAGTTATTTTCAATCAATATTAAATTGATAAACAACTTATTTTACAATTAAGTGCCGGTGCTGAAAAGCAACGGAAACCACCAGCTCAATATAAGTTCTGGATTTAAGAGCACTAAGACGAACACGTTTGTCTCATAATAAACATTTTCTGGTAGGTATTGTTTGTCTTCAAAATTTGAGAGTTATGGAACTCTGTTCTGATATTACTAATCTTATAATTTCTAAGTGCTGCATTGTACTAGTTTTTCACAGTTGGGGATTAATTGCACCTCCATACACAAACCAGGTGGTCACAGGCCCTTGTGGTTTCGATGAGAGAACGGGTAAACCATGGGACCAAAGGTTTAGTTTTGTGAGAAGTACACTTTTAAACTGGGGCATTTATGCCCAAGGTTAAGGACAGCCAATTATTAAAATAGTTGTTACTGGCTGTTGAATCATCAGACGATCACTCAATTGTTGTAAGGAGAGTTCGGTGATCTATACAATCAAGTGTTGCATGGTTTCTACCATGGATTAGAGAACAAAGGGGCATATTATCAAGGCAGGCGATAAGAGGTTATCGCCACTTTAGCGGCCGTTTTCGGCTGCTAAGCGGCGATAATTCTATCGCCCTATTAGAAAGCTGTCGCTAACAGCAGTTAGCGACAGCTTGTAGGCGATAGCGAGCGGTTTGGGGCCCGTTTTGCATGTCAGCGATATTTATCACTAATGACACGCAAAGTGGGCGTACCCAACCTGTTAGCGACTGCAAGCCTGTCACTAACATCGCTATCGCCTATTATCAACGCAGGCTTAGCGATGGAAATATTCACGCTAAGCCTGCTCAGACCAGTTCTTAGCCTGTATATCCAATGGGAGCTGGATATTCAGGCTAAGTTCCTGTTAGCGATAATGCCTGAATATCGCTGGATTTACAGCGATATTCACGTATTTCGCCGCTATTGCCGGAAATTTTATTGCTTCAGAGATAAACGTTGCTAATAGCACTTTATCTCTGCGATAAAATTCGGCGATGATCGGCGATAAAAATAATGTCGCTAAGCCTATTTAGCGATAAATATCGCTTGTTGTTATAATATGCCCCAAAGTTCCTTACATCAGGTATGCCCACATGCTGCTTATACATTAATGTGCTGAAATACCCACTGAAGCCTGGCGCATCCCATTGATTCAGACAACCAATTGAACTCACTCCTGCCCTAAAGAAGCCTTTATTAACATTTTACAGGCATGATTGGTATTCCCATCTTACACCATTACTTCCTCGACTCTCTACGGTAGATTCAATTAAAATGACACACTATTCAGTTATTTTTTTAGTTCAGTTTATTAGCGTTTCAAATACTTTTGCAGAGAAATACTTGCTCATTCACCAATGGAAATCTTATGACATGAAACAAGAACAGTTTTCCTTCCAATCTGTTTTCTTTTCTGCTGTCGAATAAGAAATGAAATGCCATGTATTTCATGGCTCAGACTTCGCACCACACAGACGGCGGCAGTGTTAGCATGTCTCATGTGTGTTTCTCACTCTCATATTTTGCATCTGTTCTCCTTCGATGTGTATGGTAAATGTGGTTCCGATTACTCAGAATTCAGTTACTGGGGCTTCAGTTTTCTCACATTTTAATTATGATTGCAGTCAAACACTTGCAACTTAAAACACTGAGCTGCAAAATAAATGAACCTTGAATAAATTGAATGTCATCTACCATAAAGGACTGGTATAATTCAAAGTAAAGGAGAGTTTGCAACACCGTGTCTAGATTAATGTTTCTTTTTTGTCTGGCCCATTAATCCACCAGTTTGTTCCTGGCTGGAGGAGGTCTTCGTGGAGATAGATTTATCATAGAGTAAGATACTACTGATGGGTGTGATCAGACCAGGCTAGTGTGAGGTAGTCTCATCCAGTGAATTTATTTTGTTAG
This sequence comes from Lissotriton helveticus, assembly GCF_964261635.1. NCBI lineage: Eukaryota > Metazoa > Chordata > Amphibia > Caudata > Salamandridae > Lissotriton > Lissotriton helveticus. Next base: position 488,900,062 of record NC_136069.1, read on the forward strand.
CCGAGAGAAAATTACAGTAAGGCTATGGACAGCTGTTCTGTTAGGGTGGCAAATCATTTCTGAGCAGCCAATGCTGTCAATGTCTTCAACCACTCTTTGCATGTAGGACTTGACTGGGTGACTCATCCAGACTTTAAAATCTCCTAGGGCAGAGCACCAATTGGAAATGGTCAGCATATATCAGGATATATTTTTTAATTCTAGTTATCTATAGAGCAGATATACGTATGTTTGACCGCTTAACAGAGAATCAGCATAATGTTCTGTTCTTGAGTTAACATTTGCATATGACCCGACAGTGACACAGGATAAGGCCTGAAAACATATCAATAAAGCACAATCATGACTTCTATTGGTATACGGTGTGACATATTTTATATAGGAGTATTACTCCCAATGCCATACTTTTAAGAACAGTCTTAAGGATGTATCCATATGTTGCAGACATAGCTGACTCTTCAGGCACATTTTGCGGGGTATGATATCAGTGAGCAAGTTATTTGAATTTAATATGAAAACGTAGTGCTATTTATAATGGAAAATAAGTGCTACAATGTGTTTCGCAATAAAGAAATATATGCAACCTCTTGTTTCATCGGGGGCTTTTCAGTATACAACAGAGTAGTTCTATTGATAGTTAATATAGAAAATACAGTGAGCCAACAATTATAAAAATGAAACTAGTGGAAAAACAGTACAGAAAATCCATATTTACTAACAAATAACACAACCAATAAAAGTCTTAAACAGACTTTCCTTAAATTGAAGTGACTGCAAGAAAAGGGAAGTTTGAAGTGGTGGAAGAAACAAACTCCTAAACAGAAAAATTATTCCATTCCAGGAGTGTTACATATCAATCTTTTCCCCTCGACTCAGAAGAAATAGGGAGTAAATTGTTTTACAAATTGCAGTGCACCTCTTTTGATTTAATGAACGTGTTGATTGATGAAGCAGAACAGATAATACCTAAACTCCAACTTCAAACTAATGAATTACAAAGGAGATTAAAGATTTGAAACGTGAGGATTTAACAACAAAAAAACTATGAGATACTTGGTTATATATAAGTTAATTTCCAGGATGAAAGGCAACACAAGAAACATTTGAAATTAGAACGAGATTTCAGAGATTATGAATCTGGTTGAATATATTCAAATGGCTAGAAATATGACTAACTCTTCAAATCTAAAAGTGACTCTGGCACTTTCCCTAATAGCTCTGTCAGCATTTCAACAGGTAGTGTACCTTCAACTAACACCATACAGTCTATTTCACCAATTTATTTTTTAGAAAAAATAAATGGATGAAGAAAATAGAGAGAGAGAAATTATCAATGGCAATGAAGCTAGACAAAGCCTAAGAAATAAATCAAGAGCTGCAAACCACAGAAGGATTGCCACACAAGATGAAGAACTTAAAAAGTGTGAAAACCATTCTTCAAATAAGACAATAACAGATCAATAACTGAATATTTTGTATAAACTGTTCTCCACAGCATTAATGCTTGATCAAATAGTCTTAATGAGGAGGTGAATTTTGTTTAATCTCAACATGTGTATTGTTTCATTTAAAAATTGATCTATTAAGGTTTGTTAGACTACGAAGTCTTTAACAATTAATGGACTCCAGCAAAGAAAATGTCTGATACACACAGATATAAAATGCCTTGCCATACAATGAAATACCTAGTCGACAAGCTGACAGGTGTATCACTCTCAGAAAACAGAATCAGTTAAGCTGGAAACTATTGCAGAAAATCCTGAGATTCAGATTGATTCAAGCATTGAAAGTGGCCTAAAACCAAAAGCTAACTTCTTTCCAAAATAGATAAATGATGACAGCATTGACACCTTTCAAAAGTGTGTATTACAAGATTTGGAATCATTGTTATCAATTTAGAAATGAATCAACTAATTTGACAAAAAAGCAATAATAGGCAAAAAAACCAATAACAGGCACTTCATGACATACACGCCTATCAAGATATTGTCATTAGAAATGCTGATGAGGGAGGTACGGTTGGAATACTTAACTACAAAGATTATTCCCTAGAAGCAAGGAGAGAATTATCAGAAAGTTCCTGATGTGTTATTGCTCTCTCAGGTGATATGAAAGAAGCATGTCTGTAATTAAAACAGATATAATCCAAACTGAAAGAACCTGGCCTACTATCCCTTGAGGGTTGCCAAAACCTCAAACATCACACCAGAGAACCCTGGTTATTTGCTATCTTCCAAAAATCCATAAAACTCTAAATAATCCCCTAGGTTGATCAACTGTGCTGCTCACTGCTGCAAGGCTCTTAGGATGTGTAGGCATTTTCATTATTCCTCTGGTTAAAACACTACCATCATAAATCTTTGATACCACGGATTTCAAAAAATCAATTGACATGATACAGTGGGAAGATGGCATACTTCTACACAAAGTGGACCTCACATCTGTATACATGTGTGTGTAGAAGGATTGGTTATATAGTATAACACAAGACTTAATTCAAGACCAGCTAAGCTATTGTGACAAACCCAAACGCAGATGGAATTTGCTGCATTTGTCCGGAGGAATAACATTTCTCTTGTGAGTGTGACCTCAGCCATCAAATCAGCGACACAGCAACAGGTTCTCGTTTCGCTCCTTTTATGCCTCTCTCTTCATGGGGTGGTATGGGGGAGCTTGAAACATGTGGTGGCTTAAAGACAGTGTATTACTTTGCGTAAGTTTTATCTTTATCATATCGAAAGCTGAGCTCATTCAACTGGGAGTTTAGCAACCGGTGAATGTGTTCCCTTGATTGTGAAATATACATATGTGACAACATTATTCTTACCAAATTATACAGAAAAGCAGCATCGGTAAAAAGTGTATTACACACAAGTTCTACACAGCTGAAACACCAAAAAGATAATCTTTCTATTGCAGGGTATCGAGGGCAAGTAAATTGTGCATATCGACTCATGATTATAACCAAAAAGTAACCCTTATCAAAAATCAATTCCTAAACAGAATATTTACATTGGAAAACAGCATTTGGGTCACATGTGCATGGCCTAAAATCTATTAGGAATTACCATTAGACCAACGATGGAAAGGGGGAAAGAATACCTTAAAGCATTTAGGAACTTTTTACACAAGCTTCCTCATGCCACTACATATTATAGACTCTCAATGTAAGTCCAAAATCAATTAAATGAAGTTTGTGGCAATGAAGAAGATAACATTGAATAGAGGAGGTCGTGATAGAGAAAACCTTTTGAGAAAAAGAGAATATTTCTGGATTATTTATCAAGCTGAATTTTTTACGTTTGAATGTTTCAGAATGAATAGCTACATACACTATTGAAAACTCACTGAGGAATGTACACATAGGCTTTTTGCAATATTATTGATGTCATTGTACAGTCGACTAATAGATCAATATAAACCCTGTAATGTTTGAATATTGGTCTTCTTTTCTTTACGCTCCAGAGAACACAACTCAAGTAGCCCAAGTTTAAATGCTAATCCTTACATTTAGGGTTTTAATCCTACCTCGTGAGCCCTTTATATCAACCATTGTACTTACATTTTCCACTTTACTCAAATTTGTATTCTTTTTCAAATGCTGATATTTTTTACTTTTGCAATATCATATTTTGACTACAAGTCAAACCAGTGGTATCTTTTTAGATTTACTTGACATTGAATGTATAGTAAAAGTTGAAAAACTTTTAAACTACTCCTGGAATGATATATACTTTTATTGCTCTTAAACAAAACATTTATTTTATAATATTCCAGTCTAACCAAAGGGTTTGTCACACATATGTTCAATGTACGCCGTACTAAGACGTTGGCATTCTAGCATTCTACTAACAATAGGGTTTGTCCCACTTGCATGTACAATACTCGGTACAACCAAGATGGCTACAACTATTTGAAATCCACATTCAAAGCAGTCATTAGCTATCCTGAGGCCACTGGAATTACACGAGTTATCAAGTTCTCCACAGATACAGCTGTAATAAGTTGGTCCTTTTGTTAAAATGGAAATCTCTGAATTTTTAAATACCCCTAGTACTCTTTAATGTTCAACTTTTTATAACATGGCTTGTAACTACTAGGAGACACAAGGCCATCAAAAACTAGTTTTACTACTGAGGTATGATATTTCCTAACTACCATCATTTAAAACATAAATAATTTTGAGCGAAAGTCAGTTACATTGAAACCTTAAATGAGCTTTTTTCTTTATTACGTTCACTTATTTAATGTTCTTCTTAGTAATTAAAGATTGGCCTATTTCGTACCATATGGCTAAAGCCCAGATGGATACTGTCAGTTAAGGTTTATCACTAATTAAGATTGGGCAGGCAGTTATAACAATGTCAAACTATTCAGTTCAAGTTTGATCAGCAATAAAGGTCCTGCCATTAGTAGCATGACCCAATCCACATCACAATTCTTAATCAAATCAGTCCCATTTACCATGCTACATGCAGTTTCCCATAGAAGGCCACCACTGGTACAGACTCAGAGATACACAGACTCAGAGATACACTATCATTTGGGTTAGGCTTATCTACTAATACCATACATGGTGTCCCCTAGATAGTTACAGCGTCATCAATTTTAGAGACTATGAGAACTATTTTTTATGAAAAGAATTATAATAACCAATTCATTGTTATTTCATTTTAAGATACTACTACTGATTCCGCTTTAGTGTAATGGAACATGACTTTTTAAAGGTAGAGTTTCTGCCACATCCTTACCTTAGTGTTATGCTCCTCTTTTACCAAAGGATAATGTGTGTCACTTTTAAAATTCTAATAATATAAACTAGATGAAGTGTTGCAATCACTTAAGGTCAAATTACGAAAACAAAAAAATTACATTATATTGTGACATTTTCTTCTCTGTCTTACAAACAATGTAGTCTGTTTATTCTGCATGTGTGGCTTTCTAGTTTCCTTCCAGTGGTCTTGCATATCTATCTATTTATCTATCTATCTATCTATCTATCTATCTATCTATCTATCTATCTATCTATCTATCTATCTATCTACTATCTATCTATCTATCTATCTATCTATCTATCTATCTATCTATCTATCTATCTATCTATCTATCTATCTATCTATCTATCTATCTATCTATCTATCTATCTATCTATCTATCTATCTATCTATCTATCTATCTATCTATCTATCTATCTATCTATCTATTTATCTATCCATCTATCTATCCATCTATCTATCTATCTATCTATCTATCTATCTATCTATCTATCTATCTATCTATCTATCTATCTATCTATCTATCTATCTATCTATCTATCTATCTATCTATCTATCTATCTATCTATCTATCTATCTATCTATCTATGTATCTATCTATTTATCTATCTATCTATCTATCTATCTATCTATCTATCTATCTATCTATCTATCTATCTATCTATCTTTGTGACACGGTCTACCTTTCTGTCTGTAGTGGAATAAAACTGTGTACAGGAGGCCATAAAACCTTTATTTCGTGGTCTCCAGGGGCAGAATTAAATGGCGAGAGGACTAGGGGTTACCAGCAAATATACCCCTACAGTAGGTCAACATGTTTCTGCCCCTAGGTGACCCCGCTTAGGGTTCAGAGGCATTCTTCAGGACCAATTGGCTAGTCACTCTGCATGAAAATGTATGTAATTGTAAAGATACTGGCCATTAGGAATCGTTAACCTGCTGGTTACAGCTATGGCCCGGAATTGTGGGAGGGATTGGGTCCACCGTCTATCTGAAATGTATAATCAGAAATCAATATAATCGTTAAGCATGTGTTGTTGTGTCATATTATTTGCATAGAACAAGGTCTCCATGTCAAAACAAAGTATAAAACAAGCAAGCTTTAAAGTTCAAACTAGGTGGTCTTACCTATTAGGTGACGTATAAAACCACTCTTCAGCCTTGTTGGTGACATCACTAGTTGCACGGCTAAGGTAAGAAAACCAGAAAAAACGAACCAAAAATCACTCATCACAACCCAGGATAGTTTGGCACAACATAAATATAAAAATAACAATTAAATTGGAAACAGATGGTACTTTCCAAATTCGTTTGGACATGAAATCAAGAACATTTACTGAGGGCCTGGAGTACCTACAGTGAGTAAATGTATGTACACTGACTCCCTATTTGTGTTTTAATGATCCTCCAAGCGCAGGGTAGAACATTTTTAAGAATCAAACAGCAATAATAGAATGGACTGGTATTGGAACCTATCAAGAGGTGGCAAGCCTGGGCAATGAGCCGGATAATACATAGTCAGGAACAAATTCTCATGGTGAGTGCCTGATTGCGGTGATTGAAAAGCCTACAACTACACCAAAAGGAAAAGGGAAACAGATGCTGCTCAACTAAGAAGACAAGACCTGCCTATCGCACTGTGCGGGGTGCGCAGCACAATTCGTACTCTGGCGTGGTCGAGGAAATGGAGCTCACCTCTATTGATGTCTGTGTCCGCCTAAATGCGGATGCCCTGGCGAGAGGCAGAGTGGTCTGCCAGGATGGCATAAATTGTAACGGTTACGCTTGACATGACTCGTCGAGACGCGTCGCTAGTAAGCATTGGAAATGCAGTTCCCTAATGTGGGAGCATGTGCACGGCATTGCTCTTGATCGGTGCATTGTTCACAAAATGAACAGAGAGGTGTTCTGTCCGAGCAAGAAAAGTGTGAAAGTAAAAACTCATAATGGTGCGGTGAAAAAGAGGAGATGCAAGAGGAGAAAAAAGTCCTCAATAACTGGTGCGCTACTTGTAAGACTCCAGATTGGAGTAATCTTGGGAGATGTAGTCCCCATGATAGGGGACTGTAATACAGTGTGTGGGTATAAATAGAAGGGCAGATGTAGTGGAGGTTGAAGGTATGATATAGCTTGGTCCTAAAGTGCAGAGATAGTCATGTTATCCTGAAAGACACCTATAAGTAGTGTACATGTAGGTCTAATCCATGGACTTGTCAGGGCACAGCATAGTGATGCAGATAGTACTGCACACCTACAGTGTCATTGGAAAAATAATAGGATGCTACCTAATGAGCTGGCAGGTGGTGTTCAGACTCTCAGTGGATGGAGGTCATGGGAAAAAATGGAGAGGGAAAAAACCTGTGTCTAGCACCTCTGGCTCGTACAGGGGGTTTCGTCATTCAGGCCCTGTTCGTCACAGTGGAGACTGAAGATCAATCTTTGTTCCCTGTGGAACAGGACCGATTTATGGGTCCCCATCGTCAAGAGGCAGTACGGTTTGTCTATGACTACCCATTTGATGTAATCTTCTGTCTGGCGTGCGTCTAGATAGTGTATAGTGAGTTTGATGTTGCTTTTCTTACATTTTATGGAACTACGATGTTCCACTATTCTCTGTCTTACTTTGCGTGTTCATAAATCAAAATGCAAGGCCATCGTAGAATGTAAATGACCCCCTCCGTGTTGCAGTTTGTTAAGGTACTTACAGAGGTTGTTGTAGTGTAGTTCCTATTATCCCAATAGGCTCTGCGCATTGGAATAATATCTTCAATAGTATAGACCTAGGGCAGAGGTTAACTAGGTCTTCTACTGACGATATTAGACTTAAAGTTTTTGGTTTTGCCAGCTAGCTCAGAGTTCACTAGAAACTTTCTCGAATAGGCAAGGAAGAGTTTAACTTCCCTGGATAGACAAGAAGGGATTTAGTTTCTGACAACCATAGAACATGACAACTTTGCTCTCCCCTAATCAAGAGTATATCTCTAGAGTCGTGTGAAAACAAAAGACAACTTATTTTACTCAGTCAGTTCAGTGCATTCTTAGTTTCACCAGATGGTAGAGAAAAGGAAGAGACGGACCTGTTCAATAAAAGATGTTATTTATTGATCAGTCTCTTTTCTCGTACAAGAGAAATGAATCGATATTATTGCGATACTTATGGTTAAGTAAAGTGCATACAATAAAAGCAGAAGTATAAAATAATACTGCAGAAGCATTGATATGGTTTCTAAGCCATATGATATTTAAAATCGATAAAATAGATATATACATATATACATTTGACTATTCGTACTCAACTGGTGCTTCTAACCACGCCTACCCCAGTGTACCTGACCTAAGCCTAATACGTGGGCGGGAGTAGATAAGTAGCAGTTTAAGTTAAGTTTGTTTTGCCAAGTGACTGACTCAAGAATTCTCTGTAAGGGGTTGTTCAGTTCTGTACCTGAGATCTAGAATGGTTGAGGGCTTGTATCTCTCGTCTCTGGTCTTGATATTCCAGCTGCCTGCGAGGGCCGCTTGGAAGCGCCGGAGCTGGATTTCTCGGCAGGAGAAAAGCAGCGTCTCGTTCTCAGCGCGTCAGGAAGGCGGGGCAGCGCGTGTGGGCTTCGCTCTCTGCTGGGCTTCTCAGCACGTCTCGCTGCTCTGATCTCGTCACCACCGCGTGTGTTTGCTTAAGGCAATGTCGGTAATATTTATACCTGTAAGGTGTCGAGATTGACGTAAGGATGGACATAGATACATCAATAAGGATGTCATAGGGACTGGTCGTTAGCACATTCTTTACTGAAGTTCTCGGTGAAATCAAAACAATGGCCGCAGGGATTTTCCCAGGTTGTCATAGGTTTGATTTGTTTTGAGAGCTCCGTATGCCTTATATGGGGCTGGAGGAATAGTGTTTGCCTAATTAGATGGCAAGCGTTATGACCTAATCAGATAACGCGTTCCTGTGCCGTGGTGTGGCTTAATCAGATAACGGTTTTTTGCACCGTGGGATGGCTGCTAGTTAATTATTAACCAGAACAGGGTCAGGAATAGGGGAATCGATACAGAACCTATAGGAATACATCACACCCACTCCACGCTGACTATGTCCATATTTACAAGTCTAGGCATAGTAAATATACAGTAGTGTATGTGTATACCGTACCACCCCAAAGTACATCCATATGCATTTTGAAATTATGTAATATACGAGAAAAAAATAATAATCATAAGCATTATATGCACTCAAGCAGTAGAAAAATGCTAAATTAATCACGCATATTCATACATCATTATTAATAAAATATTGAAAATAACACATGAAATGGCTCTTAATACAGAAGAAAAAGTGCGAGACCATTTCATCACAAAATAAAATATTTATGAACAGGCCAGAGGGCAGCTAATGACTCTAAAGGTCCTAAAATAGAAATATAGTTCTCTAAGAATAGTTTCTACTTTAAGCAGAAGATAAGTGTCCCGAAAAATTGCAAAATATTTTTGGGGCTGCTGAAAAATTATGTTCCGCTGTCCGTAAACTGGAGAAAATTGTTCATGATACTTTATTATCAAAGTTGAAGGCCAAATTCAGGGTGTTGGGAACGCCGTGTGCTAGCTTGCTCAAAAGTTATTATTTCTGCTCTGGTGAGAACATCATATCATTTAGACTCTCGAAAAAGCTGTCAACAGCTTCCTGTGAAAGTTCCATTAACTCGGAAAAAGATGTTACCATGCATTCATGAGCATGATTGCCTTCATTGATGTTTTGATCAGCATAGCTGACAGAAGGTCGTACCTGATCGATGCTGCTTTCATCTTGAACCTCACTACCCTTCAATCGTAGTGGTGAAGTCTCCACGAATGCCGTCATCAGGATTGGTAGCCGCTGGGGACAGCACAATGCATGAGCCGTGACCGGACCCAACAAAGTTTCTGCATCCATTGGCGCATCCGATTGTAACGTCAGACAGGTGTCCAACACGCATTCTTCTCCGCATAGCAAGCACCTTAATACAGGTAAAACACAGCTTTGCCACATTGGTCTAAATGAAAGAAACCAAGTCATGTTCAGGTCTCTAAGTCGGGACAGTCCAAGGATTTTAGATATCCGGTCCCGGTATCCAATGGCTAGGATTGTTTCTTCCCTTGTCGCAGGTGTTTTGTCTGTGACACGGTTTGCCATAGCGAAATAACAGAATCAAAAATAGGATTCCTGCCACTAGTCCCAAAAGGAGAGGAAGTCCACCAAAGATGGAATGAACAAAGTCTGGAAAAATACCCAGAATGGCTTTAAATGGTGTTAGAGCCCCCGAAAACACTGTCTTAAATACATTTGAGACTCCACTGGTATCAGAAATATTTAAGATTTCGTTCAGGATTTCTGCGAAATGTATGGGGGAATTAGTTGATAACAATGAATGAATCTCTGCCGTTGTCCTTGCAACTTGGAGATCATACGTTTCTTTTGATGACGTGAGCCTGGTCGGCGTCTGAAGGAGCACAGTTTTCATTCTGCTTAAAGTATCAACTCTAATGGAAGAAATTTTCAAATTCGGCCATAACCTTGCCTCCCTGTCTGGCATTGCGCTGGGGAACAATACTCGTTCACAGCACATGACCTTCGCAGTCGTAGTTATGAGATAAGCTATTCCGGGCACTAAGCTACAACATCTGCGGTCTACAATTATAATGTAACTCCTGTTCGATAGTCTCCTAAAGAATGGTTCTATTTGTGTTGCAGGTGTGCCTAGCTGGTGACATGAAAGGTTATTTGAGGACCCTTCACAGGCTCCGTGTAAACTAATACCATTACACAGAAGTGTACCGCTTAGTGACATCGCACAATTATTGCCACTAAAAAACACTTTCCGGCCTTTATTACTGACACATGCATGTGAATAGGGCAAGTTCCTTGTTGACTTAATGTACCCTTTACCCAATTTTTCGTACATGCCAGCCTGTATATATTTTTGGCAGTATTGAAACCTGAAAGTAGATATTGGAATATTAATTATTCCATGTATTATCCACTCACTGACAGGTCGTTCTGCCATCCCGAGACTCTCAGAAGACGCCGCCCCATGGTCCGCCATGTCCACCATCGTTTGAGGATTCCATCCGTGATCCTTTGAACCCCGACCCCCTACGCGTTAGTTGAAGAATACCCTAGTTCAGGATCTTCAGGACCCGCACTTGATCCCTATATCTTTGACCCATCACGCCAGCTTTAGTCGCCGCAGAGACTCCGCCCCGTGGCACTTTCTGTCGCCCCTTCCATCAGGAACCTCTGAAGTTCCGTGCCCTTAGAGAAGACTCCATTTGGTGGTTGGCGCTTATATCCCCCGTTTCAGGATCCCTCTGGGCCACCCGATTATTCATGAACCCCCCCCATTTCATATACTGAGTACAACGCAGCGGAGTGCGCCCCTATGTCCATCAGGACCGCCCTGGACCTGGTTCGATTGGTCCATGCAAACTGAAGTTAACCCACGAAAAAAGAAGTTACCCGTCAGCCCATGTCTTCCTATTAGTGCATCCTTCACTGCTCAGCCCTTGCCCCTCCTGGTCTTCCTCGCCCTGATGAAGATGCAGCCCTATTAGGCTCCGCATCGAAACGCGCGTCGGCATAACCTACTTGGATGGCACCTATGCAGCACAAGTTCCAATACCATCAACTACTGTTTGCCTCCATACTTGTATTGCAGTCTCCAGTGGTCATTGTTTAAAATCATATTTCCCCAGACTGCTATGTGTCCATGTAAGATTGGAGTATGAATGAACTGAATGCCTGAAGTGGTGAAAGTGAATGATTGCTTTGGGTGACTGAGGGAGTATGTGGGACCCGCTACCATGTTTTTTTCTGTAAACCCTTGCATCTAGGAAATGTCATGATCTCATGCTTACTTAGAATGAAACTTTTTTGTATTGTAAATAAAATATATGTATTTTTCTAGAAAGTGGCCTGAATCTTAAATTTATACACGTACCGCACAGACAGATGTTCTTAGTCACTTGTCATTTCTACAAAAGGATCCCCCCGTGGGACCTCCCAATCTGCCCTGGCAGGGTTTTGTTGTTTTTCTATTCAGTTGTTTCTTCCCCCCATTTCCTGCCAGCATCATTAAGTCCCCCTGGGGAACCCCCTTCTATTCCTATATTGTCAATGGTAATCTCTCGAGTTTCTCAATGCTCAGGATTGTATAATCAGCACCCTTCTGTGCCATACTGATTTGTTTATCAGTAAGGTTAAAGATATTGAACAGTGACGTTGTGTTGATTAAACGCCAAGGCACATAGCCTGAACGCAGATTTTGTAACGTCCAGCCAAGTTGTACAATAGAACGCAATTGGGACTGACCGTGTTGTAATAACAGTAAGTCTTGCGATATTATGTCGATTGCTGAAGACACAATGCTGTCCAAAGAGTATATTCTGGAAGACAGAGTCATTAACCCATTGTCCACTACAGAAAGTGATTTTTCCAAATTAATACGGTCAATTTCCCGTATTTTCTCTGATGTTTCAATTTGAGTTATTTTCCAGGCTTCGTTATAAGCTGCATATACAGAGGCTGCTATGAAGCGTTTTTGACGCTGTTTGCGCGGTCCCATAATGAAATCACGCAAGTCAGCACCATCAGTAAGTAAAGTTAGGTGTTGCTTAATTTCTGACAGTGTGGATGTTTGTAGCCATTGAAGGCAGAGCTTGCCCACACTGTACGTGGTAATTATCCCTGGGTGTTGTCTTTGGGAATATCTAGGGTCTGGCCTGGTCAATTTGAACCCCTGGATTTTGTTCAGGAATCTGTCTTGACAGTTATTAGTATCTGTGGGCCAGATCAACCACTTTTCCCAATCTGGATGTGTTCTGTTTTGACTTAATATATGGTTTACGTCTATCTCCTCATCTGTAGAGCTATTACTGTTCATTGTTGGCTTTGGAATAGACGGTTTGTTTAACTCTTTGATTTTGGCTAGGCCAAGACAGGTAGTTTGTTGAATAGTGTCATTCAAAAATATAATTTGTTCTGGGATCATGCAGGCTCTAAACAATGATTCTATACCTTGTACTTGCCATTCCTTTGTACCCCAAACACTTTTTACTTCAACATTTTTGTCCCAGTAATCAAAACCAAATGTACTCATTTGTTCAAAGAACGAGTCTGAATATATCAATTTAGTGTTTGAAAGCATGGTCTTTGTACCTGTCTTATTTGATAATTTGAAATAAAATGTTTCTGCATTACTTGTGTTGAACCCTGAAAAATATGAATATTTGTCATAAAAAGTTCTTGAGCTACCTTTTGGAGGGGTTGCACAGTGTTCCCATTGAATATAATTTAAAACATTTCTAGGTTGTGCAGATTTATGCAGATAATGATTACTATAGTGATTATAGCAGAATATTTTATCATAATTAGACGAACCCTGCAAATAATCATGTTTTGTAAATTTAGCAGACATCACTAGGTCAGACATCATATTATTAATGCTTTCAACGTCCCAATCATCAGCAACTGAGCTTGGTTTTACAAAGTCACTCAATGAGATCTTGATTTGATGTGGATATTTCAGGATTTCAACCGGACCATAGATTTCATAATCAGTATTGTCCCATGCTACCCCACCGGGTATAGGATTGGCTGTGAAGTTGACTGAAGAAAGTTCTCTTTTCTCGACGTGTGAAGACGTGTGTGGTTTGAGGATCAAGTTGATTTTCTGGCTTGCTGTGTCCATTTTAGCATATTTTCCCTCAATGAAGTGTCCCAAACATAGTACCATGATGAGCCAAAATATGAGGATAAGTGCACCTAAGGCCACCCAGAATTCAATCCATGGAGAAATCAGATAGGTTTCTTTCAGATGTTGAAAAAGTTCCTTAGCTTTATTTTTAAAGGTTTTTGTTGATGTTTGTTCCTTTGATTCACTCAGGTTTTCAGATGAATCGCTGAAGTTGATGAAGTAACCGGATGCCGTTCTGTCTATAGTTCCTATTGCTTCAGGATTGATATTTGCTTTATCAGTTTTTTTTGTTGCAGCAGCATAGTCATTTGTTACTTCATTGTAGATTGGTGTGTCTCTGCTAAATGTTTTTATTTGGGTTTTTAGAGGTTTAAGTTCCATAGCATTGTTGCATAGTCCTTGTTGTTGTTCTTTTGGCATTTCAAATGTGAGTAGCCTCTTAGATTGAACCTCTGTGTTTGTAGCAAACCTTGGTGTTCTACTACTCATCGGGAGTCCACTTGGCCTACTGTTTGTTATCGGCCACATGATTGTGCTTTTATCAGGTCGATTGATACAACCCTGTTCTCCTTTTTACCAGCATGGGGCGGTAGTACTACTGATCTTGTCCCGTTGATAGACAAGACAGGAACTGCTTTTCTGTATGAAGGCCCAAATTCCTTCTTTACCGCGATCTTTTCTCTGACTAGATCCCCGACTTTTGGAATCCAGACAGGTCTTGCTGGGACAGGTGGTTTTTCTTCAGTGGTCGTTGGCTGTTGTTTCAACTTTATGTTGCTCAGGTCTTTCCTTGTTTCGTTTAAGTCCTGTAAAATAGCCAAACGATCTTTGATATCAAAGCTTTTTTCTTTAACCACTGAAGTCTGACTGTCAAGATCTAAGACCATCATTCTAGTTCCAAACAATAATTCGAACGGACTGAATCCCCTCAGAGAATTTCTTGGCAGGTTATTTAGACTACGTTGGACACTTATTAGATGTTTGACCCACCCAGCTCCCGAACCTAATACCTTCGCTGTTATAGATTGCTTTATGCCTTTGGTTTTTTCTTTACACCATCCCGTATCCCTCAGGAAGGAAGTGAGAAGAGTCCCGCTATGCTATGCTCATCTGGCCTTGCTTCCCCATAAACTTGAAAGCTAAAAGGAAGGCATTAGTCAAAACGTAGCATGCTCCCAGCGTATATGCCATTATAGACTCGCAAATCTTTTTATAACAGTCCAGACGTCAGCCGAGCGCTGGGGTCCTACATCATGAGTGTAAATTAGTCTTTATGTGTTAATATAACGCTTTTTTGTGATGGGTACTTTTTATTCTTGTTGTGTTTCTGGAGCGAAGTGCCATGGTAATAGTCCTCCTCCTCGCTCGCCACTGCGATCTCTATTGCAGTCTGGGCAGTTCTTTACAAAGATGTGATGATGCAGGCTCATGCCTGGCCACCAGTACACTGATTGTAATTCTTCCAGAGAATCTTTTTGTTTAAGACCCTCACCCATATGTGCGTCAGCTATTAACAAGCCTCTCCTGTCCGTGTTTGGAATCACTCTATCCCCCACTCCAGGGATTCGAGCAAAAGGAACGGAGTTTGCATCGATTATGTATGTATAGTTGAGTGGATAATTGATCGGTAGCGCCGAACAGTCGCCTTTTGATGACGTTTTTACTGCCAGCACTGTTTCACCGTCAATGTATTTTACTGCACGCTTTTTCTTGACTACGGAAGCCGATTCAGTTGCTCCCGTTGTGGCTTTCTCAGCCAATGAATTCCCTGCAACGTGAACGCCATCACGCTGATGACTCACTGAATGTATCACGTGAGTTTTTGGTAGTTCTTTCTGTAAAAGAGCTACTTGTTCCCAAAGCACTTTTTGCTTTATTGTTGCACCTGTGTCATCTTTGTAACCTTTTTGTATCCATTTCTGTAAATCGTTATTGTATGATTTGACGCAGTAATACGAATCGCACACAATAAGTGTCGGGAATTCGCGATCGGCATTTTCAAGCGCCATCTTGAATGCTAGTAGTTCAGCTCGCTGAGCTGTACAATCTCCTAGAGATTGTGTTTTAGTGACCGCTGGTTTAAATTTCCCTTCGTGCCAGCGACCTTTAACAATCGCGCACGCAGCACTGTAAGCATGTTTACCCCCTACTGCGGGTTGTGCTGACCCGTCTGTATATATTATACAGCCGTAGTGTTCTAGAGGCAGAATTTCGATTGGCGGAGGACATTCAAATTCGTATTGGAGAAATTCTTGTGTTTTGAAGTTGGGATCAAATTCGTATACCACGTCTGTTGCAGCAAGAGAATTAGCCCACTGTATCCACCTTGGATGGAGTGCTTTAGCATTCGGAATGCTTGCCTTTGTTACCGCCTCCAGAGCTGGTATCGGTGTCACGATGATTATTCGTTTACCTTGTGCTAGGGCCCGCTCCTTTGCTACAGCAGTCTGTACCGCGGTCAGAATTTTTTCCGTTGGACTAAATTTCATTTCAGCTTTTGTGTACAAGTGTGATTTGTATGCAATTGGTACCTTTTCTACCTCATTAGAGGTCAGGTATGTGAATCTGCATCTTCCTGGGATGACTCGAATCACAAGATTACATGTGTTATCACGTGTTTCTAATTTTGTTTTAATTAGCATGTCTGTTTGTAAAGATCTCAAAATTTCTGTGTGTTTTTGAGTCCAATTGATTCTTTTAAAATCTGGTTTTATTAGATCATAAAGGGGTTTGACCCTTTCTGCGTAATTTGCAATGTATGTTCTTCCAAAATTTAGGAAGCCTAGAATTGATTGTAAGTTTTTTAGTGTTCTAGGAGCTTGGAGTACAGCACATTTCTCTAGGAAATTGTCAGCCAGGCTTTTGCCTTCACTTGATAATTCATATCCTAAAAACAGGACTGTTAGATGGGCAATTCTTGATTTTTTAAAGTTGAATTTGTAACCCTCTGCTGCGAACCCAAGTATTATGGTGTTCACTCTCTTCAAGTGAATATCCAAGTCATCATCTGTTAGGTAAATGTCGTCGACATGAGGAAAATGAAATTTTGCCTGACCAAGATGCCCCCTACGTGTACCCTATGTTACATGTATGTGCATGTCACCCATGCATATTTCTCTTAGTGGCTTGAATCACAAGGCCTCTGCAATCACGTCCTGCATTAAGGTGCCTGTCATCAAGTTTCCCAAACGTTAAGCTAACATGAAGGCCCATGTATTTGCATTGTGCACTTTTAAATAAATATCGTAATGAACCCTTTTTGTGGTTCAGTCTGAGCCACTTTCTGAATTAGGGTTTTCATGACTCCTGACACACTGCAAGCTGCAGTTACGTATCTCTGACCTTGCATACTTCTAGCTCAGCCGAAAGAGACCCAGCAAGGGTTGCCAAGATAGTATTATGAATAACTGTTATCTGCCTGCTGTACAGAGTCACATTCCTGCCCAGTGAGGAAGGTAAACAAAACCCGTCCGCGGAAGATAGGGCCTAGCCTCTCTGTCTCCATTGAAGTAAATCACAGTGCTTGCATCCATAGAAAGCTCACAGCCCCATGCAATGCACGAAGAAATATATGCTTTTTCTGATTCTTAGCGATGAGCAACCTTTGCTTCAGATAATACATCCCCTGACTTAAGATATCAGTTAGTACCAGACGTGCTGGTCTCCTTGACACTAAAGATCTCTCTACTAGACTGAAAGTCAGCTCTCCTCCCAGTTACACGTCAATTGCACGTCATGCTCAAATTGCGTGCACAAGTAGGGCAAAGTTCCAGCCTGCCATGTAACTCCTCCTCTATGTAGCCACCCACCTATCACCCACCTGTGACTCATCAAGTGTACACCCTCATGCACGCCCACATGCTATTATCTCTTTCTTTCATGCTCTGCCTGGAGCGCTTCTCCCTATGTACAAGGAAAAATGTATATATGTGTTGTTCTCTGTAAATAATGTTAGAAGACCCTTCCTGAACCTCAGTGGTGATGGAACAGATTCTCCCTTAACTCGAGTTATTGGAATAAAGCCCTTTTAACTTGGACACCACGGACTCTCTGCCTCTCATTTGATACATGCTAATTGTTAATGCCTAGAAATTATGCCTGGGTAATATTTTATTTACCACATTAATTTGGCGCCCGAACAGGAACATATCCCTTTCCCCACGCGCCGGAGTTGTAGGTCCAGCTTTGCCCCCTTCTACAGCCGTGACGGACTTTAAAGTGTACACGCCATCGGGATTTCCCACTACTCCCTCAGGCCCAGGAGGAGGACGGACTGTGACCAGGCATCCATACGAGGCGGTGAGGATTGCGGATCGTCTCAACCAGAGCCCGACCTGTGA
Source organism: Lissotriton helveticus (assembly GCF_964261635.1). Classification (NCBI taxonomy): domain Eukaryota; kingdom Metazoa; phylum Chordata; class Amphibia; order Caudata; family Salamandridae; genus Lissotriton; species Lissotriton helveticus. The sequence goes on from NC_136069.1 coordinate 488,917,900, forward strand.
GAGAGCAAGGTCCGAGGTTTCCAGAGGTCCACCCGTTCCGAGGCGCATGCGTAGACGTAGACGTAGATGCGTAGAAGTCCGAGGCCTTCAAGTAAGTTTTGCTTCTCGGTGAGTACCACTATGGGGAATGCATAAATTTTCAAGACGGGTTCATTTTATATGAACACGGTCAAGACGGGTCCACTTTATTCGTGGAAACGGTAAAGACGGGTTCACGTTAATCGTGAAAACGGTAAAGACGGGTTCGTTCACACGAGCACGGTCAAGACGTGTCTCATTTTGAGACCGGTATGGTTGTACTGTATTCCAGTGCATATAGTTTTTCAAGTACATGTTTAGTTCTCTGTATTGGTTTAGATCATGTTTGTTTTAATGTTATGATGTTTTAGTGTGAATGATTGTTGATTGTTTCAGTCTATTTTTGTGTATTGTATTTCCATTGTGTTGGTTTCAACATGCCACTGTTTTCAAAATTGCGTCAGATAGGGACCAGAAAAGGTATACTAGAAGAGTCAGTTAACATCCCGCCTAGAGACACACCTGGTTATTATATGTATAATAAGCATGGATTAGACGCCATCTTGTTTTTAGATTTATGGGTAGACTATACAAAGGACCTGGAGGAAAAGTATAGATGGCCTATCTCAGAACATGGGATTCAGAATGCATTATGAGAGTAGAGGAAGCGCTATGGAAAAGGAAGTCAAGACCCTCTCAGAAAGATGCCATCGAGATATGGCGCAAAGAGTCACACAGGAGAACAGAGAAAGAATTCAATAAAGCAGAGAGAACTAAACAAGCAGAGGAAAAAGCCAAAGAAAAAGAACTACGGGAGGAGGGGGAACGGGTCAAAACAGAACAGACTGATAGAGAAAGAAACGCCGTCGTTACTGGTATTTATCCCGTCCTGGCTGAAGAACTAGCTAGAGTGACCACCTCAGAGAGACCCAGTAGGTCGCGAACGCCACCACCTGTACCATATAGAGAATGTAGAGTAAAGCCGACAGCATCAGAGGCGTTCATTTCCTCGTATCTAGACGATTCCCTTCCGGACTACGTTAATGCAGGTTTCCCTCCACCCCCACCAGCAGATCAGCTCCAGCAACTTCAGCAGCAGCTAGTAAAAGATGACGTAGGTCCCGGGGCAGTGGGAGGGGTGCCTACTGTAGATGTAGCCATTCCATTTTGTGTATATGATCCAGAACCAGGAAAAGGTTCAATGGTCGTGATTTCACTTAGGCTAAGACAAGCCGTTGCATATCTAGAGACATTACCAGACATGAAAGAACACCTAGATAAAATGTACCGTTTTATTAGAACGGGGGAGGGACCGGATAGTATAGCACAAGCCATGGCACAAAGAAAGGTAGGGGTTAAGAACCATATCCTACGTTTTATTATTAACTGCCTGATCAGGGAACAAGACGAAGGAGACGGAGATGTAAAACAAGGTTTGATAGAATGGAACGAGCACATAGATGCCGGTAGACATGATAAACAGGGACAGATAGATGCCATGTACAAGAAAATACGAAAGGAAATAATAGAAAGACACAGAAAAGAGTCTGACGAGAAGGGCGAGTCATCAGCGGAAGAGGTAGAGGATCATCAGGATCCGAAAGGCAAGATTAATTATGTAGGAAAAGCGCGACAGTTTGACAGACCCAAGTGCCTTGATTACCGTAAACAAGGGCCAGCTATAAAAGAAAGGTATTCCCTTGAAGCTCTATTCCAGGCTACTGAAAAAGCACTGAAACAATGGATAGGGAGCGAGCGACCTCCCACACAACACGAAATAGAGTTGGCCCGGTCAGCCACCCAGTGGGTGTCCAATTCCAATATATACAGCAGTGATATAGTGGCTCAGACTTTCTTGAGCCTTCCACCGAACGAACAGCGTTTGGCTGGTATTTACATGGTCCAACACTTAATAACGTTGTATGAGAGTCAATATTCCGATCCCGGTAAATTGTATAAATTATTAGACGACTTGCTTCTAGACAGATGGACAGGTCTAGGTACTGAATTAATTAATGTTATTCTGGATCAACGACATAAGTACATAAATTCTCTGACCACATGTATGCCTCCAACCTCACACCATGGCGGAAATAACTTACACGTAGACAGACAGAACCCCCTACGAGAGGTACATCCCGTCAAAGATGCGGACAATGTGTTGCAACGGGTGTATGTTTACACCCCCTTAACAAAAATAGAAATACTAGAAATGAAAAAGATGCTGCCCTACCATGATAAAGACCCGGGGGGGTTTCACCGAGAATTAAAAGACATCCTCCGCATAGGAGATTATACGTACGCTGACATTCTGAAGTTATTAAAAGTACTGTTACCTGCAGGGATTTGTGAAAAGCTTAAGGAAAAAGACTGGGAAGTGGGTGATAAAAAGTTAAGTTGGGATGCATTGGAAACAGAAGAAAAAGGCAGGCTCCCTGGAGTTGGTCTTGGGGAAAGAGCTAGAGAACTACCTGAATTCCTGATATAAGTTTTGCCGAGATTATTGATTACTAAAAAGGAAGACTGGGATGCTATTTCAGCATGTAAACAAAAGCAAGACGAGGACACAAGTGATTTCTATTCTAGGTTTGAGAAATGCTTTACTATTAATAGTGGCCTTAAGCCAGGTAGCGAGTCATTTCCACATCTTTTTGTGAGCAAATTAGTTGAGAATTCCTTGCCCCAGATCAAGAATAGAGTACTGAAGGTTGAGAGTACTTGGCAAGCAAACAGCCCTTCACAAATGTTACAGATGCTACAATATCATCAGAACAGAATTAGAGAAGAGCAGGACCATGAAAAGAGACGCATGAAAGAGACAAAAATGAAAGTGCTGGTTGCCCAGACGGTACCGGCAAATTCAAACAAACATAGCACGACACCTGTCAAGGGGAACTGTAATTATTGCAAACAACCAGGTCACTTTGTAAAGGACTGCACTATTCTGAAACACAATATAGCTACAGGCAAGACAAAAGAACGACAGTACACTCCTAGACAGAATAGCACGCAACAGAACACACAACAAACAGTAGCGAATTTTCCTCCACCACCGCCTGTTCATGCCACACCACAAATGTATCAGTACACACAGTCAGACTATCCAGAATATCAACAGTTCTCATGAAACAGCCTCGAGAGGGAAGTAGGCTTGCCCCTTATTGAGGTTCCTGTAGATCAAGAGGGTCCGTATGTACATAGTCGTGTACTAGGACAAGACCGAAAATTTCTGATTGACACAGGGGCGAGCAGGACTACCATCAGTCATGACGAGGTTCCAGGGGCACCTCTCTCAGGCTCACAGAATGTTTCCCTGGGATTTTCGGGAAAGCCTATTGTTAATGAAGTATCAAAACCAGTTTCCCTAGGAGTTGGTCCACTGTCACGTACCACAGACTTGCTACTTACTAAGTCATGTCCAGAAAACTTACTTGGTATGAAGACATTAAAAGACCTAGGAGCAGTTATCTGCTGCTCTCCAGAAGGAGTACGCCTGTTTTTACGTGATTTTAAAGGTCATTATGTACTGACTGATTTTGACCACAGACTCAAGAATGTGCCACAGACTCTATGGGCACAAGGACCGACTGACGTAGGTTACATGGACATAACGCCACACCATGTCACACTCAAAGCAGGAGTAGTACTTCCAGGTATTAGACAATACAAGTTACCACCTGACGCCGAAACAGCCTTAATGAAAATAGTTGACGAGCTCATTTCACGAGGGGTAGTGGTAGAGACCGACTCGAATGTATGTAACTCACCTGTCATTCCTATCCTTAAACGATCTGACCCTAGTGTACTGCCAGTGTACCGACTAATTATTGACCTACGAGAATTGAACAAATGTGTAGTACCACAATATCCAGTGGTGCCAGACATTTCTTCATTATTGACTGCTATTGATTCTGAGGCCACAGTCTTCACTGTCATAGACTTGAAGAATGCTTTCTTTAGTGTACCCATTCATCCAGATAGCCAATACCTTTTTGGATTTAGTTTAAAAGGGCGTAGCTTTGTCTTTACAAGAGCTCCTCAAGGTTTTACAGAAAGCCCTAGCATTTACAGTCAAGCATTAAAAAGACAGCTAGACAGTGTTCATATGCCTCCCAACACTGCTCTACTACAGTATGTAGATGACATCCTAATTACAGCACGTTCAGAACCAGAATGCGCAAATGCATCACTGACAGTGTTACATTTTCTGGCTGACAAAGGGCACAAGGTGTCCCCTTCCAAGTTGCAATTCTGTGAAAAGCAAGTGGTGTACCTTGGACACTTACTTTCCAAGGAGGGTAGACAACTAACACGTGAACGCATACAGCTCATTTCTAACATTTCACAGCCCAAGACACAGAAAGAAGTACGTGCATTTATTGGCCTCACTTCATACTGTAGGCAATGGATTCCCCAGTATGCCTATCTAGCCAAACCACTCATACAGTTAACTACACAGGAGGCAGCCACTTCGACTGTCCTCCCTTGGACACAAGAACATACCTTGGCATTTGAAGAATTAAAAAGAGCATTATGTCAAGCACCAGTTTTAGCGACTCCATGTTACAGCAAACCTTTTATGCTTTTCATAACTGAACGAGATGGAACAGCGTTATCTGTCCTCACACAAAATCAAGCAGGAAAACACAAGCCTTGCGCTTATTTTTCTAGTACACTAGATCCAGTGGCCCAGGCTCTGCCTGCGTGCCTGAAATCAGTTGCAGCAACAGCCCTAGCCATCAGACAAAGTGACTCGATAGTGTTGGGTCACCCTCTGACAGTACAGGTTCCACATGCAGTGGAGGTTCTCTTAAACAGGACACAGACACAACATTTGACTGTAGCAAGACTGACAGGATATGAACTGACATTATTTCAACCACACATAGACATCAGACGTTGTAATATTCTGAATCCTGCTACACTTTTGCCCTCAAGTACAGTAAATGCACCGCCACACGACTGTGTGGAAGTAATGAATATAGTGACGAAACCAAGACAAGACCTGACAGATATTGCACTTCCAGACCCAGACTTAACGCTCTATGTAGATGGATCCTACATGAGAATGAGTGCAGGAGAATTAGTAGCAGCATATGCTGTGACCACTGCTACTAAAGTCATAGAGACACAGAAAATAGACACACTATCAGCACAAGCAGCAGAGCTCATCGCTCTGACACAAGCCTGCATAAGAGCTAAGCACTTGAAAGTAAACATTTATACTGACTCTCAATATGCTTTTGGCGTTGTTCATGATTTCGGGGTCTTATGGAGGGAGAGAGGTTTCTTGACCTCCCATGGGACCAAGATCCAGCACTGCCAGCTCATTCAAGCCCTGTTGGAAGCAATACATTTACCTACAGCCATTTCTATCCTGAAGTGCAAAGCTCACACCAAAGTTACAGACACCATTTCCCAGGGTAATGACCTGGCAGACCGAACAGCTAAACTTACAGCCCAGACAGCCCAGACACCAACAGACACGACAAGGACAGAGGTACCATTACTGACAACATGTATGACAGTCAGGGATCCCACTCAAGATGTACTCGACATACAAACACATGCCACTGCAGATGAGATAAAGAAATGGACTGAACAAGGAGGGGTCCAGACTGAACAAGGTTGGATGACTAAGGGAAAAGGTACATGGTTTCTTCCAGATTCTATGGTACAAGTAATCATAAACACAGCACATAGTCCAGCACACTTGGGAGAAAAGGCAATGATAGACAGCTTACAGAATATCTGGTTTAACAAGCACATGCGTGCAGCAGCGAAGCAGAAAGAACGAACATGTATGATCTGTTGCCAGTTCAATCCAGGTAAAGGCATTCCGGTGGAACAAGGCGTATTTCATCCTCCTGACCACCCTTTTGAGGTCCTCCAGATGGATTATATCCAAATGAACAGATGTAGAGGTTACAAGTATGTCTTGGTAGTTGTGTGTGCACTATCTAGATGGACAGAAGCATATCCAGTTCCAGATTATACTGCTGTGACAACAGCCAGGCAATTAGTGCGCGAGTACTTCCCCAGGTATGGATTGCCTCGGGTCGTATATTCCGATAACGGTCAGCCATTCTCCTCTGAATTAATGAAACAAGTGTCTCTTCTGTTAGGATATACTTGGAAATTCCATTGTGTAAGACACCCTGAAGCAGCAGGCCTTGTAGAAAGACATAATCAGACAATCAAAACAAAACTTGCTAAGATATGTGCAGAAAAAGGCGTGGATTGGATGGTAGCTTTACCGGTTGCCCTCTTTTACATGCGTATGGTAGCTCATTCCAGAACAGGCCTATCCCCGTATGAAGTAGTCTTCGGTAGACCGCCAAATATGTGGGGTACACCTATGCCTAAAAGAATAACTGATGTTGACAGTAACATGCTGACAGATTACCTGGCTTCCTTGATGTCTGCACTACTCTCTTGTCGTTCACAGGTTGCTGCCGCCTTCCCTGACAACACCCAGGTCAAGGAACACGCCATAGTCCCTGGGGACTTCGTTTTTGTGCGGAACTTTGATCGATCAAGCCCCCTTGAGCCACGTTGGAAGACGCCAAAGTTGGTGCTACTGACCACGAGGACCGCAATAAAAGTCGAGGGACGCAAAGGATGGATCCACGCTCAGCACTGTAAAAGACACTTTGGACAATCTGGTACTTTAGTAAAAGATACAGACACTAAAAACATTAAAGACAATACAGACTTTGCGCCGCCTGCGCCGCCTTTACTAGAAAAGACCCCACAGCAGGAGTATAAATCTAAGTTAAGATCTAGTAAGTCAGACGTAGTTTAATTGTCTAAGTCCACTCGGTGGTGAATCGGTTAGACTAGATTTCTGACATGTATAAGATCACATTCGAGAATAGTAAGAAAAAAACATGAAAGCAAAATACTGCAAGCTATTACGCAGTAGATGTATAGTTACTTTGATCATTCTTTTTATTCTGTGCATTGTTGTAATCTGTGTCAGTTTATTGCTACATGTTTTCTTTCCTATTTCCTCACATATACACTCTTCCAGTAACAGCACCATAGAGCATACATTTAGTGAACTGCCACCTCATGAATTGTCATATCGACTTGCATTGCGTAACAATACTTTTATTCAAATGTTACACCATTCTCACCAGACCAGCAATGCGACTGATTGCTGGGTATGTGGCCAACTGCCACCTTATCAAAAGGCGAAGGGAGTTCTGCCCTTCTATCCTCTGCCGTTCTCACACAATGGTTCATGTGGAGCATGGTTTGCCTTAATGACCTCAATAGATAGAAAGTACATAGCTTATCCAGGTGGCTGGATATATGGAGACCTGAATAAAGTAATGAATGAAGCATGTTTTCCAGACAAAGACGGATTTCCCCAAAGGAAGGGAACCGATCTAGAGAATGAAGAGTACGAGCAGGGAAATGCATCCGTTAATTTTATAATGTTAAATGTTCAGCCCAAGCAAAATACAGGTCCACCGTTTATTTCAGTCATACCAGCAAAAGGTGATTTATGTGTTAATAAGAAAGGCTCAGTACATATGGGACACAGCGAGTGTAAAGTTGTAGTAGAGTTTAATGATAAAGGACTTTCTTCTTTCAAAACATCACGCCATACCTATTTCATTTGCGGTCAGACAGCCTATGTACATCTGCCCTTAGACTGGGGTGGGACTTGTTATATAGCATTCTTATTGCCACCTGTATTCTTGGCCCCATCCCATTATCATAGAGATTCACGACTAGAACATGTTAGAGTAAGGAGAGAGACAGATGCCTCAGGGATTGATCAGACTGAAACAGCTTGGGAGCAATATACAGATTTCAACAAAGGATTCTTTTTCTTCATAGGTCCCGTCCAAAACAGTAAACTGATACGCAAGTTAACAAGGACTCTTGAGGCAGTAGTGAATGTGACTGCATCTGCCCTGGCGAACTTGACCCAGGAACAGTCTGCTATGAGACTTGTTGTTCTTCAACATCGCCTCGTTCTAGACGTCATCTTGGCGGATAGGGGCGGAGCTTGTAGCGTGATCCGATCTAGTTGTTGCGTTTTCATCCCAAATAACGCGCCATCTGTGTATGCAGCGATAACAAGGCTCCACAAGATTGCTCATGGCATACATCAAGACCCAGGCACATGGACTTGGTCCAGTTGGCTCTGGGGTGTGATATCTGCTTGGGGATGGAAAGTGTTGTCCTTCCTAGGAATGATCCTACTTATGATATTTGGTTTCTGTCTCTGTCTGCAGTGTGGCCCGGCCATTTGCGGCCTGTGTGCAACTGCATGTGTTCCACATCCAAGTATACAAAGGGTTAAGGACGAACAAATGATGCTGTATGATCAACTATACGCTCTGATGAATATAGATGTATCCTGAAGGGTTAAGTAGGGGACAAGGAGGGAATGAGGAAAATGAAATTTTGCCTGACCAAGATGCCCCCTAAGTGTACCCTATGTTACATGTATGTGCATGTCACCCATGCAAATTTCTCTTAGTGGCTTGAATCACAAGGCCTCTGCAATCACGTCCTGCATTAAGGTGCCTGTCATCAAGTTTCCCAAACGTTAAGCTAACATGAAGGCCCATGTATTTGCATTGTGCACTTTTAAATAAATATCGTAATGAACCCTTTTTGTGGTTCAGTCTGAGCCACTTTCTGAATTAGGGTTTTCATGACTCCTGACACACTGCAAGCTTCAGTTACGTATCTCTGACCTCGCATACTTCTAGCTCAGCCGAAAGAGACCCAGCAAGGGTTGCCAAGATAGTATTATGAATAACTGTTATCTGCCTGCTGTACAGAGTCACATTCCTGCCCAGTGAGGAAGGTAAACAAAACCCGTCCGCGGAAGATAGGGCCTAGCCTCTCTGTCTCCATTGAAGTAAATCACAGTGCTTGCATCCATAGAAAGCTCACAGCCCCATGCAATGCACGAAGAAATATATGCTTTTTCTGATTCTTAGCGATGAGCAACCTTTGCTTCAGATAATACATCCCCTGACTTAAGATATCAGTTAGTACCAGACATGCTGGTCTCCTTGACACTAAAGATCTCTCTACTAGACTGAAAGTCAGCTCTCCTCCCAGTTACACGTCAATTGCACGTCATGCTCAAATTGCGTGCACAAGTAGGGCAAAGTTCCAGCCTGCCATGTAACTCCTCCTCTATGTAGCCACCCACCTATCACCCACCTGTGACTCATCAAGTGTACACCCTCATGCACGCCCACATGCTCTTATCTCTTTCTTTCATGCTCTGCCTGGAGCGCTTCTCCCTATGTACAAGGAAAAATTTATATATGTGTTGTTCTCTGTAAATAATGTTAGAAGACCCTTCCTGAACCTCAGTGGTGATGGAACAGATTCTCCCTTAACTCGAGTTATTGGAATAAAGCCCTTTTAACTTGGACACCACGGACTCTCTGCCTCTCATTTGATACATGCTAATTGTTAATGCCTAGAAATTATGCCAGGGTAATATTTTATTTACCACAGACATATGATAATACCTCGTCATCGTATGTTTGTAGTAATTCTGTTACTCTCTTTGAGAATAATCCTGGGCTGTTCTTGTGCCCCTGGGGTAAACGGCAGAAACTTTTTTGCGAGCCATTTACCGAAAATGCAGTCAAATATCTGCTCTCTGGTGCTATATTTTGACAAAAAAATCCATTAGAGATGTCTAATGTTGTTTTGTATTTTTTGCGCACTATGTTATTCATTAGTGCAGCACTATGTGAGTTTTGTACTGCAAAGGTTTTGCAACATGAGTTAAGGTGTCTGTAGTCCCAAACTAGACGATATGAGTTGTCTGGTTTGGAGACAGGAAACAAAGGATTGTTCATTTGTGAGGTGCAAGTTTCAATCACCCCCTGGTATTCAAGTGGATCTAGGATCTCTTTTACCTGTTTTTTAGCTTCTTGCTTAATTGGGTACTGCCTCTGTGCAGTAGGTTGTGATTTTAACTGGATTTTGTGAGGAGGAGAGTCCTCATCCCATCCTACATGATTTTTATATAAAGCAGGAGCTTGAGCTACTGCCCACTTTCTAGCAAGTGTATATTTTTTATGAATTGGAATATGATTTGAGAAGGCAGGCATAATTATTTCTTTGCCATGAGGGCACTCCCTGACAAACTCGGGTGGCCAGTCTCGTTCAGCTAGAAGGATGTCATAGCCCTGGGAGAGATTATCCCAAAAGAGACCCCTTATTTTTCTAGTCTTATCCCCCTCTATACACAATGTAATTTCATATATTTTATGAGGTTTGCTAACTCTGGTATCTGCAGTTTCCACCTGAATGTATTCATTCGTGTCCACTGTCTCCAGATGATTCATAAGGACTTTGCGAGCTATGCTCATTACTGCTGCGCTGTCTAGCATTGTCTGAGCCCATTCTCCGTTTTTCAGCTGTGTCCTCAGTATTCTCGGCATCTTTGACTACTTTAATACTGGCTACCTTCTTTTTTGGAAATTGTAACTTTTTATTTGGATGAGCAGGTTCCTTGTCTTTGGACTTGACGTGCTCTTCCCTGTGTTCTGATCGTCCTCTTCTTTCCGATTTCTGCGAGGAAGTCTGAAAAGATTGAGAGGGACGTGTATCATTATCTTGATATCTATCAGGTTTCTTTATATTATCCCTATTTCTAAGGTTGTATTTTTTCCCAGAGGGCTCACTTTGGGGAGACCTGCGTCCTTGGTTCGGAGATCTTTCTCTCCGCCGAGGAGACCTTCCTCTGGACTGGAATCTTTTTTCTTTAGGATTGGATTGTTTGTTTCCATCCCAGCTCTTTTTTTGAGTGTTTAAATTATTTTTAAAAAATACCTTTTGAGGACTTTCAATCAGTTCAGGTTTTACCGGTATTCCACCCAGACTATCTCTTCCTAGTTCTTCATAGGATTTCTCTATGATTCTGGCAATTTCAGCTGGTTGGTCTGCTATATCTGTCTCTTTTAACCTTTGGCGGATCGCCACGTTTGCTGCTTCTCCCTTTATGTTGGCTAATAATATAGCCGAGACCTGCTTGAAGTCTTTCAGTAATTTCATACCAAGAGTTAAAGCGGGTTCTGGACCATATTCATCTTGAATTTGTTTTAGCACATCTGGTATTACTGACATGCATGGTACACCATGTGTTTTCGTGTATATGGAAGCAAAGACTGTACCCCAAGTGTCACAGTCCTCCACGTGTGGTGCGATTCCCATTGGAAGACAGATAGTCAGAATCCTGTGTTTATCTACAGGGGTGGTGTCTGGAAACACCGCCTCTATTTGAGTGATTTTTGTGCTAGCCAGAAAGGTATTTGTTCCCGTTTTGCGGGTACTTTACCTAGACAGGACTGTATGTTCTGTGGTGTAATTTTATTTGTGTTACCCTGATGAGGGGTCAGCTGTGGAATTTTACTTGCTGGTTGGATTGTTGAAGTCCGCATCACATATTGGACTAATTGTCTATGTATTTTGATTAGTTGTTTTAGCTGTATTAAAAGTTCTGCTGCAGACATTTCTTCAATGTCTGGATGTGGTGTATATCCGGCTAGGACCGGCCACGTTGCTCCTGGTCTACCTAGTAGACCGAGCCTGGTGATGTGATTATTATGTTTTAGGGCGCCATCAAATAAGAGCAGGTGCTCTTGGAATTTGAGTGGTACTTCCACCTCCTCGAAAGGAGTGTAGGTATCCGGTGGTTCCTCTATTTTATAATAGTGGAACTCTTTTGTTGCAGCGTTTGCTGCTGGAAAGTTCATCCATGAATAGAATACCTCTGTCTGCCGATATTCGTGTGCCTCAATTACGAATATGACTGTACCACCTCTCGATGTCAGTCCATTTTCTATAAGTTTTAAAGTTATAGATTTTCTCATGTTGACCGGGATGAGTTTTATATCCGGGTCATTTTGTAGCAGAGTATTATCAGCTGCTAGGAGTTCAGCTGCTAGTCTAACTGTCTCCCTTTCATCATCACTGTCTACCATTTTACCGACAGGAAGGTTATTCTGTTTGTTTGCAGATCAGGTTTCTATGGAAACAAAGATTAGATGCACAATATTTTGGAACAGTGTATCCTTCAACGTTGACTAAACCAAGAACCATACATAGGAGTCTCCTCCTGCGAGGTTTGGCGGATATGACCTTTCACCCACTCCAGACGTCTTTGGAGTATTATGGGAAAAAAAGGGGTTCTGTGTGAAAAAGCACGACTGAGTTACTCTAATGTCTTGCGTTAGTTTTATCGCCTATCCAAACGTTTGGGCGCCATGTAGTGTAGTTCCTATTATCCCAATAGGCTCTGCGCATTGGAATAATATCTTCAATAGTATAGACCTAGGGCAGAGGTTAACTAGGTCTTCTACTGACGATATTAGACTTAAAGTTTTTGGTTTTGCCAGCTAGCTCAGAGTTCACTAGAAACTTTCTCGAATAGGCAAGGAGGAGTTTAACTTCCCTGGATAGACAAGAAGGGATTTAGTTTCTGACAACCATGGAACATGACAACTTTGCTCTCCCCTAATCAAGAGTATATCTCTAGAGTCGTGTGAAAACAAAAGACAACTTATTTTACTCAGTCAGTTCAGTGCATTCTTAGTTTCACCAGATGGTAGAGAAAAGGAAGAGACGGGCGTGTTCAATAAAAGATGTTATTTATTGATCAGTCTCTTTTCTCGAACAAGAGAAATGAATCGATATTATTGCGATACTTATGGTTAAGTAAAGTGCATACAATAAAAGCAGAAGTATAAAATAATACTGCAGAAGCATTGATATGGTTTCTAAGCCATATGATATTTAAAATCGATAAAATAGATATATACATATATACATTTGACTATTCGTACTCAACTGGTGCTTCTAACCACGCCTACCCCAGTGTACCTGACCTAAGCCTAATACGTGGGCGGGAGTAGATAAGTAGCAGTTTAAGTTAAGTTTGTTTTGCCAAGTGACTGACTCAAGAATTCTCTGTAAGGGGTTGTTCAGTTCTGTACCTGAGATCTAGAATGGTTGAGGGCTGGTATCTCTCGTCTCTGGTCTTGATATTCCAGCTGCCTGCGAGGGCCGCTTGGAAGCGCCGGAGCTGGATTTCTCGGCAGGAGAAAAGCAGCGTCTCGTTCTCAGCGCGTCAGGAAGGCGGGGCAGCGCGTGTGGGCTTCGCTCTCTGCTGGGCTTCTCAGCACGTCTCGCTGCTCCGATCTCGTCACCACCGCGTGTGTTTGCTTAAGGCAATGTCGGTAATATTTATACCTGTAAGGTGTCGAGATTGACGTAAGGATGGACATAGATACGTCAATAAGGATGTCATACGGACTGGTCGTTAGCACATTCTTTACTGAAGTTCTCGGTGAAATCAAAACAATGGCCGCAGGGATTTTCCCAGGTTGTCATAGGTTTGATTTGTTTTGAGAACTCCGTATGCCTTATCAGGGGCTGGAGGAATAGTGCTTGCCTAATTAGATGGCAAGCGTTATGACCTAATCAGATAACGCGTTCCTGTGCCGTGGTGTGGCTTAATCAGATAACGGTTTTTTGCACCGTGGGATGGCTGCTAGTTAATTATTAACCAGAACAGGGTCAGGAATAGGGGAATCGATACAGAACCTATAGGAATACATCACATTGTGAGGCCCAAGGCTATCTGTGATGAGGGATTAGTGTACGGAGAGAACACGACCCACAGGGATCGTGGCCTTTGGCAGGCACAGCTGACCATAAGATGTTCTGACATGCCTCCCGCAGTGTACGGGAAGGAGCTTCAGGTTGTGTTGGTATAAGGATATCCCAATGTTCTTGCTGCGTTTAAGGTCAAATAGGGGGTTGGATAGCTGGCTGACCCCTATTTTGAGATTGGACCAATTCCTGATTATTGACTTCTTGATGATGTCAAGTGGCTGTAAGTGCTAACACAGTCCGATCTGTCCATGGGGCTTTTGATATGGGTTTTAAGGAAGGCTTCTCAGTTGTTGTTCATTGCCCTTTTCCCTGCTTTATGTATGTGATTAGTAGGATAAGATCTCTCTGACATGCGAGCGCTTAGTGTGTTGGCATGCTCTTTGTATTTCGTTATTTCGCTGTAATTTTTGCGTATCCTAAGGAATTGTCCCACTGGTAGATTGTTTCTCAGGGCACATGGGTGGAAACTGGTATAGCTTAGTAGAGAGTTGTGTACCATTGGTTTTCTTTACAGCTCTGAGCATATGCCACCATCCTTGGGGTACAACCAGAGGTCAAGAAAGGGGAAGGAGGTCCTACTGAATTCACATGTGAGTCTCAAGTGGGGATTCCTTGTATTGAGCCAGGTGGGGAAGGTCTGTAATGATTCTATCATGCCATCCCATATCACCAGTATGTCGTCGATATATCTCCTCCATACTTTGAGAATGGCGGAGTGTGGCTTGTCCGGCGGGTAGATGTGTTGGGTCTTAAAACTATGCACGTACGGGTTAGCCATGTTTGGGGCAAAGGTGCTACCCATCGAAGTTACCTGCTAGTTCAGGTGTTCTTGAAACTGGAAGAAATTATCTTTCAAAGTGATAGTAGCATAGTCCATCACAAAGGAGGTGGGGGTCAACTCGTCTTGTATTCTGCGATTCAGAAGCTCCTTGACCGTTTGTAAAGAGTCATCTTGTGGGATGTTGGTATATATGGATTCCACATCAAAAGAAGCCAAGGGTTGTTTCCCAAGGTCAGAGGGAATATCAGTGAGTACATTCAGTATGTGTTTGGTATCTTGAAGGTAGGATGGCATTTCTGCTATGATAGGGTGTAGAAACAAGTCTACAAATTGGGAAAGTGGTTCAAGCAAGGATACTATTCCAATAGGTCTCCCTGGTGGAGTTCTGGTAGATTTATGTATTTTTGGTAGGATGTAAAATGACGACGGCTTAGGCAGGTTCTGTATCAAAAATTCTGATTCACCCTTGGTGATCCAGCCTTCATCTTTCCCTTTCTCCACCATGGTCTTGATGGTATCCAATAATCAAGGGGTAGGGTCCATTCATAAGCATTGGTAGAATCTTCCATCATTGAGTTGTAAATAGCATTGGTATTGATAGCTCTGTTGATCCATGATCACTGTTGTTCCTCCTACCATATCTACCAGCTTGATGACTAGCTCCCTGGCAGATCGTAGTTGTTGGAGACAGTGCAATTCGGCTTTAGACAGATGGAAGAAGGGCATTTTGGTCAAAGGTCTCAGCCCTTGAAATTCCTTGATTACTGCTTTCTCAAAAGTAGCCACTTATGGTGGAATCAGGATTAAAGGTGGGTTAAAGGTGGGCTTGTTCTTCAAACCCTTATTGGTTTCTCTCACCAAGTCATTTTCTTCAATTTTATCAAAAACGAAGACTAGTCAAATCTTCCTGAATATCTGGGACAGTTCAATCCGCATGATGAAATCATCACCCAAGTGGGTGGGGACATATTTTCAATTGTCAGCAAACTATCCAACCCTGATAGAGTCACAATAAAACCAGTGCCATCCAAGTCACTCTGCAACTCATTGAAAATCTTCTTCATTGGCAAAATTGCTAAAATCAATTCCAGCATCAACGTAAGTCCTGCATGTGAGACCTTGCCTACTGCCTTGAGGAACCCTACCTCTTTACATCAATTCCTACTGATTAGCAGTGAAGCCTTCCTGGAACTCTTGGGCAGGGTTAAGTCTGGTTCCCCCACAGACATCTGTCCACCACAGATAATTAAGGAAGTGTTCACTGCAAACCCTGCACCCGCTCTCCGTCTTCTGAATGAATCACTAAAGCAGGGTCGTGTCTCCAGAGCCTTTAAAAAAGCTACTGTAGTCCCCCTTCTTAAAAATCCTGTGGCCGACCACTTGGCCCTACTTAATTATCATCCCATATCTCTGCTATCTTATCTGACTAAAATAATGGAGTCCCATGTAGCGAAATGCTTATGGTCATTCTTCGAACAATCTCAGTTCCTTGACCCCCATCAAGTGGGATTTCAGCCATCTCACTCTACAGAGATGGTTATTCTGTCGCTATTGGACACATTGAGAAAGGAGGCTCATAAGGGCACCACTCAGGCCCTAGTGCTGCTAGATCTTTTTGCAGCTTTTGACATGGTCAACCCTGCAATTCTTATGGACCGGGTCAGAGACACAGGCTTCCAGGATCTAGCCCTTGACTGGGTCATTCACTTCTGGAAGATTGGTCTCAATCTGTTTGTCTGTCTCACTTTACCGCTCCTAAGGTCAAGACCAACTGTGGAGTGCCCCAGGGATTGTCATTATTTCCGCATTTGTTTAAATTATATCTACTCCCTATGATCCGATCTCTAAGGGAGCGTAAGGTGAACACCTTTAACTATGCAGATGAATTACAACTTATATTCACTATCAATAACACACCCGTGTCCATCTCTGACTTTCAGGCTACCTTGCTGTACATCAGTAACTGGATGAATAGCAACCGTCTGAAGTTAAACCCGGACAAAACCGAACTGATCTTGGCTGGTGGCACTCAGAAACCCTGGTGCTCACACTTTTGGCCTATGGGGTTTGGCTGTCCTCCAGTTCCATCTCCTTCAAAGAGGAGCCTCTGGGTCCCAATAAACAATGATTTATCTATGAAGTCCCAGATCGGAACAGCAGTCTCTACCGGATTCTTTCAGATTAGGAAAATTGGTAGATTCCTTACTAGAGAAGCACTGGTGCAAGTTGTCCTAGCTTTGATCATTTCCCACCTAGACTATGCAAACTCTTTATATCTCGGGTTACCTTCGTATCTAGTCAGGAAACTACAGCTGGTGCAGAACCAGGCTGCAAGACTGATCTTCCCTCAATCCAGATGGCAACATAATACCTCTCAATCTGAGATCTGCAAACTTGAATTTACGTCATTTCTCCTTATAAACGGAAGAGACTAGGCGGCAGCAAGTTTGCAGTAATGGCTCCACACCTCTGGAATGCTCTTCCCTATGAAAGCAGATCCTGCACAGACTTACCTGTATTCAGGAGGCTTGGTATGAGATGGCTCTTTGTCCAGGCTTACATATAGGTCTACTGGGGCTCAACCACTCCTATACTAGCGCAAAGAAACCGACTGGTATACTTGCACTTAAAAATAATTTAAACATAACATAACAGTCCCTTGTCAAGTACATCCTGTTCAAGTGGCGTCAGGATCTTTTTGCTGAGATTAACAACTAGATTGGTGTGGTGATGGTTGATGGAGAGGGTACTCTAGTCATGTTTCGTGTCAGCAGTTGTTCGATTGCTGGGTCCCATTCCACTCTCTGGGCATCTTGTTAGTTCCCTGGTGTTGGTCTGTTTCCTCTTCTTCTCTGTCCCCTTCTGCCCCTGACCTGTTCTAAATAAGGAGGCTAATTTGGGCCTCAATATGCGGTGGATGGAAAGGTTGGATGGGGTATCCCGAGGGTTATGGTGGCCACCAGGGTCCTGAAGAGGGCTGTGGAGTTCTGGTATATATACCTCTCCCTCTTGGTTGCCTCTTTCTCAGTTGGAGGGAGTCGTAGGATCCACTTGAATCTGAGTCTTCTGAATAGCTCCATTCCTCTGTACACTGCTTTATCCCACTTCCCTTTCCTGTTTTGCACTCTTCCCCTCACCACCCCACATCGGTCCATCCCTTGAAAACACATCAGCTCCTCTCAAAGCTTGGGGAGTTGTAGACCACAGCAATGACATTGCAGCCTTGGTGTGAAGAGGGAACCCTATGATGAAGCATGTCACCTTCGGGTGAGTGAGGGATCTCATCCTAAAATAGGTCTCCCCTCTTTGATGGTAAGGACATCCTGCCCCACACCATGACTGCACCACATTTGTGCACATTCATTACCTTTTCTCTCCTTTCTGAGACATACTTTTAGTGAGTTTCAATAGTAAATGTTAGTCCTCCTCAGTCCAACGCTTTCCCACTGTAGTAGCGACTGGAATGGGAATAGTAAATTTTACCCCTCTGGAGTCCATTGCTTCCCCTACTGTTGCATCAACTGGAGTTGGAATAGTAAATTGTAATCCTCCTGAGTCCAACTCTTTCCCTACTGTTCCACCGACTGGAGTGGGAGTTGTAAATTAGACCTCTCCTGAATCCAACACTTTCCCTACTGTTGCACGGACTTGGGTGGGAATAGCTTCTTTTCACGATTGAGAGAGAGTTACCAATGATGATAAGTGGGTAAACTGGTAATTGTCAGCCAGCAACCCCTTGTGGCGGTTCTACCGTGAGGTGCTCTCTCTCTTTCCTCACATTTTTTCATTGCATGGAAAGCGGGGTTTGTAGGTGGTAGTTGACTTGTGGTTTTTTGTTTGTAAATGTGACACTGTGACCGATATGAATAAATGAACATTCATATATAAAAGGGAATGAAAGAAAATTGGACATCCCAATTTGTCACGTCTATAAGGAAACGTGTGTCCTCAAGGAGCAGTCCTGTGTTGTTTATATAGGATTTGAGTGGGGGCGACCTCCTCCTTTTCTCCCCCTGGGCTCCAAGTAGATTGAAGTTTTGTGTACGGTGGCTCAGCCGTGAGAGTTCTTACTGCCCTGAGCAAGATTTTACTTTCCGTTCCTGCTGTACATTGAAGTGGCCTTCGTGACGTTAAAACACAATACAGTGAGAATTCACACAACCAGTTTTTTTTGGTTGGGCTACATATTGATTAGTAATGAATTGTCTGGCATTTTCAGATGAACAGATAGCCCTGATACTCTCTGGCCCCTCATTGCTGCCGGATGCTCCTTTAACAAATAATTCCACAGCAAGAGAGTAGTGGGATAAACTATCCATTCTTAAGAAACGTCAGATACGAGTGGCCCTACATGGGGCGCTCATGACTGAATATTTACGAGCAGGAGCATCACTACCTAGCCTATTAGTGAGATTGGAACCTAAAATCTATTTAGAGGATAAACAATTGCGGGTGGACTGGAGTTTTATAGCCAACAAGTGCACCGGGGACTGGCCAATATTGATCATGAATACAGCCAAAAGGCTAAGTGAATATCTGCTCAAGGAGATCTTAGATCTTGAGGAGAAATTAAAGAACGACACTGCACTAACCGATGCAAAGGATCACTTAGACAGGATCCAGGGTTAACTTTTGGAATACAAAAATTATATGGTCAGTCAGAAAATAAAGGGCCTGAAGAAGAACTTAGATCGGTTCTCACACGAATGGGCTTTCCCCTATGTTGAGGACCAATATTATGATACACCTCTAGTTCAACCACAGCCATCTAATTACCAACGAATTACCAACGAAGAGGTCAGAGTTTTCATCGGGGGGGTCCAAGGCAGCAGAGGCAGACACCAAGAAACTTGGTATTTGACAACACCAGTAGTGAGGAGGAAGAAGCTGCCAGCCACTCAAGTGCACCAAATTAAAGTAGGGTTAATTTTGCACCAGAAGCAAGATCCGACGAGGATTTGGGTGTATTGTTGAGAGCTTTTTTAGGTCAAACCCAGAGAGGCACACGAGGGGGAGGTGGGGGCACCAGCTCAGAGAGGAAGAGGCAGAGGCGGGGCCCAGGTATAATCATGGCAAATACATTCCCCGCATATACCACGCAGCAGGGGCAGGACTTTCCAGGCTTAAATCAAGGGTTTAACATTGATGTCGGGAGTCCAACTGATATTGTTGTTAATTTATCCAGCCATGTCCTCACACCTGCTGAAGTCAGAGTCCTTAATAAAGGACTCGGCTTTGTCCCGACCCCCAAACATGACAGTTTCATGTGCAGAATGGAACTTTCCGAAATGATGAGGAAAATCAAACTCCACAAATTTTTTGTGGATAAAGAAAGAACAGGTCCTTCGTTGTTTGATACCAATCTCCACCGCCCTTCTAGCTTCTGCCCCCCTATTTCATCCCTTGGCCCTGAGATGGCTGTTTTTGAATAGCGTGTGCTCCATGATATTAGGATCTTGGAAGAAACGAACCATCAACATCGCACGTCCTATATGAGCAAGGACGATTGGGCAGCCGTAAGATCATTGCAAGATAACCAATTGATTACAATCAAACAGGCTGACAAGGGGGGAGCAGTTGTTGATCTTAATACTTGTGATTATGAGGCTGAAACCTGAGATTGTTGGGGATCCGTACCAATTATCATCCCCTCATGAGAGATCCAACACCTGAGTTGTTGGATGTGATCACGAGAATGGTCGCGGACGCTGTAGAGAAGAAGTGGATTACACCCAAAGAGGCTGATTTTATTGTCAACAGAAAATCACGGATACCGGCATTTTACATCTTGCCAAAAATTCACAAGCCCCCGCGCCCGCCCCGGGACACCCCATAGTTTCGGGCATCCAATCGGTATTGGAACCCCTCTCTCAATTCGCAGATTTCTTTTTGAGGGAGGCAGTCATTACCCAAGAATCGTATGTACAAGACACGACTGACATCTTGAATATCCTTAAAGATGTCGAATTCGATCCTGGGTCCCAGTTCCTGGTGAACATAGACATTGAATCGCTCTACACTAGCATCCCCCAGGACGCCACGCTGGTGGCAGCAGAGCGGGCTCTGGGGGACCTCGAGTGGTTCTATGACACTCCCCCCTCCTTCGTCATGCAATGCATATAGCTAGCGTTGACAAGGAATTTTTTTAGTACAAGAACCAACTGTACCTACAGGTGTCCGGGACATCGATGGGGGCCACATTTGCCCCGAGACTGGCCTGCTTATTTGTGGGCCAGTTCGAGGTGAATGTGGTCCACAATTCCTCTAACCCCTACAGGGATAACATCTCCCCGTGGAAGAGATACATTGACAACGTCCTCTGTATCTGGACAGGTACAGAGGACCGTCTGTCAAGTTTCTGACATGGCTTAATCAGGCGGATGATAACCTCCGGTTCAGGTGGTCCATTAGCAGAACCTCCACTGTGTACCTAGATGTGGATATCACAGCGGAAGGAAGTAGATTGGCCACAAGTGTACACCATATGGCCACAGACAGGAACTCCCTCCTCCATTACCGGTCGTTCCATCCTCGAGCTCTCAGGGATAATCTCCCTGTGGGCAGTTTTTACGCTACCGGCGCAACTGTTCTGATACTAAAACCTTTTGGAACATTCTGAGGAATTGGTGAACAAACTGGCAGGGAGGGAGTATCCTCGGAAGATAGTAAAAAGAGCTCGAAAGAGAGCCCTCAATGCCCCTCGGGAGGTATTACTGGAAAGGAATGTAAAAGTAAAGCAGGATTGCATACCAGTGGTTATGACCTTCGATCCCTTGTCTCCCCAGACAAGACAGATCGTGAGAAAACATTGGTCCTTATTGAATACAACTTCAGATAAAATGCCACCCCCGCGCTTTGCTTTTAAGAGAGCCCCCAATCTAAAGGACAAGCTGGCCCACACTCGTAATCCCACTGTTCCAGTGGCGAGTACCCTTCCGGTTGGTCACTATCCATGTGCCAAATGCTCTGTTTGCACTTTGACCCAGGCTACAAAGGAGGTAACCTTAAACGATGGAAGTATCTGGTACCTTAGGCGATTCAGCAACTGTAACACCTCACATGTGATTTATAGATTGACTTGCGGTCTGCACTACATTGGGTTAACATCACGTAAGGTGAAGGTACGCATTCAGGAACACCTTAGTACAATCAAAGCCAAGAAACTCTCCACATGCCTTGTACAACATTTCAATGAGAAAAAACACGAACCCAGGGACCTCAGATGGGTGGTTTTGGAGAGGGTGTTGGGTGAGTCACACAACATTGAAAATATATTGGCTAGAAAGGAGGCGAGACGAATTTACTCAGAGAAAGAAGACAAGGAGGGGCTAAATGACCTTATTGAACGGAATAATGTCAGCAGTTACTGACCCCCTTTGGACTTCAGAACAGTAAATAGAGTGAGTGAGTGATCAGCAGTAATCACATGTTGTATTCCAAGGACATCACAGTGGGCATGGGATTATCCCTTCTTGGCTCTAGGTTTACACCACTCCTCTCCCTAGGACTATTTCCTTATGTTGTGAGACTAATTTGGAGTTATGATTGGCAATGATTTGTGAGGAACTTTGCCGTTTAATAATGGCTGCCGGCATTAAAATATGATATGGAGGGCATGGACATAGTATGTTTTTAACCCTGTAAAGTTCATTACATTTTCTTCTCTCAGGGGATCTCAACGCGGTGTTGGTGATTATGGAATTTTATTTTTTCTGTTAGTACCAACATTTTCGAAAATTATGGCTGTTGAATGAGATAGTGAGAGCTTGGAAAGTAGTTTGAAATCTGTCCGATAGTGATTAGACCCCACATCACACTATAGATGCTGGCTATATAATTGGGCTGACTACACTCTAAGATGGCCGCAGCGATTACGCTGCAAGATCCTCATGACCTCTCGCGCCATGCAGAATGGGACGCGGATGGAGGGCATGACGAGAGGAGGCATGTAAATTACAGCAGAATGCAGCGTTCGGAGTCGGAGCTCCTAAACGCCGGTGGGACACGGCAGCGGTACGGATCACGATACCGGTTGACTGACGCTGATCTGAGATGGGATATCCTTATAGGAATAAGCGAGTGGACAGGGGTCAGGTTGTACGAGGGCACTCTCCTCTGTCACAATTGATACATGTATGCGGGAGAGTTGTATTCCCTATGTGGCGCCATGATTTTGTCAAGCGTGTCAATAATGAATGCATTATCCGGGTTAATTAATTAAGAATTTGGTCCAGAAGAACACGGCAGATGGTTTTAAATGAATGTATATTTACAAGAGTGTAGCATACCAATACATGCTACAGGACATCCTACATATATGAAAAATTCTTTTTTTATATACCCCAATAGAATCCCAGAAGTACGGTGGGTTTCGCAGGGACACGTGATCAGCTGACATGGGTACCCTGATAGGAGGTGTGCGGGTATGTTGTAATTTCGCTACCTCGAGGTAATTGTGTTTTAAATGATCCAAGTGCCACCACAGTTATCTGGTATCACTGTGCCTGGGATGCAGGCACGGGACTGGTCTGTACAGCGAATTTTAATGTTACTCACATGTCATTGTCTACCACTACAGGTGTTGAACTGAAAAACACAGTGAAATGAGTGAAAGGATGAACCCCTGTAAGCCCTGATGAAGTTGCGATACAAGTTAGCAACGAAACATGTTGGTAATTCAGCATTAGGTTTGGTACAATAGAAACCAATTTTAGCTTGAAAGGTTTGCAGCCCAGAATAAAGTCGGAGTGGCTAGCAAGCTTCTCAATTTTAATGGTGAAAATTACACTTTTGATTTTTCCCAAGGGGCGTTTGTTGACTTGTGCACGAGTGGGAGTTATTATTTGTGTCTTCTTAATAGTGAAATTATCTGTTGATTTCACTCTCTTTCCTTTTTTATTCTTTTCACGATTGAGAGTGAGTTACCAATGATGATAAGTGGGTAAACTGGTAATTGTGAGCCAGCAACCCCGTGTGGCGGTTCTACCGTGAGGTGCTCTCTCTCTTTCCTCACATTTTTCATTGCATGGAAAGTGGGGTTCGTAGTTGGTAGTTGACATGTGGTTTTTTGTTTGTAAACGTGACACTGTGACCGATATGAATAAATGAAAATTCATATATAAAAGGGAATGAAAGAAAATTGGACATCCCAATATGTCACGTCTATAAGGAAACGTGTGTCCTCAAGGAGGAGTCCTGTGTTGTTTATATGGGATTTGAGTGGGGGGCAGCCTCCTCCTTTTCTCCCCCTGGGCTCCAAGTAGATTCCAGTTCTACCTAACCCAGCAAGAGGGTAGCAGGCAGCAGGTCAGCACAGCAGGGCAGTAGCTCCTCCAGAATAGCTGTCTAGCAGAGTGACAGTTCTTTCAGAAGCATATAAGTCTTTCTTCCTGTCAGAGTATCCATGGATCAAGAAGTGTGCTGCAGAGTTGGTGTCGGAGGTCCATCTTTTATACACTGGTGCCCTGGTTCTGGAAAGTTGGAGAAGCTTCTAGACTGTGTTTTTGAAATGCATGAGATTTTCTGCCTCTCATGCCTTTGCTTCACGCTGCCTGAAGTGACTATGGAGGGTTGTTAGGCCCTTTGTGTAGAGGCAGGACTCAGTCTATTCAAGTGTAAGTTGGGCTGTGCCCAGCTTCTCCCACCCACCCTGCCAGTGATGGCCAATTCAGTCACACCTAAGTTGTCCATTGTGTGTGGCTGTCTAGAAGGAATACACACATCCAACTGTAAACTACACCCAGCCATGTGATCAAGAGACAGGCAGCAAGCACCAAATGGATAAGGCAAGAACATGGCAACTTTCTAAAAGTGGCCTTTTAAAAATTGCAATTTAAAATCCAAACTCACCAGGAGATAGGATTTTACATTTTGATTCCAGAGACATCTAAGTTGAAGGGGCTATCTCTCCCCATTTGGAAATGACACTAATACAATGTAATAAGGCAACTCCAATGTTATTTTAAGGGAGAGATAGACCTTACAGTAGTGAGCAGCACATTTAGGAGTTTTTCACGATGGGGACATGTGAAACTTAAAAGTACATGTCCAACTTTTGAAATACACTGCACCCTTCCCTCGGGCCATCAGCGCTCACCTTGGAGGTGACATAGGCATTAAAAAGGAAGCTCTGGGCCTGGAAAAAAGTTTATTTTGTCAGGTTGAGCTGGTAGTTTAAAACTGCACACTCAGGCTCTGCAATGGCAGGCCTGAGAAATGTTTTATAAGGCTACCTGAGCTGGTGGCACAATCTGTGCTGTAGCCCCACTAGTAGCATTAAATGTGTGGACCATGGGCGCATGTATTACCACTTTACTCAGGACGTACAAGTAAATTAAATATGCCAATTGGGTATAAGTTTATGTCACCAAGTTTTAAGGAGAGAGCACAAGCATATAGCATTGGTTAGCATTGGTAAAGTGGTGTCAGAGGGTGAGACACTATTGGTTCAAGGTCTTCTTAGGATAAAAAGCAATACTTTCACCTCATATCCCTAATGAAAATGAAAAGTTGTGTGCTAATGTGGAAGTCTTGTTGCAGTGTAATATTTCAAACTGGAGAATGTTAGTGGTAAAAAGGTTTCTTGGATTGTATGACATTTTAAATGTGTTCTAATTTTAGGGAATGTTCAGTTACAGAGCTTTGAAATTGATGTATGCAGATCTGAAGGTTCAAGAGTCTTGGAGAGGAAGCCATTTGAGGTTGGTATGTACTGCAATAATAATGTCAAGTTTCTTCTTGACTGTGATCATTTTGGTAGCTTTATGAAGGAATGTGTTTAATGAGCCACTCAAATGGCAGGGAGTTCAATGAGAATAAATGTCCGATCATGTAGGGCTGAGATGACTGGTGACTACACAATTTTTACATCCGCTTTATGTATTAAGCTCTTGATAATACACTGATGTTGTGCATTCTTTACCACTGTATTGTTATGGTGATCTATTTTATTTCTATTTTTCTTCGCAGTTTTATATGGCATGAACTTGCCTCAAGGTCATTGGAGCACTTTATGTGAGAAGCAAGCGCTACACACATTTGTTAAGTGATTTCCCCAGTATCAGAGGATGTTGACCCAAGGCTAGTATTGAACCTGGTTCCCAAGGTCAGCGCCTCTAGCCATTAGGCCACGTTTCCGCACTATCCAGGGCAAAATACACAGATTTGTCATTATGTATCTTCTCAGCAGAAAGAAAGTCGAAGGCGTATCTGTCGGATGTATGACATTACAACGCATGCTTTTACCACGCATGCTTTTACATCGCAAGTTTTACAACGCATGCCTTTACAACGCATAGCGCTTTGGGGTGCTGTATAGTGAATAGTTTAATTTTCTATTCCAACTCCAGTCCCCGTGGATAGTAGGGAAGGTGTTGGATAGTAAATTAAATCTATTCCCTATCCTAGAGCGCCCCCCAGCGCAATGCGTTGTAATGGTTTGCGTTGTAAAAGTTGCGATGTAAAAGCATTGCGTGGTAAAAGTTGCGTTGTAAAGGATGTTTCCCGTATCTGTCACCTTTTGCTATGCTATCAATGGGGTCATACTTTAGTAGAACGTATTTCATTTTATTTTGATTGCTTTGTCTGACTTATAGTGATCTATTTCCATAAACATGGCCAAAAGGCAGTAATTAATATGAATAAAAGAAGTATCAATGTTAATTTCCATATAAATATTTGTGCCATCAGTCTATATGTGGTAAGGGATGAAAAGAGTTAATAAGAAATTCCTTGGACGATCAAGGTACAGATTAAATAAGCCAGTACCAACATTAGTGTGAAACCTTATTTTCGTTTTGATAGTGGGGGAAAAGGATTCAGTAATCTTAACAATCTGGTAGCAAGTAGCAAGATAAAATCTGAACCATTGCATCACCCATGATGCTGAGAATAATATTTTCAGTTCAATGTCCTGGTCTGAAACCTGAGTGCTTATTATTTTCCATGGTATTTTGGTTGATAAGTGATACTTCTATTAGGATATACATTGTTGGATCATTTTAGCTACTCAGGGGTGTGTGGGTCCATAATTGTCATGGCCTCCTTGAAAAGCCCTAGGATTTTTGTTGACTGGTCTATACAAATGTTGTATGGAAAGCACATTGGTTAAGAGAGTAGTTATGGTATACTTGCAAAGAGAGTGGAGAGAAGAACTAATGTTTTTGTCCAAGTCAGGAGAAATAGCATATAGTGGACAGCACAAGTGTTTATTGAAGGATATCATTTTCACAGATTATATCCTGAGAGCGGTGAATTTCCAGCCAGCAGTAGATATTTTGGCAAAGATCAATGCCATTTGGGCAGGGCGTATCTGCATTAAACCCAATATTGACTTGTATTTTATGTATATTACTTGCACAATTGAATGTTAGTTCTGTTCTTCTGATATTTGGACAGCCATGGAGAGAGTGGTACTTTGTGGTCTTCTGATGCTTGTGTTAGACTAAACCTTTGGACACGGTTCAAACTTAATTAGTGAAATTAAAGACACATTGCCCATTCAGCATGCAAAATGATGGTACTTATTGTGGGGACCTCACTTTTTTTCCTGTCTATCCCTCCTGGGTTTGATAGAAGGTGCTGTGAACTAATGTTCTCTCCCAATATCTTTTACCTTATACTGTATCATTCTTATGTTTAGCTTCCTTGTCCTGGGCAGGGTGAGATTACTGCTGCCAATTGTGGCAAGGGTGACATTGCTCTAGTCCAGTCTTAGCTACCTACACATAGTCTCAGGTGTATGTATGTGCGCCTTTGATTACACAAAGGTGGAGTACTGCGAGAGCCGGTGGGAGAGGGGGACCATGCTTTGCTGAATCTTGTCACAGTCAGGCAAATGCATTTTGGGGACTCTTCCACTGGATCAAACAACAATCCATCACTTAAAACAACTGAACAGTATACCACAGGTCACATCCTTGATATGGATGAAGGCCGAAGTCACCACCCATTAAGGTAAGTGATCTTGTATCAAATTGTCAAAGTTCACAAAGTGCTTTGGTCCTGCTGCAATTATGGACAACTGTAGGGTCATAAATGTTGTAGCACAAGAGCTAGACGAGCAGACCCCAAGACACATTTGTGGTTTTTTGAGCACTCCTCCATCTCAAGCATTCTATCTTCTGACATTCTGGCTTCTAAGAACACTACAAAGGCATTAGGGTGTGAAGACCTCACTGACACCCATTATCTGACATCAGCTGTGCAAAGCCTTTGCACATGCGCAGCATGGGTGGACTTGACCCCACCCTCCATGAGCGTCCAATCTCTGTTGGGTGTACGCAGTGGGTGGGGGCCAAGACATTGAAGACTCTGGAAACCTTCAAGCTCCTTTGCTTGACCTGGAGCTGTGGATCTAACAATAGACCAACATAGGTCTGTGAAGCTTGCTCTGGTTTTGTAAAACCAGGTCAGAGAAATTACAAGTGCCATGGATCCAAGAATGGTTCCCAGACTGAGGAAAATCTGCGTAGGGTTTGTTAATCATGCGAGAAAATCAGCATGTTTTATAACCTTTTAAGTACAAGTGGGTCCTTATGGAACATCCTAAATGAGCCTGGAATCAGGGTGTGCACATATTGCTCCCTTATGTGCCATTTTATTTTTGCTGTCACAACGAGGGGACCAAGTGTCCATGTCTTCGTGTGGTAGCCTCAGCATTAACTTCAGTGTTGCGGCCAGCCAATTAGATCATTGTGGTAGCACAAAACCGTCTCTGGATCCACTGTACAAAAGTAGTTATTGAGAGAAAAGCTCCCTCAGCCAATCAAATAAAAATATTTTTTACATTTTGGAGCCCCGGACGTGTGCAATCCTGCATCTACACATCTTCTTTGAATTAATGGTTCTGATATCTTTACATTTTAATCTACTCATGCCCAACCAGAACATTTTTGAAAGGCTTATTTTTGAGAAAACTACTGAATGGATCTACACCAAACCAAGCAAAGGCAAGTTGTACCATCTTGGCAAATGTGGTGCAATCCTGTTCAACTTTTTTGAAGGAGCAAAGAATCATATGGGAATTAACATGAGTAATGGGACTTTTTGGATCCCTCCCCTTTTCTCGAACACTGCTTGACGGATTGGCATAAAACTTTCCATTGAAACCTCAACATTAATGTACTTCTTTTTGGAAGGTTTTGTGCGGATTTGTTGAATTCCACAAACGTTATTAAGAAAACAAAAAACTGTAGAACTATTGTTAAATCTTTGCTCTCATTAGGTTTTCATAAATGAGGCACAACAAGACAATTTGTATACTGTGTATTTAAATGAAAATGCCAAGAGAGAAAAGTGGAAACACGTTAAGTTGATCAAAATCTCAGTAATAAGAAAAAACGAATTTTGTTGAATACAAAACTATAAAAGAACTGCGTTGCTTTATTTTTAAGACCTCCCTCAACTAAGCAAACTCAAATCCAATGCAAAGTGATTCAGCCCATCTCATCTGTGATGCACGCTAGGCCTTCCTCTCCGAAATAATGCATGGCATCAGAGTTAAAATATATAATTCCGATAACTTGGATATACTTTGGCAGGTGGGAACTAAACTTCTTTGCTTTGCTTCAGTAACAATACCTAGCATCATTAGAGCCATAAAAGCGGCAGGTCACTGTGTTCCATTCAATTCATGCCACGAAGACATTACTGAATAGTTGTCAGAGGACCTCTCACATGATGAAGCTCTTTCGAAAAGCGGCGATTCCTTCATGCATAAAAGATGCAATGGTTAACATGACATCCACACAAATAGCAGCACTGAATCTTCTTGCTGGAATTTTAGGGAAAGCTTTATGTATTTATTTATGTGTTTGACTTTATACTGCCAATAAGACACGAAGGGGAATCTTCAAATACTTTAACATATGGCTCAAGTGAATCTGCTGCATACAATGTCAAATGATACACTATGCATAGGCATTTGGATATCGAAGGTGAAAAAATAATGACAACTCTTGCAAATTTTCAAATATTAAAATACAAAAAAAATGCTGTGAGCTTGAGGTTTTCAACTCTTCCTTCTGCTGACAGGATAGTATGCCATACTCCCAAACTTTGGAATTGCAATAATCTTACTTCATATTTTAGGAGGTGACTCCTAAAAGATTCTTAAGGACTGCAGTGTCACAGGCACATTTGTTTAGAGATATAATACATGCTTCTCCAAAAACGTAAGAAATTAGTCATAGGCTTGGGCTTATTTTTTGTAGATTAACTTTTTTCTTAACATTCATAAAATTCACAGGGATGCAATAAGAAATCTAATAAAATGCTAGATTTTCAACCTATGAATATTTCCCCTTATTTTACTTCTGCAGATTGTCGACAGAGGTATATATTTTCCACACATTTTGGTTGCACGGATCCTGCTTCCCAACATATACTCCAACATATTTTTAATGAATTCAAATGTGCACTTATACTTGGATATGCCATTGAGAGTGCCAATAATGTTTGTCCTTAGTGCCTACTGATCATTTTCCCAAATGACATCCCCTGTCTGGTTCGCCACCTACAACCATTTCCTCCCCTCACAACTAAAGCTGCAGCATATAAAATCCCCCCATAAAGCATATTTAACCTCTATATTAAATGGGATTTATGAGCACAGTTTCACTCAAAGTCCAGTGCTGTGAATCAGGCTTTGCAAATTTCATTTTTGTGGTGTAATTAAAGGATCCCACTTCCCTACATCAGAGGGGGAAAGCATAACAGTTTAGAATGCATACAAATCTGTGTCGTCACTATTTCTCCCTTTACAATGTGGGAGCAAAACCATATGCCAAAATCTGAACACCCCAAAATGTACTTCATTCTGTTTTTCCATAGTTTACTGGACGAAACGGTACTCAACCTGAATTACATGAGGCAATGTGTCCCTGCATTAAGGCACCCCCAAAATTAATTAGTGGATTAAAAACTGTTTATTAAGTAACGGGATCCACTCAATAATTGAGTTCTAGATCAATGCAAAGCTAAAGGGATTTATTGTAAAAAGTTCAAAATAAGCAGTCCATAGTCAATGCCATGAAGGCTCTGCTATAGTGTTAGTAAGCTCATACAAAGTGTTATTGTCCTTTGATTTGTATTATTTTGTTTCCCTGTCAGAGTCTGTGTCTTGGCCCTCCAATGGACCTTGTTTTGTGCCAAGAGGGGTTGGATATAACGGGTCCCCACAGTCATCCAATGAGGACCAAGAACTGGATAACTGAACTAAAAACCAGAAATCAATCTAATATAGGTTACTCTCAAGACTATGCTATAAAGAGCAAAGATTATCATAGCAAACCCAAATCTCCTGCAGAAACAAAAGTAAGCCAAAATCATGCACATTAGGAGCTCAGTCAAAGCTATACAAAATAACAGCATTCGTAGTTGATGTTCTGAGACCTCTCTAATATGATCTCCTCTGGTTATTAGTTCCCAATTTAGGAATGCACAAGCAATTAAAGGGAGACAAGCATGATAGATGAGTTGATTGTCATAGTCATTTAGTTTAGTTAATAAAGATTTTACGGTAAGCAAATGCATCAATAAATTGAGTAAAAGACAGTTTTGACAAATTCTAATAAGGCATTTGAAATAAGATACCAAAGCTCCGGAGTTCGGGAAGGGACATGAAACATGCCAGTTCCAGCAGTCTCCCAAGATAGAAAAGACCATTCAGCACACGCAGCGTTTGCATCAGTTCATAATATAAGCCAGGTGAGTCCTTTTTGGGCAATCCACATTGCCAAGGAAAGCTCTGCAAGAAACAGCCAACAGCTCATCCATCAACAACTCCAGCCAGGCTAGCTGTTTTTTCTGTCAATTTTAGCAATATTATATTCTTAGAGTTCTGTGGTTGACACCTCCTAGAATCACCTCATCATCAGGCGACATAAAGAAGACACAAATTGTATAGAAATAGGTGGGACAATTATGCAGCCCCTAAGCAATCCAGTGTGTGAAATGCTAGAGCAATGCAAGAGCACATAGGCGAGTTCAAGAGGACAGTTTCCTTTGTATCTGGTCAGGATTGTATCGGTAAAATGTGGCAAAGTCTCTTGTACAGTACATAAGAACCCGGGAAAGAAAACACTGTTTCACATTATTTGTTATATTGTGGAATTCTCTCACGAGCTGTAGATTCAACGAGGCAAAAGACTTCACATATGCCTAAATTAAATTTTGTGCTAATATAACTAAAGCATATATGATTTGTCAGCATACATTAATGGGAAATATACAACATTATAACTCTAGTACAATGTTGATGTACTGGAAATCATTTAGTGTGGTTTACAAAAAATACATGTCAGTATGAAAGACTTCTATGTTTTTTATTGTACTAACGGGTAAATACATTTTTAGTTTTCATTTTTGAGAGGTACAATATTAGTACATGTATGAAATACAATCCATGAAAGTTTCATGAAGGCATCATTAATTTGGAATGTATAGCACCTACTTTTCTTTTGTCATTTCAGTCATGTTTTTTGTCAACTTTTCTACAGTAGTGTAGTTGGTGCACGTTTATTAATTTTCTCTCAGAAAGTTTCATGATCGGTTTTCTCAGGTCATAAAAGTTTATATGTAATTTATTCTCCAGCAGCTCCCAGATGCAAAGTTATACATAGTATGTAAAAATCAGAAAATATTCTGTCTCCGTGGACAGCAAAATCGTAAGAAAATCGGGCAGCATCCCTAGCACTATAGGAAAGCTCAGGAAATCTCTGGCTTGCCACCATCGTTTCTTATACACAATTTTTGCACTGTAGAATAGAGAAACTGTAAATTCATCATGGTGTGAGCAAAAGTATAATTTCTTTAGCAAATTAGAACATGAGAATAATACACTTCATTACTTTAACACATAAGCACCATCCCAATTCTAGCAATCTATTCAACACCCTCCATGCTAATGCCAGCAGGAGATGTTCACACAAACATGAAACCATTTTTATAATAGGACTTTCTCAAAATAAATGATCCAAGAGAAGAAACCACATGTGATAGATATTTGTTGCAAACTTACATTTGCACCATCTCAAGCTCAAAATGATCAAGGGAATTTCTGCAGTGAAAATAAACTGTTATCTCATCAGCTCAACTGTGTTCTGCGAAGTCTAAGGGAAGAGGATGTGTGCAGGGGAGGAAGCAGGAGTGTCAGAGACTGCATCCATCTTGTTAAAAATTGAGATTCATACAGACATGTGGCCTAAATAAAACACATTAATAACTTTGCTTCTATACAATATGTGAAATTTAATTCCAACTATATTAATTCAGTCTATATATGCAGAATCACATATAAAATTGCGTATTATGCATCAGTAAAAGTGCTCAAAAATATAAACTTGGAAAACAATCCCGCAATAGTGATAGTAGATATTACCCTGTGAGTGGGAGGTTTAACAGTGTTTACTGGTTTAAATTACAACTCGGAAAGACTCCTTACAATATGAGAATTAAACTCAAGATATTCTGCACCAGGCACTAACAGCCTGATTCATCAAGCTAAATTGTACTCGCAAAGGGCAAGATTCTCAGAATCTTGCCTTTTGCGAGTGCAATTTTTGCATTTGGGATTCATCATCCCAAATGCAAAATTCGCTATTTAAGAATTCGCACATTTGCGAAGAATTGAATTTAAGGAATCTCTATTTGAGATTCCTTAAATGCAATTCATGAAGCATTTTAAAATTGCGAAAATGCAATTTTGGGCCGCTATTTACCGAGAGGTCAGACCTCTCGGTAAATACCAAAAACTTAGAAAAATGCTTTTAAAAGCATTTTTCTAAGTTGCATGTTGCACACACACATGTCCTTTGGACATGTGTGTGCGCAACACCTGTTTCAATTTGCATTTAAGGGGTGCTACAGGGTGTCCTTTGGACACCCCTGGCACCCTTTAAATCGCTATCTTATTTGCGAGTAGCAAATTGCTAATCGCAAATAAGGAATACTCCCCATTCATTCCTATGGGCCTTTTGGCCCATAGGAATGAATGGGGAGTTATTCCTTATTTGCGATTAGCAATTTGCTACTCGCAAATAAGGAATGTGTAGGAATCGCTATTTATTTAGCAATTCCTACATGAATACCGTTTTGCGAGTCCTTAATAGCGATTCGCTATGAATCGCTATTAGGGGCTCGCAAAACGGCCCGTTGATGAATAAGGCTGTATGTAATTTGTCCAAATAAACATAGCTTTTTGCAGAGTTTGTGTTGCATACCACAAACAAATATTGCCAATGGCTACTTTGTGGTGTTACATATACCTTAGATCGTACACCATATTTTGTCCCACATAGGCCGGTGATTAGCTTGATTGTGAAGGAAGTCCCTTGTCATGGCCTAGTGACTGAGGCCCAAGCTGAGTTGTAAACATGGGCCAAGTTGCTTCCTGGAGAGAAGGAGTGCTGTCCTGATAGGACATGTTTCAGAATTAACTTTTGTGCTCTTTAGAAAGTCAATAATTTTGGCTGTCTACCTAGGAGTTTCAAATGTGTATGCATGCAATGTTAACAGATGTTCTCTTGCGTTTCTTGCACAAGTATTCAACATGACACATTTTTACTGCATTTCTGGAGCTGATAGCTTACCTAGGGATTAAGTAAAGGCCAGGCTTGAGAGGCATTCACAAAATATGACCCTGAAGGCTTTGTAAACAAGCATATAATGTTCTACTTGGTTTGTGTGGAGACCAGTGGATCTCTTTCAGGGTATGAAATATGAGGCATGACTATTTATGGTTTAAATAGTCTTGTTACTTAATTCTGAATCATGGTCCAGGTTGCCAATGCCTACTCTTTTGATACTTATGGTACTGGAAAACTGCTTTTATAAGCAGAATCGATCCCTTCAAGTAATTAAGACTGCTTTAAAAAAAAGTTATTCATTTTGGAATGCAAACACAGGGATCGTGGTCCAGGAGACCAGAAAGGCCCACGTATAGAAGCCTCCCTAATTAATATTTGTTATTCAGGTCACCCTGTAACTTTCTGCAAGTGGACATTTTTTCGATGTGAGCTATCAGTATACTGATCTAGACTTGCAAGTTTAAAAGATTTTGTTCTGTGTCACATGATTTCAGTTCACTTCACAAGGTTTCCAGTTGAAGAGCTAATATCACTCAGTAAAAAGAAAATGTAAGAAAATTCCCAAACAAATTTGCAAAAAGAAAGTAATTTTTTATAAGTTAAATTATACCAGAATTACAAAAATCCAACCAGTAGAACTGGAGATACACAGTTTCAATGATGTTAGTGAAAATAGCGCCTACAAAACACAAAGTGCTTCTCACGGTCATCTGGCTACACAAGTCTGGAGAAAGGTCACAAGTTCAATCCAAACACATTGGAGCATGTATTGGATACAGGAACCAAGTTAATCCCACTGAAGAGTCTGGCCGCAAAGAGTTCCATTTGTGGTGGAGAAGGTCCCGAAGAGGAGGCTGGGCATTGTGGATAGTCGATGCTGTATCGCGAAGAGTCAGGCGCCATGTGCGGTCGTTACTGTAGCTTCGCATTGGCGGTTGTCGAGGGGTGTCTTTCCTGTAGCACGAAGTGCAGGTCTTGCAATGTCGGTCATTGCTGGCAGTCGCTGTCTATGCGGACAGCAGGTCTCACTAGAGCTTTATGTTGGCGGCCGTTAAGGGCGGCAGAGTCTTGGCGCAAACTGGCCTGTTTCTTGAGGAGGAACACACTCTGATGCCAATCAAGGGTCCTGGACTTGGGGAGGTACCTCTTGGGGATCAGCAACTAACGCCAGCAGAGGTCAGCAGTATGTCCAGTGCAGCAGGTCAGTTGGGTAGTTGTTGGAAGGCCCTGAAGCTTGTTATATCCCTGCAACTCACACAGAAGAGCAGTCAACTGACACTCGGAGTCTCTCTGGTTAGCCTGGCATGAAGGTAAGCAGGTACAGCCTTCATTCTCAGACAGCAAGGCAGTCCTT
Organism: Lissotriton helveticus; assembly: GCF_964261635.1. Taxonomy (NCBI): domain Eukaryota; kingdom Metazoa; phylum Chordata; class Amphibia; order Caudata; family Salamandridae; genus Lissotriton; species Lissotriton helveticus. The sequence continues at coordinate 488,953,313 of NC_136069.1, forward strand.
CAAGCAGGACAGTCCATTTTTTGTAACTTCCATAGGTCCAGAAATGTTCTGAAGAGTGTCTCTGGAGGTCTAATATTTATACCAGATGTATTTGTTTGGAGGTGGGCTCCTTGTTCTACTTCCACATTGGTTCAGTAAACTTCTTCCTTTTCCCCTGTCAATGCTCCAAACTGTCAGTGACTGTAAAAGGCAGGGCAGGCCTGATGTCAGGCATATGCATGTATGCAGGATGCAAAGTCCTTTGAAGTGATGTAGGTTCAGTCCCTTCCCGGTCAACCTGTCAGGGTGGCCCATCCTGTCCACACCTAAGTCCCCTTTGGATTACAGTCTGGAAACAATACACAATACCCACAGCAGAGGCATTCACAATAATGACTCAGGACATTTGCAGAAGGCACAAATGGCTGGGAGAATAACATTACAACTTTCTAAAAATGTAATTTTCAGAATTTTAACTGAAAATATGATGATTTTAAATCAAAAACCTTTTGAGTTTAAATAGCATATCCCTATCATCAGAGTTAGTCATTATTAAATGTAATAAGGTAGTCCAGTGTTAGTTAATGGGAGCAAAATGCCTTGCAACAGTAAAAAACTGATTTTAGGAGTTTTCACTGCTAGGACATATCCACATTTTTAAATAAAAAACACTCTGGCCTATGAGTCTTTAGCCTCTACCTTGGGGTGACTTCTAAGTATAAAAAAGGACTGTTTAGGCCAGAAAAGAGGTTTATTTTGCCATGTTGAAATGGTAAGCTTAAAACTGCACAACAGAGTGCATTAGCACACCTGAGATATGTTTTTAACGGATCCTTCAGTGGCACAATAAGTGCTGCTGCTCACTAGTAACATGGGCACATATAGTACCATTTACTAGTGACCTACAAGTAAATTAAATGTAGCATTTAGATAGATGTCAATTGTACCAAGCTGCAGGAAAAGACAGAAGCACTTTACCATTGGTAAGCAGAGAAAATGTGCACAGTTCTAATGCCAACAAAAGCAGGTTTAGCAACAGAAGGCAAAAAGCTGAGGGTAACCCTGCAAAAGGGCCAGGTTCAACAGATGGTAAAATTGCCTCTCAGCCAGTTCTCTGCCCCACCTCCCCAAGAACCCACCCCTTTCCCTCAAATGGTGAAAGGCTTATAGAAATTGGCTGGTCTGGTGGTTGCAAGGCAAAATTAAATACTAGACTCAATTGTGTAATTTGTGAACACTCTTTGCTACCAGTCCTTCTCATGTAGGCACTCTTTGAAACACTATTTACCATGTCCTCTTGTACACAAATTAATTCTGCCATTGAGACATATTCTTTAAAAGCAATAAGCTGAGTCGCTGGCAAAACCTGATCGCTATGTCCGGGGAAAGGAAAAAACATTTTCATATTCATAGGAAACCATGTTCCTGTGTACGGTGTAGGTTCTAGATATTGTGTTGTGGTTGACAAAAAAAACGTTATCCTGAAGAAGAGGAATCACTCTGACCACATCCTTACATGCTTGAGTCTCTGAAGGTTAATTTATAAGGAGATCATCTAAAAGTGACAATACAAGAACACTCTCCATTGAAATACAGCAGTCAATGTTTGTGAACACACTTAGAGATGCTGTCAGTCAAAATGGAAGAGACTACATTTACCAATGATGGGAACAGAGGTGGGAGCACAGCGCTTCACCTCCCTGGCATTGTGGTAAATGCAGTTTCAGTTACTTGCTTGCTTCAAGAGTGTTCGAGTGTTTTGCCACAGTTGGCGCAGATAGTGCTGATCTCTAGACATGTGTTTCTGGTTCTTTAACCGTCATCGGTAGAGATTACAGTCTTTGAAATTTGGGGTTTGCTGAGTTGTGTGCCAACATCTTTCTCAGGTCGGGTACCTGTCACAGGCATGCGTGTGCTTCATCCACGAGCTCGTCCGCTCAATGACTCACGGGAGTACTATTAAACAGGAACAGGGGTGGGAGCACAACGCTTCACCTTCCAGCGAGGTTGGCCCCTGGCATTGTGGTGAATGCAGTTTCATTTACATGCTTGCTTCAAGAGTGTTTGAGTGTTTCGCCACAGTTAGCGCAGACAGTGCTGATCTCTAGACACGTGTTTCTGGTTCTTTAACCGTCATCAGTAGAGATTACAGTATTTGAAATTTGGGGTTTGCTGATTAGGCTGCCAACTACTTTCTCAGGTCAGGTACCTCTCACAGGCATGCGGGTGCTTCATCCACGATCTCGTCAGCTCAATGACTCATGGGAGTACTATTGAACAGGAACAGGGGTGGGAGCACACCGCTTCACCTCCCAGCAATGCTCGCCCCTGGCATTGTGGTAAATGCAGTTTCAGTTACTTGCTTTCTTCAAGAGTGTTCGAGTGTTTCTCCACAGTTGGCGCAGATAGTGCTGATCTCCAGACATGTGTTTCTGGTACCTCTCAGAGGCATGCGGGTGCTTTATCCACGAGATGGTCCGCTCAATGACTCACGGGAGTACTATTAAACAGGAACAGGGGTGGGAGCACCCCGCTTCACCTCCCAGCAAGGTTGGCCCCTGGCTTTGTGGTAAATGTAGTTTCAGTTACTTGCTTGCTTCAAGAGCGTTCGAGTGTTTCGCCACAGTTGGCTCAGATAGTGCTGATCTCTAGACACGTGTTTCTGATTCTTTAACCGTCATCAGTAGAGATTACAGTCTTTGAAATTTGGGGTTTGCTGAGTAGGCTGCCAACATCTTTCTCAGGTCAGGTACCTCTCACATGCATGCGGGTGCTTCATCCACGAACCCGTCAGCTCAATGACTCATGGTAGTACTATTAAACAGGAACAGAGGTGGGAGCACACCGCTTCACCTCCCAGCAAGGTTTGCCCCTGGCATTGTGGTAAATGCTGTTTCAGTTACTTGCTTGCTTCAAGAGTGTTTGCAAGTGTTTTGCCTACAATTACCAATGATGGTTTCCCACACAGGACCACTGATATTGTTGGTGTCATTTTCTTGATTGAAATCTAAAGGTGTTAATCTTGTAAATCCATTGAGGAATTCTCCCTGTGAAATTAGACAAAGCAGAGTGTTCATTTTGATTGATCATAAAGCTTTTTGATCTTCTCGATCTTTCTGGATTGAAGTTTGAATACAGTAGTATGCTTTTGTTTTTTGAAAGACCTATGTACACCAGTTTCAAGCTCATCATCAAATAATTTGCTGCCAGAGAAAGGCATTCTCACTGAACGTGCCTTCTGAGCTGAATACACCATCCAATCTCTTAAAGGAAGACACTGTCTGGCTGAAGCAGAATCACCTGATTCAACAGACGATGCTTTTAGCTTTGGCAACATTACATCACACAAATACTTTACTTGTACTTCCATTAGTGCCAAAAACTTTAAGCAATATTTACCCTCTTAAATTGCTGACAGCAAAGAGCCAAAGAGTCTTGTTGAGAGTTTAGCAGGCAAGGTACTCATCAACAAATGGTGTGGAGGACCCTATCTGTCAAGCTTCCAGTTCAACTTGCTCTATTTAGAGTTAGACAAAACATTGTGTTTTCACCAGCACCACCTCTATTTGCTTTGCTGGAGGAAAAATTAGTCCATTTGCCCCGCCGGTATCGGGCTGTTGGTCTAAGTTCCTCAAGCCGCCTATCTTATGTCTGGTATAAATACCTAAGGTAGTCCCAAAGAATATTCCCGAAAATAAATGTCACTGTATTATTGTTACTGTAATCAAACAGCACGGTATTGATACAAAAGATCAAATAGACCATAAGTTATAAATCGAAACTATTTCCAAGTGAACATAACCAATATGGCAACCAATACCTCAAAAGTTACCGTCAACCACCAGCGCATATTCAAAATATTATAGATCTTGTGAGAAAAGGGATGACAGTTCGTAATTAGTCTCACAAGCATATTCTTGCTTTTGTTCTTAGTATCTTTAAGTGCGTCTGTGCGTCTTGTTTTCCAGGCTTTAGCACTGGCCCTCAAAATTCCATTTCTGTTATATCCACGAGTTAGAAATCGATTTTCGATACCTATTTCTACTGGATATTTTAATGTACGTTTTTCCTGTTCAGCACTGCCAAGAAAAGTCTGTTGGTCCTGAGTATGAAAAAAATGGAGCCTCTGCCCCCAAGCTGGGGTAATTCTCAAAGCATGTCCGGGACATTTATAGTTTGTTTTGCAATAACAGAAACATAGTAGTGGATTGCATTGTCAATGGCCCAAAGATTGGAAATCCTGAACTTGTGAATGTCAGGCAGATACTGTACACATTGCTGCCCTCATTGGAACATTTAGTCTTCTGTATACCCTTTTAAGTGCTGATTTGGCATTTTATCCACAAAGTCAGAGTCCAATGCATCATCAATAATTAAAGAGTATTTGATGTCTGAAATTGCCTTAACCATTCTCCACAATTCATCATCTGGGGCAATTCTAGATTGGATGATAATTAGGATACTAATGCATGGAACTCTTTCTTCTGTGTACATTTTTCTCTGGGAACCACCTCATCTTCATCATTGTCAGAAAAAGGCAATGAAGAACTCGCAAAAGTAGGAGCTGATACTGACCACACACTACTAAGACAATGGGTCTGCTCTATTCTTCATTATTGAAGCAGGCCTACACGTTCCTAAACCTAAGAAGTATGATCATTTGTTTTATAAAGCAAGCTAAAACCCTGCCAATTAAATTAGTCAGCTCCTTCATACATGAAGGAAGCTAGACATTGATTGCACTTCGAACTATGAGGCCTTAGCACTAAAATGAAACAGACAAAATAAGAATACTGGCCTGGGCATTGTAAACATAAATAGGATGAGCCAAGCACGACCTACCACCTTCCTGAAAGCTTCTTTCTTCCTAAACTAGGCCACAATGGCTTTCAATAGGAGAGTGATAGTAATGCTGGGCACAAAACAAATACAGGACGAGAGGTAGAATGAAAAAAACATTCAAGGTGATTGCCTAGGCTGTGATCGTGGAAAGATCATTTCAACCTTGCATATGGGAGAGTTAATATAAGGGAGTGAGCTATCCTTCATGATGTAAGGAATGCATGTGACAGAGTCAACTAGTTCAAGTCTCTGTTATGTTCTCTCTTTCTTTTTCTTTATCTCTTTCTCTCTCTATCTCTTTCTCTTTTGCTCTCCCTTTCTCCCCCTCTCTCTATATATATTTATATGTGCATATATATATATATATTCCGGTATTTTGTGTATAACCATAAAATTGAGGTATCAATATTTTATAATATATTTCTATTTTTATATTGTATATAGAATGCATATTTATTTTTATATATATGGATATATTTTTTCAAATTATATGAGGGAAGTATTTTGTATATATATATATTTTTATATGCTGTAGATACACTCATGAAAAATTATGGAGCTATACGATTAAGTGACCTTGACTGCAAATTAAGATATGTTCTGTGTCAAGAAATCAAATATATAGGTGCGTCATGTTTTATCTACTATTTTTTATGACTGAGCATTCATGCTGTTAGGTTGTTGTGACATGAAATACAACTATACTGGGTAATTTGGTTTTAGAGCTATGAAACTACAAAACCCAGCATACATTGGTATATAGTATTTTTTCTATGTTTAACACTGAGATGAGGTGAAAGCATCACGCCAAAAAATGTATAAAAATAAAAAGCGGACCATTTGTTTGTTACATTGAGAAAGAATACGGAGGTATTCGAAACGCGTCTGGCTATAAAATAATAAAGACCTGCTGATCCACAAAAATTGGAGTCTGTAATCCGTTCCTTTGGTTTTGTCCCGGCTGGGCTCTGCAGAAGGGAAACGGAGATATTTTATATATATATATATATATATATATATATATATATATATATATATATATATATATATATATATATTACCTACTGGCGGTCGCCAGTAGGTATATATAGTTAGGATTTTTTCTCTATGGGATTTTTGAAAATTCTATGTCTAATAACTTTGGCGTTTGTGGACGGAATTGGCTGAAATTTTCAGGAAAATGGCACATTTTGTTTCTGAGCAGCCCCTGAAAATTATGGGGGGGTTCGTCAAGGGGGGGCCGAGAAAAAAGGGGGGTCCCAAAACGCGTTTTTCCCATGTTAATTTCCATAGGGCGGTTGGCCTCACTTTTAGCCCGAACGGCTGAATGGATTTGCACGAAACTTGGCAAAATTGTAGGGACTGGTAGCCCGATGTGCCTTTTGTAGGTCTCAATATATGTGCTCCAGTGGATTTTGAGAAATTAACGTTTAAAAAAAGATATATATCTGTAACAGCGGACCTGGCAGCGGCCCAGGACGCGTACTTTTCGCGCAACGGAGCTTTGTGAAGCGAAGCTGATTGGTTCTCCGGCGTCTGTCAACATTCCAAACAGTCCGTAGCGGCCGCCATCTTGTCTCTCGGTAGGATCGAGAGACAAGAGGAGGCCAAAGCGAAGGGGCAAATGACCATAAGGGGGAATAGTAGATCCTCGGTGACCCCCTACGTTTGATGTGGAGGTTTTAAAAGGGCCCCGCGGGGCAAAAAAAAAAAAAATAATAATAATCGAACGGCTGAATGGATTTGCACGAAACTTGGCAAAATTGTAGGGACTGGTAGCCCGATGTGCCTTTGCTAGGTCTCAATATATGTGCTCTAGTGGATTTTGAGAAATTAACGTTCAAAAAAAGATATATATCTGTAACAGCGCTCCGCTTCGCGTACTTTTCGCGTTACGGAGGTTTGCGAAGCTGATTGGTTCTCCGGCGTCTGTCAACATTCCAAACAGTCCGTAGCGGCCGCCATCTTGTCTCTCGGTAGGATCGAGAGACAAGAGGAGGCCAAAGCGAAGGGGCAAATGACCATAAGGGGGCATAGTAGATCCTCCCTGACCCCCTAGGTTTGATGTGGAGGCTTTGAAAGGGTCTCGCAGGGCAAAAAAAAAATATACCGTTTTTTTAGTTTTTAGTTTTTTTGCGTGGAGTGCGCCCGGTTCGCGAACCGGGAAGCGGTCTGGGGAGCGTACTTTCTTGAAAATTAGTGAAAAAAGTTAGAGTAAAATAATAATTGTGAGTGATCAGATGTAGGGTAGCTCTGAGAAGAGCTTTTGGGTTTATGGTACATTTAGGTACTTATAAGTAGGTACCAATGCACAGTCTTAAATTCAGAGTGAAAACTCTGTTGCCCTCATCTGAGAAGTGAACTCCATCTGCTCTGTAGATATCTTGCATGTAGTAACGCAAGTTATTGTTGTACAGGGAGCCCATTCCATGGTCTCTCATGTAAGCTGAAACAGATTTGTTTACACGCTTCCTCGATTTCTCAATTTGTGGACAAAATTGGTTCGACCACCTCCATTTCTGTCTTTGGCATATATTTGAATATACCAAGGCAGTCTGAGGAAAAAGTGCCATCAATTGCTCAAAGGTGTCCTTTAAAAGCATTTCCAGACCTACCCCAGTCAAAGTGCCCAAATCATTACCTCCACAGTGCACAATTAACAGGTCAGGTTTTGGCAAATGCATAAAGGTTTTCACCAATGGTATCAATTGGTGACATTTTAATCCTCTGTGGCCAAACCACTTAATTTCCACATCTTGTAAATTGAGGTTAGGTAAATTCCTGTTTTCAGCGTACCTTTGAGCCCAATAGATGTAGCTATGTCCAACAATCCAGACAGAAAACATGGCGAGAGAAGGTTCTCCTGCAGTCAGATGAAGTGTGGCAATGAAATGGCAGTTGAAAAAATGAGAGTGTAAAATGAAAAAAACTGAGGAGTTTCTGTGTTAATGAAGCAGTAAGAGTGATTGGTGGATTTTGATTGCTGAAAACAGAAAGTTAGTGTGCATGGATGAGTTCGTTGAAAGATGTATTTTGAGTGGCGAAGAAAAAATCATTAAATGAAAGAATGCTCTGGATATGCAGGTGCACTGAGAGTTCAGAGTTCAATTGCAACATTGTTGTGTGAGAGGTCTTGCAAGAGGTGGTTGCTATGCAGAAAAAGCAGAGAGGGGGCAGAGGGGGGAAGGGTTTTGCTTTGAAAAAAAGTGAGGGAAGAGTTTTGATTGGGTGACATGAGAGATCTGTGTGAGGAATTACAGCATTTCTGTGCTTTTGATAGCTGCAGACTCTGGAGTGCATACCTTTTGCTCTGCTGAAGACAAATTGGTGTGTTTCTGAGACTGTTTTGAAACTCAAAGTATTTGCTAAGGTGAGAAAAAATTTCTTTAATTTAGATAGAAAATAGTGTGCTTTAAGGAGAAAATTATGAAGAAAGTTGTGTTTTTCAAATGTTGCTTTGTCTCAAGTGTTTCACAAATAGATTTTGTTTCTTTGAGAAATTGTAATTGGAGAAAATGTGAAGTATTAGTACTGACAGGGCTTTTATGTGCATAGGAGTTGTGGAGTGTTTTCAAATTATGACTTGTAAATCGTTTTTGAGAAAAAGCAATGGTTTTAATATTGATGAGAAGGACATAATGGTGTCTGCTTCTTTATAAGGTAATATGTTATTTTTCCCATTTCAATGTAAGAAGTTTGTCTGTGGAGCAAATTGCTTGTAAATATGCTCCCACCTGTGCATGGCAAATTTAGATTTTGAAAGTTTCCGTTACATAGGCATGTTAAAGGTGACTGAAATATGCTGCAAAGGCAATCAAAAAATGCTTTTATGTGTCTTAAGGACATTTTAAGTCATTTCCCCATGTGCAGTGTTTTCAAATTATGAGTTGAAAATCGTTTTTGAGGTAAAGGAATGTTTTCAAAATTTATGTGCGCCATATGACCCCAAATTTCTTTTTCAGGGGTGCAGCAGGGTGTTCTTGAGACACCCCTGCACCGTCGGAAAAATTCGTAATTTGCGATGAGGTAATTGCTAATCGCAAATTGCACCTTCATTCCTATGGGCCTCCTGCTGCATGGAAATGAATGGGTAATCTTGCTGAAATGCAAAGTCGAATCTGTATTTAAAAGGGTCTGCACCTCTGTACGGGTGTTCGCTATGTGAAGCACGAAAGTTTCACGGGCCGAACTCAAGGCCACCTCTCTCTGAGACAAAAGAGCTCTTATTCTTGCCATGCCGTTGAAATGTGCTCCCAAGGTTGGTATTTGTGGCCAGATTGAAAACTCCCTATGTTCATGTGTGGGAGGAAATAGAACATTTCTGCAGCAAATAACCCGTTCATTTACTGTTACGATAAAATTAATACTTTTAATTAACCCAGAACAATCTTCATTATTGAGCATCAAATAACTACCATTTTCCAAGAACTTGAACGTGGGGATGATAGCAGGAACTGGTGTGCCTTGCAACACGCAAGCCATATTTGGTCGGTGTTTGTTGCATGAACCGTGTAACTGTATGTGCCTACACATTAGTGAATGATCTGGCGTCTCAGTGCATTCCTCTCCATTCAGATAAAGTTCTTGATCATCTTTGAAAATCTGTATGTGTATGGAAGCGACCAGACCTCATGAAGAAAACCACTACCTAAAGGTTAATAACGACCTATTGGTATATATTTCATACAATTTGAAAACTTATATAAAGCAAAAGGCAGCGTTATTAAACCGTGGATAAGGCACGTTGCCAAAGCAGTCAACCTTTTGGATTTATACTGGAAATGTTAAAGGAAGAATTACGGAGTAGGGCCTGTAAATCTTTAATGGACAACGAGTAAAATTACTCCAACCATCATATTCCTCTAACTCCGGGATAGTAGGGGTGTTTAATTTTTTAGAAGTAGCCAATCCAAAGCATTTGGTCTGGGAAATTGTTTCATTCACAAACAACATATGATTTGGGATGAGACATGCACGGTGGAAAGCCTCAGTGCCTTGTACCTGCCAGGTTCGTGAACCCCAAACTGATGTAGATCCTGGATATTTTTACTCTGTGTTACGTTAGCATGGGCTCATTACTGGTTTAAACGCCATTTTTCCTTTTTTGTAACTTCTGCACACGATACTTAGTTGTTGCTTTAGCTTTCAGCCTACCTGCGTCAAGATCTATGCCTGCTTCAAGCAGGCGCAGGGTTTTGATGTAGCTTTGTCCTATCTGATTGTAAATGCGGCACACCGTGGGTGGCAGAGCAGTGGTGCACGTTAACTGGTGCATCCCTGGGGATGTGCTAGTTAATATAAATCTGCCCCTTTACATTTAATTTTGTGCAGGGGACACAGAGTAGGTGAGGTTTATCCAAGGTTAAGAAGAGATGAGTCTTGTTCAGTGAAAAATTGGAGATAGGCTTCAGTATATTATATACTTAAGTAGTGTGTTAAGTTTTTGATGACTGTTATTAATTTACTGTTGGGTAATAGTGGTTAATAACATTTTTTATTATATTTTACCACAGATTCAACTGCAGATTATTTCAAGATTTTAGGATGCCTAGCAAAGAAAGAGTAAGAAAGGCTGCAAAACGTCAAAGACAGCAGGACCATGGAATAATGCAGCAGTCCTCTAAAAAAAGATTTGTCAAGTCACCAAGAAAGCACCGGGTAAGAGTCGAAAAACAGTCATAAGAAATATGTGTAGTAAAAAAAATATTACTACAGAAAATGTTTCAGTCCAGAGAAGGAGAAAGAATTCAAATGGTAAGGAAAGGCCAATGAGAAATGTTACTGCTAGAGTAAGAGATAACTCTATGCATGAAAGTAGAAGGAAACAAGAGTTTAGGGATATTCGTAAACGAATGTTCCGCAACAGGATAATTGGGAATTTGTTAAAAAATATTAAGAAAGGTCAGCAGAAAGTGGTTTTTTATAAGAGAAAAAAAAAAGTTGAGAAAGTTATTGATCAGGCATTTGAAATTAAACGTAAGTTATTTATTTTGACAATCAATAGAATTAGGAAGCTAAACAAGGTAATTTATGATTTCAAAAGAAATAGTAGATGGAAGAGAATAGTTAATCGTAGTAATTTTTGTGAAGTTTTTTCTGGAGAATGGATGCATAGTTCAAGCTCTGAGGCATTTTTTAATGAGGAGAGTTATTTCCAGGATAATGATTTGGTGCATGCAGTTGACACCAGTGGTCGAGCTTATGAAGTGAAAGATGGTTGTCCAGTTGAACAAGAAAAACTTGTGAGAACAGAGATAGAAGAGGTGTTAGGTAATGAGGTTTTAGGGAGACGTCCTAAGGGTCCTGTGTACACCTGGAAGTGTAGTAGTATTTGCAGTGTACGACAGGATTCCATCAATTTGCTTTGTGATTTTATACGGTCATTTAGTAAGAACAGTTTGAAGCAGAAAATGAAGTTGTTGCAAGAATTAGATCCTTGCAGAGTGAGAGAAGTGATAGGTTTGCATGGTCATTCACTGGCTTGTCTTTCCAGGAGAGTATGCCAGAGTGTTTTTCATCATTTCAGGATGCTAGCAGTGCATCATAATAAAGTGAGGAAATTAGTTAGAATGTTGTATTATGCTAAGAGTCCAGCAATTATGCTTAAACAATTATGCGCTGCTCTTTTGCATGGTTCTGAAATAGATGTGAAGAATATATGTGAAGAAATTGAGTTTTGTTACTTTGGAAGTAAAGAGGAGAATGTTGAAATTGACCAAGAAGAAGAGAGTAATGTGGAAGATAGTGTACAGGTTTCCAGTACAGATAATTTCCAGAGGGAAATTGCGACGTTTGAGGTGAAATCAAGTGAGAGGCCAAATTTCACTTGTGTGTGTTGTCGACGCACTTATTATAAGAATCAGACTAAGTTAGTGGATTTATATGGAAAAAGTGAAAGGGAAAATAATAGTGAATGGAAGGATTTTACAACATACTTGATGGTAGAAAATTGTTTTGATTTGGGATTGGATCAACGTGTGTGTACTTATTGTTGTAACAAATTAAATCAAAACCAGATGCCTGCTAGAGCAGTTCATAATAATCTGGAATTGGTTGAGATTCCTTCTGAATTGAAGGATTTAAATACTTATGAATCTATTTTGATTCAAAGTATCCATCCCTTTCAGGCTATTGTAAGAATGGAGCCAAAGACAGGGAAATTGCCTCCATCAGATTTACAGAGAGGATTAAAGGGAAGAGTTGTTTATTTGCCTCTAGATTTGAAGAAAAACATTAACACAATTGGAGTAGAAAAAGTGGAAGAGGAACCTCTTGTTATCTTAGTTAATGGGGTTCCGACAAAGAATAAGAAAATATGGCAAGATTTAGTAGATGTTAGGAAAGTCAAAAGGGCAACATTGTATTTGAAAAAATATAATAAGTACTATAAAAATGTATATGTTGCAGAAGAGGAAGTAAGTGAGGAAGAGGATAACGATTTGTGTGCTGGTCAAATTGAGAAAGTAGAACCCTGTACTAGTGAAGAAATATATGAACATTATAGTGTTCATCCTTTGCATTCCAAGGAAGTCATGGGGAATGCTATTGAGTTGTTTCAAATGAAACAAGCGAAAGGGAGTCCCATTAGTGTTTGGGAGGAAAGTTTGGAAGCTCGGTGTTTCCCACAGCTTTTTCCAACAGGTCAGGGAGGAAGATATGATGAGCGACCTCATCAAATTCCTGCTTCTGAATACCGGACTTTGCGATTGTATGCAGGAGATCCTAGGTTTCGACAATGCATTCCTTATTTGTTTCATCTCCTGTTTGAAAGCGATCTGTCTGGACTGTCATATGCAGTGAACCACATCTTGAAAAGTGGTATACACATGCAAAACATCTCGGCAAGTGACTTTATGGATAAAGTCAATGTCCAAGACAGTATTTTGGATTCTCACCTGATTAATCTCATGGCGTGTCAGCGTGGTACTAATGAGTACTGGTACCGTCGTCATGGTGATTTAAAATGTATGCTAAGGAACTTAGGAACTCCCACATGGTTCCTCACTTTGAGCTGTGCTGAGTATGGCTGGGAAGACTTACTTGAATTTCTACGAGAGGCAAATGCTAACGTAGAAAACATCGAATTCAAGACACCCGGCGAACTGTGCTCTTTGGATCCAGTCAATGTATGTAGGTACTTCAATCATAGATTTGAAGGTATGATGTCTTTCATCATGAATAAGAAGAATCCACCTCTTGGAGAGGTGTTGGATTTCTTCTGGAGGAAGGAGTACCAAGCAAGAGGTGCTCCTCATATACATATGTTGCTGTGGATCAAGGATGCACCTAAATTTGGAACGGATGCAGACGACTCAGTGATGAGTTTCATAGAACAGTATTCTACGTGTGCTGTTCCAAACGCAAAGGAGAAAAAAAGCCTAAGAGAAAAAGTTCTACGTTTCCAAAGCCATCGATGTGGAAAGTACTGTCGTTGTAAATTCCGGAACAAAGACAAGTTCTACACCAAATGTCGTTTCGGCTTTCCACGATCGGTGATTTCTAAAGGAAGAGTGAACAGTTTGATGTCTTCGCTGCGACATAATGTGATGAAGAAATCACCTAAAAACACATACAATTTGAAGAGGAACGAAGAGTCTAAGTACATTAACGACTACAACCCGGTGATTTTGTCCATGTGGAATGCTAACATGGATATACAGTTTGTGGCTGATAACTGTATGGCTGTGGCTCGGTATGTGACATCTTACATCACCAAAAAAGAGAAGACAGAATTGAAGGATATGTGGGAGGACATTTCCCATGAAAAGAGCCTCAGCAAGAAGTTGTACAGTTTCAGTCTGAAGATGTTGTCGCATCGAGAAATCGGAGCTTACGAATGTTCTGACCGGTTGTCTTCAGCAAGTCTCTATGCCAAGTCCAGGAGTATCGTTTGGGCGAGTGTTGGTCTTGCTGCAACGCGTAATCGAGTTCTGAAACCTGTGCGGGAAATTGAGTATTTGGCGGAAAAGGAGCCAAACAGTACCGACATTTTGAAGAGCAACATGTTGGATACATATTATCCAAATCGAAGCAGTCACCTCGAGAATGTTTGTCTGTATGAGGTTCTGCAAAATTACATATTCAAGAGGAACATCAAAGAAGATACTGAGAAAGGAGTGTATGCTGTAATAGGAAGTGAGGGATGTCTGGTCAAGCAAAGAAAATGCCACTTGATAAACCATCGAAAATTGAGTGGCGAATCTCCTGAAAAAAAGGAGTTTTTCTATTTAGCACTTTTGCAACTTTTTAAGCCTTGGCGTGCAGAAGAGGAACTGCTTGGAGATTTCCTTTGTTACGAAGACTCATTCAATGCTGCCAAGGAGACCATAGAATGTCCTGCTTTTCCCAAATATGTAGAAATGTTGAATGTGGAAATTGAGCAGGAAGCAACGATTGCAGCCGAGATTGCCAGAGACAGTTCTCAGGACAGTCAGAGTTCTGCTTCATTGAGTCAGGATCCACTAGGAGGACCTCTTATCGAAAATGAAGCTGCCACTGCTATGAATGAAGTGGAAAGAGCCATGGCACATGCTCAGGAGGATGCGGTTAACTTAGAAGAGTTGGAAAGACAACTCAACGTTGAGCAGAGGAAAATATATGACAAACTTACCATGCAAATTGATCATGGATTAAGTCATGACAAGAAAGAGTGCTCGTGTACGTCGTTGAAGCCTGTCCGACTGTACGTGAGTGGAGAAGCGGGAACTGGAAAAAGTTTCCTTATTAAAGCAATTTCATGTTATTTGCAGGAAAGGACAGAGTCATCGCTGTCTTGTGTTGTCACCGCTCCAACTGGACTGGCAGCACATAACATTAAAGGGATTACTTTACATCGTTTACTGATGCTGCCAGTGGAGCATGACAACAAATTAGAATATCACAAGCTATCTGGAGATGCTTGTTTTGAAGTTTCAAGAGTCTTGAGGAAAATGAAACTTCTTATCATTGACGAAGTAAGCATGGTTTCCAATGTCATGCTTGCCTTTGTGCATTTGAGAATGCAAGAAGTTCTCAAAACAGAGTATGATGTGTTATTTGGTGGCAAACACATCATTGTTTTCGGAGATCTTCTGCAGCTGACACCAGTGAAAGGGCAACCTGTGTTCAAAATGCTCACGCATGAAGATACCAGGAAGTGCTTAGGGAGTATTGGCAACGTCAATATATGGTTAAACTTCAATTATGCTGAACTGCATGAAAATATGCGTCAGGCAAAGGATGAAGTTTACAAGACTATTCTACAAGATGTTAGAATTGGAAAAGTGACCGAGCATGGGAAAGAAGCTTTACATGCACGATTACTGACAAATTTATATCCAGACGAAGATGTTGTGCCTGAGAATATTTTTCAGAAAGTTACTGAGAAAAAATCTGGAATATGTTTGATGCCAACTCTTGCAGAATGTGCCAAATTCAACAACAAAATGTTGCATTTAGAAAAGCAAGAGATTGTGAAATTGGAAGCTATTGACAGAGTAGAGCATATGGGATCAACAATTATTTTGTCTGAGAATCTGAAAACAAAATTGGATTCATTAGAGAAGAGTATATCTAAAACTGCGGGTTTTGAAAAGACTCTGAATGTG
Source organism: Lissotriton helveticus (assembly GCF_964261635.1). Lineage (NCBI taxonomy): Eukaryota > Metazoa > Chordata > Amphibia > Caudata > Salamandridae > Lissotriton > Lissotriton helveticus. The sequence continues at coordinate 488,968,720 of NC_136069.1, forward strand.
TGCTTGAACTGCCGTATAATTTTAAGAAGGAATTTACATGTTGAAAGAGGTCTGGTAAATGGATCAATGGGTAATGTTGTTGATTTTGTGAAATACAGAAATAGAGATGGAATTGAATTTTTAAAAATTAAATTTGATGGCATTGAGGAAGTACAGCTAATTGCTCGTTGTTCTGCTAGATTTTTGCTTGTAAAAGACTTATATGTTCGTCGTAAGCAGTTTCCTGTTTGCTTGGCATATGCGGTGACAATCCATAAATCGCAAGGTTTAAGTGTAGACTGTGCATTGGTGAATATTGGCAGTTCTGTGTTCAAGGAGGGTATGGCATATGTGGCATTGTCACGAGTTAGGACTTTATCGGGAGTGTACTTGATTGAGTGTGATGTCACAAACATTTGTGCGGATCTAGATTGTGTTAAGGAATACAATAGGTTGAGAAGAGAGTATGCGCCACATTTGCCTCAATATCCTTTGTTTGAGAAACGTGTGGTAGGCCGGAAACGAAGAAATGTGACCAATACTGGGGAGGTTGTAGCAAAAAGACGAAAAGTCGATGAACCTGAAATTATAAGCAGAAACAAAAAGGATTCTGTTGAAGATGTTGTTGGTTTTCAATTTGAAAACAGTTCTGGTGTCAACTGCTATGCTAATGTAGTGATTAATGTTTTGTTTTCTCTACAAAATGTAAAAGAAGAGATTGTGGTCAATTCTGATCAAAGATTTTGCAGTTTGTTAAATTCTGTGTTAGAGAAATGTAGCACTGATAGAACAAACATAGAAAGTGTGTCTGAAATTCGAAATCTGTTAGACAGATGTTCAGGCCAAACACAATTCTCTCAAAATAGTCAGCAAGATTGTCAGGAGTTTTTAATGTATATGCTTGATGTATTGTATGCTGAAGGTGTAGATGTAGATCATCTGTTTGGGCTTTCTTATCAATGGCAGCATGACTGCGAGAACTGTAGGGTATCAAGTAGTACTAGTGTAGACTCAGAAAGATTTATATATTTAACTTTGCCAGACAGTAAATCAGTCTCTTTTAATAAGCTAGTAAAAGCAGCTGATCACAATATGGAGTGTAGGCAATGTAAATCTGAAATGATGTCCACATTATTTATACGAACATATGGCCAGTATGTCATTTTAATGTTCCAACGATGTAGGCCTGATGGAACAAAATTGACAACTTTAATTAAAAATGTTGTGGCTTCACAGTTGTCAATATCAGGAAGGACTTTTGTAACTGTAGCAATTATATATCATGATGGTTCTTCAATAACATCAGGACATTATACAGCTTATTTAAAGTGTAGAAATGGCTGGTCATTCTGCAATGATTCTGTTTTAATTTTCAAAAAAAAATTGCCATATGACCTTAAAAACTCTTACCTGGTGTTTTTAAAACCAAAATTTTAGGGAAAGAATCTCGGGATGTGCTCTGAGGAATTTCAAGAAGTTCTCATGGCTCCTACACTATTTGGCCTTGAAGATAAGTGTAGTACAGAGACATAACTTTTTACCATAACACTGGACGTTATTGAGAAATATGTGCACTTTGAATGAGTTCAGAAAAACTATTTCTTTTTATAAGCTAATTGAAGCAGCGAATCAAAACATGGAGTAGAGGGAATGTAAGTCTGCAATGCTGTCTACTGTTTTACATTGCTTTGTGATTAAAAGTGATGTAGAGAATTAAATAATTGTACTAGTCATAAAGGTAGTGTAAGTCTGCTTCATAGTAAGCAGTATCAGTGTGATAGGAAATGTAGAACATGATTGAGCAAGAAGGGGAAGATATTACTAGTCCAGGATTGTGTAAATGATCTTCAACATTTTAATTCTGAAAGTTGTGGAAATGCGAAAAGACGGGATTGGCTAACAAGAAATCCAAGAGTTATACATGGCTCTGACAAGATTTGGCCTTGTGGAATCTTGTGGTAGAGAGCAAGAAGTCATTTATTGTATGTAACATGTTTTTGAAAACGATGGAGGTTTTCTTTCAGAAAGTGGCGTGTTGAAAGTAATAACAGCACAACAGAGTGTAAGCTGTTCATAGGACATCCTTGGCCGTCATGGAAAGTAAGTTAACTTTAAGGAGTTCTGAATTCTGATTTCTAATGTTGTATGGGTTTTTTAAACACAATCATTTTGATTGTGGTTTTTTTTCCCCGCTGTTATATGATGAATACCTTCAAGTCACTGTTTTAGTGAAATTTGATACATTCTGAGAACAGCAAAAATAAACCATTTAACATGTATAATTAATTCTGTTCTGTTTGCATTTATGATGTACATGTAGAACTGTGTAGGAGGCATGGAGAAGGTGAGGCTTCTGTAAGTGTCAAACTTGTTGCATACAGTGCTCATATTCTACGTAGTCTTTTATATTTCATTACTTTCACTGTTTCTGACTGATCTAAAAAATTTTTTTTAAAAAGAACAGTAAGAATAAGGGAAGGAAACAGACAGTTATGTTAAAAGAAACACAGCTATAGGGAATAAACTAGGGATACTGTTACCCGCAATCCTCTGCTGATGATGTCACTGAGCATGTCATGAATGATGTAATATGTGACATCATCAGCAGTGGATTACGGGTAATAGTATCTCTAGTTTACTCCCTTATAGCTGTCTTTCTTTTAACATAAGTGTCTGTTTCCTTCCCTTATACTTACTGTTCTTTTTTTTAAAAAAATTTTTTGGGTTCGCTTCCGGTTCGCGTACCGGGGAGCGAACTGGGAAGCGAACTAAGAGAAATAGAGGTTGGCACAGTTGCAAATATTGTACCAATTTTTTAATAACGGGGAGGTAGTTCTGAAAAGAACTTTTTTTAAAATTGTTTTTGTTGTTTTATATTTTTTTTATTATTTTTCTGAACATTTTTTTACTTTTTTTGAATTTTTCTGAACAGTTTTATATTTTTTTTGTTTTTTTTTCGGAGGGGGCAACGAAAACGATTCATTGTAAAGGGCTCAACAGGAGCAAGAAAACAAAAAAAAAGAATTTATTGTTTGGGGAGTTTCGGACAAACATGAGCATGATTGTCAATAGCTCTGTTGATCAGAGTGATGCTACTTTCTGCGTAGCAAATGAATCCACTGCAATGTACGCAGACTTGTTTTACTTCACGAAATCTCGTTTGTATATTTGGCACCATCTCCCTGCCCTCTGGTCCCGTTACTTCCGGTACAACAGATCTTCTGGCCATAATAGGGAGATTATCTAGGTCGTCCTGTTCCTCTTCTTCCTCTTCTTGCTGAATTATAACTTTAGCAGGTGGTCCACTCTTCCTTGGATGTGGTGGAGGTGGTGGGGAAGCACCAGCTGAAGCTAGTAAAGAAGCCATTGCTCACTGGTAACAAAGGGTCTTTCTCTCACAATGATGAAAGTCAGAGTGAGGAAAGAAGGAGGGATTTTCACCATTTGGGAAAAAAAATAGTTCTCAACCAATGAAAAGTGTTCATTTTAGATCATATGACCTAGTCTTACATCATTAGGAAACCGAAAGTGAAATGAACCAATGAAAAGTGTTATTACCAAGTCACATGACCTGCTGTGTGTATGTTACGCGCTTTGCAGGGCCTCCCGGTTTGCTTCCAGAAACCTGTGCTTTGCGACTCGGTAAGCGCACGAGTTCGCTAACGTAGCACGTCATATGACGTATCACGCGACAACGCGAAACGTCATGCGGACGGGAGGCGTCACGATGTTGTTTTCTAACGCGGCAGTTGCGGTAAAGAAACGTTTACCGGCTCGCGGTCTATTTCGCGGCATCAAGGTCAGCTAACGGGAAGCTTCCCGATTCGCGAAGCGGGAACGAAGAAAAAAAAATATTAATAATAAACATATAAAATATATTTTTGGATTTAAAGAAGAATACATTTTACAGCTACAGATATTAGCTGTTAAAAAACCAATGAAATTCACTGAAAAAAACATAGGTTATAGACCATATATAGTTAGGAATTAGCATTTACAAAACCTTGAAAATTCACTGAAAAAACCATAGGTTATAGACCATATATAGTTAGGAATTAGCATTTAAAAAACCTTATTTTACTCACACAAAACCATTGAAATTCCATATATAGTTAGTTGCACTAACTATATATCGCGCACCCGCAATCCACTGCTGATCATGTCACATATTACATTATTCATGACATGGTCAGTGACATCACTGATGACATCACTGATGACAACATCCAGTGATTATGTGTTTCTGTAAAGTTTAAATATGTTTTACATATTGAAGAATGAGTGGATGTATAAGTGTCTGAATAAAGGTTTTAGTAGGTGCGTGATTGACTGTATGAGTGAGTGATTAAATGCGTCTTACTGAATGCACGGGTTAGTGACTAAACTGTCTAAAAGTGTGCATCAGTATGTCTGTTGTTGTGCAAGCTGCTGCACGTGTTAATCAGTAGCTATATAAGTAGCTATATGGGTTATTGATTGGTTGCACAAGTATTTGTATGGGAGACTGAGTGTGTGTATGGCTGGCTGGGAGGTGTGTGACTCTATGCAGATCAATGTGTACTTGTATCAGTGATTCTATAAGAGAGTAACTATGTGTTAGTATATGTTTCAAAAATGTAAGGTGTTCTATGGTTTTTTCAGTGAATATATATATATATATATATGTCCTTCAAAAGCCCTTGCGCCTCAGATATGCACTCAACGATGCTCGGACCACTTGGCCAGTGTTAGCCTCGATGCAGCTCGCTTCCCCACAGTCCAAAATTAAAATCTGATACTCGACGCGTTTCGAGGCCAACGCCTCTTCATCATGAGTTCACAGATGCACAGAAAACTCGCCTGTTTAGTTTGCTCTTAATTTATTACAAGAGACTTCCCATAGTGGGTGTGGCTTATAGTAAGTGTCTCCCTTTGCATGCTGGTACTTGCAGTTATTCAGGTAAGTTCTCGCCTTAATCCTTTGTAGGTTCCAGGCATCTGTGTGCATTCAACTTATACGTGACAGCCTTTAGTAGGAAATGACCTCAGGGGCTGCGCGCTATCCTGCGCAAAAGAACATCGTGCTTCTGGAAAGGAATACTGCCTTCCCCAGCCTTTCTGTCCGAAATGGTGCAACACTTCTTACCACGGCTCGGGCAGCCGCGTATTTTATGTCCTTCAAAAGCCCTTGCGCCTCAGATATGCACTCAACGATGCTCGGACCACTTGGCCAGTGTTAGCCTCGATGCAGCTCGCTTCCCCACAGTCCAAAATTAAAATCTGATACTCGACGCGTTTCGAGGCCAACGCCTCTTCATCATGAGTTCACAGATGCACAGAAAACTCGCCTGTTTGGTTTGCTCTTAATTTATTACAAGAGACTGCCCATAGTGGGTGTGGCTTATAGTAAGTGTCTCCCTTTGCATGCTGGTACTTGCAGTTATTCAGGTAAGTTCTCGTCTTAATCCTTTGTAGGTTCCAGGCATCGGTGTGCACTCAACTTATACGTGACAGCCTTTAGTAGGAAAGGACTTCAGGGGCTGCGCGCTATCCTGCGCAAAAGAACATCGTGCGGCTTCTGGAAAGGAATACTGCCTTCCCTTATATATATTCACTGAAAAAACCATAGGTTTCACACCAGTTATAGTTAGGTGGAAATTTTACTCGCATAAAACCATTGAAATTCCCACGTTATAGTTAGTTGGACTCACTATAACTTGCGCGTGCAATGCACTGCTGATGACGTCACATATTACATCACTCATGACATGGTCAGTGACATCACTCATGACATCACTGATGACATCTCAAATGACATCACTGATGACAACATCCTTGTGACAAAGTGGCAGACCTATCAGCATAAAATAACCTTTGACACACACATTCAAAAATAGAAACTAACATTTTCTTAAAAAAGGAGAAACCAATACCAATTACAACAACTTATTAGGTAATTCCAACATCTACATACACATCCACTCATTCACCAACAGTTCTATATAGTCACTCATGCATGTACTTACTCATCATATGTACTCATACACCTATACATCCTGTTACACACTAATACTCATCCATATAGTTACTCACAGACAAATTCACACATGCAAATAAACTATCAAAAAACCATTTACTTGATTATACTGCTATATACACACCACTACACATACTTCTACAGAAACGGAAACATATTTACTCTCTTAAACAATCAATTATAAAAACACATACTCACTAACCCACCCATACACACAATCATCCACCCATACAGTCTTGCACACATGCTGTCTTCAAAATACATACAAATAGTGAGTCACTCATTCATGCATCTGTGCTCTAAGTAATATCCCCCACCGAACCATACAGACACTGATACTGATACTCAAAAAAACAACTAATAACCCATATACACACTCATGTAGCTACTCACCTACCCATGCAGCCACTTATACACAAAGTGAGACACAGATATTTAAATATTTAAACATTACTCGCTAATATATGTATTCACTAAGATACATTTAATAAGTCAGTTAACCAATCAATTTTACACAAAAAAAACATCCATTTAGACATTTATTTACCCATTTATTCTTCTATCAACCTTTAGATATACATATATAAAAAATATGTATTTTTCAGAAAGATACACATTCACTGGATGATGTCATCAGTAATGTCATTTGAGATGTCATCAGTGATGTCATGAGTGATGTCACTGACCATGTCATGAGTGATGTAATATGTGACGTCATCAGCAGTGCATTGCACGCGCAAGTTATAGTGAGTCCAACTAACTATAACGTGGGAATTTCAATGGTTTTATGCGAGTAAAATTTCCACCTAACTATAACTGGTGTGAAACCTATGGTTTTTTCAGTGAATTTAATAGGTTTTTTAAATGCTAATTCCTAACTATAACTGGTGTGAAACCTATGGTTTTTTCAGTGACCGGCCCAAGAGAAACGCACCGCCCTCAAAGAGCGCCATTCACACCCGAACTTGGACCGCTTTGCAGAACGTGTGATGCACGAAGGGCGTGAGGTGCTCCCATAGACTGGACTATGGTAGGGTCCCAGATGATGTTAAAAGGACATTATCAGGGTTTTTCCTGGTGGCACTGAAGGCGCAAAATGTAAACCAACTCGCACGGAAGGCTGCAGTAAACCACATGGCCCAGCATGCAACAATGAACAAGAACAGATGAAATGCGGGACCCAACAAGGGGTTAACAAACGGAAGCACCGACACACTTCTGGCCGTGTGTGTGAGCTGTAATCACCTTCTCCTGCGGCGCCTTCTCCCTGACGAAGCTCACAGTGGTGAGCGAAATGCATTGGAGCCCAGAATTATGCCGCCTTAAAAAGAAAAATAAACGCATTTTTAAAACTGGACTAAGGTCGCGACTCAATTTTCCTCTCATGTGGAGGGACTGCTGGAATACATATGGTCCGAGGTCCGGCCCAAGAGAAACGCACCGCCCTCAAAGAGCGCCATTCACACCCGAACTTGGACCGCTTTGCAGAACGTGTGATGCACGAAGGGCGTGAGGTGCTCCCATAGACTGGACTATGGTAGGGTCCCAGATGATGTTAAAAGGACATTATCAGGGTTTTTCCTGGTGGCACTGAAGGCGCAAAATGTAAACCAACTCGCACGGAAGGCTGCAGTAAACCACATGGCCCAGCATGCAACAATGAACAAGAACAGCTGAAATGCGGGACCCAACAAGGGGTTAACAAACGGAAGCACCGACACACTTCTGGCCGTGTGTGTGAGCTGTAATCACCTTCTCCTGCGGCGCCTTCTCCCTGACGAAGCTCACAGTGGTGAGCGAAATGCATTGGAGCCCAGAATTATGCCGCCTTAAAAAGAAAAATAAACGCATTTTTAAAACTGGACTAAGGTCGCGACTCAATTTTCCTCTCATGTGGAGGGACTGCTGGAATACATATGGGCCGAGGTCCGGCCCAAGAGAAACGCACCGCCCTCAAAGAGCGCCATTCACACCCGAACTTGGACCGCTTTGCAGAACGTGTGATGCACGAAGGGCGTGAGGTGCTCCCATAGACTGGACTATGGTAGGGTCCCAGATGATGTTAAAAGGACATTATCAGGGTTTTTCCTGGTGGCACTGAAGGCGCAAAATGTAAACCAACTCGCACGGAAGGCTGCAGTAAACCACATGGCCCAGCATGCAACAATGAACAAGAACAGCTGAAATGCGGGACCCAACAAGGGGTTAACAAACGGAAGCACCGACACACTTCTGGCCGTGTGTGTGAGCTGTAATCACCTTCTCCTGCGGCGCCTTCTCCCTGACGAAGCTCACAGTGGTGAGCGAAATGCATTGGAGCCCAGAATTATGCCGCCTTAAAAAGAAAAATAAACGCATTTTTAAAACTGGACTAAGGTCGCGACTCAATTTTCCTCTCATGTGGAGGGACTGCTGGAATACATATGGGCCGAGGTCCGGCCCAAGAGAAACGCACCGCCCTCAAAGAGCGCCATTCACACCCGAACTTGGACCGCTTTGCAGAACGTGTGATGCACGAAGGGCGTGAGGTGCTCCCATAGACTGGACTATGGTAGGGTCCCAGATGATGTTAAAAGGACATTATCGGGGTTTTTCCTGGTGGCACTGAAGGCGCAAAATGTAAACCAACTCGCACGGAAGGCTGCAGTAAACCACATGGCCCAGCATGCAACAATGAACAAGAACAGCTGAAATGCGGGACCCAACAAGGGGTTAACAAACGGAAGCACCGACACACTTCTGGCCGTGTGTGTGAGCTGTAATCACCTTCTCCTGCGGCGCCTTCTCCCTGACGAAGCTCACAGTGGTGAGCGAAATGCATTGGAGCCCAGAATTATGCCGCCTTAAAAAGAAAAAGAAAACGCATTTTTAAAACTGGACTAAGGTCGCGACTCAATTTTTCTCTCATGTGGAGGGACTGCTGGAATATATATATATATATATATATATATATATATATATATATATATATAATTTCTATGGCAAAATGAAACCCCTTGTTTTGTTCCTTTTCAAATTAAATGTATTAAGTGTTACCACTTTATTCCAATCAGGATGACTTCGGGTGTGCCATACTTTTGTTATAAGTAAGACTGTTAGCGTTCTAGTTGTTTTTTAGAACACTCTGGGACATTCTGTCATTGGGCTATAGTTGGGCTACATCTGGCTGATATTTGGGCTACATTTGGGCTCTTTTGTCTCTGGTGGCCATCTTGGGAGACTGCATATCAGAATTTTTTTAATGAAATATATGAGGATTTGAGAAGTCACTCAAAATGTGCCCTAATTTTTCTTTCTTCAGCACTAATCATAATTTCTATGGCTAAATGAACCCCCTCACTTTGTTCCTTTGCAAATTAAATGTTTTAAGTGTTAACACTTTATTCCAATCAAGATGACTTCAGGTGTGCCATACTTTTGTCATAAGTAAGAATGTTAGCGCTCTAGTTGTTCTTTAGAACACTCTGGGACATTCTGTCATTGGGCTATAGTTGGGCTACATCTGGCTGATATTTGGGCTACATTTGTTTTTTTTTGTCTCTGGTGGCCATCTTTGGGCTACATTGGGCAACATTGGGCTACATTGGGCTACATTTGGGCTCTAACATATGTATAGCCCAATGTAGCCCAATATATATTTTTTCAAAGTTAATTTTCGTAAAAACCACTGGAGCACATATCTTGAGACATAGCAAAGGCACATCGGGCTACCAGTCCCTACAATTTTGCCAAGTTTGGTGGAAAACCATTCAGCCGTTCGGGCTAAAAGTGAGTCCAACCGCCCTCTGGAAATTAACATGGGGGAAACACGTTTTGGGACCCCCCTTTTATCTCAGCCCCCGCTTGACGAGTCCCCCCCCAAACTTTAAGGGAAGGAGCGGAGCGCCGCGAGGCAAAGTTAAGGAGAATTTCAGGAAGATTCCTCAACCGGCGCCAAAGTTATTCCCAATAGAATGTTGCGATTTCCCTATGGAAAACAATCCTAACTATATATACCTACTGGCTATCGCCAGTAGGTAATATATATATATATATATATATATATATATATATATATATATATATATATATGTTTATTATCTTCGCAATTTCTCCAAGAAAATGGCCTGCTCCACTCTGCTCCTTCACAAAACGTGTTTTCCCCATGCAATTTCCCATAGGACCTTTAGCCGGGGCTACAGCCCGAACGGCTGAACGGAATTACACCAAACTTGGCAAAAAGGTAGGGTTCTGTTCGCAGATGGGCTTTTTTGTTAAATGGTGTAAATCCGTTCAGTAGTTCCTGAGAAAATCAAAAGTAGGTGTTACGGTAAGCTTACTCTGTACCTTCCCGAGCACGAGCTGAATGCTAATTGACTGTCAACTGTCTGTCAACACGCCAAACCAGAAAGTGTTGGCAGCCATCTTATGCCTCGGTAGACTGAGGCACAAGAAATCAGAAAAACAAACGTGTAGAATGCAAAATGGGGGCAGGGTAGCAACACCCTGACCGCCTAGGCCTGCTCAGGGGGTCCCACAAGGACCCCCAAGGCGCCCCCCCAAATTATTATTTTTTTTACAAAAATCGTGGGGTACGAGTACTGTACGAGTACTGTACGAGTACGGTAAGCTTACTATAAGCTTACTGTACTCTGTACCTTCTCGAGCACGAGCTGAATGCTAGTTGGCTGTCAACTGTCTGTCAACACTCCAAACCAGAAAGTGTAGGCAGCCATCTTGTGCCTCGGTAGACTGAGGCACAAGAAAGCAGAAAAACAAACGTGTAGAACGCAAAAAGGGGGCAGGGTAGAAACACCCTGACCCCCTAGGCCTGCTCAGGGGGTCCCTCAAAGACCCTCAAGGCCCCCCCCAATTTTTTTTTTTACAAAAATCGCGGGGTACTAGAACCGTACGAGTACCGAACGAGTACCGTACGCGTACCTTTCGGAGTACGAGCTGCATGCTCATTGGCTGTGAACACTCCAAACCAGGAAGTGTTGGCAGCCATCTTGGGCTTGGTAGACCGAGGCACAAGCAAGCAGAAAAACAAACATGTAGAACGCAAAAAGGGGGCAGGGTAGAAACAGCTTAACCCCCTAGGCCTGCTCAGGTGGTCCAACAAGGACCCCCAAGGTCCCAATTTTTTTTTTTAAACCCGGTCTGCTTTCTTTCAAATTACCAAACCCCGGGGGCATAGTGAAAAAGAAGTGTGGGGGGGGCCGAATCTGCCCCACACTGCCCCGGGGACCCCCCCCAGGGCAAGGCAACGCAGCCCCCTGGCGCATACTGTAGGTTCCAGGTGGGCTAGTTGGCCCCCATGGACCCACAGTATGCAAGGGGAATTGGTTCCTCTTCTGCAAACGCGCCAGGGGGCTGCGTTGCAGAAAGGTGTAAAAATGAGGGTGGCCTCATTACACCTCTCTGCATTGCAGCCCACTGGTGCATACTAGAGGTTCCTGGTGGGCTAGTTGGCCCCCATGGACCCCCAGTATGCAAGGGGAATTAGTTCCCCCTCTGCAAACGCACCCGGGGGCTGCATTGCAGGGAGGTGTAAAAAGAGGTGTGGCCTCATTACACCTCTCTGCAATGCAGCCCCCTGGCACATACTGGAGATTCCTGGTGGGCTAGTTGGCCCCCAGGGACCCCCAGTATGCAAGGGGAATTAGTTCCCCCTCTGAAAACGCGCCCGGGGCTGCGTTGCAGAGAGGTGTAAAACAGGGCGTGGCCTCATTACACGTCTCTGCAAAGCAGCCTGCTGGCGCATACTTGAGGTTCCCGGTGGGCTAGTTGGCCCCCAGGGACCCCCAGTATGCAAGGGGACTTAATCCCCCAACTTAGAACACTCTACAGGGCGCGTTAGCACAGTGGTGAAGGTGGGGGGGGGCTTGAGGTGATGTGAGTGCAAACATGCCCTGAGGTGCGTTTTAAATTGGGGAATTAATTCCTCTTCAATCCAGAGGTCCCCTAGGGGGCAACTAGTCCAACAGGTATCCTGAGTAAGCGCCATGGAGCTGTGTTGCAGAATGTTGTAAAAAGGGGGCGTGCCCTTTGTACGACTCTCTGCAACACAGCTGCCTGGCGCATACTGGAGGTACCTGGTGGGCTAGTTGGCTCACAAGGGACCTCAGGATTGGAGAGGAATTAATTCCCCAATCTAGCTCAATACTATTCCCGAAAAGTAAATTTAACTTTACTTACCAGTAACTTGAATTTCCTTCCATAGGATATCATTGCCTGCTATATAAAATATATATAAATTAAAAAAATATTAAATAAAAAAATAAATATTACAATTTCAATATTTTTAAAAACATTTTTTTCAATTTATATTAAAAATGTGTAATGTAATTTAAAAAATAAAATATCTAAAAATAAATAGTTTAAAATAATGTAGTAAATCAGTATAAAAAAATATAACAATTAATACATTTACAAATTATCATTTACAAAACCTTTGAAATTCACTGAAAAAACCATAGGTTTCAGCCATGTTATAATAAAAAATTAGCATTTAAAAAACCTTAGAAATTCACTGAAAAAACCAATAGGTTTCAGCCATGTTCTAGTTAAAAATTAGCATTTAAAAAACCTTAGAAATTCACTGAAAAAAACCATAGGTTTCACATGTTATAGTTAGCTTCACATTTCACTCATACAAAACCATCGAAATTCCCCCGTTATAGTTAATTCAGCTAACTATATCTCGCGCGCCCGCAATGCACTGCTGATGACGTCACGTATATCACTCATGACATGGTCAGTGACATCACTCATGACATCACTGATGACATCTCAAATGACATTGGTTCTACCAAGGCACAAGATGGCTGCCAATACTTCCTGGTTTGGAGTGTTGACAGACAGTTTTCAGCCAATTAGCATGCAGCTTGTGTTCATAATGGTATGCGTAAAGGCCTCGGACAGTACGCGTACGGTACAACTTCAGATATATATTTAGGAATTTACTTTTGATTTTCACAGGAACTACTGAACGGATGTACACCATTTAACAAAAAGCACAGTCTACGGACCAAACTCTACCCTTTTGCCAAATTTGGTGTAATTCCGTTCAGCAGTTCGGGCTGTAGCCGTGTCTAACGGTCCCTATGGAAAATTGCATGGGGAAAACACATTTTGGGACCCCCCTTTTTTCTCGGCCCTCCATTACAAATCACCCCCAAACTTTCAGGGAAGGAGTGAAACGTCAAGGATACGGGGGATTTCCTGTCTAAAATCAGCAACATACAGGTCCGGGAGGGTGATTGGCTAATTGCCCTCAATGTTACATACCTCTACACGAGTATTCGCCACTCGGATGGTGTGGCGGCTGTAGAGTTTTACTTGGGGAGGAGGGATGATAAATTTCATCAACACAATGCTATGCTGATTTCAATGTTGAACTTTTGCCTCAAACATAACATTTTTATGTACAACAGTCTGATTTACAGACAACTGTAGGGTGTAGCTATGCGGGCCAGTTTTCAACAAGCTTTGCGTGTCTTCACATGGGAGCTTGGGAAGAACTGGTGCTCCATTCTCGTTTCCAATATGAAATGGAGAACCATGTAATTTGTTGGCATAGGTTCATAGATGACTTGTTTGTTTTATGGAGGGGGGAAAAGGAGGAGGCAATGAAATTCGTTGATTGTCTAAACGATAATGAATTCAATATCCACTTTACTGCTGAAATAAGTCAACAGCAAGTACCCTCTTTAGACACTCTGGTATACACACGTGACAACGTTTTGGAAACAAAATTGTACCGCAAAAGCACTGCGGGTAACACTACACTCTATGCAGGGAGCACACACACAGGTCATCTTATCATGAGCATCCCGTATGGGGAGATGCTGCGTTTACGCAGATTGTGCAGCAATGATGAGGATCTAACGGCAGCCCAAGAAGCAAGCGCTATAAGATTCAGAGCAAGGGGATATAGTCAGAAAACCATTGATGAGGCAATAAATAAATCTAAGAAACTTGATCGCCAATCCCTACTGAGTAAAAGCAACCTATCCACTAGTACTACCACTGAGAAAACAACTATTGATGCCAGCAGTAGTCCAGGAGATGATACATTCAGGATTATAATTGGCTACAGTTCCCACCATAAGGAGGTGAGAAAAATCATCAATAAATGTTGGCCTATTGTGTTACAAGACCCTGTAATTGGACATAATCTTCCCAAACGGGTCAACATCACTTTCAGCAGGGCTCCCAATATGCGAGACAGACTAGTGGATACTGGACCAGAGGTCATTGCCAAAACAGTATGGTTTCAAAATAAGGGAGGATTCCATAAATGAAAATCTTGCAAAGCTTGTACACATGGAATCAATCGTACAAGTTATCGTGAGGGTTTTTGTAACAAAGAACACAAAATCACGAAAACCCTTACTTGCAAAACTAATTTTGCCGTATATGTTTTGGAGTGTGCGTGCCCACTGCAATATGTGGGCAGTACGAAGTTACCTGTACACAGACGCATACTCCAACATTTACGGGCTATTTCAACACAGGACAATACTTATCCCGTTGCACGGCACTTTAAGACCCACCACAACAGTGACAACAAGGATCTTAAATACTTTGTGGTAGATTCTGTCTTGGCTAGTAGGAGGGGTGGCAACAGAGAGGCAAAATTAAGAAAACTTGAAACTAGATATATACTACAACTCAACAGTAAACATCCAGGAGGTTTAAATGTGACGGAAGACCTGTATACCTGTTTACATTAAGGAAAACCAGCACTGAACCATGTAGTCATATAGGAAAGCCTCTGTTTATCATTTATGCTGTGTGATAGTTGTTGGTATACTATCAGGTTTAATGACAACTTGTTTTTGTTGTTTTATTCAACAGCACCCTCTGTGGACCTCCATAAATGTTTTCAGCTTTGGAAACAACTAATATGTATTGTGGACTTATCTCCGACATATCAACTATCAATAGCCTAAAATCATAAATTAAATATTGGAAAAACATGGGAGAGTAGCGATTGTGCTATATTTGGGCTCCATTGGAGTATGTAGATCTATTCACATAGAAATATTGTGATATATGTGGATATTTTGAGGTCTTTTGTATGATAGCTTATGACGAAGCCTGAATTGATCGGATGTCTTCTCAATTAGAGTGATATAGATATATATATATATTTTTTTTTAACTGGGCTCAGTTAAATAAGTTTGTGTAATGGAATTGTCTGCAATTTCATCAGCAGTATCGAATACAAATAAGGAGAAAAAAAGAAATTTGAAATTATTTTTTATCTTAGCACAAGTCACTTATTTTATTAGATGTGGACACAACAGAATGTATTATGAGAAGTTAATATTCTGTAAGGTTGCCAGTGGCAAGATTGAATATCACAATTGGACAAAAATATAAAATAGCATGGTGTACAGATCAGGGAAGGGCGTTTTATGTATATTATTGTCTAGAGGAGATGGAACGTACTGTCAAAGTTATAGGGACTGTTTAATTCTGTCCTACTGTAAATATATGAATTATTTGTAATTTAGTATTTTAACAATATGTATTTAACCTTGATAATCCACCGTACGGTGCACTTAATAACTTTGTGATATTTTTTATGAAATGTTCATTTATATATCATATATATTTGATAGTTATTATGTATTTGGATATATCGGAACTTGAATATAATTGAATTATGTGCTGTTCTACATGCCCCTGTATTATACAATCAATGTCACCCTTGAAAATTCGTTTTCCATGTCTATTTTTGATTTATCCAATCAAAATTGAGCACCTGCACTTTAAATGAGTCACTCTCACTCACTTTCGCTGTCATGTGAACAAGGCACAGGGGTGCCGAAACGTCATGAAACCGACAGGCGAATAAAAGATTGAATGCCGTAAAATTGGTCCGTGCTTGGTGTATCTGTGCCAGCTGTAATTGCGACGCGCGGAATATACTTTGGTCGACGATATATATATATATATATATATTACCTACTGGCGGTCGCCAGTAGGTAGTTATAGTTAGGACCTAGTTTCCATAGGAAATCCGCAACATTCTATTGGGAATAACTTTGGCGCCGGTGGACGAATTTTCCCGAATTTCTCAAATTAGATGGCCCGCTCCGCTCTGCTCCTTCCCTGAAAGTTTGGGGGGATTCGTGAAGCGGGGGCCGAGATAAAAGGGAGGTCCCAAAACGTGTTTTCTCCATGTTAATTTCCATAGGGCGGTTGGACTCACTTTTAGCCCGAACGGCTGAATGAAATCTCACCAAACTTGGCAAAATTGTAGGGACTGGTAGCCCGATGTGCCTTTGCTATGTCTCAAGATATGTGTTCCAGAGGATTTTGAGTAATTTAGGTTAAAAAAATATATATATCTATAAGCGCGCCCCGGGAGTACGCGAGCGGAAAGCTGATTGGCTCTCAGGTGTCTTTCAACATTCCAAACAGTCCGGAGCGGCCGCCATCTTGTGTCTCGGTAGGATCGAGACACAAGAGGTGGCAAAAACAAAGGGGGAAATGACCATAAGGGGGCAGGGTAGACCCCCCCCATACCTCCTAAGTTTGATGTTGGGGCTATAAAAGGCCCCGCGGGGAATTTTTTTTTTTTTTCGATTTTCGCACCGGGGAGCGTACCGGGGGAGCGTACCATGGGTCTGCATGATTAAATAAATATATTTGAACCTTTCACAATCATGTCACCTGTTTTACCTCAGATTCATTTTCTTCTCGTTTATCAATGCACTCCACTTCACTTACTCTTTTTCATTTTTTTAAGAACACAGCTCTTTGATGAGAATTGGAGGCAGTTCTGAAAAGAACTTTTTTTTTCTTGTTTTTTTCTTTTTTTAGAACAAAAACAAAAACAGGGAATGGGAAACTGCTCTACAGTAGCAAAAAAACAAAACAAAATTAGGACTGGAAATGGCAGTGATGGTTATCCAATGCTCGAACCATGAGCAGAACACTTCGTTCCCCATAGCAAAGTAACTTATCGCAATATCTGCATTTAATAACGCCTTTATTAAAAGCAGGCTGGATGTTGGGAATCTGCTCTTGTGATTGCTCCCTCCCTGATGCAGTTTGTCGTCCGGTTGAAGTAGAGGCCCCATCACTGGTAGCCTCTCGTGCCAGAGCCCAGACACTTTACCGGGCAAAATTCTGGGGGTGCCTCCTCTCCACATGGCGAATCATTGTGGAGTTACAAAATGAATACTTCTTAGTGGGGTCACCCCGTGACAGGACAGTGTGACAAATCCTGCACTCCACTTTTGGAGCATTTACTTTCTTCTGGTCATCAGGAATAGAAAAAAACTTCCAAATAAAGTGTTCTTTTACTTTCGGCTGAGGAGCCCCTTCATCAAGAAATTCATTGGAGTCATCTTCACTGCTGGATGGTCTGGCAGCCATGATAATCCAAGATATTATTCCCACAAAGATCCGACAGCAACAAGGCAGGTCTTGAAGTCACACAAGTGAAAGAAGAAGTGAAGGAAATGGGTGGGGATTTTATTCTTTGTTAAAAAAACTGTTAGGAACCATGAAAAGAGTTATTTTAAGGTCACATGACTTGACGCGCTTACGCTGCATGCCCCGGAGCGCTTCCGGGGGCGCTTACGCTACGTTCTCCGGAGCGCTTCCGGGGGCGCTCACGCGGCGCGAACGTAGGCGTTTCCGGGCGCGCTTACGCTGTGTGTCATAAGACGCATCTCGCGGCTACGCGATACGTCACGATGATGTTTTCGTTTGCGGCAATAGCGTTAACGGGACGCTCACCAGTACGCGCACCAGGGCGCGCCGCAAGACTGCGCTTACCGGTGAGCGCACCGGTACGCGCACCGGGAGCGCTGCAGGGCAAACAAATAAAACAAAAAATATATATATATAAAAAATAGTATTACATAAATATATAATATAGGATTCATTATAAAATAGAAATTAGCTATTAAAAAACCTATGAAATTCACTGAAAAAACCTTAGGTTTCACACCAGTTATAGTTAGGAATTAGCATTTAAAAAACCTATTAAATTCACTGAAAAAACCATAGGTTTCACACCAGTTATAGTTAGCTGGAAATTTTACTCGCATAAAACCATTGAAATTCCCACGTTATAGTTAGTTGGACTCACTATAACTTGCGCGTGCAATGCACTGCTGATGACGTCACATATTACATCGCTCATGACATGGTCAGTGACATCACTCATGACATCACTGATGACACCATCCTTGTGACAGAGTGACAGACCTCCTTTCACTGTAATGTAACCCTTGAAACACATATTCAAAAATAGAAACTAAAATTTTCTAAAAAATGGAGATACCCATACCAGTTACAACAACCAATTCAATAATTCCACCATCTATATACACATCCACTCATTCACCAACAGTTCTATATACTCACTCATCATATGTAGTGATACACCTATACATCCTCTCACACACCGACAGTCATCCAAAAGATACTCTCACACATACTCACACATGTAAATAAACTATTGAACATCCATTATTTGCATATACAGCTATACACACACTCCCACTTTACTTCTAAGGAAACTTACACATACTTACTCTCTTAAACAATCACTTATAGAAACACATACTAATTTAAACAGGAACTCTTACAATCCCTCACTCTCACATATACTCACTTATATACATCAAAATTCACATATACTAGATTAAAACATATGTAGTTACTGATAAAGACACTAGTGAGACAGTCATTGAGACATTGAGTCAGTGAGACACTAGTGAGACAGCTCCCCTCCAAAGATTACATCCTTCTGGGAGACCTCAACTTTCACCTTGAAAATAACAACAACCGCAACACCAGCACCCTCTTGGACAACCTCGCCAACCTCGGACTTAAACAACTGGTCACTTCCCCCACCCACATAGCAGGTCACACACTCGACCCCATCTTCACCTCCAGCAATCATGTCTCCTTCAGCCACACCACGGATCTCCTCTGGACTGACCACAGCTGCGTTCACTTCACCTACAACAAGCCGAAACCCACCAACCACCTCCAACCAACTCTGCAAAGAAACTGGAACAAAATCACCATCGACCAGATCTCCTCATCACTCCTTCTAAACACCCCAGCCCACTCTTCTAACCCAGACCAAGCCGCCGCCAACTTCACCCTATGGTTATCCAACACCGCCGACATCCTAGCACCACTGAAAAAACGTAAACGCAAACCTGGCAGCAAGAAGGCCTCATGGTTCAACGATGATCTTAAGAAGTCCAAGAAACTCTGCCGCTCCCTTGAAAAGGCCTGGAAAAAAGACCCAACCACTAGCACCAAGGACGCCTTCAAAAACGCCACCCGCACACACCACCAACTAATCCGAAAGGCCAAGAAAACAGCATTCAAGGATCGACTAGACAACAACGCCCACAACAGCAAGGAACTTTTCAACATCGTCAAGGAATTCACCAACCCCTCGGCCAACTCCAACGACATCACCCCGTCTCAAGCCCTCTGCGACTCCCTAGCTCTATTCTTCCACAACAAAATTGCGGACATCCACAACAGCTTCGACAACCAACCCGGAGACCAACCCACCCAACCTCATGCTGAACATTCCCCCCCCTCGAACACTCTTAACGACTGGAACCCAGTCTCCACTGAGGACACCATCCGCCTGATGAACTCTATCCACTCAGGATCCCCCACAGACCCATGTCCTCACCACATCTTCAACAAAGCAGACTCTGTCATAGCACCGCACCTCCGAGACGTCATCAACTGCTCCTTCAACTCCGCCACCTTCCCGGAAAGCTGGAAACACGCTGAACTCACCGCCCTTCTGAAAAAACCCACAGCGGACCCCACCGAACTCAAAAACTACCGCCCCATATCGCTCCTTCCTTTCCCAGCCAAAGTCATCGAGAAAGCTGTCAACAACCAACTCGCCGCTTTCCTCGAAGCCAACAAATCCCTCGACTCCTCACAATCTGGCTTCCGAGCAAAACACAGCACTGAGACCGCCCTCATCGCAGCAACAGACGACATTCGAACCCTACTGGACAATGGAGACACAGTCGCCCTCATCCTCCTCGACCTCTCTGCAGCCTTCGACACAGTCTGCCACAGCACCCTTTTACAACGCCTCAGAAACATCGGAATAGAAGGAAAAGCACTCGAATGGATCACCTCGTTCCTCACCGGAAGAACCCAGAGAGTCCGCCTTCCACCATTCAAGTCCGAATCCACTGAAGTCATCTGTGGCGTACCACAAGGATCCTCACTCAGTCCCACCCTCTTCAACGTATACATGAGCCCCCTCGCGGCCATCGCTCGCCAACACAACCTCAACATCATCTCCTACGCGGATGACATTCAACTGATCCTCTCTCTCACCAATGACCCCAGCACCGCCAAAACAAACCTACACGAAGGAATGAAAGAAGTTGCCGAATGGATGAAACAAAGCCGTCTGAAACTGAACTCAGATAAAACAGAAGTCCTCATCTTAGGTACATCCCCCTCTGCATGGGACGACTCTTGGTGGCCGGAAGCCCTTGGAAAAGCACCCACCCCGACAGACCACTCACGGAACCTAGGCGTTATCCTGGACTCTTCTCTCTCAATGAACAGACAAGTCAACGCCGTATCCTCATCCTGCTTCAACATTCTTCGCATGCTCAAAAAAACATTTCGCTGGATCCCCACCGAAACCAGAAAAACAGTCACCCATGCTCTGGTCACGAGCCGACTGGACTACGGAAACACCCTCTACGCAGGTACTACCGCTAAACTCCAGAAGAAACTCCAACGAATCCAAAACGCCTCAGCCAGGATCATATTAGACATCCCGCGTAACGAACACATCTCTGGCCACCTGAAAGACCTCCACTGGCTACCCGTCAATAAGAGGATCACTTTCCGACTGTTAACCCACGCACACAAATCACTCTACGACATCGGACCAGAATGCCTCAACTCACGACTGTCCTTCTACACCCCCTCCCGCCAACTACGTTCTTCCAGCCAAGCCCTCGCCACTGTACCCCGCATCAACAAGACCACCATGGGAGGCAGATCCTTCTCATACCTGGCAGCTAAAACATGGAACTCACTCCCCACCTACCTTCGCCTTACCCAGAACCACCTAGCATTTAGAAAGCAACTTAAAACGTGGATATTTGACAAGTAATCCTCCTCCCCTCCCTAAGCGCCTTGAGACCCTCTGGGTATGTAGTGCGCTATATAAATTCTCTGACTTGACTTGACTTGACTCATTCACTCCCTAACACACACATATACACACTCATCCACCCATACAGTCCTGCACATATGCTGTCTTCAAAACACATACAAAGAGAGAGTCAGTCATTCATGCATGTATGTGCTAAGTAATACCCCCAACAAACCATACAAACACTCATACTGATACTAAGAAAAACATCTAATAACCCATATACATACACATGTAGCTACTCACCAACCCATGCAGCCACTTATACACAAAGTGAAACACTAATACATATATTTAAATATTTAAACATTACTCTCTAATATATGAATTCACTAAGATACACTTAGTAAACCAGTTAACCAATCCATTTTTTTAAATAAAACATCCATATAAACTCTTATTTAAACATTTATTCTTCCATCAACTTTTACATATACATATATAACACATATTTATTTTTCAGAAAGACACACATTCACTGGATGGTGTCATCAGTGATGTCATGAGTGATGCCACTGACCATGTCATGAGTGCTGTAATATGTGACGTCATCAGCAGTGCATTGCACGCGCAAGTTATAGTGAGTCCAACTAACTATAACGTGGGAATTTCAATGGTTTTATGCGAGTAAAATTTCCAGCTAACTATAACTGGTGTGAAACCTATGGTTTTTTCAGTGAATATATATATATTACCTACTGGCGGTCGCCAGTAGGTAGTTATAGTTAGGATTGATTTCCATAGGGAAATCGCAACATTCTATTGGGAATAACTTTGGCGCCGGTTGAGGAATCTGCCTGAATTTTTCAGCAACTTTGCCTCGCGGCTCTCCGCTCCTTCCCTGAAAGGTTGGGGGGGATTCGTCTAGCAGGGGCCAAGATAAAAGGGGGGTCCCAGAACGTGTTTTCCCCATGTTAATTTCCATAGGGCGGTCTGTCGCAGTTTTAGCTCGAACGGCTGAATGGATTTTCACCAAACTTGGCAAAATAGTAGGGACTGGTAGCCCGATGTGCCTTTGCTATGTCTGAAGATATGTGCTCCAGAGGATTTTGAGTAATTTAGGTTAAAAAAAAATTATATATCTATGGCAGCGCCCCAGTACGCGCACCGGGGAGCGCTCCGGGCGCGCCACGCGACTTGCGCACCGCAAGCTGATTGGTTCTTGGGTGTCTGTAAACATTCGAAACAGTCCGCAGCGGCCGCCATCTTGTGTCTCGGTAGGATTGAGACACAAGAGGTGGCAAAAATCAAAGGGGGAAATGAGCAAAAGGGGGCAGGGTACACCCCCCCTGACCCCCTAGGTTTGATGTGGGGGCCATAAAAGGGTCCCGAGGGACAAAAATAAAATTTAAT
Organism: Lissotriton helveticus; assembly: GCF_964261635.1. NCBI lineage: Eukaryota > Metazoa > Chordata > Amphibia > Caudata > Salamandridae > Lissotriton > Lissotriton helveticus. Next base: position 488,991,252 of record NC_136069.1, read on the forward strand.
TTTTTTTCGATTTTCGTGGGGGGAGCGCCCGGTACGCGCACCGGGGAGCGTACCAGGGACCGTACTTTGGTGAAAAATAGTGAAAATAATAGTTTAAAATAATCATTTTGAGTGATTACAGGTAGGGTAGCTCTGAAAAGAGCTTTTGGGTTCTGTGGCTATTTTAGGTACCTACAAGTACGTCCCACTCACACCCACACGCACACAACCCCACACCCCCACACCCACACACTCCCCACACACACCTCACACACGCACACCTCTACCCACACTCAAACACCCCACAACCCCACACCGACACCTTACACATCCACAACCAACACCCACATCCCACACACCCACACTCAAACACACACCTCACCCCCCCTCCAACACACACACACACGCACACACAGATATCTCACAGACACACCCCACACATCCCACACACACACCTCCCCCCCACACACACACAGACACCTCACAGACACATCCACACATCCCACACATACATACACATCCTACACACATTCCTCCCACACCCAAACACCCCACACACACACACCCACACACACACCTTACACACCCACATCCCCACCCACACCCACATACCACACACACCTATACACCTCATCCCCCCCAGACACACACACACACACATACACACCTCACAGACACACCCCGCACATCCCCCACACACACCTCCCCCACGCCCACACATGGGGAAAACTCAGTGAAACACTAAAATAATAATTTAAAGTGCTTAGAGGTAGGGTATCTCTGAATAGAGTTGTTGTGTTGTGTGGGTGATTTAAGTACCAACATGTAGGTACCAATGCAGAGTCTTAAATTCAATGTACAACGTTCCCTCTGTAGATAATTTGCATGTTGTTATAGAAGTTATTGTGGTATATGGAATCCATACCATAGTCTGTCAGGAAAGCAGAAAGAACATGGAGGCAGGAGATGAAAAAGAGATGTCAAATACACATTGGAGATAATATAGTGGGAGAAAGGAAGTATCTATGAGCAAAATTACTATGTAAAACAAAAAAGTTGCACAGTATACTATAAGTCTGACTTTACATTATAATCAATTTGGTACTAGTTTAAGAATTACATATAAAATGAATAATGTCTCAAACAATTTTTGAATTATTAAATATACATTTATTTTTGAGATTCTTTTTCCAAATTAAATATAACGTCTAACATTTGACTGTCCGAAATGTCCTCTTTTTGAGTGAACATAACTTCCAACATTTGACTGTCAGAAACTTCCTCATATTGAATTAACAAATCCACAGATTCTACACATTGTAGAAGTTCATGGTCCCGTGATTCATCCATGAATTCCAAGTCATTGGGTTCAATGATTTCTTCATTGTTCATCTCTAGGACAATTTCAAAGGAAATGTTCTGTTCTCCTTCCATTTTTGTGCTGAAATTTGCATTAAAAAAAAATCAGTAGAAATATGGCACTGTTGGGTTTAAGTTCAGACAGGTAGTTTTGATTTTTTAACAGTGAAGTTAACTTTGGGCAGTGTATGGTAACAGGCAGGAAGTAGAAATATAAAAAAGTGCCTGTGAAGAAACGTAAGTAAATTCATAATTATAGCAGAGAAGCCTAAGTCAATCCATAAATATAACAGAGGAGCCTATCTCTATCTATAACTATAGCAGAGGGACAGTAAATAACTATCAGAAAACGTTTTTACAAATTAATTTAAAGTGCCCCTTACAAATTATCAACTTACTTTACAGAGAGGTGAAGAAGACAAAATGCGAAAATCCTTTCAAGATGTACCTCAGGTAGTTGTAGTCAAAATGGCTGTGTTTCCCTCTCATTTTTCATTTATATTCATGTACATAACCAATGAAATGTCAGGAAAAAAAAGTAGAAAATGAAAGTAACATTTTAATTGGTTGTAAATTCTAACACTTCAGATGTGTTTTTGTGAAGTAATTTACCTCAGGGTATTTAGAGAGGTCTACAGGCTAAATGGCTCAATGGAATTCCATCGAATTTGGGAAAATGGTAGGGATTGATATGTAGTATGAGCTATTCTATATTTGGTGAAAGTGTCTCCAGTGGTTTTTATGTAAATTAACGTTAAAATTTTTTTTAGAGCGCTTCCCGGTACGCGTACCGGCAGCGCTACGGCAGTCCTCCATTTTGTTTTCGGTAGATTTAAGACAGAAAATGGAGGACAAACAACGTTGGGAATGGGTATAAGGGGGCATCGTAGGCACTCCTTGACCCTCTATGTTTTGTGAGGGGGTCTTAGGAGGCCCAAATAGACAAAAAAAAACAAAAAAAAGAAATTTTTATTTTTCGCGGGGGAGCGCCCGGTACGCGCACCTGGAAGCGTACCGGGGAGCGTACTATGGTGAAAAATAGTGAAAAAAGTTAGAAAAAGATAATCATTTGGAGTGATCAGAGATAAGGTAGCCCTGAAAAGGGCTTTTGGGTACTGTGGCTGATTTAGGTACCTACAAGTAGGTACCAATGCACAGTCTTAAATTCAGGAGGAATATTCTATTCCCCTCATCTGAAAAGTGCACACCATCTTCCCTGTAGATATTTTCCATGTTGTAACGCAAGTTATTATTGTATATTGAACCCATTCCATAGTCTCTCATGTAAGCAGAAACAGATTTATTCACATGTTTCCGTGCTTTCTCAAATTGTGGACAAAATTGATTGGACCACTTCCATTTCTGTCTTTGGCATATATTGGAATATACCAAGGCAGTTTGAGGAAAAAGTGCCATTAATGGATCAAAGGTGTCCTTTTAAAGCATTTCCAGACCGACCCCAGTCAAAGTGCCCAAGTCATTTCCTCCACAGTGCACAATTAAAAGGTCAGGGTGTGGCAAATGCAAAAAGGTTTTCACCAATGGTATCAATTGGTGACATTTCAATCCTCTCTGGCCAATCCATTTAATCTTCACATTTGGTAAGTCAAGGTTGTGATAATTTCTGGTAGCTGCATACCTTTGAGCCCAGTGGATATAGCTATGTCCAATAATCCAGACAGAATACATGGTGAGAGGAGATTCTGATGCAGTCAGATGAAGTGTGGAAAAGAAATGGCAGTTGGAACAATAGGAGTTTGCAAAAAAAAACCTGTGGAGTTTTAGTGCTCTTGAATCACATGCAATGATTGGTAGAATGAGATAGGTGAAAACTGAAAGTTAGGGTGCATGGTTGTGTTCTGTGTAAGAAGTAATTTGAATGGTTAAAAAAAGTCATTTAAAGAAACCTTGCACCAGATAAGCTGGTGTATTCGCAGGTCAAACATCCTTGCAGAGGTGATTTGCAACATTGTAGAATAAACTTTTAACCCTGGGAGCTCAGTGAGGAGTTAGTTGCTATGGTAACAGGTAGAAAGGGCTGAGGGGGGGAAGGGTGTTGGTTTGAAAATACGGAGGGAAGAGTTTTGATTGGTTACCATGAGCAATATGTGTGTAGAATTAGAGGTTTTCTGTGCCTTTATGGTTTGCAGTGCCTGGAGAACATACCTTTTGCTCTGCTAAAGAAATATTGGTGTGTGTATCTGACACTGTTCTGAATCTCCTAAAGCTTTTGTAAAGGTGAGTTATGATTCATTTAATATACATAGAGACTTGTATACTCTATGGAGAAGATTTGGAAGCAAATTGTGGTTTTTTAATGTTTCTTTGTGTCATGTTTTTTGATAATGCTTGGTAAAAAGATTTTACTGCATAGAGTAATTGTATTTTGTAACATTGTGAAGTTTTAGTAGTGACATGGAATGCTTCTACATAGGACCTGTGCTGTGTTTTTTAAATGTGATGTCAAAAACGATTTTGGGAAAAATGAATGGCTTTTACATTTTTTTAAATGAATGAAGAATGTGTGCATGTTTAAAGAAATATATTTGACTCTTTACAATGATGTTACCTGTGTTAACTCAGTGTAGGAAGCATATTGAGTTTGTTTGCATAGAGGAATTGTATTTTGTAAAATTGTGAAGCTCCATGTGAAAGCTTTTGCCTCAGTCTTATCCCTGGTTGTTACATTTTTGAGTATAATGTGGCGCAGAGGTTTAAAAAGTGACGCATCTAACTACATGTGTCACTTTTTAAATATGGTGCAAAAAGGTACATGTTTGGGCTTTCCTGGGGAGCGTAGGTGGTGAGGCTTGTGTCTAAGAGTGCAGTGGACTAGGCTTCATGAAGCCTATCCCCGACTGCACTGTTAGACACAGGTGTCAATTTGACTCTTTACAATGATGTTACCTGCTGTTAAAGCTTTTGCCTCAGTCTTATCTCTGCTGTGAGGCACATGTTTGCACATAGGATCTGTGCTATTTTGGGGAAAATGAATGGTTTTTACATCTTTGAGTATATTGTGGCGCAGAGGGTTAAAAATTGACGCATCTAACTACATGCGTCACTTTTTAAATATGGTGCAAAAAGGTACATGCTTGGGCTTTCCTGGGGAGCGTAGGTGGTGAGGCTTGTGTCTAAGAGTGCAGTGGACTAGGCTTCATGAAGCCTATCCCCGACTGCACTCTTAGACACAGGTGTCAATTTGACTCTTTACAATGATGTTACCTGCTGTTAAAGCTTTTGCCTCAGTCTTATCTCTGCTGTGAGGCACATGTTTGCACATAGGATCTGTGCTATTTTGGGGAAAATGAATGGTTTTTACATCTTTGAGTATATTGTGGCGCAGAGGGTTAAAAATTGACGCATCTAACTACATGCGTCACTTTTTAAATATGGTGCAAAAAGGTACATGCTTGGGCTTTCCTGGGGAGCGTAGGTGGTGAGGCTTGTGTCTAAGAGTGCAGTGGACTAGGCTTCATGAAGCCTATCCCCGACTGCACTCTTAGACACAGGTGTCAATTTGACTCTTTACAATGATGCTACCTGTGTTAACTCAGTGTAGGAAGCATATTGAGTTTGTTTGCATAGAGGAATTGTATTTTGTAAAATTGTGAAGCTCCATGTGAAAGCTTTTGCCTCAGTCTTATCCCTGCTGTGAGGCAGATGCTTGTACATAGGATCTGTGCTATTTTGGGGAAAATGAATGGTTTTTACATTTTTGATTATAATGTGGCGCAGAGGTTTAAAAAGTGACGCATCTAACCACATGTGTCACTTTTAAAATATGTTGCAAAAAGGTACATGTTTGGGCTTTTCTGGGGAGCGTAGGTGGTGAGGCTTGTGTCTAAGAGTGCAGTGGACTAGGCTTCATGAAGCCTATCCCCGACTGCACTCTTAGACACAGGTGTAAATTTGACTCTTACAATGATGTTACCTGTGTTAACTCAGTGTAGGAAGCATATTGAGTTTGTTTGCATAGAGGAATTGTATTTTGTAAAATTGTGAAGCTCCATGTGAAAGCTTTTGCCTCAGTCTTATCCCTGCTGTGAGGCAGATGCTTGTACATAGGATCTGTGCTGTGTTTCCTAGATGTGATGTCAAAAACGATTTTGGGGAAATGAATGTTTTTTACATCTTTGAGTATATTGTGGCGCAGAGGTTTAAAAATTGACGCATCTAACTACATGCGTCACTTTTTAAATATGGTGCAAAAAGGTACATGTTTGGGCTTTCCTGGGGAGCGTAGGTGGTGAGGCTTGTATCTAAGAGTGCAGTGGACTAGGCTTCATGAAGCCTATCCCCGTCTGCATTCTTAGACACAGGTGTGAATTTGACTCTTTACAATGATATTACCTGTGTTAACTTAGTGTAGGAAGCATATTGAGTTTGTTTGCATAGAGGAATTGTATTTTGTAACATTATGAAGCTCCATGTGAAAGCTTTTGCCTCAGTCTTATCTCTGCTGTGAGGCAGATGTTTGTACATAGGATCTGTGCTATTTTGGGGAAAATGAATGGTTTTTACATCTTTGAGTATATTGTGGCGCAGAGGTTTAAAAATTAACGCATCTAACTACATGCGTCACTTTTTAAATATGGTGCAACAAGGCACATGTTTGGGCTTTCCTGGGGAGCATAGGATGTGAGGCTTGTATCTAAGAGTGCAGTGGACTAGGCTCCATGAAGCCTATCCCCGTCTGCACTCTTAGACACAGGTGTCAATTTGACTCTTTACAATGATGTTACCTGTGTTAACTCAGTGTAGGAAGCATATTGAGTTTGTTTGCATAGAGGAATTGTATTTTGTAAAATTGTGAAGCTCCATGTGAAAGCTTTTGCCTCAGTCTTATCTCTGTTGTGAGGCAGGTGCAAGATTTTGATGTAACAGTGTCCTAAAAGTGACGCAGTGAAATCTGATAGATTTTACTGCGTCATTATTACGAGGCTTTTGTGGAGAAATGACCCCTCTCTGTACATTACACTTGACAGAGGTATAATGTGGTGCAAAAGGTTAAAAAAATGACGCATCTACCTACATGCGTCACTTTTTAAATATGGTGCAACAAGGCATATTTTTTATGACGCCAATGCATCACAAAAAGTGACGCTTCAGTAGCGCAAAACTGACGCATGGCTTTATAAATGAGGATCAATTATGTCATCTGTGTTACCTGAGATTAGGAAGTAGATTGTGCAGATGAGGTGAGACATGTCCAGAGGGACAGAGGAAGTGAGGTTTATGATCAAGACTGTAGTGGGAGAGAGGCCTTTCTCGGGAAGCATAGGTGGTGAAGCGTGTGTATAAGAGTGCAGTGGACTTATACACAGGTCTCATCTTCTTTGTACTTGTGGACAGAACTGTCTTCCACTATACTCTTCAATACAGGCCTCACCTTTTGTGCACCCCTGGAGAATCCTCACCTGATCTGTAACCCTGAATAGATCGTTTGCTTTTTGTCATTGCTTTGTTGTTTGGTAATAGTGGTCTATAATGTGCTACTTTTTTCTTTAACACAGATTGAAATCGTTATTTCAAGAGTAAGCAAAGATGCCCACGAGGGAAAGGACAAGAAAACAACGTAACCGGGAAAAATCAAAAACAGCAACGGAATTACAGCACTCTTCCACAACAAATACTTCAAAAAACAGGAACCAAGCTCCTGGTAAGAGAACTAAGTCTTTTATTCGGAACATATGTACTTTAAAAAGAAATGATGGACAGCATGTAGAAAAGAAAATGAGAGAGTAAAATTGAAAAGGAAGGAGAGAACTTCAAAGAATCCTAAAACTGGAGCAGGAGAGAATAATATGTATAGGAATAGAAGGCAGAATCAGTTTAGAGACATTCGTAAACGAATGTTTCGCAATAGGGTGGTTTTAAATTTGTTAAAAAACAATAGGAAAGGTAAACAGAGAGCTGCTTTTTATAGGAAAAAGAAAAGTGTAGAGAAGAATGTTGATCAGGCTTTTGAAGTTAAGAAAAAGTTATTTATTTTAATAATCAATAGAATTAGGACACTTAACAAGACAATTGATGTTTTCAAATCAAACAGTAGATGGAAAAAATAATTAATCGGACTAATTTTCGTAAAGTTTTTTCAGGAGAATGGATGCACAGTTCAAGTTGTGAGCCATTTTTTAATGAGGAGAGTTACTTCCAGGAGAATGATTTAGTGCATGCAGTTGACACCAGTGGTCGAGCGTATGAAGTGAAAGAACCAGAAGAGGTGTTATCTGATGGAATTTTAGGGAGACGTAATAAGGGTCCAGTGTACACTTGGAAGTGTAGTCGTATTTGTAGTGTGCGACAGGAATCAATTGATTTGTTTTGTAATTTCTTACGTACATATAGTAAGAAAAGTCTAAAGCAGAAAGTGAAGTTGTTGCAAGACTTAGATCCTTGCAGAGTGAGAGAAAAGAAATGTTTGCAAGGCCATTCACTGGCTTGTCTTTCTAGAAAACTATGTCAGAGTGTTTTTCATCATTTTAGGATGTTAGCAGTGCATCATACCAAAATGAGGAAATTAGTGAGAATGTTGTATTATGCAAAAAGTCCAGCACTTAAGCTTAAACAATTAAACAGTGCTCTATTGCATGGAACTGAATTAGATGTGAAGAAGATTTGTGAAGAAATTGAGATTTGTTATTTTGATAAAAAAAAGAGGATAGTGTAGAAATTGACACAGCAATTCAAGGTAATGTGGAAGACAATGTACAGATTTCAAGTACAGAAAAGTTTGAGCAGGAAATTACCTGGTTTAAGGTGAAATCAAGTGAAAGGCCGAATTTTACTTGTGTGTGTTGTCGACGAAGTCATTATAAGCATCAAACTAGATTAGTTGATTTATATGTAAAAAGTGAAAAGGTGAATAATTATGAGTGGAAATATTTTGCAACTTATTTGTGGGTGGAGAATTGTTTTGATTTGAGTTCTGATCAGCGTATTTGTAAATATTGTTATGATAAATTAAATCAAAACTGAATGCCTGCTAGAGCTGTTCGTAATAATCTGGAGTTGGTAGACATTCCCCCTGAATTGATGGATTTAAATACATATGAGTCTATTTTGTTTCAATGTGTCCACCCTTTTCAGGCAATTGTTCGCATGGAGCCTAAGATAGGGAAATTGCCTCCTACAGATTTGCAGAGAGGATTAAAGGGAAGAGTTGTTTATTTGCCTCTAGATTTCCCAAAAAATATTGATACAATTGGTATAGAAAAAGTAGAAGAGGAACCTTTATTTATTCTAGTTAATGGGGTTCCGACAAAGAGTAAAAAAATCTGGCAAGATTTAGTGGATGTTAGGAAAGTCAAAAAGGCAACGTTGTATTTAGTCAAAAACAATGAGTATTATAAACATGTATGTGTTGCAGCAGAGGAAACAGCTGCAGATGAAGACAGTGACTGTTCAGTCGGCCAAATAGAAAAAGTTGATGTCTCTAGAAGTGAAGAAATATATGAACATTATACTGTTCATCCTTTGCATTCCAAAGAAGTAATGGGGAATGCAATTGAATTGTTTCAAATGAAAGCAGCAAAAGGAAGTCCTGTTAGTGTATGGGAAGAAAGTTTGGAAGCTCGTTGTTTTCCACAGCTATTTCCAACAGGTCGAGGTGGACGATATGACGATCGACCACTTCAAATTCCTGCATCTGAATATCGAACTGTAAGATTATATGCTGAAGATCCAAGGTTTCGTCAATGCATTCCCTATTTGTTTCATCTACTGTATGAAAGTGACTTGTCTGGGCTTTCTTATGCAGTAAACCATATACTGAAAAGTGGAGCACATCTGCAAAATGTTTCGGCGAGGGACTTTATGGAGAAAGTGAATCTGCAAGATAATATTTTGGAATCTCATCTAATCAATCTCATGGCATGTCAGCGTGGTACAAACGAGTATTGGTACCGTCGTCATGGGGAATTGAAATGTATGCTAAGAAACTTAGGAACTCCTACATGGTTCCTCACTCTTAGCTGTGCCGAGTATGCATGGGATGACTTACTTCAATTTCTACGAGAGGCAAATGCAAATATACAAAATATAGAATTCAAAACACCTGGAGAACTGTGTTCTTTGGATCCAGTGAATGTATGCAGATATTTCAATCATAGATTTGAAGCTATGATGTCTTTTATTACCAACAAAAAAATCCTCCCCTTGGAGAGGTTTTGGATTTCTTTTGGAGAAAGGAGTATCAAGCGAGAGGTGCTCCTCACATACACATGTTGTTGTGGATTAAAGATGCACCCAAATTTGGAACAGATTCGGATGAGACAGTGATGAGCTTCATTAAAGAGTATTCAACATGTGCTGTTCCGAAAACTACCGAAGAAAACAGTTTAAGGCAACAAGTTTTACGCTTGCAATCCCATCGTTGTGGAAAGTACTGTCGTCGAAAATTCAGAAACAAGGACAAGTTCTACACAAAATGTTGTTTCGCCTTTCCACGACCAGTGATTTCTAAAGGAAGAGTAAATAATTTGATGTCTTCTCTGCGACATACTGTGACGAGGAAATCACCCAAAAATACATACAATTTAAAAAGAAACGAAGAGTCCAAGTACATCAACGACTACAACCCAGTGATTTTGTCCATGGGGAATGCTAACATGGATATTCAGTTCGTTCTAAGCAAGAAATTATACAGTTACAGTCTAAAGATGTTGTCGCATCGAGAAATTGGAGCATATGAATGTTCTGATCGATTGTCATCAGCAAGTCTATATGCCAAATCTAGAACCATCATTTGGGTGAGTCTAGGTCTTGCTGCAACACGAAAGCGAGTTTTGAAATCTGTACAAGAAATAGAGTATTTGGCGGAGAAAGAACCAGAAAGTACAGATATTTTGAAGACCAACATTTTGGATACATTCTATCCAAATAGAAGTAGTCATCTTGAGAACGTTTGTTTGTATGAAGTTCTGCAAAACTATATTTATAAGAGAACCATCAGAGAAGATATTAACAATGGAATATATGCTATCATTGGGTGTGAAGGATGTCTAGTGAGACAGAAAAAAGGCCATTTGATTAATCATCGAAAATTGAGTTGCAAAAATCCAGAGAAAAGGGAATTTTACTATTTAGCTCTTTTGCAACTCTTTAAGCCATGGCGTACAGAAGAGGAACTACTTGGAGATTTTCTCTGTTACGAAGATTCTTTTAATGCAACCAAGGATACCAAAGAATGTCCTGTTTTTCCAAATTATCTGCAAATGTTGACCGAAGAAATAGAGCAAGAAGCCACAATTGCTGCAGAGATTGCTAGAGACAGTTCTCAAGACAGTCAGAGTTCTGCTTCATTGAGTCAGGATCCACTTGGAGGACCAATTATCCAAAATGAAGCTGCCACTGCCATGGATGAGGTGGAAAGAGCTATGGAACAAGCTCAAGATGATGAAGTTAACTTAGAAGATTTGGTGAAACAACTAAACCTTGAGCAGAAACAGATATATGACGAAGTCACAGAACAGATTGAACATGGATTCAGTCATGAGAAAAAAGAGTGCTCATGTACATCAGTTAAGCCTGTCCAACTGTACGTGAGTGGAGAAGCGTGAACTGGAAAAAGTTTTCTGATTAAAGCAATTGCAACTTATCTACAGAAAAGGACTGAATCACCGCTGTCTTGTGTTGTTACCGCTCCAACTGGGCTGGCAGCACATAACAATAAAGGGATTACTTTACATCGTTTACTGATGCTGCCAGTGGAGCATGATAACAAATTGGAGTATCACAAGCTATCTGGAGATGCGTGTTCCGAAGTTTCGAGAGTCCTGAAGAAAATGAAACTTCTTATCATTGATGAAGTAAGCATGGTGTCAAATATAATGCTTGCTTTTGTGCATTTGAGAATGCAAGAAATTCTTAGAACAGACTATGATGTCTTATTTGGAGGAAAACATATTATTGTTTTTGGAGATCTTCTGCAGTTGACTCCAGTGAAAGGACAACCTGTGTTCAAAATGCTCACACATGAAGATACCAGGAAGTGCTTAGAGAGCATTGGAAACGTTAATATATGGTTAAACTTCAAATATGTAGAACTGCTTCAAAATATGCGGCAGGCAAAGGATGAAGATTATAAAAATATTTTACAAGATGTAAGGATCGGAAAAGTAAGTCAGCAAGGGAAAGAAGCTTTACATGCACGATTAATTTCAAATTTGTACCCAAATGAAAACATTCTTCCAGAGAACATTTTTAAGAAAATTAACGAGAAGAAATCTGGCATATGTTTGATGCCAACTCTGAAAGAATGTTCCATGTTCAACAACAAAATGTTACAGTTAGAAAATGAAGAGATAGTGAAACTGGAAGCTACAGATAAAATAGAGCATATGGGAGCAACAATTATTTTGTCTGAAAATTTGAAATCAAAATTGGATTCATTAGAGAAGACTATATCTAAAACTGCTGGTTTTGAAAAGACTCTGAATGTGTGTTTGAATTGTCGTGTCATTTTAAGAAGGAATTTAAATGTTGAAGGAGGTCTGGTAAATGGAGCAATGGGTCATGTTGTTGGTTTTGTGAATTACAAAAATAGAGATGGAATTGAAATTTTAAAAATTAAATTTGATGGCATTGATGAAATAGAACAAATTTGTCGTTGTTCAGCTAGATTTTTGCTAGTGAAAGACTTATATGTTCGCCGAAAACAGTTTCCTATTTGTTTGGCATATGCGGTGACAATTCATAAGTCTCAAGGTCTAAGTGTAGATAGCGCTTTGGTGAACATTGGAAGTTCTGTGTTTAAAGAGGGTATGGCATATGTGGCATTATCACGAGTCAGAACTTTATCAGGATTGTATTTGATTGAGTGTGATAAAACAAAGATTTGTGCAGATCTAGATTGTGTTAAAGAATACAATAGGTTAAGAAGAGAGTATGCTCCACATTTGCCTCAATATCCTCTGATTGAAAAACGTGTGGTAGGCCGAAAAAGAAGAAATGAGAGTAATTGCAGTGAGGTATCAGCAAAAAGGCATAAAGTAGATAAAAGTGTAATTGTAAAGAGAAACAAAAAGGATTCTGTTGAAGATGTTGTTGGATTTCAGTTTGAAAACAGTTCTGGTGTCAACTGCTATACTAATGTAGTAGTTAATGTTATTTTTTTTCTTCAAAATTTACAAAAACAGATTGTCGAAAATTGGGAACAAACATTGTGCTGTTTATTGAATTCTGTGTTAGAGAAATGTAGTAGTGATAGAGCAAAAATAGAAAGTGTTTCAGAAATTAGAAATCTTCTAGACATATGTTCAGGTCAAAATCAATTTTCACAGAATATTGAGCAGGATTGTCAGGAATTTTTAATGTATATGTTTGATGTATTGCAAGATGAAGGAGTAGATATAAAAAATCTTTTTAACCTTTCTTATCATGGCAACATGACTGTGATAACTGTGCTTCATCAAGTACTACTAGAATAGACTCTGAAAGATTTATATATTTGACTTTACCAGACTGCAAATCAGTGCCTTTTAATAATCTAGTTAAAGCAGCGGATCACAATATGGTGTGTACCCAATGTAAATCTGCAATGCTGTTCACATTATTTCTACAAAATTATGGTCACTATGTAATTTTAATGTTCCAACGATGTAGACCTGATGGAACTAAATTGACAACTTCTATTACAAATTTTGTGGCTTCTCAGTTATCGATATCAGGAAGAACCTTTGCAACTGTAGCTATTGTTTTTCATGACGGTCCTTCTACAACATCAGGGCATTACACATGCTATTTAAAAACTTCTAAAGGTTGGACCTAATTTAACGACACTCATTTGACTTTCAAACAACGTTTGCCTTTTGGCTTTATAAATTCATACCTAGTGTTTATACAGCCAAAATTTAGGTAAAGGTAATTGGCCTATGAAGACGGGAGGAGTACTCATATATACTCATACATCTGACACTATTTGGCCAAATGGAAAGGTGCAAGAATGAGTAAAGAGTCATGACTGAATAAAAGGAGTATATGAAAATATTGAAAATATTTCAGATGTTCTTGGAGCTTTTCTTGTAGAAAGTCGATGAAATGGATTTCTAAGTGAACAGCAAAGTACTTTGCAGCGAGAAAAGGACCTCCATGATATACTATTTGGCCTCAAGGAAAAGTAAGTCAATCAAAGATTAGCGTACATTTGTCATTTGTCATTATCTAAGGTTTTTTTTAAAACACAATCTTTTAGATTGTGGTTTTTTTTTCCCGCTGTGATATGATGAGTAATTTGAACTCACTGTTTTAAGTGAAATTCAATATATTCTGAGAACAGCAAAAATAAACTATGTAACATGTTGTAGAAGTTATTCTATAGTTTGGATTGTGTAAATTAAATTGTATTCCCATTCTCTGACACTCACTTTCTTTTTTCCATCCTCTTTCACCTCTTTTTACTCACTTATAATGTCTTTCTCTCACTCTCTGTAACCCCCGTTCCTTTACTCCACTACTTTGACAACCCCTCATTCTCATTTCAACTGTCTGCATGCCCTCTCTCCCTTGCATAACTTTTCAGTTTTCAGTCTCTCTGCTTTACTTCTCTTTTCCGTATTTTCCTCTTTTGCTCTTTTAGTAATTCCTGTTTACTCACTCAGCAGTATCATTGCACTCTATCACTATAAATCCCCCACTCTCCCTCGCTTATCTTTGTTTGCTCCTTACTTTTGACCTCTTCTCTCTATTTTTCATTCACTACTTCTATGTGCTCAGTGCCTCACTCTCCTTGTGTTATTTTCACTTGTGTTTATCTACCTTCTATCACTTCTTTTACAACAACTTCACTGCTCCTCTCTCATCGTTCTTCATCCCATTTCTTTTACTCTGGTTCCGTTACTATCCATCATTTCCTTTCTTTCAATGTCCTTCTCTTTACTTTCATCACCTAATTATTTTCTCTCAGTACCACTGTTTTAGTCGTCTTCTCCTCTCTTTCCTTCTTTTTGCTCACTTACTCATTTTCTTTTCTCACTCATTGTACTCCACCTCACTCAGTTTTTCTCTTAGTGTGTCTACCTTATAACTTCCTCAGTCCATTTCCCTCAATCGTTGTATATTATCCTGTCTCCCTTCATCCTTTCACTCTATGACTGTTCTTCACTTACTCTCAGTTATCTTCTATTCCTCATTCTTCTAAATGCATCCTTAATTAGACTGTTTTCTGTCTCAGTCATTATCTTTTTACTTACTTCTGTTTCCTGATTTAGTTTTGCTAACTCACATTGTTTTAGTATCTTTCTTACCTTCAGTTCATTTCTCTGTTCTTCTCTCTCTTTTTGTCAGTGAATCTATATGTTATGTTATGTTATGTTAATTTATTTCTTCTATCGCTCACGGCTACTCCGTGGAGCATCCCGGCGCTTTGGCGAAGAATATCAGCAGATAAAAACAACCACAACAGCAGAAAACAAAAGCAGAAGGAGAAGAAATCTATTTCGTAAAGAGCCATGTTTTCAGGTCTTTCCTAAAAGCAAAAAGACAGGGAGCCTGTCTCAGGGACAAGGGTAAATCGTTCCAAGCCTTTGGTGCTAGATAGCGGAAAGACCGACCTCCCATTCTTGCACGCCGAATTGCAGGAACTGTCATCATGGACAGACCAGATGACCTCAGGGTCCTGCTAGGTAGGTACCGGGAAAGACGCTTCCCAATATACTTGCGGCCGGTACCGTGAAGAGCTTTAAAGGCCACGGTCAGGCTTTTGAAGAGAATTCTCTTAGAGATAGGTAGCCAGTGTAAGGTGTTCAATAAAACAGTGGCACCAGCTCTCCTCGGGAGTCCATAGATGGCTCGGGCTGCCGAGTTCTGGACTACTTGCAAACGGGTCAAAAGATATTTCAGTAAACCCAAAAAAAGAACGTTTGCGTAGTCCAGTCGAGAACCGACCAAGGCCTGGACAACTGTTTTCCTATGATTGAGTGATAGTAAGGGAAGAAATTTCCTCAACATCCGCAAAATGCCAAAGCATTTTCCTGAGAGGCACGAGATGTGAGGCCCAAAAGATAATTCACAGTCCACTATCACTCCCAAATTTTTGGCCTTAGAGGACACATTATCAGGGGGAAACATATCTTGTGGCCACCAAGATTTCCAATTGGGTTCGGGAGCGCAGCCAAAAAAGAGGAGCTCCGACTTATCGGAGTTGCATTTTAAGCCATGACATCTAAACCACTCAAATACCGCACCAAGACAATCCCTGATCTGTATGCCATTAAATGACCCGCCCCTATCACATGTGAACAGGAGCTGGGTGTCATCAGCGTATGACACAATCTGGGCGCCAAACGATTCCGCGACTACCGCCAGAGGGGCCATAACGATGTTAAAAAGCATAGGGCTGAGGATGGAGCCCTGAGGGACTCCCACCTCTAGCGGAGCCATATCAGCGGAAAAAGGAGGCGCCCAGATCGTTTGCCGGCGGTCGGCCAGAAAAGATTTAAGCCAGTTCCACACCGTTCCGCGAAGGCCACATTCCCAGAGTCTTACAAGGAGGCCTTCGTGAGGAACGGTGTCGAATGCCGCCGACAAGTCAAGCATGACTAACATGGCCTTTCCCCCAGAGTCAAGCACTTCCCTGATGGCATCAGTGACCTCGAGTAAAGCCGTCTCCGTGCTAAAATTAGCACGGAAACCGGATTGCGAGGCGTGCAACAGGTCGTTTCCTTCGATGAAACTGGAAATTATCCTGTGCACGTATCTCTCGGCCACTTTCGCCAGAGCAGGGAGAAGGGAGATTTGCCTGTAGTTGGCATGGATGAGGGGGTCCAAGGTAGGTTTCTTGAGCAGTGGTAAGATCATGGCGCGCTTCCATGCCTGAGGCACCTCGCCTGTAGACAGGGAAGAATTCAAAAGAGGGTTTACCAAGGTGTTTAAGGCAGATGCCATTTTCCCCAGATATTTGGCCGGACATGGGTCTAAAGGAGAGCCAGATTTCAAACCTGACAAAAGATCCAAGGATGTACTAAGACCCATGTGAGGGAATTCAGAGAGGAAAGGGCCTTGACCCTCCACAAAAGATGATGAAATTAAATGGCTCAGATCCGGTCGTGGACAAGAGAGGGAGAGAGAAGCTTGAATAGTTGTAATCTTACTCACAAAGAAGGTGGCTAATTGTTGTATCCAAGAGTCAGTGTGAGTAAGACTAGGAGTACAAACGGCAGGAGAAATAAAGTCCTGAACCACTTTGTAAATTTCTTTGCAGACATTTTCAGCCTCATCAATGCGACGTTCAAAATAGGCCCTTTTTTCATCCCAAATTGACTGATGATAGGCTTTTATGAGTGCTCGAAATTTCAATTTTTCAACCGAATCGTAAGCCCGCCTCCAAGCTCTCTCCGCCCTTTTGCACTCCTGTCTTTGTATCCTCAACTGGGGAGTAAACCACGGGGCCGACGCTCTACGCTCACCTAATTTAGGTTTCTTTTCGGGGATTAAGGTCTCAAATCTGGCTATAAGCCATTTTTGGAAGAGAGCAAGATTCTCTTCCAGATTTCCCAAAAGAGGGCAAGGAAAAGTAGTGAGAGCCTCCGATAGCATATCCCCCGAGAGCAGATGGAACGGGCGCGAAATCCGCGTGGCCTCTATTACTTCTCTTTCCCGAATGAAGGCAGTGACAGGCAAAGAAAAAGAAATTAAAAAATTATCAGACCAGAGTACTGGCTGTATAGAGGATACAAAAATAAGTCTCGTTGAGAATACCTGATCTAAGGTATGGTCTTTATTATGTGTTGGTCCTTGCAAAAACGGAGATAGCCCTAACGAGGCCATGATGTCAATAAGTTTTGTAGCGTCAGGGTCACATTTATTGTCCATATGGACATTAAAATCTCCAAGAAAAATACCGTGATCAGACCTAAGACAAGGAACTGAAAGAGCTACTTGCAATTCATCAAAAAAAGGTCCAGTCGATCCCGGTGTTCTGTATAAAAGAATCCCGGTACAGGCCTGGAGAGGGGAAAGATGTAAGGTGAAGCCGAGGGCTTCGCATCCCTGGATATTCTCCACCGGAAAGGTTGAACAGGAAGTACTCTTTTTCACAATAAGAGCTACTCCTCCACCTCTGCCCGACACTCTATCCCTCCTAAAGATGTTATAGTTCGGAGGGATAGCGTTGGCCAGGTCCGGTGCGGAGCACTCACCTAACCACGTCTCTGTCAGGAATAAACACATAATATTGGAATTATGCAACAAATTCCAAATATTAAGGGAATGACAGTTTAAAGACCTGGTATTAAGGAGAAGGCACTGGAAGAGAGCAGATGTATTGTCCTGCCCGGTACCGTTTAAAACCGGGAGACGCCAACCGCATGACGGACAGCCTTTCCTTAAGGTCCGACCGCCAGGAAAAATATGGGAACAGTGGCCTCGCGGAGGGCGTAGGGCAAGTAGATCAGCCAACGTGTAAATAAACATATTTAAAAACGGCATAGACAAACACCAGAAAATAAAACAGAATATAACAAACCTGAGCCGTCCAGCCTCGGCCGCCTACGAGCGCAGACGGGAAGGAATCTGGCACGACTCAGGCTAAGCGAAAGACGACCCCGCTGCGCGATCCCGCTGCGCTGGGGGAGGAGCTTTAAGTAGGAAACCCTAGCTAGCTCCTGCGCAGTAGAGCGCACGTGAGTACTGGCGCCAAAACTGACCCCACACCACTCCAAGATGGCGCCGGAAATGGGCTCCCACCCCAGGAACCGGACCCGCTCAAGTAGCGGTGGAGGAAACTATTATGTTGCAGGTAAGAGGTAATTAAAATCAAGGGATAACAACCCAAAACGAAAGCAAATGGAAAATCAGGACGTTTTTAAAAGCGGAAAACAGCGCTAAAAGCACGAGGCGCCACTGCAGCAAAAACGCTACCTTTTCAAGGCAGAGCCTCTAACGGACTCGCCTTAAGTAGGAGACCCTAGCTGGCTCCTGCGCAGTATAGCGCACGTGAGTACTGGCGCCTAAGCTAACCCCACACCACTCCAAGATGGCACCAGAAATGGGCTCCCACCCCAGGAACCGGACCCGCTCAAGTGGCGGTGGAGGAAACTATTATGTTGCAGGTAAGAGGTATATGCCTTACTCTTTGTAATTTATTATTTTATTATTTTAAATATTTATAAAGCGCAGCTGATACCTTGCAGGCTTCCTGGCGCTAGTGAATGTACTGCTGAGGATAGACCAGAGTAGCTAGCAGACGGGTGGGGGATTAGGGGAAGAGCCAGGTCTTAATGCGTTTCCTGAATGGAAGAAGTTGTGAGATCTGGCGTATGTCAATGGGTAGGCTGTTCCATAACTTGGCCGCTGCGACCCTGAAGGATCTGCCCCCGGTTCTGGCTTTGTTGAATCTGGGCAACTTTACCAAACAGGCTGAGGACGATCGTAGGTCTCTAGTGGGAGTGTACCACAGAAACAAGGCTTGCAGGGGTCTAGGCCCGAGTCCATGCAGAGCCTTGAAGACAATGCAGAGGGACTTGAATGCCACCCGCTGCTTTAGAGGAAGCCAATGTAGCTCGACCAAGGCTGCTGTGGCTGAGGACCTTCTCGTCCAACCGAGAGCCAGCTTGGCGGCGGCAGATTGAATTCTTTGAAGTCGGTCCAGCAGCGTGACTGGGGACTCAAGGAGCAGGGCATTGCAATAGTCAAGGCGACTGAGTATTGTACACCTGACTATCGATGCCCGGGCTTGTGCGGGGAGAAGTGGCATAATTTTACGCAGGGAACGTAGCAGGGCTGTGCAGATCCCCACTGTTTTTGTTACCTGGGTTTCCATACTCAGCTTGTTGTTGAGCATGGCTCCCAGGTTACGGACCGAGGAGACTGGCAGAGGTTTGTCTCTAGTCTCTGGAGGCCAGAATTCACTCAGAAGCTGGCGGGGTAGATGTGTGCCGGCACAGAACAGAACCTCTGTTTTAGAGGAATTGAACTGGAGGGAATTTCTGTGGAGCCGTCTCTCTTAAGCAGTTGTGGAAGGTAGTTAAAGGAATGGAGTCCTCTCCTTCCCAAGAGAGTATAAGCTGCGTATCATCAGCGTAGTTGATTGTTTTAATCCCAAACGACTTAATCAACGTGATCAGCGGGAAGAGGTACACGTTAAAGAGAATGGGGCTGATGGAGGAGCCCTGGGGGACTCCCTGAGGCACCGGAGCGAAGGAGGATTGGAATGGGGGGAGGGAGACCGCCTGTTTCCGATCCCATAAGTAGGAGTGGAACCAGAGCAACGCTGTGCCAACCACACCTGCTTCACCTAGCCTCTGCAGCAGCGTTCCATGGTTGACTGTATCGAATGCGGCAGACAGGTCCAGCAGTATCAGACCTACTGGCTGGCCCCTGTCCGCACGCAAGCGAAGGTCCTCCATGGCTGTCAAGACCGCTGTTTCGGTGCCGTGGGCAGGGCGGAATCCAAACTGGTAGTCGTCTAGGAAGTTGTTCTGTTCTAGGTGCCTGGAAAGACAAGAGCTGACCCATCGTTCCGCAACTTTGGCTGGAAATGGCAGTAGGGAGATGGGTCGATAGTTAGATAGACAATCTGGACTCAAGGAGGGTTTTTTTAAGAGTGGGGTGACAAGCGCTTGTTTCCACAGAGTCCATTTCCATTTGCTCTCCTTCTATTTCTTTTTCTCTCTTTTTGTCCTTCTACTTTAGTTTATTTCCCTTTCTGTGTCCTTCACTCTAACTTTATTTCTAAATAGAGTGTTATGATTTTTAACCTCTTCATTTGTATCTTTTAATTTAAAATACATATTTTACTAATTATAACTTATTTTTTCTTCTCTCTTTCACAGATACAAACTGTAGTAAAAAAAATTAAAGTTACATTTATTATATGGTAAGTATGACTAAAAAAATTTAGTTTGTCATCACCCTTTGCTTTAAGGTCACTAACATTTTCTCAATCTACCTCACTCCTGTGTCTTTACTCTGCTTCTCTCACTTATTCGTATTCTCCATGTTTACTCCCCTTTCCCTATTTACCCTCTCATATTCAACTTCTTTTGATCCCTATTCTTTACTTCACTTACCCTCTGTTCCCTTCCTTTGCTTCTTCACTCATTCTCTTTTTCTTAATTATTTACCTTACTCCTACACATACACCTCATCCCGCTCCCAACACAAACACACACCTGTAACATACACCCCACACACACACCACACACACACACCTCATACACACAAAAAAACCTCCCACACACACTCCTCAAAAACACACACACATTCCATACACACACATACATCGAACACATATACACCCCACACTCATACACTTCTCACACATATTTCACACACCCTCACCTCCACCCACACCGAAACACTCCACACAACCACACCCACAGACACACCTTACACACCCACACTCCGACCTACACCCACTGACTCCCTGTAAGTCACACACACTGCATTACTTATCTTTTTTTGCTGTTTTACTCAAGCCCATTCAGGTACTGTTTCCTTTACTCTCTTTGTCCTCTCTCTTTGCCACTCCCCATGTGTTATCCTAATTCAATTTTTCTCCCTCTTTCACCCCTCTTTACTTATACTATCTGGTCTTTTCTCATTTTCCCTCATCGTTCTTCATTTATCGTGGTTCCGCCACTACCCTTCATTCTCCATTTTTTACTGTCCTTTCTTTTTCTTTTAACAGCCAATCACAGTCTCACACTATCTCTACTTTAGTGTTCTTCCTCTCTCTTCCTTTCTTTCGCTCCTTTAGTCATTTTACTTTTCTCACTTTCATCCAATTACACCTTCTCTATTTTTTACTATGTAATAAACAATCCCTTTGTGGTTATCTTTTAGCTCTTTTTCTCTTAACATAACTCTCTTTGTGTCCTTCCCTCATGCTAACTGCTTCATTAGATTTTTTTTCTATTTTTTGGGGGGGCGAGCCCCGGTACGCGTACCCTAAGGACAAAAAATTGACATAGATCCTTTAAAAATATAGGTTTCATTTTATAAATGAAAGGTAGTCCTGAAAAGAACTTTTTTTTATTCTTTTTGTTGTTTTATATTTTTTTGTTTTTTGAACATTTTGTACTTTTTTTGGCTTTTCAAAACAGTTTTATATTTTTTTTGTATTTTTTTATGGGAAGAAACAAAGAGAAAGGGAATTGAAAATGGCTCAACTGGAGCACAAAACCAAAACACGAAAAAAATTACTTCTTTTTTTTGGGGCAATCGTGATTCTGACCAGCAAGGACGATCAGCTTTACGCTCTTTTCACCATAGGCGATGAGCTTGCCACATTCAGTACAAGTGATTCTAAAAGTACCAAATTGTTGCTGAATGCAAGGCATCGTCTCTGTTGTTTCTGGGTCCGATTGACTGGGTTGCTTTCTTTTTGAGCTGGTTCTTGAACACTGGGGGAGGTGACTGGCCAGTTCCCTGATCTCTGCACAAGAATAGTTAGCAGGATGCTTCCGGGTCATATGCCGAATCATGGTATGATTCCCAAATGAATATTTTTTATCTGGATTGCCCCTTGAGAGTTCTGCACCACAGATTTGACATGTTACCTTGGCCGCATTAACTTTTTTCTTGCCCTCTGGAAGAGAAAAAAACTCCCATACAATGTGTTCTTTTGGCTTGTATGGGGTAATTTCTTCTGGCAGCCATCTGCTCCCTTCCTCCTCTTCCTCTTCCTCCTCCTCCTCTTCTCCACCAGCAATGTATTGTTCTGGTGGTCCTCTTGGTGGTTGTGGTGGTGGTGGTGGTGCAGATGCCCCAGCTGTTGCTGCTACAGTAGCCATTTCCAAGTACAAAAGAATTGTCTCTGTAGATGAAACAGGTCTTGCTCAGTCAAAGGACAAAGTCAGAGTAAGGAAGAAAGGTGAGGTTTTGTATCATTTGGAAAAAAACCTGTGCTGAACCAATCAGAAGTGTTATTTTCAGGTCACAAGACCCAGACTGGTCACAAGACCCAGGCTATACTCATTTGGAAACCAAAACTGTGATGCACCAATAGAAAGTGTTATTTTCAGGTCACATGACCCGTTGCGCTTACGCTACGCGCCCCGGTGCGCGCCCGTAGTCGCGCTCCGGGGCGCGCCCGTGGGTGCGTAGCGTAAGCACTTCAGGACGTTTCGCGATCGTATGCGATCGCGTGCTTTCAGTTGCGATTACGCTGTGCGTCATATGACGCATCACGCGGTTACGACAAACGTCACGATGTTGTTTTCGTTCGCGAGAATAGCGCTAACGGGCGCTCCGGGGCGCGCCGGCAGGTGCGTAGCGTAAGCGCGTCAGGACGTTTCACGATCGTATGCAATCGCGTGCTTTCGGTTGCGATTACGCTGTGCGTCATATGACGCATCATCCGTGTACGCAATACGTCACGATGTTGTTTTCGTTCGCGGCAATAGCGCTCCCAGGACGCTCCCCAGTACGCGCCCCGGGGCGCGCCGTAACATTGCGCTTACCCGTGCGTTCACCGGTACGTGCCCCGGGAGCGCCCCCGGGTTACAAATAAAAAAATACATTTTTTTTTTTTTACATATTTATACAATATAAAATTCGTTTTAAAATGTTTCACTTTCTATACCTATTAAAATTTGCTATTAAAAAACCATTGAAATTCACTGAAAAAACCATAGGTTTCACACCAGTTATAGTTAGCTGGAAATTTTACTCGCATAAAACCATTGAAATTCCCACGTTATAGTTAGTTGGACTCACTATAACTTGCGCGTGCAATGCACTGCTGATGACGTCACATATTACATCACTCATGACATGGTCAGTGACATCACTCATGACATCACTGATGCAGTGACAGACCTCCTTTCACTGTAAAGTAACCCTTAAAACACATATTCAAAAATAGAAACTAAAATTTTTAAAAAAATGGAGATACCCATACCAGTTACAACAACCAATTCAATATTTCCACCATCTATATACACATCCACTCATTCACCAACAGTTCTATATAATCACTCATACGTATACTCACTCATCATATGTAGTGATACACCTATACATCCTGTTACACACCGACAGTCATCCAAAAGATACTCTCACACATACTCACACATGCAAATAAACTTTTCAACATCCATTTATTAGCATATACAGCTATACACACACTACCATCTTACTTCTAAGGAACCTTACACAATCTTAAACAATCACTTATAGAAACACATACTTATTTAAACAGGAACTCTTACAATCCCTTACTCTCACATATACTCACTTATATACATCAATATTCACATATACTACATTAAAACATATGTAGTTACTGATAAAGACACTAGTGAGACAGTCATTCAGTCAGTAACACACACATATACACAGTCATCCACCCATACAGTCCTGCACATATGCTGTCTTCAAAACACATACAAACAGAGAGTCAGTCACTCATGCATCTATGTTCTAAGTAATACCCCCACCAAACATATAGACACTCATATTGATATTAAAAAAACCATATACATACACATGTAGCTACTCACCAACCCATGCTGCCACTTATACACAACGTGAAACACTAATCCTTATATTTAAATATTTAAACATTACTCACTAATATATGTATACACTAAGATACACTTAATAAGCCAGTGAACCAATCAATTTAAAAAAAAAAAAAAACATCCATGTAAACCCTTATTTAAACATTTATTCTTCCATCAACTTTTACATATACATATATAACACATATTTTTTTTTTTTTTAAATACACACATTCACTGGATGGTGTCATCAGTGATGTCATGAGTGATGTCACTGACCATGTCATGAGTGATGTAATATGTGACGTCATCAGCAGTGCATTGCATGCGCAAGTTATAGTGAGTCCAACTAACTATAACGTGGGAATTTCAATGGTTTTATGCGAGTAAAATTTCCACCTAACTATAAATGGTGTGAAACCTATGGTTTTTTCAGTGAATTTAATAGGTTTTTTAAATGCTAATTCCTAACTATAACTGGTGTGAAACCTATGTTTTTTTCAGTGAATATATTATATATATATATATATATATATAAAATTTCTATGGCAAAATGAAACCCCTCATTTTGTTCCTTTTCAAATTAAATGTATTAAGTGTTACCACTTTATTCCAATCAAGATGACTTCAGGTGTGCCATACTTTTGTCATAAGTAAGACTGTTAGCGTTCTAGTTGTTTTTTAGAACACTCTGGGACATTCTGTCATTGGGCAATAGTTGGGCTACATCTGGCTGATATTTGGGCTACATTTGGGCTCTTTTGTCTCTGGTGGCCATCTTGGGAGACTGCATATCAGATTTTTTTAATGAAATATATGAGGATTTGAGAAGTCACTTAAAATGTGCCCTAATTTTTCTTTCTTCAGCACTAATCATAATTTCTATGGCAAAATGAACCCCCTCATTTTGTTCCTTTGCAAATAAAATGTTTTAAGTGTTAACACTTTATTCCAATCAAGATGACTTCAGGTGTGCCATACTTTTGTCATAAGTAAGACTGTTAGCGCTCTAGTTGTTCTTTAGAACACTCTGGGACATTCTGTCATTGGGCTATAGTTGGGCTACATCTGGCTGATATTTGCGCTACATTTGTTTTTTTTTGTCTCTGGTGGCCATCTTTGGGCTACATTGGGCTACATTGGGCTACATTTGGGCTCTAACATATATATAGCCCAATGTAGCCCAATATATATTTTTTCAAAGTTAATTTTCGTAAAAACCACTGGAGCACATATCTTGAGACATAGCAAAGGCACATCGGGCTACCAGTCCCACAATTTTGCCAAGTTTGGTGGAAAACCATTCAGCCGTTCGGGCTAAAAGTGAGTCCAACCGCCCTATGGAAATTAACCTGGGGAAAACACGTTTTGGGACCCCCCTTTTATCTCGGCCCCCGCTTGACGAGTCCCCCCCAAACTTTAAGGGAAGGAGCGGAGCGCCGCGAGGCAAAGTTAAGGAAAATTTCAGGAAGATTCCTCAACCGGCGCCAAAGTTATTCCCAATAGAATGTTGCGATTTCCCTATGGAAAACAATCCTAACTATATATACCTACTGGCTATCGCCAGTAGGTAATATATATATATATATATATATGTTTATTATCTTCGCAATTTCTCCAAGAAAATGGCCTGCTCCACTCTGCTCCTTCCCTGAAAGTTTGGGGGTGATTCGTGAAGCAGGGGCCGAGAAAAAGGGGGGGGGTCACAAAACGTGTTTTCCCCATGCAATTTCCCATAGGACCTTTTGCCTGGGCTACAGCCCGAACGGCTGAACGGAATTACACCAAACTTGGCAAAAAGGTAGAGTTCTGTTCGCAGATGGGCCTTTTTGTTAAATGGTGTAAATCCGTTCAGTAGTTCCTGAGAAAATCAAAAGTAGGTGTTCCGGTAAGCTTACTCTGTACCTTCCCGAGCACGATCTGAATGCTAATTGACTGTCAACTGTCTGTCAACACTCCAAACCAGAAAGTGTTGGCAGCCATCTTATGCCTCGGTAGAATGAGGCACAAGAAAGCAGAAAAACAAACGTGTAGAATGCAAAATGGGGGCAGGGTAGAAACACCCTGACCCCCTAGGCCTGCTCAGGGGGTCCCACAAGGACCCCCAAGGCGCCCCCCCAAATTATATATTTTTTTAAAAAAATCGTGGGGTACGAGTACTGTACGAGTACGGTAAGCTTATTATAAGCTTACTGTACTCTGTACCTTCTCGAGCACGAGCTGAATGCTAGTTGGCTGTCAACTGTCTGTCAACACTCCAAACCAGAAAGTGTAGGCAGCCATCTTGTGCCTCGGTAGACTGAGGCACAAGAAAGCAGAAAAACAAACGTGTAGAACGCAAAAAGGGGGCAGGGTAGAAACACCCTGACCCCCTAGGCCTGCTCAGGGGGTCCCACAAGGACCCCCAAGGCCCCCCCACCCAAAAATAAATTGACAAAAATCGCGGGGTATGAGTACCGTACGAGTACCGTACGCGTACCTTTCCGAGTACGAGTTGCATGCTCATTGGCTGTGAACACGCCAAACCAGGAAGTGTTGGCAGCCATCTTGTGCTCGGTAGACGGAGGCACAAGAAAGCAGAAAAACAAACGTGTAGAACGCAAAAAGGGGGCAGGGTAGAAACACCCTGACCCCCTAGGCCTGCTCAGGGGGTCCCACAAGGACCCTCAAGGCCCCCCCAAATTATTTTTTTTACAAAAATCGCGGGGTACTAGAACCGTACGAGTACCGTACGCGTACCTTTCCGAGTACGAGCTGCATGCTCATTGGCTGTGAACACTCCAAACCAGGAAGTGTTGGCAGCCATCTTGTGCTTGGTAGACCGAGGCACAAGAAAGCAGAAAAACAAACATGTAGAACGCAAAAAGGGGGCAGGGTAGAAACAGCTTGACCCCCTAGGCCTGCTCAGGTGGTCCAACAAGGACCCCCAAGGCCCCAATTTTTTTTTTAAACCCGGTCTGCTTTTTTTCAAATTACCCCCCCCCCCCAGGGGGACCAAATCCCGGGGGCATAGTGAAAAAGAAGTGTGGGGGGCCCCAATCTGCCCCACACTGCCCCGGGGACCCCCCCCAGGGCAAAGCAACGCAGCCCCCTGGCGCATACTGTAGGTTCCAGGTGGGCTAGTTGGCCCCCATGGACCCACAGTATGCAAGGGGAATTGGTTCCTCTTCTGCAAACGCGCCAGGGGGCTGCGTTGCAGAAAGGTGTAAAAATGAGGGTGGCCTCATTACACCTCTCTGCAATGCAGCCCACTGGTGCATACCAGAGGTTCCTGGTGGGCTAGTTGGCCCCCATGGACCCCCAGTATGCAAGGGGAATTAGTTCCCCCTCTGCAAACGCGCCCGGGGGCTGCATTGCAGGGAGGTGTAAAAAGGGGCGTGGCCTCATTACACCTCTCTGCAATGCAGCCCCCTGGCACATACTGGAGAATCCTGGTGGGCTAGTTGGCCCCCAGGGACCCCCAGTATGCAAGGGGAATTAGTTCCCCCTCTGCAAACGCGCCCGGGGCTGCTTTGCAGAGAGGTGTAAAAAGGGGCATGGCCTCATTACACGTCTCTGCAAAGCAGCCTGCTGGCGCATACTGGAGGTTCCCGGTGGGCTAGTTGGCCCCCAGGGACCCCCAGTATGCAAGGGGACATAATCCCCCAACTTAGAACACTCTACAGGGCGCGTTAGCACAGTGGTGATGGTAGGGGGCGGGGCTTGAGGTGATGTGAGTGCAAACATGCCCTGAGGTGCTTTTTAAATTGGGGAATTAATTCCTCTTCAATCCAGAGGTCCCCTAGGGGGCAACTAGTCCAACAGGTATCCTGAGTAAGCGCCACGGAGCTGTGTTGCAGAATGTTGTAAAAAGGGGGCGTGCCCTTTGAACGACTCTCTGCAACACAGCTGCCTGGCGCATACTGGAGGTACCTGGTGGGCTAGTTGGCTCACAGGGGACCTCAGGATTGGAGAGGAATTAATTCCCCAATCTAGCTCAATACTATTCCTGAAAAGTAAATTTAACTGTACTTACCAGTAACTTGAATTTCCTTCCATAGGATATCATTGCCTGCTATATAAAATATATATAAATTAAAAAAATATTAAATAAAAAAAAAATATTACAATTTCAATATTTTTTAAAACATTTTTTTCAATTTATATTGAAATGTAATGTAATTTAAAAAATTAAATATCTAAAAATAAATAGTTTAAAATAATGTAGTAAATCAGTATAAAAAATATAACAATTAATACATTTACAAATTATCATTTACAAAACCTTTGAAATTCACTGAAAAAACAATAGGTTTCAGCCACGTTATAGTTAAAAATTAGCATTTAAAAAACCTTAGAAATTCACTGAAAAAACCAATAGGTTTCAGCCATGTTCTAGTTAAAAATTATTATTTAAAAAACCTTAGAAATTCACTGAAAAAAAACATAGGTTTCACACATGTTATAGTTACGTATTAGCATTTAAAAAACCTTAGAAATTCACTGAAAAAACCATAGGTTTCACACGTTATAGTTAGCTTCACATTTCACTCATACAAAACCATTGAAATTCCCCCGTTAAAGTTAATTCAGCTAACTATAACTCGCGCGCCCGCAATGCACTGCTGATGACGTCACATATATCACTCATGACATGTCAGTGACATCACTCATGACATCACTGATGACATCTCAAATGACATTGATTCTACCGAGGCACAAGATGGCTGCCAATACTTCCTGGTTTGGAGTGTTGACAGACAGTTTTCAGCCAATTAGCATGCAGCTTGTGTTCATAATGGTATGCGTAAAGGCCTCGGACAGTACGCGTATGGTACAACTTCGGATATATATTTATGAATTTACTTTTGATTTTCTCAGGAACTACTGAACGGATGTACACCATTTAACAAAAAGCACAGTCTACGGACCAAACTCTACCTTTTTGCCAAATTTGGTGTAATTCCGTTCAGCAGTTCGGGCTGTAGCCGTGCCTAACGGTCCCTATAGAAAATTGCATGGGGAAAACACATTTTGGGACCCCCCTTTTTTCTCGGCCCTCCATTACAAATCACCCCCAAACTTTCAGGGAAAGAGTGAAACGTCAAGGATACGGGGGATTTCCTGTCTAAAATCAGCAACATACAGGTACGGGAGGGTGATTGGCTAATTTCCCTCGATGTTACATCCCTCTACACGAGTATTCGCCACTCGGATGGTGTGGCGGCTGTAGAGTTTTACTTGGGGAGGAGGGATGATAAATTTCATCAACACAATGTTATGCTGATTTCAATGTTGAACTTTTGCCTCAAACATAACATTTTTATGTACAACAGTCTGATTTACAGACAACTGCAGGGTGTAGCTATGGGGGCCAGTTTTTCCCCAAGCTTCTCGTGTCTTCACATGGGAGCTTGGGAAGAACTGGTCCTCCATTCTCGTTTCCAATATGAAATGGAGAACCATGTCATTTGTTGGCATAGGTTCATAGATGACTTGTTTGTTGTATGGAGGGGGGAAAAGGAGGAGGCAATGAAAATCGTTGATTGTCTAAACGATAATAAATTCAATATCCACTTTACTGCTGAAATAAGTCAACAGCAAGTACCCTTTTTAGACACTCTGGTATACACACGTGACAACGTTTTGGAAACAAAATTGTACGGAAACAAAATTGTACTGTAACACTACACTCTATGCAGGGAGCACACACCCAGGTCATCTTATCATGAGCAACCCGTATGGTGAGATGCTGCGTTTATGCAGATTGTGCAGCAATGATGAGGATCTAACGGCAGCCCAAGAAGCAAGCGCTATAAGATTCAGAGCAAGGGGATGTAGTCAGAAAACCATTGATGAGGTAATAAATAAATCTAAGAAACTTGATCGCCAATCCCTACTGAGTAAAAGCAACCTATCCACTAGTACTACCACTGAGAAAACAACTATTGATGCCAGCACTAGTCCAGGAGATGATACATTCAGGATTATAATTGGCTACAGTTCCCACCATAAGGAGGTGAGAAAAATCATCAATAAAAGTTGGCCTATTGTGTTACAAGACCCAGTAATTGGACATAATCTTCCCAAACGGGTCAACATCACTTTCAGCAGGGCTCCCAATATGCGAGACAGACTAGTGGATACTGGACCAGAGGTCATTGCCAAAACAGTATGGTTTCAAAATAAGGGAGGATTCCATAAATGAAAATCTTGCAAAGCTTGTACACATGGAATCAATCGTACAAGTTATCGTGATGGTTTTTGTAACAAAGAACACAAAAACACGAAAACCCTTACTTTCAAAACTGATTTTGCCGTATATGTTTTGGAGTGTGCGTGCCCACTGCAATATGTGGGCAGTACGAAGTTACCTGTACACAGACGCATACTCCAACATTTACGGGCTATTTCAACACAGGACAATACTTATCCTGTTGCACGGCACTTTAAGACCCACCACAACAGTGACAACAAGGATCTTAAATACTTTGTGGTAGATTCTGTCTTGGCTAGTAGGAGGGGTGGCAACAGAGAGGCAAAATTAAGAAAACTTGAAACTAGATATATACTACAACTCAACAGTAAACATCCAGGAGGTTTAAATGTGACGGAAGACCTGTATACCTGTTTACATTAAGGAAAACCAGCACTGAACCATGTAGTCATATAGGAAAGCCTCTGTTTATAATTTATGCTGTGTGATAGTTGTTGGTATACTATCAGGTTTAATGACAACTTGTTTTTGTTGTTTTATTCAACAGCACCCTCTGTGGACCTCCATAAATGTTTTCAGCTTTGGAAACAACTAATATGTATTGTGGACTTATCTCCGACATATCAACTATCAATAGCCTAAAATCATAAATAAAATATTGGAAAAACATGGGAGAGTAGCGATTTTGCTATATTTGTGCTCCATTGGAGTATGTAGATCTATTCACATAGGAATATTGTGATATATGTGGATATTTTGAGGTCTTTTGTATGATAGCTTATGACGAAGCCTGAATTGATCGGATGTCTTCTCAATGAGAGTGATATAGATATATATATTTTTTTTTAACTGGGCTCAGTTAAATAAGTTTGTGTAATGGAATTGTCTGCAATTTCAGCAGCATTACCGAATACAAATAAGGAGAAAAAAAGAAATTTGAAAATATTTTTTATTTTAGCACAAGTCACGTATCTTATTAGATGTGGACACAACAGAATGTATTATGAGAAGTTAATATTCTGTAAGGTTGCCAGTGGCAAGATTGAATATCACAATTGGACAAAAATATAAAATAGCATGGTGTACAGATCAGGGAAGGGCGTTTTATGTATATTATTGTCTAGAGGAGATGGAACGTACTGTCAAAGTTATAGGGACTGTTTAATTCTGTCCTAATGTAAATATATGAATTATTTGTAATTTAGTATTTTAACAATATGTATTTAACCTTGATAATCCACCGTACGGTGCACTTAATAACTTTGTGATATTTTTTATGAAATGTTCATTTATATATCATATATATTTGATAGTTATTATGTATTTGGATATATCAGCACTTGAATATAATTGAATTATGTGCTGTTCTACATGCCCCTGTATTATACAATCAATGTCCCCCTTGAAAATTCTTTTTCCATGTCTATTTTTGATTTATCCAATCAAAATTGAGCACCTGCACTTTAAATGAGTCACTCTCACTCACTTTCGCTGTCATGTGAACAAGGCACAGGGGTGCCGAAACGTCATGAAACCGGCAGGCGAATAAAAGATTGAATGCGGTAAAATTGGTCCGTGCTTGGTGTATCTGTGCCAGCTGTAATTGCGACACGCGGAATATACTTTGGTCGACGATATATATATATATATATATTACCTACTGGCGGTCGCCAGTAGGTAGTTATAGTTAGGACCTAGTTTCCATAGGAAATCCGCAACATTCTATTGGGAATAACTTTGACGCCGGTGGACGAATTTTCACGAATTTCTCAAATTAGATGGCCCGCTCCGCTCTGCTCCTTCCCTGAACGTTTGGGGGGGATTCGTGAAGCCGGGGCCGAGATAAAAGAGGGGTCCCAAAACGTGTTTTCTCCATGTTAATTTCCATAGGGCGGTTGGACTCACTTTTAGCCCGAACGGCTGAATGGATTCCCACCAAACTTGGCAAAATTGTAGGGACTGGTAGCCCGATGTGCCTTTGCTATGTCTCAAGATATGTGCTCCAGAGGATTTTGAGTAATTTAGGTTCAAAAAAATATATATATCTATAAGCACTCCCCGGGAGTACGCGAGCGGAAAGCTGATTGGCTCTCGGGTGTCTTTCAACATTCCAGGGCGGCCGCCATCTTGTGTCTCGGTAGGATCGAGACACAAGAGCTGGCAAAAACAAAGGGGGAAATGACCATAAGGGGGCAGGGTAGACCCCCCCTGACCTCCTAGGTTTGATGTTGGGGCTATAAAAGGCCCCGCGGTGAAAAAAAACCTTTTTTTTTTTTCGATTTTCACCGGGGGAGCGCCCGGTACGCGCACCGGGGAGCGTACCGGGGAAGCGTACCATGGGTCTGCATGATTAAATAAATATATTTGAACCTTTCACAATCATGTCACCTGTTTTACCTCAGATTCATTTTCTTCTCGTTTATAAATGCACTTCACTTCACTTACTCTTTTTCATTTTTTTAAGAACACAGCTCTTTGATGAGAATTGGAGGTAGTTCTGAAAAGATTTTTTTTTTCTTCTTTTTTTCTTTTTTTAGAACAAAAACAAAAAACAGGGAATGGGAAACTGCTCAACAGGAGCAAAAAAACAAAACAAAATTAGGGCTGGAAACGGCAGTGATGGTTATCCAATGCTCGAACCATGAGCAGAACACTTTGTTCCCCATAGCAAAGTAACTTATCGCAATATCTGCATTTAATAACGCCTTTATTAAAAGCAGGCTGGATGTTGGGAATCTGCTCTTGTGATTGCTCCCTCCCTGATGCAGTTTGTCGTCCGGTTGAAGTAGAGGCCCCATCACTGGGAGCCTCTCGTGCCAGAGCCCTGACACTTTCCCGGGCAAAATTCTGGGGGTGCCTCCTCTCCACATGGCGCATCATTGTGGAGTTACCAAATGAATATTTCTTAGTGGGGTCACCCCGTGACAGGACAGTGTGACAAATCCTGCACTCCACTTTTGGAGCATTTACTTTCTTCTGGTCATCAGGAATAGAAAAAAACTTCCAAATAAAGTGTTCTTTTACTTTCGGCTGAGGAGCCTCTTCATCAAGAAATTCATTGGAGTCATCTTCACTGCTGGATGGTCTGGCAGCCATGATAATCCAAGATTTTATTCCCACAAAGATCCGACAGCAAAAAGGCAGGTCTTGCAGTCACAAAAGTGAAAGAAGAAGTGAAGGAAATCGGGAGTCCCCCTCTCAATCGGGAAAACCGTCCCCATCGCTCCTGCAACACAATTTCGCACCTCGACACAGTTACCCTCCTCCGCTCCTACGAGCCAGCTCCCCTTAACAACATACCCTCCACACTCCGCGCCATTCCAACGATTCATCCAAATCCCCTTAGACCCCCTACGCAAAACAACAGAATTTCTAACCTTAGTAACCTGAGAAAAGTCCCCCTCTCTCGAGAACCCCCTTCCACCCTCGACACACCCCATCTCAAATGCACCCTCCTCAACTGCAGATCGGCCTCTAGGCACTCCTCTGCAATCGCTGATCTCATCTTATCACTGGATCTTGACCTAATCATCATGACTGAAACCTGGCTAACTGAATCTTCAACACCCATATTGGACATACTGGTTCCCCCCCAACTACCACATCACCAGACTAGACAGGGTTGGTCAAAAAGGTGGGGGAATCGCATGCATACACAGGAGTAACCTCTCTGTCTTGAAAGTAACCTCTCTCTCTCCACCCTCCCAAACCTCCTGTGAATACATTTGCCTTGATATTATAAGTGAGGGCAAACCGATATGCTCTCTTCACGGCATTTACCACCCACCAGGGGACAACCTTACCTTCTCGCAACAAATCATGGACCTGATCACAACTAATTCAGGGCGGCAACTCACACAAATATACCTTGGTGACTTCAACCTTCACTGGAACGATAACAATGACGCGGTGGTCAATAGTCTTAAAAACTTCCTCGACGCCCTTGACCTCACCCAAATATGCAACAGCCCGACCCACGAGAAAGGCTCTATCATCGACCTTATCATCTCCAAAGAGGACTCTATCCAACTCGAATCTATCCAACCCTGTGACTGGTCAGACCATCACATTGTCATGTTCTTCATCAACGAAAAAGTCAAATCTAACCCGGTTCAATCCATCAAGCCCAAAGTCTGGAAAAGAGACCTGAAAAAACTCAACCCAAACTCTCTACCCCCCAACAGCTGCAATATATTACTTCCTTCCACTGGTGTTACGGATGTCCAATCCTTGACGGATCACTATCTCAACGCTATGACCTCCTTAGTTAACGAAGCTGCACCTATGCAGCTAAAAAGAGCATCGACAAAAAAGTCCAATCCTTGGTACGACGGGAGTCTCAATGACGATAGACGGGACATGCGATTGGCAGAGCGCACCTGGAGATCAGCTCCCTCCGCACTGCACTTAAAAACGCTGAAGAAAAAGAGAAATGCCTACTTCAGGAAAATAAAACGCTCAAAAACAGATTTCTTCAGCCGGCAGCTCGACCAAGCCAAAAATCGTCCGAGAAAGCTGTTTGAGCTAATCAGTACACAATCCAAGGAACAACCCCAACCACTCAGCACCCTGGGCGAAGCACCCTCCTGCGAAGACTTCGCCTCTTTCTTTATCCAAAAAACAGACAACATAAAGAACGATCTCCTCATTGACGTAAGTCTCTACCCCAAACCGCTCTGCACAGCGCACACTGAACTAAAAAACCATGCTACATGGTCATCCTTTGCCACCTACTCGGAAGAAGAAATTGGTAGACTGCTCAGAACTGTGAAACCAGCCAACCACCTCACGGACCCCCTTCCTGCCAATGCGGTCAAAGATCTGACCCCGTCGCTCCTCCCACTCTGGACTAAAATCATCAACAGCTCACTTCAACAAGGGACCATCCCAGACTCTCTCAAAGTTGGGCAAGTCACACCTCTACTAAAGAAACCTACAGCCGACCCCTCTGATCTAAATAATTACCGCCCCATTACCAATATTCCGACTCTTGCCAAACTGCTGGAAAAATGCGCACAAACTCAACTGACCAGACACATTAATCAGTTTGACCTACTCAACCCTCATCAATCAGGCTTCAGAGCAGACCACAGTACAGAAACGGCTATGATTCACATAATAGACGACGCCCTCCAAATCCTGGATCAAAACGATACCTGCCTCCTTATCCTTCTTGATCTATCTTCTGCATTTGACACCGTCAAACATGAGAACTTACTCGAGCTCTTAAACACAAGAATGGGAATATCTGGAACTGTGCTCAAGTGGTTCACGTCCTTTCTACACAACAGAACGCAGAAATTCAAGAGTAACAACTTGATGTCTTCCCCAATACCGGTATCGCTAGGCGTCCCACAAGGATCCTCCCTATCCCCAACTCTGTTTAACTTAGTGATGGAACCTCTCACCACCTTGCTACAAGCATCCAATGTGCAATTCCACATGTACCCCGATGACACCCAACTATATCTCAAATTACAATCACCCAAAGACATTATGCTCTTGAATTCAACGATCAGAAGCACCCAATCATGGCTGGCCGCTAATCATCTCAAACTCAATGCTCTTAAAACAGAGTTCCTCTTGATCTCACCTCCTGCGAAGATCACTACCACCCAAATCTGGCTTAAACACCTAACGGCACTCAATGTGCATCCCACCATCGTGGACTCAGCAAAATCTCTAGGCATAACACTTGACACCAACCTCAACATGCAGGAACACATCAACAAAGCAACTAAGGGGGCGAACTACCAGATTAATATCTTAAGGAAAATCAAACCCTTCCTTCCAGCCAAACATTTCCAAACTGCGGTACAAGCTCTAGTCATCCCTCAAATAGAATACGGCAGCATCGCCCTCTGTGGTCTCCCCCTAACCACCACGGCACCCATAAGAGCCTCTCTAAACGCTGCAGCGAGACTCATCACCGGTTCAAGAAAGCACTCACACATTTCCCCAGACCTGGGAGCCCTGAACTGGCTGCCTTTTGAAGCCAGAATACATCTGAAAATCGCCTGCATCACGCACAAGGCCGTCCACCTGAGCTCACCCGGATATCTCGCCCAGAAGCTGACGATCTCCGGAGGCTCTAGAAACACTAGAGGCACAAGCAATCTCCTGCTAAAACCCCAAAGATTCCGCGAGGAAAAAACGTATAAACGCTCCTTCTCAGGAATGGCACCCAGGATTTGGAACTCACTCCCCCCTGAAATCAGGCTCATCTCCTCTACCATACTTTTTAAGAGAGAAGTAAAAGCTATCCTCATGGCTAAACACACTTGAATTATTACTGGGGTTGATTCTACAGTCGCTGTACCAACCATTTCTACTGATCTTTTCTGCATTTTTGTATGACTCGTGTTATTGACCTGCCTGACTGTTTACGCTATCAACTATTTGTACTTGTTTCATTATTGATGTATCTGGCTGACTATGCTCCCACATGTACCTTCCCCGCCCTATTGTTATTTACTCTCACGCTGTTCCTTTCGTCTGTAAAGCGCTCTGATATCTGCAAAGATCTTGTTCGCGCTATATAAAACTTTCAAAATAAATAAATAAATAAATAAATAAGGAAATGGATGGGGATTTTATTCTTTGTTAAAAAAACTGTTAGGAACCAATGAAAAGAGTTATTTTAAGGTCACATGACTTGACGCGCTTACGCTGCGTGCCCCGGAGCGCTTCCGGGGGCGCTTACGCTACGTGCTTCGGAGCCTTCCGGGGGCGCTCACGCGGCGCGAACGTAGGCGCTTCCAGGTGCGCTTATGCTGTGCGTCATAAGACGCATCTCGCGGCTACGCGATACGTCACGATGATGTTTTCGTTTGCGGCAATAGCGTTAACGGGACGCTCACCGGTACGCGCACCAGGGCGCGCCGCAAGACTGCGCTTACCGGTGAGCGCACCGGTACGCGCACCGGGAGCGCTGCAGGGCAAACAAATAAAAAAAATATATATATATAAAAAATAGTATTACATAAATATACAATATAGGATTCATTATAAAATAGAAATTAGCTATTAAAAACCTATGAAATTCACTGAAAAAAACATAGGTTTCACACCAGTTATAGTTAGGAATTAGCATTTAAAAAACCTATTAAATTCACTGAAAAAAACATAGGTTTCACACCAGTTATAGTTAGCTGGAAATTTTACTCGCAT
Source organism: Lissotriton helveticus (assembly GCF_964261635.1). Classification (NCBI taxonomy): domain Eukaryota; kingdom Metazoa; phylum Chordata; class Amphibia; order Caudata; family Salamandridae; genus Lissotriton; species Lissotriton helveticus. The sequence continues at coordinate 489,028,401 of NC_136069.1, forward strand.
AAAACCATTGAAATTCCCACGTTATAGTTAGTTGGACTCACTATAACTTGCGCGTGCAATGCACTGCTGATGACGTCACATATTATATTGCTCATGACATGGTCAGTGACATCACTCATGACATCACTGATGAAACCATCCTTGTGACAGAGTGACAGACCTCCTTTCACTGTAATGTAACCCTTGAAACACATATTCAAAAATAGAAACAAAAATTTTCAAAAAAATGGAGATACCCATACCAGTTACAACAACCAATTCAATAATTCCACCATCTATATACACATCCACTCATTCACCAACAGTTCTATATACTCACTCATCATATGTAGTGATACACCTATACATCCTCTCACACACCGACAGTCATCCAAAAGATACTCTCACACATACTCACACATGTAAATAAACTATTGAACATCCATTTATTTGCATATACAGCTATACACACACTACCACTTTACTTCTAAGGAAACTTACACATACTTACTCTCTTAAACAATCACTTATAGAAACACATACTAATTTAAACAGGAACTCTTACAATCCCTCACTCTCACATATACTCACTTATATACATCAATATTCACATATACTAGATTAAAACATATGTAGTTACTGATAAAGACACTAGTGAGACAGTCATTCACTCACTAACACACACATATGCACACTCATCCACCCATACAGTCCTGCACATATGCTGTCTTCAAAACACATACAAAGAGAGAGTCAGTCATTCATGCATGTATGTGCTAAGTAATACCCCCACCAAACCATACAAACACTCATACTGATACTAAGAAAAACATCTAATAACCCATATACATACACATGTAGCTACTCACCAACCCACGCAGCCACTTATACACCAAGTGAAACACTAATACATATATTTAAATATTTAAACATTACTCTCTAATATTTGTATTCACTAAGATACACTTAATAAATCAGTTAACCAATCCATTTTTTTTAAAAACATCCATGTAAACACTTATTTAAACATTTATTCTTCCATCAACTTTTACATATACATATATAACACATATTTATTTTTCAGAAAGACACACATTCACTGGATGGTGTCATCAGTGATGTCATGAGTGATGCCACTGACCATGTTATGAGTGATGTAATATGTGACGTCATCAGCAGTGCATTGCACGCGCAAGTTATAGTGAGTCCAACTAACTATAACGTGGGAATTTCAATGGTTTTATGCGAGTAAAATTTCCAGCTAACTATAACTGGTGTGAAACCTATGGTTTTTTCAGTGTATATATATATATATATATATATATATATATATATATATATATATATATATATATATATATATATATATATATATTTGCCTGCAAGGTGATCCTCCAATCCAGTGCACACACTGGCGGGCGCTCTGCGTTGGGTCCGGACCCTGGCCCATATTTTCAAATTTTTTAATGAGGCTTAGGTTTTGCTGAATTTAATCTTCTGATACAACTCAAACTTTTTTTTAAGGTTTTGCTGAATTTCATCTTCTGAAAACACTCAAACCAGCGCGTTTCAGCCCTCTCACGGCTTTGCTCATGGTTAGTGAGTCCTTCTTTGATTACACCTTTTAAACTCATCTTTGCCTTTATGGGGCATTATGGGTATTGTAGTGTATAAAAACGTTTCACAACTAATTACAATTATACAAAAAAGGAAATCGTGCGCATTATGTCAGGCATTTTCATCATGACCTGTGCTTATTGTAATCAACGTTTGTTGTAAGCATTTGATAATACAATTTTCCTGGTAAAGTACCTGTACAGTGGCGATACTTGCTATTTCTTTGGCCTAACATTCTAATTTCTATTCTGAATTTAATCGCATAGTGCAATGTATTTTAGCATTTCTACATGGTGTTTGGCATAGTACCGGACCCTTTGATTATATTATCTTATCATTATTTCCATACATTAATGTAATGCTCATCTCTGAGAGATCTGCACCATTCAAAGCGTTTCCACATAACTAATGGTATTAATAATGTCATTAATAATGTTATCAGTAATTGGGTATAGTACCCTCATCTCAGAGATCTTTTACTGCATCTGTTAATATCAACAACCTTGCTGTATTTACAAAAATTTTAAAACAATGTCAATTCAGTCTAAATGTACAATTCCTCACCGTTATTGATGCCTTTGGAGGTTTTTGTTCTGAGTCTAATGATAAATCGTGTCGCCATTTGTTGTAATTTCTTCATTCTGTTTCCCCTGCGTTCTCCCTGTGGTATCAGGTGTATTCCATAATAGTTCATTGCTTTCCAATCTCCTTTTTGGTAGGATGCCATATGTTTGGCCATCTCATATGTTATGTCTCTGTTTTTTACAGCTCAAATGTGTTCAAGGGTACGCTTCTTTAGCATGCAGATCATACTGCCATTGCACTTCATCCCACAATTACATTCTATTATGAGGATGTGATACTTGGACATACATGAGATTATTTTGATCAATGGTGACTGTATTTCCATTTGGTTCCATAATAAATCCCATATTTTTACTGATTTTACAAGCTTTGCAGAGATTGTATTTTTTGAATCCTTTCTGTTGGTTTATCAACCAATTTGATCACGCTTCTGAAAGTGGCTTGTGACCAGGACATCTTTGAGATATTTAGTTTTCCTGTAGGTGACTATTGGCCTTTCTCACAATGTTTTTCCTATGTCCGGGTTTCCAGAAATGAAATGCCAGAATTTAGTTGACTATCTGCCCACTGTTTTAACTGTATGTTGTTACGAACCTTGGTGGGCCCCAGAGCTTTCCATTCCTTTGTTATCGGTATCGGGGTTTCCGCACTCGATTTTCTATCAATACTCCTCTTGCACATTTTCAGGCTTCTTCCATTATACCCTCTCATTCTCAATCTATTCATTGATTCTTGAATGTTTTCGTCTGCATCCTCTTCTTTAGAACAATTATGCTTCATACGCATGAACTGGTTTGGGGTGGAAACTCGTTCCATGTAGGATGCTTTTGATAGCAGATTTCTTCCAAAAGAGCATGGAATGAATTTGATTCTTTTCAATGTATATTTTAGTATCCAGGAAGTCTATTTCTTTCTTACTTGAAGTACATGTGAACGATAGGCCAAAGTTACTATTACTCAATTTCAGATAGTATTCATTGAAGCTCTGTTGGGTTCCATTCCATATTAGGAACAAATCGTCAATGTAGCGGACCCATAATATGATCCTATCTAGATCTTCGTGATGGTCCGAGGTCCAGGCTATTGTTCTCTCCCACCACCCCATGGTAATATTAGTGTAATTTGGTGAAAATGAGATGGCCATGGCAGTTCTGAATTGCTATTTGAAGAGTTATTTGTTGAAGAAGAAAATATTGTTTGTGAGGCAGATCTCGATCATCTTCAGGAGCATGCGAGTGTGTTGCAATTCAGAGATGTTTCGTTGTTTTAAAAAATATAGACATGCTTCTAGTTCCACTTCATGCCTGATGGATGTGTGTGGGGATACTACATCCATTGTGACAAGAAAGTACTGATCACTCTATGTTATTCCTGTTAGAATTCGGAGGAAATCCCCCGTGTCTCTAATATACAAACTCATGTTCTTTGCTATTGGAGCCAGAAACTTGTCCACATATTGTGAGATGTTCTCATATAATGAGTCGCATGAGGCAACTAATGGTCTCCCCGGCAGATGTTGCAACATCTTCTGAATCTTCGGAAAGAAGTAAATCGTCGGTGTTACTGGGAAGTCTTTTGTAAGAAATTTGATTTCATCCTCACTAATCAGATTATTATTATAGCAATGTTGTAGATAAAAAATTAGATTCATTGTCATTTTATTGATGGGATTGTTTTGTAATCTGCAGTAGATGGTGGTATCATCCAGTTGCCTTAGTGCCTCTTTTACATAATCATCATTGTTCATCACCACAATGTTTCCCTCTTTATCCGTGGGTTTTATCGTTAAATCCTTATCCATCAATGTTCTCATTGCTTCCCTTTCTTTTGTAGTTAGATTCTCTCTTTGGGTTGTGGTTCTAGTTTTAGGCATTTTTTACAGTTCTTCTATTATGGCGTCTGAGAATAGGTTGAATCTCCTGCCTGGCGACCGAGCTGGGTAATATTTGGATTTCTTTTTTAATCCACTCTCAACTCTTTTATCAGTGTTGATATTTAGATGGTCAAATAATAGTGTTTCTGTAATTTTTTCATCATCCACATTATACATGAGGTCAAATATATTCTTAAGATCTGGTATTTGATCTATTGTCATTGTTGGTTCAGCATCTTCTTTTTTGTTCGTAGCTTAAACTTGTCTAGTGTCTTGTTTACTTGAATGAATTTTTGCTGATTTCAATGTACAAACATATTTATTTATAGAACAATTCTGACCTGTGTATAGTTGTATTGGTTTTCTGGGCAGAATGATAGTCCTTTATTTAAAAAAAACGTTTCGTCCTTTGTCAACACATGTTTCGACAGATTCACAATTACATTTTCTATTTGCGATTTCGTAGTGGGTATTGCCTTCTTTCGTTTTGCTCTTGTTTTTCTTGAGCTTGTAAGTTGTTTCTAGCTCCTATTCCACGTCCTAGGTTGGATGCTCCTCCGCGACCCCCTCCTCTGGACAAGGTTTTGTCCAGGTTCATGAGTTGCATTTTTTTTTTTAAAGTGACCTTTACTGTGCCACTTGCACCACCGGAAGTTTCTCCTTCACTTATATCCGACTCACTTGTATTTTCAATTGCCGCTTTGGGATATTGAGTGGGATCATTTCTTTTCAACATGTTGAATGGTTTGGCAAATGTTAATATTCTACCTTGCAAATAATCCTGCTCATCTCTTTTAAATTTCCTTTGCTGACGCTCCTCAATTTCCATTTCATATTTCTCCAATCTACCATCCATTTCTTTGTGCAATTTGGCCATTTCTTCTTCATTCAGACCCTCCAGGATTTTGCGATCTTGCGATTTGCCACGAAATCAGCACTTTTGTAAAAATGCTGTGATTTTTTTACGAAAGTGCCAGCGAAATCAGCACTTTTGTAAAATGTATGCGACTTTTACAAAAGTGCCCTTGAAAATGAAGGAGATGGGGAGTGATGTGGGGTGGGTCTGTTAGGGAACCCCTCTTATCCCCTCTAATCACCCTCCAGCACCCCTCCCTCACCGCAATCACTGTGCAGCTTCATAGAGTTCAGGGCCAAAGTGCCAACATGCCTCAGGGGATTCTGCCTCTGAACTGCATTTCCCTATCTGGGGGTTGCAACTCACGCTGGTGGTGCTGCTGTGTGGCCACTGCTGCGACTTCCACCGCTATACACTGTTCATTTGCCTGCCAGTTTGTCATATTTTGGATCCACGCATACATATAACCTAGATGTCAACACTTTAGCGCCAAGAAGCAGTTAAGATCCAAGAGGCAGGCTTTACAAACAGATATTATATATTAAATGTTTAAAAAGTAAATTTAAAAATCCATGTATATTCTAACATGACAGATATTTATATTCTGTTAAGGTGCTTCCCACATCTTTCAGGGTAACAGTTTAAACACCAGCAGGGTGACCCCTGCCCTTCTGTTGAGGTGCATCTTTCAGAGTAATAGCCTGATGAGGATGGTGGCAAGGGATAGCTCATCCATGATCCCACCTTGTGTAGTGTACTCAAGGAGGCACTAAGCCAGTGTAGACACCTCCTGCACTGCCTTTGGGGCCACTAATGTCTAGTTGTCACTACCCACATAGGTGCAGAACCCCTTACCAGACTGTTTTATTTTTTTCAAGTAGATTTATTTCTTGCTAACAATATATGTAAAAGCTAAAATAGAAAGCCCTTTTTAATAAACCTTTCATATTCAGAAGTTGCTTTAATATAGGAAAGAATGGGTTGTTTCAACGCATCAAGATATTTTTTAAATACAGGCACATTGGACATGGAAGGTGAGGGGGTAACATGGCCAACTAGAGCATGGGCGTCAATTCACTAAAATGCTAGGGGTAGTGGAAGGGACATCACAGAAAATAACATCACAACAGGGCCTATTTCAAAGTGGAATACTCTGCTAAAACAGTTTCCATTGTTTTAAAGCTAAAAATAAATGATTATGAGTAAAATAAAGAACCGCACAAATGCCACTAAATTTCCATATTTGTTGCTGCAAAATTTCCATATTTGTGCCGTTAAATTTGCTAAGCCATGCCGCAATATCCTGGGGGGGTCAGTTTGTTTGTATATTACTTTATTTTCTCCTCCATTTCCTCTATTTTCTTTGTAATGTCAATTACATCCATTTTGGCATGTTTCATAAGTATGTGCATCATATTTAAAGAACATTGTAGATTATTTTCCACCCACTCTTCTAACAGTTCTACTTTGGTATCCGGATGTGGGGGCATCTTGAAGATTCGTAAGCCTCTGGGAATGCGCTTCACCTCGATGTAGTTTTTTAGCGCTATTATGTCCCAGCTTTTATTTACCTCTTTCTTGCATAATTTTTCTATTTGGTTGAATTGTTGTTTTAGAGAGCGTGTTGTATCACCATTCGCGTTGCTTGCTGTTGCCCCAGCATGTTGTATCTCTCCTGTTAACTTGAATATAGAAGCAGCTTTAGTTGCACGTTTGGCTGCACTTACATTATCACCTATGTTGTTCTTGTTTCTTGTGGTCAATGTCGGACTGTGCCTCATTTTTTTAAGTGTTTGTTCAAGACTCTCACACTTTATGTCTCATTATCAAGCCTTCCTAGCCTTTGCCTGTTTGTTTTCTCACCAGCAGTACTATTTACGGTCCTCGGTTTCTTTCGATAAAAAAAAACACAGCCACTTTGATTTACTGCTCGCTTAACAGCATTAGTGCCACTCACTTCCACGGTAGACTCCCGTTTTGACGGCGTCCTCCGACCCCATCCCGCGGCGCTCTGCCTGGGGGGCTTTTCTCGTCTTCTACTGCTTGTTTTTCCACAGTAAATTGGGCGCCACTGAATTAATTCTGTTTGCCTGCATTGTGATCCTCCAATCCAGTGCACTCACCAGCGGGTGCTCTTCGTTGGGTTTATTATAAGTGACGCTGCACTCAAGGCTTAGGTTTTGCTGAATTTAATCTTCTGATAAACCATGAGTGTTATCAGAAGCTTAAATTCATCAAAGCCTAAGCCTTGAGTGCAGCGTCATTTGTAAATAAAAAAAAATATATATATATATAAGTGATCAATTGCGTATGGTTGCAGTCGAAACTCATCATGGAAGATGCATTGGCATGTATCAATATAATGGATTAAGAAAATAAAGACACTATCGCACCTTGAAGTAGTCCGTGCCTACTTCGTTGGAGAAGTACTTGCATATATATATGCTACCTACTGGTGCTCGCCAGTGGGTAGTTATAGTTAGGACCTAGTTGCCATACTAAAAGTATTTATTCTTTTCCCAATAACTTTGCAGCCAGTTGACGAATCTTTGCAAAATTTTAAAACCTAGTATCCTGCTCCGGTCAGCTCGTGTCTTGAAAGTTTTGGGGTGATTCCACTAGTGGGGGCTGAGGAAAAAAGAGGGGTCCCAAAATGTGTTTACCTATGTTAATTTCTATAGGAAACTTTAGACAAAGCTACAGCCCGAACTGCTGAAAGGAATTACACCAAATTTGGCAAAAAGATAGCCATTGCTTCAGAAAGAGTCTTTTTTTGTTAAATAGTGTAAATCCATTCAGTAGTTGAGATATTAAAGGAAAAAATAATATATCTGGGCGGAGCCTAACCCCCCGAGCACAAGCTTGGCTCTAATTGGCTGCCAACACTTCAAACCAGGAAGTGTTGGCAGCCATCTTGTGCTCGAACTGAGGGAGAAAGAAAAGTTGAGAGAAAGATTAAAAAAAACCAAGAAAAGGGGGTGGAGTAAAAATACCCTGACCCCCCAGGCCTGCTCAGACCCAAAAAAAACATGGGTGCGCAACTCCATTCGTTTTCAAAGCCCTCGGGTGGGCCAAGTCCTGGGGGCAATTTATTGATGTAGCGGAGACCTGCAGAGCCCCCACAGCCCCAGGGACCGCCAGCTCTCCGGGGCTATGTAAGGGATATGCAGGAGGGCATGCGGCCCTCTTGCAGCCCTGGGTACCGCTAACCGCCGGGGCTTGTTTTTGTTTGAGTACGCCTGCCACCCTGCCACAGCAAACTCTGCTTTGGATTTCGAAGCGAAAGCAGGTTTCCTGCTTCTACTTCCAAAATCCAAAGCAGGATTGATTTTCCATACGGGGAGCTGCATGTCAGCAGCTGCCCATGTGGAAAAGCAATGCCAGCTCCCTCAGGAGGCGGGGAGGCGGTGGGACCGTGGGGGAATTGGTGCTCCCCCCACGGTCCCCAATGGATTGGGCCAGCCCCAGGGGATGGGGTACCTGGGGCCAGAAGTGGTCCTGGAGGGGGGCTACTTGACCACCTTCCCCTTCACATCAAAAAACAAGAAATAAAAGGCAGGCCGGCCCCGGGGAATGGATTCCCCGGGGCCTTAAGTGGCCCAGGAAGGGGGCTACGTGGCCCCCTCCCCTAATTGTTTTTTTTATTGAAAACTGAAAGGCTGGCTTGGGGGATGGGGTCCTCAGGGCCATAAATGTCCTGAGGAGGGGGGGCCACGCGGCCCCCTCCAAATATAAAAATGTAATTATAAATACTAGCCATGCCCCGGGGAATGGGTCCCTGGGGCGAAAATGGCCACGGGAGGGAGGCCATGCGGCCCCCTTCTGTTTCTTTTAAATAAAATTAACAAAGTAGGGATTAGGCCCTGGGGGATGGGGTCCCAGGTGCAAAAAATAGGAAACAAAGGGGGGGGTGCACACAGGTCCCTTCTAAAAAAATTAATAAAATGAAAAATCCAGCATCTTGCCGGAGGCCCCGCCCCCTCCCAGCAACACTTTGCAAACGCGCCCTGGGGCACGTTTGAAGTTGGGGAATAAATCACCCTTCCATCCTAAGGGTCCCTGGGAGCTAACTAGCCCACCAGGTACCTCCAGTAAGCACCACAGGGCTGCATTGCAGTGAGGTGGTCCAAGGCCATGCTCCTTTTTACACCTCTCTGCAACCCAGCTCTGTGGCGCTTACTGGAGATACCTGGTTGGCAAGTTGGACCCCAGGGACCTTCAGAATTTAAGGGGACTCAATCCCCCAACTTAAATTGAGCCACTTGGCGTGTTTACACAGTGGTGAATGCAGGGGGCGGGCCTGATTTGACAAGTGTGCAAACAGGCTCTGTGGTGCATTTTAAGTTGGGGGGTTAAGCCCCCTTGTAGCCTGAGGCTCTATGGGGACACACTAGACCACCAGGTACCTTCAGTATGCAAACAGAGTTGAGTTGCAGAGAGGTGTATAAAGGGGCGTGGCCTCAGACCACATCTGTGCAACGCAGCTCTGTGGTGCTTACTGGAGGTACCTGGTGGGCTAGTTGGGACTCAGGGACCCTCAGAATTCATGGGGACTTAATTCCAAAACTTGAAATGTGATACAGGGAATGTTTGCACTCTTGTCACATCAGCCCCACCCCTCCCTTCACCACTGTGCAAACTAGCCCTCTGGCGCGTTGTAAGTCGGGGGATTAAGTCCCCTTGAATCCTGAGAGTCCCTTGGTTCCAACTTGGCCACCAGGTACCTTCAGTGAGCGCCACAGATCTGTGTTGCAGGGAGGTGTAAATAGGGGCGTGGCCTTGGACCACCTCTCTACAAAGCAACTCTATGACGCGTACTGGAGGTACATGGTGGGCTAGTTGGCCCCCAGGGACTCTCAAGATTCAAGGGGAACTAATCCCCCAACTTGAAACCCGCCAGAGGGGGCGCGTTTGCACAGTGGTGAAGGGAGGGGGTGCCTGATGTGACATGTGTGTACTTATCGAATCCCTCAGCCAAAACACAAGCACTTATAAATTCACCAAGCACTCTCTTTGCAGTACTCTAATCATCCAATCAGTACCCATGTACTCATTGCAATGACCCAGGCACTAACACATGCACTGCTACAATCCCTTGAGCACTACTGACGCTGTCTAGCCATCTCATAATCACTACCCATCACTCCTCCAATCACCCAGCCAGTTCAATGTCCTTATCTAATCACTGCGCCAAAACACAAACACTTATACATTTACCATGCACTCTCATTGCAGAACTATAATCATTCGGTCAGTACCCATGTACTCATGCAATGACCCAGGCACTAACACATGCACTGCTACAATCCCCTGGGCACTACTGATGCAGTCCAGCCATCTCCTTGATACTACCCTTGCACTCCTCCAATCACCCAGCCAGCATCATGTACGTATCCAATCACTCTGCCAAAACCCAAGCACTTATAAATTCACCATGCACTCTCCTTGCAGTACTCTAATCATCCAGTCACTACCCATGTACTTATGCAATGAACCAGGCACCTACACATGCACTGCTACTATCCCCCGAGCAATACTGATGCAGTCCAGTCATCTTATTTTCACTAACCATCCACTCCTACAATCACCCAACCAGCACCATTGTACTTATCCAATCACTGCGCCAAAACACAAGCACTTATTAATTCACCATGCACTCTCCTTGCAGTACTTTAATCATCCAGTCACTACCCATGTACTTATGCAGTAACCCAGGCACTAACACATGCACTGCTACAATCCCCTGAGCACTACTGATGCAGTCCAGCCATCTCCTTGTCACTACCCATGCACTCCTCCAATCACCCAGCCAGTTCTGTGTACTTATCCAATCTGTCCGCCAATACCCAAGTACTTATAAATTCACCATACACTCTCCTTGCAGTACTCTAATCACCAAGTCACTATCCATGTACTAATGTAATGACCCAGGTACTAACACATGCACTGCTGCAATCCCCTGAGCACTACTGATGCAGTCCAGCCATCTCCTTGTCACTACTCATGCACTCCTCCAATCACCCAGCCAGTCCATGTCCTTATCTAATCACTGCGCCAAAACACAAGCACTTATAAATTCATCATGCACTCTCCTTGCAATACTTGAAACATCCAGTCACTACCCATGTACTCATGCAATGACCCAGGCACTAACACATGCACTGCTACAAACCCCTGAGCACTACTGATGCAGTCCAGCCATCTTCTTGTCACTACCTATGCACTCCTCCAATTAACCAGCCAGGTCCACGTCCTTATCTAATCAATGTGCCAAATTACAAGCACTCATAAACTCACCATGCACTCTTGGAGCAGTCCTCTAATCAACCAGTCACTACCAATGTACTAATGCAATGACCCAGGCACTAACACATGTACTGCCACAATCCCCTGAGCACTACCGATGCAGTCCAACCATCTACTTGTCACTACCCATGCACCCTTCCAAGCATCCAGTCAGTTCCCTGTCCTTATCTAATCAGTGCGCCAAAACACATGCACTTATAAATTCACAAAGCACACTCCTTGCAGTACTCTAATCATCCAGTCAGTACCTATGTACTCATGCAATGAGCCAGGCACTAACAAATGCACTGCTAAAATCTCCTGAGCACTACTGATGCAGTCCAGCCATCTCCTTGTCACTACCCATGCACTCTTCATTCACCCATCCAGCACCATTTACTTATCCAATCACTTCTCCGAAACCCAACCATTTATAAATTGACCTTGCACTCTCCTTGCAGTACCCTACTCATCCACTCAGTACCCATGTAGTTATGCAATGGCCCAGGCACTAACATATGCACTTCTAGAATCCCCTGAGCACTACTGATGCAGTCCAGCCGACTCGTCACTACCCATGCACTCCACTAATAACCCAGCCAGTTCCCTGTACTAATTCAATCACTCTGCGAAACCCCAAGCACTTATACATTTACCATTCACTCTCCTTGCAGTACTCTAATCATCCAGTCACTACCCATGTACTCATGCAATGACCAAGGTACTAACACATGCACTGCTACAATCCACTGAGCACTACTGATGCAGTCCAGCCATCTCCTTGCCACTACCTATGCACTCCTCCAATCACCCAGCCAGCACCATGTACTTATCCAATCACTCTGCCAAAATACAAGCACTTCACCATGCACTCTCCTTCCAGTACTCTAATCAACCAGTCAGTACCATTGTACTTATGCAATGGCCGAGGCACTAACACATGAACTGCTACAATCCCCTAAGCACTACTGAAGCAGTCCAACTATCGCTTTGTCACTACTTATGCACTCCTCCAATCACCCAGCCAGTTCCATGTCTTGATCTAATCACTGCAAAAAAACATAAACACTTATAAATTCACCATGCCCTCTCCTTGCAGTACTCTAATCATCCAGTCCTACCAATGTACTCATGCAATGACTCAGGCACTAACCGATGCACTGCTACAATCCCCAGAGCACTTCTAATGCAGTCCAGCCATCTTCTTGTCACTACCTATGCACTCCTCCAATCACCCAGCCAGATCCATGTCCTTAGCAAATCACTGATCCATACAAACACTTATAAATTCAAAATACACTCTCCTTGCTGTACTCTAATCATCCAGTCACTTCTCATGTACTCATGCAATGACCAAGGCACTAACAAATGTACTGCTACAATCCCCTGGGCACTACCAATGCAGTCCAACCATCTCGTTGTCACTACCCATGCACCCCTGCAAGCATCCAGCCAGTTCCCTGTCCTTATCTAATCAGTGCGCCAAAACATACGCACTTATAAATTCATAATGCACACTCCTTGCAGTACTCTAATCATCCAGTCAGTACACGTGTACTCATGCAATGACCCAGGCAATAACACATGCACTGCTACAATCTCCTGAGCACTACTGATATCGTCCAGCCATCTCCTTGTCACTACCCATGCACTCTTCGATCACCCCTCCAGCACCATGTACTTATCCAATCACTCCTCCGAAACCCAAGCATTTATAAATTCACCATGCACTCTCCTTGCAGTACTCTAATCATCCAGTCAGTACCCATGTACTTATGCAATGGCCCAGGCATTAACACATGCACTGCTACAATCCCCTGAGCATTACCAAAGCAGTGAAGCCGTCTCGTCACTACCCATGCACTCCTCTAATTACCCAGCCAGAACCATGTCCTTATCTAATCACTGCACCAAAATACAAGCACTTATAAATTCTCCATGCACTCTCTTGCAGTACTCTAATCATCTAGTCAGTACCCATATACTTATGCAATGGCCCAGGCACTAACACATGCACTGTTACAATCTCCTGAGCACTACCCATGCAGTCCGGCCATCTCCCTGTCACTTCGTATGCACTCCTCCAATCACCCAGTCACCACCATGTACTTAGCCAATCACTCCGCCAAAACACAAGCACTTATAAATTCACCATGCACTCTCCTTGCAGTACTCTAATCATCCAGTCACTACACATGTACTCATGCAATGACCCAGGCACTAACACGTGCGCTGCTACAATCCCCTGAGCACTACTGATGCAGTCCAGTCATCTCCTTGTCACTACCTATGCACTACTCCAATCAGCCAGCCAGCAGCACCATGTACTTATCCAACCACTCTGCCAAAATACAAGCACTTATAATGTTGTAAACGTATCTAGGACCCTATTTAAATATTCCCGATTCATGCCCTTATGTGGTTATAACAAAACATATCCTTATAAAGGCATAAGAATCATATCCATATTTAGTCATAGCCAATGCAGTCAAAATACGGCAAGGCTACTCTCACCCCAAGCTAAAGCCCTCCAACCTGCGAGACTGCCTCTCCACCGTCCATCAATGGATGGGCGACTCTGACCTAAAGCTTAACGGGTCAAAAACAGAGATCCTGCTCCTCGGTCACAAAACTTCGAGTCTCCCCCCTAACATCTGGCCCGCCTGTATGGGTGACCCCCCCTCCCCTAAGACAGAGGTTAAGAGTCTGGGAGTGTGGCTAGAGACAGATCTCACTTTCAGGACACAGGCTAGGAAAACAGCCGGCATCTGCTATGGGCTCCTTAGATCATGCAGAAAGGTGCTCCCCCTTCTACCATTCCAGTCCCGCCTCCTGCTAATTCAAGGCTTAGTGCTAGCAAGGCTGGATTATAGCAACGCTATTTACCTCGGGGCGCCGGAAGCCACCTTGCAAATACTACAAAAAACCCAAAATGCCGCAGCCCGCCTGCTCACAAACACCCCAGCAAGAACATCGGCCAAACCTGCCCTGAGAAAACTTCACTGGCTCCCCGTGAGGGAAAGAGTCGCCTTTAAGGCCCTCTGCCTGGCACATAAGGCCCTGCACAATGCGGGTCCCCCCATTCTGAGCACTTGGATCACTCCATACAGACCGCCGAGAGCGCTCCGGTCTGAACAGGGAAACCTTATCGTTGTCCCTAGGGTGAAGAAAACCCGCATTGGCGGCCGCAGATTTTCGGTAAATACGGCCAGTAAATGGAACGCTCTCCCCTCGAACCTCAGAGCTGAACCAAACCTCCTACGATTTAGGAAGTCCCTCAAAACCCTCCTTTTTCCCTGATTTTTCTTCGAAGCTTCCCTGTGCCCCCCCCTCTAGGAGTCTGAGGTTTCAGCGCTGGGATACTCGAGGGTGACTACGCGCTCTATAAAAACCTAAAATAAAAATAAATAAAAATAGACTCCTAGAAAGTACATCACGTTCTTTAAATAAACCACGCCTCCAGCAGCCCGGGAATCCCCCCTGCTTTTGTTTTGATTTGAACAAGAACTCCTGGAGTTCAGAAAGAACTGTAAGTTCTTAGTGACGTCTAATGTCCAACCTTTACGTCAAACTCGGCACCTTTCAGGTATAAATATACCAGCATCTGCCTTAAGCAAACACACGGTGGTTTGGAGCAGATCGGCTATCTACTTCCCCGAAGCCCAGCTGTAGCGAGTGCCGAAGGAAGCCGACCCTCCCCTTGACGCACTGAGAGAGACGTTGTCTTTTCTCCTGCCAAGAAATTCCAGCTCCAGTGTTTCCAGTGATCCTTGCGGGTTGCTGGGAGATCGTGTCCTGAGAGAGAGATACAAGACCTCCTTCATTCTATAACCAAGGTACGGAGCTGATTAGATCCTTAGAGAATTCTTGATTCAGATTCTTGGCAAAAACTAACTTAACTTAAACTGCAGCTCACTTACTCTTTCCCACGTACTAGGCTTCGTTTAGGTAGACCGGGGTAGGCGCATCTCAGAAGCACCAGTTGAGTACGTTTAGTCAATGATTTTATGTATGTATATATTTTATCCGTTTTAAGTATCTTATGGCTTAGAAACCATATAAATGCTTTTACAGTATTATTTCATAATACTCCTTTTACTGTACGCACTTTACTTCATGATAAGTATTGCAATTGTGGCAATTCACTTCTCTTGCATGAGAAAGAGGACTGCTCAATAAATAACACCTTTTATTGAAAACGCCCGTCTCTCTATTTCTCTGCACTCCTAGTGAAACTAAGCATGCACGATTGACTGAGTGAAATAGCTGTCTATTGTTTTCACACGACTCTGAAGATATACTCCTTGTTCTGGAGGGAGCAAAGTTGGCATGTTTATGCGGTTGTCAGAAACTAATCCCTTCTTGTCTAATCAGGAAAGTTAACTCCTTCCTGTTCATTCGATAAAGTTTCTAGTGACCTCTGAGCTAGCTGGCATTCATAATTAAGTCTAACATATTCAGTAGAGACCTAGTCGACCTCAGTCCTACGTCTAAACTATCGTTTATGTTATTCCAATGCGCAGAGCCCATTGGGAATATAGGAACTACACTACATGGCGCCCAACGTTTGGTAAGGCGATAATCTAACGCTAGATACTAGAGTAACTCAGTCGTGCTTTTCACACAGACCCCTTTTTCCCGTAAAAACTCCAATAGACGTCTGGAGTGGGTAAAAGGTTAATATCCGCCGAAACTTAGTAGGAAGAGATTCCTATGTATTCGTTTTTGGTTTAGTCAACGTTGAAGGATACAGTGTTCCAAAATAGTGAGCACCTAATCTTTGTTTCCTTGAAACTTGCTCTGCAACAAAAAACTTTCTGTCAGTAAAATGGGAGAAAGTGAAGACGAAAGGGAGAGAGCTAGAATAGCAGCTCAACTTATAGCGGATGACACAAGTCTCCGAGATGAAGACCCGAATGCTATAATCATTCCTGTAAATGTAAGAAGAACTATAACTCCTAAAATTATAGAAAATGGACTATCATCGAGAGGTGGTACAGTCATATTTGTGGTAGAGGCCCATGAATATCGGCAGACAGAGGTATTCTATTCGTGGATACATTTTCCAGCAGCACATACTGTGACACAAGATTTCCACTATTACAAAATAGAGGAATCTTCAACGGAATACGCTCCTTTCGAGGACGTTGAAATTCCACTAACATACCAAGAGCAGCTGCTCTGGTTTAAAGGCGCCCTAAAACATCAAAATCACATTACCAGACTCGGTCCACTAGGTAGACCAGGAGCCACATGGCCGGTTCTAGCCAGCTACACACCACATCCCGACATTGAAAAAATGTCAAGCGGAGAACTTTTAGTTCAGATACAACAATTAACAAAATCATATAGAGAATTAGTTCAATTGGCAATTGACGGTACAACGATCCGCCAGAAATTGAAAGAAACAGATATAGCAGAACAACCTTTTGAACTTGCCAGAATCATAGAAAAATCCTATGAAGAACTAGGTAGAGATTGTTTGGGTGGGAAACCACTAAAACCACAACTAACTGAAAATCCTGAAAAACTTGTATTAAAAATAATCTGAATACTCCAAAAAAGAGGTGGGTTCATCTTATTTTTGAATGTTCACTATTTGCAGGGTCAAGAACAGCTGAGAAAGGTTGAGGAACATGGCGGCGGCAGGCTAGCGGCTGCTGCGAGGCTCTGTTCCTGAACGCCCTAAGATGAGCTTCGAGTCGGTCTTTACGTCCTACAAATATGGATTATGGCAGCAGATTAACCGGTGAGATGGAAGCTATCGTCGGTTAATGTTTTGAGCGTTTTTTTTGTTGAGGATTTCCCCGCTTTTCTCCCCTTTTCGAGTTGGAGTCTGTAGGAGCACGGAAGCACGGAATGCAGAGGCTCTAGGACCTACGCGGAGCACTGGGCGGGACGTGAGATGAGAGAACGCGAGCGGAGGTATGCCGAGGAGCGGAACACCGGGCAGCTACACCGGATTTCGAGCGAGGAGAACAGCGAGTATATGAAGTTGGGGAGAAGAGACTACGCTAGTAATACCTTTCAAGCAGTGAAAGTTACAGAAGCCTCTAGGTTGCGGGTAAGCTGTTATAATATATGGCTGCGCTCGAGAGTAGCCTTTTGGTATCGACCGAACGCTTTTTCGTGTCAAGTTCATCCTGCAGTAACTTTTACTAGCTGGGATCTGGCAGGTTGTATGGAGGCAGATAAAGCTTCTCCTGAGCCACAGAACGCTATCTTCACATTAGAAAACACGAGCAGAGCTGAAGCATCAGTTCGGAGTCCCGCATTTGGCTGTTCCCCAGCTCTAAAAGGGGTTCCTGCTACTAGTGAAAAAAGGGGTGTAGTTAAAAAACGCTACCAGTTACGCTCCAAGCAGGAGCTTAAAAAGAAAGGAGTTCTTAACCCTATTGACTTAGCTGAAGGAGTGAGCAGTGGGCCGACCCCTATTTCACCTCTTAAGCAAAACAGGAAGGGGGGTGCAAAAAGAGGAAAATCTAAAGGACCTAAACAATCACTAATACCCAGAGGGACTCCCTCTCTAATAAGCTATTTTAAAATCATGGAGCAAGCGGTGTCCTCTAAAACAAATAATATAGAGAATAACATTGAGAACAATACAGAAGATGGAGGAGTGGATAAAGAGTTATATGGGACAGAGAAATCCACAAGAGATATGACCGATAAGTCTCACGTAATAACAGACTCTCCTCTTTTAGCTACTTTCCCTTTGAGCAATAAGTATGCGGCTTTGGAGACAGCTAATCTTCAAGAAATATCGGGGGCAACTGCAATGTATCTGCCTAACCAATGTCTCGAACAAGGGGGACTTATTCTATCGAATGATGAACAAGCTAATCAGATATTGGAACCCCTTTCTAAAGGCCCTTTACTATTACCTCTACCCAATCTGGAAAACAATGGCTCTTCCACACAATTGAGTGAGGAAGCTGGAATGAGTGGAAGGAGTGGACTAATAGAGGATAGACTGGGCTCTCTCCTACATACTCTCAGAGAAAACTTACTGGGCAGATTCGAGATTTCTGAAAAAAATCAGAGGGGCCTACACGACAGATTCGACCTTTTGGAGGCCAAAATTGAAGGTATTAGTGCTAGGACTAGCGTCCTAGAAGGGAAAGTGACATCTCTCACAGAGTCTTCTAAAGGGAATTCTAAAGATATAGATGCCCTAAAAACTCAGAACCGTACCTTAACTATGGACCTAGAAAGGTTGGAAACTCAGAGCCGACGTAACAACCTGAGGATCCTTAAAATTCCGGAAGGAGTTGAAGTAGAGGATATAAAAGGTTTTGTATGTAGACTGTTTCGTGAGGACATTCTAAAGGATCGTCCAGACATTAACTTGGAAGCGGAGATTCAGCGGGTTCACAGAGACCCGTTCAGGCTGCACCCTGAACGGAAGGCACCCAGGAAGATCCTTGTATATTTTCAAACTTATAGTGTTAAAGAACTCATTTTCACTAGATGCTTATCTCGCACCTCTTTACATTTTCAAGCCAACCCCTACCAAGTTAGGTCAGACATAGGTAGTAAAACAGCTCAAAGACAATGGGAGCTTGGCTCCAGAATGCCAGAATTGCGCTCAATGGGGGCACAAGTTCAAATGAAATTTCCAGCCCTCCTCAAAATAATGTGGAACAATAAAATGTACACTTGCCACTTCCCGGAGGAAGCTGATGCAGTGTTAACTAGGATGAAGGAGAGGAAGGAGCAGACTGAGTAGCTGCATTATGATGTAACTTTTTTCTAGTTTAATTAAGTTAAGAATGGTGTGGGGGCAATATTGGTTAAAAAAAAATAAAAAAGTTAAAACGAGGTGGTGTGCTTATGTGAAAAAAAAGGTAAGCCGAGGGAAAAAAAAAAAGAAATTATATATATATATATATATATATATATATATTCACTGAAAAAACCATAGGTTATAGACCATATATAGTTAGGAATTAGCATTTACAAAACCTTGAAAATTCACTGAAAAAACCATAGGTTATAGACCATATATAGTTAGGAATTAGCATTTAAAAAACCTTATTTTACTCACACAAAACCATTGAAATTCCATATATAGTTAGTTGCACTAACTATATATCGCGCACCCGCAATCCACTGCTGATCATGTCACATATTACATCATTCATGACATGGTCAGTGACATCACTGATGACATCACTGATGACATCTCAAATGACATCACTGATGAGATCACTGATGACGTCATCCAGTGACTGTGTGTTTCTGTAAAGTTTAAATATGTTTTACATATTGAAGAATGAGTAGATGTATAAGTGTCTGGACGAAGGATTTAGTAGGTGCATGACTGAATGTATGAGTGAGTGATTAAATGTGTCTCACTGAGTGCATGGGTTAGTGACTAAACTGTCTTAATTTGTGCATCATTATGTCTGTTGTTCTGTAAACTGCTGCATGTGTTGATCAGTAGCTATATGATTAACTATATGGGTTATTGATTGATTGTCCAAGTATTTGTATGGGAGACTGAGTGTGTGTGTGGCTGGCTGGGAGGTGTGTGACTCTGTGCAGATCAATGTGTACTTGTATCAATGATTGTGTTAGTATATGTTTGAAAATGTAAGGTGCTCTATGTTTAACTGTATAGACAAGAAAATGGAAGTGTGATTGATTCTTTACAGGACTGACTAGGTGTGTGAGTAACTCCATGGATGAGTGGCAGAGTGTGAGTGTCTGTATAGGTGTATGAGTGCACATGATAGTGTTGTAAAGATGAGTGATTGTATGTATGAATGATTGTATGGGTGAATGAGTGAATGTGTGTGTAGACGTAGGAATCAGTGAGTACGTATGTAGTAACTAGTATTGGTGTGTCAATGGTTTCAAAAATTATACTCTGTATTTAACACTGGGTGAAACAGAGGTTATATTAAAATGTGAGGAGATGCATTGTATTGTCACATGAATGATATCATCAGTGATGTGGTCATTGATGTCAAATGAGATGTCATCAGTGATGTCATCAGTGATGTCATTTGAGATGTCATCAGTGATGTCATCAGTGATGTCACTGACCATGTCATGAATGATGTAATATGTGACATGATCAGCAGTGGATTGCGGGTGCGCGATATATAGTTAGTGCAACTAACTATATATGGAATTTCAATGGTTTTGTGTGAGTAAAATAAGGTTTTTTAAATGCTAATTCCTAACTTTATATGGTCTATAACCTATGGTTTTTTCAGTGAATTTTCAAGGTTTTGTAAATGCTAATTCCTAACTATATATGGTCTATAACCTATGGTTTTTTCAGTGAATTTCAATGGTTTTTTAATAGCAAATATCATAAGCTGTCGAATGTCAAGTACGTGGTAAGTGAAAACATTTTCGTGTTTATGCACACTGATCTGCTTTGAATGGTGCCCCCCCCCCTCATTTCTATTAGGAGTACTCTCTCTTTGCAGATAGTGAAAGGTAGTTAACGCAGGCCTTTGCCCCCGTTGTAATCCGTCGTGCCTGCTTCTCTCTCCATTTGATTGATTGTTATCCAAGTATTTACTGTTTTAGAATTAGTTCTCTTTGGTTCATTCTCTATTTACAAACAAACACAGAGTCGCAATACTCTGTTTAGTCTTTGCAGATAACGAAAAATCGTGTAAAAAAAAAGAAAAGGAATCGAGCAAAATCAGTAGGCCACTAATGGGATCTCTTTTTGACCTCGCTAAAATAGAAACATTAGGAACAACCCCTCATGACAAATACAAAACTAGTGAGATGAACTGAACTCCACACAATGATGGCTGCAAAACAGCTCGGCTCCGCCACCCACCCCGCCCAAAATAACGATAAAGAGCGGTTGCCATGATTGGTTGCGGAATGGCCACAACGGAGCTACGAAATGGTGCTGCTCTCATGCTAACCCCAGCTTCGGTCTGAAACATCCAGAAACACTGTAGACTACCAATTCGATCAGTTCCGGTAGCGCCCCAATGTAACCCGGTAGAGAAGAACTAGCCCTCCCCTCTTTGACTGATGGTTCTTGTTGCCTGTCCCTTCTGTTGTCATTTAACAGAACTATTTAGCCTGCTGAAAGGGGTTGTGTTTCGACCGCTGGTTGGTGGAGACATTTTGACTATATTCTGGACCTGCGTTGTCGCGTAATGCGTCATATGACGCGCCGCGTTAGCGCATCCGGAAGTCATCTGGGGCGCGCAGCGCGTAACGTAAGCATAACAAGTCATGTGACTTGTTAATAAAACTTTTCATTGGTTCATTTTACTTTTCTTATTCTAATGATGAAAGCCTTGGTCATATCACCTAAAAATTACGCTTTTAATTACTTCCGAACATTATTTTCTCTTAAATATATGTTATAATGTTCCAGGCTAATGTACTTTCCCGGAAATTTTACAACTGTCCTGCAAGTAAAATATATTCTTTTTTCGAGAAAAAGAGCTTTTCTTCGTCCCATGACGGAGCCGTTGAGCAAAAGAGGGTCGACCTGCTGTCTTAGTCGCCGATACGCCTGAATATGAGATTCTTATCGATCACTTTATGTTGCAGGAATAGAAAACACAACAGCCCTTGACCATTTATCTTTACTGCGTTCCTTCGTATTATACCTTTTACCCTTCATGTAATTGGTCTGCTTTATTTCACTTGCCTTTTAATGATTCTAAAACAGTGACTATTATTAAAAACTTTACCAATGTATACACTACTACCATGTTTTCTTTTAAAAACCTTTATTGTGAAAATTTCATTATACAAATACGAGCCTATAACCACGTGGGCCTGCCACGGAGCAAACTGTAATCGTATATGATGAATAGACATTTACACTGTAGAGGAACGTAACGGGCGGGCCATTAGGTTGCAAAAACTAAGGTGTCTAACAGTTACGGAATCGGTGGACGTACATTTTATAATTAAAATACGACAGGGCCAGTTACAATAAAATTATCTAGATATACATTTGCGGGCAAGTACCATGGGTGACGTTAATTCGAATTTTCAACAGTACAGTAATCAATAACACATCAGAACTTAATATCAATAGGGATGTCGAAATATTCAATCAATTCTCGTCCCCGCCCGCCATGTGCTTCAAAACTGCATACGTATCTCGTGATTTCAAGGTTCTGCAACCAGTACACAACAAGGAGTTACGAGTCCCATTTATTCCGGCGCCATTTTGGGCGAGGACGGGCAGGTCCAGGATATAGTCAAAATGTCTCTACCAACCATCGACTATGATGATGTTCATATGCTGTATTTATTAGAGTAACACTCATCTGCCCACATGAAATTAATTTACCACAATCTAAACATGTCATTTTAATCTTTCCAAAGTTCTTCTAAATATTTGGGACCGTTTCCCTTGCCTCTGAAGCTCTCAGTGCCACTTCTTTGATGAATGTACTAGCAGGTCAGGGGTTCTCCTCCAAATCTCTCTTTTATGCAGCACTATAATTAATTGGTGCCACCTCTCCATATGACGATGCATGGTATAGTTACCACAACTATATTTTTTTTCGGTTCCTCTGGAGAGTTCATCGTGGCAGATGAAGCGTGTAACATACCGGGCATTTACCTTTTTTTGCATGTACAGGAAAGGAAAAAAAAATCGAGCGTCCGAGTTCTAAGGTGTCCCAGGGCCATTTTAGTGGACCAGGCCCAAATCCAAAGAACAGGCCGCCATTTTGAGAGTCCTCTTGCAGCCGCCTGTCGCTGTAGCATCAAGAGCAGCCGAAACTCAGCTGAATGGCAACTGAAACGGTAAATGGGCGCCCCACTACATTTCAGCATTGTAGGATGACCACACCAGTACAGCAACTTGCTAGACATCACCTCGGTGCCATCCGGATCTCGGCGCCCCACTGCAGATGAAGTGCCTCTCAAATATGAAACCACCACGGTGACATCCGGATCTTGGCGCGTTGTGCTGCCTTCGGCCTATTCGCACATCGGTCCGCTACTGACGCCATCTCACAGGCTAATGGGGTGACCCACGCCGAGTTTCAGCATTGTAGGATGACCACACCAACTTGCTAGACATCACCTCGGTGCCATCCGAATCTTGGCATCTCAACGCCTAGTGGTATCTTCCATACAGAAAATATTGTTACGCTGCCTTTGGCCCCATTCGCACATCAGTCCGCAACTTAGACATCACCTCGATGCCATCCGGATCTTGGCATCTCAGCGCCTTGTGGTGTCAGTCAGAAAATATTGTTGCGCTGCCTTTGGCCCCATTCGCACATCAGTCCGCTACTGACACCATCTCACAGGCCAATAGGGCGCCCCACGCCGACTTTTACCATTGTACGATGGCCACACCAGTGGCACAACTTGCTAGACATCACCTCGGTGCCATCCGAATCTTGGCATCTCAACGCCTAGTGGTATCTTCCATACAGAAAATCTTGTTACGCTACCTTTGGCCCCATTCGCACATCGGTCCGCAACTTAGACATCACCTCGGTGCCATCCGGATCTTGGCATCTCAGCGCCTTGTGGTGTATTCTCTTCAGAAAATATTGTTGAGCTGCCTTTGGCCCCATTCGCACATCGGTCCGCAACTTACACATCACCTCGGTGCCATCCGGATCTTGGCATCTCAGCGCCTTGTGGTGTCTTCTACTCCGAAAATATAGTAGAAAATATTGTTGCGCTGCCTTTGGCCCCATTCACACATCAGTCCGCTACTGACACCATCTCACAGGCCAACAGGGCGCCCCACGCCGACTTTTACCATTGTACGATGGCCACACCAGTGCCACAACTTGCTAGACACCACCTCGGTGCCATCCGGATCTTGGCATCTCAGCGCCTTGTGGTGTCTTCAAATCAGAAAATATTGTTGCGCTGCCTTTGGCCCCATTCGCACATCGGTCCGCTACTGACACCATCTCACAGGCCAATGGGGCGCCCCACGCCGACTTTCAGCATTGTAGGATGGCCACACCAGTGCGGCAACTTACTAGACACCACCTCGGTGCCATCCGGATCTTGGCGCGTTGTGCTGCCTTCGGCCTATTCGCACATCGGTCCGCTACTGACGCAAACTCACAGGCCAACGGGGCGCCCCACGCCGACTTTCAGCATTGTAGGATGGCCACACCAGTGCGGCAACTTACTAGACACCACCTCGGTGCCATCCGGATCTTGGCGCGTTGTGCTGCCTTCGGCCTATTCGCACATCGGTCCGCTACTGACGCAAACTCACAGGCCAACGGGGCGTCCCACGCCGACTTTCAGCATTGTTGGATGGCCACACCAGTGCGGCAACTTACTAGACACCACCTCGGTGCCATCCGGATCTTGGCGCGTTGTGCTGCCTTCAGCCTATTCGCACATCGGTCCGCTACTGACGCAAACTCACAGGCCAACAGGGCGCCCCACGCCGACTTTCAGCATTGTTGGATAGCCACACCAGTGCGGCAACTTACTAGACACCACCTCGGTGCCATCCGGATCTTGGCGCGTTGTGCTGCCTTCGGCCTATTCGCACATCGGTCCGCTACTGACGCAAACTCACAGGCCAACGGGGCGCCCCACGCCGACTTTCAGCATTGTAGGATGGCCACACCAGTGCTGCAACTTGCTGGACACCACCTCGGTGCCATCCGGATCTTGGCGCGTTGTGTTGCCTTCGGCCTATTCGCACATCGGTCCGCTACTGACGCCGCCTCACGTGCCAACGTATTTTCTCCGCATTTTACACCCTATGCGGCATAACAGGTCATGTGACTTGTTTATAAAACTTTTCATTGGTTCATTTTACTTTTGGTTTCCTAATGATGGAAGGCTTGATCATGTGACCTAAAAACAACACTTTTCATAGGATGAAAACTTTTTTTTTTTCCCAAACGATGAAAGCCCCACCTTGTTTCTGGATGTTTCAGACTGAAGCTGGCGTCAGCATGAAAGCACCACCATCTCGTAGCTCAGTCGTGGTCATTCCGCGAGCAATCATGGCAGCCGCTCCCCACCAGAAGCCTGCAGGAGTCGGAGCCCCCAAAACTTTTGATGAATTCTCAAGGCGGAGGGGACGCTTTCGAGAATGGGGTCCAAGACCTAGCAGACAAGCGTCCGATTTCCAAGGTGTCCCAGGGCCATTTCAGTGGACCAGGCCCAAAAAGGAAACAGCCTGCCGCCATTTTGAGAGTCCTGTGACAGCCGCCTATCGCTGCACCGCAAGAGTGGGCGCAACTCAGCTGAATTGCGGCTTTTGACACAGTGGACCAAAAACGGACGGAATGGCAACTGAAACGGTAAAGGGGCGCCCCACTACAACAGATGACACTCCACCTGGAGAGGCCCGTTCACGCCGCCTCCGCCGGGGCGCTCCACGCCGTTATTCGGAGCAGCATTGTAGGATACCAAAACCAGTGCGGCAACTTACTGGACATCACCTTGGTGCCATCGTTCTGCTGCCTTGGAACTATTCGCGCAACAGTTTGCTACTGATGACCCACCCCCCGCGACGCCCCATGCCGTTATTTGCTGGGTGGCAACTTACTAGACATCACTTTCGTGTCATCTAGATTTCGGCGCGTTCTGCTGCCTTGGAACTATTCGCACAACAGTTTGCTACTGATGACCCACCCCCCGCGACGCCCCACGCCGGAAATCTGGACGTTGTGCTGCGTTGGGATTATTCGCACAGCCGACCGCTACTTCGTTGTTTTTCCCTAAAAATGTTTATATGTTATTACTATTTTTGTTTTCTTGTATATATTTATAAATTATTAAAGTTTTATAATCTTACTACTTTGTCGGAGTGCTATATATTTTTAATGTGACACATAATTGTAAAAACTTTGATGTACAAACAGTCATCCCTGGAATCTTCCGCTTCAGGCTCGGTCCCCTCCCCAATCACAATACAGGATGGTTTTCAGATAATAGCAACGCTTCTGCTGTGACGGATCTCATCGAGTGTGGGCCTTGATCTACTATAACTCCTTTGAAGAGGGGTGATTCTTTACAGCTGTGGCCATAAACTACATCTGCAGGGCTAGCTGATACCCTAGGACCAGCCTGGACAATCGGACACAGAGGAAAAGGAGTGTCAGAGGGTGCGGTAGTGAATAGGGCGAAAGGGAGGTGTCGGGCGGGCACAGGGTGTGATTCTCAGGGAACAGCAGCGCAGATGGGGGAGGTTTATTACCCATGCATAAGACAGAGAGCGGGGGTGACCACTGCCTGGGGGAGATGCTTGCGAGGGTGGGGAGCCATGCTAAGGATCGACAGCGTGCACAGAGTGGGTCTGGTCAAGGCATCTAAAATGGCTGCCGTGCACGACAAAAGTGTGGCATTTGAAAAAAGACAAGATGGCGCAGACAATGTTTTTCAACACTTCCTGATTTCCTTCGAATCGAACGTTAACAGACGTTGGGGCATATTACCAAAGTTAAGCGATATTTATCCCTAACGATGCTTAGCAACGATTTTTTTACCGTCAGAAATTATCGCAGATAAACCTTGCTATTATCAAGGTTTATCGGAAATACGATAAAAAACGGCCGCAATGCATTAATATCGCTGAAAACTCAGCGATATTCATGCATTACCGAGCTAATGCTCTTAGCCATGTTATCCACCTCCCATTGGATAACATGGCTAAGAACTGCTCAGGGCAGGTGGTAGCTTTTGGAGATATTCGCCCTTATCTCGAATATTTCCAAAAGTTGATAATAGGAGATAGCGATGTTAGCGACTGTTTCCAGTCGCTAACATCTTGGCATGCCCACTTTGCATGTCATTAGTGATAAATATCACTCACATGCAAAGTGGGGCCCAAGATGGTCGCTATCTTCTACTAGCCGTCGCTAACTGGTGTTAGCAACAGCTAGGTAATACACATATAATTTTATCTCCGCGAAGCGGAGCGCTGTTACAGATATATATCTTGTTTCTGAACGTTAATTTCTCAAAATGCACTGAAGCACATATATTGAGACCTAGCAAAGGCACATCGGGCTACCAGTCCCTACAATTTTGCCAAGTTTCGTGCAAATCCATTCAGCTGTTCGATCCTACCGAGAGACAAGATGGCGGCCGCTACGGACTGTTTGGAATGTTTACAGACACCGGAGAGCCAATCAGCTTCGCTTCGCAAAGCTCCGTAACGCGAAAAGTACGCGAAGCGGTGCGCTGTTACAGATATATACCTTTTTTTGAACGTTAATTTCTCAAAATCCACTGGAGCACATATATTGAGATCTAGCAAAGGCACATCGGGCTACCAGTCCCTACAATTTTGCCAAGTTTCGTGCAAATCCATTCAGCTGTTCGATTATTATTATTTTTATTTTTTTTTGCCCCGCGGGGCCCTTTTAAAACCTCCACATCAAACCTAGGGGGTGAGCGACAATGTACTATGCCCCCTTATGGTCATTTGCCCCTTCGCTTTGGCCTCCTCTTGTCTCTCGATCCTACCGAGAGACAAGATGGCGGCCGCTACGGACTGTTTGGAATGTTGACAGACGCCGGAGAACCAATCAGCTTCGCTTCACAAAGCTCCGTTGCGCGAAAAGTACGCGTAGCGGAGCGCTGCCCAGTCCGCTGTTACAGATATATATCTTTTTTTGAACATTAATTTCTCAAAATCCACTGAAGCACATATATTGAGACCTACAAAAGGCACATCGGGCTACCAGTCCCTACAATTTTGCCAAGTTTCGTGCAAATCCATTCAGCCGTTCGGGCTAAAAGTGAGGCCAACCGCCCTATGGAAATTAACATGGGAAAAACGCGTTTGGGACCCCCCTTTTTTCTCGGCCCCCCCTTGACGAACCCCCCCAAAATTTTCAGGGGCTGCTCAAAAACAATATGTGCCATTTTCCTGAAAATTTCAGCCAATTCCGTCCACAAACGCCAAAGTTATTAGACATAGAATTTTCAAAAAACCCATAGAGAAAAAATCCTAACTATATATACCTACTGGCGACCGCCAGTAGGTAATATATATATATATATATATATATATATATATAAAATTATGTACATAATGGGAATTAGAGACAGACACTTTCTTATATATAGGTAGGGCAGTGGAGGTTCAGGGCCTCCTAGGGCGTAATTTCGCCAATCAGGAGGGTAGGGTTCCTCGGAGGGAGGGGGGGTTGGGTTCACAGGGATGGGGGAAAAAATCAGACAAAAAAGTCCTCATTTGCCACAAAATTTTACTTTCTTGAATTTAAATGTCACCATAGGTTACCATGCTCTTTGTTGGCCACGAATGGAAGGGTAGTAAGACCACATGATGGCTCAATCTAGATGTACTAAAATCCTTTCCTGGAACTTGAATGGGTTAGGGAGCCGCAAGAAACAATTAAATATCTCTCACTTTCTGAAAAATACTGGAGCTTCTATAATCCTCTTACAAGAAACTCACCTGGAAGCAGAGGCATGCAGGAAAATATTCATTAAATACAAATGAGTTCAGGATATTTTCTGCTCAAAACAAACGGGTACGACGAGAGGGGTGGCAATAATATTTTGTGCCAATAAGGGAATTACAGTGCATGATTGGGCCACGGATCAGTCAGGGAGGTGGTTGGCTGCAGTGGTTTCAATAAGCTCAGTTAAATTTCTATGTGGGGCTTACTACGGTCCGAATGAGGATAATGCTTGTTTTTTGCAGAAATTAGAAAAATATATGATCCAGTATACAATCCCTATCGTGTTAGGAGGTGACTTTAACTTCCTATTAGACCCTGAAGTAGATCGCACCTTCAAAGCTAAATATAATTGCCCAAAAAAATCCCTCTCGATTCTGAAGAATAATATGAAAGATTATACATTGTGCGATGTGTGGAGAGTTAAACATGGAGCCCAAAAACAATATTCTTTTTATAGTAAAAAGTACCATCAGTTCTCTAGAATAGATTTTTTTTTATTAGATCAATCGTTTCTAGCGAATACTCATTCTATTTCTTACATTCCGATTGGCTTGTCAGACCATTCAGTGGTTGAATTAAATATCAATATCCAAAAGAATTTTTCAGAACATAGGTGGACATTGGACAGGACTATTTTGTTAAATGAAGTATTTAATATCAAAGTTAAAGAAAAGTTTACAGAATTTTTCGAATTCAATGATAAAACTGCTCCTGAGAACATTGTATGGGATGCATTTAAATCTTACCTAAGAGGAATATACAGCTCTCAAATGATCTTAAATAGGAAGCTTAATAAGGAAAAGGATATTATGAAGATCAGATTGATCAAAATAAAAGAACAGCAGCTTCTCTCTGCTATTCTGGATGACAGAACTAATGTACCAAGGTTGGAAAAGGAACTAGTAGATTTACAATTAAACTTTAGATCAAGAACTGAAAAATTACTCAAAGACAAATGGGAAGTCAGTAAATTACGTAATTTTGAATATGGGGAGAAGTGTGGATCCTTGCTAGCGTGGAAAGCAAGGTTGGAGAGAACCAGAAACAACATTAAACTCTTGATACAACGTAGGACTGGTGTTGCTCTGTCAGAAGATGATGAGATCAGGAAGGAAGCCAGATCATTCTATGAAGAACTTTATGCAGATAAAACTAACCGGTCAATGGATGAGCTGGACACCCTGTCGATCTTGAGTGATTTACCGCAATTAAAAGATATAGATATAGCTCTCTTGGCAAAGGATATATCAGAGGGAGAGATCAGACTTCAACTAAAGAAGATGGCAAGAAATAAAGCTGCAGGTCCCGATGGACTCCCAATAGAGATTTACAAGGAAAACACTGAAGAAATTCTAGCTCCACTCCAGAAACTATTTAATAAAATCTTCATTCAGGGAGAACAAATACCACCTTCTTGGTTAGACGCCACAATTTCATTAATTGCGAAACCGAATAAAGATCCGGAAAAAATAGAATCGTACCGCCCTATCTCACTCCTAAATTTTGACTTAAAAATGTACTCCGGAATTTTAGCTACCAGGCTGGCTAACGTTATAAAGTCTATCATCCACCCCGACCAGAGGGAATTTATTCCTGGTCGCCAACTGAATGAACTTACCTTTCAAGTAATTGGCGCTATAGACTACGCAATAGAGAAAAAGAAGCCTCTTGCTATTGCTGCAATAGATGCAGCCAAAGCCTTCGATCAAGTGAATTGGCTTTTTCTCTGGAAAGTGATGACGAAGTTTGGCTTCCCTGAGACTTTCATCAATGGAGTTGAAACTTTATATAGGGGTCCGAGAGCCAGGATCTTGGTGAATGGTGGTCTGTCAGACTGGTTAAATGTTTGTAGAGGGACAAGGCAAGGATGCCCTTTATCTCCATTATTATTTGACATATATATTGAGCCTTTTGTGTGTTCCTTAAGACAGGATCCAATAATTCACCCCTTTAAAATAGTAGATTTAACAATTAAGACAGCCTTATATGCAGACGATCTTCTTTTGTACACTTTAAACCCATTAGAAGCAATACCAAGATTATTTAAACTTGCTGAGGATTTTGGTGTTGTTTCAGGGTATAGCATTAATAGGGACAAAACTGATATTATGTGTTGGAATAATTCAGTTCCTATCCCAGAAACTAAGTTCAAGATGAGATATCTGGGTATTCAACTTACTTACAAATTAGAAGAAATTCCCAAGACCAGCTGGGAAGCAGTGATAAAAGAGGTTAAGAAACTTTTAACTAGATGGAACTCCCTGCCTTTAAACATCTATGGTAGATTGAATCTAGTTAAAATGATCATCTTACCAAAAGTAACTTTTCTTTTTAATTCTATTCCCTTAACATTTAATAAAAAAGATATTCTCAACTTGCAAGGTAGAATAGGATCTTTTATCTGGGCGACAAAATCTCCTAGGATAGCTTGGAAGAAGTTGAGGAGAGGATTAAAAATAGGTGGCCTCGCTCTCCCAGACTTACTTCTTTACTGTTATGCCTTCCAGTTAAAAAATTTCAGACTTCTAGCCAATAAATTAGACTCTACTTCTCACGGTATACTTTTTCAAGCCATGTTGTCAGATTTTCCACATGGGGCAGACTTTTTTAAGTTCAAATTTGGAGATCAATTTTTTTTTTAAAAGGTCCGACTGAAGCTTTTGAAGGCTGCCTTACATAACTGGCTACAGATACGTAAGTTGCAAGGTATTCACTATTATCATTCATATGCCCCGATTTGGGACTCCCCTGGTACCCCGGACTGCTTGATTGACCAACTAGCACTTCCGTTAAAGAGAGCTGGTCTCTCTAAATGGGGGGATTTTTGTGATGCATCAAAAGTATTAAAATGGGAAATCCTAGAGGGTCTAACCGGGGGTACTCTCACGAGATTTAAGTTCTATCAACTGTCTGCTTGGTGGGGAAGCCAAACTTGGGATTTAGAGGATGAGAGCCCCCTGTTGAACTTAATTAACAGCAATATAGGTAGGAAAGGGGAGACTGCTCAATGGTATAAAATTTTTATAGACAATAAGGATAATTTAGAATTAGAGATTACTAAATTATGGGACCCCCCCATGGTTCAGATTTCTGACAGTTTAGTTAAACTATGGACAGACTCCTTTTCTATGTCTCAAAAAATAATCAAACCTTCTAATTTAAGAAGAAATCACTTATATACATTGTATAGAGTCTATTGGACTCCAGTGAAACTTTCTAAGATGGCTTCAGTTCAATACTTGTGTCCCAGATCTAAGTCACAAGAAGCAAATGACATACATATGTTTTTTGAATGTCCTAATATAAGTAATTTCTGGGGACAAGTCTGTAGGTTTTTGGAGGAGGTACTTTCATTTTCACTTATATGTACTCCTAGTTTGTTTTTTTTGGTCTCCCATTCGATTATGATATTAACAGCAATTTATCACAGTTTATTTTCTATGTAATAGTGATTGCTAGAAGAGAGATCTGCAAAGTGTGGAAGTCGGTACTCCCTCTGACATTTGCAGACTGCCTCAAAAACATCATGGCGGTGAGTAAATTGGATATATTATGTGGAGGAGAAAAGTCTGTTAATTTGTGGTCAGCCTTGATTGCCTGGAGTGAGAAATAAACTGACAGTCCAATGATTATGCCAGAGGTCCTGTGGTCCTGTCCTTCCTATGTAGCAAGTACCATCACGAGAAGAAGTTGGACGGGTAACAATCCTACCTCTGGGCAATCTTCATCGGCTATCCACAAACAAGAGGGCTGGAAAGGATGGTTTGTGTCAGTAGCCTGAAGAACGCCTATTTAGAGCAATTATCTACTGGTGGCATATATGAGGACAAAAAAAAAAAAAGAGGTGGGAGGGTAACAAACAAACCACTCCCAGAGAAAAACAATTTCAGTCCAGAGGAAGGTCTCCTCAAAGGAGAGATAGATCTCCAGAAATAGGAGGCAAGACTCCCCAAAGGGAGCCCTCTGAAAAAAGATACAACCTTAGAAATAGGGATAATCTGAGAAAACCTGACAGATATCAAGATATTGATACACGTCCCTCTCGAACTTTTCAGACTTCCTCACAGAAATCGGAAAGAAGAGGACAGTCAGAACACAAAGAAGAGCACGTCAAGTCCAAAGACAAGGAACCTGCTCATCAAAGTAAAAAATTACAATTTAGGGGGCGTGTCCTAGATGGCGGCGTGATCGGACGCAGGTTCAGAGTCTCCCTGCCCGATCTCGCCGCTCTGCCGAATTTCCAGCCCATATCTCTCCCCAGCGAGCCCAAACTCGGGGGAGCACCCAACGCTACTGAGGGGCCAAGGAAACCGCCGAAAGCCCGCTCGGCTGGCACAGCGGGAGCTGCTGCACCCTGAGGCGCCGCTGCCAGTAATGGCGCCCGGGTCGACGCGCTAGTGCCCGCCTGCAGAAGAAGCGGTGATTGCCCGGCTGACGCCTGCCCCGGACGTGGGGAGTGAAGTATCGTCCCGGGCGGCGATCCTTTGGCCGGCGGAGCGCGGCGGTGCAGCGCCGCATGGTCACTTCCACCGGGACCTACGGAGCTCAACAGGGGCGCCCAAAATCAAGCCCCCGGCTTGGGGCCTGGAGCCCGGGTTCCAACAACAAAAGCCCGGGCCGCTCGCAAGATACAGAGGGGCCCAGGTGCGCCTAGAGAACAGCGCAACACCGCCGCAGTCGAAGAGAGCACAGTGAAGAGCTGGGGCTCTGGGTGTGCCCCGGTGGACGACGGAGCCTTGCCATACCTGGGGAGCACCTGGAGGGACACAGCCGGGGCCGCCGAGTCCAGACGCGGCGCAGCGGCCTGATCCCGCTGGACCCCATCTGACGCGGCGGATTCTACAGTGCCTGCTCGGACCTGCTCCAAGGGGCTGATTCGAGCTCCCAGCTGCTGAACGGAGGTGAGAGGGACCCGGGCGGAGATAGAGGCTCTGCTAGGCTCGGGGGGCATAGTCGAGCCCCCGGCGGGGGACGCTGCGAGGGACTGCGGGGGACCGCCTGCTGGGCCTGTAGGCTCCCGCGTGAGAGGTACCGGCGCACTTCGTGGGGCGCTGCGGACTGAGGCCTACACCTCGCTTGGTCGGGCCCCGAAAACATCCGCGAGGGCGCTGGTCAAGCCGCGCCCACTGTAGACTAGCACAACACGGAGGACAGTGGTGGGGCCTTATCACGGTTAACAGTACAGGAGGGAGAGAGGCGCTCTGCATTGGGACCTCGCCGCAACGCTTGCTTAGACCCGTTCTGCTGGGGGCGCCCTGAGCTGCCTGGCCGCCTACAACACGACCCTTTGGGGGCAGCCCACGAGATGGTGCAAAGAGGGAAGAAGGGATCCCAAACACTGCCGGAACTGCTGGCCAAATCGCAACCCAAGGGGAGCAGAGACCCCCCCTCCCCGATACCAGCCAAACAATCACCGACCGCCGCTGATGACCAAGTACCCATCACCAGGTCCTTTCTGGAGGGTCTCTTTAATTCACTTAGGGACGACTTCCGGTCCCTGAAGCAGGAGGTAGCCGGAGAGGTCCGGGAGCTTCGCCGCGATGTGGAGGGCCTTGGGGAGAGGGTGGTCTCCATCGAAGAGGCGGATCAAGCTAGAAGCGGGGAAATCGAGCAGCTCCAACAGGAGATCCTGCGCCTCACTGACCAGCAGGTGGACCTACAGGCCCACACAGAAGACCTGGAAAACCGCTCCCGCCGAAATAACATACGGGTCCGGGGGGTCCCTTCGAAGGAGGAGGGGACTGATGTCGTGGGCTACCTGCAGTCCCTCTTCAGGAGCATATTGGGGGAATCAGAAGACTTTGCCATTCGAATAGACAGGGCCCATAGAGTTGGACTGCCACGGAGAACACAGGCCCCACCGCCGGACATTTTGGCGTACCTCCCAGATTTCCCCCTTAAAGAGAGGATCCTCCGGGAGGCCCGGAGATCCCAACCCCTTCGGTATCGAGATCATCCCATCGCCTTGTACCAGGATCTTGCTGCCACCACTCTCCAAAAGAGGAAGGAATTCAAGCAGGTGACGGACTTCCTGAGGCCGAAGGAAATCCCTTATTCCTGGGGTCACCCCTTTCGGATCATATTCAAATGGGAGGGCAGGGTACATCAGCTGCGTTCTCTCAAGGACACGTGTGCGCTTTTGGGACTCGACCTGCTTGACACCGACCCGGTGGTTGGAAGCTCTCAGGGAACACCCAGGGGGGGCTGGCAAACTGTACGTCGCAGACGTTCACCAACGCACAGCCTTAAGCCGGACGCCTCGGCCATCTCCCAAGAAAGAGAAAATGCATTAGCGGAAGTGGCCAAGGAGACTTCTTCCCCAGAATGATAACTAATATGCCGGGAGAGATTCCTTATTGCACT
Source organism: Lissotriton helveticus (assembly GCF_964261635.1). NCBI lineage: Eukaryota > Metazoa > Chordata > Amphibia > Caudata > Salamandridae > Lissotriton > Lissotriton helveticus. The sequence continues at coordinate 489,063,349 of NC_136069.1, forward strand.
TACTCTGCCTGGGCGGTGGGTGGGTCGGGCGGGGAGACCGGAGGAGCCGCCGTCGGAGATGACCCCTTCATTATTTTTTGCCACGGCCCTGTGTGGACAAACAGGACTGGGACTATGTGTTCTGAGGGATGTTGGGAGGGGTGGGGGGAGTTGAGGGGGTGAAGAGGGGGGGGAGCTTTTGACTGCCTTGCTCTTAGCTCTCACACACAGGATTGTTATCACTGGGGGTTTTGGGTTGTTTTTGGGGGGTTTGTTGGGCTGGGGGGGGCTTTGGGGTGGGGACCAGTGTGCCAATCCGATTCTGTTGTTGGTTCACAGATCTTGTCAATGCTGCGCCGATTTGGGGATCTCTCACCCGTTTGGGTGGCGAGTCTGGTGTTGGGCCACTGTGGTTACCGAGAAGACCCAACATTGTTTTCTCTGCTTGTTTGCGCGATGTCTTGCTGTTCCTCTACCCAGAGAGATGCTGTATACAGATGCACCATGCCTAGTGTTGTCCCCTGGATGCTGACCCTCATTGTGCTGGGGCTGCTTGCTCCCCTTCAGCGGCGGCCCACTCTTTCCCGCTTAGCACATCTAGGGGCGGATGATTTCCTACTGCGGGAGGCACACCTACCTAGAATCTCCATTGGGCGGGGAAGGAACCACGACCCTGCGCCGCGGCGTACACTCATTCCGCGCTGCGCCACATACCTGCTGCACCATGACTGACACGACTCTTAAAATAGTGACGCTTAACGTGAAAGGGCTGAACAACCCGATCAAAAGAAGGGCTGTTATCTCTTATCTTGAAAACTCTGGGGCGGATGTCTGCCTATTGCAGGAAACTCACCTCCTGCAGAAAGACTGGCATAGAATGCGCTCCCGAGTCTTTCCACAACAATTCTTCTCTTCCCTCCCTACGAAGACGGCGGGGGTTGCCATTTTAGTATCTAGGAGCTTCCGGGGGACTGTGGGGACCAGGGTAGGGGAGATCAAGGGTCGACTCTTGGCACATACATTCCAATTGGGTGACACAACCCTCACAATCGGCTCCCTCTATGCACCGAACACCGGACAGGAGCCCTTTCTGAAGGGTGCTATTTCGGAGGCACTTCAAACCCCGCGGACGCCCCTACTCATAGGCGGGGACTTCAACATTGTCATGGACACGAATGCGGACCGATCGGGACACCGCTATGGGGAGACTGGTGCCCTTTCAGCAGATGGCCAAGAATGGCTTAAAGATAGGGACTTAATAGACCTCTGGAGGGCCCACCACCCGCGCACCTCGCAATTTACATTCTATTCCCATGCACATCACACCTATGCCCGAATCGACCACTTCATAGGCTCGTCGGTTTTTCTCGAAACCCTAAAAGAGGTCGAAATAGTGCCGGCAGCCATCTCAGACCACGACGCAGTAGAAATCTCCCTCACGCTCCGCGCGGACCGCCGTCCCCATGGCCCGTGGCGCCTCCGCGAAACCCTGTTGCAGAGACCTGCTGTCACTAAAAGAATCAGTGAATGCATCGCTGACTACCTATCCATTAACGACACGCCTGAAATCTCCGTTACGGCCCTTTGGGGGGCCCTGAAATCGGTCGTCCGCGGGGAGCTCATAGCCATCGCGGCGGCGGAGGCCAAAGACCGCAAAAACAAGCGGGATGACCTCACGGCGAAAGTCGCGGAATTGGAGCGGGTTCACAGCCGCACTTGCACCCCACGCGTCTGGAGACAGTTGAAAGCGGCCCGGGCCCAATTGGCCAGCCTGGACACGGATAGGGCGGAATTTGCGGCTCTTCGTCTACGGCACACATATTACGTCGGGGGTAATAAGACGGGCCGATTATTGGCCAGCGCTCTGAAAGCTAAAACCCAGAGAGCTAAAATCAACACCCTTATGGGAGACGACGGCGCGGTGCTAACCACTGATACCCAAGTAGCCGAGGCATTTCGCTCCTATTATGCCTCACTGTATGGGGAGGAAGCGGCATCCTCCGAGGATATTGAGGCCTATTTGGCCACGACGACTCTAACCAAAATCTCCGACGCCGATGCGGAGGCTCTAGACGCCCCTATTCGCCAAGATGAGATCCTCGCGGCCATATCCCGACTACGCCCGCTCAAATCCCCGGGACCAGATGGATTCTCGGCAGGCTTTTACGGACTCTTTAGCCTGCAGCTGGCCCCAGTGCTCACGCGCCTGTTTAATTCTTTTGAGGGGGTGGGTGCCATACCCCCGGACATGCTGGCCGCGGAGGTGGTGGTACTACCTAAACCAGGCAAGAAACCCACACATTGCTCGGCTTTTCGTCCTATGTCACTATTAAACCTTGACCTAAAACTCTTTACGGGCATTCTTGCTGCGCGTCTTGGCCCGTGCCTGCCGGGACTTTTGGAACCAGATCAGTCAGGCTTTGTCCCCACCAGACAGTGCGGGGATAATACCAAACGGGTGCTACACCTCATTGATAAATCGCATTTTCAGGCCTCAGACTCGGCGCTGCTCGCTCTTGACGCTGAAAAAGCGTTTGACTGTGTCAATTGGTCTTTCCTACAGCATGTCCTCCGTCGCTTCGGCCTCGGCGATCGCTTCTGCTCCCGCATAGCGGGCTGTTACCATCACCCACAGGCCAAGATCCGCCTGGGAGGGTTGCTTTCACATCCCTTTGAAATCCAGTGAGGTACCCGTCAGGGGTGCCCTCTCTCTCCCCTCCTTTTTGCGATGTATATAGAGCCGTTGGCACAGAAAGTCCGGGATAATCCTCGGATTAAAGGCATTGAGTTTGGACGCGAGCCCCATACTATTAGTCTCTATGCAGACGACGTAATTGCTGCACTAGACCAGCCCACCTCCTCCATACCCGCCTTCATGGAGGAAATTGCCTCATTCGGACCTGTTTCTGGATTCCGTATTAACATTGATAAATCCTTAATTTTGCCCTTAGGCAGAAATGTGGGCTTGCTGACCCCCACCATGGGCCTGGGTACTGGTCTTCAGATAGCCACTCAAGTACCGTACTTGGGGATTACTCTTACTCACTCCACAGACCTTACGGTCTCCACTAATAATAATTCCCTCGTCGCACGGATCCGAACGGACTTGGCGAGATGGTCCAAGCAGCCTCTCTCCCTGCTCGGGAGGGTGGCGGCAGTGAAGATGTCGGTCCTGCCACGGATCTTATACTTGTTCCAAACAATTCCAGTAATGCCTCCGGTGGGCATCCTGGCGACCCTACAGGACGCCATGCTTGCCTTCGTCTGGGAGGGGAAGCGTGCACGTATCCACAAGTTACAGGCGTATAGGAGCATGGATGAAGGCGGTCTCGGTATCCCAAACCTCACAAGATACTTCTATGCATCTCAACTTCGGTACCTGGTAGAGTGGTACAGACCTGAGTCAGAGAAGAGATGGCTCTTCCAAGACAGGGCCATGGCACAGATGCCACTCTGGAGGGTTCCGTTCCTCGCTAGACGGCATAGACCGAGGTACATGCTACGGTCACCTATCACGCGCACAACTCTGCGGGTGTGGGATATGGTAGCGAGCAAACACGAGCTGACCTCTTTTCCCTCCCCATTCACTCCCATATTTGATAATCCCGACTTCCCTCCGGGCGTCGGGGCGAGCACGTTCCCCCAGTGGCGTGACACGGCGTGCCGGGCAGCAGGCCACCTCTTTGACCTGCAGGGATTTCTTCCCTTCGCGGATATCAGACTGGGGTATGACATAAAGAAGCCTCATCTCTTCCAATATTTCCAACTTCGTCACTGGCTCACCAACCCCGAAATCGCTGCACTGGTGAGCCGCCCCATGTCGACTTTCGAAAAATGGCTGCTAACTAAAGATACAGATAAGCACCTCATCTCTGAACTCTACCAAATGCTCACACCACCACACACCGCGGCCAAAACTCCAAGCCAGAGACGTTGGGAGGCTGAATTGGGAAGAGCCCTGACGCCCACGGAGTGGCGACACATCTATCATAGAGCCTCACACACCACTCGTAACACCGCAGCAAGGGAGTCAGCAGTGAAATTAGCTATGTACTGGCATCTCACCCCAGTTCGGTTGCACAAGGGTAACCCAGCGCGTAGCGAGCTTTGCTGGAGGGGATGCGGGGAGAGGGGCACTCTGACCCACATACTTTGGGACTGTGCGGGTCTTGGAGACTTCTGGAAAGTAGTCTTAGATGAGATTGACTCCACATTCGAAACTGAAGTCCCGAGATTTCCTGCATACGCTCTGTTGGGTCTGCCGAATGCACTGACTTTCCCACTAAGGTCGTTGCGAGGCAGGCAAATGGGCATTGCCATGCAGGCGGCCACGCAACACATTTTATCACTGTGGGGATCCACAACCACACCTACGCACACGGGTTGGCTGCATAAGCTTTGGTTCACTTTTGGGATGGAGCGCATTCATGCTACACTCACTAATTCTGCAAAAACCTTTCGGAAGACGTGGCTTCCTTTATTGAATCTCCTATCCAAAGAGTTAAATGAAATTACATGCCCTAAATACCTCCGAATCCTGCGTCTCACCAATACCACTGACGCCCCTCGGTGAAACGCCAGACGGCCACACTGATCTTTCCTGGCGCATTGCTGATTCCACTGGCATTTCAGGGCACACTGGTCGGGGTGGGGGGAGGGGGTCTGGGGGGAGGGACGGGGAGTTTATGGTTGTTGTTGTTCTCTTCATGTCATTTGACCGCTTAGCAACCTTGCCGCACTTACGATGTCAAAATGCTCTCCTGACATACTCATACTGCTTATTCCTTCATGATAGGGAAGACATGCTTGTCTGTCCCGCCCGCTCTGTATGCCACATGCCTGCACCTAAGATAGAGATGTCTCATTCTCTGCTCGTTGACTTATTCAATAAAAATACATTTGAAACTAAAAATTACAATTTACAAAAAAGAAGGTAGCCAGTATTAAAATAAAACATGCCGAGGATTCTGAGGACACAACTGAAAAACGGAGAGTGGGCCCAGACAATACTAGACTGCGCAGCAGAAGTGACCATAGCTCGCAAGATCCTGATGAATCTTCTGGAGACAGTGGACACGAATGAATACATTCAAGTGGAAACTGCAGACACCAGAGTTAGCAAATGCCATAAATTATATGAAATAACATTGCGTATAGAGGGGGACAAAACTAGGAAAATAAGAGGTACCTTTTGGGATAACTTATCTAAAGGCTATGATATCCTGCTTGCTGAGAAAGACTGGCCACCAGAGTTTTTAGGGAGTGCCCACATGGCGAAGAAATGATTATGCCTGCCTTCTCAAATCACATTCCAATTCATAAAAAATACACATTTGCTAGAAAATGGGCAGTGGCCCAAGCCCCTGCATTATATAAAAATCATGCAGGATGGGATGAGGATTCTCATCACCATAAAATTCAGTTAAAAAATCAGCCAACTGCACAAAGGCAGTATCCTGTTAAGCAAGAAGCTAAAAAACAAGTCAGGGAGATCTTAGATCAACTTGAATATCAGGGGGTGATTGAAACATGCACCTCACAAATGAACAATCCTTTGTTTCCTGTCTCCAAGCCAGACAATTCATATCATCTAGTTTTGGACTACAGACACCTAAACTCTTGCTGCAAAACATTGCAGTACAAAACTCACACAGTGCAGCACTAATGAATAACATTGTGCGCAAATAATATAAAACAACATTAGATATCTCAAATGGTTTCTTCTGTCAAAACATAGCTCCAGAAAGCAGATATTTGACCGCTTTCTCCTGTATGGGGGCGCAAAAACAATTTTGTCGTCTCCCACAGGGATTCAAGAATAGCCCAGGATTATTCTCAGCGAGGGTAACAGAGTTACTACAAATGTATGATGATGAGGCATTATCTTATGTCGATGACATCTATCTTACACACAACGACCTGGAGACACACTTGAAAAGAGTGAACACCATAACACTTGGGTTCGCAGCTGAAGGGTACAAATTCAACTTTAAAAAGTCACGAATTGCTCACCTAACTGTCCTGTGTGCTGCAGAAGATGTGAAACACACATTTGATCCGAAAATGAAAAAACTAGAAAATCTGGAATACGAACATGAATATCCTCTGCCAATCGAAATTCTGCCTCTAGAACAGTACACCTGTGTAATCTACACAAACAGATTTGCACAACACTACGTTGTGTATAAAAAATCTTACAATGCAGCGTGCGCGATTGTTAAAGGTCGCTGGCGCTTAGGTAAATTCAGACCGATAATCACCAAAACTGAATCACTCAGAAACTGTACAGCTCAGCGAGCTGAAATAAGATCTTTAAAGATGGCGCTTGAAAATGCCGATCGTGAGTTCCCCACACTAATAGTGTGTGATTCGCATTATTGCGTCCTGTCTTATAATAATGATATGCAGACATGGATCCAAAACGGTTACAAAGATGAGACAGGTGCAACAATAAAGCATAAAAAGCTCTGGGAACAAGTAGTTCTGTTACAGAAAGAACTACGAAAAACTCACGTGATACATACACTGAGTCATCAACGTGATGGCGTTCACGTTGCGGGGAATTCATTGGCTAACATAGCCACGGCGGCAGCTGTTCAACCGGCTTCCATAGCTACAAAAAAGCGTACTAAAAAACAAATAGACGGTAAAATGCTACTAGCAGTAAAAGCGTCAATGAAAGGCAACTATGCGGCGTTACCTCTAAATTATCCACTCGGAAATAAATACATAATTGATGCGAACTCAGTTCCTTTTTCTCAAATCCCTGGAGTGGGGGATCGAGTAATTCCAAACACGAACCGGAGAGCTTACTTGATTCAAGAAGCACACAAGGGAATGGGTCTGAGGCACCAAGAAATCTCTCATAGAATTACAATCACAATACTGGGGATGAGCGTGCAAATTTATAACTTTGCAATGAATTGTCAGAACTGCAATAGAAATCGCAGTTGTGAACCGGACCAGACAATTGCCAGGACACCTCTATTAGAAAGCATCAGGCTATCTATACGCAGAAATCCAGCCAGAGAAATGCGATCCCATAATTATTAAGACAAGATTCATTTAGATGTAGACCCCAGCGCTCGGCTGACGCCAGAACTGTTATAAAAGATTTGCGAGTCTTTATCGGCACATACGCAATCGGCATGCTACATTCTGACCAGGGTCCTGCGTTTAGCTCTCGGGCTTACAAGGAGGCCATGGCCAGCATGGGCATTGCATTGCGGTACTCAAGTCCATTCCATCCCGAGGGAAATGTGGTAGTGGAGAGAAAAAACCGGGACATAAAGCAATCTATAACGGCGAGGGTATTAGGTTCGGGTGATGGGTGGGTCAAACATCTAACAAGTGTCCAACGTAGTCTTAACAATCTGCCAAGAGATTCTCTAAGAGGTATCACTCCATACGAACTATTGTTCGGTACTAGAATGATAATCCAGGACTTAGATTGTCAGACTTCAGTGGTGAAAGAAAAGTCCTTTGATATCAAAGATCGTTTGGCTGTTTTACAGGACTTAAATGAAACAAGAAGAAGTCTAAGTAACACAAAGTTAAAGCCAACAGCCACTGAAGAAAAACCACCTGTCCCAGCAAGACCTGTCTGGATTCCAAAGATTGGGGATCTAGTCAGAGAAAAGATCGCGGTGAAGAAGGAATTTGGGCCTTCTTACAGAAAAGCAGTACCTGTCTTAGCTGTCAGCAGAACAAGATCAGTAGTACTACCGCCCCTTGCTGGTAAAAAGGAGAACAGAGTTGTATCAATCGACCTGGTAAAACCACAATCATGTGGCCAATAATAAGTAGTAGGCCCAGTGGACTCCCAAGAAGTAGCAGAAGACCAAACCTTGCTACAATCCAAGAGGTTCAAACTGAGAGACTAATCACTTTTGATAAACCTGCAGTAAATAAAAAAGGACTATGCAACAAAGCCATGGAACGTGTGCCTCTTGAAATCCAAATTGCAACAGTTCGTCAAGAAACACCTGTCTACAATGATGTAGCCTCTGACTATACTAATGTGACAAAAGAAGATTCAAAGACTAAAGAAAATCCGGAAGCAATTCCAACAATTGACAGAACTGCATCTGGCTACTTCATCAATTTCAATTACTTTTCTGATGATCCAAGTGAACATGAAGAAACGCCAGCAACAAAAAGTTTTAAACAAAAAATGACTGAACTCTTTCATCAACTCAAAGAAACATATCTGATTTCACCATGGATTGAATTATGGATTGTGTTAGGTGTACTTTTCCTCCTACTTTGGCTCATCATGATTTTATGTTTGGGTAGATTTGTTGATGGAAAACATAGTACAATGGACACAGCAAGTCGGAACATCAACTTGTCCTAAAGCCACACAGATCATCTCACATCGGCAAAAGAGAACGGTCATCAGTGAACATCACAGCCATTCCAATACCTGGTGGTGTAGCATGGGACAAAAGGGATTACGAAATCTATGGCCCGATTGAGCTCTTGAAATATCCACACCAGTTCAAGGTTTCATTAAGTGACTTTGTAAAACCAAGTACTTTCTCTGATGATTGGGACTTTGAAAATATTAATAATATGATGTCAGATTTAGAAATGTCAGCAAAATTCAACACACATGATTATTTGCAGGGTTTATCAAATTATGAAGAAATGTATTGCTATAATCATTATGGTCATCACTATTTGCAAAAATCTGCTAATCCTAGAAATGTTTTTACTTATAATCAATGGGAACATTGTCCAACACCACCAAAAGGCAGCTCGAAAACATTTTATGAGAAATTCCCATACTTCTCAGGGTTTAACAACACTGATCCAGAAACGTTTTATTTCAAAATGTTAAATAAGACAGGAATGAAAAACATGTTGACAAATACTAAATTGATTTATTCTGAAAAATTATATGAAAAAATGTCTACATTTGATTTTGAATTTTGGAAAAACAACATTGAAACAAAAACCATCTGGGGTACAAAAGACTGGCAGGTACAAGGTTTAGAATCGTTATTCAGAGCCTGCATGATCCCAGAACAGATAATATTCCTGAATGACACCATTCAACAAACAACCTGTCTCGGCCAAGCCAAGATAAAAGACTTAAACAAAGCGTCTATTCCAAAGCCCATAATAGCACTACAGATGTGGTGATAGACGTATCCCATATTTTACACCAACACAGAACAAATCCTGATTCGAAAAAATGGTTGATCTGGCCCACAGACACAAATAACTGTCAAGATAGATTCCTGAACAAAACACAGGGGTTCAAACAGATCAGGCCAGACCCAAGATACTCCCAGAGACAACATCCAGGGATAGTTACAACATACAGTGTAGGAAAGCTATGTCTCGAATGGCTACAGAAATCCACACTAGCTGAAATTAAGCAACACTTGACTTTACTTAAAGAAGGTGCTGACTTGCGAGATTTCATAATGGGATCTCGAAAACAACGTCAAAAACGTTTCATATACGCCGGTATATACGCTGCTTACAACGAAGCTAGGAAAGAAATGCAAATTGAAACTGCTGAAAAAATACAAGAAATTGATCGTATTCATTTGGAAAAATCACTTTCTGTAGTGGACAATGGGTTAACAACTCTGTCCTCCAGAATTTATTCACTGGACAGCATTGTATCATCTGCTATTGATATAATAGAGCAGGACTTGCTAATGTTACAACATGGCCAGTCCCAATTGCGTTCTCTAGTACAGTTAGGCTGGACGTTACAAAATCTGCGTTCAGGCTACGTGCCATGGCGTCTACTCAACATAACGTCATTATTTTCTATCTTTAACCTTACTGATAAACAAATCAGTTTGGCACAAAAAGGAGCAGACTATACGATTCTGAGCATTGAAAACTTGAGAGATTACCATTGACAATGTCAGAGAGACCTGTCATTGAATGGATAATACATGGTACAATTACAATTCCAATAACGACTTTTCAGTTTCAGTATTGCCAAAAGTATATACCAGCAGGTCTGTATGAAAGTTGGGATACATCAAGTCAACCTGGAATTTAGCTTATACACATAAATGTTATAGTGAAGGGAAAAAAGAGGTATTTCTTAGTGGTAACAATTGTAAAAAATCAGTAAGCGGTACACTTCTGTGTCAAGGTATGAACTTGCATGGAGCCTGCGAAGGTTCATCAAACAACCTTTCATGTCACCTGCACGGCACTGCTGCAACACAGATAGAGCCTTTCTTCAGACAGCTTTCCAATGGCAGCTACGTTATAATAAGTGACCGCAGCTGTTGTGGCATGGTGCCAGGAAAAGCCTATCTTGTGAGCGTTACTTCCATGGTCACGTGTTGTATGCAAGTACTGTATCCAAACAGCAATCCAGACATGGAGGCGGCAATATGGCCTTCTTTGAATATCTCTTCTATTTGAATTGATACTTTAAGCAGAATGAAGTCTATTCTTTTACAGACAACTGTGCCTTTAACCTCGTCCAAAGAGACGTATGATCTGCAAGTTGCAAGGACAGCGGCAGAGATACATTCCCTATTATCGAAAAATTGCCCTGTGCATTTCGTAGAAATGTTAAGCCAAATCTTAAACATGTCAGATACCAGTGGCATCGCACATGTAGTTAAGACAATTTTTTCGGGACTGTTAGCACCCTTTGAGACAGTTCTTGGCATTTTCCCGAATTTTGTGCATTCAGTATTCGGCGGACTGCCTCTTCTTTTGGGACTCGTAGCAGGAATTTTATTTTTGTTCCTTCTGCTCCGATATGGCAAGTCAAGCCACAGAGAAAACTCTGGCAACAATGGAAGAAATGATCCTAGCTATTCGATACAGAGAACGGACCACCAATGTCCTCGGCTTTGCCCGGCTAAGAGATCTGAGTACTACCTGGTTTCTTTCATTCAGACCAATCCGGCAAGATTGCATCTTACCTGTGCTTCGATGTCTGCTATGCGGAGAAGAATGCGTGTTGGACATCTGTCTTACACTACCATCAGCAGTACCTATGGATATCGATACTTTGCTTGGTTCGGTAACGGCTCATGCAACGTGTTATCCCCAGGGGCTACCTATTCTGATGACGGCATTCGTTGAAACTTCACCATTACGATTAGGTGGCGGTGAAGTACGAGATGAAAGCAGCACCACACAGGTACAACCTTCCGTGAACATGGCTGATCCAGACATCGATTATAGCAATGCTTCGCACATTTGCACTATTTCAGCTTTTTCGAACTAGTCGAACTCTCACCTACTGTTGTAGACCAATTTTTCGCAAGCCTGTCTGATTTGATGTTCTCTCCTAACAACGAGAATAACTTTTGAAACAACGAGCACACAGCGTTCCCTGAACTCTGAATTCGGCCTTCAGTTTTGATAAACAACACTACTGAAAATAATTGGAACTATTTTTTCCCCTGAAAGCAAAATTATTTTTTCCATTTCCAAAATATTTACCTTTTTTTCTGGCACATTGTACTCTGCTTAAAGTAGAACTATTCTTAGAGAACAGAACTTCTATTTTTAGAGACTCTAGCGACAATATATTGACTTAGCCTCTAGCACATGTACAGTATTGTATAAATATGTGATGAAATGGTCTCGACCTTCTTTTCTGTATTAAGAGCCATTTCATGAATGTAATTTTCGCAATTCATTCAGCCAATATTTATGTATGCATTATCTGAATGATACCACTGCTTGAAAACCGTACAGTAAAAATACTCATTTTTCGTGTATATACCATATACCATTTCAAATGCAATTTATGTATTTTGGGGAGGGTTGGAAAACACATGCATCGTTATATGTTTAGTATTGCTTAGTATTTAGTAATGATGGACATTATACGTGGAGTAGATGTTGTAAACGTATCTAGGACCCTATTTAAATATTCCTGATTCATACCCTTATGTGGTTATAACAAAACATATCCTTATAAAGGCATAAGAATCATATTCATATTTAGTCTAAGCCAATGCAGTCCAAATATGGCAAGGCTACTCCCATAGACTCCTAGAAAGTACAACGCGTTCTTTAAACAAACCAAGCCTCCAACAGCCCGGGAATTCCCCCTGCTTTTGTTTTGATTTGAACAAGAACTCCTGGAGTTCAGAAAGAACTGTAAGTTCTTTGTGACGTCTTATGTCCAACCTTACGTCAAACTCGCACCTTTCAGGTATAAATATACCAGCATCTGCTCTAAGCAAACACACAGTGATTTGGAGCAGATCGGCTATCTACTTCCCCGAAGCCCAGCTGTAGCGAGTGCCGAAGGAAGCCGACCCTCCCCTTGACGCACTGAGAGAGACGCTGTCTTTTCTCCTGCCGAGAAATTCCAGCTCCAGTGTTTCCAGTCACCCTTGCAGGTTGCTGGGAGATCGAGTCCTGAGAGAGAGATACAAGACCTCCTTCATTCTATAACCAAGGTACGGAGCTGATTAGATCCTTAGAGAATTCTTGATTCAGATTCTTGGCAAAAACTAACTTAACTTAAACTGCAGCTCACTTACTCCTTCCCACGTACTAGGCTTAGGTTAGGTACACCGGGGTAGGCATATCTCAGACGCACCAGTTGAGTACGTTTAGTCAATGATTTGATGTATGTATATTTTTTAGCCGTTTTAAGTATCTTATGGCTTAGAAACCATATAAATGCTTTTACAGTATTATTTCATAATACTTCTTTTACTGAACGCACTTTACTTCATGATAAGTATTGCAATTGTGGCAATTCACTTCTCTTGCATGAGAAAGAGGACTGCTCAATCAATAACACCTTTTATTGAAAACGCCCGTCTCTCTATTTCTCTGCACTCCTGGTGAAACTAAGCATGCACGATTGACTGAGTGAAATAGCTGTCTATTGTTTTCACGCGACTCTGGAGATATACTCCTTGTTCTGGAGGGAGCAAAGTTGGCATGTTTATGCGGTTGTCAGAAACTAATCCCTTCTTGTCTAATCAGGAAAGTTAACTCCTTCCTGTTCATTCGAGAAAGTTTCTAGTGACCTCTGAGCTAGCTGGCATTCATAATTAAGTCTAACATATTCAGTAGAGACCTAGTCGACCTCAGTCCTACGTCTAAACTATCGTTTATGTTATTCCAATGTGCAGAGCCTATTGGGAATATAGGAACTACACTACAATAAATTCACCATAGACTCTCCTTGCAGTACTCTATTGAGCCAGTCAGTACCATTGTACTTATGCAATGGCCCATGCACTAACACATGCACTGCTACAATCCCCTGAGCACTACTGATGCAGTCCAGTCATTAACTTGTCACTACCCATGCACTCCTCCAATCACCCAGCCAGTTCCATGTCCTTAGCTAATCACTGCGCCAAAATACAAGCACTTATAAATTCACCATACACTCTCCTTGCAGTACTCTAATCATCCAGTCACTTCCCATGTACTCATGCAATGACCAAGGCACTAACACATGTAATTCTACAATCCCCTGAGCACTACCAATGCAGTCCAGCCATCTACTTGTCCCTACCCATGCACCCCTCCAAGCATCCAGCCAGTTCCCTGTCCTTTTCTAATCAGTGCGCCAAAACACACACACTTATAAATTCACCAAGCACACTCCTTGCAGTACTCTAATCATCCAGTCAGTACCTATGTACTCATGCAATGACCCAGGCACTAACAAATGCACTGCTACAATCTCCTGAGCACTACTGATGCAGTCCAGCTATCTCCTTGTCACTACCCATGCACTCTTCATTCACCCATCCAGCACCAAGTACTTATCCAATCACTCCTCTGAAATCCAAGCATTTATAAATTCACCATGCACTCTCCTTGCAGTACTCTAATCATCCAGTCAGTACCCATGTACTTATGCAATGGCCCAGGCACAAACACATGCACTGCTACAATCCCCTGAGCACTACTGATGCGGTCCATCCGACTCGTCCCTACCCATGCACTCCTCTAATCACCCAGCCAGTTCCCTGTACTAATTCAATCACTCCGCTAAACCCCAAGCACTTATACATTCACCAGGCACTCTCCTTGCAGTACTCTAATCATCCAGTCACTACCCATGTACTCATGCAATGACCAAGGCACTAACACATGCACTGCTACATTCCCCTGAGCACTACTGATGCAGTTCAGCCATCTCCTTGTCACTACCTATGCACTCCTCCAATCACCCAGCCAGCACCATGTACTTATCCAATCACTCTGCCAAAATACAAGCACTTATAAATTCACCATGCCCCTTGCGGCTCTTTTGCTCCGTTGTTGCATGACTTTGTGACGCAGCGGCAGAACAAAAGAGGCGCCATGGTGCGGCGTATATTAACAACGTGACGCATATGGGAGATGCATCATGTTGTAAAGCCCTGCGCCATCAGGGGACGTTCCGGCGCAAGGGAGGGCGTTCCTGCGCAGGAACGCATCCTAAAAGTGGCTGAGGGAAATCTACAAGATTTCAATCAGTCACTTTTAGGACAATGATGCGTCACTCAAACCCTGCGCCTGCTTGAAGCAGACGTACGGCTTGACGCAGCATTGGGCACCCCAGAGCATTGCTGGAGCTGCGCCATCATTGCGATGCAACTCCAGCAATGCGCCGCCTTTACGGCACAGATGCGTAACGCTTCGGTGACGTTTTAGGCCCATGGTGCGCCGCATTGTAAATACGGCACACCATGGTGGTGGTGGTGTGGCGCACAATTACTGGCGCATCCCTGTTACTTTGCAGGGATTCGCCGGTAATTGCAAATCTGCCCCTTAGTGTCTAGCATTACGCAGTTCTGTAAACTACACTCATACATAATTTCTCAGGCCAATGAAATGAACACAAAATCGAAAACAAATAAGCATAGTAGCAACGCTACTGAGAAGGAGAGCAGTGCACCTGAAATGCACAGACGATTTTGAAATATAATTTACCTACAATGTAATCGGCAGCATTATTGCTCTTGGTAAAAAACAAAAATTTGCAATATAATAACACACAGAGCAGGAGAAAACAGAGTATTGATGAAATAGCTACTACTACTCACCAAGCCCGGGGATCTCGACGCCGAGCAGGTCGAGCAGGTCGCGTTCCCAGTCCAGGAGATCCGTCCAATGGTGGGTGGCCTGGTTGTAGGTACGCCGGACCCGAGAGTGTTCATACATGGCCCGGCACACCTTCTCCCACCGCTTCCGGCGCTCCCGGAGCCCGTAGCCGCTTGCGATCCTGCCACCTGCCGCGATGGTCCTGGGAAGGCGGCGCTGTACATAGTACACCAGTGCGGCCACCTCCTCCGCGCTAAAGATCCCCCGTGGCATCACTAGCTCCCTCCACAAACGCCCGCACGGGAGCCGGGCATGGGGTGCGGAACCCTTCCCCTTCTCGGGCTGCTTCCCGGCTCCCTTTACCATGGTCTGGGCAGAAAGGAAGGTAAATAATAAATAAGAAATAGAATCGGGATGAAGAAAAGAGTTTAAAAAAGTAGTTTAAAATTAACCAAAAGTAGCAGAAAACACAAAAATATAGAGCTAGAAAAATAGAGGGATAGATAATAAGTAAAATAGATTAAAAAAAATGTCAAACAAGCAAAGGATGGCAGAGATTGAGAGAGGATACAGAAAGGATGCCCAGAACCATAGCAATGAATGGAAAACAAGATGGCTGTGCCCGTTCACGACCGCGTGGGTAAGTTCGCGCGAGATTTCCCCCGCGATCACACGCGAACTTGTACGAGCGAGCCGCACACATGTACGACCGCTAGGGTAACTTCGCTTCGTTGCGCTACAAGCGGCTCGCGAAAGCGCAAAAAGCCACGGGAACTAACACGCCGCAAAAAACAAATCGCATATTCGCACAAATTCGCGGCTTCCGAATTCGATCTCACGCAAATTCGTGCCCCGCGAATCGCGCGAAATTGCAGAAAAACGATTTTTGAAAAACTGAAAGCACTCAGCAGGTGAAAAAGTTCAAGCTCATCATTAGTAACCATTCACTCTAGTGCTTCCTGAGGGGCTCCTCCAGAGTTCAGTTGCCTACTTGCAACTATTCTATGACCCTGCTCTGACCCTCACAGCAGGCTCAGAGAATAGCTACAAGTATGCCACAAAGGTCCTGTTAAAAAAAATTCCACTGCAACAGAAAGCAATTACAGATAAGGAAGCAGGTGCCAGACTGGAAGTTCAAATTCAGTGACACATTAATCACCCCCTAATTCATTCATGTCAGTTGAGGCAGGGCAGGTGTGCTAACGAATTTTGCAAAACTGAAAGCACTTAGCAGGTGCAAAAATTCAAGCTCATCACTATTCAGGAAGCACTTACAGCTAAGGAAGCAGGTGCCAGCTCAAATTCAGTGCCACATTAATCAGCCCCAAATTAATTCATGTCAGTTGAGGCAGGGCAGGTGTGCTTTTCCCCCCATAATCTACAGTGATGAACCAGATGGTGGCAGTGATGAACCAGAGGTGGCATGGGTGAACCAGAGGGTGGCAGTGGTGAAACAGAGGGTGGCAGTGGTGAAACACAGGATGCTGTGATAAACCAGACGTAGAAACAACATGGTCGCGACCATTGCGACCCAACAAGTTCGCGTTTGCGAACTGGTAAAAAACCCTCGCGAACTGGCAGAAACCCTTGCGAACACAAAAAAAAAATCCGAATTTTGCGGATTGTGAATTCGCAAATACGCAAATTCGCAAATTCGTAAAATTCGCCCATGCTTAGAGATACCATCCATGCTTCCAAAGTAAACGTCTATCATTCTTCTTAATGTCTCAACTGTACCAACTTTACTTTTTCTCAACAACCAACTAACACCATTTTCATTTTATTTGGTAAACCACCGTCTTGACTTTCAGTTTCACCCAAATGATATATTGCAATGCACACCACACACGCATTTTCTGATTCACCCACACAGGCAGTCATCTTTTCTTTCTCCTCCAACCATCCTTGCTTCAAGCAGCCATGCATCTGATTCCTTCCTATCAGCCACCTTTGATTGCATTCAAAAACACGTATCATTCTTTACAGTCATAAATGTTACGACTCGCTCGTCATTCTTTACACCCTTCTTGCCCTTTTAGTTCATCACATCCCTCAAGTTCATCTGATCTGACTTGGCTTCACAATAAAAGTTTCACAGCTGAGTTGAAGTCAAATAGAGGGGGCCATTGCTTACTCGAGAACTACTGCCGCTAATGCTATGGCTAAGTCAAGGGTGACTGTCTTCTCCGTGATTGGCAAAAATGTAGTTCTAAATTAGTAACTCTTCATAACAGTACAGCGTACTTCTACTAGTGTACTGTCTACTGTACAGTACAGCATACACCCCTTTACGAGCCTACTCTAAAATGTCAATAAGTAAGGAGTATATTAACTTACCACCGTCCGCTGCTGCTGAGCCATCCCCCGCAGCAGCTCCTCCTGGTGGCACTTGTGGCGCCGTCGCATCCGCCCCTGGAGTGGACCCCTCCACGCTGCTGGCCCCGGCACTGGTGGTGGGAAGTGCCTCATCCGATGTTGTGATGACGCCTAGAAAAAACATGTCATATTTTTAGATGCCATACACCACCCCCTATTTTGTCTCGTAATGGAAGAGAAAATGGTAATACTTAAACAATTTTTCATTATTGGGACTGAAAAAAGTCACGGTTTTGGGGAGGGTGTTAACTTATATGCTTAGCCATAACATGCAACACTTTTTGGCACAACTTATGAATGCTTGCTTTTTAACGTGCAACATTTTTCTAATTACAGACAGAACCCCCTACTCCTCATCACCACCAGGACGACTTGAAGTTCCAACAAGGTGAGGGCTCCCGAGTCCCGCACAGATACTATTAATAATTAGATGTGTAAAGTTGAAGTATATACTAGGGAAGGGTGTTTACACTTTAACGCCATCTATCACCACTGCTCGACGGGAATACTGCGCTATTAAAAATAAAGAAATTCTTTTTTTATTTCTTATTTGAAAATAAAACTTTAAAACTAAAAAACACTGTGTGGTTTTTGTTCACGAGTGAGTGTGCGAAAGGGTTTGCAGTTGCACTACTGCACTTTGCAATCATGCTTCCGTGACTCTGATAGGTCGAGACTCTGTAGTCTTCTTTTGTTCTTCTGGGTCATATAATTATTGGTCAGACACACTAGATAGTCGGTCAGGGGATTCGGGGTTCAACTTCTGTTCTGACTGAGGTATGTGTGAAGTCGAACTGCACCTATCATCAACAATGTCCTATTTCTCTTGTCCATACTTTTGTATGTGCAGAATAGTCCCTGAAACACTAGCGGTATGGTATGTGCTACTATAAAATCAAAAAGCAAACTACTAGCTTATTCTTGGTGGACATTGACATTTTGTTGTTGGAAATTGTCAAAGCACTAACATTAAGAAGACTGGAATAGACAGCAAGGGCAACCCAGAGGACTGCACTCAGTGCCTCTAGAGCTATTGCTGGATCAGAGTTTTTACCTACACATACCGACTCATAATAAAAATAGTAAATAGTAGTAGCACAGAGAGGGATGGTAGAGGCAGGATAGGAATGTAGAAACAGTCTACAAGGAGATAAAAGGCTATTTTGTAAAAAATAGAATTAGGAAACAGTTTGGAATGAATAGGAGCTGTAAAAGTTAGGGAAGTATAATTAATAATATTAACAACAGAACAACTTACTGAGGCCAGCAGAAGAGCCTGCAGAGGACCGATCCTGCCCACCTTGCTCCGCCGGAGTCTCAGGTGTGGTCTTCTTGCCCCTGGGAGGTGCTGATGATCATGAAATAAACACAAACATGGATGATTGTTTTTTTTTAAATATTTGATTTCTTTGACCACAATCTAAAATTATCTTGGGGAAACAAATTACCAACAATTGCACTACATGTATTGATTGACCTATCTGATCTGGTCAACTAGGATAGATAGTACAGTATTGCTGGATTCGCAGACCGTCTACTTGGAAAGTTATGTAAATCACTAACTAAACCAACAACAAAAAGGTTCTACTACGACTGCTAGCACTCAGCAGCACACGACGTGACAGACACAGTCCGTCATCATGATTGCAGACCACAAAAAAATGTTCTACTGCTAAATAACAAGTCATAATATACTCAAACTATCAATCCACCACTATCTCTTCTTAGTGGCAGCAGGAGTACAATGGAAGGACTAGACTTGAGTTTCTAGTCTCTCTAACATTACGCAGTTCTGCTCAAATGAGCACAAAGTTGCAAACAAGTAAGCATTGGAGCAACGCCACTGAGCAGGCGAGCACCAGCCATCACAGAAGCTATTTAAACATTAATTTACCTGCAATGTAATCGAATCGGCAGCATTCTTGCTCTTCTGGAAAAACATATATTAGCAATATAACACAGAGCAGAAGAAAACAAAGTAGTTATTAAATAGCTACTCACCAAGGCTAGGGATCTCCACGTCTAGCAGGTGGAGCAGGTCCTGCTCCCGGTCAAGGAGGTCAGCCCACCTGTGCGTCGCCTGATGGTAGGTGCGCCGGACCCCCGACTCCCTACTCATGGCCCCGCACACCTTATTCCAGAGCTGGCGATGCTCCCGGAGGCCATACTCTGAACCGGGCCTGTCCCCTGCTGCCACGGTCTTCGGGAGGTGGTGCTGAACATAAAAGATAAGTGCGGCCACCTCCACCACACTGAAGATCTCCCGGGCTACCCCTTGCTCCCCCCTTAATCGCCCGCAAGGGAGCCGGGTACGGGGTGCGGGATCCTTCCCCTTGTTCTTCCCGGCTCCCTTTGCCATGGTCCTGGACAGGATGGAAATAATAGAAAGAGAATAGATAAAAAGTAAATAAAAGAAAAAAGTTAAAAACGTATTTTTAAAGTAACCAAAAGTAGAAAAAAACACAAAATATAGATGTAGAAAAAGAGAGGGATAGATAATGGGTAAAAAAGATCCAAAAAAAGTTCAAAGAAATAAAGGATTGCAAAGATTAGCTAAGAATTGAAAAAGCATGCCCAGAACCATAGCAATGAATGAAAAACAAGATGACCATGCCCGTTGAGGACCGCGTGGGTCAGTTTGCGCGATATTTCCCCCGCGAGCACGCAAAAACGCACGCGACCATGTAATCGCGCCCCGTTCACAACGCGAGAATGCAACTAGCGCCCGGAAGCGGAAAGATGCAATGCAAACAAGATGGCCGCTCCCATGTACGACCGCATGGGTAAGTTCGCAGTCGGCCTGCTGAAAGAGGCCCGCAAACACGCAAAGCGCCCCGCGAACACGCAAAAAAAATGCAAATTCGCAGATTATGCGGAACGCGAATTCTTTTTCGCACGAATTCGCGTATCGCGAATTCGCAAATTTCGCCCATACTTACTAAATTTCATGTTCTCACGATTAGGATATTTTTTTTAATACACTGCACCAGTCTCGCCAGTTCGTATAGCGACTTTTGGGTTTATTATTCACATCTCAAGGCACCTTCACACTTTTCCCCGTCCTTTTCACTTATATCAAGTATTACTCATTAGTGAACCCACTGTTTAACATACTTACTTATTTTAGCTATCTAGTGGACAATACACATCGCATGCAGACTGCGACATGCTACAAATGACTCTTGCAACACCTAGGCCCATCATGAGTACCCGCACTCAGCTTACATATAAGCATAACTTCAGAGGCGCTTTCACAAAAAAGTTACCATCATGGGCACTCTCACGAGAAGGCTGTAACAGATGAGCAACATCCACTGTTCCACATTTAGTTATGATGGTACACTTGGTTCCTTGTATTTTACCCGTGCCACATGGCATTTATGGTTATTTTCCAGAACATATACTTGTGTTACCGCATCTAATTCTAGAATAAGTTTCCATCTCAGACACCTTTTGGGAGACTAGTAATAAAATAATGCCTTCTTTAACACATTGATAATGCCTCAGACATTGCCCACTCTTGCTTAAATTTTTGAAACACTGTGCATCACTGGAGTTACAGAATGCTGGGCCACATGTTCTGTGATATAGAACACTAGTCTTTTGTCTATGTCCATCACTGAAGTTTGCATGTAATTTTTGCGCCTTGTCATCGACTGATGACCAGATGATTTTACTGCATGCTGCAAAATTGCCATGTTTTTGCCATGTTACAATGAACATAGAAAAGTCACTAAAGATACTATAAAAACTATGATTATTTTCAAAGCACGCTATTTGATCAAGACCACAGGCTTTCGGTCGAAACACATCATCCTGACATGCTAAGGCAATAAATGCATTCAAATGGAGTCGGTGCCCTTGCTTTGCCCGCTGCGGTCGTTCACTGGGATTCTGGTTTCATATATATGGGACGCGCTTACCTGTGCTATACTGCTGCTTCTTTTCAGCCGTGAGGGGAACGGCTTTTCCTTGGATGTTGGTGCACCGCGGAGGGAACGGTCCGCACAACCGGGACCTGGACATCTTGACGCCGCCGTGAGGGGAACGACTTTCTTAACTTCAACTCCCAGAGCTCCCTGTTCCGTGCAGGTCTGGTGATGCCACAGCAGCAATGCCCCCCGCAGCATTAAAGCGCTCCCGCCCCACGCAACGCGGGACGCGCTTACCTGTGCTGTACTGCTGCTTCTTTTCAGCCGTGAGGGGAACGGCTTTTCCTTGAACGTTGGTGCACCGCGGAGGGAACGGTCCGCACAACTGGGACCTGGACATCTTGACGCCACCGTGAGGGGAACAGCTTTCCTAACTTCAGCTCCCAGAGCTCCCTGTTCGGCGCAGATCTGGTGACGCCATAGCAGCGACGCCCCACGCAGCATTAAAGCACTCCTGCCTCACGCAACGCGGGACGCGCGCGGGCGGCGCCCGGGCAAAGCCCGGGCCAAGGGCGGGCCCGTCCTTGCCCGTCATCGACCGGAGTAGACTGGGCTGGGCCACTCCTTTAACTCCTGGAGCTCCGGGATTCCGCCTTATCATATGGACCTAAAGGTACAGTGATTCCTTACTGCCCTCTTTGTTGCTGCATGCACTAATATTTTTTTTTTGCAATGGCTCCACCAATTCCCCCTACTAGTGTGCAAGGGAAACGCGCATGTGCTGTGAAGCGTCCTGTTCCTAAAGCAAATCCCCCGTCACCCATGGTTCCAACAGCAATAGACTTAATGCTTCAAAAGGCGATTGGTGTGGTCACCACCGAAATTGAGATAACCGAAAGGCATCTTTCAATTACACCTGATAGTTTCTCAATGACTTCTCATCCCCCTATTGACTCAATGAACTCATTTGAACTAAATGGGAGTGCAAAAATGGTTTCGGACTCAAATGACCACATTACCTTATTAAGCATGGTGTCTAAATCAGATGGCTTACCATCCACATACCGGCTGCCAATGAACAGAATCCAGGGTAGTAATTGGGGTCCCAAAGGGAAAAAATCTAGGGGTGGGCTAGGCAGAGGTCCTGTAAAGTCAAAGAAAAATGACATTCCCCTAGCTAATGCCAATAAAAATCGAGAAGTACTGACCTACCCTCCCTGGGCCAAAGCTTTAGTGGCAGATATGTTGTCCCAGTGCAGAATGATGGTAAGAGAAGAGATTGTCCAAATTCTCCTACATCTTCAAAATCTCCCAATGCCTACAAATACTTCTCAGACATCATCTAATAAAGATGTTATTGTTATCCCGACTACTAGTAGCCTTGATGCTGGGCAGCCCAGATCTCCGGATCCACTCCCAAGTTCGGTCACTGAGCTACCCATTGCTGCTAAAGTGCCCCAAAATAGGGTTCCTCCTAGCTCTGAAGTTATTAATGTAACTGGTGATAGAGAGTTGCCATATTCTGCCCAAGGACCCGCACTCTTACCAGATCTTCAAGGAGCCCTGGGGAATAAATCCAGATTGCTGAATCCGTTGTTTGCCCGACATACTCTATTGGGAAAAAATCCAATGGGGGGTGAGCCTAGTGGTCCACCCTCCGCGGAGGAGAACGCGGGGGTGGAAGTGTTGCGATCCAACAATTCTTTCTCCCAACAATCAATCTTCCCCCAAGGCAGTCCCCTACGTAATTATTCTGACAGGAATCCCAGAGCTCAAGGAAGGCCATAAAGAATCCCAGCTTGAACTCCGTAATAAGATTCTATTCTGGCTGGTGAAAAATAAGCAGTTCATGTATTATAAGGCAGGCGAAATATTGATGGTAAGGAGGGTAGCCTGGGTGGACCCTACTCAGAAGACTATTGCCGGAGATTGTGTGATCATTAACTTTAGGCACCCTGGAACCATCAAAAGATTAGTGATGCTACCCCCTCTTTCTACCAATCATTCTGTTTCCATTAGAGCCCTTACCTCAGATTTCTTCTACCCTAGTCCAAGGAGGGCAGGTTTTCCCCGCCCCCTAGTTGACCTTGATAGATGGGTCATGCCCTGTTCCTTTGTACCCACCATTACATATCCAAATTCATTGCTCTATAGTATTCCAATAGCCAATCGGTTTGCCTTTTTGGAGATGTCGATTGACTGGCAGGGCGGGATGACTCAAATACTGCCAAATTTTCTTTTAGGCCCTTGGAAAAATCCTACAATCAGTGTTCAATCCCTACTAATCTAGGGTTAGATACTAACTGTCAAAATAGGGCCACCCAAAAAACTAATACCTTGGACCTAATGGAGTTTGGTAATTTAGAGGGTTATCATTCTACACCTTTTGCTTTTCCCACTTTGCAAACTTTGGAGGAGGAAATAATTAATTGTGAACTTCACAAGAGTGATTATCCCTCTGACGGCCTATCCCTGGGTAATAGGAGCTCAATTGAAAATTGTGGTGGGCCCCAGACAGGTGATGCTAAAATTTTCATTTTGTCTTGGAATGTGGCAGGGCTTACCAATAAATTGGCCTGCCCTGATTGGGGTCTGTTTATTGACAAGTTCGATATCTGTCTTTTTCAGGAGACGTGGGCCAGGGAAAACCCCTGTAGGCCGGGCTACTTATCTGTCAGTAACTTGGCATCAATTGGCAAGAGGGGAAGACCGTTTGGGGGCCTGACTATTTTTATTGCCTCTCACCTGGGTTGTACAGTGACTCAATTAAATTCCCCTTCGCCTGATCTCTTATGCATCAGACTTTTCTTTAGTTTAAAACTTTGTCTGACCATTATCAATGTTTATTCTGGACCCACTAAACTGGGCAAAGAATCATTAACACTGGATTCCCTTGAAAACCTTATTTCTACGGTTAAGAGTGGGAGTACTTTGATTGCAGCAGGTGATTTCAATTGCCAGTTCGAGCCACTACCGGGTCTGATTGAACCTATTTCTAGTATTGAGGACTCGGTGTGGTCCATCCCTTAATTACAAATTTCTCCGATAAGAGCATGTCACCTCTAGCCCTCCAACTAAATTCCATAACTTTGGCCCATTCCTTGGGAGCCTGCAATGGCCGTACAAAATCTGATTTGGAGGGTAAGCATACTTTTAATCGTCCAGGGAAGTCCTCCCGTATAGACTACATTCTGGTTGAGGCTAGCACCTGGTCTAAGGTCTTGGACTTTGTGGTCTTACCCCACCATGACAGTGACCATAATGCCCTGGTTCTCAAATTAGATCTTCCCGAGATGAGTATGAACATCGGACCAAGCGAGGAAGTACAGGAGCCACTAACATTATCCAATGATAGCAGAAGGTTAAAATGGCCGATTGTTAAGGGTTCTCCTGAATTAATGAGATCCCTTTACCAAACTGTCCTTCGAGCCCTTGATGATCTAAGTGGTACACTAGACCTAGATCAGGCCCTATCTTCAGATCAAATTTTTAATACGCATGCGGGCCTAGTAGCCGCCCTCTCCTCACTTCTTAACCCACTAATGGGAAAATCCAGGAATAAGAAGAAGACCAATACCTGGTATGACTCTAGCTGTAGGAAAGCAAAGGGGCCTCTCTTGGCTGCAATCAAAGCCTCGAATCGACCACTAATTAAAATCAAGAGGGTTAAGTATAAGAATCTGCAGTCTGAGGCCAAATAGACGTGGGAGAACACCAAATGGGATGCTATAAAAATTGCATTAGGCACTAGGGACATGAGAGAATTTTGGTCCATTGTCGGCTCTGGTACCAAGGATTGGCAAACTTCCCTTGCTCCTAATATTGCACCAGAGAGCTGGGTGGACCACTATCTAAACCTATATGCCGCCCCGGCAAACAAATTCTTTTAGCAGAACTATCAGATCAGTTATCACCCCAAAACCGGCTTCCTATCAGGTCTCATGATTTTTCCACCACCCATGAATCTCCAGAGTCCAAAATAAGTCTGAAGGAAATAGAGATAGCTATAAACAGGCTCCCAGTTGGTAAGGCGCCTGGCCTCGACAAAATCCCCGGCGACCTTTATAAAGATCAAACTGGGATATGGGTCCCTTACCTCTATCTGCTATTTAATGCTATCCTACAAGGCGCCAAATTACCTGCCACATAGGTTGGAGCCGAGATTATACCAGTCTTCAAAAAAGGTTCACCTCTTCTAACGCTCAATTATCACCCGATCAGTCTGATCAATGTGAGGTAAAAACTATTCTCACGTATCATTCTTGATCGGCTTCAGAATTGGATGGAAGAATGGCAGATTCTCAGTCATTTTCAGGGGGGTTTTAGGGAAAAGACATCCACGATCGACTAGCTATTAAGGCTCCAACTAC
Source organism: Lissotriton helveticus (assembly GCF_964261635.1). Classification (NCBI taxonomy): domain Eukaryota; kingdom Metazoa; phylum Chordata; class Amphibia; order Caudata; family Salamandridae; genus Lissotriton; species Lissotriton helveticus. Next base: position 489,088,958 of record NC_136069.1, read on the forward strand.
TATACTGGAAGACCGTGAGAGTAGAGGGTGGCAGCCTCTACTTAATTTTCGTCGACCTCAAAACTTTCTTTGATCTGGTGCCCCGAAAAATTCTGTGGGATGGGGGTACCTACTGATCTCCTCAACATCATTAGGAGACTCAATACATATAACTTTGCCCAAGTTAGGAGTGGTAAATGGGGTAGCTTTACATCTAAAATCCCAGTCAACAGAGGAGTCAGACAAGGGTGCCTACTGGCACCTACTTTATTTTGTCTCTTCTTTAATGCTCTGATTGCCCACCTTAAAGGTGTAAAAGACATTGACGCCCCAAAATTGAGAGGCGAACAGGTGGTGGCACTAATGTTCGCAGACGACACTCTTCTGTTGTCAAAATCTCCCATGGGAATTCAACGTGTCCTGGGCAGCTTTGCAAATTTTTGTCATATGAGGGGGCTGGAGATTAATACTCAAAAAACCAAATTCATGGTCTGCAATCCAACTAAGACCAGATATCCCAATCCCTCTTTGAAAGGCATACCTTTGGACAGGGTCACTGTTTTTGATTACCTGGGTATCACTCTTACAGACAAATTGGACTGGGCCCCCCAAATGACAAAGGCTAAACTTAGACTGGCCCAGATTACGGGTGGTATTTTATAATTACACCAACAGTCCTCTTCTAAGCCAGTAGCATTGATCATCTGAATCCATAAAGCCCAAGCCAGGGGAGCAATCCTATATGGAGCTGAATTGTGGGGGCATTGCCAGGTGGGTGGTATTGGTAAGACCTAAAAACAATTTCTAAGATCTTTGCTGGCCCTCCCAACGAGTACTCTCCTCACCCCATTGAGAATGGACCTGGGTATTAGACCTTTAGAAGAGGAAGTTGCCCTACGCCCCATTATCTACTTGCGCAGGTTGTGGGTGACCCCGGAACTAATTTATTTTAGAACAGCCCTAGAAGAGTTATTAATCCTCCCTGGGTCAGAGAGAATTCCATGGCTTGTTTTTATAAAAAATAATGTGTGAGATTAGACTTGCCTGGTCTCTGGTATAATCCATCTGTTGTCAGTGCCCAGTTGTCCCGTCTTGAATTGATCAAACTGGATCGCAGAAAAAGACTAGAAGACATCCTTGGTAGTTCTTCTCTGGGCCCACTCACAGTTCAGTTTCTTAATCTTAAAGATGCTTACATAGTGGGACCATTCTTAGACGAAATTTTCCCTCCTACAGCAAGGAAATATTATCTTCAATTTAGATATGGAACTATTCCAGTAAGGACCTTCGCCAATAAATGGTCGACCACTAAAACAATAGAATGTCCAGCGTGTGGGCTAATGAAGAATCTGAGTCGCATGTTTTCTTTTTTTGCCCATACAGCAACGTTGGCTTATCCAACTCTGTAAAAACTTGGGATTCAGACACTATAAAGAGGCCCTGAGAATAGTCAAGAGTTATACTTCTACCCCAGTTGTAGTCTCAGTTTTACACTTCATTGACGCCATGTGGCGAAGGAGAAGATCTTATCTGTAGAAGGAAATGATTTATGTACAGTATCTAAGTGTTTTTAATGTTGTACAGTTTTTTTTATATTTGTATTTATTATCAGTGCCCTCGAATAGTGTTTTTAGGAAATGTTTTGGGTGGTTACTATGTATCTTTTATGATCTTTCGATCGAAATACAGATTATTTGACTGACTGACTGACTGGAAACTCTTAAAACATTTAATTTAAAAGGAACACAATGAGGGGGTTCATTTTGCCATAGAAAGTATGATTAGTGCTGCAGAAAGAAAAATGAGGGCACGTTTTGAGTGACTTCTCAAATCCTCTTCTATTTCATTAAAAAATTCGGACATGCAGAATTAAACATGCACTTTCAATACCAGCAGCAGACTTCCCTGGTGAGCAGTAGCTTTACTACAGTGATCTAATAAGCAACTACAGTGCTAACATTCGTAATTTATGGCAAATGTGTGACACATCTGAATGCCTTCTTGATGGAATCAAAGTAAAAAACTGAAAGTATTTCCTATTTAGGAGACTGCAGTAAATGAAAAAATTAGGAAACTTCATAACAAATAAGTCTCCCAAGATGGCCACCAGAGACAAAAAAGCCAAAATGTAGCACAAACATCACCCAGATGTAGCCCAAGTATAGCCCAAATTACAGAATGTCCCAGAGTGTTCTAAAGAACAACTAGAGCGCTAACAGTATTACTTATGACAAAGGTATGGCACACCTGAAGCCATCTTGATTGGAATAAAGTGCTAACACCTAAAACATTTAATTTGCAAAGGAACAACATGAGGGGGTTCATTTTGCCATAGAAATTATGATTAGTGCTGCAGAAAGAACAATTAGGGCACATTTTGACTTCTCAAATCCTCTTCTATTCTGACATGCAGACTGAAACATGCACTTTTAATACCAGCAGCAGACTTCCGTGGTGAGCAGTAGCTTTACTACAGTGATCTAATGAGCAACTAGAGTGCTAACATTCTGAACTTATGGCAAGTGTGTCACATATCTGAATACCTTCTTGATGGAATCAAAGTAAAAAACTGAAAGCATTTCCTACTGAGGAGACTGCAGTAAATGAGGAAATTAGGAAACTTTATGTCAAATAAATCTCCCAAGATGGCCACCAGAGACAAAAGAGCCCAAATGTAGCACAAATATCACCCAGATGTAGCCCACATGTAGCCCAATGACAGAAGTGTGCAAAACACTTTTTATTTTTTGTGTTTTTGCAGTTTTATATAGTGCAGACTTGTCAGGTATTGGAGTGCTTTACATGAGCATTGATTACATCACACAAGAATACATTCATTTTGGTTTTAGACATGGGGAGATTAAGTGATTGACCAGAATCTAAGAATGTTGAGCTGAAGCAGAAACTCCAACCTGGTTCCCCAGTTGCAAAGTCTGCAGCTCTGGAAGTAGCACCACATCCTCTCCCCTAACTGGATAAAAAAACATAAAGATAACAAATAATTTAAAAGTGCTTTGTCGCTATTTGAAAACTGAGAAAATATGTCCTCATTTTAGTTTTTTAGAGCACTAACCGTAATTTTGATGCAAATAAGACCCTCTCATATATGTAATTTCTAAAGGAAATGCTCTAGGTATTACAGTTTTGAGTACATCAAGATGACGTCAGGCGTGCCACACTTTTGTAATAAATATAGAATGTTAGCAATCAAGTTGTCCATTAGGATACTGTTGAGAGGCAGAGGCCAGGGGCACGGACTCTGAAAATTGAAGGCAGGTTGGAGGGTGCAGAGGCAACAATTTGACCGCACTGGGCAGGCAGGAAGGGCAGTGGCAGCACAACAGACTATGGAGGGCAGTGGAAAGGGGGGCAGGGGCAACAAACCAACAATAACAGGACTGGCAAGAGAGGCTGTGGCAATATAATAGACCATTGTGAGCAGAAGGAAGAGGCAGTGATAGTAAAACAATACATGTCAACGGACCCGATTCCGCCAGGAATCGTCCAAAGTTTTTAAGCCCAAATGGTCTTTATTTGATCTGTCTCCTGTCTACAATCTCATCTGTTTCAATGTAAGTCAAAGGGGAAAATCAATACCCCAGTTTTCTTTCAAAATCTTCCTCTTACCAAGTTCCAAATGTTAGCAAGTATGGTACATGATCATGAAAGGCAGGAGGAATTGGGGTAGGGACATGGACTCAGATAACAGAGGGCAAGGGGGACATGGAGAGGTGCACCCCACTGACCCTACAGGGCAGGCATCAGGGTTTGCAGCAGCACAATACACCACACAGGACATGTGGGACAGATGTGCAGCACAAATATCCATAGAAAGCAATAGGGAGGGGACAGGACCATGCACATGGACAACAGAGAACAGAGGAGAAAGAGGCAATGGTAGCTAGCTGACCATAATGGACAGACAGGGGAGAAAGCTGCAGCATAATGGACTATAAAGGGCAGGAGGGACGGATCAGGGGCATTACAAGGGAACATACAAGCCAGGAGGGAGGGAATAGAGGTCTGCACATGGAAACAGAGGGCTGCGGGCAAGGAGGCAGGAGCAGCAAGATGAGGATGTATGATGTTACAACGCATACTTTTACATCGCATGCCTTTACAACGCGGTTTTTACATCGCATACCTTTACAACGCATAGCGCTTTGAGGTGCTAGATAGTGAATAGTTTAATTTACTATTCCAACTCCAGGCCCCGTGGACACTAGGGAAGGTGTTGGACAGTAAATTAAACTTATTCCCTATCCTAGAGCGCCCCCCAGTGCAATGCGTTGTAATGGTTTGCGTTGTAAAAGTTGCGTCGTAAAGGCACTGCGTGGTAAAAGTTGCGTTGTAAAGGATGTTTCCCGCAAGATGACCATGGAGGTCAGGCAGGATGGGCACTAGAAGCAAGACACACAATAGAGAGCAAAAGTGAGACTATAATGGCATACACACAGACCATGGAGGGAAGGTGGGATGGGGTCAGGGGCAGCTAGCTACCCACACAGGGACGGTGGGAGGGTTAGTGGCAGCACAGAAGACCATGCATGGCAAGCGGGAGGGTTAGTGGCAGCACAATGGCTATGATGGGCAAGAAGGAGGGTGCACGGGCTTGCACAAAGGACTATGGAGGATAGAAGGGAGGGTCCGGACCTGGGCACAGATAAGAGAGTTCAGGGGAAGGGGCCTCAAAACAGATCACACGGGGCACGCAGGAGGAGCAGTTTCAGCACAGCAGACGAGGGAGGACAGAAGGGTGTGGCAGTAAAATGGACCATGGAGGACAGGAGGAAGGGGATAGGGGCATGGAATTTGGACAGGCAGGGTTGCGGTGACAGGGACAGGTTACAGTCATCTGACAATGTTTGGCAGGTGGGACGAGAGTGGCAGCTTAACAGAACACTCAGAGTAGAAAGGAGTGGCAGGTCCATGGAACCTGGTGGGCAAAAAGGATGGAGCAGGGGCATGCACACAGACATTGGAGGGCAGGGGTAAAGAGAATTGGGGCAGCAAGCTAAGCACAGAGGCTAAGCAGGAGGTCAATGATGGGGCATAGAATTGGGCAATGGAGGGCAGGAGGAGTGGACTGGTACATCATGCTAAATGAAGGGCAGTGGCAGCACATCAGACCATGCATGGCAGGAGGGAGGAGTCTAGTCTATGGATTCAGACAACAGAGGATAGGGAGGAGGTGGATGTGGCAGCAAGCTAACTGTTCAGAGAAGGTGGGAAGGACAGTGGCAGAACAACGCTCACACAGGGCTGTAATAAGGGAGCAGGGACATGGAATTGGACAATGGATGGCTAGGAGGAGGGAAGGCAGGAGTAGTAAGCTTGGGTGGGGCAGCACAATGCCAGGCTCTGCTTCCAACTCCCCACCATCCATTGTGATATGCATCTTGCTTAACGTTATAAAAATCCCTAGAAATTTGCTGAAAAAACAAAGATTACAGGGACTGTATAGTTAGACTCATATTTCACTCATACACAACCAGTTATAGTTACCTGAGCTAACTATAATTTACGCCCCTGCAACGTACTGCTAATGACCTGAGACAGTACATCACTAATGACATCACTCATGACATCTCAAATGAGCTGTGAATGGAATGGAACTATAATCGCTAGAACTTTATTTAGGGATAGTGTGTGTATATTAACACCCCCTTTTTAATTTTCTTTTGTGTGATAACCACTATAATACGCAACGTGCCCAGATTAATATGCCCAATAGCCTTTCACTTTAAAGTAATGTGTAGTCCATTGTTTGTGTTGATGTTTGCAGTCCTAAGTATTTTTATTATGAATAAGTCACGTTGACGAACATACAGGTATGGCGGTCACGGGGCAAGATATGCTGAAATGACATTGTGTGCATATTAACACTTGTTTTCTTTTCTTTATTGTATCAACTCCTGAATTTTCACATCGTGACCAGGCCAATGTGGCCCCCAGCTTTTTAGATTAAAGTAATATGTAGTCCTTTGTTAATGTTGGCAGCTTTAGGCATTTGTACATTTAAATAAGGATGCTAGAATGACGTCTTGTATCGTTATCAAGGTTCGGAGGAGCCGAAAAGCGTGGGTCACGTCAAGTGTTGATTCCTTTATTCTAAGAGTGAGAGGAGATTAAATACATATATATAAAATTCACTAAATAAAAACACAAGTTTCAGGGACATTATATTTAGAAATCAGCATTTAAAAAAACGTCAGAAATTCACTGAAAAAACCATAGGTTTCATGGACGTCATAGTTTGACATTTCACTCGTACAAAATAAGAGAAATTTGGCCTATATAGTTAGTTCTGCTAACTATAACTTGCGCCCCCCCATGCATTGCTGATGACCCCACATATTGCATCACTCATGACATGGTTAGTGACATCACTGATGACATCACTGATGACATCTCGAATGACATCACTGATTACATCATCCACATGATCTGATGCACCTCCTCACACCCTAAAATACAGACTACCATTCTAGAAACCATAGACACACCAATACTAGTACAGCTACAATATTCTGTGCGCTATGCATGCAGACCTCTAACCAGCTACATACTATTGATACGCTCTTCTAAATACCCAGTTAGTACCTATGCAGTCTAAGAATCCTTCTGTTTGTCCCATGCACTTCTCCATTCACCCATCCAGCACTATCTAAGTATCCTATCACTCCACCAATAGCTAAGCACTTATAAATTCAGCACGCACTTCCTTTACAACACTGAAATTACTCCAGTTATTAGTCGTATACTTACGGAATGGCGTAGTCACTAACAAAAGTGCAGGTACAATATTTTGTACACTGTGCATGCCCACCTCTAACCAGCTACAAACTATTGATACACTCTTCAAAATACCCAGTTAGTACATATGCAGTGTAGGAATCCTCCTGTCTGTCCCATGCATTTCTACAATCACCCATCCAGCACTATCTACTTATCCTATTACTCCACCAGTACCTAAGCACTTATAAATTCACTATACACTCTGTTTATAATACTGTAATTATTCTAGTTACTAGTCATGAACTTATGGAATGGCCTAGCTACTAAAACAAGTACAGCTATAATACTTTGTGCACTATCCAAGCAGACCTCTAACTAGCTACATACTATTGATACACTCTTCTAAATACCTAGTTAGTACTCATGCAGTGTAGGAATTGTCCAGTCTGTCCATGATCTTCTTTAATCACTATCTACCACTATCTACTTATCTTATCACTCCACCAATACGTAAGCACTTATAAATTAAGTGTTCAATCTGTTTGCAGCACTCTCATTATTCCAGTTACTAGTGGTATTCTTATAAAATGACCTAGGCACCAACACAAGTACACATAAAATATTCTGTGCATAATCCCTACAAATCTCTAAGCAGATACATACTATTGGTCCACTCCATTAAATATTGAAGTAGTACCCATGCAACGTAGGATACCTTCTGTCAGTCTCATGCAATTCTTCAATCATCCATCCAGCACCATGTTCTTATTGTATCAGTCTGCCAATACCTAAGCACTTATGAGGTAGATATACAGGCACCCTGCGCCACCAGTAGGTCACTTTTTGTAATGTGTTGATGCGCCAGGTACTCCTTCATATTTACAAGAAGAGGAAAAGCCACCCTGTATGGTTTTTCCTCTCCTTGTAAATACGACCCCTTCATACACAAAACTTTGCGTTGAAGGGGCATTCCATAGGTGTTGCTGTGGGTTTTCCCACGCAACACTCATAGAACAAGACACATCTCCAGATTTATGAGCAATCATGAATCTGGAGATGTGTGTGAATGCTGCGCCATCCTAGAGTTGGTGTAGCAAGGCGCAACAAGGAGAATTGTGTTAATTTCTCCTCATTGTTTCCTTTTCAATGCATGCTGCATTCCACAGCATACATTGAAAGAGGAAAATGCCTTTACTGATTGTGTTTGTGCTGGATGGTAGCCCTTCCTGCACAAAAACAATCCCCGCATGACACAGACACCCTTGCACGATGGTGCAAGGGTGCCTGTGTGACCGCATGGCTACAGTTTGTGCAGCAGTGCAGAGGAGAGCAGAGAGTTGCAACATATTCATGTACATATGTCACATCCCTGTGCTTTGGAAGTGCCACAGTGCAGTGCAGCTAAAGTGCTTGCAGTGTCACGCTGCAGTACTTCCTCATTAATCTTCACCTATAAATTCGCCATACACTACTAATGCATTCTTTCAGTCAATCATGCTGTATACATATATTCAACCAAACTTTTCACACATTACCTTTCAATTATAGTTCTTTCTTTAACCAGATAAGGTAGTTCTGATAAGAACTTTTTTTTCTTTTGTACTTTTTTGGGTATTTTTTCAAAAAATGAACAAAAAAAGAACAAATAAATCAGGAAACTTTTGGAATTACTTATCATTCCAAAAACAACAAAAACATTTAACAATGATGGCTTCGTTGCGCAGCACAAACTGCATCCACCGACTACTCACCGAAGCATATACGTTTCTTACACTTCACACAGTGTTGCTCGAGAAAGGCGAATTCTGGCCCAATGTCCATTGCAGGTGTTACAGAGGACACTCCAGACGTACTTGCCACAGCAGGTGAGGGGTTCAAAGCAGCTTGCCTCATTTCCTCCAGAGCAAGATTGAGCGGATGTGTGGTCCGGAGATGCTTGTACATAGAAGCAGTGCCACAAGAGTATTTTTTTTTCACTGCCTCTTGACGGGACTCGGTCACAAATTTTGCACGTCACCTTTCTTGCATTTACTTTCTTCTCTCCCGGTGGAAAATTGAAGAATTTCCACATGACAGATTCCGGCCTCTGTGGATGTGGTGCCTCCTGCAAGAATTCTTCCTCAGAAGATACTTCCTCCTGCTGGTGCTGCTGTCCAGATGCCATTTTGTTTGATATTTTTTGAAAAACAAAAAAAACAAGCAAAAAGGGTTCTTGTAGGAAAAGAGATGTCTCTCTAAAGATGCTCCAACAAGAATGATTAAAATGGGTGGAGTCCTTTAATAGTTACAGTGGGAAATGTTATGAACCAATGAAATCTTTATTTTTTAGGTCACATAGGATCCGCGCACTCTGCGCTCACGAAGCACGCACCCGACGGGACTTTGCGAAAATATATTTTAAAATAATATAAGTTTATTATAAGTACAAATATATTCTTTTTATCAATATCTTAGATAATCTCTTGCCCTAATATGTATATTATAGACACATACGTATCATTTAGAACATACATTTTTTTTTGCGGGAGTCGCGCACCCAGCACGTCCCAGCGTGTATATGACGTCACGCGGGACCGGCCACTTTGCAAGCGTCGCGTACCGTAATGCGCATGTGTCACGAATGCGCGGGAGCAGGAGTGGTGGACTGGTTGCATACCAATCGTGCACATCACGTAATATTAAGTGTATATGATGTAACTGAAAAACAAGCAGCCGTCGCACACCGTACGTGGATCCTTCATGACTTTTCTAAAATGGTGGCTAGAATCTGCGCACCCACCGTGATGTGTACACTTTGGGTGCGCGAAAATTTGGAAAAGAAAGAAAATAATATAAATATATTAAATTAAAAAAATAAAACAGAAAAATTAAACAATATTTCAGTTAGAATTTTTTTTTAAACAAAATTTGTTTGCAATTTTCAGAAAAATATATAATGTTATTTAATGAATAAAATAATTATAAATAAACAGTTAAAAAACTGTAGAAAATCAGTACATCAGTACAAAAAATAGGTATGACTACTATTACACTGAAAGCATTTTAAAAAACCTTTGAAATTCACTGAAAAAAACAGATTTAGAGACGTTATAGTTAGAAATTATCATTTAAAAAAGCTTTGAAATAAACTGAAAAAACCACAGGTTTCAGAGACGTTATAGTTAGAAATTAGCTTTTAAAAAACCTTTGAAATTCACAGAAAAAAACATAGGTTTCAAGGTGTTATAGTTGGATGGACATTTCACTCGTACAAAACCATTGAAATTCCTCCGTTATAGTTAGTTCTGCTAACTATAATTCGCGCACCCGCAATGCACTACTGATGATGTCACATATTACATCATTCATGACATGGTCAGTGACATCACTGATGACATCTGAAATGACATCACTGATGACATCATCCACGTGACAATCTGATACACCTCATCATACACTAGTATAACCTTTTATCACTCACTGTAAAATACAGAGTACCATATTTGAAACCATTGACACACCAATACCAGTTACTACATACCCACTCACTGATTCCTAAGTCTGCACACACAACTACCCATTCAACAACAGAATCATGCAGTCACTAATTATTAGAACACTATCAAAGACATTGACACATCAGCAGTCATCTTAGTCGGTTATGCAGTCATCCTACTCACTCATGAAAAAAATGTATCACACTTACGTGTACTCACAATTATGCACACAACACATCATTTATTCAAACACATAGTAACTCATAGTTAATATGTTAAAAAATCACCATTACAATTATACACTCATTCATATAGTTACTCTCACAATCACTGACGCTTACATATACTTATTTATATACACCAACTCTCACATACAATGCCTTTTATTTTTTTACTTTGTTGAAGATGGACAACTAAAACATATATTCGCTCACGAACACACAAATAAATACAGTCAGTCACCCAAACAACTGTTTCCGCATGCACTCTTAAACCTATACACCATATCAATCAACCATTCATACATCTATGCATAGAGTTACACACACCCCATCGAACCACACACAAACTCAGTGTCCCATACAAATACTTGCCCAACTAATCAATAACTAATATACACACTCATGTAGTTAGTGACCAACTGATGCAGCATGTTATACAACAACAGAGACAGTGATGCACACATTCACATAGTTTAGTAACTAATACATGTATTAAGTGAGACACTTTTAATTACTCACTTAAACAGACAGTCAGACAGCTACTAAATCCTCCATCCAGACAGTTATATATCCACACAATCTTCAATGCAGATTGGTGTATGTATATAATACATATTTATATTTCAAACTAAACCACATTCACTGGATGATGCCATCAGTGATGTCATCAGTGATGTCATTTGAGATGTCATCAGTGATGTCATCAGTGATGTCACTGACCATATCATGAATGATGTAATATGTGACATAATCAGCAGTGCATTGCGGGTGCGCGAGTTATAGTTAGCAGATCTAAATATAATGAAGGAATGTCTATAGTTTTTTACGAGTGAAATGGCCAGCTCACTATAACACCCCTGTAACCTATGGTTTTTTCTGTGAATTTCTAAGCTTTTTTAAATGCTAATTTCTAACTATAATGTCTCTGAAACCTATGGTTTCTTCAGTGAATATATATATGTATAATATATATTCCCTACCCAAACGTATGTAGTAAATCCCTGAGAACCAAAAACTACTTGTGGCTGATGTCTTTGGACTGACATGGGCTAAAGGCCTATGATCATGCAATTCAGTTTCTGGAATTGAGCATGAAACTCATTTATATAGCTCAGACAGTGACATTTATGCTTTCTGGCACCTCTTCACACATCACTCAAAACCTCTTAATACATTATGGTTTAAAATATACTTGTTATCCAGCGCTTCTTGATCACTTACGGTTTTATCAAACTGGCAAACACGTTGCCTTTTACACAGTTTGTCAGTAATTCACAGTCCTAGGCTAATTCATATTTATTTATTTATTGATAGAATATTTTACAAGCTTTCAAAGCTTTCAAATAGCACTTAAGCATGACATATTGATCTGACAACAACGTGAATAAGTTGGAAGCCATAGGCGGTCGTGCTAATAGAATGGCGTATATTTTATAGAGGGCATTGGAGTGAAAGAATCCAGTGTTATTAAAAATACACAATGCGGCCACATGCAGTCTGTGAACCAGGCTTCAAGAGACCACACAGGGAGTTAGGAATAATTAATGGCATTTTGTCGTACTGTCTCACTGAAATTAATAATTTAACTTATCTCTGAAAAGTCTTGTGGCTGAGTCAACCTTGTTATGTGTCAAACGTGTGGGCCGCAGGTTACTGAATTCTGCAGCAGCTTCTGTACCTACAGAGTGATTTTACTCGCACTTGTGAATCAGCTACAAAAATGGTTCTACAGCTGCAGCTGCGCACAAAGGAGGTGTTGAGTGTCGGAGGTCTAGTAAAGTATCTGGGAGATCCCATCCACCGGAGAAACAATTATGATGCTTCTCTAGGTGACAAGTAATAATCTTTTTCTTAATCTGAGATGTACTTAGTAGCATAAATGAACAGTGTGTGCAGGCCTGATAGGTACTTAAAAGACGCTAGGGGCCTCATTTATGAAAAGTGACCCATCGCTGCGTGAAAACAGCGATGCCTCACTTTTCATTGCGCCCTCCTTGCGACACCAATGATGCGTCATATTTACATTATGACACATCATTGCGCAAGGAGTTACAGATACGTCAGTATTTCTGATGTATCTGTAAGCGCAAAAGTGACGCATTGCTGGAGTGTGTCACAAAAGTGACCCAACTCCAGCAATGCGTCCTTTCACATGGGGCAAGCCCCATGTGAAAGGGACTGCGTCAGTCTTACGCCTGCTGTGAGGCAGGCGCAAGATTTTGATGCAACGGCGTCCTAGAAGTGACGCAGTGATATCTCATAGATGTCACTGCGTCACTTCTACGACCTTTTCTTGCATCAATACGCCCCCCTTGCATACATTATACCTGGTGCAGGTATAATGTGGCGCAGAGGTTTACAAAGTGACGCATCTACCTAGATGCGTCACTTTGTAAATATGGCGCAACAAGGCGCATTTTTTACGCCACTGGTGCATCACAAAAAGTGACGCACCCGCAGCGTAAAAGTGACGCAAGGGCTCATAAATGAGGCCCTAGGAAGGCTAGTACTTGAAGGCAGTGGGAACGTTACCTACTTTGCTGTCCTTAATTGAGTTGATGGGTTATGGCTGACCCTTGAATTTCCAACTATTTTACGCCAAGGGGAAAATTCGGTTCAATTATGGGTGTTTGAGAAGCGAAGGCAAGTCCATTGCATCTCAGTCAAGATGTTCTGTCAGTATTACTGTGGCAGCTCTCTTCTCGTCCAACCTTCCACAGGCCCTTCCCCACCAGTTGGAGTCATCAATTCCATCAGGGACATGGGAGGGTCACCCAGCCCAACCTGAAAAAGATGGAAGTAGCAGTCCCCGCTTCATATAAGAATGAAGATTCCCTAGAAGGCTGGAATGGTAGTCTGGACATAGAGTTAGGCCAGAGAAGCTGCCCAGGTCTGTCTGGATGTAACAAAATTTACCACTAGCGACAGTATGGACTCCCAAGGAATGGGTGTCCAGCAAACCTGAGACGGCACGCTGTATTACGTGAAGCACTATATTATCTCAAAAGTCAACTGAATTCATCACTAAGATGCAAAAAAAACATTTTATTCACCACTTTATGTCCTGACGAGCAATATTTATCACTATCAATTCTATATTTCGACACAGTAGGAAAATGTGCATGGATAAGGCAGTGTTAATGCTTTCAGGATGAGTGGATCTGCACTATAATATCTATATGAGCATTGTAATTGACTGATTAGGAGCTCAGTAATATGTAGCAATTATTTAATATCCTACATATAGTAATGTGTACTGTGCATTGCAATCCACATTTGTAAATTGCAAACAAATCACCCCTTAAGGTTTCAAGGCGATGGGGGCCCTCGGGGAGAGTTAGTGAGCTATTGTCTAGAGCATGGGTACTCACAAACTTTCTCTCGGAGGCCAAATTTACAGTGTGGTTTGTGGCGGAGGGCCGCACTGGTGGGGGCGGGGTCAGAGGGGGAGGGGCGGGGCTAAAGCAAAAAGAAAACTTGTGACCATGAGGTTGCACACAGGTCCCTGCAGCAGATGCCTTCATCCACTGAGCCACCAGACCCAGCATACATACATCTCTCTCTCCCTCCTGCCCTCCCTCTCCATCTCTCTCTCCCTCCTGCCCTCCCTCTCCATCCTGCCCTCCCTCTCCCTCCTGCCCTCCCTCCTGCCCTCCCTCTCCCTCCTGCCCTCCCTCTCCATCTCTCTCTCTCCCTCCTGCCCTCCCTCTCCATCCTGCCCTCCCTCTCCCTCCTGCCCCCCCTCCTGTCCTCCCTCTCCCTCCTGCCCTCCTTCTCCCTTCTGCCCTCTCTCTCCCTCCTGCCCTCCCTCTCCCTCCTGCCCTCTCTCTCCCTCTCCATCTCTCTCTCCCTCCTGCCCTCCCTCTTCATCTCTCTCTCCCTCCTGCCCTCCCTCTCCCTCCTGCCCTCTCTCGCCCTCCTACCCTCTCTCTCCCTCCTGCCCTCCCTCTCCATCTCCATCTCCATCTCCCTCCTGCCCTCTCTCTCCCTCCTGCACTCCCTCCTGCCCTCTCTCCCTCTACATCTCTCTCTCTCTCCCTCCGGCCCTCCCTCTCCATCCTGCCCTCCTGCCCTCCCTCTCCATCCTCCCTCTCCCTCCCTCTTGCCCTCCCTCTCCCTCCTACCCTCCCTCTCCCTCTTCACCGTGCCCTCCCTCTCTCTCCTGCCCTCTCTCTCCCTCCTGCCCTCTCTCTCCCTCTCCATCTCTCTCTGCCTCCTGCCCTCCCTCTCACTCTTGCCCCCTCTCTCCCTCCTGCCCTATCTCTCCCTCCTGCCCTCTCTCTCCCTCCTGCCCTCTCTCTCCCTCCTGCCCTCCCTCTCCCTCCTGCCCTCCCTCTCCCTCTCCATCTCTCTCTCCCTCCTGCCCTCCCTCTCCATCTCTCTCCCCCTCCTGCCCTCTCTCTCCCTCCTGCCCTCCCTCTCCCTCCTGCCCTCCCTCTCCCTCTCCATCTCTCTCTCTCTCTCCCTCCTGCCCTCCCTCTCCCTCTCCATCTCTCTCTCCCTCCTGCCCTCCCTCTCCATCTCTCTCTCCCTCCTGCCCTCCCCCTCCCTCTTGCCCTCTCTCTCCCTCCTGCCCTCTCTCTCCCTCCTGCCCTCTCTCTCCCTCCTGCCCTCCCTCTCCATCTCTCTCTCCCTCTTGCCCTCTATCCCCCTCCTGCCCTCTCTCTCCCTCCTGCCTTCCCTCTCCATCTCTCTCTCCCTCCTGCCTCTCTCTCCCTGCTGCCCTCCCTCTCCCTCCTGCCCTCCCTCTCCATCTCTCTCTCCCACCTGCCCTCCCTCTCCCTCTCCATCTCTCTCTCCCTCCTGCCCTTCCTCTCCATCTCTCTCTCCCTCCTGCCCTCCATCTCCCTCTTGCCCTCACTCTCCCTCCTGCCCTCTCTCTCCCTCCTGCCCTTCCTCTCCATCTCTCTCTCCCTCTTGCCCTCTCTCTCCCTCCTGCCCTCTCACTCCCTCCTGCCCTCTCTCTCCCTCCTGCCCTCCCTCTCCATCTCTCCCTCCTGCCCTCCCTCTCCCTCCTGCCCTCCTGCCCTCCCTCTCCCTCTCCCTCTCTCTCCCTCTTGCCCTCCCTCTCCATCTCTCTCTCCCTCCTGCCCTCTCTCTCTCCTGCCCTCCCTCTCCCTCTCCCTCCTGCCCTCTATCTCCCTCTCCATCTCTCTCGCCCTCCTGCCCTCTCGCTCCCTCCTGCTCTCCCTCTCCATCTCTCTCTCCCTCCTGCCCTCCCTCTCCCTCCTGCCCTCCCTCTCCATCTCTCACTCCCTCCTGCCCTCCCTCTCTCTCTTGCCCTCCCTCTCCCTCCTGCCCTCCCTCTCCATCTCTCTCTCCCTCCTGCCCTCCCTCTCCATCTCTCTCTCCCTCCTGCCCTCCCTCTCCCTCTTGCCCTCCCTCTCCTTCCTGCCCTCCCTCTCCATCTCTCTCTCCCTCCTGCCCTCCCTCTTCCTCCTGCCCTCCCTCTCCCTCCTGCCCTCCCTCTCCCTCTCCCTCCCTCTTCCTCGTGCCCTCCCTCTCCATCGCTCTCTCCCTCCTGCCCTCCCTTTCCTCCTGCCCTCCCTCTCCATCTCTCTCTCCCTCCTGCCCTCCCTCTCCCCCCTGCCCTCCCTCTCCTTCCCCCTCTGTCATCTCACTGTGTGTGTGTCTGTCTGTCTGCGTCAGCCTTCAGCCCGGGCTGAGACAGCTTCCTCAGCGCGCACACACAGACAGCCGCACCAAAGTACTTTGCAGGTCTTTAAAAGACCATTTACATATTATTGAGGCTTTTGTTGTAGCGCCCCTGCATCTCCACTCTGAGAATCACCTCTCGCCCAGCCCCACAGAGCAGAGGCTTTGTCGTATTTCACCTCTTAGCGCCCCTGCATCTCCACTCTGCTCTGTGGGGGCCGGGGGAGCAGTGATTATCAGTCTCTGAGTCCTTTCAGTCAAGCGCTGCTGCGGCAGTGTTTGCTAACACTAATACATTATTCTTTTAAGCACAGGTACGATTGTCTGCAAGGTCCGCGGGCTGCCAAGGAAGGCTTGCCGGTCCGCTGGCGGACCGCGGGCCGTACTATGAGCACCCCTGGTCTAGAGTCAAATGAGATTGAACTGAGCTACCGCCGGCAAGGCAATCGAACTGTGACCCCCACGCTTCAGAGTCAGCTGCTCTGACCGCTGTGCCACACCTCTTCCTTGTACCACAACAGTGGAGTAAGGAGAGAAGATGGTGTAGCCTAATGGCTGGGGGACTTGGAAGCTGGGGAATGGGGGACGCTCAACATCCTGTGATTCTGGGCAATTAGCTTAATCGCCCTGTGCCTAACAAAATGAATATGTCGATCTGTAACACAACTGGTGCTCATGTAAAGCCTCTGATACCTTCGTGTCCAGTTCACGCTATATAATACTCCAAATTAATGTATGGAGAGGATATTATGGTCGGCACTAAAGGGCCAATTCACAATGATTTTCCTATGATAAAGCGACTAATTCCTGCAGCAAGGAGTGCTACAAGAGAACCTAATCACAAAAAAATCTTTGTGAATCGGGTCCTGTGTGTTTAGGTGCATTTTACTTGCATATCAATTTAGCACAATAATATGTGCACTGCAAAGTAAACCAATGTTGTATATTTCTACTTTCAGTACCCCAGCATTACTATGATCAATACCTCAACATGACATTACAGTGTTGAATGAGTATGCAACGGAAGTTCATTGCAGATTAAATGTATAACTTGCAGCACTGTGTCCACAACAATATTGGAATGCTGGAGAAAAGTGTGATCCTCAAGACATCGTTAGTCGATTCGTTGCTTCCCTATCATATCAACACTCCATCAGTTCTACAAAACCATTACAAGTCCATTAATGTTTGCTTCGAGCTGCCAGTACCTTAACATGGCAGAATTACTCCTGTCCCTGCTGTCTGGATGCTGGAGGTACGCTGTGGTCATGGTGGGTCAATTAGTAGTTTTGCTGACGTGATCAGATTTCTACGTAATGAGGGTGCAGTAATGCAGCACTATGATGTGTAGGGAGCAGGGTCCAATGAGGTTTGTAATAGTTTCATAGCTACATTTAGCTATTCATTTTCTGAAGCAGCATACTCGATCATGATCATGTTTTGAGGTGCACGTTTGTTGCCCCTTCCAGGGTTCAGAGTTCCTTCCACATGGAAAATGCTATGTTCCTGGTCAGTAAAACATGCAGGTGAATGAATGAATGAATGGGTGATGAGATTTATGAAGCACATGGCTACTCCGAGGAGTGTCCCAGTGCCAGAGGTCAGGAAGATAAGGAAAACAGAAATAGCCAACAAATTAAGATATGAATAGGTGAGTTTTCTTTAACCCCTTCCCTGCGCCGGAATTCCGCCGCGGCGTGGGGGGCTAAGGGGTGAGCGCTGCGGTGCTCATGACAGAACCACGCAGTCATGAGTCACGGGCGGCATGTGCCCAAGACGGCTTGGTTCCGACACGGCCCTGCCCACTCATTAATTCACCCCCACAGGCGGGGAATGGATGTATGACTTTACAACGCATACTTTTACATCGCATGCCTTTACAACGCGGTTTTTACATCGCATACCATTACAACGCATAGCGCTTTTGGGTGTTGGATAGTGAATAGTTTAATTTACTATTCCAACTCCAGTCCCCGTGGACACTAGGGAAGGTTATTGGATAGTAAATTAACCTATTCCCTATCCTAGAGCGCCCCCCAGCGCAATGCGTTGTAATGGTTTGCGTTGTAATGACGCGTTGTAATGGTAGTGCGTTGTAAAAGTTTTGTTGTAAGTGATGTTTCCCCTCATGAAGGCATGGTTCTGTCATAAGCACGCAACAGTTTAAGCGTTTACTGAAGGCTAATTCATGTGGGATCACTTGCAGCACAAAGGGAAGTTGATTCCAAGAAGCTGTTGTATCTTGACTCTGGTGTTATTCTAGTCCTGCCAATGGAATCTTGGTGCAACAACATAGCATGGAATGTTGGGAGTGAAATACTCACAGTTGGTTGGGCTGAGCAGAACGCTGGCTGCTCCTGGTGGGGTCTTGATATGGTCCTGATTGTGATCTTGTAACTATCCGAATAAACCTCTCTACACCACCTCTACCTGCGTAGAATTAATCACTACAGAAGCCTTAGCCAATACAAAGATGGAAGGACCTCCACATCTTGACTGGGGTGATCGAAGGACAGAGAACAGAATGGCCGAAATGGAGATAGGTCTCTCATGGATACGTGATATTGGAATCGCGAAATAAGATATTATGGGCCTTGATGATGAAAAGCCCGATAGGTGATTATGGGGCTTTGAAGAGAATTCTCTACTTTAAAGGAAGACAGTCTAGTTTTTGCAGATGATAAGAAATATTATCTCCTGGAAATGCCCAGGATCAAACGGGCTGATGCTTTTTGTACAGGTGCGCTTTGTTTTCTTAAGATCATTCTGTACCATTCCTTTCAACATCCAATGACCCTTCAGAAGAGTCACTAACAACAATTTTTGGACTATATAAGATTAAACCCCATTTCAAAATAGTTTTTGATTCACCTGTGACCCAACTGTCTATGTTTGTAGACTATGAAATGTCAGATTACGTGTGAATTGTTTAGAATGAATGCTTTGACAGGTCCTTACACAATGCATTGTTCCACTCAAATGCAATGCCTTGCTCTCTTGGGCAACAATTTAGTACAACATACTTTTGTTCAGTATAATTATTGTGTGTTATGCACTGCATACAATATTATTCTCAAGAGAGCTCTGCTGCTAACAAACAACTTAGGGCTAGATGTAGGTAAATCTAAATTACCGATTCATAAATACCGAATTTTACCGATTCGGTATTTATGAATCGGTAACTCAGATGTAGATAAAAAATCTGTAATTTTTACAGATTCGGTAAGATTCGGTATTTACCGATTCGGTAAATACCGAATCAGTATTTGCTATTGAATCCTATGGGCCTTGAAGCCCATAGGATTTATTAGCAAATATCGATTCGGTATTTACCGAATCGGTAAAAATACCGAATTGCAAAGGGGGACAGGATGTCACTTTGACACCCTGTTGCACCCCTGTTACTGGCTTGTGCGCCATGTGACACACAGACATGCCCTTAGGGCATGTCTGTGTGCCACATGGCACAGGTGTACATGCACAGATGTGCATGTACACAAGAATTTGTAATTTACAATGCAATTGTATTGCATGGTATATAACGAATCCTAAAGGCCATGTTACAATGTAAAAAGTGCTATCTACCTAGGAAAATACAGATTCTGTAATTTTACCGATCGGTAAATTTGCCGAATAGGTAAAATTTACCGATTCTGTAATTTTACAGAATCGGTAATTTTACCAACGCGGTAAAATTACCGATTTGGTAAAATTACCGAATCTGTATGTTTTTCAAAGCCCTACATACCAATGTCCAAATACCGGTCGGAAACGGCCGAAAATCGGTATTTTCGGCCGTTTCCGACCGGTATTTGGACACCTACATCTGGCCCTTAACTATTTATTTATTTATGTATTTACTTATTTGCAATTCGTACAGCGCAACCCAGAGTCACCAGGATTTCAGAGTGCTCGACATAGATTAAACTAGAGACATTCATAGAATCAGGAACAGGGCGGTACACAATGAGCAAATAGTAGATGACTACCTGTCAGTGGGGGGAAAAGTCCATCTGTATTTTGGACGCTCAAATTCATGAGGGGAACAGGACCGTAGTGGTGGAGGGGAGAGGAATTTATTCTGGGAACTCAAGATGTAGTGAGATCGTAGCTCTAGAGAAGATCTAGAAGTCACATTTTCTTTCTTATCCTTTCTCTGCTCCCACAGTCGACTTCCTTGATAAACAGGCGAATGAAGCCGGATCATGACTGGAAGTAGCAATGGGAGAGTAGGGAACCTAGGGCCAGCTATATCAAGGTACTGGTCGCAAAAAGTGGTTCCAATTTGAGAACATTATCTAATTTTGTGAACTGACCTATGTATATATAGGTCAGTTTGCACAATTCTGATTTGGAGTTGGTCACAGGCCGAACTACTGAATGAGGCAGGTTATAAATTGCTACTCACTCTGATTGACCACAATCACATGGGTTGTGGTCTGCATGGATCAGCACACCACTATCCCTGTGATTACTTTTGAGACATGACTAACTTTTTTTGCAGCAGCTTGATTTGCCTAAAGGAAATGAGTCCGCTTTAAAATAAAAAGTTTTCATTTGACAAAAGTGTTAGTGAGAGATTGCAGTGATCCCCTGGACCACGACCTAATCACCCTCAACGTTCCACTCCAATTAACAAAGAGGGAGGAAACCAAACAGACCCCTTCATTTTTTTGCGAATAAGTGACCACTCTAACTTAAAAGACATTTGTGGCTGTAATTCCAGTCACAAACCATTGATACATGTTGTGCTGAATTGTATCATGGAAGGCTTGCCCGCAATACAATCCCAATTTAGGAGTGGGTAAATCTGTATCAGCTCCTAAAATGGGTATCGTAGATGATAAATAACTTTTGTGTAGTCACAATCTCCAAATCAGAGGTTCTGCAGCCACAAAAAAAAGATTTTTATATCTGGCCTTTGAAGAAGTCAAGTTAAAGGTTAATTCTTAATGCTGGTGGGATAGAGTACCAGGTCTTGGGGCTTGTCCCCGAAAACCCTTGATTCAAGGTACAGGATATTTTGAATACTGATGTTTCAAGTTGAAGAGAGTGCTTTTATTCACATGGTGGTTCACATGACTTTGCAGCACTCTCTTCAACTTGAAACTTCGGTATTCAAAATATCCATTCTTTGCTAAGTCAACAATGTGTGCATGAAGATTCTGGTATTACCAAGGTTAAAGCCCAAGAATTTCACAGTACCCTTCTCTTTCAAATGAAATCTCATTTACGTGTCAAGGTATAATGCCATAATATTGGACATTTCAAGCCATACGTGTAATGCAAAAATGCAAAATGCCAGAAGTTATGCAAGAGAACAACGGCAGAATCCAAAAGGGATTCAACTAAGCGCTCTGAGTGGATACAGTCCATTCTGATTTTTTCTTTCCACATCTTCTCTACTCTGCTTAGTGTAGAACAGAACACTTCAACCAATGTGATTTCCCAAACCACCACATGCCTGACATGTCTTTCATCAGCTGTTTCAACATTGCGTCAGAGGGATATGGGCTGTCGGGACACTATTCCTTCCAGGAGAGCAGGGAAGATGAAATGATCCTCCATTTTGTCATTCCTTTGTGGTAGAAAGGTAAGTGTATTGTGTGAACCTCAAGTTGCATAATTTCATTGATTATATTTGACTCTCTAACTTAAACGTTTAATGGTATATGTAGTGAGCAAAACATCTCTGTTGGAGCTTAAAAAAAGAAGGAAAAATAAGTCTTTTTTTTCTTTTTTATTTAACAATTTTATTTAATACTCCTGAACCGGCATACCAGAGTTAAATAGAAATATTTGAATGGGCCATATTATCAAGAATGGCTGCGGGTGGTCGAGCTAGTGATTGAGCTCGTTTGTCATTTTTCAGAATGCGACTTATCAGGGTTGCAATTCTTGAAAGGTCTTAAATTGTGGACAAGTATTACCTACGTAACGGCGTCAGACGTATTGGTCTCGAAACTAACAGAGCCGTTAATTAATGTATTAAGAACTCCTTTGTGGACTACTCATCTGAATCGGATAACAAAGGGGCCCAAGAGCTATACCTATAGCTGTGTTTAACACGTCGATTCCGATACACTAATTGGGTGTGGCGGTTCCATTACAATTTGAATATTCTGTCGAATCAGTAATGTGGCGATTTATTCCCTGAGCGTATTCACTCCTCTTATTTATTGAGGATCCTAAATACTGGAGGTGTCTAATCCTAATTTCTACGTGATCAAATTATCTACATCTCGCCGCCTGTTTCTGTGGTTCCATTTATGAGTAGAGTAACAGGGAATTACCTATTTAATTTCTGCCTTGATGAAATCTCTGTGTGAGACGAAACACGTGTTGGCGATTTACGTGCTGGGAGATGTTTTAAAGAAATTATGAACATTAATAAAGAATGACCTGATGAAATCAGAAGAGGACTCTCTCTAAAATTATTGTGGATTGTTTTGATCCCTGCTCACTTATTCCCTATGCGACTTTGTCCATATGCTGTGTTTAGTAGTGAAATTTGTCTACTAAGGGTACATTATTTAAGCCAGGACTCAAATATTTTGACTGTACGGTGTGCTGTAATTAGAACCTCATCCCCAATTTTCAGAGTTTGGCTTCACAGTTTTGTGTTCCTATAGCACCTTGAGGTAGTAGGTGCATTGAGGCTCTTTAGCACCCAAATTTATATGAATCCTTAATAATACATCACACCTTTAACTTCTTGCAGTATAAACTGATGCTTTATTGAACAGTGCGGACGTTTCCTTTGTGAACACTACTACCTAATCTTGTTATATTATCAAGAATGGCGATAACATGATAGCCGCTTTAGCGGCAGGAAACTGCTGCTGCTGAAGAGTCGATAGGGGGCTTGATAATATGCCCTTGAAAATTCCCATAGAAGCCCAGGTTCTGTTGTGAAGGACATCACACCTGGGCTTCTATGGGAATTCACAAGGGCATATTATCAAGCCCCTTATCGCCGCTTTAGCAGCAGTTTCCTGCCGCTAAAGTGGCGATAATGTTATCGCCATTAGTTATTATATGGCCCCAAGTTTACCACAGAGGTAAGTACAGTGCTCTACATGAGACAATTGTAAAAGTATAACTCCAACACATCTGGAATGGAGACTATCATTTATGAGCTAGAGGTGTGAATCAAATTTTAAAAGAGATAGAAATGAGTTTTCAGGTATTTCCTACATGTGAAAACGGTGAGCTTTTGGTGCGAGAGGTAGAGGTGCAGAGGGCACTGCAGCACCCACACAATAACCATGCTGGAGTTCAGAAGATGAATAAGCAATAAAGATGCCTTCAAATTTTCTTTTTATCTTGTCACATTTGCTGTGCATTCATAGACAGAGGTATATTGTCAGGTTATATCTTCTGACAAAACGATATGTATTCTTTTAACATGGGGATTGGTGTTTACTTTTCTTTCTCTATCTGCAAATTTAGAGGATTTTGTAAAGCGAACTATCTAACAATCTTGCGGCAGTAAAGGGAAGAAAAGCTGTAGGATGTCAGTTTTTTTCTAACACACAACAAAATGTAAATATCTGTAAATGAACTTTACAACTATTTCAAAATATATCACTCCTTAAGATGGCACAAATGAATGAATGAATGAAAGGATCTTGTACAGCACACAGCTACTCAAACAAGAGTGTCCAAGTGCTAGCGGTACATGTGGCAGGACCCTGAGGCTCGACTAATTCTTAAAGAGACACATTTTAAGATGTTTCTTGAAAGCTGTTAGGTCAGTTCTGGCTCTCAGGGAGGCAGATAGTTTATTCCATGCTTGAGCACCCGGATGCCCAAAAGATCTGCCCCCCCCATACCGAAGCACATTTTCTTGTAATTCTGAAGCATAAGGGAAGGATTTTAAAAGGATCTAAGAAAATCAAGACACATTACTTGGTGATGTGTAAATAATAAATATTTAGGGAAAACGGATTCCCACACATTATCATTTGTGCACTATATAGTTGTATCAGTAAAACTACTTGTGAGTGCAGATTTTGTGGCCATTTCAAGGGAAAATGTGTAGTGTGTAAAGGACAGTGTACCACACCATGTTTAGCAATATATATTCGCGTCACTGGCTACATACCACACCTTTGCTTCTCTTTTCCTGAATGGCTGTGGCTCGTTTCCTGTATTTGTTCATTGTGAACACAGTGGGATTTTTCACATTCGCTGGGACGTCAGTGATCTAACACTGGCGACATTAAAACCCCCTCTAAAAATTGTTTCAGCGCCACTGAAGGCAGGCAGTCCCAATTTGTAACTGCAGAACAACTAAAAGCAGTTTTTTCGCAAGAGATATTTTGTTTTTGATATGATTCATTCATTTTAAATGTGCCAATTTATTATAGCCTTTTCCTATTTTTTCCCTACTGTATATCTACTTACGTAAATGTTCCTCGTTTTTAAGTTGGCAGTAGGTGACAGAGCACAATACAATAGAGCTATTTCATGAACAGCTCTATGAAACAAAATACATATTGGCCACTCTGACCTTGTGTTCGCGTCTGATTTAATCGATACACCTGTATAAAAACTAAACTTGTTTACTTGTGACTGGGCTGCGAACAGATTATATCTTTTCATTTGTTTGCTAACCCTGAAATTCGCTGCCCTAAGTCAGCTGCAATATGTCCTTCCACTCAGCTACAGCACACACTGTTACTCATAAATGTCTTCCAGGAAATAAGAGAGGTTGTCATTGCAAAGCAATGAATTCCCCGCATCACCTGTCCCCGCTGCAGATATACTAGCAAATCATGTCTCCCATGTTGGTTCCTTTCGGCAGGTCACTTTGGACTTACTTTGGACACTGACTGTAAAACCGTCTCTAAAGAACTTTACACATTAGTGAGTGTGGATCAATCACATTGTAAGCAGTGACATACATTTGAGATGTCATTCCATAAAATCAACTTGCCCCAGGGATTTTCTGGTCCCTAAACCACAGCCGTTGCATGGTGTTGCCCTGAAATGGAATGGATTACGCACACTCAGGTTACTGTTTCAGAGGTTGTAAGAACACATTTTTTTTTTGTTCAAGTATCTTTATTGCTTATTTAACCTTCAATATCTAGCAATGTTTGGCGGTTGTTAGACAACTATATGAATTTGTCCTCTCAGGGGTTGGTTGCTCAATATCCTTTTGATTCCATTTCTTAACTTATTTTCTTACCAATGTTGCAGATGTCACTTCTCACCTTTTTATCCCCTTCTTTTCTATCTTTCTGCCTTTCTCCTAGTCCTTTTTCTTCTTTTTCCTTTCCCTTTCCCAGTTTCCTCTTGTTGATTCATTTTATCTTTTTAAGCAATACAACTAAATATGTCTATGTTGTGATACATGTAGTTGCTTCATTTTTCCCCACACTTCTGGGATGTATACTAATATTTGATTAATATATAATATTTATTATCTGTCATGATATTTATTGGGTTACTTTTTAAAATTATACTTTTGCTACCCCCTTTATCCGAGTCTGATGGTTCTTGGTTTTGAAATTCTTTTTTTAAATCTATTTATTATATATTTGATTCTGACCTGTTGTAGTGTTATTGTATTACTTTTTATTTATTTATTTATTCAAACAGTTTTATATAGCGCTGGCAGGACCCAAGGGTATCAGAGCGCCTTACAGACAAAAGATAAAAACGAATATATTATACAGCTCAAACATAAAGGAAAGGCAGGTTATGAGAACAAAAAGTAAAGAAACAATAGATGTAAATCAAAGGTATAGGCAGTAACATTAAGAACCAGTCAGAGTAGAAGGGGGAGGAAATAGGGGTGAGGAGGGGATATGGAGGAAGTAAGGGGAGAAGAGAACCATAAGGGGAATGAAGTGGGAAAAAGTGAACAGGAGGAAGGAGTAAGGAGGAAGATGTGGGGAGCAAAGCGGGGTTGGAGGGTCAGGTAAGAAGCAGAGGGGAAAAAAAGTAATATAAGGGGAAGGTTAGCATGGGGTTTCAGAGCCCACCTGAGCCCTGCAGCCCCCAAGCCCTGCAAGGGCAGGCGGGAGCCCTCCCGTGGAGGCTCGGAGCAGGCAGATTGGCGTTATTTTGGTCCCGCTATCTGGTCGCACCTTTCGCCTCGCCCATCTGGTCGCACACAATGCTTTCCAATGGGGCGTCCAGATGGCCGGGCTTCCCTGGAAGACCCAATGAGGGGTCATTCGCCTCCCTGATCCCAGCGAGGACTCCAGGAGGTTGGGCGCCTCCGTGTCCTGGGTCCCCACAGTAACTCGGAGAGCGCAGGTTCCCAGAAAGAGGGGTAGCCTAACTCCGGATTACTAGGGGCAGGGTATGCCGGGACACCCCTCCTGGGCTGACGGTTTTCTGCTGGTGACCATATGGGCTATGGTCGGACGACACTTCTCCTCCGTCCAGGGGGCTCCGGACCACGGCGCGGCAAAGTGCCTGGGACGGGCTCCATATGTTCCAGGCAGTCCTCCCCCGAGCGTCCGGGCCTGAGAGCTACGGTTGTCCTTCCCGTGCCTGAGGCCCAACGTGGGGTTTCAGAGCCCCCCTGAGCCCTGCAGCCCCAGAGCGCTGCAGCCCCCAAGCCCTGCAGCCCCGGAGCCCTGCAGCCCCCGAGCCCTGCAGCCCCTGAGCCCTGCAGCACCCGAGCCGTACAAGGGCATGCTGGAGCCCTCCCACGAAGGCTCTGCGCAGGCAGATTGACGTTATTTCGGTCCCGGCCATCTGGTTGCACCAATCCCCTCGGCCATCTGGTCGTACGCAATGCTTTCCTAAGGGGTGACCAGATGGCCGAGCTATCCTGGAAGTCCCGGTGAGGGGCCATTTGCCTCCCTGATCCCAGCGAGGGCTCCAGGAGGTCGGGTACTTTCGCACCTTGTCACCTCGCGTGCTCGGATTACAAGAAGGGGGTAATTTTCTTCTGGATTGATACAGAGAGGGTCTGCCCGGGTACACACCTGCCTCTCAGCCCCTTCCGATGGTCCTTTTTCTCCAAGTTTGCTCAGGCAGACCTCCGTGAGGTCCAGCTATGCAGAGACGGGGGAAGGCAGCACCCGGGCCTGCCGGCTGAGGCCCCCAGGGGCCCGGGTACACACCTGTCTCTCGACCCCTTCCCGATGGTCTTTTTTCTCCGAGTCTGCTTGCCCCAGGAGCAGGCTGGCAGGGGATGCTTAGCCTGCTTACCCCCTGTGCAGCGTGGCCTGCCAGGGGATGCCCCAAGTGTACTCTGATCGATGGGGCACTCTCGGTCTGTTTAGGGATGGACTGCTTGGCCAGCCTCGGCTGTTGTTTTGAGCACAGATCTTCCACCCTGAATGGACCGTCCAACTCGAGAGCCTGCTGCCTGGCGGGAGGCCCTTTACCCAGCAGTGCGTAGGCTGAGTGGCCCCCGGTAGCTCGTGCCCCCCCAGTGGTCTGACCCAAGCGGAAGGGGTCGGGTGGCGCTTGGCCCTTGGATGCTGCTGCCCAGCAGGTCTGTAGGCGCTGCGCACCACAACGTCACCCCTCTCTGCCCAGCACATTTCCACAGCAGCTCTGAACGACTTCCGAGGGGTGCCGCCACGGCCAGGCTCCGGCACTCCTGAGTCTCGCTCAGGCTGCGCCTCGGCCCACCTCTCCCTCCTGGGAGAGACGGCTGGGCCTGCCGGTGCCCATGCGACCGCACCTCTCCACACCCCTCCAGCGAGCCCTCCCGCTCTGTTGGGTGGGCTCATTCCCCTGGCAGGCTCCCGGGAGATGGAGGGGTGCGCAAAGGTTGCCGGTCGGGGAGATGGGCATGTGGCCCCCACCCTGTCAGCAGGTGTGGCTACCTGGTTGATCCTGCCAGTAGCATATGCTTGTCTCAAAGATTAAGCCATGCATGTGGAAGTACACACAGCCAGTACAGTGAAACTGCGAATGGCTCAATAAATCAGTTATGGTTCCTTTGATCGCTCCATCTGTTACTTGGATAACTGTGGTAATTCTAAAGCTAATATATGCTGACGAGTGCTGACTTCCCGGGATGCGTGCATTTATCAGACCAAGACCAATCCGGGCTCGCCCGGCCGCTTTGGTGACTCTAGATAACCTCGGGCTGATCGCACGTCCCGTGACGGCAACGATACATTCGGATGTCTGCCCTATCAACTTTCGATGGTACTTTCTGTGCCTACCATGGTGACCACGGGTAACAGGGAATCAGGGTTCGATTCCGGAGAGGGAGCCTGAGAAAGGGCTACCATATCCAAGGAAGGCAGCAGGCAGGCAAATTATCCACTCCCGACTCTGGGAGGTAGTGACCAATAATAACAATACAGGATTATTTTGAGGCCCTGTAATTGGAATGAGTACACTTTAAATCCTTTAATGAGGATCCATTGGAGGGAAAGTCTGGTGCCAGCAGCCACGGTAATTCCAGCTCCAATAGCGTTTATTAAAGTTGCTGCAGTTAAAAAGCGCCCCTTTGATGCTCTTAACTGAGTGTCCTGGGGGTCCGAAGCGTTTACTTTGAAAAAATTAGAGTGTTCAAAGCAGGCCGGTCGCCTGAATACTTCAGCTAGGAATAATGGAATAGGACTCTTGTTCTATTTTGTTGGTTTTCGGAACTGTGGCCATAATTAAGAGGGACGGCTGGGGACATTCGTATTTTGCCGCTAGAGGTGAAATTCTTGGACCGGCGCAAGACGAACCAAAGCGAAAGCATTTGCCAAGAATCTTTTCATTAATCAAGAACAAAAGTCGGAGGTTTGAAGACGATCAGATACTGTCGTAGTTCCGACCATAAACGATGCCGACTAGCGATCCAGCGGCATTATTCCCATGACCCCCCATGCAGCTTCCGGGAAACCAAAGTCTTTGGGTTCCGGGGGGGAGTATGGTTGCAAAGCTGAAACTTAAAGAAATTGACGGAAGGGCACCACCAGGAGTGGAGCCTGCGGCTTAATTTGACTCAACACTGGAAACCTCACTATGCCTGGACACGAAAAGGACTGGCAGATTGATAGCTCTTTCTCTATTCTGTGGGCGTTGGTGCATTGCGGTTCTTAGTTATTGGAGCGATTTGTCTGGTGAATTCTGATAACGAACGAGACTCCTCCATGCTAACTAGTTACGCGACCCCAAGCGGTCGGTGTCCAACTTCTTAGAAGGACAAGTGGAGTTCAGCCACACAAGATCGAGCAATAACAGGTCTGTGATTCCCTTAGATGTCCGTGGCTACACGCGCGCTACACTGAACGGATCAGAATTCATGATAGGGATTGGGGATTGCAATTATTTCCCATAAATGAGGAATTCCCAGTAAGTGCGGGTCATAAGCTTGCGTTGATTAGGTCCCTGCCCTTTGTACACACCGCCCGTCGCTGCTACCGATTGAATGGTTTAGTGAGGTCCTCGGATCGGCCCCGCTGGGGTCGGCAACGGCCCTGGCGGAGCGCCAAGAAGACGATCAAACTTGACTATCTAGAAGAAGTAAAAGTCGTAAGGGCCATTATGTCACTTCCTCAAGGCACCCCCACGACCCCATTAATGCTTGATTTAGGTTGTAAACCTATTGAAGATCTAGCAAAGTTCCGGCCCCTACTCCTTTGGGCCCGGTTGTGGCGTGTCCCGGATCTCGCCAAATATGCGAAAGGGCTCTCTGAAATTATTTCACTACCAGGATGGCACAGAATTAAATGGTTAAGAGACATGAAATCCCTTTTGTGCAATTTGGGCTTAAGTGAAGCTTGGGCAAATAAGGCATCTCCACCAAAGGCAACACTCAAGACTTTGTACTGGAATTGGATTCTGATTGAACGGTCCACTAACCGTTCATTGGGCAGATTGACGGAGGACTTTTTGAGATTCAAGGATCTACCAATTCGGGAACTCTATCTTGACATTATCGAGAAACCATTTGATAGGACCCTTTACTTTAAATTTAGAATTGGAACTCTTCCCCTGTATGCCTTCACATCTCGGTGGAAATCGCCAGTACATACTACAGAGTTTTGCCCTTCGTGTTCACTTAAACAAGAGACAGTGGCACATTTTATGTTTGAATGCCAGGAGTATGCCCGACCAAGAAGAAAATGGCTTAAGCATTTGTGCCGCATGCTGGGGACTAGGCATCACGTTGAGGCATTACGCATCTTAATGTCAGACTCTCGCCCACTGTATGTTTGCACCCTTTCAAAATTTTTATCATGGGCCTGGTGCATTAGAAGTAAAAGGCTTAAAGAAAATGTTTAATTCTTTTTTAACCAAATTTCTATGATACGCTTCTTTTATCTGAAAAACATGATTTTTAAAGCCTAAATTGTTGTAATTCTTTTTTATTCTTTTTAACCAAATGAAGTTGTGTATTTTTATTGTGAAGCTTTTATGATAATTTTTATCGAAATAAAGCCTTTTTGACTTGACTTGACTTGTAAAAGTCGTAACAAGGTTTCCGTAGGTGAACCTGCAGAAGGATCATTAACGGCGGAGCGGCTGGAACGACCAACAGTGCCAGCCCGAAGCCCTCGGCTGCCTCCTGATAGCACGCACCCTAGGTACAGGGCCCGGCCCTGCCCTGGTGCACCCCGGCTGGCGGAGTGGTCCGCGGCCGCATGGGGCACCTGGGTGAGGACCGGGTCTTTGGCGGGCCTATTCCCCCTGGGGAGGGCCCGACCGATGCATGAGGGACCAGGCATGTGGGACGGTCCCTGTCCCCTGTCCCTCTCCGAGACAGAACCCAAGTTCACCTAGCACGACCCCCACCGAGCGGTGGGGGTAAACCGATTGGCAGTGCAACCTGGGCAGGTACCACCCCTCCCTCGAAAGGCCCTGGTGTAGGCTGGGCCCTCCCATGCCCAAGTCCCAGCCCGACCGGGGTCGGGGCGACCGAGGAGCCGCCCTTCTCGTGCCGCAGGGCAGCCTGGAAGAGAAGGGGCGAAGGGCCTGTGAGGGGAGGGTGGGCTGATCGCCAGCCCACCGGCACGGCTCGTGCCGCCCGGCGATGGACGGCTAACGTGCAGGTGGAGCGACCCTCCCTTGTTTCTAGGTTCCCGGTTCGACCTGGCCCCGTGCGGCCGGACCGAGGGGTTTGAAGACTCATGCGGTCTCTCCCGGTTACCCCGAGAGGGACCGGCGGCTGCAAGGCTGCCTGCTCCCATCGCACTGGGATCCCCCTCCTTGCTCATGGGTGGGTGAGGGGGACTCCCAGGCCAAGCACCTGGCAATGTTTTTTTCTCTCAACGGTGCAGTCTGACTCCCAGAGGGGAAGCCTTGAACGGGGCGCCCGGACTGTCTCACCGCATGGGTGGCGGACGGATGGCGTCACCTTCCTCCCGCCTCTCCTGCACCCACAGGTGGGTGAACGTTTTCAAAAAAGTTGCCTGTGACTCTTGGAAGTGGATCACTTGGCTCACGCGTCAATGAAGAATTAGTGTGAATTGCTGGACACATTGATCATCGACACTTCGAACGCACCTTGCGGCCCCAGGTTCCTCCCAGGGCTACACCTGTCTGAGGGTCGCTCGATTGTCAATCGCCCCGGGGTTTCCCCGGGATGTGGCTGGGGCCGTCGCTGGGTTAGCTCCGCTTCCCCTTCATCCCCCCACAAGGTCAGTCCCCCCAATCACCCGTGGCAGGGTCCCTCGCCGGATCCGCCGCGGAGGTACACCGCCGGTGCGCTTGGCCCCCGAGAAAGGGGCCTGGCAACCGGTCCGCCCCTGGGCCCGTCCCGGGGTGCCTGGCTACATGCAACGCATGGCTGTCTGTGGTGTCCCACCAGCTGCCCACGCTCACATGCCTCGGGAGCCCACCTCTGCGGCCGGCTTCCCAGGGCCGACGAAACCCCTCCAGATCCAATCCGGGTAAAGAGGGGGCGCGCTGCCGGGATGCCAGGCCCCTGCTCCAGCAGAGACCTGGCCTTCCCTGGCAACCCCCTTTGATGCTATGGCGTCATTCTTCCGACTACGACCTCAGATCAGACGTGGATACCTGCTGAATTTAAGCATATCACTAAGCGGAGGAAAAGAAACTAACCAGGATTCCCCCAGTAACGGTGAGTGAAGAGGGAAGAGCCTAGCGCCGAATCCCCGCCCAGCGACGGGCGCGGGAAATGTGACGTACAGAAGACTGACTCCCCGGAGTTGCTCAGGGGGCCCAAGTCCTTCTGATCGAGGCTCCCCCCGCGGATGGTGTTAGGCCGGTAGCAGCCCCCGGCGCACCAGGATCGGGTCTTCTCGGAGTCGGGTTGCTTGGGAGTGCAGCCCAATGCGGGTGGTATACTCCATCTAAGTGGTTCGTGGGGCACTCGTGCTAAATCATTCCTAGATGACCTGATTCTGGGTCAGGGTTTCGTAAGTAGTAGAGCAGCTACCTCGCTGCAATCTATTGAAAGTCATTCTCTGAGCCAAGCTTTTGTCTCTCCGTGCATGGGCGTCCACAGATGCCTCCCTCCACCACACCTAGGGGTGGGTCCCTCTGCCGCCGGGCCAGCGGAAGGGACGCAGAGGGGGATAATGAGGGCCCAGGGGAGGCCGCCTCCACCATGTGCCCTCCGGTACGGGGACCTCCCCCTCCAGTCCCTGCCCCACCGGGGTGCAGGGACGGGGGCTACCATCCCTCGCGGGTCAGCAGGGTGACCAGATGGCCTTGGCTGGCTGGGCCCCCCCTTCCCGCTGCCCCTGGGCAAGTCGGGCAGGGAGGCAAGCAGCGGCCCCGGGGAAGGAGCCTCCAGAGCAGCTGCCTCGGTGCGCCCAACCACCCAAGGGTGACTTGGTACAGCACACTCCCATGCCATCTGGGTGCTGGGTCATCCCAGGCCATCTGGTCACCTGGCTGCATGACCAGATGGCCCTGCGGGCCGGGTGACCCGACAGCCCTGCGTGCCAGGCGACCAGATGGCCCTGCGGGCCGGGTGACCAAATAGCCCTGCGTGCTGGGTGACCAGATGGCCTTGCGGGCTGGGTGACCAGAAGGCCCTGCGGGCTGGGTGACCAGATGGCCCTGTGGGCTGGGTGACCAGATGGCCCTGTGGGCAGGGCGACCAGATGGCCCTGCAGGTTGGGTGACCAGATGGCCCTGCGGGCTGGGTGACCATATGGCCCGGTGGGCTGGCAGCCAGGCTAACTCCAACTTTTGTCCCTCCCCAAAGTTCTGTAAGCCCCCACTACTTGGGGGCTTAATAGTCGAGAAAAATGGGCGAGGACGTGTCCTGGGCTTAACCCTACCTGGTTCCAGCCATGGGTCTGGGTGCTGGGAACTGGGGGGTCTGTCGGGGCCGGGGGAGACTCTCACCGGCCTCGCTAGGGTTCGGAAGCTGGGACCGGGGCCGGGTCTCATGCTGCGTCCTAAGGTCCCAGGCTGCTTCAGCCCCCGTCCTGGAAGCCAGCTGAGGGTCCGGGCGCTGGTGACGGGGGTCCGCCGGGGCCCGTTGAGGCTCTCCCTGGCCTGTTTAGGGTTCGGAAGCTGGGACTGGGCCCGGGGTTCGTGCTTCGTCTGAGGGTCCCAGGCTGCTTGGGAGCCCCCCATCCTGGTAGGCAGCCGAGGGTCCCAGCGCTGGTAATGGGGGTCTGCCGGGGCTCGGTGAGGCTCTCCCCAGCCTGGCTAGAGTTCAGAAGCTGAGACCGGGCCCGGGGCTCATGCTGCGTTGCAGGGTCCCAGGCTGTGGGAGCCCCATCCTGGAAGCCAGCCAAGGGTCCAGGTGCTGATGACGGGGGTCCACTGGGGCCCGGGGAGGCTCTCACCGGCCTCGCTAGGGTTCGGAAGCTGGGACCGGGGCCGGGTCTCATGCTGCATCCTAAGGTCACAGGCTGCGTCAGCCCCCGTCCTGAAAGCCAGCTGAGGGTCCGGGCGCTGGTGACGGGGGTCCGCCGGGGCCCGTTGAGGCTCTCCCTGGCCTGTTTAGGGTTTGGAAGCTGCGACCGGGCCCGGGGTTCGTGCTTCATCC
Source organism: Lissotriton helveticus (assembly GCF_964261635.1). Lineage (NCBI taxonomy): Eukaryota > Metazoa > Chordata > Amphibia > Caudata > Salamandridae > Lissotriton > Lissotriton helveticus. The sequence continues at coordinate 489,122,923 of NC_136069.1, forward strand.
CATGGTCCCAGGCTGCTTGGGAGCCCCCCATCCTGGTAGGCAGCCGAGGGTCCCGGGGCTAGTGATGGGGGTCTGCTGGGGCTCAGTGAGGCTCTCCCCAGCCTGGCTAGAGTTCAGAAGCTGAGACCGGGCCCGGGGATCATGCTGCATCCCAGGGTCCCAGGCTGCGGGAGCCCCCCGTCCTGGTAGGCAGCCGAGGGTCCGGGCGCTGGTGATGGGGGTCTGCCGGGGCTCGGTGAGGCTCTCCCCGGCCTGGCTAGAGTTCAGAAGCTGAGACCGGGCCCGGGGCTCATGCTGCTTCCCAGGTTCCCAGGCTGCGGGAGCCCCGCATCCTGGAAGCCAGCCGAAGGTCCGGGTGCTGGTGACAGGGGTCCACTGGGGCCCAGGGAGGCTCTCCCTGGACTGGCTAGGGTTCGGAAGCTAGGACCGGGCCTGGGTCTCGTGCTCCGTCCGGCGGGCCCCGGGGTGCGGGAGCTCCCCATCCTGCAAACCAGCCGAGGGTCTGGTCACTGGGGACGGGGGTCCACTTGGGCCCGGGGATGCTCTCCCCGGCCTGTCTGCTTTTAGAAGCAGGGTCTGGGCCGGGAGCAGCGGTGGCTGGCTTTATGCGCTACGCTGGCAGAGCGGGGTTTTCTGCCCACCCCTAGATTCAACCCCCTAATATGAAGGGAAACTACATTCAAGCCAGACATAGTTATGTATGGAACACTAAGAGTAAATGCATCTGATAAAAGGGTAAAAGGGCAGCCAAAATATAATTAAAAAGTAAAGGAAATAAGGCATGTATACCAAAGTAAAATGAAGCAGATGTCCGAAATTTAAGATGGCGAGAAAGGGAGGAATGAGAATTAGATGGAAGAAAAGATAGACCAGGAGAACTTCTAGAAAAAACGGAGCATCAACAAAGTGCAACCCCACCAGGGGATGTCTGTAGGATACAAATTGCATGGCAGGACAACGTGGAGGGACAACAGCAGAGGCTATCTACGTCAGCGTGAACAGCTCAAAGATAAACAGGCCGCTGAGAGACGAAACAGCTCTGAAGATAAAGAATCTCTTAAAATACACATCTTTTCATGGTCCCCATGAATTTCTTCATCAAAAATTTTAATATGTCCAGTAGACATCTGTGCAAGTTATGGGTGAAAAAACAATGATTTGTTTTATCCTTTAAGTGTGATATTTTTACCTGAATACCAATGTTTAAAAAATCATGCCAGAAAACAGACAGAATTTGATACGAAAGATTATGGCATCCACCCCACCTGCCATTTTTTATACCCGATAGAACTTTAGGTGCCTTTTCCTGGACCTAAGCTTGGCATTCTGATGTCTTTATTTTACCCCATACTGCCACGTATTTCAACCAGTGCATTTGTAAGGTGACAGCTTTGCAGTGTCTAGACAGGATTGCAGTGTGTTTCACCTGTAGATTCCTGTTCATACCAAACATGCAAAATGTCTTTACATTGCTAAAACGACACAGATGGTGTCACAATCTTCTGGTGCTACAGCCTATCGAGAAAGTAATATGTGTTCCAAGTTAAAGGGACCATGCAGTGAATGATGACATTAATGCATCTCAAACCCCCAGCTGATATTATCAAACAAAGCAACATTCTAGAACACCTCCTATTGATGATTGTTAGGAATGCAGGACTAGGTAAATAGAACAGGATTTTTTCTCTACACTGAATGGCGAGATTTTGCTGGTGCTTCTCCTACGTCACAATTATTAACATTTTCTAATACAAGTGTTTATTGTTTCTCTAGGTGGAGGCATCCTTGACTGTGTGATTATTGGAATGCAGCTTAATCTAATTTTAAAACTGCTAAATATGAATTACGTAATCCAACCAGAATATCCAAGTAAATAAAAAAAGAAAAAACAAAAATATGCTCCTTTATGCTTGCACCTATTTTAGATCTGAGCGTCTGGATGTTTTGCAATTAGCAACGAAGCCAAGGTGTACTCACATACACAGTAATTTACACTGTACCAGGTGAAATGTATGCATATATAAATACATTTAATGTGCTTTCCCAATCACTAACTTTTCTTATTTTGCTTCTCTACCAATAGAGTAAATATATTTGCCCGTGAAGTAGTTCCTATCCGGCAACCACTCCAATTTTAGGGGTTTTCCTATACAGTAGCCGCCGGCATGGCTCATGAGTGGGAGGGGCGGGCGCAAGTGGTTGTGGGGGGGATTCATGGGGGTGTCGCTGTGGTTGCGGGGGATCACGGGGGTGTTGCAGGGAAATTAAAAAAAGAAATAAAGTTAAACGTACCTTTCCACCAGGTCCTGCGTCTTCTTTGCTCCTGCTCCCCTGCCTCTGACAGGAACAGGAGCAGGCAGCCAGGCTCCCTCCCCTAAGCCAATCACAACGCTGCATGAGCATTGTGATTGGTCAGGATGGCACCCAGCCAGGGGCTTGTGGGGTGGGCATGTTCTCCATGCAGACTGCAATGCAGCCTGCATGGAGAGGGGCAGAGTGTGTGCATGACAGGTTTGGGCGGCCCGAGAGGGCAGACCAAAAAGTCTTTGCTCATTCAGGAGTGGGTAAACCACTCCTCCCCTGCCCTGCTCAAGGAGCAGAGCAGCCCTGCTGACCCACCCACCCACAGTGCACAAAGCAAACATAAAATGGTAATTACTAAAAGTTATTACCATTTTATGTTTTGGCTTTCTCACACTGTGAGAAAGCAGTGGGGCCATGCTCCTCTGCCCTAGTTGAGGAGCCTCCCCTGTTTCTATCTGGTGCTGCATCCTAAAGGCGGACTTATTTTTGTTATTTAAGGGATTCATTTCATGACTGTAGTTAAGGTGGGAAAGTAACCACAGTTTTGTGAGTTTGCGTGTTCTACCACAACATGTTCCTGTGATTCAGAGGAAGAAGTGTAAAAGAAAATCAAGATTTTATTAAAAACAGATTATGTGCAGTATCCTCTAATGCTTTCCTAAAAGCACATTACCATAGCAACAATAGACCATAAATATAAACAACCTTCAACAACATTAAGAGTTCAGCCTCTGTAATGCTTTTTTAATGTAACAAAGTCGTATTTTCCTTCAAACATTAACTAAGTTGAACTTTGCAATCATCCTCAAATGACTCTCTAACATCACAAACTGTAGAAGTATTCCAAAATCAACTGCAGGGTCTTCATATAGCGTGGAAACAAAGAAGAAACTATTAATTATAAATGTAAAGAATAAAGGTAGTTGTGACGTCTCAAACATCTCATAGTATAAAATATATTAAACAATTTGACTTCATCAACATTAATTTGATGTTATGTTTGTACTCAATATCTCTTTAATTCACCCACATTGCACCAGGACAGGAAATTAGGGTGTGATAATCCAAAACTCTGTGTCTTTATTAAAATCTCTATTTTCTTTAACACGTCAACTCTAAAAATTGGAATTTTAAGTCAAGACAGGAGGCTCTGATTAGGAGCAAGTTCAAAGCACTTGCACAACACACTCAGATACATATGCACTTGATTTTAGATAAAAATTTGCAAACATAGAAACATTTGGCCAATTGGCTGAATAAAAAATATCATCCAATAGTCCACCTATCACAAATGCCTTAGTAGCCATCACACCTATTGATGAGTGTGCAAAAAATATTCACACATTGACACCAGCTTCTTGCATCACATTTTAACCCGTCTTGCAAAAGTAGACACAGCCACTGGTCTGAATGACTACACATACCAGTTTCAGTTTCAGTTTAAAATGTTTTATTCGGTTTATAAGACATAACCATATAAGCAAAACAAGTACATAAACATTTCAATGAATTAAATTATAAAAAAATCATCAGTTTGCCTAAAATGGATATTTCATTCATAAATCCTTTTAACACGACATTTCATGAACAGTTTTCCATTTGATAATCAATACAAAAAACAATTTATATCGTGTAAAAACCCTGGAATGCATTAAAATTTGTATCATGCAACTGTAATAAATCCAAGAACTTGCCAGAAATATACCCTAAATCAAAGTATACATACAATTTAGAATGTACAGACAGGTCAAATTTCATATAACACAGTCAAATAATATCAGATGACTATGGCTTTCCTGGCAGCTGTACATTTCAATATATATGTCGCTACAAAAAAGCATGTGTCTGGGCTTTCCAAAGAACATAACAGGTTCATTGCTATTTTTGTGGAACAATCATGTTTTTTTTAAAAAGACAGGTTTAAGATAAAATGTCCTGTATGAGGAATAAAATGTACAAAATAATAAAAAGTGGCAGCAACTCTGTCTTGAAATGTTATCACATGGGCATACAGAGTCTGATCGAGATCTCATTTTAGGAAAAGCTACTAAATGGTGTGCAATACCCAATCTTAAGCGCGTTAAAACAAAACGGTGGGAATTTCGAGTCACAATGGAGAGATAAGATTGAAAGCCAATATTCAATTGTAGGTCCCGGTAAAAGGCCACACTCGATAACTTTCCAGACATCTTTTCACGGTTCTCCATTTTATATATAAGAAACCTTGTTTTTATTTCTTTTTTGGAGAATAGAACTACATTCTCAGGTTCAAGAAAAATATTACAATCAAACAAGAGATTGTACCAGTAGTAAATATATTTGAGCCATGAAATGCGGGATACATGGTCAAGCCTCAGGCAGTCACGAATAATCTCTTTTGTAAACTGTGTTTCTGTTTTGGCCCAAATGGAGCGCCATAGCAGCAGGGGGCATAGTGAAGCTATGTCAGAGATATATTCGATTCCTACCTCCTTATGTACTAATTCAATGGATGCCGAGGTAGGTACGCAGAGTAGCCTATCACAAATGCCTTAGTAGCCATCACACCTATTGATGAGTGTGCAACAAATATTCACACATTGACACCCGCTTCTTGCATCACATTTTAACCCATCTTGCAAAAGTATACACAGCCACTGGTCTGAATGACTACACATACCAAATCAAAAGTTGATCTGTGCTACAGGTCTCACATTACACGTTTGGGTTTTACCTCGTATTCCTTAATGCATCACATCACACACAACTTAAGTTATTCCATAACTGTTGAAGATGTTTTCATCCTCCTAGAGATACTGAAAATCCCTCTTTCTGGTGCATAAAACACATTTCTCAAATCCAGGGTTCTTACATGCAAACCCCTTCTAAAGGATATTAAACAAAGACATATTGCAAATTTCCAGGGCAGTAGCTTCAAAGACACATCTTTATTGCCCTGCCAAATCATTAACAAATGTAAAACTGCATTCACATCCCATAAACCAGAGTTTTTACTCCAGAGGCCTCTTTATGCAGATACTTTTTATAAACATACAAATCAAATCCTGTTTACCGACACAAATTCTGCCCACTAATGAATGGGGCCTCTTTATGCAGATATGTTTTATTAACTTACACATCAAATCCTGTTTACCGACACAAATTCTGTCCACTCATTCACAAAATCACAAATGAAGGTCTGAAGGCAGGATTTCTTTCAAAAAAAGAATTCAGTTTTCTCAATGTAAAGAGTCCACGCATTCCTGTGATCTATACACTTCCCAAAGTGCATAAAAATGCATCCAACCCACCAGGAAGACCCATCGTCTCCACGTGTGGTTCAATACTTGAACCCCTGGGCTCGTATGTCGACTTTTTTATCAAAGACTTTGTTCCTAACACTCAATGTTTTGTCAGAGATTCAATGGACATGAATAACATGATCGAACATCATCCCTTCAATCCTGACCGAGAGACTCTATGCACCATGGATGTAGAGTCTCTCTACACAAACATACCCCAGACATCTGCTCTATTAGTAATCCAAAGAATTCTTGACTCACGACCTCGTCCGCACCCTGTACCTACTACTTTCATTCTCCAACTCTTAGAGTTGTGCCTCACCAGGAACTTTTTTATGTTCAGGAATGACTTCTTTGAACAAATCAAAGGGACATCCATGGGGGCTATTTTTGCCCCCAACCTGGCGGTCCTCTATATGGACCAATTGGAGACCAATGTCATTCTTACACCCTCCAACCCATTCTTTGCCAACATAGGTTTTTGGCGCAGGTATATTGATGACATTTTCATCATTTGGAAACAGGACGTCGGATACCTGCGCCAATTCCTCCATTGGATGAATAACAACTGCTCCGGACTCACTTTTACTGTAACCTCTGCAACTGACTCCATAGCATTTTTAGATCTTTCGATCTTTCACTGTGATGGTCATCTCCTCACCAGGCTCTACCGTAAACCCACAGAAAGAAACACTCTCTTGGCCTACAGCAGTAATCACCCCAGGGCCTTACGTGATTCCTTGCCCTATTCTCAATTTTTGAGAATTAGACGTAACTGCTCATTTAAAAACGATTATTTTCAAGAAGCAGCAGTTCTGACTTCTAAACTCAGAGAACGCGGATACCCTCGCAAAATCGTCAAGAATGCTTTGAAACGAGCATGGTACTGCCCGAGAGAAGTTCTGTTGACCCCCAAACCCAAAAAAGACCTGAAGCGCATTGCATGCGTTACCACATTTTTGCCCATTTCGCATAAATTGAGGAAAACAATACTCAAACAATGGCCTATAATCAATTCTGGCATCCTCAACATTGATAAACCCATCTTTGCTTTAAAAAAAAGCAAAAACCTAAAAGACCATTTGGTAAGGGCAACACTACCCTATGCACCCACAGCGTCTACTCTTGATGTTGTATGGGGTCTGTCCCCCATTGTTGGTCACACGAAATGTGGGGGATGTAACGTATGCAATTTGACAATGGAAGGAAAAACCTTCACACTTAACAACATCACTGTGCACAGTCAGTCCTTTTCGAATTGTAACACGCAAAATGTAATATATTTGATTCAGTGCCCATGTCTCAAAGTATACATAGGACAGACTACACAAAAGATTCGCACCAGGATTGGACAGCACAGAAGTCGCATTCGATGCGGAACCCCAAATGCCCCTCTTGTGGAACACTATGCAGCTTCAAGACACACAGAAGACGACATCAAATAGACAGTGCTTAAGGTACTAAAACTACCACCAAGAGGTGGCAACATGGCAGCATTACTTAACAAAGAGGAACTCAAGTCAATCACCCAGTTCAACTCCATTCAAGATGGACTGAACAGATCGCACGACTGGACCAGTCTGCTGTAAATACACTGAGCCTTCTCCTTGCGATGGTGTTTTTACACTTCTTGAGTGGCCTCCTAGGCAAAGGACTGAATAATGCACAAAGGGCTTATTGTACATTTATGACTCCCATGTTCTTCTCTTCTTCACAGTTATTGCAGTGCCAGCACAATTGGTGTAAGTCTCTCTCGACTGGCATCTTAGACAGACAACTAAAAAATGCACGAAGGACTAAATGCATTTCTCATACTTTTATGTATTACTGTGTTCACGGTCATTTATCACAGTTTTTACATTGCCAGTATAACTAGTGGCTGTTTCTAATGAACTGGTTCAATTTCATGACCTGTACCAGAATTACCTTGGTCACCCTTTCACCACTTCACGATGTCCGCCGCCCTTTCACGAACCCCTCACTTGAACTCACCACTCCAAAATGGCGCCGATTTGGATAACAAACTGTCGAGACTAGTCCCTTCACTATTTTCACTACTCGCTAGCAGCATGCTTTTTAAGACCTCGCGCACGGAGGTTCAGCTCCTCTGCCACTGAGCAAGACGCCCGAGACCAAGCTCCACACGCGACCCTATCACGGTAAGCTTTCCTTCCCCCCCCCTTTTCTCCCGTCTGAATGCGATACCGCTTCAGTTCCTGTATTGAATCCCTGACCTCTTCACTCCCACAGGTCCAAAACAAGGCGGACTGCCTCATTCGGCAGCCGACCCTACTTTCCTCCGAGGTAATCAATCCTCAGGGCCTGAACAATAATCTATACAGGTAATTCGTCGCTAACGCATGTTTCAGGCACGACCTCTTCATTCCTTGCAATTCCCGCCTCACGGGTTTCCTTCCATTATAGGCTCCCACAACGAGGACGCCCACCAGCACCCAGAAGCCGCCCCTGGCTCTGGCTGTCAGCAACCACAGCTACTCATCTGTTGTGCGTTGCAACGTGTACACGCATCCGCGTGTTTGGCTCGGCGTGAGGACTTTCAAGGTAACCCCTCGCCCTGCCACCCGACTACCGCTCGCCCCTGCTCACTGTTGTCTCCATTCTCACGTCTCCATAAATATTCCCTATATAGACACCACTCAGGACCTAGCCCGTCCCACGAGAGTGGTCACATCAACCACCCTGTCCCACAGCTGTTGCATGTTCAGCACTTGCTTCACGACCCTGCTTGCCTCAAGACGAGCACTATGTAACTTCCAAATCTGCCGTGCCTGACACAACTGCTCCACTCCAGTCCGCAATGACATTAGATTATCACTACCCACCGAACACGTGCGCTTCACCTGCATGAATTTGAAGAGTAACCCGAACACGGTCTACACGTCTATCACAAAAGTTTCACCTCTGCACTTACTGTAACCATGGATAAGTGAATGACATGCTTTTTGATTTCAATTGCAATGCTTGCCGTTTAAAATGTTTCCCCTTCTTTCTCCTGTTTATTTCCACAGGCTGCTAACAATTCAGGCATTAGCTTTTACAATAGTCCTGAAGATGATCCCAGTTTAATATTAGGAGCTAGGGATCGAAACGTCACGTCGACTGTTTTAACAGTACTGCATGGTTTACTTGTATATACTTATTGCAGCTACTGTTGGTTTGTGCTTGCACAAGATTGCATTGTATTGCAAGCCGCCACTTGCTCCAACTTTTGCCTGTTTAAACTTTCCTTATTCTTTCCCCTTATTGTTTACTTTCCTTGACTTGGTACAGGCTTGTACCCAGTGTGTTTTAATTTTTGTTTCACGTATTCGTAATTCCTCACACAACCTTGAAAAATAAATAATCCCTTGTCCGGCTGGACATTGGAGAAAAACCACGCCGTAGCACTTATTTAAGTCTATGTTTGCTATTAACAATTTTACATTTTTCTAAGCCAAGGACCGCTGTTCCTGATAAAATCACTAATGAATGGCCTGCAGAAATAGCTGACCTATAATTATTCATTGTTTTGTGACTCAATTCTTTTTGAAAAGTCTTGCCAAGAAATTCACTAACTGTACTACAGGTAAACTGTGTTTTCTCTGTTCACATTGTAACCAAGATCTTCCAACAGATGTATTGCCATCTCCAAATGCTTCAATAATATTTGTTGATCTTGTGACATATTGGAGAAGTCATCTAAGTAAATAATTAGAAGCATTCCATACTGTCTCAAGTAAGCTAAAAATAGTCTCAAAGATTTCGTAAAATTGTTTCCCATTAAACCTAAAATATATCAGATGTTCCTTCTGAAAAGGGACTGTAAAATAAGCATCTTTGAGTTCTAATCTAACTGTTCAAATTGTTGCACTTGAGAACATTCCTTAGTAGATGGATTCTTTACATCTTGAAATGATGGCAATTTATCCGCAAATTCAGTTCCCTTAGTTTTGTCCTCAGAATCATCCATTAGTTTTGAATACTCCTCCTCTTTTTTAATAGTAAATAGTTGTTCATGAAAGCTGCCTAAGTTTGTCAGCTCTCCTCTGTGGCTCCCTTTCCTAACATCTCCTGATTCTCTTTTTCTACTAAATGTTTCATTGATTTGAAAAATAAATTTGGTGTGGTGCCTGAAGCTGAAGGGGTCTTATGTGGAATCTATTCTGAAACATCTCACATTATCTAGAACCCAAGGATTTTTTGCAATCTTTTCCCACTTATAAAAGCGGGAGGGGATGTGGTGTAATGGCTAGAGATGCGTACTTTAGAGCTGTGGTTCCAAGTTTGAGTCTTGGCATCAGCTCAACATCCTGTGATTCTGGGCAAACCACTCAATCTCCCCGTGCCTAAGGACAAGGCCTGGATGCTCTCATGGGTAATTAACTGCGCCCGAGGGGGGCGTGGTTTGGACGCCGATCGGGATGGCGGCGTGAGCCTGCAGCTCCGAGCCAGATCCCACATTTATCCCGTAAATCCTCGCTTTTGAGCCGGCTGAAAAGCGGAAATTCCCCCTACAGCACCGGACTGGCCGTGGGATACTATCGTGGGCCGGTGGGTGGTCGGCGGCTATGCTGGGACCCGGCGCTGGAGCCTCGAGGAGCCGCGAACGAGGACTCAAGATGGCGACCGCCCTGAGCGGCGGAGACTAATCGGCAGGACACGGTGATCTGCAGCTGCGGCAAAGAGGAGGCTGATATCTGGCGGACGCTGTGGAGCGGGGTCCTAGCTGAACGGAGACGGACGGAGGTGGAAGTGGGACGGTGCGCTGTCTGCCGCGCGAAAGACTTACGATCGGGGAGCCCACCCCCCCGCCGCTGGTCTCGGCGGCCATTTGGGAGAGGTGGTGATCCGCGGCTGCTCGGGGAGCTCCCGTGGCGGATGGAACAAAGGCGGCGCCGTGACTCCGGCAGGCGGTGAGGAGGCGGATGTAACCGGGGGGACTGGCTCCGCAGATTGGGGGTCCCGGCACCCGAAATCGGGACTGACCTGCCGCCCGGCGTGAGATCCACGGGGAAGCCCCGTACCAGGAGAGGAATGAGAGTGGCGGGGGGGGCGCATGCAGGTGAGCGCTGTCAGCCCGTCGGGGCGGACGGAGTTCGGCGGCTGCCGCCAGTGCAGGGCTGATTCTGCGCCGGACGGAGGGCGCGGACACGAATACCGGGTGGCACCGGCAACCACCGCGCTTGGCTGTTGGGGAGCGGCGCCCCTGCACAGACAGGATGTCAGGTCCGGGCCGGGACCTTCCCACTTGACGGGGAAGGCGCGTTCAGCTCCCCCCCACGCTCCTATCTTTGACATTGGGCCTGCATGTGACCTGGGAGTTTCCTGTGTTTGGCATGGGGAAGTGGTGATTTTGAGCCAGGGGACGACCGGCGCAGGACTGCGGGGGGACCCCAAGGGCCGTGTGGAGCTAGGTGGACCGCTTCAAGAGGGAACAAACTGTGGTCGGGCATTTTGGGCGCAGAAGTGGGGCCCCTGAGAAACGGGCGACTTGAACCCTGGAGGTGGGGGCCACGGATCACTGAAATAATATCGAGGGACAGAATATCGACCAACAAAAATATCGTTGACAAAATATCGAGAGACAAAATATCGAGTTTCTATCTACAAACAGGTAAGTACAAAAATATCGAGTTAAAAATATCGTTTACAAAAATATAGCTGTAAAAAATATCGACTTTAATAAAAACAATGTTTAATTACATTAATATAAAAAATTCATTACTAAAATATACTTAACAATACTTAAAATAACTTTTAATAATTAAATAATTAATGAAAGTTAAAAAATAATATTTTTTTAATCATATTTCTTAAAACATATATATATATAGTAACAAAATGTAATTAAATAATAGCCAATATTATTAACGTACAAATACCAAAGAGTAAAAATTACTATTCCCACTCCAGTGGGTGCAACAGTAGGGAAAGCGTTGGATAGCGAAGGGGTTAAAATTACTATTCCCACTCCAAAGAGTGCAACAGTGGATATATGACGTTACAACGCAACTTTTACAACGCACTACCATTACAACGTAAGTATTGGTAAGTATATAATAATTGTTTTAATTTAAATTATTTAAAATTATTTTAATATAATTTAATTTAATTTCATTTCATTAAATTAAATTAATGTAAATTTAATTTTACTTTATTTTTACACTGTACCCCTGTACCCCAAAAACTCAAAACTGACCCTGAACCCTAAAAAAAACCCTTTACCCAAAAACCCCAAACTGACCCTGAACCCTAAAAATACCCCTTTACCCAAAAACTAAAAACTGACCCTGAACCCTAAAAATACCCCTTTACCCAAAAACTAAAAACTGACCCTGAACCCTAAAAATACCCCTTTACCCAAAAACTAAAAACTGACCCTGAACCCTAAAAATACCCCTTTACCCAAAAACTAAAAACTGACCCTGAACCCTAAAAATACCCCTTTAATTTAACATAATTAGCAATTAATTAATTAAATTAAATTAATTACCAATTACATTTTAATTAATTAACAAATATTTTTAATTAACAATTAATTAAATATTACTACCAATTAATACATTTACATATTTAATTAATTATAATTAAATTACTTCCCACCCTATTCCCCTATAAACCCACAACCCGCTACAGGAAATACATTGTTTTAATTTACATAATTAGCAATTAATTAATTTTAATGAATTAATTACCAATTACATTTTAATTAATTAACAAATAGTTTTTAATTAACAATTAATTAAATATTACTACCAATTATTAAATTTACATATTTAATTATTTATAATTAAATTACTTCCGACCCTATTCCCCTATAAACCCACAACCCGCTACAGGAAATAAATTATTTTAATTTACATAATTAGCAATTAATCAATTAAATTAAATTAGTTACCAATTACATTTTAAATAATTAACAAATATTATTTAATTACCAATTAATTAATTATTACTACCAATTAATAAATTTACATATTTAATTATTTATAATTAAATTACTTCCCACCCTATTCCCCTATAAACCCACAACCCGCTACAGAATAAAATTACACAATAATTTAAAAAAAAACATTAATTAAAAATAATTATAACATAAAATGACACTTTTCACACATATTATAACATAAAAACACTATAAATAATTAAATATTATTTAAAAAACGATATTTTTTACTATCTAGATTATATACTTGGATATTTTCACTTTCTATATTAATTACAGTCGATATTACTTCACTTACCTTAAAAACGATATTTTGGCTGTCTATATTCTGTCCTGTCGATATTTTGTCCAAGCGATATTTACAACTCGATATTCTGTCCAAGCGATATTTTGGAGTCGATATTATGTCTGTGCACCGGGGGCCACTGCCCGGGAAGAACGCATTGGGTGGTGTGAGGGTACGAGGGATATCCCCGCCTGGCGATTGAAAACTGGGGCCAGACCATCCCCCCGGAGGCAGTCTTCAGACGGCGCACGCGGCAACCAAGATGGCCGCTATTGGCGGTGCAGCGAATGTGATGCAGGGACATGGCCAGACGACTATACCGGACACGGATGGCGTGCTCCAAGCGGCCCCGGATACATCGGCGCAAGAACGCAGATTGAATGCACGGCTAGATGGTATACTGGAGGCGATTACTGCGACCAAGGAGTCACTACACCAGGATATAGCGCAGGTGGCTACAGGACTGGGTCTCTTGAGGGCGGATCACGCCAAACTTTCCGATAGGGTGAAAGAAAACGAACAGCTGCTCAAAGAGTTAAAACCGGCGGTGGTCACTGCAGAGCATAAACTGTCCGATATTCTCACCCGACTGGCGACGCTGGAGAAACGCGCGGAGGATTCCGAAGGCCGCAACCAAAGGAACAACGTAAGGGTAGGGGGCCTGCCGGAAAAAGTCGAGGGGGACAATGCAGTGGCCTACATGGAAAACTGGTTCAAAACGGTAGTTGCTCCGGAGGGTTTATCTCCATTCTTCTCACTCGAGAGGGCACATAGGATCCCAGCCCGCCCACCCATGCAGGGCCGCCCTCCCAGACCAATGGTGGCCAGACTCCTGCATTTTAAAGACCGTGACTTATTGATACAAAAGGCGCGCTCAACGGGCCCTTTCCAGGTGGACAATAGCTCGGTCACGGTTTTCCCGGACTACACGCAGGAGGTCCAGAGGAACAGGGCGTCTTTCCTGGCGGTGAAAAAGGAACTGAGAGATGAGGGCATACAATACTCCCTACTCTTTCCGGCTAAACTACGAGTGATCTTAGATGGAACGACCCAATTCTTCCAGACCCCTGAAGAGGCATGGTCATGGCTTGAGTTATACCGAGCTGATACGGATCGCCAGAACAAAGGGGGTAAGGAGAGACAACGACCAGTCCAGGTCCGTAAGTCCCAACGCATCCGCAAGCGTAATAAACTTAAAAGGGCAATGAGGGCTGACCTGATGGCGGCAGACAGGAAGGGAGCGCTGGCTGCAACGGCGATCATCACGGGGTCACAGCAGGAGAAGTTGTCGGAAGATTTAGACTCGGCAGAGGGGGATGGAAAATCTGGAGGAGAACTTTCGGAAGCTGGTAGCTCGGCGGGGCCGACGGTCACACCACAGACAGCGGATGGACTATTTAACGAATAGTATTTGAAGTGGGGGGCATAATGGCAGCTCCTTGTTGGAGCAGCTTATTCCTGATGCTTGGCGAACTAGCAGGTACTCTGAGGTGACTATTATATGGGATCATGGGCTTGGGGCAAGGGCTTTGCCTGCTCTGGGTCGGCTCTGAAGTACCCCCTCACTGCCCTTAAGGCTATCTGTGGTGGCGACTACAGAGTAGTGGACTGTGTGTGTTGTTACAGGTTTGGATGGGGGCTGAAGTTGTGTTATTAGGTCCTGTCCTGGGGAGAGGGGTTGGGGTAGTTTATTGGGGTGTTTTGAAGGGGGGTAACTGCTGCAAGGATGTGGGGGGTCATCTGACACTGTCGAACTGGTGGGGTGTTGACTGCAATGGGGACGTTACCTGATTTGAAATGCCTCACATGGAATGTCCGTGGACTCAGAACTATGTCAAAGAGATACAAGGTGCACGCCTATTTGGTGAGAAGAGGCGTCCAAATCGCACTGTTGCAAGAAACTCATTTAACCAAGCCAGAGTGTAATGCATTGCAGAAGAGATGCCGTGGCCAAGTGTTTGGCACCTCGTATTCGGCGTTTGCCAGGGGGGTGCTGATATGAGTAAGGGCGGGGGTCCCGTTCCAGGCCACGAATCAGTTGGTGGACCCTGAGGGTCGGTTTGTGGCGGTGGAGGGGAGGCTTTATGGTCGTGAGGTGGTCCTGTGTAGTGTATACGCCCCCAATGTAGACCAAGCCCGATATTTTGATAGTCTCACAGGCTCGCTGGCCCACTTCCTGGCAGGCCCCATTATACTGGGTGGAGACTTTAACTCAATCATTGACGTGACGTGGGATAGATCGCACCCGCCATTGGCCGACTCCCCGGTGCTTAGACTAGCATCACTCAGGAAGGATTGGCAAGTGAGGTGAGGCCTTGTAGACGTGTGGAGGGAACAGCATCCTGATGTTAGGGACTACTCCTTCTTCTCGGCACTACATGCACTACATGTCAGAATAGATTCCATCCTGTGTAGTGGCCCCCTAGCAGACATAGTAACGCACACTGAGTACCTTGCCAGAACCATCTCGGACCACAATCCCTTACTGGTGGCAGTGCGATGGCAGAGGGCGAGGTCTGCGGTCCCGACATGGAGGCTACGGCCTGATACACTAGAGGACTCGGTGTTTAGTGACACGGTCCAACAGCATTACTTTGGTGAGAATGAGGGGTCAGCCGCCACGAGATCGATTGAATGGGATGCGCTGAAGGTGGTGGTGAGAGGTATCTGTATGGGCAGCTTTTTGAATGCAAGGACGACTGTCTTGGCCGATTTGGGAAAGGCGGAATGTGTGCTGAGAGAACTCGAGCAGCGTAGGCCTGAACGACCGGACCTGCAGGGCCGGCTACTAGAGGCGAAAGAACTGGTGGCGAAGGAAACAGAGAGATTGCGATGCTATGATTACAAGCTATACCTCACTAAGGTGCATGCGGAAAGAGATAAGGTGGGCACACTACTTGCGAAACTTGCTAACCTGGAGCCTAGGGGTGGTCCGATTATGAGCTTTAGAATGGAATCAGGGGGAGTGGTCTACTCACAAGCTGCAGTATTGACGCGCTTTCAGACGTATTATACGAGCCTTTATGAGACTCAGTTGGAAGCGGACACCTCTGCAATAGGCGACTACCTACACACTGTTCGGCTCCCGGCACTAGATGATGAAACGGCGAAGGTCCTGGGCGGCCCCATAACGTTATCGGAGATTCGGGTGGCCGTTAAGCAGATGGCTAGAAACAAGACGCCAGGGGTGGATGGCCTACCAATTGAATTTTTGAAGAAACATTTGATCTTTCTGAACTCAACAATTGGACTAATATTGACAATTGCCTAGCTCGGGATATAATTCTTGTTTTCTCATACAACATTTGTGATTTGTTTTTACTTTCACATTGTTTGGTTCTGGTTAGGTGAACAGGACCTTATCCTTAGAGCTGTACAAATAACGTTTCATGTAACTTGTTTTTTCTGCCCAGCGCAAACTACCCCTAATCACCTAGGTTCGCCTTTTCTATTGTATATTTTAGGGTGCAGCAGGGTAGAATTTTGGCATTATAGCCCAATACTTTTCCAAATATGTGTGCTCGCAATGATCGTAGCAAAGTGGCGGATGATCTCTTTAAGAGTCTTAATGCCGGAGCTTCAGTCAATAAAGCTGTAGCTTTGGGCACATCAAGATCTAATGATGGACTCAAATCCAAATTCATGAGGTTAGAACGCCTAAAAAAACAGATTAGTAAATGGTGGGACGGGGCAACATTAAAAGAATATCAAAGATTAGATAGAGTCCCGCGTGGACTACGATCACAGCTCTTTCCCACATATGATGACTTGGAGGATGATCTCCTTCTAATTTGGGAAAAGGAACTGACGGGAAACTCTATGAGGTTAATGAATTTACTCATAGAGAACTCTGAAAGAAAAGTGACTAAAATTATTCAGGAGGTTGACATACTAGAAAAAGAAATAGCGGATCTGCAGAAAACGGAAGGGACCAAAAAGAATTATAACATCTTGAATGACATCTTAAATAAATATGAGGAGGATATCAAACAGAGAAAAGCACGAAAATTAAAACGTGATGAGCAGGACTATACTATGGGCAGGGTTTTTACCTTTGCCAAAAGATTTGACACACTAGTGAATAATGATACACTTAATAAGGACAATACGATTGCTTCAACTAGTAGTCTCAACACTATTTCCTCCAGCAGTCTATCAGCTAGCGGAGATGAAAGTATCACTAATCAAGATCAGACAAATGCAGGAGCTCCCCCCTCCTCTTCTTCTGCTTTTTTAAAGGAGGTCCAGCGCATACAAATGGGCAATTTGCACCAACGGGACCAAAGAGGGGAGGACACGGTAGTCGCAAGAGAAGTAAAGGGGGTGGTCGCAAACACAGGAGGAAGAACACAATACCAGACCAGGTCATGGAAGGCGAACCAGGGGAGGTGAACTTTATCAATGATATCCAAATTATGAATTTGACTGATAGGGAATTTTCCTATGAAACACTTACTGCATTGAAAAAAGGTTTAAACTTTTGTCCGACTGATGTATGTAATGTGAATGATGTGAAAATCGATGTATACAAATTCATAAGACAACTGAAAATTAAAAAGTTCTTTGCAACCAATGGTGTGGAGAGGAATCAATCATCTAATAGAGTATGGGGTGATGTTACCATTCAGGATGTGGAAGCAACTAGATTACTACTTTCCATCACTGATAATGAAAATGATCCTGTTACACTACAGCGTGTTTTACAAGAACTAGATTATTGCACAAACTATAGTGAGGACAGTGGATTGAAAAATAAATCTAAATGGACCCCCCAACTATCTAAAAATAACAATATTGATGCTTTCTATAAAATCATCATGCAGGAATTAAACATACTGGAGAAAAAAATTACTAAAACTAAAATACCTCCTTACCTTAATAATCTGACTACACGTGAGAGATCGGCCCTTAAAATCTTAGCCAAGGACCCCACCCTTATAGTTAAAGAAGCTGACAAGGGAGGAAATGTTGTTTTAATGGACAAGCTAAAATATGATCATGAGACTCTAACACAACTAGGCAATCAAGTTTGGTATGTTGAATTACCTTCGAATCCCATGTTCTCTATTGTTACCAAGATCAACGACTATTTGAAACTTTGTTATCATGAGACTATTTTATCTATTGACGAATATAAATACAGTGGACCGCCCACGTTACCCATGCCTATACACCCTACCTAAGGTGCATAAGGACATTGCATCCCCACCTGGGAGGCCAATAGTCTCTGGAATAGGGGGGCCCACTGAAAAACTGTCAGAGTTTGTGGACATTTTTTTACGTCCTTATGTTACTGGTTTACCTTCTTATATTAGGGACACTAAGGATGTTCTCAATATTTTTAATGATTTCAAATGGGAGCCTGAAATGTTGATGGTCACTATGGACGTTTCCCAATTATACACCAATATCGGGCACGATATGGGTATTTCGGGACTGGAATATTATCTTCATAAAAGACCAGTCGAACTATTAGACCACACCAATATGTTGTTGACTATGTCGAAACTTATTCTGGACAATAATGTGTTCCTTTACAATGATAAATGGTATCGTCAGAAATGTGGAGTGGCCATGGGTTCCAGATTTGCACCGTCTTTCGCTTGCCTCTATATGGGGTGGATGGAGGCGGTGCATGTCTGGGGCCCTGGTGGTGCCAATTGGCACCAATTCATCAATTATTATGGAAGATACATTGATGACCTTCTTTTGATCTGGACGGGTAGTGAAACACAACTCTTAGATTTTTTTGCATATATGAACAACAACTCATATAACATGACTTTCACTATAAACTATAGTCGTTCTGAGATTGTTTTTTTAGATCTCAAACTATATGTTCAAAATGAAAAACTATGTAGCAAATTATTCAGGAAGGAAACTTCATGTAATGCAGTTTTACATGGCAGTAGCTTTCATCCCAAGTCCCAGATTAATTCAATCCCCTTTGGGGAGTTCTATAGAGCACTCCGCAATTGCAGTGAAGAAACTGAATTCTTGATTTGTGTCAAGGACATAGAACATAGATTCATATCCAGAGGTTACGGAAAGGACGTGGTGAGGAACGCTAAAAATAAAGCCCTCAAACTTAAAAGATCGGAAACATTACAATATAAAACGAAACCTGTTACAATTAAAAATCCAGTGAGATTCGTTACAGGATATAATGTTTGGTCTAGACAAATTTATGGCATTTTTAAAAAATACTGGTTTATGCTTACATCAGATCCCTCTCTGAAGGATCATATATTTGCTCATCCATCGGTCACATATCGCAGAGGCACAACAATTAGGAACATGATCAGTCCCAGTTATCCTAAGAATGTCACTAAACTATCATGGCTACATAGGTTCAACAAAGGATCTTTTCGTTGTGGGAACTGCGTTATGTGTAGGATGTCTTTGCATGGTACTAAATCCTTTAACTACAATGACTCTGGAACCTATTACATTAAGACGCATATAGACTGTAACACCACCTATGTCATATATGCCATTCTTTGTAAATGTAATAAGATCTATATAGGGAGCACAATCAGGAAACTCAAGGATAGGGTAGGAGAACACTTTAGGGCTGTTAAAACAGAGATGATAGAGTACCTATAGCTGCACATGCTATTAGTTGTTCTTCACAATCTGAGCACCTTACAATGTCTTTTCATAGAATTGAGATGGTATCCATTGATGTAAGGGGGGCAATCGTGAACTCAAATTGAGACAACAGGAAGCACGCTGGATTATGAAGACCCATGCAGTGGAGAGGGGGCTACATTTTGATGAGGAATTACATTACTTCCTATGCTGATGAGTTACAATATAACGTACCTTACCACTGTCTTCGAGCTAAACCTCATTTCCCCCCCCCGCCCTCTTCTTTGTCTTTTAGAATCATTTTATTTGATTCAACTGTTATAAACTAAAATGAATGAATGTACTTACATGTTAACTTTGTGACCTTTGGATGCGAAAAATTGGTAACTTATATAGTCTCATGTGTTTTATATTTATTTGTGGATCATTTTAGAATTATGTATTTATACTTCGGTTCTAATCTTATACCTTTACGTTTTCTGTACTTCGTTATTTTGTATTTAAAATTACTTATCTGGATTACTGACCAGTCTTGTAGTTTGTATGTAGAACTCATTTCTGATTATATGTCTTAAATCCTTTTCTGTATCTTAATATTTCCAAATCTACTTTTCTAAGCTTTGATTAACCTTATCCCCACACAAAAGGGTGTGTTGCTTTTTTTCACAAACTCTTGCATCACCGATTTTTGCTGTTCTTAATAAGGACATGAGATATACATGTCGGGTTTTGGGACTTTACCTGTGGTTAAGGAATGACGGTCTAATTGATGACTCCTTATAATATTAGTGTTAATACTTGAACCTTTAGTTTTGCCTCTTAGTAGTGTTTCAACTACACGACTATACACTTACAAATGGCGCTCTTAGTGAGTCAGTACAGTGGGAGACAGCCTACACATGTCCTCTGAGTCCCTCATTTATTTTTATGGCGCGTACTTTTAACTAAAAAGATCAGGAAACATGGCGCCTTTGCAGTACGCAGCCGACCGGAGAAGTACAACGTTATTACTCTGTACTCGGAGGTGAGTGACTTAAGTGTCACGCTTGCAGCTAGATTCTTTTTTGGGAGTAGCAGATAGTTTTATAAACTTTTGATTTGGGCGTCCGATACGAGCGTCTTGGAAACTTTACGTTGTTTTAAGAAAGGGTCACTTTTTTTAGGAGTGTTTTCTTTTTCGAGACTTATTATCCTTGATAATTTTATGCTTACGATTTAGTAATCAAGAATATCGTGTGGCCTATGCATACTTATCTCCGTTTGGAAACAGAAGCTGAAGTCTTACATGTCGCCTTGATAATATTACTGATACGGAGATGGTGCATTTTTCATAGGATAGTCGTAAACCGGTAACCTTGGCACGGACCACTTGCATTTTGATAATATGATGACGGCTGGTTTCCGGTGAATTCTGGGAAGTATTACATGGAACTGGATATAGAACCTTATCTTTTCACATCAACTCAAGATTACTGGATTGACAAACGTGGAGCCGATATTTGCATAGTGAGTGCAAGCCTTGTTTTGATAAACCAACTCTATTAATAGTGCTTACATAGCTCAGATGTTTTACCATACACTTTTTCTTTTTAATATTTCCCTTATTTTTAGCTTAAAAGTGGATGGTGAATTCGGTTCTAAAATTACGTTTGGAATATATAGCATTCTTGATTTATTTTACATGGTGAGCGTATTTGTTTACCCATATAATCCTCTCACTTCTGCTATTGGTGATAGGGACATTTATACCTTTTCTTGACCGTTTACTGGTATTCTTCTTGGTTAACCATATCCTCTTGCTTTTGGTTTCACACTTCATTTTTCGTTGAATTACGTGAGGATCTTTGTTCCCCCACTTTTTCTCTTTTTTCTTTCACTATGTGTGGTGATGGTCACCTCTCACTCTTAATGCCTCGCCTTTATGAGGTTATTTTCCCGTTCTTGTCTCACTTTGACTTCTGATGAATCTGTGTACTTAATATTAAGTTAAATGTGTAGCATGTTAACACCTTTTCCTTTTCCCCATTTTTTGTTAATTATGAGGTAATACTTACTCTGTACCCTTGTAATTGTGCTTATATCCAAAACTTGGTACTGACCATTGATTATAGTTATTTATCTGACCATTGTTTTTTTAGACCACTTTGCAACTGCTTATATTAACTATGCACTTGTGTTTGTATGGTACCACTCAATGGAATGAAGGATTGATTATATTTATTGTAATATTTTCAGCCCTGACGAAGTCTATTGGTCATCAGACCAGGACGAAACACGTGTTGGCAGCGGCTATTGACTGATCTTTTTCTGAAGATTGGATATTTGTTTATCGAAAAAACAATAAAGGATGATGGAATGAAGAAAAATGTGATCTTTCTGAACTCAACAATTGGACTAATATTGACATTTGCCTAGCTCGGGATATAATTCTTGTTTTCTCAATTGAATTTTATGTGAAGTACATTGATGTTTTAGCACCCAAACTATTAGTGGTGTACTCCGAAGCCATGACCCTAGGGCACTTGCCCAGCTCAATGAGGGAAGCGCTAGTGGTGCCGCTGCTGAAACCTGGTAGGGAGGCCTTAGATGTGACGTCGTATAGGCCCCTCTCTATGCTGACGGTGGACTACAAGATCTTGAGCCGTATTCTGGCCACTAGACTATTGCCACACATGACCATGCTGGTACACGAAGACCAGGCAGGGTTCATTCCTACTAGGAACACATCCATTAACACCCGTCGGCTGATCCGTATACTACACGGCACCTTAGGCTCGGACCATACATCAGCAGTACTATCGGTGGATATTGAGAAGGCTTTTGACAGCCTTGAGTGGCATTATCTAGATGAGGTTCTAGGGCGGAGGCTTTGGACGATGGAAAAGGGTTCTCTATTCCTCTGCCACTGCCAGGGTGCGATTGGGGTCTGTTATATCATCCGATTACCCGGTGCGTAGATGGACGAGGCAGGGATGCTCGTTTTCTCCCCTTCTGTTCGCTCTCGAGATGGAACCACTGGCGCGCAGGCGAGAACAGGAGAACTGTATAATGGAGTTGGATGTGGTGGAGATACTCATTATATCTCACTGTATGCGGATGATCTCTACCTGTATTTGGAGGATACGGCGGTGGCTCTTAGGGGGGACGTAGAGATGCTATCAAGCTTTGGTAAATTGTCAGGACTTAAGGTAAACTGGAATAAAACTTGTGTCTTTCCATTGCGGACGGATACACCGTATCCTCCTCTTACAGTGGACGTGGTCTGGGAAGACAAGTGCTTCACATATCTAGGAGTTCGAGTTTACCACGACGCTGCAAGCCTGCTAGAAGGTAATATAGGTTGCTGTGTAAGGGGGCTGCGGGGTTGTATGTCCTTCTGGGCCTCCCTTCCTCTATCGGTGCAGGTCCAAGTGGCATTGTTAAAAATGGTAGCTCTACCACGGCTGCTATACTATTTCCGGACTTTGCCATTATGGATCCCTCAGCGGATCTTCAAAGACTTGAGGTCGATGATTATTAGTTTCCTTTGGGGAAGTGGCAGACGCAGAGTAGCGTTACACACCATGACCAGACCCAAACTCGAGGGAGGGATGGCGGTTCCTGATTTTGAATTGTATTACCTGGCGGCCCAGCTCCAGGTTTTGACACAGAACATCGCAAGAGAATTTAGAGGCCCAGACCAGGTACGCGGGAAAGGGGTCCAGAGGCACGTCCTATCCTACATGGTTATGCAACAGAAATTGGAATTGAGTGAGCTCACTCTTGAAGAGAGAACCCTCCGGTTGTGCTGGCACAGGAGCCTGAAGAGAGCACGGGCCACACGACCGTATGCGCTGGAGATCCCTCTTGGGATGTTGACGGCGCTGCCGCATGGAGGCGACTGGTCTCCATTGTTGGAATGGGAGGAGTTGGGCCTGCAAGTGGTAGGGGATCTGTATGTGGATGGGTTGTTGGCTCCATTTGGGGTGCTGCAAAACCAATTTGGTCTCCCAGACGGGGGCTACCTCATGCATGCGGCGGTCTCCGCGGCAATACAAAAACACTGGAGGATAGGACTAGCGGAGCCGGACTCGACCATGGCATGCCAATATGTGATGATGGCCGCATGCAAGGTCAAGGCGGTGACTTGTCTCCACTCGAGAATGTTGAATGAGGGGTTAGAACCGCTCACTGCGCTGAAGATAAAGTGGGAGGAAAGTGTAGGCAAACCTATTCCGGATACGGTTTGGGGCCACATATTGAAACGGACGTGGAAGGGTAGTAGGAAAGCCCGGTTCCAGCAGGTGCATTTTTTCATACTGCACAGAGCTTATCTGACCCCGGGGAAACTCCGACCGCACTTTCGGGTACAGGATGCGGCGTGCCCGAGGTGCTTGGCACTCGAGGTTGAGCTGGATCATATGCTCTGGGGTTGCCCAAGGCTGGAAACATACTGGCCCGAGGTGGGCGAGCTTCTGAACGCGATTACGGATAGAGAGGTGGAGTTCGACATGGCGGCGTGCCTACTGCTTTGGTTCCCCCACACAGCGAAAACGAAAATTACGAGTAAGTTTATTGATCTGGGACTCATGCTGGGCCAGAGAGAGATTACGTGGCGCTGGAAATCCAAGGAGGGCCCCTCAGTTGGGAGATGGACAAATGAGTTGCTGAAATGGTCTAGATGTGAGAGTGTGCTACGAATGCGGCAGGCCACCAGAACGGGTAATGAGAAGAGCCTGGAGATGGCTAGGGCTTGGGAGATGATTGTGCAGGCTTTGTGTGACTATTTGGCAGACGATGAGGAAGAGGGGCATCTAGAGAATGAGGTTCCATGAGGCTTAGAGCACCGAAGGCATAATTTCCATTGATAGCGAGCCGTTCTGTCCAAAACCCACAGTCACAACCCACATCAGCAGCAGTCGGGGGGAGGGTGGGGAGCAGGGGCGTTACTAGGTCACCCGCTAGGAATAAGAGGGATGCCGGCGACGGGTTCTTTAGCTGGTAATTACAGGAGAGGGGCGCAGGGCACTAAACGTGGGGTCCCGTGGTGTAGATGTTGTTAAGCACTAACAGATGGTCGACATAGGAGAGTACTAGCGGAGACCTGATAACATAGATCCTGTAGGGCCTAGCGTTTCCCGCACTGAGGGAATGATTCCACCGGGAGGTGACAGGGGGGGGGAGTTGGGCGGGATAAAAGCAGATTCTTAATTGTGTTGTTGGCACGAAACCCCTCTGGGGCGCACATGGCGGCCTTTTGCTGGAACTTGTTGTTGCGCCGCCCGGCCTCCGGGATGTGGGCTGAAGGGCTGTGTGCTACTTTGAGAACGCATAGTGCCTCGTAAGGTGGTGGATATGTTGGCTGATTTATCCCGATGTTTTGTTAATGATTCTGCAATAAAAACATATTTAAAAAAAAAAAATGGGTAATTAACTGCGCCCTACAAATCAGAGTATTTTTTTTTAATAATCAACTTTAAACTTCCCTCACTTTTGGAAGGGAAAAAATTCATTAGGAAAATTCCTCTCACTTGATAGATGACTCTTGATCAATCTCTTCTTCCTCTTTGGGGACAGAAATTCAGTGCAACCTGGAATCTTCCAGCCATTCCCCTGTGTCTAAAAAATGGTTGTCCTTGATGAAAGCATTGAGGTCTAAACTGGACTTGACCATGAAACTGGCATCATGCTTTCCCGGTCCTCCAAAAAACACAAACTTCAAAAACATTTCTCATAGCTGTATATGTGTTATTTCAATTGGTATACGTGGCAGCATATTTTCCCAATTCATTGAGAAAATGATCTTCGAGAAAAGTCCCTGAGGTTTTGGTCCCTCTTATAAATTTAGGACCTATTCTCATGAGAATAGATTCCTTTGCTGAAATTGCAGCATTAGCATTATTCAACAAACACACCCTTCAATGAATCCAACTTCGTAAGAAATCTAAATATACATTTATGCCCCAGGTCACTGGCTCCATCATCATATCAAATATTCAAGCAGAAGGCCCAATTTGTATGACAAATTATCATTGATTTTTCCAGACCCGTTTTTTGATCCCTTCCCAGTTTAATCATATACTTTTGCCATATTTCGGTCTATTTCTGGAGTAAAGCATACGTTGTCAGGTTTTACCGGTCTTGAGCACTCTAAACCTAATACTCCTTCCTAGGAAAACTGTTATGCCACAAAAAACAAACCTTAACTAATAAATGACTTTTTAGGGCTGTCTCTAGAAACATCCACAGTGTTAATCAGAGGTAAAGTAACTTTGTCACTCCTTTCAATATGATGAAATTGACATACCCTTGATTGGCATATTTAACTTACCTATAAGTCCCTAGTATATGGTGCAAAAGTCTACTAAGGTTCTGTAAGTTAAATGTCACAAGAGAACTGCAGCACCCATTGTTCCATCAACTAGAGTGACAGGGTAAACATAATTTTAGGTATATCCTCTGTAGCCTAGCTGTGCGGTTTTAGATGTGCAAAATCGACCTCACAAAAATAATTGATAGACATAAACCATCCTTTCACATATGAATAGGTGACCTTTAAATAGACCTTATTGCCCATAAAGCACAGTGCATAGCATTTACAAGTAGGGCATGTATACGTTTCATGTTGTTATCCTAATTTCACTGTAGCAAGACTTGCTGTTCCATAGGAAAGTATTAGGAAGCAATATTTAAATAAATGAAGTTATCTCTGGCTAATTTAATTTTTGGACTTTTTCAAACATTTATTAAAAGCACAATTCATTGGTGAAATCAGATTTTCAATCAATATTTTAGAAGAGGCACTTTTAGGAAGGCACCTATTTCCTGCTTAAAGCTCCTGGAGGCCCATTTGCATGAGCTCCAACTGTCACCTAGCAGCTGATTAGCCCCCTTGATGAGATATGAAATCTGCTCCCCGAGCAAGACAAATATTTCCCTCTGGAACAATGACTATCTGAGATGTGCCCAGGAACTTGATTAACTTCAAAGAGGCCTACACTGTGACAGGCAAATGTTTTTCCTGCAGTCAGACAGGCACCAATCACAATTCCCTGACATATAAAAAATAGATAGTAAGGTGACTGAAAAGCAGTGCTAAAAGTTGTGAAGTGCAAAGTGAACTCATGAAGTGTACTATAAAATTAGGTAAAGAAGAGCAAAATTATTTATTGGGGTTCTCTTCAATCCTAAAAATTAAAATGAGTGCGTAGTGGTTTAAACAAATAACCACTAATGGAGATTAGTGGTTATTTGTTTAAATCACTACGCACTCATTTTAATTTTTAGGATTGAAGAGAACCCCAATAAATAATTTTGCTCTTCTTTACCTAATTTTAGGTAACTGAGATTAGTGGTTATTTGTTTAAACCACTACGCACTCATTTTAGTTTTTAGGATTGAAGAGAACCCCAATAAATAAGTTTGCTCTTCTTTACCTAATTTTATAGTACACTTCACGAGTTCACTTTGCACTTCACAACTTTTAGCACTGCTTTTCAGTCACCTTACTATCTATTTTTCACTCACACTGTATACCACATGTAGGATTAGGCTTTTACCATCTGCCAATCCACTGTGGGTCCCAAAATATACAAGTGAGGAATAAGGATCCCAGATGATGAAGGGCCGATCCGAGTGGTGACTGATGGGAATCTTCTCATGAGTTATGAGTGACCCTCTGTGTGATTTGCACAAACACACTATTAGTTCATTGCCTTTAGTTCTCTATTCAACACGTAGGGTTGTAACTTAGTTCATTTTTGTAATTGACCCCTTGCTATCTGGTGTTATAGTAGCTGTTCACAGGGACTATAGTATTGTTGGGTCGTTAAACTGTCCCTCAGACCCTCATGCCCCCTGTTTGTAAATATTTTATTTCACCAAAACTCCATTTTCTTCACTATCATGCATGAAAGCACTTTCAAACGTGAGTTCAGAATACCAGTTGCACAAAAACCTACTATGTATGATTGTCAGTGGCTCAAAAAGCTGTTTTCTACATTGTCATCCAGTTCTTGGCCTCTCAGTACAGCGCACAGTGCAGATCACATTAGCAGGCAGAATTCTAAATTCTGCCTCACTCAGAAGCAAACAAGATCCATTTTCCTGATCTAGCACATACTTCTGTGTCTAAAAAGCAAGTTGTACAAATAAATTGAAAACTTGCTTTCTGGACATCAAACATATGTCCGTGCACTTGTGCAGGATAACTTACATCTCACAAAATATGCATTCTATGTCTAGAAATGTTGTAGATACAGAACGTATGCTGTGATTAACTACTTAAGAAGCATTTTCATCCAGGAATAATTTAGAATGATTATTCTGCAAATGCCTAAATTGCTCCAAACAAAAGACTGCTGTCTCGGGTTTTTAAATGCACCTGCACTCTACCTCTGAGCTGTGGATCTCGGGTCTGCTCCTTGGGATACATCTAGCCATGTGTGATTATTTATAACATTGTTGAAGAATTTTAAAAGATTAGACTTCCTCCAATTTTGTAAAATCCTGTTAAAAATTATTGTTATTCTACTCTCAATTAAAGAAAAACTGCAAAATATTAAAAGGCTGGTTTTCTAAGCGAGCAACAGGATGCTATATTCAGTGTTAACAAATTGCAATCGAGAAAAATTGTTTTGTTTATGGTTGTTTTAAGGAAATATGATTAATACATCATTTGGATATTGTACACTGACTGTAAATAATACCAATGATGTGTAATCCAGTATCCTGTCCCTGAAGCTCTAAATAAGTCCCTTAGTCATGATTTAACACACCCATTATGCAAGGCAGCCTGTCTTGAAGAATGTAATTTGCGTTGCAGAAGAGTATCAGTTTCCTACACTAAGCAAACGCTGGAAATCTTAGTTAGTGTTCGGTTATACTCTGCAATTGCGTTTAAGTGCTGCAAACGTTTTGCATTGCTATGGTTTAAAAGTTATACCAAACTATATATGACTATCACCGCAGGATTAAAGTGACAAATACATGGGTGGTGTACCTATCCCATAACGTATACTTGAATTTTGGCACAATACTGTTTATAGGACTCAGTCCTTTTTTATTAAGAACATTTAAACTGCAAGCAACAACAGGTTATGCAGAGGCGGTATCAGATCTTTAGATACCCGGATTGTTTTCTTTTCCATTTACTCCTGGCATATCTATTTCACCCTTTTTCACGTACAATTAGAGAGAGACGTATATCTCAGAATTAGGGTGTACATATTGATATTCTACAATTGCATATGCATATGGGGAGGTGTAGGATGGGGCCTGATGGATGAACTACGGTTTCTAGGGGAGACAACTACGGTTTCTAGGGGAGAAACATGGCGGCAGTAGGCTGACTGCTGTAGTGCTCCGCTCTGACCCCGTCTGAGTGCCGCGGCTTTTCTATGTGTTTTTTCGCTCCAGTTTCTTTAATCTGTCAAGCTTGGCATTTTGGAATGAGGAGTGCAGCTTATAGGCGTCATAGATGTGGCGACGAAGGAAGCTTTGCCCCTCTCAGTTCTCACGTTGGACGCCACCAAGGCCTTCGACAGGGTTAATTGGATATACCTGTCGGAGGCCTTGTCGAAATTCAATGTGCGGGACAAGTTCCGCAGAGCAATAGAACTGCTTTATAGAAGCCCTTCGGCCTCGATTCTGATCAACGGGGGCTTATCTGAGCCTTTTAGGGTAACGAGAGGTACGAGACAGGGTTGTCCCCTGTCTCCCCTGCTTTTCGATTTATATATAGAGCCATTTGCGCAGAAGCTAAGGGAAAGCACACTAATTAAACCTTTTGTTTATTGTGATTGGATAAAAAAAAGTGGCGCTCTACGCAGACGATATTATGATTTTTTCAACAGACATTAACACTGCGTTTCCAGCGGTTATAGAGTTAGCCCTGGAATTCGGTAAGGTTTCAGGGGTTGAGGTGAATGCCACCAAAACCGAGTCAATGTCATGGAATGTCAACCTAAATACCCACAGTGAAACATCAAGAGCAAATTTGCGATATCTGGGGATTAATATAGACAAGAATATAAATTTGATTGCCTCTTTAAACTTTGCGAAAGTAGCAGCGCAGTGTCGAAATCTGATGAGAACTTGGGCACACCTCCCTCTTATCATTTTGGGGAAGGTAAATCTCGTAAAAATGTCGATACTGCCAAAGGTTTCTTTTTTATTTAATTCAATTCCACTGTTTTTTTACCCTAAATTAATTTCAAAACTGCAGAGCGAGATTTCTTCTTTTATTTGGAACAACAAGAATCCAAGAATCGCTTGGAAAAAGATAAGGCGTCGCAGGGAGAAGGGCGGGTTGGCGGGCCCTGACCTTCAGGCTTACGCATGGGCATTTCAGTTATCGCATGCACGAATGCTTCTGAAAACACCAACTGAGTCAGGCTTGGGCCTCATGTTTTCCACCTTGCTGAGCTGTGAGGGAATTGGGCGGGGCAGCTTTCTGTTTAAATTCGGAGACCCCAAATATTTTAAAACAATAAAGCTGAAGGTCCTACAGGGGATGGCCAACATGTGGTATAGAGTGAGGCACTCGATTAAACTAGGTTATCACACAAGCAGAGCTCCAATATGGGATTTACCCGCCCCTCCAACCTGGGCCAAAGATGCAATAGCTTTACCACTTAAAGAGGCTGGAATTATATTCTGGGGTGACTTGTTTTCTGATGGTTCTCTACTTCCTTGGAATTACTTGGTCAACAAAGTCGGGCCGAGATTCTCAAGATTTAAATATTTACAAATCTCAAGCTGGTTTCAGACATTTCGCTCACAGCCCTCACGGAACAGCAGTTTTCCCATAGGGGGAGGGAGTGAATTAGAGGTATGTTTGGTGGACAAACCCCCTATAAAGAAGGAGATCTCACTCTGGTATAACATGATTCTAGAGTAAGCAGATGGCCAATTTTGTCTTCCAACGCAGTTGTGGGCTGAGTCGATGCCAGGAAAGGATGTGGAAGAACTCTGGGTAACTTCATGCAGAGTGCTGTGGGATCTGGTTAAGCCAGCCTGGCTCCGAAGGAACCACTTATTTACATTGCACAGGGCTTATTATTCCCCGCAGAGGCTGTCAAGATTTTCCCTGACGGGTCCGGTTTCTTGTCCAAGATGTGGTCTGGAGGCGGCGTCGGACATTCATATGTTCTTTGAATGTCCGCAAATTACTTCTTTCTGGGATTCCATAAGTAACAAACTGTCCTCGGTACTGGATCTTCAGATCTCCATAGATTTGGGCTTAGTCATCTTTGGTCTGAGTGGGAAGTCCCGCAGCGCTGCCTCTAACCTGGTGTTCTATTCCATTTTGGCGGCTCGCAGGGAAATTTGCAGACATTGAAAGGACGCCCTGCCTCCCACCTTTTATGAATGGCGTTCTTCAATTCTCCAGATTTCTAAACTTGATCTGGCAAGGGGAGGGAATCAGAGAAAGAGAGCCTTTTGGAATCAGTTGGTGTAGTCACGTTGACCCTGGGGGTTTTTTTTCCCCCAGGTCCTATGATTAATGCAGACATGGCTCACCTTCTGGTTCTGCTACAGTACGTGGTGGTTTTATGGGGCCCTGAATCTTCAGGCAGTATTGATCAACAAAGCAGCCCTTACGTCAGAGTTTCATGGCTTGCCAGCAGTTACTGTTGGGATTAGGTCTCCATACCTCCTGCGCCATCCCTGCCAGCTGACGCTGTGACAGTACAAAGGCACTGCCAGATCTTCTGCTCTGCAGCAGTTCTTGTTTTGATAGATTGGAGCCATGTACGCAAATGAGGATAACAAAAAAAAAAAAAAAAGGATGGGTCCTGATGGAGAAGATGGGACAGGGGTCTGAGAAAGTGGAAGGGGGAGAGGGGAGGGGTTGTACCCTTCTAGCCACCCAGGGACGGAGACCAAATATGGAGTGTGGGCTTAACCATTCAGCTCTTCTTTATAGTTTGCAAGTCAAGTAGCAGAACCTACCAATCTGCTGCAAAGGGGATCTTACAAAATCGTGGGCCTTCTCTTGCCTTAATGCCAAGGTCACCGCCCTTCCCTACGTAAGTGTGGCTGCACACCTATGGGCAATGGCTGGTAACGTTTGGCCCTTCCAGTGCATGGCAATGCAGTGCTAAGTCAGTAAACCGATTTTTGGCTTTCGCACTTTTTCAAGCATTTAAACAGCCCCAATAGTGAGCTCTCTATTGTGCACTCATCAGTGTGGCCAGTCACCTCTGTTAATGCATTTGAGACGTCCCCCCATAGTGCTGCAGCTCGGGGACAGCTACAAAACATATGCGCCATACCGGCCCCAGATTGATGATATCTAGGATAGTCTGATGGTCTGATGGTGATCCAAACAGTCGCTGGCTTTAGATAGGCCCTGTATAGGATGTTATAGTGCATGTATTGAAACTTAGCATTTCGTGACAGTTTCCTTGGATATAGAAGTGCTTGTGCCCACTATTTCATTGTTAGCTCTCTGCCTATTACCCCTTCCCAGCCCCCAATGGATGGAGGACAATGGGTCATGTGTGGGGTATGCCAGGGCTCGAACAAACTATGTGATTAGCCGGTAACCACTGCCCATGATGTGGAGTGTGCGTATCAGTGGGTACTGTTCTGGCTCCATGTTTGTGATGTGCCATAGCCAATCAAGTTCAGCTAACAAGAGGCCACGTGCCAGGAAGTGACCCACCGGTTGTTTGTTTTCCTCTTGCAGTTTATCAAAGAGCAGAAACTCACAAACTTGAAACAGGATACACAGTGTGCCTATTCCTGCAGCCTCCCATTTCACCATGCCTTCCCTACCTATCATGTTGCTAAACGGTGTGATGGAGCATAATGACTTTTCAGGAGAGTATTTGGGAATGAGCGGCATAAGTCACAGACTGCAATAAAAACTGACAAATGCTACCTGCAGGAAGCTATTAGAATCTTGAGGAGGTCACGCACATGGAAGGAAGTTCTGCTGGACCACGCATTGTGCTCATGTAGGAGTGGGGAACCCCAGTTCCTCCGTGAGGCATCCCACCAACCAGCGAGCTAACCACTGTAGCAGTAATAGTGTTCAAAGTTCGGGGCTCCTAGGGCCCCTGTGTCCACTCACAATAGTAACTTACCGTCCGCAACCCAGCGCCCACCCTCGTTCCAGGTGAAGCTCCCAGGGGCTAAATGCAGTGTGTGGAATGGAGATCTAGGGATAGATACCAGGAGGTTGTGAAAATACAATAAAAAATGAGGGTGCATCCCCATTTTAGACAAGTACTCTCTGACCTGCACTGTGAATGGCAATCTACTCCAGAACGCCATTTGGAGGCAGAGATATGCAATGGTTATGGTGAAATTGACATCTTTGAGGTCCTGCGTCTCATGGTAAATATGTATGCCTAGATATCAGAATGTGTGTGCCTCCCACCATAAAGGATGCAAATCTACTAGTAGATGATGCTGGAGACAATGTTAATGCTGTGGGATCCCAAACCAGAGGCAGCTCGGCATTCCTACATAATGTCCCAACGGTCTGCTATTCCCTCTCAAATGTCATGGATATAAATTGATACATCGTCTGCATATAGCGAGACAACATGGGTCTCTCCATTAAGTGGGATGCCCTTAGGGTTGGGCGGAATTTGCGTAATCGCATTACGCAAATCTCCGCAAAACGGTAAAAAATCTCCGCGAACACGCAGAAATTCGGATTGGTTGTTCGCAATGCTTTTTTACTGTTTGCAATTGCTGTTTGCGTGCTCGGGGGGAAATATCTCACAAACACGCATTTCAGAACGTAAACAAGCAAAAAATTTCACACAATCGCGGAATGCAGAATTTTGGGCTATTTCGCGTTCTCCGCAGAATGCAAAAT
This sequence comes from Lissotriton helveticus, assembly GCF_964261635.1. Taxonomy (NCBI): domain Eukaryota; kingdom Metazoa; phylum Chordata; class Amphibia; order Caudata; family Salamandridae; genus Lissotriton; species Lissotriton helveticus. Next base: position 489,156,147 of record NC_136069.1, read on the forward strand.
TACCCAAATTCCGCAAATTCCGTGAGCGGAACGGAATTTACCGCCCAGGCTTAGATGCCCTAAGCCTGTCCTTGTTGCTGGGGCCTCTGTGCAAGGGGCTCTATTACCCGGACAAAGAGCAGCGGGGACAGCGGACAGCCTTGCTACGTTCCTCTGCTCACTTGGAATGGAGGGGAGATACATTCGCCAACCTTCACCCTAGCAATGGACTTGATATAGAGTAGGTAAATGAGCCTGTGCAACTAAACTGTGATGCCTAAACAGGTCGGGGTCCAAAATAGATAATCCCAGTCCACTGTATCTAATGTTTTTGTTCAATACCATGCATGCAGCATAGGGTTACTGGAGTGAAGAGAGCTCCATCACTCTATGTAAGCAGCAGATGTTGAGTGTGGTAGATCTCCTTGGTGCAAAACCAGTCTGGTCTGGGTGTACTAGCCTTGGCTTATGCTCAAATAGTCAGTCCGCTATAACTTTACTCAAAATCTTGTAATCCGACCCAAGCATAGATAATGGGCAGAACAAGGGTAGTTCTAAGAGGTCTTTTTCACGCTTTCGAAGGGTGACCAGTAAGGACTCCCAAAGCGATGGAGGGAGTCGGCCTTCTGTTAGAGCCATTTAGTACAGCTGTAGTAGCTTGGTTGCCAGCATGTGCATGGACACCTTCTAGTATTCAATTGGGAACCCATCTACTCCCAGAGCCATATTCGTGGCTAGGCTCCGTATGGACCCCAGGATTTTCTGCAATGTCACGGGTGCATTGAGCACTTCTCTGTCCAAGGGTTTATGAAAGTTAGTGTAACAAAGTTAAGGAAGTGCTTTGTGACAAGTTGACGATCAATACATTTAGAGTCATGTAGGGTTTGGCAGTGGGTGGTGAATGCTCTATGTATTTCCACTTAGTTGGTACTACTTGTGTTGGAGTTATCTTGATAATAGTAATGGGAGTAGTTGGTTTAGTGTAGGCTTCGCTAGAGCCATGCTAAAAGATGGCCTTACTTGTCCCCTTCTTCATGTATCTTTGCTTGGTACATTCTAAAGTCTAAGAAGCATAGTTGCTCTATCAGCAGGGCATGCTGGTTCAGCACCTCTGTCGATTAACCCTGCTTTGCATTATCAGTTTGGGCCACAGCCTTTAAAGCTCTCAGTGTCATTTTGATGTGAATCAAGTCTTTCTGCTGGTCCACTCTGACCCCCACAACGGGATGGATGCAAATGGCCTCTAAGTACAAAATCCAGTGCCTCCCAGTCTATTAGCTTGGAGTAGGCCATGCCCTAATTCTCCATCAGGTAATGAGATATCATCTTCCTTGCTGCATCTTCGAAGACCTGGTCTTCCAATATGGTAGACCTCAATTGCCAGGTGGTGGCCGGTGGTAGCAGTGCTCCCCATTTTAACTGCAACTGCAAGGGGTTATGGTTAGACAAGGTCTTTTTCCAAGTATTCTGCCTCCATGGCCTGCAGTCTTGTGGCCAGGTCACAGAGTATTCAGTCTAGCCTCATGTGCAGGTTGTGCAAAGGCGAATAATAGGGGTCTTGGTGGAGCAAGCACCAACTGTCCAGTAGGGACTAATATGTAAGCAATTGGGTCAGGTGGGACGCAGCAATCACAATCGGGGAAGGTGGTAACAGTGGGCATGTGTGGTCCAGCAGTGGGTCTATCACAGTTAACCCCTTGCATGCTGATGACGACCCCAGCCGTCATGCACTACGGTGCTCGTGTGCTGATGACGGCTGGGGGCCGTCATAAACCCGCCCACTTGCGATTTTGCCGCACAGGTGCCGAATCGCGGCCGCATGCAAGGGGTTATTGTCCCCCCTATTATCCATGTGATATGATCCCAACTAGTAAGCATAGTGGAAAGGTGTGACAATTTGCCGGCTGCACTACATTTGGAGCGCTTATGTTCCCTAACAGGACAGGTCTGCCATCTAATTGTCCTTCAACTAAAGCATAACAGTTCTCTGGGTCTACGCCCACTGTCATGTAATTAAAGGGACCCCAGGCCAGATTCAAACTAGGACCCCTTGGCGAAACCTGAGTATGTAGTGCAAAAACATTGACCCCGGTATCTTCCTCCCTGCAATGTGAGTCTATTGAAATAGCGCAATCTGAATGCCACTCTTTCTAATATACTGTTGTACTGCATGCCTTTTTTCATGCTTCACCCATACCACGGACATTCCATGTTAATATGCTAGCTTTAGCCATTGTGTTGTCACACCAATAGGGTAGGCACAAGGGAGAACACAGAACTGTGTGGCCGCTCTCATGCCCAGTCTCAAAGGATACATCTGGGTTAGGATAAGAGAACAGTACACTACATGACTAGGCAACCTGCAGAACTAGAACTCTCAACTCCACTCCCAGGATGGCTGAGGAACCCACAGTTGCCCAAACTATTACATAGATGGGGTACTCCTAAATCTGCTGCCCCCACATCAATGTTATCACCCAGGAACAAGGTTGGGGGGGTAGCAGAATGGCAAAAGTCCTCCACACATTTGGACGGACTGCAAGTAATGCTTACAGCGTGCCTGTTTGAGGGACCCATTTCTTCTCAGTAAGTGTCTGAATATCAATGATGGCCTCATTCGACATAGAATCCATTTCATACGCGGACGACACTCAGCTAATTCTCACTCTTGATAAAAAGTCCACAGCAGCTGAAAAACAATGTTGTCATTGTCTATCTGCAGTTATGGACTGGATGATACTAAACCATCTCAAATGTAACAGTCAAAAATCTGAAATCATGCTGCTTGGAAAATCTAATCCCTTTTTGCTCAAACAGTGGTGGCTGCCGAACACGGCTCCACCTCCCAACACAGTAGATACTGTGATGAATTTAGGGATCCGGCTTGATTCCACACTATCCTTCCACAAGCAAGCCCTCGCTGTGACGGGCATGTGTTTCCACAAGATAAAAACCCTCAAAAATGCTTTGGATCTACTTCCTGTCACTGCTAGGAAAACAGCACTAATCCTGCCACATCTGGATTACTGCAACAGCCTGTATGCAGGTGCTAAAAAGGCTGGTCTGAAAAAATGACAAATAGTCTAGAATGCGGCAGCTAGGCTGGTACTTAAACTGCCTAAGGGGTCTTCCTCAATAGCAGCACTTAGAACCCTGCATTGGCTACCCATACATAAAAGGATCCTTTTCAAAATCTTAATAATCATCTTCCAGGCCATCTGGGCAACGGGACCAAAATACCTAAGGTCCAGAATTAGACCCTATATCACCCAACAAGTCTTGTGGTCTTCTTTCAAAAACCTTCTAGCATCTCCCTCCTTCTATCTGACATCTAGAGGGGGAAAGTGAATGGCTGTCCTGGGAACAAAGGCCTGAAATAGCGTGCCCACTCACTTGAGACTGCCGCAGTCTGAACTAATGTTTAAAAAACTTCTAAAAACCTGGATCTTTGCTGCCCCAGATCACACTGTGCTATCTCTCATCTGATCCCTTTCTCCTATGTGCCCGCTAAGTTTCCCCACCTCAGATCTTCAAATCTTTCCGCTAACGCCAAGATGCTACTTGGAGTGAACATTGCGCTTTATAAATGCATTCATTCATTCAATGTGCTTGAAGAAAACCCTTGCATTGTCAGCTTTAGCCCCTGCCATGTGCTAGTCACCCCTGGGTGAATCATATCAGTGTTTCCTGTGACCTTTGACAACATACCATCCACCGTCTGTGGTGTAACTTCCGGAAGAATCACTGGCAACATGCTCCCAGTGGAGTGGTGGACTCAATGTCCAATCCACCTTTGTCTTGAGTATGAGGTGGCGCAGAGCACAGATCTGCCCACAACATGACAGCAGTCAACAATGCTTGAATCTGTTCCTCCTTTGCCTGTTCTGAGGTCGGAGTCCCATGGACCTTGGTGCCACTAACTATGGCGTTCAGCCTGGACTGTGCTAGTTTAGGTCGCCCCCCGCGCCGCACGGCCACCAGCTGCTGCGTGCGTTTCCCGCCTGCCTGCCTCGTCTGCCTCGGTCGCCGCCGGGTGACCACGCCCCCTACCACCGAGCGGCGTGGTCCCGCTGTGCCTGCCTGACCTGCTGCTGCTTTTTGCTGTGTCCCCCTCTGCTTAAGAGCCTTTGCTCATTTGTATTGCCTTGCTTTGTGGAATTGTATTATTGTTGTTGTCCAACTGTTCTGTCGCCTGATTTTCGCGCCCCCCGGTCTCCTCCCACCCGCTCCCCGCATCCCGCCACCGCCGCTAACCACGCACCCTTTCTTTCTGTACCCTCCCTGCTCCCGCCTCCCAGCTGCTCCGCCCTCCCTCGCACTTGGCCATATATGGCGACCGTGCGACGCAGGTGAGTGTGACCTAGTTTAGGTCGCCCCCCGCGCCGCACGGCCACCAGCTGCTGCGTGCGTTTCCCGCCTGCCTGCCTCGTCTGCCTCGGTCGCCGCCGGGTGACCACGCCCCCTACCACCGAGCGGCGTGGTCCCGCTGTGCCTGCCTGACCTGCTGCTGCTTTTTGCTGTGTCCCCCTCTGCTTAAGAGCCTTTGCTCATTTGTATTGCCTTGCTTTGTGGAATTGTATTATTGTTGTTGTCCAACTGTTCTGTCGCCTGATTTTCGCGCCCCCCGGTCTCCTCCCACCCGCTCCCGGCTTCCCGCCACCGCCGCTAACCACGCCCCCTTTCTTTCTGTACCCTCCCCTCTCCCGCCTCCCAGCTGCTCCGCCCTCCCTCGCACTTGGCCATATATGGCGACCGTGCGACGCAGGTGAGTGTGACCTAGTTTAGGTCGCCCCCCGCGCCGCACGGCCACCAGCTGCTGCGTGCGTTTCCCGCCTGCCTGCCTCGTCTGCCTCGGTCGCCGCCGGGTGACCACGCCTCCTACCACCGAGCGGCATGGTCCCGCTGTGCCTGCCTCACCTGCTGCTGCTTTTTGCTGTGTCCCCCTCTGCTTAAGAGCCTTTGCTCATTTGTATTGCCTTGCTTTGTGGAATTGTATTATTGTTGTTGTCCAACTGTTCTGTCGCCTGATTTTCGCGCCCCCCGGTCTCCTCCCACCCGCTCCCCGCTTCCCGCCACCGCCGCTAACCACGCCCCCTTTCTTTCTGTACCCTCCCCGCTCCCGCCTCCCAGCTGCTCCGCCCTCCCTCGCACTTGGCCATATATGGCGACCGTGCGACGCAGGTGAGTGTGACCTAGTTTAGGTCGCCCCCCGCGCCGCACGGCCACCAGCTGCTGCGTGCGTTTCCCGCCTGCCTGCCTCGTCTGCCTCGGTCGCCGCCGGGTGACCACGCCCCCTACCACCGAGCGGCGTGGTCCCGCTGTGCCTGCCTGACCTGCTGCTGCTTTTTGCTGTGTCCCCCTCTGCCTAAGAGCCTTTGCTCATTTGTATTGCCTTGCTTTGTGGAATTGTATTATTGTTGTTGTCCAACTGTTCTGTCGCCTGATTTTCGCGCCCCCCAGTCTCCTCCCACCCGCTCCCCGCTTCCCGCCACTGCCGCTAACCACGCCCCCTTTCTTTCTGTACCCTCCCCGCTCCCGCCTCCCAGCTGCTCCGCCCTCCCTCGCACTTCACCATATATGGCGACCGTGCGAACGCGCAGCGGGCGCGCCGATTGTGCGCCGAAGGCGCGCCAAAGGTAAGCCCGTCTGCGCCCGTCCGCGCCTGGACCGCGCCCAGTGCCAGGACCCCTGGCCCCCACCGACAGAAGATGACCCGACTGACCTACAACGCCGCCGAACTCATCGCACTCAACACCGGCGGCATCCCGGGATGTCACCGAGCCACCCCGAAGCACACCCACGGACCCTTCAGCTGCCACGCCTGCAAGTTCACCTGCATCCGGACCTACCGTGCACCAGCACCCACCAAGCCGAACACCAGCAGCAACCACCTCAAGTGCATCCTGCTCAACACCCGCTCCGTCCACAGACACGCCATCGAACTCTGGAACCTCCTCGACACCACATCCCCTGACATCGCCTTCCTCACGGAGACCTGGATGAACGCCTCCTCAGCGCCCGACATCGCCATCGCCATCCCAGAGGGCTACAAGATCACCCGGAGGGACCGCACCGCCAACCAGATGGGAGGAGGCATCGCCATCATCCACAGGGACACCATCCGCATCACGACCAACACCGACGACACCCTAACCACCGCCGAACACCTGCACTTCCAGATCCACACCGACCCGAAGACCACCCTCAGAGGCACCCTGATCTACCGACCCCCGGGACCACGCACACAATTCAGCGAGGACATCGCCGACTTCATCAGCCCGCATGCCCTCCCCTCCGCCGACTACATCCTCCTGGGGGACCTCAACTTCCACCTGGAGAACAACAGCGACCGAAACACCATCACCCTGCTCGACAACCTCGCCAACCTTGGACTCAAGCAGCTGGTGTCCACCCCCACCCACCTCGCCGGACACACACTCGACGCCGTCTTCTCATCCAGCAAAGACATCGCCTTCAGCCACGCCACAGGACTCCACTGGACGGACCACAGCTGTGTCCACTTCACCTTCAAAAGAACGACGATCCACCACCACCAGCAACAGGTTGCCCGAAGAAGCTGGAACAAGATCACAGCCGACCAGCTCACCGCTTCCCTGAGCCAGCACCCTCCTGCCGGCTCAGCGAACCCCAGCCAGGCCGCCAACAACCTCACGAAGTGGATCAGCAACTGCGCGGACGAACTCGCCCCTCTGAGGACCCCGCCCAGCAGACCCGGCAGCAGAAAAGCCCCATGGTTCACCGACGAACTCAAGAGCTCCAAGAAGAACTGCCGAGCCCTCGAGAAAGTATGGAGAAGGGAACCAACAATGGACAACATGACCACCCTCAAGCTCGCCACCCGGAAACACCACCAACTGCTCCGCGCCACCAAGAAAAATGCATACAAGGACCGGCTGGACAACAACGCACACAACTGCAAGGAACTCTTCAACATCGTGAAAGAGCTCTCCAACCCCAACGCCGGAAACAACGACATCACCCCATCGCAAGACCTCTGCAACTCCCTCGCCTCCTACTTCCACAACAAAATCGCGGACATACACAACAGCTTCAGCATCCAACCGACGCACGCCACGACCGCAGCAACGCCACCCACCACCACCCTCCGCGCCTGGACTCCGATCAGCACCGAAGACACCGTCCGCACGATGAACTCCGTCCACTCCGGATCTCCAACCGACCCCTGCCCTCACCACGTCTTCAACAAGGCCGACGCTGTCATCGCACCCCACCTGCGGGACATTATCAACACCTCATTTGACACCGCCACCTTCCCTGAGAGCTGGAAGCACGCCGAACTCAGCGCTCTACTCAAGAAACCTACAGCGGACCCCACCGAACTCAAGAATTACCGTCCCATCTCGCTCCTCCCGTTCCCGGCCAAAGTCATCGAGAAGACCGTCAACAAACAGCTGGCCGCCTTCCTCGAGACGAATGGATCCCTCGACCCCTCATAGTCTGGCTTCCGAGCCAACCACAGCACCGAGACCGCCCTCATCGCTGCCACCGATGACATCCGAGCCCTGATGGACAACGGAGAAACAGCGGCCCTCATCCTCCTGGACCTCTCCGCGGCATTCGACACTGTCTGCCACCGCACCCTAGGGCAGCGCCTCGGCAACGTCGGAATCCAGGAGAAGGCACTGGAATGGATCACCTCCTTCCTCGACGGAAGAACACAGAGAGTCCGCCTACCACCGTACAAGTCAGAGTCCCTCAAGGATCCTCGCTGAGTCCCACCCTCTTCAACGTCTACATGAGCCCCCTCGCGGCCATCGCACGCCAACACAACCTCAACATAATCTCCTACGCCGACGACACCCAGCTGATCCTCTCCTTGACCAACGACCCCGCCGCCGCCAGAGCCAACCTGCACGAAGGGATGAAAGATGTAGCCGAGTGGATGATGACCAGCCGCCTGAAACTGAACTCAGACAAGACGGAGGTCCTCATCCTGGGTTCCTCGCCCTCCGCCTGGGACGACTCCTGGTGGCCCCCCGCCCTGGGCACCGCACCCAAACCGACGGACCACGCACGCAACCTGGGCTTCATCCTGGACTCCTCCCTCTCCATGACCAGACAAGTCAACGCCGTCTCCTCGTCATGCTTCAACATCCTGCGCATGCTACGGAAGATCTTCTGGTGGATCCCCACCGAGACCAGGAAGACTGTCACCCAGGCCCTCGTCACCAGCCGACTGGACTACGGCAACGCCCTCTACGCCGGAACCACCGCCAAGCTCCAGAAGAGACTCCAGCGGATCCAGAACGCCTCAGCCAGACTCATCCTCGACATCCCACGAAACAGCCACATCTCCGGACATCTGAGAAACCTGCACTGGCTCCCCGTCAACAAAAGAATCACCTTCCGTCTCCTCACCCACGCACACAAAGCCCTACACGATCAAGGCCCGAGCTACCTCAACAACCGAATCAACTTCTACGCTCCCAAGCGCCACCTCCGATCAACCAGCCACGCCCTCGCCGCCGTCCCCCGCATCCGAAGAGCGACAACAGGAGGAAGGTCCTTCTCCTACCTGGCCGCCAAGACCTGGAACTCCCTCCCGACCGACCTGCGCCTGACCCAAGACCATCTCTCCTTCAGGAAGAAGCTCAAGACCTGGCTGTTCAAGCAGTAACGGCACCCCCCCCCCCCCTAGCGCCTTGAGACCCTACGGGTGAGTAGTGCGCTCTATAAATGTCTTTGATTGATTGATTGATTGCATGGCTGATGCATCGATGAAGGTGGAGCGGTGGATTCATAACTGTGCTATTCCACCCTATCCAGGTGTCTGCTGGTTCAGTGAAGAAGTAGTCCATGTTTCTGAACATGACTTTGAAATTAGCTTAGAAGATCAGTGAGTAGCTCAAACCAACCTGCCGTAGTTGGCATTTAATCCCCAGAAAGGAGGCCCTTCGTCACTGTACTGATAGTGCAGAGTCTGGAAAACATGAACATTCTGGCATTTTCATATTGGAGGGGTACAGTTGTCTGGGTCACTTGCAATAGAACTTCCTTATCCCTGTGGTTCATTATATGGGCCACTACAGGCCTCTGGGGACCCCCTTCTGGCGGTCATCATGCTGATACTCGGTATGCACATTCCTCTAAAAAGTGAGAGGACAGCTTACCTGGGGCCATCACTTGCATTATCCACGTTTTGAAGAATTTCACTGGATCTGCACCCTCAGCCCCCTTTGGGCAGCCTACTAAGCTGAGTTTGTTTCAGCTGAAATGTCCCTCCGAGTCTTCTAACCTAGCTTTTAGGTCTTGGATCTCAGTGGTGGGGGAGCGGACTTGTCCTACCATGTCATTTAGCATCAGTTGAATCTCAGTTATTGCACTTTCAGTGTGTGTTATGCACTTTGCCAGTTTTCTCTGGTCATCACGTAACAAGCCCACTCCAACTGCTACTGCATTAACTCTAGTGCCTAGGTCCTGCCTGGTGTCTGCAATGGCCTTGAGTATTTTGTCCAGCTTTGAGTCGGTGAGTGCCATAGTTGAGGCATCCGAGGGGAGGTCCAGGTCAAAGCAGATAGCAGGATCCGTGCTCTGACACCCTAGCGACTGGGGTCCCAACTCTTTCCCTAGCCAATCACCACCAGTAGGTCGTTATGGATAGCCCTGGGTGGAGTTCTGGAACTCCAAAAAGTGTAGAAAAAACTTGCCTGCAATTTGTGGAGTTCCACGAGCGGTAGAGTGCGGTAAGTCATGCTGCTCGTACTGATTTTAGCCGCTTAACCACGGCGTGAATTCCGCCGTGGTGTGGCGCTTTAATTAGGTCGGGCGAGACTGCATCGGCCAAAGACGTGCAGAGCACTATGGAGGTAGTGCTTGCGACGGCCGTTGGCTGACAGAAGTAGCAAAGGGATTAAGCATCAGGAGTTTGTCCCGTGCTGTAAAATCAGTTTGAACAGCACAACACACAGTGCAAGAGGGCGCTGCTTCTTTCTGCTGCCCGAGTAGATGCTCTACTCAAGCAGCAGATTCATCAACAAAAGTGGCAGGTTTCTCAACACAAGCAGTAGCAACCTGCCGCGACTGTCTAAGTTTGAGAAATCGGTTCCGTCATCAGCATCGATGTGGTTAAAGGAGTAAGGCTTTTCTGATTAGTATGCTTTTTGGTATTCACAGAAGGCTCTTACGATTTTTGGAAATCACAGAATGCGCTTTCGACTCCTAAGTTTACATCCGGACTTGGGCCGGAATTTCAGCACCCAGACCATTCTCCCCGTACTCGGACTGTACCCTCCGGCTAGGGCAGTACTCTCTGGCTCGAGCTGTAATCTCTGGCTGGGGCCGGATAAAGTATAATCAATGGGCCTGATTGCAATTTTTTCAAAACGGAACATTAGGAATGTGTGATATACGGTAGAGGAGGTCATGAAAAACAGTTTGGGCAGGGAAAAGGGTACAGCCAGACACTGCATCATAACCCAGAAAGGTTTTCTCCTTTGCATCATGGTACATACAGTACACAATTTGCGCTCCCCTCAGTGTTGACTGTGGTGTCAACAGTACGGTCAACACTAAAGTGCGATGATATTTGTTAAGGGGTGCAAAGATAAAAGGGGGTTCCAAATTATGCTTTCCACCAATGCATTTTCCGTTGGATATTTAGACAGGTGTAGAAACAAAACTAACAGTCGAATTTCTTTAAAAAGTGAGAGGAAACTAGATTATAGTGCAAAAAGGATCCTTTAGGGTAGTGGAAGTAATTTGTTAAAGTAGTTTTAAAGTTATAAGACAAAAATAAACGCAGTGATATACTGCAGTAATTTTGCTGTGTAGCACAGTGCATGGCGATGACAAGGCAGTATATGATTGGGGATGAGTGCCTTTACAAAAGTAAAGGGCAGCCATGTTGTTTTTATCACACTTTGGCTGTGTTCTGGGGAAACCGGTCCTCGGAAGCTTGTTTCCGGTCCAGGGAAGACATGGCTTGGCAGTTCGGGCTGGACTGTTCCCATGAGGCACAGGGTCAGACTGATTTGCAAATAGCCATGTCTGAACTGGGGTGGCAGAGTGGGCTAAAGAACGGTGATGGATCAAACCCAGATCTTTTGACTGGGTGTGAGTGTTTGATTGGCTCAGATGCTCCGTCCTTCACCACCCCCTTTTGTACCACTTTGGACGCCATAAGTGTGGCAGGGTATGCTCAGACGTGAGTCCCTTGCTCACTTTGCCACTGGATTCAAGCAAGCCGGGCTGAAGACGGCTGGAATGCAAGAAACCGGTCCTCGGAAGCTTGTTTCCGGACCAGGGAAGACATGGCTTGGCAGTTCGGGCTGGACTGTTCCCATGAGGCACAGGGTCAGACTGATTTGCATATAGCCATGACTGAACTGGGGTGGCAGAGTGGGCTAAAGAACGGTGATGGATCAAACCCAGATCTTTTGACTGGGTGTGAGTGTTTGATTGGCTCAGATGCTCCGTCAATCACCACCCCCTTTTGTACCTCTTTGGCCGCCATAAGTGTGGCAGGGTATGCTCAGACGTGAGTCCCTTGCTCACTTTGCCACTGGATTCAAGCAAGCCGGGCTGAAGACGGCTGGAATGCCAGAAACCGGTCCTCCGAAGCTTGTTTCCGGTCCAGGGAAGACATGGCGTGGCAGTTCGGGCTGGACTGTTCCCATGAGGCACAGGGTCAGACTGATTTGCATATAGCCATGTCTGAACTGCGGTGGCAGAGTGGGCTAAAGAACGGTGATGGATCAAACCCAGATCTTTTGACTGGGTGTGAGTGTTTGATTGGCTCAGATGCTCCGTCCATCACCACCCCCTTTTGTACCGCTTTGGCCGCCATGAGTGTGGCAGGGTATGCTCAGACGTGAGTCCCTTGCTCACTTTGCCACTGGATTCAAGCAAGCCAGGCTGAAGACGGCTGGAATGCCAGAAACCGGTCCTCGGAAGCTTGTTTCCGGTCCAGGGAAGACATGGCTTGGCAGTTCGGGCTGGACTGTTCCCATGAGGCACAGGGTCAGACTGATTTGCATATAGCCATGTCTGAACTGGGGTGGCAGAGTGGGCTAAAGAACGGTGATGGATCAAACCCAGATCTTTTGACTGGGTGTGAGTGTTTGATTGGCTCAGATGCTCCGTCCATCACCACCCCCTTTTGTACCGCTTTGGCCGCCATAAGTGTGGCAGGGTATGCTCAGACGTGAGTCCCTTGCTCACTTTGCCACTGGATTCAAGCAAGCCTGGCTGAAGACAGCTGTAATGCCAGAAACCGGTCCTAGGAAGCTTGTATCCGGTCCAGGGAAGGCATGGCTTGGCAGTTCGGGCTGGACTGTTCCCATGAGGCACAGGGTCAGACTGATTTGCATATAGCCATGTCTGAACTGGGGTGGCAGAGTGGGCTTAAGAACGGTGATGGATTAAACCCAGATCTTTTGACTGGGTGTGAGTGTTTGATTGGCTCAGATGCTCCGTCCATCACCACCCCCTTTCGTAACACTCCACTCTACGCCATTCCACTCTACACCATTCCACTCAATGCAACTTCACAGTACGCAATTTCACTCTATGCCATTACACTCTACCCCACTTGACTTGATGCTATTCCACTATACACCACTCCGCTCTATGCCACATCACTCCAGTGTATGCTATTCCCCACTGCGCCACTCACTCTACCACACTACACTCTACCATACTAAACTCTACCACACTCGGATATAGGCCACTCCACTTCGAACCACTCCATTGTATGTCACTCCATTGTACACCACTCAACTTGATGCTATTCCACTCCACACAACTTTAACCACTCCACTGTGTGCTATTTCGCTTTACACCTGTCTACCCTACCACACTCCACTCTAGGTCACTATGCACTAACCCATTCCATTGTACACCATTCCATTCTATGCAACACCACTCTTCACCACTCGACTCAACAACCTTTCACATCACCCTACGCAATGATATTGAACGCCATTCCCCTCTACACCACCCCACTTATGGCCACTTGTCTCTGTGCTATTCCCTTGCAGCCACTCCACTCTATGACACTCCATTACACCACTCCACTCCCCTCTACAACACCTATTCCACTCTACTCTATGCTACTCTACTCTACACTAACTACTCCAGTCTACTCCACAGTGTACAATTCCACTCTACGCCACCCCCTCTATGCCACTCCAGTCTATGTTATTCCACTCCATGTCACTCCAATGTATACCACTCCAAACTACTCTATTTCATTCTACACCACTCACTCTATGCCAATCCATTCTATGCGACTCCATTCTACACCACTCCACTCTACAGTGTTTGCTGTACACAACTTCACTGAACACCACTCCACTCAGAGCTACTTTACTCTACGTCACTCAACTGTATGTCACCTTATGCTATTACACTTTACACTATTACACTCTACACTACTCCAGCCCAAGGGATTCCACTCTATGCTTTCCACTCTAATCCACTCCACTCTACTCCACTCCATTCTATGCCACTCCATTATATGACATGCTAGTGTATACCACTTTACGGCAATCCAACTCTATGCTACTTCAATGTACGCTATTCGATTCTATGCAACTCCACTCTATTCTATGCCACTCCACTCTACTCCACTCCTCTCTCAGGCACTCAACCCTACGAAATTCCACTGTGCACTACTCCACTCTATGCCCCTAAATGCCACTCCACTCAATGATATTCCACTCTACACCATTCCACTCTACACCACTCCATTCTAAGCTACTATGCTCTAAACTACTTCACTCTATGCCACTCCTCTCTACGCCACTCCATTCTATGCCACTCCACTCTAAGCAATCCCACTCTACACCAATACACCCTACCCTACTCCACTTTGCACTATTTCATTCCACACAACTCCACTCTAAGCCATTCCAATCTACGCTATTCCACTCTATGCCACCCACTATATGCCACTCCACTCATTCTACTCCACTCTACTCTATGCTATTCACTTTAATGCAGTAATCTATGTCACTCCACTCTACGCTATTCCACTCTATGCCATTTCACTCTACATAACTCCATTTTACGCCACTGCACTGTAGCCACTCTACTGTGTGCTACTCACGATAAACCACTCCAGTCTACACCACTCCGGTCTATACCACTCCACTCTACACCACTTTACTCTACACTATTCCACTCGACATCACTCCTCTCTATGTCATTCCACGCTACACGATTCCACTGTACGTGAATCCACTCTATGCTATTCCACTCTATGCCACTTCACTCTATAACCCTCAGCTCTAAGCCACTCAAATGTATGCCAGTCCATTCTATGCCACTCCACTCTACAGAATTCCAATCTATGCCTCTACACTGTACACCACTCCACTCTATGAAACTGAACTCTATGCCTCTCCGCTCTATGCTATTGCACTCTATGCCACTTCACTCTTTACCACTCCACTCTTTGCTATTCAACTCTATGCCACTCCACTCTGTACCACTCTTATGTACACCACTATACCACTCTGCTCCACACCACTCCAGTCTATGCCATTCCACTTTATACCACTGAACTCTACTCACTCGACTCCACGTCATGCCACTCTAGTCTAGTCAACTATAAAACATGTGTCTTCCCTCTATGCCACTCTACTCTGTCACTCGATGACATGCCACTCCTCTCTACATTATACCAGTCAATACCAGTCTATGCCACTGTATGCCACTCCACTCTATGCCATTTGACTCTACGCTACTCCACTCTACGCTATTTCTTGCTATGTCACTGCACTCTACACCACTCAAATCTATGCCTTTCCACTCTACGCCTCTCCATTCACAGCTATTCCACTCTACGTCATTCCACACTATTCTACTCTACTCCACCCCACTACATGCTCAGGGGCGGCCTTAGGCATGTGCAAGCTGTGAACCTGCACAGGGCCACCAAACCCCATGGGACGCCACGCCAATATATATCCTTAATATAATAATCCTCTGAGGATAGATACATATTTGCGTTGCGGCCCCTGGCAGGGATTTGGCGGCCTCCGGCTCTGTTTCACCTTTCTGAGCTCCAGGGGGCTCTGCCCCGCCCGGGCCCCCTCTTCCAGGGCCCCCTACCTACGCTCCCTGCCCAGGGCCGCCATGAGCCTAGAGCCACCCCTGACATGCTACACCACTCCACTCTTTGCAACTTTACTCTATGCTATTCCCCTCTATGCCACTTCACTCTACCACACTCTAGTCTACACCACTCCACTCTACACCACTCCACTCTATGCCACTCCACTCTATTCCACTCCACTCTTCACAATTGTACTGTACGCCACTACACTCTCTGTCACTCGACTTCACGCCACTCCACTCTAGTTCACTCCTTTCTATGTGTCTCTACTCTATGCTACTCCACTCTATGCCACTTCACTCTATGCTATTTCACTCTATGCCACTAGACTCAACAGCCTTGTACACCACATCGCTTTACACAACTCCACCCTACATCACTTCACTCTATGCCACTCTACTATGACACTCCACTGTACACTACTGCACTCCATCCCACTCCACTCTATGCTACTCCGCTATAGGCCTCTGTAGTCTATATCACTCCACTCTACTCTATTCCACTCTACACCACTCCACTGTACACTAATCCACTTGCCACACTTCACTGTACACTACTCAACTGTACATCACTGCTCTCTATGCCACTTGATTCTACGTTATTCCTCTCCATACTTGCCCACCCTAGACCACTCCACTCTACCCCATAACACTGTATGCCACAACACTCTAACCAACTCCACTCTGCGCCATTGCACTCTGCGGCATGACACACTACACCATGACAATGTATCCCACCCCACTCTCCGCACTCTAACCAAAACTATTCCGATCTACACCACTCCACTCTACGCTATTGCAGTCTATGCCACTCCACTGTATGCCACTCCACTCTACACCACTCCAGTCTAGGCCACTCCACTCTAGTACATTCCATTGTATACCACTCCACTGTAGGCTACCACACTCTACACCACTCTTCGTCATTCCATTGTACGCTATTGCTTTCTACGCCACTTCACTGTAAACCTCTCCACTCTCCACTACTCCACACTACTCCGTTGTATGCCATTCCACTGTACGCTACCGCGCTCAACACCACTCCACTCTACACCACTCCACTCTACACAACTCCACTCTACGCTATTCCACTCTATGACATTCACCTCAATGCCACTCCAGTCTAAGCCACACCACTCTATGGTATTTGACTCTATGCCATTTCACTTAACGCAATTCCACCTTACACTACTCCACTCTATGCCATTCCAGCCTATGCCATGACACTCTACGCCCCTACAATGTACACTACTCTACTGTACACAACGCCACTCTATCCCACTTCACTTTATACTTTTCCAATGTACACTGCTTCAATCTACGACCCTCCACTCCGTGCCACTCCATTCTCCACCAGTACACTGTACTTTGCACCCCTCGACTCTACGGCACTGCACTGTAAGCTAGTCCACTCTACGCTAATCTACTTATTGCCACTAAACTCTGTCACTCAAACCATGCCACTCCACTCTGTACCACTCTACTCTATGCTAGTCCAGTCTACGCCACTCCACTCTACAACACTGAACTCTATTCCCCTCCACTGTATGCCACTCTACTTTACTCCACTCTACACCACTCTGCTCTAAGCTATTCCACCCTATGCCACTTGACGCTACACCAATCTACAGTACTCCACTCCACTGTAATTCACCCCACTCCATGCTATTCCACTCTATGCCATGCCACTCTACACCACTCCTCTCTACACCACTCTGCTCTATACAACTACACTCTCAGCCACTCCACTCTATGCTATTGCATTCTACGCAACTACACTCTATGCCACTTTACTCTACACCAATCTCCTTATGCCCCTCCACTCTTTGCACCTGCACTCTATGCCACTTCCCTCTACTCTATTTCACTCTATGCCTCACAATTCAATGCCACTCTACGCCAATCCAGTGTACTCTATTTCACTCTACGCCACAACACTCTATGCCACTGCACTTTACACTGTTACACTCTATGCCACTGCACTCTACACCACTCCACTCTACACTATTACACTCTACGCCACAGCACTCTACGCCATGCCGCTCTAAGTCACGTCAATCTATGCTATTCCACTTCATGGCACTCCACTCAGTGCACTTCAATCTATGCCCATACAGTCTACACCACTCCACTTCATGATATTTCACTGAACGCCACTCCACTGTATGCTACTGCATTTTATGTCACTTCACTCCACTCTACCCCACTCCACTGTATGTTATTCCATTCTCCTCCACTCCACTCTAGGCCACTCCACTTAACGGTGTTCGACTATATGCCACTAGAGTCAATGCCACTCTACACCACTCCACTTCACTCAATGCTACTCCACTCTATGCTACTACACTCTACAATATTCCACTCTAAGCCATTCCATTGTATGCCACTCTACTCTACACCATTCTAGTCTACGCCACTCCACTCCACTCTATGCTATTGCACTCTATGCCATTCCACTGCATGCCACTACACTGTATGCACTCGAGTTTATGCACCTCAAGTCTATGCCCCTCCAGCCTATGCTATTTCACTCTATGCCACTCCACTCTACGCCCCTCCACTCTACACCATTTCACTCTACATCACTCCTCTCTATGCCACTCCACCTTAAGACACTCCACTCTACACTATTCCACTCTGTAGCACTCCATTGTATGCCACTCTTCTTGGTGCCACTCCAGTCTATTGCACTACACTCAATGCTATTCCACTCTACACAACTCCATTGTATGCTAATCCACTCTACACCACTCCACTTTACTCCACTGTATTCCTCTCCACTTTACAACACTTCAATATATGACACTCCACTGTACACCACTCCGCTGTACACTACCACACTCTACGACACGCCCCTCCACTCAACTCTACACCACTCCACTCTATGCTATTCTACTTTATGACATTCCCCTTCATACAGCGCCAGTCTAGGCCAGTACAGTCTATGCTATTCAACTCTTCACCACTCAACTCTTCACAAGTCCACTTTACACCACTCCACTCTATGCCATTCCACTCTATGCCATGACAACGTGCGCCACTCCACTGTATATCACTCCTCTCTATTCCACTTCACTCTAAGCTATTACACTATATGCCACTCCACTCTACGCAATTCCACTATAGAGCACTCCACTTCACGCCACTCTACTCTGCATCACTCCACTCACTGCCACTCCACCCTACACCAGTCCACTCTTTGCCACTCAAATGTATGCTACTCCACTGTATGCTACTGCACTCTATGTCACTCAACTCCACTCTAAGCCACTCCTCTCTATGCTATTCCATTCTATGCCGGTCCATTCCCTGCCACTCCACTCTATGCTATTCCACTCTGTGCCACTCGACACCACTACACTTAATGGTATTCCACTCTATGCCACTTGTGTCAATGCCACTCTATCCCACTCTACTCCATGCTTTTCCAATCTAGGCACCTCCACTCCATGCCACTACACTCTATGCCGGTATACACCTGTTACAACGCATTTTTTACTCCGCACTACCATTACAACGCGACTTTTACTCCGCATACCGTTACAACGCATTGCGCTGGGGGGCGCTGTAGGATAGGGAATAAGTTTAATTTTCTATCCAACACCTTCCCTAGTGTCCACGGGGACTGGTGTTGGAATAGAAAATTATACTTACCACTATCCAGCGCCCCAAGGCGCTATGCGTTGTAACGGTATGCGGAGTAAAAGTCGCGTTGTAATGGTCTGCGGAGTAATAGTATGCGTTATAACGTCATACATCCCTCTATGCCACTCTGCTCTATGCTATTCCACTGTATTCCACTCCACTCTATGCCACTTTACTCTACACCACTCCACTGTACGCCACTCACTCTATTGCAGTCTATGTCTCTCCACTGTACATTACTATACTCTATGGACTCCAGTCTGCACCCCTCAAGTCTATGCCCCTCCACTCTAGGCTTTGCCACTCTATGCCACTCAAATCTATGCCCCTACACTCTATGCCACACAACTCTACAGAACTCCTCCCTACAAACTACACTTTATGACACTCAAGTCTACACTATTCACCTCTGCGGCACTGCACTGTTTGCCACCCTTCTTGATGCCACTCCAGTCCACGCGACTCCAGTCCAAGCTACTCCTCTCAATGCTATTCCACTCTGCGCCACTCCACACTAGGCCACTCCACTGTATGCCACTCCACTTAATGCCCTTCCACTCTACACCACTCCGCGGATGTATGACGTTACAACGCACACTTTTACAACTCATACATTTACAACTCATTTTTTACACCGCAAAATCCATTACAACGCACACCATTACAACGCATACCATTACAACGAATTCTTAGAAACTACCTTTACAACGCATTCCACTACAACGCATACTACATTTACAACGCATACCATTACAACGCATTACATTACATTGCATATAAGGTAAGTGTTTGATAGTGTAGGGGTTAAAATCACTATTCTAACTCCAGGGGGTGCAACAGTAGGGAAAGTGTTGGATAGTGTAGGGGTTAAAATTACTATTCTAACTCCAGGGGGTGCAACAGTAGGGTAAGTGTTGGATGGTAAGTTTTGCGTTGTAATGGTATGCGTTGTAATGACTGCGTTGTAATAGTATGCGTTGTAGTAGTGTGCGTTGTAGTGTCGTGCGTTGTAATGACAGCATTGTAAATGCATGCGTTGTAATAGATTTTGCGTTGTAAAAGTTTCGTTGTAATGGTAGTGCGTTGTAAAAGGTGCGTTGTAAAGGTTGTTTCCCCACTCCGCTCTATGCCATACCAC
Organism: Lissotriton helveticus; assembly: GCF_964261635.1. Taxonomy (NCBI): domain Eukaryota; kingdom Metazoa; phylum Chordata; class Amphibia; order Caudata; family Salamandridae; genus Lissotriton; species Lissotriton helveticus. Next base: position 489,176,008 of record NC_136069.1, read on the forward strand.
TGTACGTCACTCTACTCTATACCACACAGGTCTACGCTATTCCACTGTGTGCCATTCCACTTTACACCACTCCACTTTATGCCACTCAATTCTACAACACTCCGCTCTATGCCATTCCAACCTATGCCACCCAACTCAACATCACTGCATTCTATACCACTCAAATGTATGCTAGTCCACTGTACGCTAGTCCACTCTGCGCCACTCCACTCCACTCCACTCCAAGCCACTCTACTCTATGCCACTCTACTGTATGCCACTCCACTCTACGCCACTCTACTATACCCCACTTCACTCTACCTCACATTACTCTACTCCACTTCACTCTACGCCACACTACTGTGCACCACTCTACTTTATGCCCCTGTAGTGTATGCCACACTGCTCTATTCCGCTTCAAGCCAGTGCATAAAAAGAAAAACAATGATGAATTTACTTTGTGATATGTTAAAACAATTAAAATTGAAAAGAAAACATAAATGTATTGAAAAAAGACAAGTTAACGGTTAGCTACAGTTAGGAAAACTGCATTTGGTTATTCTATCCAAAACAAACTTAAACTGCTTAAACTTTAAAACTTCTAAAGTTATAGTTATACCTTAAATGTATATTTTACACACCACCTTCTAATCTTTATATTTTTATATTGAAACCAAACTTAAAATACACAGACATTAAAAATTCTAAAGATATAGTTATAACTTTAATTTATAATTTATGCAGCACCTAGAAATTACTATAAAACGTGCAACTCTGTGCAGTGTTGTCAACTCCCTATCCACACTACATAACTATAACTTGCACCTTTACTTATATCCTTTCATATTTCATCACTTCTACCATGTGTAACCATAACATTCATAACAACACTTATAACATCTCAAGTGACAATACTAAGAGTAACTCACCCCTCTACCATGCACAGTGCTCGCACAAATTATCTAATTTGAAATGTCATGAGTTTTCTATCATACTGTCTGGTTGGCATCTTGAATTAGCTAACACATTTATGAAATTGGCATATTGCAGATAGGTTCTAGTGCCCCAAGTTTAACAGCATGATAAAGGCCCCATTTATTCGATGATGCCTCAGACTTAAATGCCATAATCAGAGTCAGGCGAACACTGTTTATGTGTAGATGCCCTGAGTTTCCAGAAATGGATGCCTCATTTGTAATCAGGTAGACTCAGTTATAGAATTTTGCGATCAGACAAGTCCATATAATCAAAATTAACTTTTCAATCTGTCCATACCATCAACTTTATCTGTTTGATATGCTGCTTTAGGTTTTAGCCTAGGGGAACGCCTGCCTAAATCAAGCCTCAAGTTTACTGTAGGTTCTGTTCTTGAGTCTGGCTGACACATGTATAGCTTTCATTTTTTTTTAAATCAGGCAGGCTAATATTATCAATATAATTTATTTGGTCTGTTGTGTTCAATTAAAAAAACTAAAAGAAGAAACAAATCATGACTTGACAGAAGTTTCATTCTCTTGGAACCTACGTGCGTCTTCCCAGCATCTGCTTGCATGGTGTTGTGGAGCCGCATCCTCACAAAGAGATAAAATGTTATGCCATTGCTGCTTTTCTAGTAAGTGCAGTATATTAATGGGGAGACCATTTATTTTGGCAGCCATCTTATACTGACAACAATTCTCTACAATATGCTGTCTTTGTACTTCAAAGTGTACTGCCAGTCAAAATATACTGGTAACATTTGTTTTGTATTGGAACTCATACCAAATGTAATACGTTTAGCCTGTAGTGAAAAAACATAAAAATAATAGGGTTTCACAAGTGAGTTAGTTCTTTCCAATTAAGAAAAGCCTGTATACACTGATTCACTGAACTATGAGTGATGTTGATTTGGTGCCAATGAATACCAATCGATCCCTTTGTTGAGGCGCCACTGGTCAATACCCTGCTTGTGAATTCATTTCTGCTCTCAGAACAATAAACATTGCTTCATGACGGTATTGTTATAACACTTTAGTCTCTCAACGACAGTTCATCTAACGTCTTCGGCTGTAACTGCAGTTACTTAGAAATGTGATCCTAACTGTGTAATCTATAGCCCCTTGATTTCCTTGCTGTCATATCTGTATATAATCATACATAATAGATCACGGGGCAGCACAAGAGGTATATTACATTGTTTCAATTTGTAAAGGATCATTTTTCCCATGATATGGTCAAGTTATGCTTTAGAGTCATGCTAGTGGATGGGTATTTGCATACACTTGCATACACTACAGTTAACATAGGGATGGTGACCTTTTAAACCGGCTAATCCCACAAGGGTCTGTTGCTGCATATGAATATTTCTTCAAGGTTGGGTATACACTAATTTGTTCCTAACGCTGATCCCTCTTTTAAATATAAAAAGGCTTCTGATATCTTGACCATACATACTGACTATTTTCTTTGATTTGAGAGTGGATGGCTTTCATTTTTTAGGTAATGTCTAGAAGTTGGCTCTCCATTGAGTAGTTGAAGGTTTTTTTTTTAGAAATTATTCTATTAACATTTCTCTATTGTTCTTTTTTGCTCTTTTCTTTGATCCCTATATAATTGTACTTGCATACCCCCGTTATTTACTTTGACACTTAACTCTTCTCATTGTTCATCAAAAGTGTTTGAATCTGATCAGTGTCTCCTAATCCTAAGGAGTTTGCCAAAGGGTAGGTTCTCATGAAGTGTGCATGGATGGTGACTCCCAAAAAGTATACTTGAGTTCTGGTCCATTGATTTCCTATAATTCAAGTTACTTAATTTGCCCTCATGAGCCATAATCTGTAAATGTAAAACAATGCTACGTTTTGTTTATCTTTGGTTGTTGTACCATGCATATGTTTGTCCTCTTCATTGGGCCCTTGAAGAAGGCCCTAGTCCCATCTTCTACTCCTTACCAGATCAGCTTTTGAACAGCTGAATTTGCTATAGCTGAGAGGTTTCACTGAAAAGGATTGTTATTTTCAAATTATTTACAGACACATTTACTTGGCTTGGTGTACAGCCAGATTCCATGCAGGCCCTCTAAATGGAAGAAATAAGAATTTTCATTCTTAAAGAAGTTGTGCATCAATGTAAAACTCCCAGCAGATCCTATAATTACATTTAGAACTGAAGAGTAGTTTTACAGTAGTCCTCCCGATTATGAGTTCTTGCTGAATGTTTGTGTAAAGTGCTTTCACATCCATCATAATCAACAGCTGGTTTTCCATGTCATAGTCTATACTTTCATTGAGGTTTGTGGTATTCTTAAGATAAGTAGGCATCTTCTTAACCATGGTTTGGAGGAAGAAGTCCACAAATTAAGCTAATGGTTTTAATGATAACTCCAATTGCAGATACTATTGGCCCTCCAGGGAGTGGAGTTCTACTCTTGAGTACATTTTAAAGACACTAAAATAGGGTACTCTCTGATTTTTGGCTACCAGAAATTTCCTTTCTTCTTTTTTGATCCAGTCCATAGGGGTTGCTTCTATTCCATTAGTGTCCCAATATCCTTCACAACAACACTCAATGGATTGCCAGGTAGTTTCCTGCAGCTGCTTTTATTCAATAGTAATCTTTTTCATTCCTGTTGATCTGATCTTTTGTCCTGCACATCAATGGTTCGCCCTTTAGGCTGTTTTAATAATGATGGGTTGATTATTAGCTAGGTCTGAGAGGGACCCTCTTTTTTTGGCCAAACAAATTGTTGAAATGTTCTGTTCTTTTCTTTCTCAATTCTTTTAAGCTCTGCAGCTCACTCAAAGGTTGTCACTTGGCGAGGAGTCATAAGGGACGGCAGGATGAAATGGGATATTGGTTTGAAGTTGGTATATTTTTGTTGTATCCTTTGTTAGATGTTTTTGAAGAAACTATGTAATCATAGCTTGTAAATTAACTGTTGTAATTCAGTCCTTTGTTTAATACCCTCATTTAAGTTTCATGTAGCTTGAAACTCAATGCCTTCACAATCACATTAAGCTCTTTTGTTGTACTTTTCCCTTGCTCCATGTAGTCATTTAGGAGGTTTTGCCTATTGAAGTCTCCTTGTGGGTGTTGCTTCTCCATCCTCCAGGTCCTCTTTTCCCCTCTGCATCCTCCATTACCTCTGCCTAAAAATGTCTGTTGGGGACGAAATCAGGGTGGTGCAGTGGTGTGGGTAGCCAGAATTCCACATTTCCTCTTCTCATTGGGCCTTCATCCCCACTACTGTAATCACTGATTAAAATGTCCAGTTTCCATGTCTCTGCTTTTTTTGAATTGTTTTTCCCTTGGTTGATTTCAGAGTTTGCACAATAGTCTTCTTTGATGTATGGGTAGACTGATTCATGAGAAAACCTTGCTACATCCTTTTTTTAGTTTTGTCAACTATAAGTTGGTTAGGAATGCTTTAAATCCCAACATTTTATTGTTGATTTCTTCCAGTCGGTTTTGATACATGCTCATTTGTATTGTGATCATCAATTTGGTGTCGTTCTCCAGGATGGCGATTAGCATTGTATCTGATATTCTCTTTGTCATGTCCAACCAATCCCTTGTACCTTTCCATGACAAATAGAACCATCCTTTTCTAAAATTTAGAACTTCAAGAAAATAATTGGCTTATTTCTCACTACCAAACCTTGTGGTGTAGATTTCTTCTGAAGAAATTCATTCATTATGAACCCACCATGTAAGGAAGTTTATATTTGGTACTTTGTTAATATCTATAGGTTTTGCAATTCATTTGTGTACGTTAAAATATGGTTTACCTTGGTGTGGTGTCTCCAAGTAATGATATTTTGTGGGTTCAGCTGGGTGCAAAGCAATACTATTAGATAAGGTAGGCTTCTAAAGAGTCTTTTTATTTTCCTTTTCCATGTCTTTGTATGGATTCACTCTAGGCCCTTCTATACAAAATGACTGAACATCCATTTCCCCCATTAAAAAGTAAAACATGGCCTCTTTTTTATCATCTTTTATCTTCTTTTCTCCCTAGGTTTCTGGGGTCTGGTCTCACCATGGTTGCCTTAGATGTACTATTTCAATGAATTTTCCCTCTGAATAAAGAAAAGGATACCAGTCAGGTAAGTGTACTTCGCTGCCTTGACTTACTCTTCTCTCTTCTTCTCATTCATTTTTTTTCCTGATAACCTATTCTTCATGCCTATCTTTCTTTCTTTCCTGCCTATTCTCATATAAGTTGGCTTATTTTCTCTTGTTTACCTTTTCCGTGGGCAATTTTTGTTTTCTCATCACTTCATATAATTTCTTCATTTCTTATTTACTTGTGTCTGGGAATAAATTCACCCCTAAATCTATAGTACTGATAGAGGGGAAACAAGTTTCTTGCCCTGGTTAATGTTTGCTGCTTTTCTGTGCACTGCTTGCACCCACACCCTCATTCTTTGAGGGATGCTGACGCTTTATCTTATCTAGCTAATGCCTTTCCTTTACGCCTTCTTCCTCCAACCAAAAATTTAAAGGTCCAGCCCTAAAGGATCTTTCCCTATTTCTGTTATTTATCCCCCTTCCCCGGCCTACTCACGCACCTGAATATACCATAAGCTTCCTGGTTTCGTTCTTTGCCTCCCTCTGCCTGACTCTGATGTCTCAATCAGATTCTTTCTTTAGTGACTGCAGTTTATTTTTGGTTTCAGGCTGCCTGACTTCCAGATAAGGATGCATGAGGACTTCACTCTTACCCCCATCCAGTAAGTGCACTGCCTTCTTCCTACAAAATTGTTCTGGCAAGTATGATCTCTAGGATCTCATTTGGAAAAGCCGAAGTGTTTTCTTCTGCCATTTTGTTTCAATATCTGTGGAAGTCTGGAGACTTTTCTCTCTGTCAATTTGATTGGCCACAAAACCGGTGACCCATTTCGGAGAATCTGCAAATATCACCAAAACAAAGTCCTAGAACTGGGTCAGATGACACACAAATGGGGCTTGCAGTATGGTAAACTGTTGGGAATTTGCTGAGTTTCACTGCCTTACCCTGCCCTTTCCAGTCTGTTAGTGTGTTTCTTTCACCTTCTTTACACATTGTATTCTCGGTGTCCTCTCTCTGTTTCCCTGTAGTGGTAGCCTCCTCCCCTCATTTTTTAGCCCCTCCTCCTTCTTTGCCTTATCTGGGAGCCAGCACGAGTATTCGGTGCTTGGTTTCTAGCCTGGTTGGTTTTCTAATCCAGGTCGTGTTCTGGGAGCTTGCAATTCTCCCTTTGTTCGTGTTTCCCCAATTGGATTACAAAATACGCTTTGGAGCTTTGCCAAGCAGAACCGGACTTTTGGGCTCCCCTGCTTGCAAATGTGCTGAACAAAGGCAATCAAAAGGGGTTTATTGAAACCTGGTCGGACGCAATAGTGGTCCCCATTTTTAAAAAAGGCAGCCGAGACGACCCAACTTGCTATAGGCCAATATCCTTATTGGATGGCCTAATGAAGTTAGCAGGGAGGATTATTTTAAAGAGACTTCAGGAATGGGAGGAAGAGCACAATGTTGTGTCACACCTCCAATATGGGTTCAGGAAAGGCATAGGGACAGCTGAGCAGTGTTTAAACCTGGCCCTTTTATGCGCTAAGTATACCCAGGCTAGAGGTGGATCGCTTTTTATAACTTTCGTTGATTTAAGTTCCGCTTTCGATTGCGTGGACCACATGTTTTTATGGTCTACGCTTGGCGAGATGGGCATTGACGCTCGTATAATCACCTTCATTAGAGAGTTGTACCACAACTGCGGGGCAAGAGTAAGATATGGTAAGCAGGGGGAATACACCGATAAATTTGCCCTCTCAAGAGGGGTTAGACAAGGATGTATCTTGGCCCCAAGGTTATTTACATACTACATAAACTCAGTGGGTCAATACCTCTCCCTCTTCCAAAATGATTACCCTATCGTGAAAGGCTCACCAGTACCAATCCTCCTGTACGCCGACGATGCGGCCATAATGTCCCAGACTCAAGTTGGACTGCAGAGGGCGGTGACTAAATTTGCGGGTTATATGCAGGATAGAGGTCTTAAAGTGAATATCTTAAAAACATATACTATGCCATGCACCAATAAGCGTAAGAGGGCTCCCTGTAACGTATCCCTGGACAAACAGAATATAGCCACGGTAGATAAGTTCTGTTACCTGGGCGTACTGTTTGACAGGCGGTGCTGTTGGAAACAGGCGATCGAAGCTAGGAAACTGGCTTTTATTCGCACCATAGGCGCCCTACGCGCATTTTCTAACAGAGTGGGCGGCAAACCAATCAAAGAGTTGACCCAGATATACCGGGCGAAGTGTGTGTCCACAGCTACCTACGGGGCGGGATTATGGGGCATCGAGAAGGATCAATCTCTGCAGGGTTGCGAGAACCAATTTATCAGCTATCTTCTGGGTGTACCAAAAACCACATCTTCATTCATGTCGCATATCGAGACAGGAGTCAAGCACCTGAGCGACATAACTAAGATGGCCCCTATTCTTTTATGGCATAAGGTATGGACTACAAGTGAAGCCAGTTTCAACAGGGACCTTTTAGAAGATTGCTTGGCCCTAGACGGGGTTGCAAAGTTCAGATGGCTATCGTACGTAAGAACCTTACTTACCGAGATAGGTCACCCAGAATATTATGAAAACCCGAGATCTCTGGATGGGGTTTTAAGATCAGTCTTCAAAAAAACACTAACCACCCACCTGGAAACTTTGAGATGGAATTTTGAAAAGCACAAACAAACCATCTTAAACTTTCAGGATATCACCCCCAACGAAGGCCTGCAAATGTACCTAAATGTTGATCCTAGTCCGTACCACAGAATGCTTCTGTCCCGTTTACGCCTTGGGTCTTTTTATCGCATGGTAACTTTACCTGACATGAACAATTGGTCAAACACTAAGCTGTTCTGCACATGTGACAATATCGCAGTGCAATCCAATCTGCATATACTGTTTTTTTGCACTTTTTATTCTAACCCCAGAAAACTTTACTTGAAACCTTTATTACACCGCTGGGGCATAAGAAATTGTAGGCCAGCTTTCTCAAGACTTTTAAGACTTGAAGATGAGCATGTGATTTTTGCGGTATCTTGTTTTTTAAGAAATGTCATAAAGCTGTGGAAAACCATGTGGTAAAACATCCCTTTTTTGGGTTCCACCCTGCTCATTGTTTCAGACAGTAGATATTGCACTTTAAAATGTATAGCATCTGAAATTTTCCTTTTATCTGCCTGATTATCATACTTGTTGTTTTAATTGTATGTGCATATGTAATCATTTATTAATTGTGACTATGACTTGATATATGTGCTGTGCTTTTATGATTTTATATGAAAATCGAATAAAGTTATATTACCTACCTAGTCTTTTTGACTTTTTTTCCCTGTGCAACTGAATACCTTGGAGTGGAGCTTTTGTTTTTGGATGCAGAGGGTGTTCTGTTTCCTTTTTTGGATTAAAAACAAGACTCTTTACAGAAGATTCATCTGTGTTATCCAAGTAAGGAGGGGAATTGGGTTGTGTTGGGCATCGTTATGAGTATACTGTGGAGGTTTCAGGTGAGAGGACACTGAGAATTGGTTATAAGTCTGTTTTCTTTGTCTCTTCTCTCTCCCTGCTGCAGGTTAGAAGATCTATATTCTCAAAAGAACAGGGTCCTACTAGCTGAAACACAGAAAGAGTCTTGGGTATTCTCTTTCTTTTGTTTTTTCCCACCTTCTCCCTTTGTTCGGTCCGCTGTCACGCTGTGGAATAATGAGCGTGTTGCGTTCCGAATAGGGGCAGAGGATTGGGGCCATCCTCGCTTCTGTGGTGTGGGTCGAGTTGGGTGAAATCCAACTTAAACTTGAGATATGATTTCAGTGAGAGTTCCCCCTTGGTTTTAAACCTAATGATCAAACAGATAATTTTGATGATGTGTACTTGCCTGATTGAACAAACTATAATTGGTCCTGCATGATTCAAAATGGGATGTCCATTATTCTAAACTCGATGCACCTAAATATAACTAGAGTTTTGCCTGACTCTAAAGATTATATTAATTATGGGCACTTAGGTTTGCGACACCATTATAAAAATTGGACCTAACTCCTAATGGGACATTTATCGTGGTGGTTACACGGGAGGCACTGAAACTTATCTGCAATATGCCCATAAATAAGCTAGTCAATTCGATATGCCAACCAAACAAGAGACAGTATAGTGTACCTGTGTTCAGCCATTATTTATCCAACTTGGGGCCTGACGTGTAAATGGGGTCTGCCCAATTCTAGACGGGACACTAACTAAGGTGATCATGCTTGGGAAAATGACTCTATGTCTGCCAGACTAATAAATCAGAATATTCTGAATGGCTATCCAGCTAGCGACACTATAATATACTGGCCTCCTGGCCTGATTTCTTCTAAACGTCTGCAAAGCATTATTTAACTTACTTACAGTATCTCTGCAAATCAGTATGGGAAATCACCCACAGTCTGAGATAAACAAAGAATGTCTGCTGGACTCTAGAAAAAAAACATCTTTATGAATAAAACTTTGTCAAACAAGTAATCTTTGCTATACATAAAATGACAGCATTTGTGTTTACAATATTGGTTGCTGTTTTTGTTACCATCTTTCAGAGCCTGCACAGTACATTATGGGGTGGGTGTAGGTACTACTTTCTCCAGTCTCTGGTATCTACAATGTTGAGGTACTTAGGTGAGAACAATGGACATGTAGTGCAACATTTGCTGTGTCGTTTCCCTCATATGAGATGGTACCCCAGTTCACTGGGTTTGGTGGTTCGTGATTAAAAAATAAAATGTATGTTTGATAGTGATGGAGCGAGATAGAAAACAAAATTTTGTTTAAACTCGTGAAGTCACATTTCCATAACATGAATAATAATATTAATGATTTGTGATATGTCTTGCTAATACAACTTAGATTAAACTTTACACGTGGGGGGACTAACATCTGTGCTCATAAATGTGCATAATTGTTGCATCTTTTTGTTCGTGCAAAATAATAAAATAATTTATTGTTTTCGTTTTTGTCATTACTAACTGCTGCAAACATAAAAGAAGCATGTGCTTGTTTTGCTTTTCCTTGTCTGTGTGATGTCATTTCTACTATTCTAGGTGCACATAAGTCTCATGGATTAATGAAGACTGGTAGATATAAACGCTGCTTTATTTGTTTGCATTGGCTAGGTAACATTTGATTAATCGGGTGGGTTAATTAATTAGTAAATCTTGGGGTGGATACAGAATCTACATTATTTCTTACATTAATACTTTTCTTGTGTTTGTTTTATACTAGAAAGCATAAGTTGCCTGCTTTTGGGCCTAGTTTGCTCGAGCTACAAAAAGCTGAATTTTACTTCTGCAAAAGTCACGAGACGCCCATTCTGAAATAAAATGTTCGTCAAAAGCTGCGTTCACAAAGCAAAAACTGACGTGCTATCATCATTCTGTCGGACATGGCCAAGGTCGAAAAAGAACATTTTGTCAGCCCTTAACTTGGCATCCGCGGAAGTCAATTGGAAGCTATGAGAACATTAATATACAATTGTTGCAAACCTAGGAAGCTCCTGGTTGCATTCAGAAAAGACAATGGTCCTTAAGAAAAGTGACCTAATGGAACTTTTGAAATGTGGGTGACATGTCACTTGTCACTCTCAGCCAATGGGACGTCGAAGATTTCTGAAAACTTTCCTTTGCGTAGTTTAGTTAGCGTAGAAAGGTATAAAAAGTCATGCCCCTAGGGATGGGCTGGCTGCTGCTTCCTGACTTTCCGATGAGGGTGAAGTGCTGTCGGACATTGCGTGGAGCACGTAAGAATCCTCAAAGAACTTTTCTTTAATTTCTATCTATTTAGCTCAGTTAAGGACTTAGGTTTTAGAAATGCAAAACTTTAAATATTCACTTTAATTTTGATTCACTTGCTTAAATTGTATTTTTTTTCACGTTTCTTTACAATCATGCTTGCTTCAATGCTAATAAATAACTTTTATAAAACTATCAATTAAAATACCATAATTTAGTAAATAAAATCTTACTTTTGACAAACAAGCTGGTCTTGGTTATTCAGAAGTGTAGGTTACTATTAGCTAGATCACGTCGCCAATGGTGGTCGTTTAAATGGTTAGGATTTATTCTAATGACAATATACTTTCCGCAGATGTATAAAATTGTATATAGTTTGTAGATAATGTGTATATAGATTTAATCTGACCACCTGATTCAGTAGGCCCAAAATATGTCAGGTTTATAAATGGGTCCATAATTTAGTATATAATTTTGTTTATAGGTTATGAAATTGGGTAGCGTTGTTTATGATATATTTTCTATAGGCCGCTGGATCAATTCTCTGGTAGCAGAAATTGATGGTTGCTAAGAGTAACCAAGGTAATATGTTGGTTGCTAAGGGTTACTAAAGTGTTATGGTATGGAAATAGGATCGATGTTTTAACACATGTCGAGTTCGTTTTTCGTGCTATCTGTAAGCTATACCGGTATAGATTGTGTGGCGAGAAATTAGTCACGCAAGCCATCTGTTCTGTTTGTAGTGATATCGCCGAGTATCACAAGAGGTATCGCCGTGTACCATAGTGTTGTCGCCGAGCAGCACAGTTTTAGGGCTAGGTGTGAATCTTGTATAGTGAGGGTTTTCTAAGAAATTAAAGCAGCATGAGAATAGGGACAAAGCGCCTTCCATAAAACTCACTGTGATAAGAGTATTAGTTATATCCGAGCTTCAGTGAAGGGTAAAGTAGCGTCGGTGCATGATTATCTATAAACAGGTTAGAGTCCTGTACGGGTACATGTTTCATATCTATAAACAGGTGAGAGCCCTGTACGGATAACGTCGTTATTTTGCTAACGGTGCATGATCTCTATAAACAGGTGAGAGTCCTGTACGGATTTCATGTGTGTTTGAAATTAGGGAATTTTCAGTGTGAAAGTGTGAGTTTGATTTGTATTTTATGTTCAAGTGGAACTCTTAGAACTGTCACTTCGCGGTGCGTTCAGAGCAAAGCGAGTTCATAATTATACGTGTTAGAAGGGTGGAGTAAGGGTTACTCTACTGACAATTGGATATTATCCTTAGTGTGAATAGCGCCGTCTATTCCGAAGTGTGGATACTTGAACGTATGTAAACTATCCTAAATAGTGAAACGAACAGATGATGTCCTTATAGTCATTGTTAAGAATTAATTTACACTGAAAAGTGTTCTTAAAATGGCGCTGTGAAAAGATTTTGTGAAGGAGGGGTAAGCGCCAGGAGTGAGAAACGAGAAACCGCAGCTGCTGTGTACGTCACAGAGCCGCGCTGGGATTGGGTGACCTACGTCACAAACTATATTCTGATTGGCTCTTGAGTCTATGACGACCTGTAAGCTGATTGGTCCTTCAGAAAAACTCCATTTTTATTGGTTGAGCAGAAAAGTGACGTAGCTCAACTGTCATTGGCTTGTTAGTGTGTTTCGCGCACGGATTGGTTATTTTGCGGAGCATCCCGGAAATATTTTACGAACGATTTTGTGAATTAGAATTAACTCTTAAAAATGAGTTATCATTTTAAACATGTTGAGAAAAAGCCAACATTATTTCAGAAATTTAAAAATTTATTTTCACCTAACAAGAAAATTGAAACGCGAGGTGGTAAACTACTTCATAAGTATAAAACACCTGCAGCGTACATGGAAGGTGAATATGGATATCATACCGTCTTATGGTTTGATAGTTGGAAACGCTATACTAAGAACGACGGTGTTTTAACTTGGCCTGATGATGGTTCATTTAATGTAAAAGTCTTGAGAAATTTACGAGAGAAAATGAATGCTCTTGTTCCAAAACCGAGACCAACTCAATTTGAAGCTTTAGTTGAGTGGGAAGACGAGATGTATCAGTTACAAAGAGAAGCTAGTGGAATTAAAAGACCTTCTAAAAATCCACCTTGGAGAAGAGAAACTCATGAAGATAGATTGCGAATGTGGAGACAGGGAAACATGAGTGAAGGATTGTATTTAATACAAGAAATGGTAATGGGTACTCCTACAGGGAAATCTATGGAAAGTGAATCTGAGGATGCAGTTATGGAAGAAATATATACAACAGCTAGAAAGAATCAGCCTTTGAGACCTCCTAGATCATGGTCTACTCCGGTGGTTTCTACTGAAACTTCACCGAGTGCACCTCCAATTAATGAAGCTCCTAAACTTTATCCAAATAATTGTGAAATCATTGAAACTCCTAGAAGACCAGAATTTGATAATGCTCGAAATGAAGGTAGACATCTTACAATGGCTCCAAGGGCAAGAGAAGCTCCAAAAGATTATACAAGAGAGGCAAGAAATGTTGAAGATGTTGATTATAATGAATATTTAAGATCTAAAGAAGAATTAATAAAAAGAATGACAAAAGGCATGGAAGCTGTGACAGTTCCAGTAACGATTGGTCCTGTTCAGCCTGTATTTGACCAAAAGGAAACAAACAAGACAGGATTAACTATTCCTTTAAATGCAGAAATTCAAAAGGTTACTGAAAAATTTTATTCAGACTTATCTGAAATAAACTCTTCTAAATCGAGAATGCCTGATTTAACCTTTAATGAGGATTTATCTCCGAAAACACCAATGGGTGCTATATCAGATATAGGGAGTCCTGAAGTCAGGGTAACCACACCAAAACTTGATGTGGCCAAATTAAAAGCGAATATCGAAGAATTAATAATCGGAACAATCGGTCCAGATAGTTTAAATTACTATCGAGATGATGAACTACTGTTCATTTGCAAAAGCATTCAATGGAAAACAAAAAATAAATATGATCAACTAGAGGATCTAGCAGCAGAACTTGAAATCGATGTGAGTAAACAAAAGAATTTTGCGAAACATTACAGATTAGACTTTTCAGAAAGTGACATTGAGAGTTTGAACTCAATGGGAAGAATAGTACATATAAAAGATTTGATTGTTTATATCAAAAAGCTAGGAGAACTGAATAAGTGGAGAGTGAAATGGACGAAAAAGAAGGAAGATGAAAGATTGGAAAAATTGTCAAAACAATTTCCAATGAGAGAAATTGCAGGTGGAGGATATGTTCATGTCCCTTGGTCGAGACAGGACATTCTGTTGTTTACAAATGACTTTCCAAAATTGAGGGAAAAACCAGTTGAGTGGTACAGACAAGTAGATAGATTTATCAAAGTGTCAAAAGTTCTGTGGATTGATTTAGATGGATTTTTTGACATTGTCGTTCCATCAGATCTTTGGACAGAATGTAAAATATCGATTAGTTGGCCAAAAACAGAACCTGAGCGAATCAAAGAAACAGGTGCTCCAAATCCACTTGTAATGGATTTTTATGAAAAGGTAATTGTTTGGATGAAAAACAAAATTCCACCCAAAGAAGTCGATTGGGTTAAAATAGAAAGGACAGAACAGGAAACAAAAGAATCAGTTCATTCTTTTTATGAAAGACTACTGTTAATCTTTAAACAATACAGTGGTTATGAAAAACTAGATGAAAAGGACATGAGCCATTTTGTCTATAGATTTGTTTATGGACTAAAACCTGAAATTGGAGAAATGATCAGAAATAGCATTGTAGGATGGCAATCACTATCTGTAGATGATATTCTAAGAAAGGCTAAGTATTGCAGTGATGAAATAGAAGTAAAACAAAAGAAGCTCAAGGAGAAAGCCATGTGGGCTCAGGTAAAAGTGGCTGAGCAACAGATTGCCAGCATGGGTAATAAGAACACTAATTTTGTTCAAACTGGAAATACAAACCAGATACAAGGAAAGTTTAAAAGTAATAATTTCCTAAAGAAATTTAGCCCAAAGATTGAGGAGTTGAAACAAAGATTACCTTGTTTTAATTGTGGCGAAATTGGACATTGGAGAGACGAGTGTCCTCATCCTCCTAAAAACTTAAAGAATCCCTTATTGAATCCACAGATGCAGAATGGTGTTGACCTGCAGCGACAGCTACAGATGCAACAGGGGTTAAACGAATTAAATATTCAGCGACAGTTGCAGCAACAGCAACAGGTGAATAATCGTCAAGACCAATTGCCACAACCACCTTTTCCGAATTGTGGGGGAGTTCAAAAATATAATCCAAACGTGGGATTTCAGGGAAGTGAACAGGTAATAAAACCACAAAAACAGCAAAAGCAGCAAAGAGTTCAAATGCAAAATACTTCACAACAGTTTTTATTAACAGAAAGTCAAGACAGCGATTCTGATGATTATTATTGACGGTGCCCGAGAGAGGAGGAAGAGTGTGTTGTTGGAGCCACTCTTGAGGTTGACCAGTCTGGTCCTTTTGTAAACGGGAAAGTTAATGATGTAGACATCACTTTTCTAGTGGACACTGGTGCTACCCGTTCTACTGTTAGATCAGTTGAAATTGAAAACCTACCTCTCTCTGGGGATACCATCCAAGTTGTCGGAGTAAGTAATCAGCAAATTAAAACTGACTTAACTGATCCAGTACCAGTTGAAATTGGAAATTACAGAGACAAACACAGATTTGTGGTTTGTAATAGTAGTCCAGTGAATCTATTGGGCAGAGACATCCTATGTAAAATGAATTGTAGAATATATTGTTCTCCTGATGGAGTTGAGTTACAAACAATGGAGGAAGATGGTTTATACAGAATGACAATGATGATGATAGAAGCAGAAGAAACAAAATTGTTTCCTGCATTTGAAGAAAAGGATTTACCTGAAGAGCTCAAGGAAACAGTGAAATCTGATATATGGGATTTTACTGGAAATGAGATGGGTCTGATGAAAAACGTAGATCCAGTAAAAATTACATTGAAACAGGGAATAGAATTTCCAAACATTCCACAGTATAAAATGAAAACAGAAACAATTGAAGGTATTACACCAATAATTGAAAAATTAATCAAGCAAGGTGTATTAAAAGAAATGGAGAGTAGTCCTTGTAATTCACCAATTATGGGAGTTAAAAAGTCAAATGGAACATTTAGAATCGTACAAGATTTGAGAAAGGTTAATCAAAGTGTCGTTCCATGTTGTCCTGTGGTTCCAAATCCAGCAGTAATTCTATTCCAGATTCCACATGATGCTGAATGGTATACAGTCATTGATCTTTGCAATGCATTCTTTACTGTTCCCTTACATCCAGACAGTTATGAAATCTTTGCTTTCAGATTCCAAGGTAAGACCCTCGGATGGTCAAGAATCCCTCAGGGCTATACAGAAAGTCCTTCAATCTTTAATGAACTGTTAAAAAGATCATTGGAAGACCTAGACTTACCTGGTAGGTCAACGTTAGTGCAGTATATTGATGATCTGTTAATAGCTGCAAAGACAAGAGAAAATTGTGTGACAGACACAATAATTCTGTTAAATCGCCTTGCAGAAGAAGGACATAAAGTGTCCCCAGCAAAACTACAGTTTTGCAAACAAGAAGTAAAATATCTTGGTCACAGAATTGCAAAGGGAAAAAGACAAGTAACAATAGAGAGAATAAAAATGATTCAAGCAATGTTACCACCAAGAACACAAAGACAGGTCAGAATGTTCTTGGGAATGGTTGGTTACTGTCGACAATGGATAAGTGGATTTTCAGTAATTGCAAAACCACTACAAAGACTGACAAAGTCAGATGTAAAAGATCCAATTATTCTCAATGATGCTGAGATGGATTCTTTTGAGAACCTGAAAAAGAGCTTATGCCAAGCTCCTGCTTTAGGTATGCCAAATTATGAGAAAGATTTTGAACTGTATTGCAGTGAGAGAGAAGGATGTGCATTATCTGTGTTGATTCAGAGACACGGAAATTTAAAGAAACCTATTGCATACTTCTCTGCAGTTCTTGATCCAATTGCAAAAGCATTACCAGGTTGCTTAAAAGCAGTTGCAGCTACAAGTATTAGTCTCGAACAAAGTGAGGGGATCATTATGGGATTTCCTGTGAAAGTTTTTGTGCCTCATTCAGTAGAAATATTACTGACAAGAGGTAAGACTCAGCATTTAACAAGTAGCAGATTGACAAAGTATGAGAAAATCATACTAGGAGCAGATAATGTTTCGATTTCAAGATGTTTAAATCTGAATCCTTCTACATTACTGCCTGATTCTGAAATTGTTGATGACATTGAAACAGAACATGAATGTTTAGATGTCATGGAATTCTGCACTAAACCAAGAAAAGACATCAAAGACAGACCTTTGTCTGAATCGGATTTTGTCTACTTTGTAGATGGCTCATGCTTAAGATCCGAAGGAGGTGTCTTAAAAGCTTCATATTCAGTTTGTACAGTCAAAGATGTCGAAGAAGCATCATGTCTTGAAGGAGTTCGTTCAGCACAAGTGGCTGAATTAATTGCTTTGATTCGTGCATGTGAAATATCAAAGGATATAAGAGTTACCATCATTACTGATAGTCAGTATGGGTATGGAGTTGTGCATGATTATGGACAACTCTGGTCACAGAGAGGATACATGACATCAGCAGGATCACCAATTAAAAATGCAGTTTTCATTAGGAGATTAATTGAAGCAATACAATTGCCAAAAGAAATCGCCATTGTTAAGTGTGCAGCGCACACTAGAGGAATTGATTATATTTCCAAGGGCAATGCCTTCGCAGATGAAACAGCTAAATACTGCGCAAGGAAAAATTATTCTTACAATCGGGAGAGGAGTAAAGAAACTGATTCAAATTCATTAATGCTAACAACAGTTGTAGAAACATGGCATGAGATTAGAGATTTACAAAATGAAGCAGATGATGAAGAAAAAGACTTGTGGTTAAGATCAGATTGTAGACCACGTGAAGAAGATGGAGTGTGGGTTTACAAAGATGGTAGAGTAGTCTTACCAAATTGCTTGATTGCTGACATGGCCAGATTATATCATGGTCCAGCACATCTGGGAAGAGATTCTATGGTTAGACTTTTCAGAGAAACATGGTTCAATACTAAGTTCAGAACTATTGCAGAATCTTTTTGTCAAAGGTGTTTATCATGCCAACAAATGAATCCAAACAGAAAATCAATGGTGGGGACAGGAATAATTGGTCGAGAGGGTGGTCCCTTTACCAGATTACAAATGGATTTCATTGAAATGCCCTTACACAATTGTTTGAAATATGTGCTTGTAATTGTTTGCTTGTTTTCAAGATGGGTAGAGGCTTTCCCTACACGACATTGTGATTCAATTACAGTAGCAAAACTAATGCTCAGAGAAATCATCCCAAGGTACGGTTTTCCAGTCACTATTGAGAGTGATGGAGGAAGCCATTTTGATAACAAACTAATGAAGTTAATTTGCGAAGCTTTGAGCATTGAGCAGAAAATACACTGTGCATACAGACCAGAGGCATCAGGAGTGGTTGAACAAATTAATGGAACAATTAAAAACAGAATTGGAAAAATGTGTCTTGAAACAGGTGTAAAGTGGACTGATGCTCTTCCACTTGTTTTGATGTCATTAAGAAGTACACCAGATAAAAAGACAGGTTTGAGTCCTCATGAAATTTTAATGGGAAGAGTTATGAGGCAAGCTTTTGTACCTGTAGGTAAACTGTTGAGCATAAATGACAGTGCTATTTTAGATTACTGTAAAAGGTTATCTGATATGGTAACTTCTGTGTCTAATCAGGTGGGAACTGAAGCACAATCAAATGAAAAGGTTTTGACACATGATCTGAGACCTGGCGATTGGGTCAGAACGAAAGTACATCGGAGAAGGAATTGTCTAGCTCCTAGATGGCAGAAGCCTAGGCAGATAATTTTGATCACTACTAATGCTGTAAAGTGCAGAGGATTGAAACGCTGGATTCATCCTAGTCATACTATTCCAGTACCAACTCCTGAGAGTTCTGATGTTGAAAGTGATACCACAGATGATTCTGATTCTGAAGCAGAAGGCGAAACAGAAGGTGGAATAAATCCAGATTTTGAAGATCGACAAGAAAGTCGACATCTGGAAGCTGTGCCAGTGAATGGAAATTTGACAAGAAAAGACTTAGAAATAATTGAAATAGATTCTGAAGGTGAAGAGAATCTGTTAAAAGGAAAGATAACTGAGGATTCGGTTGTCTCTATCGAAGACAAAGAAGCAGAACAAAAAGAAGTTTCAGACCAGGAGAGTATCGAAAGGCAGAGAACAAACTCTGAAGTAAGGAACAGAAATCCGAAATCTGGGAAGTTGAAGGTAATTGAAGAAGAGGAGGAAGACGAATTACCGAGTACCAGTGATGGAAAACAAAGTGAAGTTCCTGAAGGAGTGAAATTGCCGAATAGAGAAGTTCCTGAGTCAATTGAAATTTCAGACTACGAAACTGAAGAAAGTGACGTGGATGGTGAAAGTGAAAACAGAAAGAAAAGGACTTGGAAGTCAGAATCAAATAATTCTGAACCAAAAAAGAAGTACGTGAGAAAAGCAGACTACTGGCCTGGTGGAAGATTGAGAGTCAGATTGATCAAGAAACCAAAAGAACAAGTTGAAGAAATCAGTAGTCAAAAGAGTCCTGGAAAAGAAGTTGGAGTTGGAAGGAAAATTGAAGTGATATCGAGAAAAGGAAAAAGAATAGTAAGACCAAACCAAAAATACAAGTCTCCTGAGTGGACTTACTTAGTAATTCCACCTGTTATTGACATATATGATAGTAGTGAAGAAGAAAACGAAATCCAAGAAATTAGTGACAATGATTGAAGTACAGAAATATTAAATTGGCAAAAGGCTGAAGAAAATTTGTTAGTTGACACAAGGTCGAAGAAAAACTGTTTAGTTGAAGAAAACTTATGTATGACATAAGGTCGAAGAAATCTTGTTTAGGGTTTTAAAAAAAAAAAATATATATATTTTAAAAGGGGGGTGTAAATATAAATGTAGAATTTTAAAATTTATTTTTATTTTATTTTGAGGCTAAACTAACCAAAAATGCCTTATGTTAAGGAGAGCACTTCAAAGTGTTCTGTTTTTAAGAGATGCTGTAAGATGACTCTGGTGTGTCTGCTCATTTTAATTCTGCTCTGGTTGGTTTTAGCTGTGATTATCCCTTTGGAGATGAATAGAGAATTACACAAAGTTAACATAACAAACAAAGCTCTGGTTAGCCAAACTAAACATAGTGCATCTGCAAAAGTTATTGATCATCAGCCTAACATTCATCAAGATAAATCAATTAGTGATTTTTCAAGTAATACATTCACAAAGCTATTGAGTGAATATGTTAAGGTAATGGATGCAAAAGACTGCTATGTCTGCGTTAAGTTACCTGCTTCTGTTTCTGAGGGAGTAACATATAATATGCTTCCTCTCACTTATGCTGTAACATGTAGTGTGTTAACTAGCTTAATTTATCAAACTGGACGTTTAGAATATTACTATTCAAATTATGATGAAATTTTTGCAAATATTAAAATTGAAAATGCTTTAAATAAGCATAAGAAAGCAAAGCAAATGAGAGAATTTTTCCTTGTTACTAACGAACTTACTTATGAGTATGCTTATAAAAATAATCTAACTTGCAAATTAAGTGCTGAAGGAAAGAAATTTTTGAATATGGTTGAGGAGAGAAGAGCAATTTATAAGAGGAATGAATTAGTCAAGCAGACTAAGTCTAATTTCTGGCAGAAAGAGGATGAGAAGTTAAATGGCAAAATGCTTGAAAATATTGCAATTCACATAGACAAACCAGTTAGTGGAAAGCTTTGCATTAGAAGAGATAACACACTTTTTGATAATTACTTTGTAGGTGCAAGTAACTGTGAAGATACTTATCAGATTTTGGGAGGTTGGGGATTCAAAGGCGGAAAGGATCCAATCTTTCCTGGGATTTATTTTGTTTGTGGTGACAAAGCCTACTACAACCTTCCAGACCACTGGTATGGAACTTGTTATGTGGGAATTGTTTTTCCTAAAGTGTTTCATGTTGACAGAGATTCAGAAGGATTGTTTAAAATTCATAATTATGTAAATAGAGTTAAAAGAGAAACTTTTACTGAAGTTCTAGGAGATATTTTTCAAGCAGTAATACCTTTTGTTGGTATAACCTTAAATGCAGGGAGAATTAGAAAATTGTCCACTATAGTTGATAGATTATCAACTGACACAGCTGATGGGTTTCAATTAGTAAATGTTGAAGTTATTGCAATTAGATCCATGGTAATTCAAGATCGCCTTGCTTTAGACATACTCCTAGCAAAAGAGGGAGGAGTCTGTGGCATTTTACATGTACAACATTGTTGCACATATATACCTGACGAAAGTAAGAATATTGAAATGTATATCAAGAATATTACACAAATGCATTCAGAGATAATTCCTTTAGAAGAAGAAGATTTTACAGGGAAACTTTCAAAAAGGTTTCAAGCAATTAAAAACTGGTTTCATGATATCGGAAGTTCAATTCTTGGCAAGATTTTGGCACCTTTGATTATAATAGTATTCATTTTTATTTTGACCAAAATAGGTTGTTTGTTACATAAAAGAAAGAAGCAGTTGAAAGAGAAGAAAAGAATCTATAAACTTAGAAAAGAAGAAGAAAGGGAGATCGAATTACAGGAGTTACATAGAGAGCGTTATGCTAATTCCAAAGATTATGCAGAAACAGACTTTTAGGATTACTGATACAAATGAATTTGAATCGATTTCTCAGAAATTTAAATTACCAAAATTTTGAGTGCTGGTGTGGTGATTTGTTAATCACCAGATGAGGGAGTTGATGGAGCGAGATAGAAAACAAAATTTTGTTTAAACTCGTGAAGTCACATTTCCATAACATGAATAATAATATTAATGATTTGTGATATGTCTTGCTAATACAACTTAGATTAAACTTTACACGTGGGGGGACTAACATGTGTGCTCATAAATGTGCATAATTGTTGCATCTTTTTGTTCGTGCAAAATAATAAAATAATTTATTGTTTTCGTTTTTGTCATTACTAACTGCTGCAAACATAAAAGAAGCATGTGCTTGTTTTGCTTTTCCTTGTCTGTGTGATGTCATTTCTACTATTCTAGGTGCACATAAGTCTCATGGATTAATGAAGACTGGTAGATATAAACGCTGCTTTATTTGTTTGCATTGGCTAGGTAACATTTGATTAATCGGGTGGGTTAATTAATTAGTAAATCTTGGGGTGGATACAGAATCTACATTATTTCTTACATTAATACTTTTCTTGTGTTTGTTTTATACTAGAAAGCATAAGTTGCCTGCTTTTGGGCCTAGTTTGCTCGAGCTACAAAAAGCTGAATTTTACTTCTGCAAAAGTCACGAGACGCCCATTCTGAAATAAAATGTTCGTCAAAAGCTGCGTTCACAAAGCAAAAACTGACGTGCTATCATCATTCTGTCGGACATGGCCAAGGTCGAAAAAGAACATTTTGTCAGCCCTTAACTTGGCATCCGCGGAAGTCAATTGGAAGCTATGAGAACATTAATATACAATTGTTGCAAACCTAGGAAGCTCCTGGTTGCATTCAGAAAAGACAATGGTCCTTAAGAAAAGTGACCTAATGGAACTTTTGAAATGTGGGTGACATGTCACTTGTCACTCTCAGCCAATGGGACGTCGAAGATTTCTGAAAACTTTCCTTTGCGTAGTTTAGTTAGCGTAGAAAGGTATAAAAAGTCATGCCCCTAGGGATGGGCTGGCTGCTGCTTCCTGACTTTCCGATGAGGGTGAAGTGCTGTCGGACATTGCGTGGAGCACGTAAGAATCCTCAAAGAACTTTTCTTTAATTTCTATCTATTTAGCTCAGTTAAGGACTTAGGTTTTAGAAATGCAAAACTTTAAATATTCACTTTAATTTTGATTCACTTGCTTAAATTGTATTTTTTTTCACGTTTCTTTACAATCATGCTTGCTTCAATGCTAATAAATAACTTTTATAAAACTATCAATTAAAATACCATAATTTAGTAAATAAAATCTTACTTTTGACAAACAAGCTGGTCTTGGTTATTCAGAAGTGTAGGTTACTATTAGCTAGATCACGTCGCCAATGGTGGTCGTTTAAATGGTTAGGATTTATTCTAATGACAATATACTTTCCGCAGATGTATAAAATTGTATATAGTTTGTAGATAATGTGTATATAGATTTAATCTGACCACCTGATTCAGTAGGCCCAAAATATGTCAGGTTTATAAATGGGTCCATAATTTAGTATATAATTTTGTTTATAGGTTATGAAATTGGGTAGCGTTGTTTATGATATATTTTCTATAGGCCGCTGGATCAATAGTATCCCCTTGCAGAATTACCACCATATAAAGGAGATACCTACAGGAAAAAGGGATAAAACTGCCTCTCATTCGTCCACATATCAAATAAGTGAGGAAAAGTCTAGATAGGATTACAGTTAGGTCCTGAAGAAAGCTTATAGTTACATTTAGTACCAAGAAGAGGACTAAAACATGCTACACAGATAAGGCCAAGTAAGGGAAAAATCTTACCATATATTCAAGATCCACACTTGACATCCCTTTTGCTTTTGTTTTTAATCTTCTATAAGACAGTAACTCTCAATATAATTTAGTGTAATAATCTCCTTTAACACTATTTTAACTGCTTAATCCTCCTGACAATATCAGCAATTATTAAAATAAAATAACAAAAAGCTCACGATGAACCCACTTTGCACTAATAAGATGCTGATGACGGAGGCCCCTGTGATGTAGCATATTACCAAGAATGAGTGAAGGGTACCTTCCCTTTGTTTAAAAAAAAAATCAGCTTCGAATGACTAATGTAAATCATGGGATAGGGATAGCACAAATACATTTCGGAAACAATGTGACTCTGGGTAAAGTATTTAAGAGTTCCCCAGCCTTGTTTTGATTTTGATTGTTTTAACATTTTTCCATTTTCTATGTTCTAGAGGAACACTACTTTACCATGGAGAAATCTATTCCTTGATAGCCCAGTAAAATGAACATCGAAGTGTGCCCTACCTGTTATCTCAAACGAATGAAACTTATTCCTGACCCTATTAGGCATACATTTGTGAGCCGTTCCAGGGTGGGAAGCTACTTGTACTATATTGATATATACTCGCAAACTTACAGATTTCTGGTTGTTCATCAACCTAATTCACCAAGGAATGACCACAGACCAGCTGTGTAACTATTTTCACAGCATGTGAATTCCATCATAATAGTGGAGTGTCCAGATTCACAAATCCAATAAGTGCATGGGAAATTTAGCCAATGAGTATTGACAGATTTTCCATAAACAGGTGCATTTCTGGAATTTGCTGACTACAAATAGATTTGGGTTGAACTGTTTATGGGAAATAATTGGTGAATCAGGTCAACAAGCTGTAAATCTGGATGATTATGGACTACAATAAAAGTAGGAGACCGATGTATATTGAGAACAAGAAAAAACTAACTCTCACCATAATTTATTTGAGAACTCATATAACACTATCAGAGGAGGAAGCGGCCCATTGTCATTTCTCCTGATAGCATGATTAACATGAATATCTGAGTCCCTCTTGAATAATAATTGCTTTTGTAGATATTTTAAAGAATTATGTGCTATTAAAAATCACAAGTATTTTTTTTTCAATATTGTCTGAGAACAGGATCATCTTCACGCTGCTCTAAGTTCTCCTCCCTCTAGCTACTGCAGTATAGATCCTCTATCATTTTCAGTTTAGCTTGAAAGCATAGCCTGCCTTTTTTGCACTTGTGGCCTTTAGATCTGGTTTTGAAATTCAGTGTCGACTTGGCTTGGCTGCCCTGATCAGACGTGAAGCAGGTAGCAGTCTTAACTTACATCCAATAGCTCTTGCTTGGACTGTATACTGTCGATCTGAGACCAGAGAGCTCCTCAGGCAACGCAAACATCTGGGTGAAGGGAGAGGAACTGGATTTGCAATGCCACCAGAGCCAGCTGAACAGCAATGACGGCCGGTTACCCTAGGGATGGACCCCTCCATGGGTGGTGAGTCTGGCACCCTCTACAGTAGCTGAGGGAGGTTCACTCTTTCCTAAAGGGACAATCAGGGAGTTGCTTCCATCTTTTCAGAAAAACAGAGAGGTCATCTACTTACAAAAACAGTAAAAAACAGTAATCATAAAGTCTACTTTCCTGCGGGGGTCAATGCAATGTTTAGTGTCAGATACAGTAGATAAGCTGACAAGTCCTGATGTAGCCCAAGAGATACAATCAAGGAAATCAGAATGGAGAGTCTTGCAAAGCTGCAGAGCAACTAACTAGCAAGAATAATCTAGTTGAGACAGAAGTCTGAAGATTCAAGGTGATCCCCACGGAAGCAGGATTAATGCAATCAAATCGAGGTGAGGTAACACAAGCAATCTTATTCACCCTGAGAAAAGTAGTTTCATAGACCAAACTATTTATAACAATCATGGTACAGATATTTTTGAAAATAATATGGAGGGATTAGCTTCTTGTAGTTGGACTGGGGTGCCGTTAAACAGGCATTTTGAGACTGATAACACAGAGCAGACTTGGGCTTTGGTTCGCCAAGCTATGGATAGTGACAATATGAAGATTTCTTCAATAAAAATACAAAGTTTAGTCTCACAAAAGTGTGATTACAATACTGCTGCTTTTTGGAACTGGAGCGCATTGTGAAGAGAGCATTTTTATTTGATAAAACAGGCTTTTTACACCAGGGCGGCAGTGGAACAAGAGTCCACTGCAATTCACACGCGCTCTATGCGTAATTGTATCATGGTTAAAAGTGTCTCTGGGACAAAACCCTCTTTGATGTTGGAGATGTTCAATTTCCATCATATGTTGTTAACCTATTTTACATTTAATCTGTTTTATCAATTGTTGCTGCCTATAGGGACTTGGTCTAAAGTTTCAGACTTACAATCATGTTCTTGCAATGATTTTTCCATTCCTGATACCTTTCACATTGTCATGATCTGCCCAAGATTTCATAGTCTCCGTCATAAGTATATCCGTCCACTTATTTTGCCTTTGAATTTCAGCCAAGTAAGACCAGCCTTCTTGTTTCTGCAATTGTTAAAGTCTCCCACTATTTGTTTTTTCATGATTTGCTTTTTATCTGGGATCATGCAAGGGCATTTAACTTTTATACTGTGTTTAAAATTGGCGCTGGCATGATTTTTGTAATGCTTTTTAGATTTTTGTTGTTGGACACGTGTTTGTAACTTGACTATTGAAAATTGTTGTGGCAGTGTTTTAGACCTTTTTACATTTCTGTGTTCATACAGTTTTTTTATTGGATAGACTTTTGTAATATTCTTGAAAAATCAAATAAAGTTTTCTACTACAACTACTACTACATGGAAGGAGCTATGCACGAATTCTCTAGAAAAAAACATGAATAAGGATATCAGGAAAGAAATTGAGACAACAGAATAATTTTTTCTCTATCAGAAGTCTCCTCAGATAATTATGCTGTTGAGGCTAGCCACAAATTATCAAGCTCAGATCCAGGATGATGCGAATCACGATTCTGAGCAGGCTAAGAAGAAACACAATAAGACCCTGAATAATCTGACTGGCAATATAAATTCAAGTTATTTGAAGTGGGATTTTACTACCAGACAATCAAGTACCTCTGGCTGCAGCAGCCAATGCCCTAATGATGGCATCTAACAGGATTTATAAAGTGTGGCTAATCAACTGTTAGGGTATCCAGGCACTGAGCATCTTGCTGCTTCAAGAGTGCTCAGTTGAACAGCTTGGTCTTGAGTCCATTCAGGAATTCTGGAAGGTAGGACAAGGTCAGGAGAGGAAGGGGGAGGTTGTTTCAGAATTTTGCCATGAGGTAGGAGAAATCAAACACAAGATAATGGACTGAGCACTGAAACTTTTCAGACACTCACCCCTATCACAGATCTGGTTTGAATCCATCATCATTCTTAAGGTCACTTCGTCACCCCAGTTCAGACCCAGGCATATGCAAATCAGTCTTGATCCTATTCCTTATGGGAACAGTCCAGCCTGAATTGCTAAGCCAGGTGTTCCTTTGACCAGAAACAAGCATCCTGGGACCAGTTTTGGGGTAACGCCCCTCATCAGTCATGCTAGCTGGAATCTAGTGGTAAAGTGAGCAAGAGACCCACGTTTGGGCATACCCTGCAAACGTAGGGCAAAGAAAGCAAACAGAAGGTGATGTGCCACTCACCCCTTTTCACCCACAGTCACATATCTGGGTTGAATCCATCATCTATCTAAACTGGGATGTATGGTGAGCAAACAAATGATGATCATCTGTATGTCTTTTACTTTCTTGCCCTAACTGCGCCTGGTATGCCCAGGCATGGGCCCAAGGCTCACTGTGTCACTGGTTTCAAGCTAGCCTGGCTGATGAAGGATGATGCCCTGAACCAGTCCCCGGATGCTTGTTTCTGTTCCAGGGAGGACCTGGCTTGGCAGTTCGGGCTCCCAGGGAAAACAGGGTCAAGACTGATTTGTATATGGCTGGGTCTAAACTGGGATGTCATGGTGAGCAAAACAACAATGGATTTAACCCAGGTCTCTTGACTGGGTGCAAAAGTTTGATTTGCTCGCATTCCGTCCATCATCTGTGTGTCTTTTATAAGGTAGGAAAAGGAGTGTCATCCACCATTGCTTTAGTGGGCGTGGGATGTGTGAGCAAGGGAGAGGGAGGTGGAGCCCTGAAGTCTGGAGAGTTGGTGGAAGTTCAGGCGGTGATTGATGTAGGTTGGCCCCTGATTGTGTAGGCATTTTTAGGTGTGGATGGGAATCTTGAATTGGAACCTCTTCTTATTGGGGAGTCAGTGGAGTTTCCTGAGGTGAGGGTCTGTGGGTTTATTTTGGAAGTTTGGGGATGAGTCTAACCGCAGAACTCTGTATGTTCTGCATTCTCTTCAGGAGGTGAGTGGTGATTCTGACGTAGTGTGCATTGCCATATTCTGGCCAGTTGGTGATTAGGAATTGAGTGACAGTTCAACTGGTGTTGATGGGTAGCCATTTGAAGATTTTCTGGAGCATGCAGAGAGTGAGGAAGCAGGAGGATGAGACTGCATTGATCTAGCTTTTTTGGTGAGCTTTCTGTCCAGGATAATGCCGAGTTTGCAGGCCTGGTTTGTCGGAGTGGATGCCAGTCCAAGTTCAGAAGGCCACCAGGACTCACTCCATGGGGAGGTGTTGTTCCAAAAGATCAGCACTTCAGTTTTGTCTGTGTTAAGATTTAGGCAGTTGCTTTTCATCCAGTCGGTGGCGCTTGTCATGCGTCTGTGGAAGTAGGCCCTTGTGGTGGAGAGGTTTTCTGATAGTGAGAGGATGAGCTGAGTATCATTTGCGTTGAAATGATTCTTAGTCCATGGTGCATTATGATGTTGGCCGAAGGGTCATGTCAGTGCAGGGAAGAGGGACGAGCCTTGAGGGATGCTGCAGATGATGGTCTTTGGTTGCGAGGTAATTGGTGGAAAGCAGATTCTCTGAGTTCTTCCGGTGAGGAAGGAGTCGATCCATTTGAGAGCATATCCATGGATTCCAATGTGATGAAGCCTTTTGATAAGGGTGTGGTGGGATATGGTGCCAAACACTGCTGAGAGGTCGGGGAGGATCAGGGCTGCCATTTTTCACTGATACTGTAGGGGTCTGATGTCGTCCATGGCAGTGATCAGGGCAGTTTTGGTGCTGTGGCTGGTGTGGAATCCGGATTGGGAGGTGTCCAGAAGATTGTTATTCTCCATGTGTGAGTGAGTTGGCGGTTAATGGCTTTTTTGAGGACTTAGGTGGAAATGGGCAGCAGGGAGATGGAACTGTAGTTCTTGACTTTGCCGGGGTCGGCAAATGGTTTCTTGAGAAAGAGTTTGACTTTGGCATGTTTCCTTTCTTTGGGGAAAGTGGACATGATGATGGATGCATTGAAAATAGCTTTGAGCTTGCTGCTTATCTTCTTGCTTCTGAGGTTGAAGATGTGATGGGGACAAGGGTATGTGGGTGCTCATAAGTGGATGGAGTTCATAATGGCAGTGGTGTTCTGTGTGATGAGCTTGTCCCAGGAGGTGAGCAAGTGGTCAGGGTTTGATTTTATGTAAGCAATGAGGCTGTAGAGTTTGGAGGAGGTGAATTGGGGTATGCAGTTTTTGTAGATGATTGAGATCATCTTGTTGAAGAAGTCTGCCAGGGTGTCGCTATATTCCTGGGAGGGGGTGATGCTTTCAGTGGCTGAGAGGTTGGAGAACTATGTGACAATGTTGAAGAGTTCTTTGCTGGGGTTGGAACTGGCTTCAATGTCGTCAGCCAGGGCACTCCTTTTCATCTCTTTCAGGAGTTGGTGGTATTGGCTGAGGGCTGTCTTTAAGGTGGCTGAGTCTACTGGATCCCTGCTGGTGTGCCATTTCTTCTATAGTTGTTTTTAGTTGCGTTTTGTATTTCTTGGTTCTGTAGTGTATCAACTGGGCTGTTTGGTGGATCTCTTGAGTTTGGTGGGTATGATGGGACGACTCTGTCAGTGCAGTCGAGGATCCAGACGTAGAAGTTCTTGACAGCCTATTCTAGGTTGGCTGCAGTGTTAGGGTGGGAGGTATTCAGAGAGTCGGTCCCCTGACTCTCTGCCTCTTTGTTCCAGCTGTAGTGGAAGGTACTGGGTGGCTCGAGGGCAGTGCCAGGGGGTGATGTGGATGATGAAATGGATGATGGCTTGGTCTGTTCAGGGGAGCTTGGTGACATGACTGAACTTGACTCTGCCACAGCCCATGAAGATGGGGGTCACTCGTGTGTCCAGCATTTAGTGTAGGGTTGATGACTTGTTGGGTGATGCCAATGTTGTTCATGCTTTCAAGGAAGTTGGTGGTATTGGTGTCATTGGGGTTGTCGGGGTGGTCATCAAGGTCCCTGAGGAAGATGTAGTTTTGGAGTCAATGGCATGTGGGGTGATGAAGTCAGGTATGAGGTGAGGGTGTCTCTGATGGTGGCTTTGCTATTGGTTTGGAGTTGGAAGTTGAGGTGTGCCATGATCTGGGTGGTGTCATCTGCAGCGGTGGTGTAGTGGATGCTTTCTTTGTGGATGATAGGAATTCCACCTCTTTGTTTGTTGGGGAGGTCCCTGTGTGCTTACTTGTAGCCATTGGGAGTTGCTGAGGTGGTCAGTAGCAGAGGTAGGGTTCAACCAGGTCTCCCTGAGGAAGATGATGTGGGTGAGGGCAGTGATAGTGTGTCCCAGATTTCGGTGGCGTTCTAGCAGAGTGACCATGTGCTAAGCAGGAGGCAGTGGAGTTGTTTCGAGGCAATCCTGGTCATAGTGGTTGGTGTGGTGGTGGTGGTCGTTGTGCTTGCGGGTGCTTCAGTGTTGCAGGAGAAGAGACACTGCTGGCAGGAAAAAGATCCTGCTGTGGATCGAGGTGAGTAGCAGTAGCAGTTGTTGTTGTGGAGTCTGGGGTACAGGGCTTGGAGCTCATTGGAGGTGTATCTTCATGAGAAGGGTTCCTGGTGCTAGGTGCGGTCCAGCCACAGATTGGCTATCCTTTGGAGCACCTTCAGTATGTGCGTCTACTGCGCGGTTGCGCTGGGGCCTCCATTAAGAAGGTACTAGGAGGAGGGAGGGGCGCTGGGTGGTGGTGCGCAGGGCTGGTGTGAAGTGGAAAATGGGAGGGAAATACGCCAGCAAAAACCAGCGGGAACAGTGAGAGGGTGGTGGGGCAAGCCGGCATAATAACAACAGGAAGAGAACAATAAGAAAACTAGGCAACACACAACTTACAAAATACAATTAAACTAAACTAAACAATGGTAGAACCTGAGCAACATAACAAAAAAGGACTAAACAAGATATAAAAGGGCAATAATACAGTACAATGCAAATCTATAACACTCAGACAGCAAACAAAGTGAATGAGGACTAAACAGAGGGGAGCAGTACAAATGTACACAAAATTAAGCAAAATTAAAAAACTAACCAATTAAATAAAATTAAACCAGAAAGAGCAATGGGGAGTGGGCACAATGGACCTGCTCAATGGGGTTGTGCTGTAACCTCCATTAAGTAGGTAATGGGAGGAGATAGAGATGCTGGGTGGTGGTGGATTCGACTGGCGTGAGGCGGGAAGCTGGAGGAAAATAAGGCAACAAAAATCAATGGGAAAAGTTAGCGGGCGCTCGGGTCAAGCCGGCAGAATAACAACAGGAAGAGCACAGCAAGAAAGCAAGGCAACACACAATTTACAATATAAAATGAAACTAAACTAAACAATGGTAGAATATCAGCTACATAACAAAAAATGACTTAACAGTGGGCAACAATACAATAAAAAATTGTAACAAGCAGACAGCAAACGAATTGAATGAGGACTAAAAAGAGGGTAGCAGTACAAATGTAAACGAAATTGAGCAAAAGAAACAAACTAACCAATTTAACTAAATTAAACCAGAGAGACAGCAAAACAGCAAGGGGGAGCTGGCACGAAAGACCTGCTTGAGAAACCCAGGATTTAGGTTGTTTTTGATTTACCAGCAAACATGCATTTGTTTTCATTTATTTATTATTTGGTACATTTTAACTTACCCTGAAAAATAATTACTAGTTGTATTAGCGCGTAGTTGTTGGCTCTCTGCTGCTAATAATTCATCATGTTGTCTATGTTAAAAATGGGATTTCTGGTTGGCTAGGGCTTGTGCCTAAGTTAGGCAGAAACCACCACTCTAGTCAGGGCAAGGGAGTTACACGCTGAAGAAAACTCCTGCTCACCCCCTTGGAAGCTTAGCACGAGCAGTCAGGCTTATCCCAGAGGCAATGTGTAAAGCATTTGCGCAGCACACACACACAGCAGCAACACACTAGGCACACCACAAAAGGAACTCCACACAAGGTTATATATAAAAATAGCCTTTGGATTATCATAAACACATTAAAATAGTAATCACACAATATACACTGTGCCGACTGGCACTAGGCAATATTTACAGGGGATTATATACACATGACAGGGCTAATTGGACCACTGTCAAAAGCAACACAAAGTGAAAATAGTAGATATAGAACACAACCAGTAATTACTGGCAAAGTTCAGGGGAGCTGCTGGGCCCATGGAGACCAGCACACAGTGCCCTCCAGCAGGGAGGCAGGCCGTCGTGGGGGCTCCTCCTGGGCCACCACCAAGTCCAAAAACAGCACACCAACATGGGGTCACAGCCCCTATACTTATACACCTTTTCTGCTTTGTCTGCAGTGCAGGGCTAGGGGGAAGCAGATGCAACTGGTTGAGGGGGAATTGGGGCACTTTGTTTACAAGGCTTCTCTTTCTCTTTGTCAGGTTGGGGGCTCTGTGATCATACACACCACAGGGGGTGGAGCCAGCATTGTACAGGCTAGGCACAGACCTATTCTGGGTCAGGGGATTACTCCTCCCACTACTCCCAATGCAGATGTCCCATTCAACCTAGTGCTGACTCACCCTGCCCCTCCTGGAGCCACACACACCTCCCAGCCCCTGTAACTCAAAAGCCAGACATGCAATTCAAATCAGGCAGGCAGACACATAGCACACAGAAATACCAACTTCTAAAAGTGACATTTCTATAATAGTCATAATAAATCTGCGTGCACCATTGTGCAGCATTTATTATCACAATTCCAAATATACTAAACTCAACCACGATGCTCTTCTCATATCAGGGATTACCACTGAAGCACTTATCAGTAAATCCCCAATGCATTCCTATAGGAGGGCAGGCCAATCTTACCATATATAACACAGAGAGTGCACAAACCTTACACTGGATAACAGTGCTAAAGTGCCCAGAGGACTAAAACCACTAACACCATGTCAGAAATAAGGCTAGGAGAAAGGCAAAAAGTTTAGGATGACCCTGCAAAAAGGGCCAAGTCCAACAGTCTACATGTGGTGGTAGCTGTTCTTCCTCGTTATCAGATTGACTCAGATACAGTAACCTCTAAGCCTCTGTGAGTTGCTACATTGTGCAGAATTACACATGTTGCTACAATTTTACAGCTGATTTCAGGAGAGTATTGCAGGGCACAGTCAGTCATGTGCAGACAACTGAATCTACATTTCAATATTCCAAATGTGAGCTCAATTACACTTCTTGGTTTTCAATGTGTAACATTGCAACAAACATCACTCCATGTAGATAGATTCAGATATTGAGTAAGTATCTATGGCTGTGCAGCATATGCACTATGCACTATCACCTACAATAACAATGTAGACTTTTAGACATCATACTAGCATTATATATGCTTTTCTGTTAAAAGCCCGAAACCGGTACTAGGATGCTTGTTTCCAGTCCAGGGAGGACCTGGCCTGGCAGTTCAGGCTGAACTGTTCCCATTGGGTGCAGGGTCAAAACTGATTTGCATATGGCTGGGTCCAAACAAGAATGTCACGATGAGCAAAAAAACAATGGATTGAGGCCCAGATCTCTGTACTGAGGTGAATATATAACATTGTTCTGCATTCTGTCCATCAATTGTTCTTTTTGCATTTGTCACCCCGAGTGGGACGGGTATGCCCAGACGTGGGTCCTATGCTCTCCATGCCACTGGAGTCAAGCTACCCTGGCTGATGAGGGTTGAAAGCCCAAAACCGGTCCTAGGATGCTTGTTTCCAGTCCGGGGAGGGCCTGGCCTGGCAGTTCGGGCTGGACTGTTCACATTGGGTGCAGGGTCAAGACTGATCTGCAAATGGCTGGGTCCAAACTGGAATGGCATGGTGAGCAAAAAAACAATGGATTTAGGCCCAGATTTCTGTACTGGGGTGAATCTATGACATTGTTCTGCATTCTGTCCATCAATTGTTCTTTTTGCATTTCTGTTAAAAGAAACACTAATTAGATAAGTAGATAACCTAAAATATGTCCATCGTCAAAGTCTCTTCTTTGTGGCCTTGTATAAATGCAACTGTGTCTGAATATGAAAGAATCATGGGTGCTCCCGGAAAAAGACACTACTATGTCTTTAATCACGTTTAGCCTCACATACCACTTGTATATTTAAGTAATAAGTATTTTTTCTGTTGTGGAAGATATACTCAATGACAGATGGTGAACAGATTGGTTCTTGTGTACCATCTACACAGCATATAACATTGGGAAAGTTGGTCATCCGAAAAAACTCTATCTTGAGTGTGTGCAATTCTTGTGCATTTCTAGGGAAAATATGTAGGTATTAATGTGCATTAAAAGAGCATCAAGAAACTCACAAGAAAAATGTGAAAGGGCACGCTGTAAGATATCACAAGCTGCTGCAATCACACCTTGTTAGCTGCCAGTCAATAATGGAAGTAGACTACATAACACCTGTGGATGGACTTACAGCATACGATATGCCTCTCAAGCTGAGGCTTTAAATCAGCAATTAGCTCAAGGATAATTGCACTACTTAGCATGTACTTGATGTATATATTTTCCTTTGTTTGTTCAAAAAGTGTGATCCTCCATTCTGAATATTCTGTCCTATCTTCTCCTCCTTCTCTGTAAACCCACCAAAATCCTCATTTTCCGTGCCATAACGTAGAGAGCAGTTGTTTTAGCAAACTCTGATGCATTCTGGGGCTGTTTATATATGTTGCACAATATTACCAACTGATTTGAGGTGGTAGTGAATTGTATGTGTAAAATGGTGTTTTCATGACTATTTACTATTAGTGAATGAAATAAACATACAATTAATGAATCACAAATAAAAAATTCCTATTTGCGATTTGCTATTTGGAGTCTGTAAAATAAGGAATCGTTATTCATTTGCAACACTAAAATTAGGGCGGCAAATCCATTTCTTACATACTGATTCCTTGATTTTTCAACCGGTATTCAGTTTGTGACAGATTACCAAATCGCAAAACGTTTGTACATATGCCCCATAAGGAATGGGCTCCACACTCGGCAAGAGACTGGAACTTTGAACCCCTATAAATAACATGAACAACAATGTGCGGTCACTTGTACTCACTTCCCGCCAAAAACAAACAATTAAAAGCTTTGGAGGATGCCTCTGATGTCCTGGTGAGAGCACATCATCTTTGCAGAACTTGCAAACATGAGTTGGAAACTTATTCCCTGTAAGGGTTTTCATCTCACATTGAGCACCACTGAGTTGGGTCACAATAAACATTTGTTATTCAGCACCAAGATGTCTACGGGTGAACATGCACTTTACAAATACACGTTATGTTATGAACCAGTGTGTAATATCGGATCTTCATAAAGAGACGGTGGAAGGGCAGCGATATACTGGTTTAGTGTGGGTGTAGTGGCACCCTGCAAATTTGAAAGTCTGCGGGGCATATTAGCAAGAAGCTCGTTAACATTTTCGCAGTTTTAGCGGCAGGAAACTGCCGCTAAAGCGGCGATAATGGGCTTGATAATATGCCCTAAAGAATTCCCGTAGAAGCCCAGGATGGATGTCCTGCACATTTAACCTGGGTTTTTATTGGAATTCTATAGCGCATATTGTTCAGCTAAAACAGCGATAATTTTAACGAGATTCTTGCTAATATGGCCCTGCATTCCTTATGTGATCCTACTTCAAAATGTTGAAACTGCATCCCTCCTGAGCTACAGATAACAAGCTCACTTGTTTTCAAGAAAAACCTAAAACATCCTCACTTTGAAGATCACTTCATTTGTGTGGAAGGGCGTAGGAATGCCCCAGTTTCTTTAATATCCCCCTTTTCATCTGCTCTTTCTGTAAATCCATGAGCTTTTTAGTCCAATATTTATTCCCTCCAAGGTAATCCTTTAATTGGAGAATTGTAAATAATTTATATTCCCTTTAACCTCTATATATAAATATTTAAACATGTGTTCATACTAACATATCTTGCATAAAGTGTTTTACACCGCACATAATTTCTTTTCAAATTGCATCTCTCTACCGTCTCTGGATATGTGACTTATGAACCCTCCATAAATTGTTTCTGTATTCGAATATTAAACACTTCTTTTCGTTAAGCCTATTTCTTTGTATGTTAATTTTCAATGGCCTACGTTTGTAAGTGCTATAATGCTGGTTTCCTCCTTTATGTAAATATGTAAATACTCCAATGCCGTTAGAATTTAATGTATTTAAAAATAAGCTTTCTCTGTTTTTCTATGAGCAGCGCACTCACACCTTTCTGACCTCGCTCTTTAGTGAATAAACACATTATGCCTGTCCTTTCATCACATAGGTGTTCGAACACACGATTATTTTTTGACTGAAGAAGTTTGAAATCTTTGAACAATAGAGTTGAACTGTAGTGCAGTGTTTCACTGCAGTAAATAGTATTTTAAGTCATTCTAAGTGTGTTTAACTAGCGTGTTGAAGTACTTTGATTTGTTTTTAGAGTTAGCTCTCTGGACCCCTTTTCTTCAGCGCTTATTTCCCTGTTTTGTGCATGATGCCATTTTATCTCAAGGGGGCATATTACCAACAACTAGCGATAATTATCGCTATGTTGGCTTAGCAGCTATTTTTAATCGCCGAGCTCCGGCGATTTTTATCGCTTAGGAACCTTGCTATTATCAAATCGGTCGAAATGCATGAATATCGCTGAAAAGTCAGCGATATTCATGCATTACCGAGCTAATGCACTTAGCCATGTTATCCACCTACCATTGGATAAAATGGCTAAGAACTGCTCAGGGGCAGGTGTTAGCTTTTGGAGATATTCGCGCTTAGCGCGAATATCTCCAAAAGTTGGTAATAGGAGATAGCGATGTTAGCGACTGTTTCCAGTCGCTAACATCTTGGCACGCCCACTTTGCATGTCATTAGTGATAAATATCACTGACATGCAAAGCGGGGCCCAAGATGGTCGCTATCTCCTACTAGCTGTCGCTAATTGGTGTTAGCGACAGCTAGGTAATAGTGAGATAATTTTATCTCTGCTTTCTTGGCTTTTAAAGCCAAAAAAGCGGAGATAAACCCCCTTTATAATGTGCCCCAAGGTTTCTTACATGTGTACTGTGCTTATTCACAATATTTGTATTTCACGACACAGATGGTTTCTATGGTTTTAGTGGAGATTTTCTTAGCATGATTTTATCCCATAAGGGTGTGACTGATATATTTCATAAAGATTTTGATCTCCTCAACAATGAAGAAATTGATGTTGTCTATCTTGAGCTGCTCATAGAGAATATTCACAGTATTTGGCTGCAAAATTGTGCATTTTTTTTGGGGGGGGGGCAGCTTACAAGTTTTGACACAGTAAATCACTAAAGTAGAATGGCTCCGCAGTCAGACACACCTACTTTGTTCTTGTTAAGTCAATTTAATTCAAAAGTCTTTATTTCGATTTATACATCATAAAAGACAACTATTAAATCAGTATTCGTTCTTTTGTGAGTGTGTGGGCATGTTGCTGTGGCTGCACTGCCCATCTGAGACAAAGGGAAAACACGGTGTTGATTTTGAGATAAGTGTCTGTTTTCAGGGGACAGGGTTTCACAAATGTAATTGTCACATATGTGCTCATTTTCACTCCAGATGTGGCAATTGTTCTTTTGTCCTAGGTGATTTAAAGCATCTCACAAGTTAGTAAGCAGAGATTTTGACTACCCAGGCTTTATGCTGCTGACTTTGCCACTGGAGTCAAGCAAGCACGGCTGAAGACGGCTGTAATGCCAGAAACTGGTCCTGGGCAGCTTGATTCCGGTCCAGGGAAGACATGGCTTGGCAGTTCGGGCTGGACTGTTCCCATGAGGCACAGGGTCAGACTGATTTGCATATGGCCATGTCTGAACTGGGGTGGCGGAGTGAGCTAAAAAACGGTGATGGATTAAACCCAGATCAGTTGACTGGGGGTGAGTGTTTGTATTGTCAACGCTCCGTCCATCATCACCTTTGGTTTTTCTTTGTTCGCCCTAAGTTGGCAGGGTATGCTCAGACGTGAGTCCCTTGCTCACTTTGCCACTGGAGTCAAGCAAGCCTGGCTGAAGAGGGCTGTAATGCCAGAAACTGGTCCTGGGAAGCTTGATTCCGGTCCAGGGAAGACATGGCTTGGCAGTTCGGGCTGGACTGTTCCCATGAGGCACAGGGTCAGACTGATTTGCATATGGCCATGTCTGAACTGGGGTGGCGGAGTGAGCTAAAAAACGGTGATGGATTAAACCCAGGTCAGTTGACTGGGGGTGAGTGTTTGTATTGTCAACGCTCCGTCCATCATCACCTTTGGTTTTTCTTTGTTCGCCCTAAGTTGGCAGGGTATGCTCAGACGTGAGTCCCTTGCTCACTTTGCCACTGGAGTCAAGCAAGCCCGGCTGAAGACGGCTGTAATGCCAGAAACTGGTCCTGGGAAGCTTGATTCCGGTCCAGGGAAGACATGGCTTGGCAGTTCGGGCTGGACTGTTCCCATGAGGCACAGGGTCAGACTGATTTGCATATGGCCATGTCTGAACTGGCGTGGCGGAGTGAGCTAAAAAACGGTGATGGATTAAACCCAGATCAGTTGACTGGGGGTGAGTGTTTGTATTGTCAACGCTCCGTCCATCATCACCTTTGGTTTTTCTTTGTTCGCCCTAAGTTGGCAGGGTATGCTCAGACGTGAGTCCCTTGCTCACTTTGCCACTGGAGTCAAGCAAGCCCGGCTGAAGACGGCTGTAATGCCAGAAACTAGTCCTGGGAAGCTTGATTCCGGTCCAGGGAAGACATGGCTTGGCAGTTCGGGCTGGACTGTTCCCATGAGGCACAGGGTCAGACTGATTTGCATATGGCCATGTCTGAAGTGGGGTGGCGGAATGAGCTAAAAAACGGTGATGGATTAAACCCAGATCAGTTGACTGGGGGTGAGTGTTTGTATTGTCAACGCTCCGTCCATCATCACCTTTGTTTTTCTTTATGCTGCTGACACCAGGATCTACAACCCCCTTTATTTACCTGGTAGAAATTGGGTTGTTGGTTGACTGGGGTGTAAGCCCTGGTCAAGTAACATCTACAATCCTTGTGAGGGGAAGGCACAAGCAAATCCCAAATTAAACCATGCCCCTCCCTCCCCTGTAGCTTGGCACAGAGCAGTTCAGCTTAACCCAGAGGCAGTGTGTAAAGAGTTTATGCAACAAATCAATACCATGATGGACTTCCCTGCTTAGGTGATAGAATGTGGACGGCTCTCCAGTGCAAGGGCACTTGCAAGTACTATGCCTTTTTGGAATCAGTTTGACTTCTCTGTCTATACTTTCCTGAGCCACTGAACTGACCCACGGAGAACCCTTCTCCTCATCTGTGGAGCCCATCTGTACAGCAGCTAACCATGACTTGTTCACAGATGCATCCCAGTAGACCTACTGCCATTTCCATCAAAGTTATGTGGTCCACTCCCCTCCTTGGATCAGATTCCTGTTCCCAATCCGAAATACACACTTCCCATAAGGACACTAACCACCTGAGGCTACTGACAACTGTCAGTGTCAGGAACCAGGCCCAGGCTGTCCACTGCTAGGTGTAGGCTCTAAGCTAGGACTTTGGGTAGGCCTCTCTTCCAGCCACAGGACTGGCAAGGAGTTCCCTATGGGCTGCTGAGGTTTCTCTGACCTCTAAGGTGTCTCTGCCTGGGCGGCAGTAGTCCCAGGTGCTGTGCACCCTACTTCCATTCTACCTCCCACCAGTTCAGGGTTGGTATCCTGTAACTGCCCAATCAACCCAGGGTCTGTACTCTGAGGTTGAACAGAGGACAGGGGTGAGTTCTCCCTCACCCTGTCCCTTCATCTGGGCTACTAGAACCTCTGCTTGAGAGTGGCACCCTCATAAAACTGAACTGTCAGGAAACCCTTGGCAGTTGCCCATCTAAGTTCTCCTGACACCGGGGCAACTCATTCCCCAGAATGTAGTCTATGGGAATCTGGAGACTAATTATGACCCTCTTCTCGATCCCCTCCCCACCCCACTCCAAGGATAAAAAAAGTCCCACACATGAGCCTGAGCTACACTACACACCTGGCCAGTGTACTGAACTTGGGAAACTAGCCTTTCCAGTAACATAGCCTGGACCCCATTCCCTTTCACCTGGTAGAAGTGATGACTCCCAACATCAAGAATCACAACCTCACCTTCTGAATCTATCTTCCAGCTAAGGGAGACCATGGCATGGTCTATGACGTGACTCTGGGGACTACTTACCTCTAAGCGCATATTGGCCACTCCCGTAGAGGTTCCACCAGTGGGTGGTTTCTTTGGACAGACAGAGTCCCCCTTTTTGTGTGTAACTGGGCGAACTCAAAGCAGTGAGAATTGAATGGGGCACCCTTTGCCACAGTCTACCAGAACCGGCTCCTGCTTCTCAGATGGGGAATGGGAACCCTTTCCATCTGGGACTTGTCAGAGTCAACTTTAACCCCCCCTTCATTCTTCTGGGGGGAACCTGAACTGCCCTTCCTGGGGTCACGCCAGGGACCTTCTTGGGCACTCTGGTTCTGACTCAGAGGTCCCTCTTGGGGTCAGTCCGCTTGTTATCAACTAGGTGCTGGCACAGCACTGACCATGTGCTAGCTCACATTCAGATTTTACAACACATCGTAGTCATTAACTTTGCTGCCCCACACCCAAACATTCAATGGTTTGTTGGAGTTTTCCACAAAATCTACCCAGGACGGGTTGGGGAACTTCTGACTGTCCTTAAACCTTTAGCTGTACATTTGAGGGCTCAGTTTAAACTTAGCAATCATGATGGCTCTTATGGGAGTGTACCTAGTTTTGTCCCCAACCTCTAAAGTAAGAAGTGTGACACGCTCACTGTAGACATGTGTTTCCACAACCCCCCCATGCTCTTCTGTGATCTTGTGAACCCTCAAGTTTACCATATAGGCAGAAACC
This sequence comes from Lissotriton helveticus, assembly GCF_964261635.1. Classification (NCBI taxonomy): domain Eukaryota; kingdom Metazoa; phylum Chordata; class Amphibia; order Caudata; family Salamandridae; genus Lissotriton; species Lissotriton helveticus. The sequence goes on from NC_136069.1 coordinate 489,216,689, forward strand.
TATTTGTTGATATAATCCTCCATCAAACAAATCGGCACCAGATCCTTGGGGATGAAGATCTTTTTGTTTCCTTCTGACACTGCAGGTATGCTGACACCATCACTGCAGGACTCTGTCTGGCTTTGACGCCTAACTCATTAACTCATTAATCAGTATCACCGTTTTCACCTCCAAAGCCCTTTCAGCCTTCTTCTCTTCCAAGATTACTTTCATCTACTCCATCCTTAACTAGGCTATCTGCAGCTTGAAATCCCTCTCCTCCCTACTCTCTGCATAGCTGTGGGAAGATACACTGTTCTCTGCCCTGACAAGGGACTCCATTCCAGGGGGTAAGTTATCCCCTTCCACTACAGGTGGCTCCTCGGAAAGGTCCTCTCCAGGCCCTTCCATCCCATTATCATCTCCACTGGCTCCAACCGATGGTTGTCTGCCCAGGCCCTCAGTGCCTTTTGTAACTCTACCTTCCTGGTGGCGCTCTTGGCAGGAAGCCCCCGCTCCTTGCAGAACTCAGTGAACTGGGCCACAGTGTTGACATCCATGTTGGTCAGCTCAAACTCCATTCTTGTGGGTGTGCTCTCAAGCACAACAGTCAGAGAAAGAATTTAGCAAAAGCAAAAAGACCCCGGCCAATCAGGTGGAATAAAAAAAAAAATTAGTCCTAAAATGTTTATGTAGGGTAGTAGTGTAACACAAAATTACTGTATAGCCCATTGTTGGAAATTGCCATTTCTGCAGGCTCACCCCCAAATGTTTAGCCTTCCTCCTCCCCTTTTGCTGAGTTTGTTTTTGCTGGCTTTAGGATTTTGGGGACTTTACCACTGCTAACCAGTGCTGCAGTGCATTTGCTCTGTACTCAAAACTTGGCAACATTGGCTTATCCACAATTGGCAAATATGATTTACTAAAAAGTCCCTAGTAAAGTGCATTACCTGTGCCCAGGGCATGTAAATGAAATGCTACTAGTGGGCATGCCCCGCTGATTGGGCCACATACTAAGTAGCTCTTTAAACATGGCTAAGGCCTGCCATTGCAGAGCCTGTGTGTATAGTTTTAAACCGCACTAGGCTGATGGGCTCCTCGAGCTACAGTGAGAGGGAGGAGCTGCCACTTGTACCTGAATAGGGCTGTGCCTGTCCCCACACGAAGAGCTGCATACTCCCCTGTAGTGCGTCTGGAGCCAGGTAAGGAAGGGCAGGTACCTTGTGAGGTTTAAAAGTCTCTTTGAAGTTTGCCTACTTCCAAGACTGAGGGGCCGATTATGATGATGTTCAGAAAGGCTCCGAATGGGATTTGTAATCTCAGAATCCGATTTAGAACCTATGTTTCCGACTGAATCGTGCACCTTTCCAACCGAGCGATTACGATGCCTGGAAATCGTTTGGGCTGTCTGATTCGGTTCTGAAAGGCATTCAGACAGCCTGAGTCTTTCAGAGCCAAATCGTACAACTCTATGGACATGGTTTCAGAGTGAGTGATTATGATGAGCACTTCAGACAGCGGTCCAATTCAGTCTGCCCGACATGAAACGGTTGCTATAATCTGACTTTGGGTTCCCGTTGCAGACCCCTCTTTACCCTGAGGCCTTCGGTTGGGGATTGTAGGGGTACGCAAGGGACCCCTCTTTCAACCATGCACAATGTGGCAGGCACCATGGGATGCACGCCACAGGGTGCAAGGGTGAGTTTCTTACCGACATTGTAATTGGCCCCTAAAATGGGTATAAATATTGGGTCTCCCACACCATGTACCCAGTTAATTTTTGAATCCTAAGAAGACTCTGCCAAGAAGAGGAGGATCGCTGCATGAGGGACTACCACTTTGATAATTTTTTTGCTTTGTCTGCCTGCTCTTTGCTGATTGCTGTGTTGCCAGGAGGAACTGCCACTTCCCAACTTGCCCTGCTGTGTTGGACTGTTGTCTGCTGCCTCTTGCCTGCCAGTGAGGGGGACTCCTCTCATTCACCTGTTGAATCCTAAGTATCTCCAAGGGCTTGCTGGCTTGCCCCCTGTTCAGGAAGTCACCACATCAACAAAGACTTCGCCCTCCTCTTGTAGGATTCTGCTCCACATGAGTGTGGCAGCAGGATTTGACAAAGATCAGCCTGTGTCTGATGGCCAATTTGATTTTGGTAAAAGACCAGTGCTTACCTTTGCCAAAGGATCAAGCATTCAATTTTGCCCACAAACTGCGCTTCATACTAGTCTTTCATTGCCCTCTTCCCAAGCTGTGTTTGCTGATTGCAATAACAACCTTTTTCAACGGTACTACAGCACTTCTCAGATGGCTCCCTAGTTACACGCTGCCAGGGTGACCAGGGCCGGGCCAGAAACATGAGGCTTGTCAGCCTGGCTCTGCCCACAGGATCACCATGGGGTGCTCTACATCCGCAACCTCCTTCCAGGAAGCTACAAAGCCCGATTACGTGGGCACCGCTTCCAAGGTCCGCCAACACCCCCCCAGCTCGGCTCATGCATAGGTACCAATGCTTGGATTCCCTGTTTCATAAACTTAGGGAAAACAAAAACAATAGCAATAAACATGTCAAAGAAGAAAACATTCCACTGGTTCCTGGACACCCAACAATTAGAACTGGTAAAGGAATATAAATACCTAAGAGTTCTGCTTGACAATGAAGGCTCTTTTCACCCTCAGAAAGAAGCACTATGATGGAAAGGTAACATCATAACCTTCGCTACAAAGTCCCTAAAAAAATCACTCTACGGGCCTTCACTGACACCACTCCTTGAGGCCCTTCAAACCAAACTCATCCCTACAATAACATATGGGAGTGGGGCAATGCAAGGAATAGATGCAATAACTGTAGAAAGGATAACAACCAGGACATAGAGTGATTTTCCACTTTCCAAAATATACCTCTCCTGTGCGAATAAGGTTAGAGTTCAGGCTCTAAAAACAGACTCTGGCTAGAAGGGGGGCCTATGTAAAATGTTGGCACAAAATCAATGAAGCAGAGGAAAACACTCTGAACTGGCATCTCTGGGTCTAACTGAAACAAAATGGGAAAACGCCAGCTGCAGTATACCCCAGAGACCCTCTAAAACAGATAGGCCTGGAAATTGCATGGGAATCGGCAGCAACACACACCGGTTTTAAGAAAGTGGTCTCTAAATCGATCAAGGTGTTCTCAACTGTAGAAGACAAGGCCGCACTTGTGAAAAAGGGCCCAGGGCTGCCTTGTACTCAATGACTATGTTGCAGCCAAACCACAACCATACCTAAGTTCAGGGTTCAACATCATGCTGAAAGAAAAATACTTAAAGTATTGGCTAGGCTCAATGCCAATCCTGCCACACCTTCCACCTTGGAAGAGGATGCCAGATGATAACACCTGCCGCCTATGTAATCAAGGACTGGAAGACCTTGTCCATATAATCTGCACTTGCCCAAACATGGGCAAAGAAAGACGTTTAGGCGGTACTCACCTGCTTCAAATCGGATTCCACACAATTGATCTGCCGCTTCACAAAATTTCTTAATATAGTAGAGAAGCACCTGCATATACCAACAAATACAGCTGGAAACAAGAAGTAAATGAATCAAGAGACATTCTCCAGTGGATCCTCCTAATCATACACATTTTAATTTAAAAAAATAAGGACTTCTTAATAAATTTTAATCCGTTCCATTAAGTATTTTATATGCCTTGTATATGCAATGGTTTTAATTAATCAAGCATAATAAATTGACTAGCCAATCTACCATTCACGTATTGTTTTTCTGTATATTTGATACTGGTTTAAGACCATTTTTATCAAGCCCCCTATTGAAATCCTTAAATTTTAGACAGTGCAGACCGGCGTACTTATTTCTACAACTTATCCCTAATTTGTTTACATGTGTGGTATTTGCAAGATATCTGAGGGCTGTCATTACTAGAAGAAAGACAGGAACTGAAATATGTTAAATTCTGTTTGTTTTTATGGTATCCATTTTTAAATTGTGATTCAATTTTGTAATCTCAATCAATCAATCATGTGTTTGTAAAGCACGACTACTCACACTCGCACAGAGATTTGTATGTCTTTGAAAGAACATTGTTTATTAGGTCAGCATCCTTCCCCATTAAAGCCTCACTGTCGTTCCAAAGAAATACAATATTGATGATTCAACACATTCAGTAGTCTTGTATGCCTCTTTAAAATCCTACTTAATTCAATATTTCAATACAAAGGAGTTGTCCATACAGCCCAGCCTCAAATATGTTATGGCTTTGCTAACCATCTAATTCCTTATTTCATACTAACCTTCCTCCTTCGTTCTTCCAATTCGCAATGCTACAGAAAAAGCGCCTATCCAGTCATCTCTGGAAAATTGGTACTTATATTCCGCAGCCCACCATTCAAATCACATCTCCCTCTTCTTTTTTAAATCTACCAATTATGAATTCACTTACAAGCGTCAACCTGTTTTGCCTGTTCCCTCTCTGGTCCATCCTATAGTGCATCAATCAAAAACGATCCCTCTGTGAATCATTCAATCTGCATAAATTACCAAAGCCTATCAGGCCCCATATCCAACTCCAAAGAAAAATAACTTGCCTCCTTCTATGTTCAGGAAAGGTTCTCTCATTCACCAAGATGTGTTAGCCAATGGTAGGCCTCCAGTCGGGGTACCCAGGAGTTAACCACAGACTATCCCATTACTATACGCCCCTTTCCCATTGTGTTCAGGGAGGTCCCGAACTGATATAATGCATATGCTAAGGCCCGTGCCCGACTGGTCCAAAAGCCAGGCAGACTGGAAGGAAAAACAGTCCCCTCTGGTCCAGTCCAGCCCCCAGTGGACCAGACACAAGCCTGGATGTTCGCAAGTATTCCCGTCATTTATCCAAAACCACACTGTATTCATTGTCCATATATCACTCTATGAACAGACAATTCTCCTTCCTTTTAGAACAAGCTATCATTTGTGTTCATTCTTTTCTTAAAAAATGAACACTTCCATATCAGACTCTTTCCGTTTGACCACTCATCAACTAATCAGAGAGCAGCAAGAAGGGAAACTGTACCACTTCGGTCCGGCCATCCCCCAACCAAACCACTGCGAGCCTACGCATATACATGAAGTTCCATCCCTTATCGATGTAGTAATATAATCTCGTCCTTGGTAACCTACCGCCTACAACTAATATATACCACCGGTAACAAAATCAATTTGACACTTTTGATTTATGTTATCCTACACATACTTACTCAAAATCTCTGCATCCCTATTATGTGAAAACATTATTTCCTGTATGTCCCATACATTGTGTCCTCCACCTACTTCAATCTGTTCCATTGTTTACTTCAAATTCCACACCCTTGAACTATAAACCTAACCCTCCGAGTTCCTGAAGATCCACGTGTGCTCCTGTGATGACAGTGAAAGCCTTGCACCACATTATTTTTGACCTTATCACCAATAACTTAAACAACGCAATATTGTGCAATCCTACATTCTCACTGGAACACTGTGCACCAATAATTTATATGTGCTGGGACTGTGAGGCAGTGTGCTCCTAACCCCCATTCCACCAATAATTTATAATCAATGCACAAATACTCCTGTCATGTTCCCTAGTCTAACTATCCCGGTCATGACTACAACAATTCAGCTCACGCAATATATACTCCAGATCACTTCCCAAAAATGCATGGTCACAATATATATTAAATTTCTAATGTAGTTTCTTTAATTCAAGAATGCAAAACCGTACACAAGTCATCACACATTATCGAACTACAATCAACCATCTCTGTGATAAGAAACAAATCGTACAAAAAGTAATGCAGCTCATTTTCTAAGTTGAGTTCCTACTGTACTGTTCTTAGTCTACTGATCCACTTGGCCTCCTCCTGTCTTAACCTCAGTTCGATCTTATCCCCTCTATTATTTTCCACTGAAATTCAAAGTTAATATTGGTTGTATGACAATCTCTCATATGTTGCGCTATTGGGGATATGGCATCATTGTTCAAAATAGACCTGGGAAGTTGTTGAATCCTTAACTTCTAGGTTCTCTTTGAACTTCCACTGTAAATTTTACTGAAGTTACATATAAGTGCATATACCACAAAACAGATGTTACAATTAATAAATTATTTATATGGTATATTTTCCATGTGTTGTACTTGAATTCTCACAATTTATTGTGCCTGTTACCACATATCACACACGATCCATAGGTCTAGAAACCTTTCGCATGTGACTGCAACCAATTTGATCCAAGATCAGTACTAGGTTACAAATAGGTTCCCATTATTTTTTTTTCTTTATGTTACCAAGGGTGTATTAGTGATTATGTTAGTTAACCCAGGAATACCTTTCAATAAATCCCAAATTGTACACAACAGTTTATAAATGTTGTTGTGTTCTATACTATATGTAGATACATAGGCCAATTGATCCAGTGACTGCCTTTTGGGCTTTTGTACCAAAGTCTCCTCTCTTTTGATAATATATAATCTTTTAAGATATGTTCAGGGTAACCTCGTATCCTCAATCTAGTTTGCAGCTCCTTCAGAGATGCTGTAAAATCCTCATGTTTACTACAGTTTCTTCGAATTCTTATCATTTCCCCATAGGGAACACCAGTAATCACTGATAAGGGATGGGCACTATCCGTCCTTAGAATCTTATTTGTAGCAGTTTGCTTACAAAATATTCTGCTCTGAATCCTCTCATTAGCTACATTAAGTTGTACATCCCCCAAAAAATGTTTTAGACTATGACACATCATAAAACATTCATTGTGTCCAACGGTATTCAGATAATTTACGTACTCTGTAAAATCAACCTTAGGACCTCTCCAGATAATCAAGATATTGTTTATAAAATGACCCCAACATAGGATGTAATCCATCCATTTGCCTGCATTCATGGACCAGGCATTCTCCCCCTCAAACCACCATATAAAGAGGTTAGAATAAGAGGGAGCAAACTTGGATCACATGGCTGTACCTCTGATCCGATGGTACCAATCTCCATAAAATAGAAAACAAATATTCTTTAGGATCAGGTCACTTATTTCCAACAGCATTTTAGAATGTTTAAATTGACTAGCACTGCTATGAAGCAAAAAATGTTTTAAAGCTTGTTGGCCTAGATCATTCTGTATACATGTGTACAATCCAACCACGTTCAATGTTACAAAACGTTTATTCGGATCCCAAACCACATCCTGCAATGTGTTCGATACATCCATGGTATCACAGATAGATGAACCATAAGGCTCCCTATACTTGAAATATTACGTCTACCAGGGGGATTCTCTTGTGACTTGTACATTTTTGGAAGTGTGTAGGTAAACAAAAATCTGGGATTGAGATTGGGAAGATATTTAAATTCACTTTCCTCTAACAGTCCTGTTTCTTTCCAGGAAAAAAGTTTGTCAGCAATCAGTGAACCTGCTTCCCATGTTGATTTGCCTATCGGTTCTTTGTAGCAACTGGCATCTACCAATTGTCTTTGTATTTCATTACTGTAGTCAATCTTGTGCATGACAATGATATTGCCCCCTCTATCCACTTACTATTGATTGATTACCACCTAGATGTTTGAGAGCTTTTCTTTTCTCTGTGGAAATATTGGCTCATCTACTATGAAATGTCTTTTGGAGCCACTTATGATCTTTGATTCTATGCAAGTCCTCGGTAATCTTTTTACAAAAAGATATATGGCTGCAAATTGATTACCCTGAGCAACACATTTTTAAGGGATTGCTAGACCACTAGTACAATCATAATCCATTTCTATGTCTGACATAGCAGGTAATTCTTCTACTCCTGCATGTTCCTGAAGCGACAAAGATAAAAGCATGTGCACATCAGGGACATGAGCAATAATCAGAACTGATCCTTTTATTCCACTGGTTTTAGGTACATTATACATGTCATTCTCTGCAATAAAAATCGTAACTTAAGTAGCATGGCAAACTTGTTCCGTGAAATCTCAGGCCAAAAAGTGGCCCCCATTTAATAACCTTTAATTCAATCGGGTTAAGATCCCTATCTGATAGGTTAAGCACTTGCAAAGTAGTAGTTTGACTGTCAGAATCTTGATCATCTAACCCCTTCTTAGGTGTCAGATTCTGTTCCTGTTTTGCCTGCGGGTCATAATTCTGATATTTTCTATGAATATATGATGTTACAACACTTACCATTACAACGCATACCTTTACATTGCATTTATTACAACGTGACTACCATTACAACACTTGTTTTTACAACACAAACCATTACAATGCATGATAATAGGGTTATATAGAAACTACCTTTACAGCACATGTATTCACAACGCATACTATTACAACTCATACCATTACAACGGATAATAAATATCCTAATATGAATTAAAGAAAACGGCCTATTTTTTTTTTGTAACCCATCCTCTGGCATGGGATGCAGGAGAAATATCGGTTTGGGAGGGGAGTTTATTAGTAGACAGGTATTAATTTTAATACTTGTGTATTTATTTATTTTAATACCTGTGTACTGATTTTTAATTTATTTATTTTTTAGATGCCCAAGTACTAATTTTAATACTTGTGTATTAAAATTAAAACCTGTGTAATAATTTGAAGATATTTTTTTTTACCCCTAAGGAAATCTTACATTGATGTGTACATACAAAACATTTCTTACAAGAAAACCACTACCGTCAGTGGCAGAAGTAGCCTATACATACGAGTCAATCAAGCAAACAAAACAGGTGTTCTTCCACTATCTCCATTGCAGCAGCCGACCCATAATCCACTCAAAATGTCTGCTATTCTTAAACAGAACATATTTATCAATATTTAACAAAGCACATAATAAATATACATTCTGTAAGCTTCTAATACATGCAGAAAAATCGTTTCCAAAACATGTTTTCTTTAAAAAAAATTGTTTACACCCATAATACGTATAAATGCAGCTGACCACCATTTTGTGCTCAGTGGTTCACTGACTTCCATGGTGACCAAACACAGCTGGAGTAAGAGGAGATAAATGAGACATGAAAGTTCAAACACTTTGACCAAAGTAGGTACACGGTTTAAACGAAACAGCTTCTAAAGGAAATCAGTTAAATGATATACCTTAAAAATGTTCTTTAATTAATTCAGAGAACTTGAAAAACTGACCCAGCAAAAAATAGATTTTTACTTTCAAAATGAAGTGGGGTTAAAACTACAGATACATTTAATTTAAAACTCAAATTCGGAGATTTATTGTGTTTTTACAATTATAACAGCTTATCCCCAAACACCTATAAAAATCAATTTTCACCCCAATATCCTTTGGAAATCTACTGTGAGTATACTGTAAAATATACTTTATACAAGGCAACTTATATTTTTACCTTTGAATAATTTAAACTCTGTAATGTAAGTTTGGGTGCTTGCCTCAGGGAAAGTTCTGTCAAGTGATGTGGCTCAAAAATAATATTGAAACACCACAGAGTGTTTGCCTCAGGGAAGGCGCTGGTTAGTGGTAGGATGTAGAATTACTATTCTAACTTCACAGGATGCTTAGCTAAGGGAAGGTGCTGGTCACTGTTGGGGGGCAAAATGTATATTCTAACTCCAAAGGGTCCTTACCTCAGGGAAGGTGCAAGTTAGTGCTGGGGTGCAAAATAACTATTCTAACTCGACAGGATAGTTGCCTCAGAAAGAGCGATTGTTAGTGGTGGGGGGTCAAAATTACTATTCTGAAACCGCAGGGTGCTTACCTCAGGGAAAGTGCTGGTTAGTGGTGGGAGGCAAAGTTACTATTCTAACTCTGAAGGGTTGCTGCCTCAGGGAAGGTGAAAGTCACTGGGGGTGGGTAACATTTTGTCTCCCACCATTCACCAGCACTTTTCCTGAGGTAAGCACCCTGCGAAGTAAAATTACTGTTCTAACTCCACACGGTGCTTACCTCAGGAAAAGTGCTGGTTAATTGTGGGAGCCAAAATTACTATTCTAACTCAGCAGGGTGTTTGCCACAGGGAAAGCGCTGGTCAGTCAGACAGCATGGGCTCAGCATAGTATCTTATGCCGACGACACCCAGCTCATCCTCTCTCACAAAAAAACCCACTGAAGATTCCAGACTCATCTTCCAAGAAGGAATGAAAGACGTCGCAGCCTGGATGAGCGACAGCTGCCTAAAACTGAACTCGGTGAAGTCAGAGGTCCTCGTCCTCAGACCCTCCCCCACCGCATGGGACAGCTCCTGGTGGCCCCCGGCCCAAGGAAACCCACCCACCCCGACTGACCACGCCTGGAGCCTCGGCATCATTCTAGACTCTCCCTCACCTTGACCCGCCAGATCAACGCCGTTGCCTCCACCTGCTTCAATTCCCTCTGCATCTTCCGCAAGACCTTCAAGTGGATCCACCCCAAAAGTAGAAAGAACAACACCCATGCACTCATAACTAGCAGATTGGACCATGGAAATGCCCTCTATGCCAGAATCAACAAAACCCTGCTAACAAGCTCCAAACCATCCAGAACACCGGAGCCAGACTCGTCCTCGGAACCCCGCGTCATGAGCACATGAACCAGCACCTATGAGACCTCCACTGGCTCCCCATCAAGAAGAGAGTAACCTTCAAGCTACTCACCCACGCCTACAAGTCCCTCCACAACACCGGACCCAAATACCTCAACTAAAGAGTCTCCTTCCACGTACCCAAAAGGAACCTCTGCTCAGCCAACCTCGCCCTGGCAGAGACCCCACGCATACGCATAATCAGAGCAGGTGGAAGAGCCTTCTCCTACGTCACAGCAAATACCTGGAACAAGCTCCCCCACTCTGCATACCTTCAGGAAAAGCCTCAATTCCTGGCTCTACGACTAATAAAGAGCTGCACCCCCTTTCCAGCACCTTGAGACCCTCACAGGTGAGTAGTGCGCTTCAAAAAATCCTGATTGATTGATTGATTGAGTGTGGGGGGCAAAATTACTATTCTAGCTTTAATAGGTGTTTGCCTCAGGGAAAGTGCTGGTCTGTGGTGGGGGGGAAATTACTATTCTAACTCCACAAGGTGCTTGTTTCACGAAAAGTGTTGGCCAGTGACGGGGAAAATTACTAATCTAACTCCACTCGGAAAGTGCTGGTAAGGGCTGGGGGGTAACATTGCTATTCTAACTCCACAGGGTGCTTGCCTCAGGGAAGATGCTAGATAGTCGTGGAGTGCAAAAAAACATTTAAACGCCCCAGGATACTTGCCTCGGAGAAGGTGCTGCTGACCGTTGGGGGCAATATTAATATTCCAACACCACAGAGAGCTTACCTCAAGGAAGGTGCTGGTTATTGCTGGGAGTGAAAACTAACTATTCTAACACCACAGGATGCTTACCTCAGAGAAGGTGATGGCCACTTTTGGGGGAGCAAAAGTAATATTCTAACACCGCAGGGTTTGTACCTTAGAGAAGGTGTTTGATAGTGGTGGGGTGCAATATAACTATTCTAACTCCATTGGATGCTTACCTCAGGGAAACTGATGGTTGGTGGTGGGGGCAATGTTGGGGGCAATCTAACTTGACAGAGTGCTTACATCAGGGAATGTGCTTTTTAGTGGTGTGGGGCAAAATAGCTATCATAACTGCACAGGGTACTTGCATCAGATAAGGTGATGGAGGTCACTATTGGGGGGCGAAAGTACTATGCTAACTCCTCTGGGTGCTTACCTGTGGGAAGTTGCTGGTCACTGGTGGGGTGCAAAATTACTAATCTGACTCCACAGAGTGTTTGCCTCAGGGAAGATGCTGTAAAGGTATGTGGTTAAACATTATATTCTTACACCACAGCGTGCTTGCCTCAGGGAAGGTGCTGGTTTATGGTGGGTGGGTTATACAACTATGCTAACTCCGCAGTATGCTTGCCTCAGGGAAGGTGCTGGTCATTGGTGGGGTGCAAAATTATTATTATAAGTCTCAGGGTGCTTACCTCAGGGAAGTGCAGGTCAGTTTTGGGGGGCAAAATTACAAGTATAACTACAATGGGTGCTAGCCTGAGGCTGCTGGTCAGTGGTAGGGGGCAGTTGATCAGTTCTTGCTTTATTAAATGCAAACAAAAAATATTTAAACACACAGTTATTTTTTTTGCACAGCTTCAAAAAATTGAAAACTATAATCTGAACTGCTAATATAATCTCCAGCAGTACTCCAACAACTAAAAGGCTTTAAACAGATAAACTAGTTCAAAAATCTAATGTTGCAACAAAAACTAACACAAACATTTCTTCAAAACATTTCGTATTACATAGCCAAAAGCAAAGCAAGCATCAAACATTTAAAATTCAGTATTCCTTTTAGACCTTCACAACATCACCCAGAAGGGAGAAATGTGAAATCAACAAAAATATCTGAAGAAAGAATTTTATATCAGCAAAAACACAAACCAACAACAAAAACAACCTTACTAAAGTTAGTCAAACAACTATAACAATATAAAATGCCTCTTTTTCTCATAACAGAATCTACAAACCATATTAGAAATTCACAACTCGCAAATTCCACATCAAACAAGATAACAAAGAACATGTTCTTTAAAATCTCAAATGAGAACTAAAAAATGATTAACCATTTTTTACAGGTTCAAAACAATAAAAATATCAAATTCAAAAATGAAAATATTAACAGCTAGTGTAAAAAAAAACTTTCATGAAATCCCACTAGTCAAACATGTATAACTAACACATTTTTCCTTTTTTTAAACACTTTTTTATTGAGTTTTACTCCCCATTTTTCCAATAATACCAATATATTTTAGCAGTACAGAAAATGACTGTAAGAATATCAATAGAGACATTTCACAAAATTCAAATACAGGTACAAAATTCAAAACTTAAATACAATCAAAATCAGCCTTCATATATTTTTGGCCTCTACTTACTCCTATTCTTCCATTTCTCTATGGGTGACCAAATCCTACCCCCCAATACCCTTGCCCTTCTACCTTTCCTATCATAAATGGCCTTCTCTAGGTTATAAGTGGAGAGAAGTCTTGCTATCCATGTCTGAAATGTGGGTGCGGTCTTGTCAAGCCAAGCCCTTGCGATAATAATCCTTAACACTGCTGTGGCCATAAACAAGAATTCAGTGTGTTCATTGCAATCTCTTGTATTCACCCCTAGTATTATCAGTTCTTCCGACAATTTAATCTTTATCCCTAATGAGGTTTCCATAAATGTTTCTATTGCCAGCTTTAGTGTATACAATTGTGGGCATTGTGCGAACATGTGTACAATGTTGGCACCACTTGAATTACATCTTGGGCATGTTATGCCCGTCATGCCCCCCCCACTGGGCAATTCTTGCCGGCGTATGGTAAAGAGAATACATCGTTTTGTAGTGCTGAGTTTGCAGCGTGGCTGAGCACAGCACCGATCGTCCTAAATCTAATGAGATTTGTAGGCCGTCAGGATGCGCCCCTAATTGTTCCGCCCATTTCTTGGAGAATTTCTCTCTATCATCTGCTTTTAATGCAGAGAGTTCCGCATAAATTTGTCTAATTGTTACCCGTGTACTATGCTCCAAGTAATCCATTATCCTACAATGTGACATCCCTGCTGTCCCACCCTGTTTCTTATAAAAATAACTCCTAGCTTGTAGATATTTAAAGAAATTGCATCCTGGAATAATAAACTTAATTTGAATCTCTTGAAATGACAAAAATATCCCTTCTGCGTCCAATAGGTCTCCTAGTTTTTTAATCCCCTTCCGTCCCATTCCTTCATAACTGTATCTCTGAAGATTTCTGCGGGGAGATCAATGTTCGTGAGCAACCTAAGATATCTATTATATCTCCCGATTCCTAATTTTTTCCCGACAGCCTTCCAGATTTTAAAAATTGCACTCAGTGTCTTAAACCTAGTATGTTTAAAATACGCATAGTCCACTGTATTCACCAAGGCGTTCCCTGCCTCCTCACCCAGAACTGCTTCATAAGCGTTCGCCCTGCTCGAGCTCTCTCCACCCTGGCTACTATCGCCTAATAGTCCTTGTGCATATTGTAGAGCTGCTGCCCAGTAATAGAGTCTAAAATCAGGTGCACCCCACCCCCCCTTCTCCCTTGATAGTGTCAAAAAACGATAAGCCCTTCGTGTCTTCCCCTGAGCCCAGATAAACCTATTCATAACTGCTTCTATTTTATTAAACCATGTGCCCTCAATATATAATGGGATTGCTCTAAGGATATATAGAATTTTCGGAAACGTGACCATTTTAATCATGTTGATTCGCCCCATTAGCGTTAGATGTAGATTATTAACTCTATCTAAATTTCTTTTAACTTTCCCTAAGAGTGGCTCTATGTTAAGCTCTACGATTCTGTCCAGTTGTGCTGAGACCCTAATCCCCAAATACGTTGCTTCCGGGACTATTCTAGTATCCTGACAATTAGCAAACCTGTTCTGCACTATCTGCGTCTTACCACTATTTATGAGATACCCTGAAAAAGTCCCAAAGTTTTTTGCCTCTTGCTCTATTTCTGTTAGGGCCCCCTCTGGCTCTGGAGTTATAATTGCTACGTCGTCTGCATAGGCAAACAACTTATATTCCTGTTCGTGTAGCCTAACTGGGGGAATCCTGTTGTTACATGTTAGTCTTCTTAGCAGTGGATCTAGATATAAGGCGAATAAAAGAGGTGAAGCTGGGCATCCCTGCCTAGTCCCCCTTCGGATCCGTACCGCCTCTGTGTATGATTTATTTATTCTTATTCTAGCCGTTGGATGTTTGTACAGTGCTTGAATTGCCTTTATATAGCCTACACCTATCCCGGCCCATTCCATAGCTTTCCACAGATAGTCCCAGGAGACCCTGTCGAAGGCCTTCTCAGCATCCAGAAAAATAGCCGCGACAGGGTCTCCTGCCACCTCTGCTGCGTCCAGAACGGTGATCATCTGTCTGGTGTGCTGGGTGGTTCCCTTACCTGGTATAAAGCCATGTTGTTCTGGGGACACCAAACTCTCAATAACCCTACTAAGCCTTTTCGCTAATGTTTTAGAGAATATTTTTGTATCTGCGTTTAATAACGTTATTGGCCTATATGACCCTGGCTCTACTGGTGGCTTATCCTTTTTTAATATTATGATTATATCTGCCCCGGCCCAAGACTGTGGAACCACCCTTCCCCCCTGTGCCATACAGCATATTGACCAGAGATCTGTCCCCAATACATCCCAGAAAGTCCTATAAACTTCTACCGGGATTTGATCTTGCCCTGTTGCTTTTTCCAGGGGGGAGGCTAAATGTTGCTTCTCTTATCTCCTGTAGTGTTATCTGCTGATCCAATCTCTCCCTTTCTTCCGTACTTAACCCTCTGTTTGGTATTTGTGACAAATATTCTGACATCCTTGGCGTATCATTACTTGCCTCCTGATCATATAGTGATTCATAGAACTTCCTGAAGACTTCCTGCACTTCCTCCACCTTATTAACTATAGTCCCTGTACTGTCCTTAATTTCTTTTATTTCCCCTGCAGCTAACGTTTGTCTAGTTCTTATTGCCAATAAGTGGCCTACTCTTTCATTAAACTCATAGCATTTTTCTTTTTTAGCTAAAAAGTTCCCTGCTGCTTTTTGCGCCATCATTACCCCTAGCTCTGCTTTCTGTAACTCTATGTCTAATAATATCTGTTCAATAGGTGCTTGTCTACTTATTGCACCCACGAGGCCCTCCTCCAAACTTGCCAGGCTTCTAAGACTCCCCTCTGTCCTCTCCCTTTCTTTCTTGTTTCTTAGCATAGTATAACTTAGTGTCTCCCCCCTTACGCCAGCTTTAAAAGCATCCCACACCATGTCTGCCGATGCTGAGTATCTATTTATATCCCAATATTGTACAATCCATTCCTGCATCCTTTTCACGTACTCTTCCTCTTTTAGTAACCCCCGTTCAAACGTCCATTGATTAGGCGTCCTATCCCTTTCTCTACCAGATATCAAACTTAGAATTAACGGGTTATGATCCGACACTAATCTAGGAAGTCGATATCAGCTCTCCCCAGAAGTGAACTCGAAATGAAAAAGTAGTCCAATCTAGTAACCTTTCTATGAGGAGCTGAGTAATAGGTGCTGCCTGTACCTATGGGGTTTTTCTCAGCCCACATATCCACCAATGCATTGTGTCGAGCAAGATTCTGTACTGCTTTGTATGTCCTTATCTTCCTGCCCCGGTATTTAACCCCCTCCCCCTTGATTAAGCCATCCAGGCCATTAATATTGAAGTCCCCGCAACATACTACAGGCTCTGGCCAGAGTGCCAATTCCCCATCCAGAAATTCCATCAGCTCAGGTTCATCTTCAGTTGGCCCATATATTCAGGTAATTGTGAGTCTCCCGACCTCTGATTCCACATCCAACAATACCCATCGCCCGTCTCGATCCTCTTTCTTCCTTTTAACTTTTAAAACTCCTTTTCTAGCTAATATCGCCACCCCCTTTTTCCTGTCTTCCTGTCCTGTGTAGGCAAGCACCTCAAACCCCATTTGCTCAAGCATATAGTTATCTTTCCTAGCCACATGCGTCTCCTGTAAACAAACTATGTCAGTTCTCCAAAATCGTAATGCTGCGGCTAGCTTTTGCCTTTTCTCTGCATTATTTAGCCCACAGATATTAAGTGTGACTATCCTAACCGCCATTGGTCAATATTAGTTTTGCCATCACTTACATTCCTCCTACAGACTTAAACACTAGTTGTCTCTTTCCTTTGTATATCTTACATCTCTGTACTGCATATCTCTCTTCTCCAACGCCATCACCACCACCCCCCTCACCACCCCCCTTAACCCCCTCCCACCCCTCTTCCCACGAGATCCCCTCCCCCCCAACACAGGCAAATAGGTCAAAGTTGACCTATGCGTGATCGCTGTGCGTTGCAGTGTCGCCCCCCCTCTCCTCCCCACTTCCTCTCTTGATACCCACGGTGACTCAGGTAATTTTACAAGCAACAGCATATCCTAGCCCTCCCCACCCCATCACTTTGCCAGTTCCTTGTTCCTATCTCTACGTTGTTCTGTCAGCTCTGTCAGGAACTCTCCCGCCTTTATCTCAGAAAAAAACATTCTCATACGTCCTGCAGATATAATCTTTAACTTTGCCGGAAACATTAGGTACGCCTCTGCCCCTTGCTTCTGAAATGCTGGGATTAACTGTCTGAGGCGCCATCTCCTCTCCACAGTCACGTGGCAAAAGTCAGGTCTGGCAAAGAATGTTACCCCGTCAAAAGATTTCCTGGAATCTGGCCTCGCTTTGTCCATCAGTTCTTGTCTCGCAAGAAAGTTCCCGAAGAACACCAGCATAGCCCTTGGAAGTATATCTGGGCCCCCTTCCTGTCTTTTCTTTCTGGTGAATGGAAATCTATGGGCCCTTTGGACTTCCAACTCCCACTGCCATGGCACATCGGGGAAAGAACCTTTTAGCAACTTGATGACAAACCCTCTTGGATCTTGTTGTTCCACCCCTTCCTCTATACCAAGAAGTCTGACGTTATTGCGCCTCTGGCGATTCTCCAACTCCTCCACTTTCCATTGCAAGTCCACCACAGCCTTTTCTTTTCAGCTTTATATGTGTTCCAATCTGCTGCTTCATCCTCCAATCTACCGGTTCTCTCTTCGACACATACCACTCTCTCTTCCACCTCTTCATACTTTTTGTTTACTTTCCTAATTGTGGCTTGGATTTTCTTGGTGTCGTGCCTAGCTCTTCTATTTTCCGCTCTTGCTTCTACTTGCATTTGTTTTAGCATGGCAAACATCATATCCAGTTTCTCCCCCTCGCCTTGCCTATCTTGACCATCCTCTTTGTAGATGCTAGAAGTAGCTGAATAGTCCCATATTAGTTTTTTGTGAGTGCTCGGGGGAGGATCCGCCCCGCCTTCCTCCCACCTTGCGTTTTTTCAGGGTGCGTCTCCCCCTGGACCCCTTAGAGCCTCTAGAACTTCCACTATCCGTGCTTAGAATTACATCTGAAAATTCTTGCTGTTCATTGCTACTGCTGGCAGTAGTGGATTCTGAGCCCTCTGGGACTGTAAAAAATCTGTCTCCCTCAGCCCCTTCCGTCAAATCTGGCTCTATCAGGTCTTTCTGAGATTCAGCGCTCATCAGGCTCACCAGGCTGCCACCTTCTATTGCCTTGGGCCCCTGATACTGTTTCTGCCCCCCCCGCAATTCAGCTTCCTTAGCCCCCTGTTGCAGACTCTGCCCCCCCAGCATCTCTGCTTCCATCTCATTTAGAGCCAGCAACATTTGAGAGTTATTGTGGCTCTCAGCACCAGCCACATCCTTCCTTACCCCCCGGGCATTTCCCGATTCATCCTGGCTCTCCGGCTCCTGCAGTAGACCGTCTGCCATTGCTGCTGGGGTTACTGCGGAGGTTGCTACCGCGGGAAGCGTGAGCGCCGCGTAATCCTGTTGCTTAGCAACGCAGTCACTAGCGTCCTCGAGGACGTTCCTGCTTGCCGCTCCAGCTGGTTTGCCTGCCGCCGCTGTTCCTGCACCTCCCGTGATCGCCATCGTGCCAAACGCCTCTACTACCGAGGGCTGCCTCAAGGTATGGTCCTTGTCGGTTCTTCTCTTGTCCAGCAAGCCGCGAGCCGGCACTTCTTGGCCCCCGTTGCTGCGAGCCACTGCCGTAGTGCTTCGCGTCTGCTTACTCTCCTTCTCCTGAGCTTTATCCTGTTTGCGCTGTTGTGCTCTCGCCGCAGCGGACGATGTAAGGGCAGCCGGTGTGGCTTTCTTGGGAGGGGGCACTGGCATCTTGATTTTAGGAATTGCGCCCAGTTTGACAGCATCCTTCTGACAAGCCTCTTTACTCGTGCTTCCAGACAGCGGCTGTTGCTTCTCCTTGCCGCGCTGCGCCATCATCCTCTCAGTCAGGAAACAGTGTAGCGCTTCGACCACAGTGATGGACAGAGCTCTGGCCTTCTTCCAGAGGGATACAGCTGTGTCAACTATGCCGCTTTTCCGCTGCCAGTTCACTCTACTGCACCCGCCTTGATGCCTACTTGTAATTTGAGGGGTGGGCTGCATTCCTACAATCCCTGAGTCCTCCGTCTCCTCATTTAGACATTTGGTCAGAGAGGGGGTAAAGTGCGACCTCTCCCTACAACACTACAGCGGCCATCTTGCCTCCACCCCGCATGCACTAACACATTTTTCCAATGCAGATTAAACCTCAATTGAAAAACATAACTTAAAAAACTTTTTTTCACCTTCTTTTACAGACATTTACAAAATGGCATAAGGAAGACAAGCCACTTAAATCCCAAAGAGGAAACAGACTCCTAAAATACGCTGGCTACCTTTATTGTAAGGAGAAACTAACTGAGCCCAGGATTCATTGGAGGTGTGTGCAATATTACTCATCCCATTACACAGGCAGAGGGGTCTGGGGACTCTGTTGAAAGGACCACATAGCATAATCACTCTTCCTCTGCAGTGGAGATTGAGTTTAAAGAAAACATAAATCAAATGAAAGACCTGGCATCCACCTCCAGAGAACCCTGAGACTCAGTTTTGAGGCAGGTATCACAAAACATTTCTATGCATGTCGCAAATTCTATGCCCACAATCTTAACTTTGCAACTAAGTAAACAGCGCAAAAAAGAGGCAAGTAACCCCCAATGTGTAACACTCTAAACATACTCTGATATTAACATTCCTCCTGGACTTAGTATCACTGTTACTAAGGAAACCTTTCTATTGCACGACAACAAAAACCCTAAAAAAAGAATACTAATATTTAGCACATCCTGTGACCATGTCAAAGCGGAGACTAGGACAATGGATGGGACATTTAACTCCACACCTTATCCATTTTCCCAAATATACTCTATTCATGCCTACATTAATAACAATGTAGTTCCCTTAGTGTACAATGTACTCCCTGATAAGCAATCCTCGACATATACTGATTTATTAACAGTGCCAAAATCTAAAACACAAAACATAAGCCCTAGAAAAGTGATAATTGATTTTGGATTATCTATCATTAACACAATAGGTAAAATGTATCCAGAAACCCAAATTCAAGGATGTTTTTTTCACTTTTCACAGGCATAGTGGCGAAAAATTTAAAAAACATCCTTAGTTGATGATTACATATCTGACAGTAAATTGCAATTTGAATTTAAAAAAACAGCATTGTGCTTTGTTTCTACTGACTGTGTGGATGAATACTACACATCAATTACTGAATCTGACTATTTTAGCACAAATGAAGACAAGTTGGGCACCCTACTAAATTACTTCGAAGACACTTGGATTGGCCATCTAAGCAGGTCGGGTGCCAGGAGGAATCGGACGTTTCCTGTCAATTGGTGGAACAGTTACACGACCTGCTTAGAGGGAGGAGCAAAGACTAATAATGCCATAGAGGGATGACAGAAGTCCTTCAAGAAATCAATTGGAAAAGCACACCCAAACTTTGATAATTTTTTGGAAATTTTGAAGAAGAAGCAAAGATTCCAAGAAATGAGAATAGGGCAACCATTGGCAGGTGGTCCGAAACCACTAATTTCCAAAAGAACAAAAGAAATGTCCAAGAGACTATTAGGACAAATGCAACAGTTTTCGTTGATGGTGGCTTCAGACTAACTAGACAATATTGCACCCATGCTAAATTTCTAACTATCACTAACCCAATTTTTCTAAAATAACTTTTTTACAAACATTCAGTTGTCTTCCTTCTTTGACTCTTGTTCTTCTCTAAAAATCCAAAGTCCAGCAAGAGTCTGCAGCGCCCCAATATCCAAACTGTGTAGCCATAATCCACAATCCAATCCAAAGCACGAGCATAACGATCCAAAAATTCACAGATTGGCCTAGCAATTTGTATCTGCAATTCAAATGCTGCAAATAAATCTGTGTTAACTATAAATAAATGCATCCCCCCAAAACAATCCCGAAAAATGTAAAAATATTAGCAAAAAATACAATAATAAATCCATTGTTGCAATCCTCTTTCCATCGATTTTATTTCCACGGTGTGTGAAAAAACAAAACCCGAATTTTGAAATGCTTCAAATACCAATAAAACCATTTTAAAAAGTACTCCAAAATTGTGCAATACTTTTGTTTTGGTGATCCATGCCTTCTGTGTACTCCAAAATTGCATGTGGTCAAAGATCTATTAAAACGCTTGTCTTTCAAAAAAATTGTGATACATCCAAAAAAGATTAAAAAAAATGTTGTTTCTTTTTCACTTTGGGTTAAAAGAAATATTAATACTTCTGTTCACAGAGTTCACTTTGTTTTTAAACCAAAAGTGTAAAAAAAAAAACAATCACCCCGATGTGAGCATACAACTGCTACCTGCATAGAAATATAATTGTTGTTAAAAAAATATAAACACAGTTCTAAATACTTACATCTATCTAACTACCTCCCTCCACTCTCCTTAAAATAAAGTTTGCCAGCAACAATGTCTATTAAATAAATAAAGTTTTGTCTTACCTGACCACGAGCTCTTCTTTGCTTCTGATCTTGACCGCGCCGTTCCACTGACTGTAGAAAGAAACGCTCAACCGCGTACGTCATTTGTAAAAGGAAAAAAAGGACACTTTCACCCATTGAAATACAATTGTAAACCATAGCAACATTTTTAGAAATGTGTTTTAAAAATGTAAATGTACATCTTTGTTGTACTTTTTATTTTTGAAAATGTATTTATAAATATATGTGTGTGTGAACTTATTAAAAGAATACTAAGAAAGATGTTTATATTATTTTTTAAATAACACCTTAAGAATGACACATTATTGTAAGTGTCCTATTATTTTCTTTTACTTCAAAAATGTTAAAAAAATTATGTTTAGCCCCTTCCCTGCTGCCGTCCGCCGTTACCTTCGTAGTGCTGGGCACGTCCAACGCCCGGCGCGGCCTGCCCGCGCAAGAGAATGCCTGCACCGCAGCGGAATTACGGCCGCAGTTAACAGGTTAATTATTATATGTTATACTACTTTTTTTAAATTGCTGTGTACATACAACCTGTTTTAGCTATTTACTTTTAAAAAAATGCATGACTTATCAAATAATATATATTGAAATAAAATTTAAAAGAACAACTGTCCCCTTCTTTTAAAATATTTTAAATATGTTAAAATACTGCAGTTGCAACAATAAATCTTACTAAATTTCTTAACAAAATAAAAATATTTATTTACAATTATTTCAAATGTATTTTAAAATCAGTTTAAAACTAGTAATACAGATACAAAATAAATACCAGGGCATCACAATTAATACCCAGGTATTAATACATTTCCCCAACCAAACCCCCATTTTCCTAGCCATCCCGTGCCAGAGAAAAGGTATATAACCCTCTCAAAATGTTTATATAATTATTTATAATTTTGTTTAAAATTAGTAATAGCACTTAAAAGATTAATACTCTGGTATTATAATTAATTCCCAAGTATTAATACACACCCCCTCCCCAACCCCCTATTTACCTGGTATCCTGTGCAGGGGAAAAAGGTGTCAAATCCTTTTAAAATTCCTTTAAACATATATTTTAAATTAGATTAAAATTAGTACCAAATGTTTAGTAATATCTACCAGGGTATTGAAATTAGTACCTACGTATTAAAACACTTCTCCACCCAAAATCCCTATTCCCCTGGCATCCCATGCCAGAGAAAAGGTGTCAACCTTTTAAAAAACAAAGTTAAATGGAACTAGCAATTTATTTAAAATAATTATTTTTGACTTTTAAAACTAGTATTAGATCTAATAAAAATGAATACTAGGGTATTATAATTATTACCGAAGTATTAATGCACTTCCCCGTGCAAAACCCCATTTTCCCTGGCATCCCGTACCAGAAAAAAGGTGTCAACCCTTTTAAATATTTGTTATGTTAATTTAGCTATTTATTAAAAATACTTATTTTAGAATTAAACATAAATATAAAATGTTTTTGGCTATTTAAATTAATATTAACATTCCCTACCATAGAAAATGTGTCACAAGATATCAAAAATTTTAAATTTATATTTAGCATTTAAAAATTTTAAAAAGTACTTACCTAAACACCTATCTGAAAACATGTTGCAATAGCATAAATTGTAATAGTAAGTTTGTTGTAATGGACTGTGGTGTAATAACATGTGTTGCAATGTATGTATTGTAGTTGATGTTTCCCATTTTTTGATTTTTTGGAACCTGATCATCATTTGATGAAAGGTCTGTACTAATATAATTAACTGAGCTTTACTCTACGGCTTGTTCACTGTGGGTACATATTTAGGTCTGTTTACTTCATCATAATGTTTGGCAAATGTAATTACCCAACCCATACTGTAATCTTTCTCATCTCTACTGATTTTATTAAATTTTCTATCCTTAATCTGAAATTGATATCTATTAATCACTTCTTTAAGGATGGCATCCTTTTTTCCAGTGAGATGCTGTAATTTCATCATCTTAATTTCTTTCTCAAGCTCACTTATTGGTAGTTTCAGCTTTTCTACCTTTCTTTCAGCATTTTTGAACAAAATCTGCATCATGCATAATGAGGAAGAATATAAATTATCTTTCTATTCTTTAAGATAATAATCCTCTTGGATTCCCTGACATCAGTGGCCCTTCCTCGCAACGTATTGTGTATAATAGGAGCCGTGTGGTCCCTGTAGTTGCGGTGCACTCTCTTCCAGGCATCTGACTTTGTCTCAATGCAACATTCTCAAGGGACCGGTTGGAGACTTCGGTAATAGTAACTGTGGAGTCCTGATTTTCAGATATCTGGTAACTGCATGCCTGACAATCCACTGCTAGGATCTACTCATTGGAACCCGGTCAGCATGATAGTAAATAACCTCCCAAATGCAAATGTTCTCTCAGCACTCATACCCTTAAGTATTGTGTTGACCTTTATAATTTTAAATGTGCATAAATTGAAAAGTACTCATTGGAATTTTGTCATTTTGGCCTTGTGTTATTCAGTAAAGAGTGTACTATTTTCCAAATCAGTGTGGAGTCTTTTGTGGTGTTTTCACTGGGTTACTGTGTTTTAAGAGTGCACAAATACTTTACACATTACCTCTCAAGTGAAGCCTGACTGCTCTGTGCCAAGGTACCAGAGGGTGAGCACAGGGTAATTTAGGTTGTGTATCTGACTTACCCTGAATAGGATTGTGGTTCCTACTTGGACAGGATGCCTACCTCTGCCAATTAGAGACCCAATTTCTAACAACACTGAACAGAAACAAGTCCAATTCTCACTGCTGAACACCAGTGTTAGAATTTGAGTTGTTGGTTGACTGGGGTGTAAGCCCTGCTAAAACAGTAACCACAATCCTTGTCAGGTAAGGCTCATACACACCACAAATTGACCAGTGCTCGCACCCTTGGTAGCTTGGCACAGAGCAGTCAGGCTAGTCAGTGTGCAACACTTCAAACAGTAAACTAATAAAAACACTCCACAAAAGGATCACACAAAAGATTTAGAAAAATAGAGTAATCTTAAAGAAATAAAACAAGATCAAAACAACAAAAAATCCAATAAGTAACAAAGCAATATTGAATTTTAGAATTTTTAGTGAAAATAGCACTAAAAAGCACAGAGCGTTACTGAGGATATCTGGTAATGTCAGACTGGGACAGAAGTCACGAGTACAGGCTAACCACGAGGGGGAACAGGCCAGCCAAAGGAGATCAGTTATGCCCACTGAATAGAGTACCATAAATTCTGGTTGCAGAACGTTGAATCCTGTTCAAAGATGCGCTGTGCAGACTAAGAAATGCATCTTGTCTGAGATGTGGTGAAGCTGTGGTGTGAGACTCTGAGCACAGCTGATGATGCATTGGTCATTAATATCAGCGATGTTGCGATGTGGAGCTGCCATCGATGAGAGATACGAGGACCTGGGCTGTGGATGCGCCATACCACCAGGGCAATGCATAGGTTCTGAGCCCTGCTGTGGGCGATGCAGGAATTTTCGACTGGTCCAATCTATGCAGCAGTGGCGATGCGTCGATTCTGCCTGGGGATGAACCGGTCAGCCAAGGAGATGCATCGGTTCTGCTCAGGTTTGACTCGCTCATGAGAGAAAATGCATCGGTTCTGCTGCCAAGCACCTTAGGCCCACTTCCAAGGGTCCAGGACTGATTTGGCACCACTTGGCAGGGCAGACTCGCAGATGTCAGGTGCAGGTCTAAAATAGTTAGAAGCCTGTTATGTCCCCAAGGCTGCAGACAAGGTGGCCAGCCAAACTAGCCCTTGGAATCACTCTGGGTTCAAGAGATGCAGGTCCAATCCTTCTCACCCAGGCAAGAAGGCAGCAGACAGTAGGGCAGCACAGCATAGCAGGAGTCCAGCAAAGTGGCAGCCCTTCTTCAGCACACCAATCCTTGGTTTTTGCAGAGTATCCACAGGTCTAGAAGTATACTGGATTGGTGGTTCCAGAGGTCCTTCTTTTATACGCCTTTGATGTGGAGAGAAGCTTCTAGAGACATGCCCTTGATGTACACAGATGTCGTGCCTTGCCTGCCCTGGACCCACACTACCTACTGGGGGTATGCAGCTCTTTGTGTGGGGACAGGACACATCCTATATAGGTGTAAGTGAGGCTTGGCCCAGCTCTTTCCTCCCATCCTGCTAGTGACAGCCCACTCAGTCACACCTATGCTTCCATTGTGTGTGATTGTCTACAAGGAGTACATGAAGCCCAACTGCTAACTACACCCAGTCATATGATCAAGAAACAAGCTGCAGGCACCAAATGGCTATGGAAAGAAAAAAACAACTTTTTAAAAGTGACATTTTCAGAATTGTAATTTAAAATTCGGCTTCACCATAGTTAATATTTTAAATTAGGATTCCAGAGATTCCATAGTTAAACCAGTTCTATCTCCCCATTTAAACTCGACATATAACATGTAATAAGGTAATCCCAATATTAGCCTATATATGCATTGCAGTAGGGATAGTCAATTTAATAGTTTTTTACTACCAGGACATGTGTAAAAATTAAAAGTATATATCCTGCCTTTTAAATACATTGCACCCTGCCTCTGAGCTGCCCAGTACCTACCCTAGGGGTGACAAATACATAAAAAGAAGGAAGGTTTGCAGAAATTGCAGTTTAAATTGCACACACAGACTGTCCAACTGCAGGGCTACTTAAGTGGGTGACACAATCAGAGCTGCAGCCCCCCCTAGTAACATTAAATCTACAGGCCCTGGCATATGCAGTGTATTTTACTAGGGACGTATAAATAAACGAAATATGCCAATTGGGTATAAATCAAATCTACCATATTTTAAGGAGACAGCAAAAGCACTGTAGTACTGGTTAGCAGTGGTAAAGTGCACAGATTTCTAAGGCCAACAAAAACAAATTCAGCTCTGTCAAATAACTTGCTATTCAGATTAGCCCCCTAATCTAAATAGCAAGGTATTTGACAGAGCAAGTTATTTGTCATATAACTTACTATTCAGATTAGCCCCTAATTATTTGACAGAGCTAATTTCCATTGAGTCATCCCTCGGTATGCCATGCCTTCTGCCTTTTGAATAGGTTGTTTAACAGATTTGCTTACATGTTGGGACCCACTCTAATTCCGGAGGTGTCCTCTCTAGGTATCTAGGTAGATTCCTCTTATCACTGTGAGGGATCTTTTGACCCACAGTTGAACACTAAGGCCCGTACGTGCACGTCTGGACTTTCTTCTCACTCTAATTAGTATGTGCTAAGCTAGTAGTCTAATGGATAGTTATTACCCCAGCCTTTTTTAACAGTTCTAAATTTGATTGTGTGTCTTCTCTGCATCTAGGAGCTCAGTTGAGCCCGTTCTCATTGACCGCCCAGCAGAAATTCATGCAATGGTGGAATGATTAGGTAATCTTTTCCCTTAATTGTAAAGCATTCACTACCTACCATTTAAATCACATCCCCTTACTTCGGACTATCCAATTACCTCTAGGAGCTCCCTGCTCACACAGTACTGTATTGTGCCCCTGTCCCCTTTTGCCTTCTGTATCACTGTCCTGTCCCGCTGCTGCCTCCCTGCGGCCCAACCCTACCCCCCGCTCTCCCATTTACCGCCCCGCTCCCAGCTGCGCCTCCCTCCCACCTCCCCTTATATGGCGGCCGCTACGCGGTAAAGGGATCGACCCTTGACCCTGCTTGCAGGAGAGGCCGCTCCCCACGCCGCAAAGCTCCGCCTGTGTTTTCCTGCCTTTGGTGCCCACTGCAGCCTTAGTGCCCGCTGCTGCCGTGAGTTTGCCCCCTTCCCCTCTCTGTGTGTATTTCTTTGCCTCCCCTTTTTTCATTGGGCTAAGTTGTGTTAACTGTTCTGTGCCTTTTTTCTTCCGTTTTCTTTTCATTGCCCCTTTTTGTTAACTGGATTGTGCCCCGT
Source organism: Lissotriton helveticus (assembly GCF_964261635.1). Lineage (NCBI taxonomy): Eukaryota > Metazoa > Chordata > Amphibia > Caudata > Salamandridae > Lissotriton > Lissotriton helveticus. Next base: position 489,244,016 of record NC_136069.1, read on the forward strand.
GCCCTTTTGCCTTCTGTATCCCCATCCATTCCCGCCGCTGCCTCCCTGCGGCCCCGCCCCCACTCTCCCATTTGCCGGCCCGCTCACACCTCCCTTCTGCTCCTCCCTCCCACCTTCCCTTATATGGTGGCCGCTGCGTGGTAAAGGGAGCGACCCTTGACCCTGCTTGCAGATTAGGCCGCTACCGACGCCGCACAGCTTCTGCCTGTGTTTCCCTGCCTTTGGTGCCTTCTGCTGTCTTGGTGCCTGCTGCTGCCGTGAGTTCGCCCCCCCCCCCTCTCTCTGTGTATTTCTTTGCCTCCCCTTTATTCATTTGGCTAACTTGTGTTAACTGTTCTGTGCCTTTTTTTCTGTTGTTTTCTTTTCATTGCCCCTTTTTGTTAACTGTATTGTGCCCCCGTCCCCTTTTGCCTTCTGCATCACCGTCCCTTCCCGCCGCTGCCTCCCTGTGGCCCGCCCCCACTCTCCCACTTGCCACCTGCTCCTGCCACCCAGCTGTTCCTCCCTCCCACCTCCCCTCATAAGGAAAGCCGTCTGTATGTCCACGCCTGGACCGGGCCCAGGGCCAGAACCCCTGGCCCTCGCGATCGCCACGATGCCCAACACCGCTACAATGGCAACACCCTTCACGTACTCAACACGGACGATAACACACCTCCTTCCTGGCTGCCCCGAAGAGCACCCACGGACCTTTCACCTGCCTGCCGGAACTGCAGCTTCACCAGCATCTGCCCAACCAAGCCGCCAACCAGGAAAGAACCCAACTACCTCAGATGCATCCTCCTCAACATCCGATCCACCCACAAGCACGTAGTTGAACTCAGGGACCTTCTCGACTCAACCTCCCCAGACGTCGCCTTCCTGACAGAGACCTGGCTAACCCCATCTCGCCACCCAACATCCATTTTTTCTGCAAGCCCCCACGTCTCCTTCAACAACACCACCAAACTCCACTGGACCAATCTTCGCTACATCGACTTCACCTTCAATAAGCCCACCACGCTCCACCGAACCCAAAAGACGCCTCACCGCTGCTGGAGCAAAGTCACTGAAGACCAGCTAACCACCACCCTCACCCAGAGCCCACCCGCCGATCCCACTGACCCCGACACCGCCTCCCGCAAACTCTGACAGTGGATCAACAACTGCGACAACACCCTCGCCCCGCTCAAGAAACCCTCCAACAGTCACACCAGCAAGAAAGCGAGCTGGTTCGCCAAAGACCTCCAGGCCTCCAAGCAAACCTGCCACAAACTGGAGAAGAACTGGCTCCATGAATGAACGCCAGACAGCTACGCAGCCCACAAGAACACCACCTGCAGACACAATCACCTCATCAGAAATGCCAAAAGGGCCTCGTTCAAAGACCGCCTAGACAACTACACACACAACAGCAAAGAGCTCTTCAACATAGTGAAGGAACTCTCCAACCCTAGCTCCAACACCAATGACATCCCACCTTCGCAAGACCTGTGCGACTCGCTGGCCAACTTCTTCCATCGCAAGATCGCAGACATCCACGACAGCTTCAACAACACGACAACCACTGAAACCCCCACTCCCACGGCCACCAACCGCACCAACAGCCTACTCTTCTTGACCAACATCAACGACGACGACACCATCAAGATCATGAACTCCATCCACTCCAGATCTCCATCAGACCCTTGCCCACAACACATCCTCAACAAAGCTAGCACTGCCATCGCACCCGGAAATCCATCAACATCTCCTCCAAGACACAACTTTCCCGGAGAGCTGGAAGCATGCTGAGATGAATGCCTTACTTAAGAAACCACAAGGACCTCAAGAACTTTCCGCCCATCTCCCTGCTCCCATTCCCGGCGAAGGTCATCGAGAAGACTGTCAACAAACAACTGACCCGCTACCTCAAAGAGAACAGCATCCTGGACCCATCACAGTCCGGGTTCAGCAGCAACCACAGCACTGAAACTGCCTTCATCGCCGCTACCGATGACATCAGGACCCTGCTAGACAACAGAAAAACCGCGGCCCTCATCCTCCTGGACCTGTCAGCCACCTTCGACATGTTCTGTCCCCACACACTACGAACACCCCTCCACGACGCCGGGATCCAAGAGAAGGCCCTAGACTGGGCCACCTCCTTCCTCTCCAGCAGAACACAGAGCATCCGCCTCCCCCTTCCAATCCAAAGCCACAGAGATCATCTGTGGCGTATCCCAGGGCTCATCCCTCAGCCCACCCCTGTTCAACATCTACATGGCACCTCTCGCCCACGTCGTCCGACTGCACAACCTCAACATCATCTCCTATGCCGACGACACCCAGCTGATCCTTTCCCTCAATAAGGACCCCCACACTGCCAAAACCAACCTCCACGAAGGAATAAAGGCCATTGCCAAATGGATGAGGAACAGTCGACTAAAACTGAACTCAGATAAGACAGAGGTCCTCATCCTCGGATCCACCCCTTCAGCCGGAACGACTCCTGCTGGCCGACCGCACTGGGAACAGCTCCAACACCCACCGACCACGCCAGCAACCTAGCGGTCATTCTCGACTCCACCCTCTCCATGACCAAGCAGGTTAACGCCGTCTCTTCCTCCCGCTTCAACACCCTCTGCATGCTCCGCTAGATCTACAGGTGGATCCCCACCAAAACAAGAAAAACGGTCACCCAGGCCGTCGTCAGCAGCAAGTAGGACTACGGAAACGCCCTCTACGCAGGAGCCTCGGCCAAGCCCTTCAAACGGCTTTAACGCATCCAGAACGTCTCTGCACGCCTGATCCTCAACATCTCTCGCTACAGGCACATCACACCCCACCTAAGAGACCTGTACTGGCTCCCCGTCAACAAGAGGATAACCTTCAAACTCCTTATCCATACGCACAAGGCACACCACCACACCGGACCAGCAAACCTCAACAGACGACTCAGCTTCTACACCCCCACCCACCAGCTCCGCTCCACCAACCTCGCCCTGGCCACAGTCCCCCGCATCCGGTGAGCGACCTCCAGTGGCAGATCGTTCTCCCACCTCACCGCGAAGACCTGGAACAGCCTCCCCATTCACCTACGGCAGACCCAAGACTTGCTGTCCTTCAGAAGACTCCTCAAGACCTGGCTCTTCGAGCAGTAGCAGCACCCCTACCCCCCAGCACCTTGAGACCCTCACGGGTAAGTAGTGTGCTTTACAAATGCTACGATTGATTCCCAGAGGTTGGCTTTCTGACTGAAACCTGACTGAGCCATTCTTTTCTTCCAGCTGTTACTATGGCACTACCTGACTACTCTCATGTACTCAAACTTGACAGAGAAAATAGGACAGGTGGTGGCATTGCCATTATTTTTAAAGACAGTAAATGTCTCTCTCATGGACTCAGCAGATACTGATTGGGCGCAGAAGTTTATTTTTAAAATAGAACATTCCCCCAATAAATGTTCGAAAGGTGCATTAGTAAACCGTCCCCCTTAAGCCAACACTTTATTGAATATATTGCGATGCACATTTAAGCATGTCATCGCTTCCTTTTATTAGGTGATTTTAATTATCATGAAGTACACTACCTAAACGCTGACAAAGTACAACTTATTTCGGACCTTACTTCACTAGGGCTGCATCGGAAAATCAACTGGCCCACCCATGTGGCTGGGCACATACTGGATTTATTTTTTTATAACTCTTCAACTTTTGAGTGCCCTTTACCACTTGTCTTGACAGATGACTTTTTGACCTGCTTTCAGATTCCCAAAACTGACAAGACAAATAAGTCCACTAAGGTGAGCACCACCACTGCCAGACATTGGCAGAGAGTCATTTCTTCAACAAATTTGAATTTTTACTAGCTTCTGGGCCCGCTGAAGTTGATCCAGCTTTAGCAGACCATCACAATGCATTTAACTTGCCTCTTGACAGAGTCGCTCCCCACAAAACCTGTGAGATAACCACACATAGAACTCATGCATTGTGGTAGAGCTACGGCTGCTGCAAGTGAGAGTGGTGGGGCCGGGTGGTGTGGGATTTCGAGAAACGACCATGAGAGAAAACTAAATAAATCATTAATTTTTTCTTGTGGTCGTCTCCCCCACCACCCGGCCCGACTACCCAACCGCTCTCACCTGGGGCGGCCGCAGCTGTTGTGATACTACACACAGAGAAAGCGGCCTGCAAATGATTTGAAAGATGCTGGCGCCTGACTAATAATTCTAATGAAAAAAGCCTATATAGAACTGCCCTCTCAGGATAACACAGAAATATCAAAACTGCTCTAAGGATCCATATTACTAGTCAAATTAACAAAGCAGGCAATTCTTCCAAAGAACTCTTTTAAGTACTGAATAATTTCATTAATCCCAGAGAACAAAATTAATCTCATCTTTCAGAATTGTCCTAGTGCCTCTGATTTGACTCTCGTCGAGCACAGTTTCAATGCCCCACATCCCAACTGCGCTTCCAGCTTAGGAAAATGTATCTTGGTGTCTCCAGAACTTATTAAAATATCACTGGAAACAGCCAAATCTGGCTCCCCTTTGGATCCATGCCTGCTCGGAGTTTCAGAATTTTATGCTAATAAATTGGCTCCTGCTATATGCTCCTTGTTTAATTTATCAATAAAGTCTGAGAAGATCCATTGGTCTGGAAAGAAGCGCAGGGTATTCCCGTTCAAAAAAGGCCAATCTAGCACCCACAAATCTTGCTAACTCTAGGCCCATCTTTCTGCTTCAACTAGTGGGAAAATTGTTGAAGGTCAAATTAACAAACAACTCTCGGTTAACCTGGAAGCTAATATGATCCTGGATCCATCACAATCGGGTTTTCGATCTTCAGATAGCATGGAGACTGCCTTAGTAGCAGTCACCGATCATATACACTTAGCCCTTAATGCTGACATACTATCTATGCTTGGGCTGATTGACTTAACTGCAGCATTTGACACTGTGTACCAGGTTACTCTAAAGACTGCATGACACTGGCATCTACGGGACAGCCCTAATATGGTTTCCTGAATTTAAAAAAAATAGAACCTAACCATCTTTCTAGCCTCTTTCAAATCCAATACCAGGTCAGTTGACAAGGGCATGCCTCAGGGCTCCTGTTTAAGCCCCACACTTTTCAACATCTATGTCAACCCCCTTGATAAAACTGTCACCACTTTTGGGTTTGAAATGTTATCCTATGCGGATGATACACAATTGGTCCTCACATTTGACAAAGTTCTAGACAAGCATGAAAGCAATAGCAGCCTGGGTAGATAAAATAGAGACCATGCTGTTTGGCAAAGTCCAGCAGCTCTGGTGAGCAGACTGGTGTCCTGCAGAACTTGGCACAGCACCCATTGAAATCTGATATTTAAGAAGAAACTCGGTGTCTGTCTAGACCAGACTCTAACTATGAAAGAGCAGGTTCTGTCCACTGAAGGTACATGCTTCCATATGATGCGTCTATTGAGGAAGGTCCTTCCTTTTCTTCCTATTTTAGCCCGGAAAACACTGGTACAAGTGCTCATTGGAAGCATATTAGACTACAGCAAAGCCCTACTGGATTCTGATAACGTGACTCCACTTTCGAAGCCTCAAGTTGTACAAAACACAGTGGCCTCTCTTAGTTGTAGCCTCCCCTCTACTTTTCTGAAATCCCTGCACTGGCTGCCAGTCAGAAAAAGAGATGTTTTCAAAATCTGCTGCCTCACTCCCAAGTCCCTAATAGGCATAGGTCCCAAGACCCTTGGCCAGAAGCTTAAACCCTATTGTCCAGTTAGGATTCAGATTCAAAAACAAAGCCTTGCTTGCTGTTCCAAGACTTTAGCAGGAGGAAGGTTGTTTTCCTATCTAGCCCCCTTTTACTAGAATAAACTGCCTCACTACATTTGGATATGTCCTGACCACTGCAAATTTAGAAAGATGCTCAAAACAGTGCTTTTCTAATCTCTGCATTGCTTGTGCCTGCAATCCTCTTCTGCACTGAGATACCGCTCCGGGTGTGATTTGTGTGCGATAACAAAAATACCTTAACCTAACATGAGAAATCAAAAAAGACAGCATCACTTGGCAACATGCCACAAACTATCATAGCCCCATATCCACCCTAATTGTTGGTGACTACTAATCCCTGTTATCTACCAGGTATCATTATTTTCGGTCCCAGTTTCCCCCATACTAGTAAAAGGGCTACATGTAAAATCTGCATCAATATAGCTGATATCCGATGGTCCCACCTACTAACGCAAAGTCTCAAAAAATATGTGAGCATATTGCCACAGTCAACCTCTCTAATCACTTGAATATAATTTACATTTTCACCACAGGTCCTAAAATCTCCCTTCCCCAAGTTGGGTATCAGACAATAAACTTTGGACTCGACAAGACCCCTTGGACCTAGCCCCACAGAGTTGAGGCCCGGCAATTACAATAGAAAAGCAGTTATTGATTTCCAAATTTCAAGCATGAAAGCGAAATGCCACTTCCATAAGCAAAAACGAAACAGAAGATTACCTCTCTCTCTGAGAGCAGGGAAGAACACTACTTACCTGAATGCCAATACATGAAGATGTAAAAAGGAAGGAAAATTGCAGCAAATTGAATCAGAAATATCAGGGTCTGACCAACCAGTCGTCGACACCCAGACCTCACAAAAACAAGTAATGAACATCTTAAAAAAGCAGAGATCAGATGGGGCGCCGGGACCTAACGGTCTGCCAAACGCCCTATTCAAAAAAGATCCACAATTCTGGTCCAAATACCTAGCCATACTGTTTGACAACATATTGGAATCCCACACCATCCCTGATTCCTGGCGAGGAAGTATATTGCACCCAATATTCAAATCAGGGGCTCGTGCAAATCCCTCAAACTACAGGCTAATAGCCCTCATAGACGTTGAGGCAAAAATCTACGCTGCAAACCTGCTTAAGGATCTAGAAGACTGGGTGGATAACATCAAACTGATTCCCAACACACAGACAGGCTTTCGTGCCAGAATGGGCACTTTAGCAAACATTTCCGCCGTAACACTCCTGGCTAATCAATCCATCATAAACTCCAAAGTACGCTACACCTGTTTCGTGGACCTCAAGGCGGCCTTCGATAAGGTCCCTAGACAAGCATTGTGGGAAAAAATGGAATCCTGGGGCGCACCAAGAAATCTATTGAACGCAATCATAGACCTTTACTCGAAAACATGGGTTCAAATTAAATTGGGAGATGGACGAAGTCTAACAAACAAAATCACCACCATGAATGGTCTAAAACAGGGGTGCGTCTTTGCCCCCTGTTTATTTAATATATTCACAGCCGACCTAGATAACCACCTACGTACAACACTGGGCGATCCTCCAAAACTGGGGAACGTGAGAACAGTAAGCTTGCAATATGCAGACGATATTGTGTTGCTCTCCCAAACGCCTCGAGGCCTACAACGACTAATAAACAAACTGGCAGAATACACAGACCTAAACCAACTTCAGATAAACTTTAAAAAAACAAAGGTCATGTGCTTTTCTAGTCCACGGAAAAAAATACCAAAATTCATCTGGACGATTAACAGCAACAGTTTGGACCGCGAGGAGATATACGAGTACTTAGGATTGACTTTGGATAACCATCTTAACTACAAGCAACACCAAGAACATCGGAAAACTAAAGCTAAACAACTACTGTTTGCATTTAAAACCCTGCAAAGAAAACTCAGTGTCAGCTCCACCACCCACTTATTAAAAGTCGTGGCATCAAAATTTCTACCTGCAATCACATATGGTTCCGAATTATTAAATGCAAAGGACGCAACATCCTTGAACATCGCCCAATTTAGCCTCTTCAAAAAACTATTCAACATCCCGCGCCATATCTCACAAGACCGGATAAGACTAGAGTTTGGGCTAAAAAATCAGACCATGACAAGACAGGGAGCGCTGGCCAAATACTATTGGAGAATGCGTGCAGCAGAGGACGACTCCCTGGCACACCACTGCTGGCTGGAGGTCGAAAAGCAATCAAAACTGACTCATTCGGTTTATTCGTACCTAAGAAAATCGATTGAGGCTTTAAAATTAGGGGAAGCATGGCAGACCATACCGTCCTATTCGGAGTTCAAACAACTGGTAAACAAAACAGTTAACCAAATGTCCCAAGACCAGGATAAAGCCACGCTGTCCACGAAAACGAATGCATGGACGGTTCTGCCGACATATAAAAAGCTAAAGCCCCAACCATACCTTTCGGAACGCTTTGTAAACCGAATGAAACATCAATTAATTCTACTGAGACTGGGAGTGTATCCAACTAAAGATTTAACTCCCAAATGGAAATGCACATGGACTTCAATGGACTGTCGCCTTTGCGGATAAGGCAACGAATCTGTGCTCCATCTACTCTGTATTTGTCCAGCATTGTTCTCTGAACGGAAAAGATTGCTGCGGCCGCTATTGATAAAAGAACAGATAAGGACATGCAGATTAGCAGTAATAAAATGTTTAGGTGGGTTAACAGTGCAATTGGCATGTAAATCATTGAAGCTCTTAAGACTAGCTGCAAAAGCGCTAGAAAAGAAAGACACAGAACTGGACACAGTAAATGTATAGACATTTTTCAAAGAAAAGATAAGCACAAGAATTCAATTCATTAAGCTAGAACAATTTCATAAGACTAAAAGGCACTAATTGTACCTTCGCTTCCTTTGTTTTATGGATCAAAAAGTTTAAAATGAAACGTTTACTAATTAACCAGTATTTATATATGAATTTAAAGTGCTCATGTGTTTTTAGCGGTTAACCCGCTCTTTGTATGATTTAAACCAAATCAAATAAAGTATTTTTTTACGTAAGCAATTCTTATCTCAAATGAAACTGGGGAGCATACCATTAAACCTTCTTCGTTTAACAAAGCCTTCTCAATCCCAAACCCTCCCTTCATGCCAAGTAATATTCATAAAGATGCATGAACAAGATAACCTTGAAACCTGGTGAAAATTAATTTCTGTGGCTTTGAAACACTACCAACTACCTCCAACCTGCCTCAAAATTAAGGTGCCCCCTTCACAGCTGCAGAAAATAGCTGGTTTTTCAAAACAAATTGCTGAAATGAAATCTGAACCCCTATTAGCTGATTAAAATTGTGTTCACCCTCATGTCCCTACACATTATAGTCGTCTTCCTTTCAGCAACTTCATCGTTAAAACAGATCACAAAAGTAGAATTTGGGCTGAACTTGTGCTGAATTTTCAAAAAGAACTTCTCTTTAAACCTCAGTCTACTACTCTTTTCAATATATTACCATATTTCCCACCCTATACCTCTCTCAATATATCCTCTACCGCCTCTCTGACTCATCCCAAACCTCATTCTACTACTATGATCCACAAAATAACCCTTTCTAAACTCTTCCCTCCTCAACCCCTCCATGCAACATCTCATACCCCTTTTACTATTCAGATCTACAAAAGAAGCCTCCCTAATCCCTTCCATCTGACTCTTCGCCCCTCCACCTTCCCGTTACTCATCCCAAACCTCCTTGTACTGCTATGAGCTCCATAAAAAACACTTTATGGACCCTTCCCTCTTCTATCCCTCCACTATTTTTTCAGTCCAGCTAACACACTAACATGTCCACCACCCAAATCAATTTCACATTTCCCGAAACTAATTCTGCACTAATCTTGTTTAGGTTCCTGAGTAGCATGCTACTCACCGGAATAGTGCTTTGAGGCATCAACAGGGGTAGTAAGCTCTATATAAATGCAATTACAATTACGATTATGAACAGTTACTCACTCAAACCATACATAACGTTTGGATCATTAACGATGAGAATCAATCCCCCCACTCAACAATTTTAAAAATCAATCTCATATGTCAGTCCCTTCCCATGGTGCACCCTTTATTGATTAATGAGTCAATCACATCACATTCGTTTCTGCGTCTCGCTCACCCAGGACTCATGTACCGGGCATAGTAGATGACTGACCTGTTTGGAAAGAGGTGGAATTCCCAGGCATATTAATGGTAGCTCCTCAGTGAATACTGAAACCTTTGAAAATTGTCTGTGCTCCACATCAGATGTTGGATTACTAGAAGCCCTTTTTTTAAATATAGGCACTGAGTTTTAAATCTCAGATTTTTGAGGACAGAACTCTTTCCTGCTCCCACTCACCAGTGACACCCTGCACCAGGCATTGTATGTGATCAGCTCATGTGCAGAGGGGTAGTGTTAAGGCATTGACCATTGGCTACAGGGAATTTAAAATGAACATCTTTACCCTGAGTGACATGACAGAGTGATGCAGCGTTGTAGTGCCCAGTGTGCTAATTGTAGTAAATATAACTTGCTGGGAGATTGGGGCTGGGGCCAGGTGGTTTCGGTATTTTATACAACTTGGTATAGATTGTGATCTTTTTTTATTGTTACGCATATTATTTGTTAGGTTTGCGTTTGATTTCTGTCATGATGTTGTGCTCAAAACTAAGCTTTAGCATCTAATCAATAAATCAATCAGGGGTTTGTAACACACACTACTCACCCAGTCTGAAGGCGCTGGGGGGGTGTATGCAACTCTGTTGGGGTTGTTCGAAGATCCAGGTTTAAAGGTCTTTCCTGAATTTGTGCAGTGTCCAGCTTTGCCGGAGATAAAGGGGGACATCGTTCCAGATCTTGGCTGGTAGGTAGGAGTAGGACCTTTCACCTGCTCTGTTCCTGTAGAAGCGCGGGACAGTGGCTAAGGCGAGGTCAGCTGAGCAGAGGATTCTCTTGGAGGTATAGAAGGAGAGGCGGTTGTTGAGGTATTGTGTTCCTATGTTGTGGGGGCCAGTAGGCGTGCATGAGCAGCTTGAATGTTATTCTTCTTTTGATGGGGAGCTAGTGTAGGTCACAGAGGTGTTGAGTGATATGGTGATGTGGTTGTGCTATGGCTTTCTGAGGATTAGGCTGGCTGTGGCATTCTGGATGGTCTTGAGTTTGCATAGGAATCTTGATGAGGGCATTGACGTAGTCGAGTCTGCTGCTGATGAGGGCATTTGTGACCGTTTTCCTGGAGTTGGGGGTATCCATTTGAATGTTCTACATAGTATGTGGAGGCGGATGAAGCATGCAGAGGAGACGGCACTGATCTGGTGATTCATAGTGAGCGATGAGTCCAGTATGATGCTGAGGTCACATGCATGGTCTGTCACAGGTGGGTGGGTTTCCGAGGGTGGAGGGCCACCAGGTGTCATCCCATGCAGAGGGGGTGTAGCCTAGGATGAGGACCTCTGTTTTCTCTGACTTGAGTTTCAGGCAGCTGTTTTTCATCTAGGTTGCAACTGCTTTCATCCCTTCTTGGAAGTTGTATCTGGTGACGTTGGGTTCCTTGGTGAGGGAGAAGATGAGTTGGGTGTCATCAGTGTAGGAGACAATGTTGAGCCCATGGTTTCTGATAATGGTTGCGAGGGGGGCCATGTAGACGTTGAAGAGGGTGGGGCTGAGGGAGGATCCTTGGGGTACTCTGCGTCTAGTCTCTGTCGGTTCTGAGAGGAAGGGCAGGAGTCTTATTATCTGTGTTTTGCCTGTGAAGAATAAGCTTATCTAGTCTAGGACCTTTCCTTGGATGCCGGCGTCATGGAGTCTGGTGGTTAGCGTGCGGTGGGAGACGGTGTTGAAGGCTGCTGATAGGTCCTGGAGGACCTATTTTCTAACACTAAAAATCATATGATGGAGTTTGTTTCTAACATGTATATTTTAAAGTTTGCCATACTAAATATAGTAATTATAAAAAAAACAATGAGTCTGACTTTATTGTGCCAATGCATGTAAATCCAGGCATTACAACTTACTGAATATATGCAATTACACAGGTTATCACATTAAAGCCTGTCCTATAGGCTTTGTCGGTGATGGGGAAAAAAGTAGCAAAAACAATTGCATTTTGCATAGATTGCAGGGTGGAGATAAAAAAGGAGAGTGTGACACACAGCATGGTGAATGTGTGTATTTTTTAGATATAAAATATTTCTGTGCTCATTCCAATAGAAAAACTTACTCAAAGGTGCAATTGTACTCCAAATAGCCAATCACATGAAGTGAGATTGGTAGAGTATTACTCCTCTGGTGGACCTCATTCATATGCGTTTTAAAGAATTGATAACAATATGTCTTTTGTATATCTGCACTGTTAAGTAAGACCTAAAAAAAGCAACAATAGATTACTTTCTACTTGCTCATATATATGATAAAAAATAGTCAGAGTTCTCTCTCGTTCTTGTCAGTTAATGCTCCTTCTCTGCATAATGGTTTATTGATCAATTTGCAACATACAGGGGCAGATACTGCAATAAAGGAGTTATTACTACTATTCTAAAATTGCACTGATATTAGCCTGAAGGATTTAGGTTTATCCTCAAATTATAAATGTTTTCACCTGTTTTGATTTAAACTGATAATGAAATTATTTCCTCTCCTTCACTGCTAAATAATTGCTGTGATTGCCATATTAATGAGTAAGGCGGTATTACACTATTTGGTACAAAGTAATGAGACAGAAGGACCCTTTACCACCAGGGAAGGCAATCAGATGCCCCCCACTCAGCTAATTGTTAGTTTAATTAAATTGTGTTGTACCCTAGATCAAATGTCAAACCATTAAACTGGCAACCATCAAAACGTGACTTACAAATAGTCATTTTACAGAATTTACCAGCTTTCGTTTCTTTTATTGACTCACACTTGTCTAATTGGTGTGGTTATATAGCTGCTTGCACCTGTGGTCTGATTACTGATAAACTTGAATCCAGGATAGAGGACTTGGGGCCAGATGTAGGTCGGTCGGTAACGGCCGAAAATTGGTATTTTCGACCGTTACCGACCGGTATTTCAGAAATGGTATGTAGGGGCATTATTTTACAGAATCGGTAAATTTACCGATTCGGTAAATTTACCGATTCTGTAAAATACCGAATCGGTATTTTTACTGATTCGGTAAATCTGAGATGTAGGTGGGACTCTTCTGAGTCCCACAAGCCTTACCGAATCGGTATTTTGCCATCAAATCCAATTTGATGGTAAAATACCGATTCCGGTGTGCATGCACATGTGTGCATGCACACCTATGCCATATGACAGGCGGACCTGCCCTTAGGGCATGTATGCCTGCCACATGGCACCCGAGCCTGTTTTGGGGGGGCCAGAGGGTGCCAAAGTGACACCCCCTGCACCCTTGTGAAAATCGGTATTTACCGATTCGGTAAATACCGAATCGGTAATGCCCATTCATTCCTTTGGGCTTCAAAGCCCATAGGAATGAATGGGCATTACCGATTGTTCCGATTCGGTATTCCAGCACATCTGGAATACCTACATCTCCACCCCTCTGATTTACCGATTCTTAATTACCGAATCGGTAAAATTCGGTAATTAAGAATGGGTAAATCAATTCTACCTACATCTGGCCCTTGATGTCAGTCGGAAAAGGAAGTAAATCTCCAAAAATATAGGATTAATTGATCTGACAATTCCAGCCTATCCAACTAGTTTAGCATTTTTTTCCTGTGGCTGAAAAAGAGAACACATTATTGGACCTGCAGTGGGCAAAGATAACACTCCATTGCAGTTAGTTGGAAACACAATTAATTTGTTGGGAAGTGAGGTCTGCTGACTTCTGGCACAAACCAATATTAGCTGTGTTATGTTCCAGGTGGGACAGACAGACATACATACTGAAGGCCAAGAGAAATTGCAGTAGTGCAAAAATATCTAGTAGACAAGGTCTGAAGGAAATTCCCAAAGCAAAAGGCCAATGAGGCAAAACATAAGAAAAGTGATCTGGATCTTAGCAGGATGCAGTAGGTGATCCAGACTAAAACTTAATAAGGGTAATGATAGCAGCTTACAAAAGGAATTTTGAGAAAGGCGTCTTGGCTGGACCAATCATTTGGTCCTTCCTGAATAGTGGTTAAAGAACCAGGGGTGTATCCTATACATTTACTATGAATAGACATTTCACTTCCCATCTTAAAAATAAAAAGCAGTGAAAGGAATATGAAAAAAACAATCCAGAAAAATGGAGTCTGTTGAGAATGGAGCACAGTAAACCTCACTGGGGTATATGGCTTGAAGTGCTCTATTTCTACAATGTATCTCAGAGAAGAAAACCATGACGCTTGACTCAATAAATCGCTGAAGAATATTAGAGATATGCAAGCTCATTTCTGACTTAAAATCCCTATTGTCTAAAGCTATAAAGGGTGTGCATTTCAGATACTATCAAGTGTGGGAAATAAAAAGAGCCATATTGTATTCCTATGTAGTCTGTGTGCACAGGAGGAGTTATGTCATGAAGGCCTGGAAATTGTGACCATTTGGGATTCATATTATTCCAAATGGCTCTAGATGGGTTTTAAATGGTTCGCCCAATTAGGGAGTACAACATGAGTGTGCTTAGCAAGGTAACTCTACACAATGTATTTGTTTGGTAATTAAGAAGCAAAAACAGCTTTCTCTAAATAATTTCAATGATTGTAACAGGTTTGAAGCATTGTGCGATTACTGGAAACAGTATGAGCATGCCCTGTGTATCAGTATCTTAGTTCTATCCAGGAACATTCATAGTTATGAAAATCTATTTACACAGGTACAGCAGTATGCCCTAAAATAGCATTTTGACACGCTGCAAGACCTCATTGTTAAAGGCCATAAACGTGGGTTATAGGCATAGGCCTCAAGCAAGGACCTATAATGGGGGTGAAGTCCTTTAACAATTGGTATAACATGAGGCAGAAGGGCTGTAATGCTAATAAAACATTCGACCTACTGGGCATAGAATTTTCAAAATTATAAAGGGAAAAGCAGAAATGCAAACATTGGACAGTGGGAGAAGAAGGTCTGTATCCACCATTATTGGCCCTGAGCCACTCTATTGACTTCAGTTGAGCTTCTAAAATTACAATGTTTCAGCACTCCATTGTTACTAAATATTTATATTCCAAGAAACCTAGATCTGGATTAACCATATTATTCATTATTTTGTTGTGTCTGATATAATTTCTTTCAATAGGTTGGGGATCATCCATCAGGGGACCTCATTAGTTTTATGTCACAAAGCATGTTGTAGAAGCACACATAATAATTCCTAAATATGACTTGTGTGCTATTGTAAGCTTGAAGTGGGTAGTGAAGGGGAGTTTAGGTTGAAATTATAAATATATATGGCCCCTCTTATTAAGAAGGGTGGGCTTGCTAACTAACCTACATAGATGAGGATTTATCAAACAGGAGTTTTCTGTTCACAAATGAAATTATTATATAAGGTTTCGTTTTCAATGCTCTTATTAGCCCTTTCGAGTGTGAGTGTGAGTGAGCAATTAGCGACAATTGTGAATGATATGGCATTGATTCTGCTGCTTTCCTGAGTTTGACTAAATCTGAGAAAGCACGTACAATGTGCTTATGCTTGACATAACATATTTTAATCTACGTCAGTGTCACTTTTTAGGACCAGGTCAGTACATCCTTCCTTTAGAAATTACTGTTGACTTTTGCAAATTGATTATGCGGTTATTTCTATAGAACATTTCACTACAGTAGCAATGCTTTAAATATTAGATATGTATGGGAGTGACTATTTGTCACTGCAAGTTACACCTAAAATAATATTCAGTTCAAATAAAGAAAATGTTTCCTACTGAGTTGTAGCTTCAGTTTTTGAGAACAAGACTGGGCACTATTACCTTCACACATTTGAAAGATTATGATAATATTATTGATATTGATTCATTAGGTTGGAATGATGATTCAGGCACTCAAATAGTGTCATTTGTAACCATCAGTAATAATAGCAGTGGTGGAGACCAAAAGAAAAGAAGAAATGGATGGTTCAATTTCAAATGCATGAGACAGGAGATATCAAAATTCAGAGTGAGGCTGTTTAAGAAATTTGAGAATCAAAGAATGTTGGTGGATCCCTTGACCTTGAAGCACATATATTAAGGGCATCTGAGAGCAACGAAATTAGTGGTGTGGAGATGATAATGAACTGATCTCATTTCTGACTTCC
Source organism: Lissotriton helveticus (assembly GCF_964261635.1). NCBI lineage: Eukaryota > Metazoa > Chordata > Amphibia > Caudata > Salamandridae > Lissotriton > Lissotriton helveticus. Next base: position 489,260,011 of record NC_136069.1, read on the forward strand.
GACAGCATAAAACATCCATTACTGAAACTGAAAGAATGTATTGTAAAGGTCCTGACAACCTCTACTAGGTAATGTGGAAGAACAACATGGAATTGTGGGTAAGCCAACATGCACCTTTTTTGTGTCTGTGATAAAATTATTATATCAAAGATCAGGCTCTGGGAAACCCGGCTTAGTTGTAGACTAATTTGTCTTCTTGATGGAATAGTCAAAATCTGTGCTGAAGTTGTTCTTTGTAGACTTAAGCGAGAGGTTTGAAAGAACAATCTTACACTCTACCAGTAAGAGGATTTTTAAGTGCAACATTGCATGTTGAATTATTACTTTGCTCTTTGTCAGCTTAAGCTGGAGCCTTAAATAGCAGCTTCATTGACTTCCGGGCAGTATTTGACATAATAGAAGAGAAACCATATGGGAAAACATTGCTAAATAAAGAATGAATATGGTTTGGTTTACATACATCCAACAGACCTTGCCCACCAGGTACTGTGATAGATAGGTGTAGATTTAGAGAAGCATCTGTCTCAGTGTACAATGGTAAGCAATTGGACTAAATAGGGCTGGGTCTCAGCCCCCACTTTGTGTAAATCATGTTTATAGGAATCTTATTGCATTTTACAGGATACCGGCTCACTTTCCCTATAAATTGGTTCAAACACTTCTCCAGTCTTCTCAATGCAGATGATCCATTTGCCATGGGCTACATCGTGGTTGGCTTACTTTAAACCGAAACTGACAATCTATACAAGGCCCTGCAAAGTCAATCATATGGATATGGAATCCGCAGGATTCATTTTAGAAGAAGATGGACTCTTACAAATACTTACTTCAAGGGCCTGAATTAGAGATTGGCATGCAGATTACTCCACGATGGATATCCTGTGAGCCTTAGTGCACTATTTTCTCTTGTATAAGGCAGGCGGAATCTGCATCATTTTTGCAATGGGGTAACCTATCATGATAATGATAACTGCTATGATAGGACGATTTCAGGTATCCGATCGCTTTGAAGAAGGATACTCTATCTAGTGCTTGTTTATATTGATCTGGAGGATCGCAGTAAAATTTCTTCTATATGCAGTACGAATTTTTCTGCTTGGGCGTTTAGGAATGGTCGAGATTTCTGAAATCGAATGACAGAAATAGTGCAACCTTATTCCGAAAGTGATGTTGTCGGAGTGACAAGTATTGTATCGGTTTGAATGCAGCTTGCACTTTTAGTTGTTGACAGGTTAAGTAAGACAGCAATTGCCTACTTTGTCAAAGGGAAACAAAGCTTGCCTTGAACTAGGAATACTTGGGGGGTGGGCGATTTGGTTTTTGTAATTTCTTTAAAATACCTTTAGGGCCTTTCCCTATGAACATTTTAACTTCTAGGATCCAAATCAAATCGGTTTTGCTTATAAGGGGGTTGAAAGAAATACTATCTACAAAAACAATAGTTATATTTGATGCTAATTACTTACGTTAGCTATATTAGGCGTTCTGTTTTATTGTGATGTATTTTTATCAGAACTGAGAGCAGTTTGAACCCATTTTCTAAATGTTAATATAGGATATATACTCGTCAGAAAAAAATGTATTGCCCATATGCAGTTCATAGATATTATAATCGGGCTGGGTAAATATATCTTAGACATTACAAATGTTAGAGCATACCTTTTTTTTAAGGTATATGGTGATGTGCATTTTGTAATGTATTGCTTTGTGGACACATTGTCTGGATACACTATTAAAATTGATTGATAGCTCTTTGCTAGCTTTGGTTCCCTGCGGTTTGCTCTGACCAAACCCTACAATAATGCAGCAGCTTTTGACTTGGCTCAGTTTGGGGATACTCAATCTCCTCAAGTATTTGGGGATGTGTCATCAAATCACTGTGACCCCCTTGTCCCTAAGGCATGATAGAATCGTGTTTAACAAGACATTCCTCGGTTCTCGTTTTGAGATTCTAGGGGCATTTGAGATTACCAGGTTCCTCTCATCCTCCACCTGGGAACGCACCCTATTATTATCTATGATTAGTGGCATTTTTGCTTTGAACTTCAACATTTATTTTTCTTGTATTACCTGGGGTTGGGAATGTTGCTGCCAGGAATTCTCCCTTTAAGCATAGGCCCTTGTCTTAGCCATGTGGCAGGGGTAGATCACCCATCATTCCCGGTTGCTTTGCTTGTCTTGTTTAATTATCTTTATTTGGTTCTAGTTGGGCTACAGGGTCATTTTCCACTATCTGAGGTGATTTACTTTCAGCTCATATTTTCCACTATATGAGCTGATTTACTGCATGGAGACACAAGAGGCTCTGTTTTGGTTTCCTTCTTAGCAAACTGTCATTGTGTAATTTTACTATCAGAATTTAACTGGGTGGACACCTATGGGTGCGTCTTCTTACTTACTTCATCCTAGATTCTCCTCATCCCTGATAGCACTTTTTGCAAACTCCCAACCAACGAGGTCTGTGCTCTCACTATTATTAACAGTTCATTCTGGTCTGTAGCAATCAATCCAGTTCCACAAAATGCCCAACCCTAGTCCCAATCCTGTGTGCCTTATGGTTTTCCTCAGAGGCCTACTGGTTAGAGGTATACTGGGAATCGAACATATCACGTTTGAGTATCTTGCTGGGTATACCGGTGATGCTGCCACTCCTGTGGGACTTCGAGGGCCAGGAGTGAGCCTGGTAAGACAGGTAAGGGTGGGATTACTCTGCGAGGCCTGAATGAGGACATTCCGTGGCACTCTTTATAAAATTGTCACAAAATGAGTTACTAGATTTCCCTTATATATACATGCACATACACTGAAATGAATACAAGTAGCTAAGAGCGGCACTTTGTGTATGTAACCATTCCCGACCCGCTCACCCTCCAACTTATATCTAAACTTGCAATCATTATATTGCATTTAATATGCCACTTTCGTAATGGGTCTACTTTACTTGGTGCTTTAAATATCGTACGCTAGATTACGCCTTCAGGCTAATATGAGTAGGTTACACACATATCATCTCAGCCTCCCTACCCAATTCAGCACTATCCCTGGTTAAGCTAGTCTTAATCAACCCATTCTGTAATGGCCGCCACATTAGCCAGTACAACCACCTGACCTAACGTAGGGGGCGGGGATAGGCGCTGAGTCCTGACGCTTACGCTTAGAAATGGCAACCGCCGCCAAGCTCCGGCATCTATCCGAGCTCGGCGGCGATGGGTAGGTGAATCAACGAGGACACGGGGAGTATGAGGTGAGGACAACTCCCGATGGATACATTGGGATCGCAGTAATTCTTTAAAGCCATCAGCGTATGATCGGTTTCCCGATCCGGCAGAGGGCTCTTGTAACTCTAATATAAGCCTCTATCTGACGATATACACGTCTCCTCCCCCAGCCACACCTGACGGTTCCCCCTGATGTACCAACCCGCCGAACGTTCATGTGGCATTTAATCCCTGAGGGGTTGAGTGCGCTACAAGGGTGTAGGCGCATCCCTGTGGTGGGCACACTTATATGGAGCTGTGTGTGGTAAGACAACACAGTGGTTTCCAAACAATTTCAACTAATAAAGTTCCAAAATGTTGAATGTTTCAAGTAAGTTTTTTAATCCAGGTTTGTCATGCGCAGTAGATCATATTATATTCATATGAATTAGCAGACCATGAGTTTATATCATCTGAAACTGTACATAGCTCCGATGCATTTCGGACAATGGTGTCCTTTCTCAAGGAGCTCTAAAACAAAAAGGATATATAGCCACATCAATGTCATAGAAGGTCAAAGAATGAAAACATGCAAAAAATGCAATACATTTCAGTGTGTCAAAGGTTAATTTAACGGTTATTCAACATATATCAAATGGTCAGTGATGCAAGGAAAGCAGACTGTTGAAGTTAAATGGAGGATGGCTTGGGGAGCGTGAAAGAAGAGAAGCGCTTGGGGAGCATAAAAGCGGAAAGTGCAGGTATAATAAACCAAATGAGCCATGCGGGCTTAATGGAACACAATATCAAGGGTCGGGGTTTGCTAATCGGCTGCGGGGACGCAGGATCAGAAAGAGTGTTCAAGTTTCAACACGGGACCGTGAGGGCGGTGATAGCTCGGTCGAGCTTCAAGGGCAGCAATGCGTAACCAGATCAACTAGCGATCCCGTTAAAGGGTATGCAGGTCGCCGAATCTCAGCTAGATAGCGGGGGTAAAGGAAAAAGGTGATGTCATAACGCTTACCGGGTCAGTCTCATCAGCGGGACCGGTGGGTGCGGTCTGTGAAGGTGAAACTCCGCGGAGTGAACGCGGAGTTTTAGGGGAGGGGTGTAAACACCGAAAACGGACTGGGTGGAATGTGGATGGGTCGAATCACTAGGAAAAGAGGTAGCCATCTTAGAGAGGGAATGGGGAAGTGAGCTTCCTGCCTCAGTAATGTGACATTGGTTATGACATCACCTTTTTCCTTTACCCCCGCTATCTAGCTGAGATTCGGCGACCTGCATACCCTTTAACGGGATCGCTAGTTGATCTGGTTACGCATTGCTGCCCTTGAAGCTCGACCGAGCTATCACCGCCCTCACGGTCCCGTGTTGAAACTTGAACACTCTTTCTGATCCTGCGTCCCCGCAGCCGATTAGCAAACCCCGACCCTTGATATTGTGTTCCATTAAGCCCGCACGGCTCATTTGGTTTATTATACCTGCACTTTCCGCTTTTATGCTCCCCAAGCGCTTCTCTTCTTTCACGCTCCCCAAGCCATCCTCCATTTAACTTCAACAGTCTGCTTTCCTTGCATCACTGACCATTTGATATATGTTGAATAACCGTTAAATTAACCTTTGACACACTGAAATGTATTGCATTTTTTGCATGTTTTCATTCTTTGACCTTCTATGACATTGATGTGGCTATATATCCTTTTTGTTTTAGAGCTCCTTGAGAAAGGACACCATTGTCCGAAATGCATCGGAGCTATGTACAGTTTCAGATGATATAAACTCATGGTCTGCTAATTCATATGAATATAATATGATCTACTGCGCATGACAAACCTGGATTAAAAAACTTACTTGAAACATTCAACATTTTGGAACTTTATTAGTTGAAATTGTTTGGAAACCACTGTGTTGTCTTACCACACACAGCTCCATATAAGTGTGCCCACCACAGGGATGCGCCTACACCCTTGTAGCGCACTCAACCCCTCAACCATTTAGGACGTACTTTGAACAGTTACGCCGCCTGTAGGAGCACCTTCACCTTGATACTCTGTTCACCTTTTCAAAGAACTTTGATAACCACGCAGTGCGCCATACCCATTCCATTTGGCATATTTTCCTCCACTGTTCGCAGGGCAGGCAGCACGCACCCGACAACATGCAGTACGAAGAGATATCCAAATCCACTGAAGCTCGAGCTGAAACTCTAGTCTTTGACACAGACGCCACGGAGAGGATATACGCCCTGATTAGCGATGATTTAACGCAAACTGCGACCAGCAGAACAAAGGAACAATGCATCAAGCAACTTCTTTATTTATCAAGACGCCGAATTAACCAGAAGCTACACGCCAATACCCTGATAAAATATCACAAGGTACTCCGCATTCCCCGTGGCCTACGGATCGCATTGAAACCGTCACTCTGTAAAAATTCCAAACAATTCATTGAGAGATGGAACGCAATTCTAAACAAGTGCAGCCTCGACTTGATTTTGTTAATTGTGGAGGAGTTATCTGGCATACTAACTGATCTCACTCAAGAAATAACAACTCTTGAAAGTGAACTAAAAGATCTGAGCACCCCTGAAGAATTAAACGCGACACTAGAAGAAATTTCTGCTCAACTGGACAGACATACTAAAGAAATAAATGAAAGGAAGATACGTAAATTTCGACGGGACACCCTGGACTACAAGCTAGGGGAGGTATATACGTGGGCTGATGTTTATGCCCAACGCCGTAGAAATAAACCCTTCAACTCAAACACAGATACCTCATCTTCGGGGAGTGATAACACCAACAGACCTCCTAGAAGAACACCCGCAGGACCAACCACGTCTGCTCAAGCATCTAGTGAAACACCTCCAACTCAAAATATCGATTCAACCTCCACTGAGTCTTTTTTAGGGGAAGGCACAGACAAAACCGCAGACCCCGACGGGGGAAGAGGGCTGGAAAAAGGCAACGGAGAAGTTCAACAACCCTCAAAGACCAACAAGAAAACCAGGAAGCACCGCTAGTGATTAACATCTCGAACACCACCCTGACTGATCACGAAACTAAGATTCTTCAAAAAGGCATGACTTTTGTTCCCACCAACGATACCAATCTCCTTGAATTGGACGTTAGCACGTTCAAACTTACAAGGAAACTTCGCCTCAAGCATTTCTTTGAAAAAGTTTTGGACCCCGCTACCAATCAAAAACCAGATGAACTGATGGGTTTACGACCCTCTAGTACCTTCATACCACCAGTTAGCCATAAAAGCATCGACACGTTCGAGACTCTTGTGAAACAGGACATTTCCAAGATTAACTTTCGGAAAAAGACTCATAAGAACATCACCATTAAAGACATGGACATTCTAAGAAACATTGCAAAAAATCCGGCTATAAAATGCGTGAAAGCCGATAAAGGAGGCGCTCTCGTCATCCTCAATACGGACCTCTATAAACAGAGAACCATAGAACATGTCATGGACTGTAATGTCTACTTACCTCTAGACGGTAACCCTACGAATGAATATAAAAGGGAATTATTGTCCATCGTTAACAAAGCCACAACTGATGGAGTCATTGAAGAAAGAACTAAGAAATTTCTAATCTTAGAACATCCACGGAGTCCGTCAATAACCATGCTCCCGAAGATACACAAAAACTTGTTGGACCCACCATTTCGTCCAATTGTCTCGACTAGAGGATCAATTCATGAGCCCACTGGTAAATTCATAGACCGTTATTTGCAACCAATGGTCCAAGCTTTACCCAGTTACATTAAGGATACTACACAACTGCTAAACAAATTATTGACCATTGAAATTTGTGAAAATGAGAAACTGATCCTGTGCACAGCCGATGTGAGAAGTTTATACACCTCCATCCCGCACGAAGGTGGTATTAACGCGGTGGAACAAGCCTTGCTCTCTTCAGGAATCAACGACACCTTGAAACCTTTCATTCTAGAACTGATGGTATATACTCTATACCACAGTTACTTTGAACATGACCAAACCTGGTACTTACAAATGTCCGGAATGGCTATGGGGAATTGTGCGGCTCCTACCTATGCGAACCTATACATGGGTAACTTTGAACACAACCACATATACCAGAACAGAATGTGGACGGACAACCTTAAACTCTACACACGTTACATCGACGACCTACTCTTTATTTGGAAAGGCTCCCAAGAAAGTTTAGAACTGGCCTTAACAGACCTCAACACCAAGGACGATCGTATAGACTTTACTTGGAACATCAACCACCAAGAAATTGCTTTCTTGGATGTACTCATCCAAATAACCCCACAAGGTATACAGACAGATCTTTACAGGAAAACTACAGACCGCAATAATGCGTTATTGTACAGCAGCTTCCATCGAGACTCCCTCAAAAGACATCTACCTTATAGCCAGATGCTGAGAGTAACCAGAATCGTTTCTGATCCCATCATCAGAAGGAACCAAATCACAGACATGGCATCCAGATTCCAACGGAGAGGATATCCTGAGACCATCCTCAAAGACGCCAGGGATCGCATATCCAACATCTCAAGAATTGACGCCTTAGTAAGCAAACCTAAAAAGGAAAGCCAGAGAATGGTATTGGTTTCAAGGTATTCGACCTCAAGTAACCAATATAAACAGATCATTATGAAACATTGGCGCATCCTATCATCAGAACCGGATTTCGGTGACCTCTTTCATGATCCCCCGATCTTTGCCTACACCAGGCCTATGAACTTCAAGGAAATTCTATCCAAGCCCCTTGCTGCAAATACACCCATTACTCACACTGGAACTCGACCATGTTACCACTGCAGCAACTGCAACAATGTAATTAAAGGTAACACCATCTGCCATCCAATGAGAGGATTTAACATCAAACTGAACGTCGACGCTACATGCGACTCTTCAAACTTAATCTACCTCCTGAAGTGCCCATGCGGCAAAACATATGTGGGAAAAACAAGTAGGAAAATTAAAACAAGGTTGAACGAACATAAGTCCAATATCAGGACCAAGAATTCCAAATCCAACATTGCGCTTCACTTCAATGAAGCGAACCACAATATATCTCAACTCAAATATCTGGTTCTTGAGATTGTCATTCAAAAAGAAGGCAGAGACAACAACAAGGCGTTACTTCAGAGAGAAACAGCCTGGATGTACAGGCTACAATCACAGAAACCTTTTGGTCTTAATGACCGGACTGAGCTAAGTTGCTATTTGTAATGCCGCCCACGGGCACTTTTTGATGCACTGTAATACTGTCTTGCTGTTTGCTGTTGATATTGTTATTTTCTCAACCATGTCACATTACTGAGGCAGGAAGCTCACTTCCCCATTCCCTCTCTAAGATGGCTACCTCTTTTCCTAGTGATTCGACCCATCCACATTCCACCCAGTCCGTTTTCGGTGTTTACACCCCTCCCCTAAAACTCCGCGTTCACTCCGCGGAGTTTCACCTTCACAGACCGCACCCACCGGTCCCGCTGATGAGACTGACCCGGTAAGCGTTATGACATCACCTTTTTCCTTTACCCCCGCTATCTAGCTGAGATTCGGCGACCTGCATACCCTTTAACGGGATCGCTAGTTGATCTGGTTACGCATTGCTGCCCTTGAAGCTCGACCGAGCTATCACCGCCCTCACGGTCCCGTGTTGAAACTTGAACACTCTTTCTGATCCTGCGTCCCCGCAGCCGATTAGCAAACCCCGACCCTTGATATTGTGTTCCATTAAGCCCGCACGGCTCATTTGGTTTATTATACCTGCACTTTCCGCTTTTATGCTCCCCAAGCGCTTCTCTTCTTTCACGCTCCCCAAGCCATCCTCCATTTAACTTCAACAGTCTGCTTTCCTTGCATCACTGACCATTTGATATATGTTGAATAACCGTTAAATTAACCTTTGACACACTGAAATGTATTGCATTTTTTGCATGTTTTCATTCTTTGACCTTCTATGACATTGATGTGGCTATATATCCTTTTTGTTTTAGAGCTCCTTGAGAAAGGACACCATTGTCCGAAATGCATCGGAGCTATGTACAGTTTCAGATGATATAAACTCATGGTCTGCTAATTCATATGAATATAATATGATCTACTGCGCATGACAAACCTGGATTAAAAAACTTACTTGAAACATTCAACATTTTGGAACTTTATTAGTTGAAATTGTTTGGAAACCACTGTGTTGTCTTACCACACACAGCTCCATATAAGTGTGCCCACCACAGGGATGCGCCTACACCCTTGTAGCGCACTCAACCCCTCAACCATTTAGGACGTACTTTGAACAGTTACGCCGCCTGTAGGAGCACCTTCACCTTGATACTCTGTTCACCTTTTCAAAGAACTTTGATAAACACGCAGTGCGCCATACCCATTCCATTTGGCATTTAATCCCTGACCATTAGGTGAGTCAGGCTTGCGTCTGTAGTGTCATTATGCATGTTTAGTGAGAACAATAACACCATCGTTTTATCTAAGAAGAAGTAAAGTGTTTCTCCTGTGAGACTGCTGCTGTTTTTAAAGTATTGTTTTTAATAAGAATCACCCTTTCACATACAAAGTGTTGGTGTGACGGACACACTGCACGTTGTCACTACACGGTCACGTTTATTTGGAGCTGGTAGGAATTTACTATCACTAGCATGACACTGTGTGTAAATATGGTCTTGACCATGTATGTTCTCTGGCGTTTACTTAATACTATTAACCCTGTACTTTTATTCCCTACTTAGGCATAGGAAAAAGCCACAGAGGTAACAAACATCCACACTTTTGGTATTAGACACATGACACTAGCATGTTGCTGATTGATTGTAGATCTTGTTTTTATCCATCATAGGTCCTGATGAATCGCGGGCAACTGCCCAAGCGAGAAACATGTTGACCAATTTCTTTCCTTATCTCATCTAGGGCCACTTTACCTAACAGGTTGGCACTTAGTGAGTGAGATCCACGTTTTTAATTGCAGTAGGGGACCCCCAGAATAAAGTAGTTTCCGGTACCCTCTACTACATTTTAAATCACTTCCCAGGCTACACATTACATCACCCGCACACCCGCACTTCACCATAAGGCAGTTGGATTCAAAAGATCTCCGCCAAAGAGCCCCTCCCAGAGGTGAGCCCGTCTGGGATTGCACCGCCTCCCCGACGAGGAGCAACCCCATTGATGAAGCATGACACCCATATGGGTGTGTGAGGCAAATATATCCAACAAAATGGATGCCCAAAGGTGTCACATCTTCACCTCCGGCCACGCCAGATACACACAGTCTTCTCTCTAAGGAACAGTTCAGCAACCCACATTGTTTATCCATTACTCTGCAGTTGACAGTCATTGCTGATTGTTCAAAATGCAGCAGAGGATCTGCTTGCTTTGGGGTTGGAGTTTCTAAAGTCCCATTCACCTCAACTCAATTTCAACTTAGAAACTAAGTTTTTGCTGGGTTTGGTTTATATTTTAGATTGACCAATTTCTTTCAGAACAATCTGTATTTTCCATAGTACCTGTTCCACCTAATGCATTAAATCGCTTTAGCTCCTACCTCCTCTTCCTGTTTACTTCTCACTGTTTTCTAGAATCAATTGTAGGATGTCACCTCAGGAATGGAGGGCTGTCTTTGGGAGTCTATCTGCATCCCTAGTATGCCTATTCTATCTCCTATAGTTTCCCCCGAGTTTATTTTTATTCTGACTTGAAAGTCGAGAGAAGGGGCTCTGTGGTACATTATGAGGTGGGCTGTGAATTGTGTTGTATTTTAACCCCGGGGGGAAATGCTGGTAGTTGTATGAAAGCTTGCTGGTGAATATATGAGATTTGCAAACATGTGGGAAATAGTCAAACTTGCAGAATGCATATTGTGCGATATAGTGGGTAGTTCAGATTCCGCCTTTATTTCTTTGATACATTCCTGAATCTCTCTTGGGGACAGCTCAAAAACTGCCTCTGTCTCAATTCATTGGTGACTGGTCGTTTAAATTGGATTAGACAAGCCACACAGGACCTCCTTGTGCTGCCTATTTCCATTGAGAATTTGTGAACTATTTCTAGCTTTTGCTCCGTAGTGAACACTGCAAATGTATGAAGAGTAAATTAGTGATATGTAAATCATGGAATTTGTGCATATTGTGCCAAAAGAAGAGCACAAGCTGTACAGTGGAGGTGTTGAAGTGATACAGCCATACAGAGTTGCTAAGACAGACAAAGGTGGCAAGGTTGGAAGGCCATGGAAGGTTAACAATGTGTTCTTTGCAAAGTGTTGGTGTGAACTTTGGCTCCTGGCTCACCCCCTGGACACTACCCCCAGCACTATAGAGATATCATGAGAGTTCTTCATGTGTGCTCTAGTGCAACGATTCACAAACAAATCTATCTATGTTCAACCCCCTGCCAGCCTCCCGATCTCCCCTCTGGCAAAGTGGGGTTGCTTGAAGACGCCAAGCAACCTTCAGTAGCCAATCAACTGGTCATCATGTGGCCACTCTGAAAGGGTTAAAGGAAATGCAGACCTTCCAACTCACACAATGCCATTCTGTGTCACACAATATTGTCGCCCATCATACGGTCACTGAGTAAGGAGCCAATATCACACAGTGTGAACACAATTAGCTAGAAACCCCTGCAGGTAGCAGGTTACCAGCTGATTGTTAGGAGCCTCTTCTCAGCTAATCTCCCTTACAAGGTAGGAAACCTCCCCAGGACATCTGCGGTATCTTCAAAAGCTTTATTTTTTATGTTGGCTGGGGACAGGGTTTTTGTTTTATTTGATTGGGGGAGATGAGTTGATAGGCACCCCCTTCAAGGCCCTTACTCCCTTCTGACACAGTGAAAAAGTTTTCCAAGTTGGCCGGTCTGGAGGTGCCAGGGTATCAGGACTCTTAAATGCCAGCCCTGTGTCCGGAGAGAAGGGCAGGTGAAAAGTGGCAGGTCTACAGGATGGGGGAAAGAGAGAGTCGCAGGAAGCAGGCTGCATCAGCAACTATCTCAGCAACCTTTTCTCGCACCTTTTGCCCATCCCACAGCAGACAAACACCTATAGTAATGCCTCCTACCCATTGTTCAGTCTCCTCTTCCTGGGTAAGGGCGAAGGAAAGTCTGCGAATGACCACTATGCACAGGCTAATGACCAGGCTGGAAAACATAACGCACTCACCACAGAATATTGTGAAAAATGATTCACCAAGCTAATATCTGATGACACAACAATGCACTATATAGCGAACCAAATTGTCGACTTAATGGCACACTCATACTGAAACTGATATTGTAATAGGTTCCAAATAAAAGGATAACTAGCATTTTCAAGCATTGATGATTTTATGTCGCCGAAGAGCATGCGTATTGTTGATTAGTAAGAGCAATATTAGCATTCGAGTGCAAGTGTTTGTCTAGAAGAGCATTTAATATTTATATTCTCGAGTGGAGACCAACTTCAATAGATACGCGCACCACTGCAAAAAATAAAAATCCCTTCCCTCTTCTATTCCTCCCATCTCCTCACTCTCCCTCCCATCCCATGGATCAGATGCCTCAGTAAGGCAGGTGGTAAATGTATGTGGCAAAAAAACACATGGAACAGGTGACTCTGTGTAGTATTATGGCCGGATAAATCGGTCCTCCACAGTAATTCCCCATTCCTTGGGGTTTTATGGTTAATTGCCTGGCACAAGGGCTAATTTTCCACGTGGTAAAACCGACTGTGGAAGATGCTGAGTGCAGCATCTCAGGTCAAGGGCAGACTTACCATTAACTCATTCAAGCTAATACTAGTTGGAGCATGCTGCACTAAAGACTTTGGGGCCAGTCCTCTGCAGGCTCACATCCCTATCTCATCTGGTTGAAGGCTGCTTCACTGCAAGTGTTTGTGAGGCCTTGGTTTTGAGGGCAAATGGCAGCCAGAGGTTACTGGGCCTCAAGTTGAACAACAGAGGTTGGTTACTGCTGGAGAACTGGGGACACAATACTAATGTACTCAAAGTTGACGAATAAATGCTCCACTTTAAAATTCGAGTTACACAGGTTAGCAAGGTTGTACATCAAAGGCTTTCGCTAAGAGGTGTTGTGAGTTTAGACTCTCGGGATGCAATGTACAATTCTTTTAACCCTAGTATAATTAATTAAGCACATTGTTATGGTTTTAATTAACTAAAACAATAAAGATTTATTTGAAAAAGAAAATGGCTTTAATAGGCATAGGCTTCGACACAGAAAGAAATACAGTGAAAACAGGAGTCTCAAGTACTTTTCTAACCAGAGATTTGAGAAAAAAGTATTAAAGTGGCTAACCAATAGAAATGCACTTATGATTGCTATACATCAAAGTCCAACATTTTCAGTGCTACACTTTAACGTCAAAGTAACGACCTCATGTAGGGGATTTGTGCACTTGTGGGCCACTTGGCAGCCAGCGAGACCAATGAACACTATGGTGGCTCCTCCCATGCTGGAGAATCATTTGACAAATTTAAAGATCCCCCACCAAGCAGGTGGTGATCTCCGTGGGGATCTCCATACCCTCAGGGAGTCCAGTGCAGCAGCTCCATTGAAGGCAAGGAAGCTGTGCCAAACGGGTAGCATGTTTGTTGCCCCACAGCCAACTGCAGTTGTTTGGTACAAAAACCAAACTCCCATAGCAGCACTTTGTTTCTTGAACAAAAAAATCCCAGTGATTCTGGAACATAGTGGGGACACTGTGCATTTTCCCTGCCTGGTACTGCAATGCATCACATAGCGGTCCCATGAAGGGAAAGTGAGTGAAAGTTTTAACGCCATTAATAGGTTGGAGTGAGGGCTACTCTAACCCTACGGCCCTGTGGTGGACGGCCCATCAGGCTTTTATGCTGATTGCAGACTCTCCACCAATGTAATCTGAGCACTCCCAATAGGTAGGAGAATTGCTAGTTTGGCAGGGTGGAAGCAGCACTGAATTATGTCACTACACTCAGTCTGGCCATTTCTACTTTAACGCACTTGTGTTTGCTTTGCAGTGCTTTTTTAGGTTTCCCCTGCACAGCGCTTGCACTGTGCTTGTGAAACCTATTGTTTGAAATGTAAACTTTAAGGAGACTTACATTCCGCCTCCTCTCTTTCCTGGCTTTCCATTGATTCCTGTGCATGCTACTTACTTTTCCTCAATTTCTATTGGCTGCAGCATATTTTCCCACATTTACCAATGCTTGTTCCTCGTTTGCTTCTCTCGTAGCTGTTAACATCCGCTTCGGTGGAACTATTTTCCCATAAAGTTTTGCCTCCTTTTGCTTTTCACTCTTGCAGAATATTTATATAACAATTTATCACCCGACGAGATTAACAGATTTGCATTGAATCACAGGATGCTGCGCCGCCGAGATGCAAAACTAGCTTCCCATCTCTTGATTCAGCAGCTCTGGCCACTGCTCCACATCCTCTCCACTCCCGTGTTATTTGTCAGGGAGCTCTTTCCTTCTCCTGGGCGATGATTGATAAAACATGCTCTTTATTCATCACATAGGCAAAACCAATGCATTACAAATGCTTGTATTTTATATCTGATACTGGAATGTTTATTTTGTTTCAATTCATCTTGCATGAATCTCTGAAAGGTGTTCTACTAGACTGCAATGAATCCACCTCTCAAAGGACAAAGTGCCTAACTTTCTTGGAAAGCAAACCGTATCTTTGGGCACTCAAGGTGTCCAGTGTCTGATATCCACTGTGGGGCACAGTTACTGTAGTCCATGAGACAAGAAGTCACTGGACTCAATGGGTGGGATCACTGGCCTGTAGTCTGGAATACAGAGTACAGAAATACTGTGAATACCTTGTTGCAGTATCCAAAACATTCGAAAGGCAAGTGTATATAGGGGGGTATATATTTGCTATTCTTAGCTCCCTATACCTTGAAGATATGTATATGTAGAGTTATGTATGGAAAATCTATTCATAAATAGCTGTTGATATGTTCGCTCTTGATATTTTCATAATTGTGTATAACAGTATTTCCTACCCGAGATTCAGGACCAACACTGGAAAATTTCTAACCACAATGGGAGTTGACCATTATAATTGGCAAGAGGGCGGTAGCTCAGAATCTACCAGTCACAGTACATATTTACAGTAGTGGAGGTGATGGAGCGAGATTCAGAAATGTTTTTCATTTCAACTCGTGAAGTCACACTTCCATTGATAAAAATAATAAGGCTAACAAATTGTGTTGTTTGTGTATTAATTCAATTTAGTTTTAAGTTACAATACACGTGAATACATATGGGGTACTAACATGTGTGCTCATAAATGTGCAGTATGTTGCATTTCCTTGTTTGTGAAAAATAATAAATTAATCGTGTCTATTGTCATGTCAAAAATTAACTGCAGCTGTTTTAGAATAAATGGCATGTGCCTATTTTGCTTCCCTGTCTATGTGGTGTCACTCTATTCTATATAGATGCCTAAGGAATCCTGCTGGATTAAAAGAAGAATGGTAGATATAAAATGCTGCTTTATTTGTTTGCTTACAGCTAGGTAATTTAGACTAATGGGTTAATCATTAGAAATGGAGGGAGGCAACAGAACGAATTGTATTACTCGCATTAATTATTCTTTTGTGTTTGTTTATATGTTAGTTTTTGAAAAAGCTTTGGTCCTAGTGAAAACTCACGTTTTACTAAATAAATCTGCTGGGAGCCAGAGAGAGAGTCCATGATGGTAACAGTTTTCTCCTGCTTGAAAAAATTTGTCGTGCTGAGATGACATTCTCTTAGCTGAACAAGGCCAGGAACCGGCAAAGTGCGTTTGAAACTGTTATGTATCTGAGGAAGCCAAAAATTCTCCGTGTTTCAATTGTTGCAAACTGGAGGAAACTGCTTGGCTTGAAAACTAAGAGACAATGGTTTCTAAGAACGTGACGGAACTGTGATTCTAAAATATGGTGACACGTCGCCTGTCACTTTTGAACCAATGGGACTCCATTTTCAGCAGAGATGAATACAATTTCTTAGATTAGCTTCTTAGATTAGCTTAGCGTAGAAAGGTATAAAAACTCTTGCCCCGTGGAAGAGTTACGCTTCTCTTTGCGGACCTTTGATGAGGGTGTCGTGCGGATGAACATTTCTTGGAATTCGTAAGAACCCTTCTTATTTCTTCATTATAGTTAGCATTAGTTAGGAACTTAGGTTGTGAAAAATGCCAAACTGATAATTTTCATTTACAATAATAATTTGATTCATAATAAAATTGCCATAACCATTTGCAATGATTCAAATAAAAATGCTTTAATAAAATGTCTAATACATTTCCAAATGAGTAGCTAATAAAAATCTTACTTTGGAAAACAAGCTGGTCTTGTTATTTCATGGGTTTAGGTTATTATAGCTAGATCTTATCGCTACAGTGGCTTAATTAGCTTGCTGGTTTGTGAAGTATGATGAATACATTTACCATGGTTGTATATAAATGTATATAAATTCGTGAATAGGTTAATTAGGTCACATGATTCAGTTGGTTATAATATGTCATGTTAGATTTATGGGCCTTATGAGTGTTTATTGATTGATGGTGTATATAGTGGAGTTGGGTAGCGTTGCTTATGACATATTTCCTATAGCCCGCTGGATCAATTTCCTGGTAGCAGACTTGATGGTGGCTATGGTAACCGACATGTTACATGGTAGTTGCATAGGATAGATGTTTAACATATGTTGAGTTTGTTCATTTTTCGTTATGTGTAGTCGAAAGGTTTTTTTCTGCGTGAAAAATCCTAGTTGTACCGGTACAAAGTAGTGTGGTCAGCGTGAAGTGACAAGTCACACAGTGCATTTGATCTGTTTCAGAGTTGTGGTATCGTCGTGTATCACAAGTGTTGTCGTCGTGCAGCACGTGTTAGGGATATAGGTGTGTCAGGTAGAATGTATGCATAGTGAGGATTGTCTATGAAATCGAAGCTTTGAGTATAGGGACAATGTGCCCGTTCTGAAACTCTCTGTGAGAAAGTAATAGAATTTATTCGAGCTTGAGTGAAGGGTAAGGTAACGTCGCTTATTTTACTGACGATTCATGTTATCAGTGGAGGGTTAGAGTCCCGCCAGGATTTCATGTGTGTGTGGTTAGGGATACTTTCCGTTTGAAAGTGCGTAAATGGTTCTGTAATTTCGTTCGAGTAAAACTTTGAATTTCTACTTTATGTGCATTCAGAGGGAAGCGCGTTCGTTATTACGTGTGTGAAGGGAAGAGTAAAAGTTTACTTTATCGGCGAATGTATATTCTGTGAGAATAGCGTTGTCTATTCCACGCAAAGAATTTCTCGTGTGTCTGTAAAAACTATCATCTTATTTAGAGAAACAGACAAATGATTTGTTCTTTTTGTTGTTGATTAATTGAATTTCATTGAGAAAAGCGTCTTTAAAATGGCGCTGTGAAAAGTTTTTGTAAAGGAGGGGTGAGCGCTGAGAGTGAGACGCGAGAAACCGCAGCGGCTGTGTACGTCACACGGTCCGCGCAGGGATTGGGTACTATACGTCAGAAGCTGTACTCTGATTGGCTCACGCAACTTTGTTGAGCTAAACGCTGATTGGCTTTTGTGGGAAACTCTGTTTTTACTGGTCGAGCAGGGTGGTGACGTAGCTCGAACCTGATTGGCTTGTTGGTGTGTTTCGCGCACGGATTGGCTGGGATTGCGGAACAACCAGGAAACATTTACGATCAATTCTGATTAAGCGGATTTGATTTAAAAATGACTTATTATTATAAACATGTTGAGAAAAAGACTTCAATACTTCAAATATTTAACATTTTTATTTCACCTGACAAGAAAATTAAAACGCGAGGTGGTAAATTACTTCATAAGTACAAGACACCCGCAGCGTATATGGAAGGTGAATATGGTTACCATACTGTTCTGTGGTTTGATGTTTGGAAACATTACACAAAGGATGACGGCGTATTGGCTTGGCCGGATGATGGTTCGTTTAATGTAAAGGTTTTAAGAAATTTGAGAGAGAAAATGTCAGCTCTTGTGCCACGGCCTAGACCGACACAATTTGAAGCTTTAGTTGAATGGGAGGATGAGATGTTTCAACTTCAGAAGGAAGCGAATGGGATAAAAAGACCTCCAAAAACGCTGAGTTACAGACGAGAAACGCATGAAGATAGAATGCGTATGTGGAGACAGGGAGATATGTGCGATGGTCTCTATTTAATTAGGGAAATGGTTTTAGGGTCTCCAGGTGAAAAGAGAACTGAAAAGAAAAATAATGTTATTGTAGAAATTAAATCAGAGGATCCAGTCTTAGAAGAAATTTATACGACAAATAATAAAAATGCCCCTTTGAGACAGCCTCGTTCATGGTCCACTCCAACGGTTTCTGCTGGAACCACTCCTAGTGCACCCCCAATAAATGATTCTCCAAAATTGTACCCTAATAATTCTGAATCTTTTGGAACTCCAGAACAGTTTGAGACAAGAACTAATTCTAGTGCTTTTATTGAAAACAGAAGTTTTCCAATGGAAAGGGAAGCCCCTAGAAATTTAATGAGAGCTGACAGGAATGAGGAAGTTGAAAATACTTCGGAATACTTGCGATCAAAAGAAAAATTAATTAGGCAGATAACCAAAAGCATGGAAGCAGTGACAGTTCCAGTAACGATTGGTCCTGTTCAGCCTGTTTTCGATCAAAAGGAAATTAAACAGCCAATTTTAACAATTCCATTAAATGCAGAAATTCAAAAAGTAGCTGAAAAAGTTTATTCAGATTTATCTGAAATACATTGTGAAAAATCAAGAATGCCTGACTTGACTTTTAATCAAGGTACTTCTTACCAGACACCAATGGGTGCAGAGTCAGATGCAGAGACTCCTGAGAAAAGAGAATCGAATCCAAAACTTGATGTTGCAAAATTAAAAGCAGACTTGGAAGAATTAATAATTGGCACAATTGGTCCTGACAGTTTAACATTTTATCGAGATGATGAACTCCTGTTCATCAGTAAAAGTATTCAATGGAAAATAAAGAATAAATATGATCAGTTGGAAGAACTGGCAGAAGAATTAGAAATTGATTTAAACAAACAGAAAAACCTGGGAAAGCACTACAGATTACATTTTACAGAAAAAGACATTGAGAATTTCAATACAGGAGGGAGAATTACACACATAAAAGAATTGATTGTTTACATCAAGAAATTGGGTGACTTGAGTAAATGGAGAGTGAAATGGACCAAGAAGAAGGAAGATGAGAGGTTGGATAAGTTGTATAATCTGTCTAAACAGTTTCCGATGAGAGAAATTGCAGGTGGAGGGTATGTACATGTTCCCTGGACAAGACAGGACATTCTACTCTTTACTAATGATTTTCCTCGGCTGAGAGAAAAGCCCGTGGAATGATACTGACAGATAGACAGGTTTATTAAAGTTTCAAAAGTTCTGTGGATTGATCTGGATGGCTTTTTCGACATTGTCGTCCCATCAGATCTCAGGACAGAATGCAAAATTGCTGTGAGTTGGCCAAAAACTGAACCAAATCGAGTTAAAGAGACAGGTGCTCCAGCACCCGAGGTCATGGAGTTTTATGAAAAAGTGATTTACTGGTTAAAACAAAAAATTGCACCAAAGGAGGTTGACTGGGTTAAAATAGACAGGACATATCAGGAACCGAAAGAATCAGTTCATTCATTTTATGAAAGGTTATTACTGGTTTTCAAACAATACAGTGGCTATGAAAAATTAGATGAAAAGGATATGAGCCATTTTATTTACAGATTCGTATATGGTCTCAGACCAGAAATTGGAGAAATGATCAGGAATAATATTGTCGGATGGCAATCAAATTCAGTTAATGATATTTTGAGGAAGGCAAAATACTGCAGTGATGAGTTAGAGGCTAAACAGAAAAAGTTAAAGGAAAAGGCGATGTGGGCACAGGTGAAAGTGGCTGAGCAACAGATTGCAAGCCTTGACAATAAAAATGGAAATTTTGTGCAAAATCAGAATCAGGGTCAGGGAAAGTTTAAAAATAATTTCAACAATTCTAACAAGCCAAAGTTTAATCCGAAAATTGAAGAATTAAAACAAAAGATGCCTTGTTTTAATTGCGGCGAGATTGGTCATTGGAGGAATGAGTGTAAAAATCCACCCAGAAATTTTAAAAACACATCATTAAACCCACAGATGCAGAATGATGTTGATCTGCAGCAACAGCTGCAGCTGCAGCGTCAACTGAGTGATCTGAGTCTTCAGCGACAGCTACAACAGCAGTTGACCCAGCAGCAGAATCAGATTCCATTGCCTCCTTTCCCTAACTGTGGGGGAGGTCAAAAATTCAATCCAGATATTGGATTCAGCGGATGTGATCAGGTAATAAGAAATCAAAGACAAAATTTGCAAAGTGCATCAGGACAATTTTTGTTAACAGGAAACCAAGGAAGTGATTCTGATGACTGTTTCTGACGGTGCCCGAGAGAGGGGGAAGAGTGTGTGATTGGAGCCACTCTTGAGGTTGACCAGTCTGGTCCATTTGTAAATGGAAAGGTGAACGATGTAGAAATCACTTTTCTTGTGGACACTGGTGCTACCCGTTCTACTGTTAGATCAGTAGAAATTGAAAACCTACCTCTCTCTGGGGATACCATCCAAGTAGTCGGAGTTAGCAATCAACAAATGAAGACTGATCTTACTGAGCCTGTGAATGTGGAAATAGGCAATTTCAGAGACAAACACAGATTTGTAGTTTGTAATAGCAGTCCAGTGAATTTACTTGGGAGAGATATATTGTGTAAAATGAATTGCAGAATATATTGCTCACCTGGTGGAATTGAATTACAAACCATGGAGGAAGATGGGTTATACAGGCTAACCATGTTAATGATTGAGGCAGAAGAAGAGAGATTGTTTCCCACCTTTGATAAAGAAAATTTACCAGAGGAATTGAAAGAGACAGTTAAATCTGAAATTTGGGATTTGACTGGAAACGAGATGGGTCTGATGAGACATGTTGATCCAGTCAAAATCACAGTGAAACAAGGAATAGATTTTCCAAACATTCCTCAATATAAAATGAAAGCAGAAACGATTGAGGGTGTTATTCCTGTAATTGAAAAATTCATCGAGCAAGGTGTTTTAAAAGAAATTGTGAGCAGTCCTTGTAACTCACCGATTATGGGGATCAAAAAGCCGAATGGAACGTACAGAATAGTTCAGGATTTGAGAAAAATTAACCAGATTGTCGTTCCTTGTTGCCCAGTTGTTCCAAACCCAGCTGTAATTCTTTACCAGATTCCGCATGATGCAGAATGGTATACTGTCATTGATCTTTGCAATGCGTTCTTTACTGTTCCATTGCATCCAGAGAGCCAGGAAATCTTTCCTTTTCGGTTCCAAAGTAGGACCCTCGCATGGTGCAGAATCCCTCAAGGGTATGCAGAGAGTCCTTCTATCTTTAATGAGTTGTTGAAAAGATCTTTGGAGGATTTGAATCTACCTGGCAGATCGACATTAGTAAAGTACATTGACGATCTGTTGATTGCAGCAAAAACCAGAGATAATTGTGTGACAGACACGATTACACTTTTGAATCATTTGGCAGATGAGGGACATAAAGTGTCTCCTGCAAAGCTGCAGTTTTGTAAACAAGAAGTAAAATACCTTGGTCAAAGAATTGCAAAAGGAATGAGACAGGTGACAATTGAGAGAATCAAAATGATTCAGGGAATGCAACCTCCAAGAACACAGAGACAGGTGAGAATGTTTCTGGGAATGGTTGGTTACTGTCGTCAATGGATTAGTGGATTTTCGGTAATTGCGAAGCCACTGCAGAGACTGACAAAGTCAGATGTGAAAGATCCGATTGTTCTTACTGACATTGAGATGAAAGCTTTTGAGAAACTAAAAAGAAGCCTATGTGAAGCTCCAGCTCTAGGCATGCTAGATTACGAAAAGGGTTTTGAGCTGTATTGCAGTGAAAGGGAAGGATGTGCTTTGTCTGTGTTAATTCAGAGACATGGTAACATGAGAAAGCCTATTGCTTACTTCTCAGCAGTTCTTGATCCAGTTGCAAAGGCCTTACCAGGTTGCTTAAAAGCAGTTGCAGCAACAAGTGTTAGCCTTGAGCAGAGTGAAGGAATAATAATGGGATTTCCTGTAAAAGTATATGTTCCTCACTCAGTTGAAATTCTCCTTACAAGGAGTAAAACGCAGCACCTGACAAACAGCAGATTGACCAAATATGAAACAATTATTCTGGGATCAGATAATGTGTCAATAGCAAGGTGTGTGAATTTAAATCCTTCCACATTGTTGCCTGATACTGAGAATAATGATGAAAATGATGTGGAACATGAGTGCTTGGATGTTATGGAATACTGTACCAAGCCAAGGCAGGACATTAAAGATGTACCATTGCCTGAATCAGATTACGTCTTCTTTGTGGATGGCTCCTGTCTGAGATCAGAGGGAGGTGTTTTAAGAGCAGCATACTCGGTCTGCACAGTAGCAGATGTTGAAGAAGCTTCATGTCTTGAAGGAATTCGTTCAGCACAAGTAGCTGAATTAATTGCTTTAATTCGTGCTTGTGAAATAGCAATAGATTTGAGAGTTACCATAATTACAGATAGCCAGTATGGATTCGGAGTTGTGCATGATTATGGACAGCTCTGGTCCCAGAGAGGCTATATGACGTCAGCAGGTTCTCCAATTAAAAAAGCAGAATTTATTAGGAGATTAATTGATGGCATACAGTTGCCAAAATAAATTGCTGTAGTTAAATGTGCAGCACATCGAAAAGGTGAGGATTTTATCACCAGAGGGAATGCTTATGCAGATGAAATTGCAAAATTTTGTGCAAGAAATGATTATGCACTCAATCGGGGGAAAAACAAAGATTATAGTTCAAGTTCATTGATGCTAACATCTGTTGTTGAGACATGGGAGGAAATTAGGGACTTGCAAAATGAAGCTGATGATGATGAAAAAGACACATGGTTGAGAGCAGAATGTAGGCCACGAGATGAGGATGGAGTTTGGACTTACAAAGAGGGCAGAATAGTTTTACCAAATTGCATGATTGCTGACATGGCCAGAATGTATCATGGCCCTGGTCATATTGGAAGAGATTCTATGATTAGGCTTTTCAAAGAGACCTGGTTCAATACCAAGTTTAGAACGATTGCAGAGTCTCTTTGCCAGAGGTGTTTGACTTGCCAACAAATGAACCCGAACAGGAAATCAGTTGTGGGAACGGGAATCATAGGTCGGGAGGGTGGTCCTTTTACCAGATTACAGATGGATTTCATTGAGATGCCCATACACAACTGTTTGAAATATGTTTTGGTGATTGTGTGTTTGTTTTCAAGATGGGTAGAAGCGTTTCCCACACGTCATTGTGATTCAATTACAGTGGCAAAGTTGCTTCTTCGAGAAATAATACCAAGGTACGGTTTCCCAGTCACTATTGAGAGTGATGGAGGGGGACATTTTGATAACAAACTGATGAAATTGATCTGTGAAGCATTACACATTGAGCAGAAAATACATTGTGCATACAGACCAGAGGCATCTGGAGTAGTTGAGCAGATTAATGGAACCATCAAAAATAGAATTGGAAAAATGTGTCTTGATACAGGTGTAAAGTGGACAGATGCTCTTCCACTTGTTCTGATGACTTTAAGAAGCACACCAGATAAAAAGACAGGTCTGAGTCCTCACGAAATCCTTATTGGCAGAGTCATGAGACAAGCTTTTGTACCAGTAGGAAAACTGTTAAGCATTAATGACAGTGCGATTTTGGAACATTGTAAACGGCTGTCTGACGTAGTAACTTCTGTGTCTAATCAGGTGGGAACTGAAGTACAATCAAAAGACAAAGTACAGACACATGATCTGAGACCTGGAGACTGGGTGAGAACAAAAGTTCACCGAAGACGGAACTGTCTGGTCCCGAGGTGGCAGAAACCGAGGCAGGTGATTCTTGTAACAACGAATGCAGTGAAGTGTAGAGGATTGAAAAGGTGGACACATCCAAGTCACACTATTCCAATACCTACACCTGAAAACTCTGATGAAGAGAGTGATACGACAGATGATTCAGATTCTGAAGAAGAAGTAGAAAGAAATCCAGATACTGAAGATCGACAGAGAGGTCGACATCTGGAAAAATCATCTGTGAATGGAGATTTGATTGGAAAAGATTTGAAGATTATTGAAATAGATTCTGAAGATGAAGATAATCTGCTAGATAAAGAATCAGCAGGTGAACAGGAAACAGGTGAAGTGAAAGAACCTGATCAAGATACAAGAAAAGAAAAAGAAACAACAGAAGAGTCTGATCAAGTTCAGAAGCAAGACCAGGAGAGTATCGAAAGGCAGAAAACAAGCTCTGAAAGCAGGAACAAGAAGTCCGGATCTGGGAAGTTAAAGGTGATTGAAGAATTGGAAGAAGGCGAATTACCGAGTACCAGTGATGGGAGAAGGAGTGCTGTTCCTAACGGAGTGAGACTGCCGATTAGAAAAGATCCTGGAATAACGATTGAAATTTCTGACAGTGACTCTGGAGAAAGTGATGAAGAGTGTCAGAGGGAAAGAGTGAAGAAAAGATTGTGGAAAACAGAATCTAATGTGTTTGAGCCAAAGAGAAAGATCTTGAGAAAAGGAGAGACCTGGCCAACTGAAAACGGAGGGTTGAGGGTCAGGCTAGTGAAGAGATCGAAGGAGCAGGTGAATGAGATAACGAGTCAGAAAGGAAGGCTGAGAAAGGAAAGAAAATAGAAGTGATTTCTAGGAAGACAAAAAGGATTTTAAAACCGAACCAGAAATACAAATCTCCTGAGTGGGCTTATTTAATAATCCCACCTGTGATTGAGATAAACAGTAGTAGTCAGGAAGAAGTTGAGGACAATAGTGACAATGATTGAAGTACTAACCTGTTAGAATTTAAGATTAAGTTTAGGTTTCTGTTCTTGGCATAAGGCTGAAGAAATTGTGTTAGGTGACACAAGGTCGAAGAAATTGTGTTTAGTTGGAGAATAACTTGTGACGCAAGGTCGAAGAAAAATTGTTAGAGGGTATTAAAAAAATAATAATAATAATAATTTTTAATAGGGGGGTGTTTAAATATTTTGAATTTTTTTTAATTTTTGTTTTTTCTTCTTTTTGCAAAGCTTCTTAAAAAAAAAAAAGATGCCTTATGTAATGACTCGTGGTTCTTCAAATTGTTCCATTTTTAAGAAATGCTGCAAGATGACTCTGGTATGTGTGCTCATATTAATTCTGCTCTGGTTAGTTTTAGCTGTTATCTTTCCTTTCCGGATCGATAAGGAGAGATACAAGGTCAACATGACAAGCAAAGCTTTGGTTAGTCAAGACGAACATAGTGCAACACACAAAGCTAACAAGGTTATTGATCACAGACCAGATGTTCATCAGGACAGGTCTGTTGGTGATTTTTCTAGCAATACATTTTCAAGACTTTTGGGAGAGTACGTTAAGGTCATGGGTGTCAAAGATTGCTATGTCTGCGTGAAATTGCCTGCTACTGTCTCTGAGGGAGTGACATACAATATGCTTCCTCTTACTTATGGCATAACCTGCAGCGTAATAGCTAGCTTATTTTACCAAACTGGTCGTTTGGAGTATTATTATTCCAACTATGATGAGATTTTTGCTAACCTGAAAATAGAAAAGGCTTTAAATAAACATAAAAAAGCTAACCAGATGAGGGAATTCTTTTTAGTCACTAATGAACTCACTTATGAGTACGCTTATAGAAACAATTTAACTTGCAAATTGAGAGCTGAGGAAAAGACTTTCCTGAACCTTGTTGAGGAGAGAAGAGCGATTTACAAAAGAAATGAGATGGTTAAACAGACCAAATCGAAGTTTTGGCAAAAGGAGGATGCTAAGCTTAATGGCAAATCTTTTGATAATGTTGCAATTCATATAGACAAACCAATAAGTGGCAAGCTTTGCATTAGGAGAGATAATACCCTTTTTGATAATTATTTTGTAGGAGCTAGCAATTGTGAGGATACTTATCAAATCATGGGGGGTTGGGGATTCAAAGGTGGCAAAGATCCAATTTTTCCTGGGATTTATTTTATCTGTGGAGACAAAGCTTATTATAATCTCCCGGACCATTGGTACGGGACATGTTTTGTTGGTCTTGTTTTTCCGAAGATTTTTCATGTTGACAGAAATGCAGAAGGTTCTTTTGAAATCAGTAGCCATGCAAACAGGTATAGGAGAGAAAGTTTCTCAGAAATTTTAGGAGACCTCTTTGAGGCAGTGATACCTTTAGTAGGTATAACCCTGAATGCAGGAAGAATCAGAAAATTGTCCACAATTGTTGACAGATTGTCCACTGATACAGCAGGTGGTTTTCAGTTACTGGATGTTGAGGTTATAGCGGTCAGATCGATGGTGATGCAAAATCGCCTTGCTTCAGACATACTCCTAGCAAAAGAGGGAGGAGTCTGTGGCATTTTACATATACAGCATTGCTGTACTTACATTCCAGATGAGAGTAAGAATATTGAAATGTACATTAGAAACATCACAGAGATGCACTCAGAAATAGTCCCCTTAGAAGAGGATGATTTTTCAGAACGTCTTTCAAAAAGATTCCAAGCAATCAAAACCTGGTTTCAAGAAATTGGTGGTTCAGTTCTTGGCAAGATTCTAACTCCTTTGTTTGTGATAATTTTTGTGATAGTTTTGACAAAGATCAGTTGCATGTTACACAAGAGAAAGAAGCACATGAGGGAAAAGAGAATTTACAAAATCAAAAAGGAGCAGGAGAGGGAAATAGAGCTTGAGGAGTTGCGCAGAGCTCAATATGACAGTTGCAAGGATTTTGCTGAAACAAGTCTTTAGAAAAATACTAACACTTTGAAATTGAACCATTTTCGTTTGAGATAAAATGTACCAAATTTTTGGGTGTGGTGTGGTGATTTGTTAATCACCAGATGAGGGAGTTGATGGAGCGAGATTCAGAAATGTTTTTCATTTCAACTCGTGAAGTCACACTTCCATTGATAAAAAATAATAAGGCTAACAAATTGTGTTGTTTGTGTATTAATTCAATTTAGTTTTAAGTTACAATACACGTTAATACATATGGGGTACTAACATGTGTGCTCATAAATGTGCAGTATGTTGCATTTCCTTGTTTGTGAAAAATAATAAATTAATCGTGTCTATTGTCATGTCAAAAATTAACTGCAGCTGTTTTAGAATAAAGGGCATGTGCCTATTTTGCTTCCCTGTCTATGTGGTGTCACTCTATTCTATATAGATGCCTAGGGAATCCTGCTGGATTAAAAGAAGAATGGTAGATATAAAATGCTGCTTTATTTGTTTGCTTACAGCTAGGTAATTTAGACTAATGGGTTAATCATTAGAAATGGAGGGAGGCAACAGAACGAATTGTATTACTCGCATTAATTATTCTTTTGTGTTTGTTTATATGTTAGTTTTTGAAAAAGCTTTGGGCCTAGTGAAAACTCACGTTTTACTAAATAAATCTGCTGGGAGCCAGAGAGAGAGTCCATGATGGCAACAGTTTTCTCCTGCTTGAAAAAATTTGTCGTGCTGAGATGACATTCTCTTAGCTGAACAAGGCCAAGGCCAGGAACCGGCAAAGTGGGTTTGAAACTGTTATGTATCTGAGGAAGCCAAAAATTCTCCGTGTTTCAATTGTTGCAAACTGGAGGAAACTGCTTGGCTTGAAAACTAAGAGACAATGGTTTCTAAGAACGTGACGGAACTGTGATTCTTAAATATGTTGACACGTCGCCTGTCACTTTTGAACCAATGGGACTCCATTTTCAGCAGAGAAGAATACTATTTCTTAGATTAGCTTAGCGTAGAAAGGTGTAAAAACTCTTGCCCCGTGGAAGAGTTACGCTTCTCTTTGCGGACCTTTGATGAGGGTGTCGTGCGGATGAACATTTCTTGGAATTCGTAAGAACCCTCAAAACTTTTATTCTTATTTCTTCATTATAGTTAGCATTAGTTAGGGACTTAGGTTGTGAAAAATGACAAACTGATAATTTTCATTTACAATATTAATTTGATTCATAATAAAATTGCCATAACCATTTGCAATGATTCAAATAAAAATGCTTTAATAAAATTTCTAATACATTTCCAAATGAGTAGCTAATAAAAATCTTACTTTGGAAAACAAGCTGGTCTTGTTATTTCATGGGTTTAGGTTATTATAGCTAGATCTTATCGCCACAGTGGCTTAATAAGCTTGCAGGTTTGTGAAGTATGATGAATACATTTACCATGGTTGTATATAAATGTATATAAATTTGTGAATAGGTTAATTAGGTCACATGATTCAGTTGGTTATAATATGTCATGTTAGATTAATGGGCCTTATGAGTGTTTATTGATTGATGGTGTATATAGTGGAGTTGGGTAGCGTTGCTTATGACATATTTCCTATAGCCCGCTGGATCAGAGGCACTCACTTGTTGAGAGGCATCAGCCAGAGCCACTGGTGGTGCCAAGACAAAGGTGTACACTAGGTTGGAACTAGTGTACTAACTTGAGGCTCAAATGGAGATATATTTGGTGAATGATAATTCCAGCTATGGTTCTGGAATCAAGTCTTCCTCTTTCAGATATCCAAATTACTCCATGTGCCATAGGATGAACTCAAGGATTCCTTAAGACCTCTGGGGGCAACTTGAGAGGCTTGCACTGGCTCACCATAGACAGAAAGGGATTCGGGATAAAGCAAGCTTTGCCTTGATGATGGCTGAAAGTGGTAGGCTTCCTCTAGTACCAGATCTATTGATGCTAGTAGTTCTTGGTTTATGGTCAGCCAACTGAGCTAAGGCATGCTCTCAGCAGTGCAGACACAGGGGCATATTAGCAAGCTGAAGTATCGCCGCTTTTTTGGCGAATTGTGCTGAGAAAGCGGCGATACTTCCAGCGCCCTATTAACAAGGGCTTGCTAACGCCTGCCTCAAGCCCATTTTGCATGTCAGCGAGAAACATCGCTAATGACATGCAAAGTGGGCGTTCCCACGTCCAACCACATGTAAAATGTGGTTGGAGGTGGGAACACCCTGTTACCAAGGCAGGCGTTGGGAGAAGAAGACCTGCGATACACTCGTTTATCGCAGGTCTCCCAACGCCTGCTCTGACCAGGTGTTAAGGCATTGATAACATGGGGGTGTGGATCATAACACTGAATCCACCCCCCCATATCATCAAGGCACACATTAGCTTGTGAAAACGTTTGTTTTCATGCGCTAATGTTCCATATTGCAGACTTTCGCCGGATTTATTTTCACCCACGTGTTGCGCATTGATAATTACGCGCTAACCTGGCGAAAAAATCCGGGGATATCCGGCGATATGGAAATGTGTTGATGTGCGTTATATAACGCACATCTAGATAATATGCCCCACAGTCCTTTGGGCTGTCCTTTACAGATCCTTCCGTTCCCCTGTTTTTTGCTGATGGCATTTGTCATTCCTCCTTGGAGTCCTAGTCCACAGGCCTACACAAGCAGACAGGCCTTTCTCTTCATGCAGCTCAGCAACAGTAGTACATAACATGTCTTAGTCCCAGTCCAGGTTTGGGAAAGGACACCAAAAAAGGTTCCCTTTCTGGATATTTGTTAATTTATTAGCTATACAAGTGTACAGCCCCTCATCAGTTGAAGTGTCAAACGTTGAACCACTTACTGGTCAGATGACCTTGTGCTACAGTCTCAAAGCACTACTGCCCCTCCTGGGTTAGTTTAAACTGGCTCTGATGTAATTAGTGTTGTCCTCAGTCAGGAGGCCAGATTGTAAAGCAAAGGAAATCCTGGCAGGAAGAGGGGAGGGAATAGGTTTTCTCTGGAAGGGAGGAACCATAGCTACTTCATAGGAGCTCCTTGGCTGAACCCTTCACTCAAAGAGACAAATAGTTTCAGGGATAGAGTCAGGAGACTGGTTGCGTGAAGGCTCCCAGGTCTGAGAGGGACCTTGAGTATCCTAAATTAAAGCCAGCCCCCACCTGTTCCTGAAACTGTGCACATATCCACGTTCCTGCAAAGCCCCTCCATACATGTCCCAAACATGATTGACATGATTGAGGCAAATTACTTTAGACATGGGAGAAAGACCAAACACAGATATGGTCAACAGGCATTCCCTCCATACCGGTGCAGGTAGAAGTGCATGTACCCTTTGATACAGATATTGCGGCAGCACCAGCACTGCGGATTCTTTGTGATCCACCATGCAGCGCATTAAGAGCTGCAGAAAATGTAAATGTCATGGTACTTATAGAGCGCACTGTCACCAGAAGGCCACCTTGCGGTGTCGCCTATTTGGCTTCCTGGTGCTGATACTCATACTGCTGTGGAACCCCTCCGGGCTTTCCCTGTGAAGTGTCCACTCCTGGGTACCCCCAGGGTGAAGCCAGGCATCCTTAGCGCTGTTGGGGCCGGTGTGGAGGCTAAGCAAACTATTGCCCAGGGTTGCAGCGTGGGGCCCGTGATTAGAATAGGCACCAAGGCGAGAATTAACAGGTCCGAAGAAATTGAGCCCGAGACCGGAATCGAACCCTGGTCCCGGGCCAGACCTCTGCACCAGGGTCTGCCGCTCTAACCAATGAGCCACACTCCTCCACCAGGCCATGCAGTGTCACGCTGCTTGCTCGCCAAGGTCCTCTAAGGAGTGCGTTAAAGTTAGAAGGCAGGTCATTCAGGGCCAGCACTGCTAGCTATCCACATCAACTAGTTGGAAAATTAAAAACCACGAGGAGGGCCAGTGGGGCTGGCGCTACAAACCTTACCCGTCCACGAGGTTCCTGATTAAATGTAGTGGTCTTGAGTGAGTAAAATTTGTCTATGTAGCAAAGGCTGCTGCAAGGATGAAACTGCACCAGTCCTTCAGATGCTTTGCCAAGGTGTCTGCATTGAAAAGCGCTAGAAAATCAAATCATTTCACATAGAAAAAGACTTGTCTCAGAGGTTACTATTCACTGAACGTCTGTGATGGCTATATTAGGTTGCTTTATTCAGAATCTGAGTATATCTTCCGGAGACAGGAAGTGCTGCAGCTGTGCAAAACGCCTTATCTTAATAACATAGAAATCCCCATTTCCTGCAGGTATTGAAACGCGGATGGAAAGATTTAAGAAGACTAGTGCATGGATTATGCTTCGATCACAGCTCCAGCTTCGCCGGGTTTTCCAATTTAAGGAACGCTTTCCGAATATATTTGATGTATTCCTTTGTTGTTAAAATGTTGCAGAAACATTTATTGTCTAGCCATTTTTCTGCTCATTTTGTTTCCTTTGTCATCTTTCTTTTTACATCACTTTCCATACAATATTATGGCACTAAAGCAAAACTACAAAAATCAAAGGGTTTCCTTTAAGAAAATACTATCCCTATGTGAAAACTAAAAGTTGTTAAAAAGTCAACAGCTTTAACATGCATTGCTTGGGTTGGTTATTGTCGGGGGAAGATATACAGTATATTTTTGTTGTCGTATTTTTTCCCAATTCCATCAGCGGTGAAACAGTACGATCTGTCATTTTTTAGTCGCTTACCTCCTTCCCTCTCTGTTGGATTAGTGATCTTTGCTTGACTCCTGGCATTTGCAACCTTTTTCATAACTTGCTGAGCGGGTGTTCGTTACTTACATTCTGCTAACAAGAGCCACCTTCGCCATTAAGCCTTCCCCAGGGTAAATGGCCAACCCCCGGATAAAAATAGACAGGCGCGCATGCCTGAGGCCTCCAGGGACAAAGTTCGCAATCCCTAACCTGGAGTTGCAGCTTTGTAGCAAAACCAAAGTTACTTAGTGCAGCTGGTACAGTTGACTAAAGAAATAAAGGTCTACTGAGTTCAACTTTTCTTCAGTAGCTACAGTCAGGGCAATTATTTAGCCATGAGCTGTAGGAAGGCAAACAAGCATTGGTAATTACATCCTTTTGTATATTAGAAATATGCTTGAGTAACGTAGAGTAATGATGGGTATAAGTAACAATGCTTATTTCCTACAAACAGGATTCAGCAATACTATTGGACATGTTGCACTTTTACGTGGGTGAGCAAGCACACAGTGTTGTCACCCATCCTGTAATTGCACACTAATCAGGTACCCCCTCCCCTGATTTTTTAATTGTTGGACTGGGAGAAGAGGGGGACAGCAAACAACCAAAATCAATCACAAAACCTCCCACTTGACCTTTATTTCTATTACGAAGTCTAATACCAGCTCAGTTGGGCTACCTACAGGGCCGGACTGGAAACAGAAACCGGCCCTGGCACACTGCTCAGCTGAATCCCCCCCCCCCCCCGGTGAGAGGGGGAGTGCAGCTGAGAGGTTTGCGAGGGCCGGTTTCAGCTGTTTTTTTTTACAGGGGGCCGATTTTGCCGACCCCGGTAACAAAAACGGCCCCCAGGGACCCAAAACCGGCCCCCACCCTGGCGGCCCACGGGGAAACGCCCGGTCCCTCTACGGCCAGTCCGGCCCTGGCTACCTACATTAAAGACATGATGCGCAAGCAATTTGCTATTCTATCAAAACTTTTTTTTTATTATTTCAAAAGATCATTTTTTTTGTTGTTTATGTAAAAAAGGTTAAAAAGCAATTATTGTATTCATATTTTTTTCATTTTTCTTTTACATGAATATTGTACATTTCATTTTTTTAAAGAGCAACAATCAATGTAAACGTTTTCATTCATGTGATTTTTTTAAATATATGACCCCTACAAATTTACCACGTTAACATACTAGCCTCTCACATACACACACATACTCACCCATACTCTCCCAAGATCACATACACTTAGTGGTCACTCAAAAGACAGGTGTATTTCAGTCTTCGTGACCGTGTTGCGGGCCGGGTATTACACAGACAGGTCAGCGCACATTTTGGTGGATATTGACAGTTTGTAACCACATTCTTTAGGACCACCAATGTAACAGAAATAAGGCGAGTGGTTGGGGTATCTGTAATGTTAAAAAATGAAAACATGTCTTGGTAAACCCTTTAACAAAATACAATAGATTTAAACTTAGTCGATTGAACGAAGGGATGCTCATGATTTGCCCAAGATCTGAAGGATAGTATTGTAATTTTTTGTTGTTGTTTTTTTACGAAGTTTTATGTATAGCGAACTTGACCCGAAGGTATCGGGTATCGGAGCACTTTACAAAACACCAGTTGAGTTGGTATTGGTATTGATATTGGTATTTGTAGAGCGCGACTGTCGCTCCGGAAGGAGCATCCTGGCGCTAACAGGAAAGTGAAAAGGAGGATGAAATTGGTCAGGATTAGATGGCACCCAGCACATACTCGTCTGAAAGACTGAAGATCCATGTTTTTAGTTGTTTCCTAAAGTGGATTTCCTTGGTCAGGGACCTCAGGTACTCGGGCATGGAGTTCCATGCTCTGGAAGATAGGTGGGTGAGGGTTTTGCCCCCTTTAGTTTTTAAGTTAAAATTAGCTAGTTTTAGTAGGTTGTTATTGGAGGATCTTAGAGTCCTCTGGGGATTGTAGTGGGGGTAGCGTCTAATTAAGTATTTGGGGCCGGTGTGATTAAATGCCCGGAACGCAACGATTAGGATCTTAAAGAGAATCCTTTTGTGCAAAGGTAACCAGTGGAGGTTTCTCAGGGCAGTAGATGCTGAAGACCTCCTGGGGAGTTTGAGCACCAGTCTGGCAGCGGAATGTTGGATGCTCTGCAGTTTTTTGAGTGTGACTTTTTTCACACCTGCCATTAGACCGTTGCAGTAATCCAGGCGTGAGAGGATTAGCGCCACAGCTACCGCCTTTCTAGCATCTGTTGGAAGGAAGTCAAAGAAACTTTTGAGGGATTTAATGATTCCGAAGCAACTTCCTGCCACCTTCCTGACGTGTTGGTCGAAGGATAGGTCAGTATCGAAGGTGACTCCAAGGTTTCTTGCTGTAGTGACGGTCTGGGGGGGGGCTGTGGAATCCTCTGGCCACCACAGATGAGGACAGAAGTTGACATTTTTCCCTATGGGGAGGATTTCTGTCTTACTTGTGTTGCACTTGAGGTGGTTTGTTTCCATCCACAGAAAGACATCTTTCAAGCAGTTTTTTAGATTTTGTTCGGCAGTCGTAGAATTCTCTTCTAACGGGACTATGAGTTGGGTATCGTCGGCATATGATGTAACAGTGATGCCGAAGGATTCGATCAGGGAGATAAGGGGAATAAGGTAAACATTAAAAAGCAGGGGGCTTAGGATGGAGCCTTGTGGGACTCCTGATCGAATCTTTTTCTCTGCAGAACTGAAAGGTCCTAGTGTGATGGATTGGGATCTTTCTGTTAGGAAAGATGTTATCCAGTCTAATGCCAGGTCAGAGATACCGATGTCCCTGAGTCTGTCCAGGAGTATAAGGTGAGAGATGGTGTCGAACGCTGCTGTGAGGTCCAACAAGATCAATACAGCGTTCTTTCTTTGGTCTTGTAGTAGTTTTAGGGAATCAGTCAATTCGATCAAGGCTGTTTCTGTCGAGTGCTGGGGGCGAAATCCTGATTGCTGGGGGTGGAGGATGTTGTTCGTTTCTAGATGGTTTTTGAGTTCCCTGTAGACTATTTGTTCCGTGATTTTTCCCAAAACTGGGAGAAGTGAAATTGGGCGGAGATTGGTCAGGTCGGAAGGGGATTTGTTCGGTTTTTTCATTAAGGGCTTAACAATGCCTTGTTTCCATGCACTGGGGACGATGCCAGTGCTGAGGGAGGTATTTACTATTTTGTTTATAATGGGATTGACAGTTTCAATCAGTTGGTGAAGGGTTCTGGGAGGGCAGGAATCGGAGGGGGCTCCTGACTTGCATGCTAGAATGACTTCCCTGGATTGGGCTAGGGTAACATGTGAGAACATCTTTAGGTTTCCAGTTATTTTTCCTGCTTGTTCCGGAGGGATGGGGGACTGGGGGCTTTGGTATGGGGGAAAGTCCTTCTGAATTAGGTTGATTTTCTCGTCAAAGAAGTCTGCTATTTGATCGCAGAGATCTTGGGAAGGAGGTATTTCGGGCTGTAGGGCTTTTGGATGAGTGAAAGATTTCACTATAGCAAACAGGGGTTTTTGTTTTTGCTTGGCCTCATTAATGGCTTTAGTGTAGACCTCTTTTTTGGCGCTTTTTATAATGGAATGATAGCTTTTCCTTAGTTGGACATAGGAGTTTCTGTCCGTACTATCATATGTTTTTCGCCATTTGCGTTCGCCTTTTTTGCAGAGCAGATGGGCCTTGGCTACTTCTGGCGTGAACCAGGGGGCGTTTGTTTTACCTTTAATATCGGTTTTCCTAATACGTTTGGGTGGAGCGCGTACTCTGATTTCGTGTAGTATCCAGTTGTGGAAGGATTGGGAGTCTTGTTCCACGTTACCAGTCAGACTAGGAGTCAGAGTCTCAAAGGTAGGTTTGAGTTTAAAGGTTTCTTCTACCTTTTTCCAGTTGACGTGGATCTCTAGAGGTGGACTGGGTTTGATTGAGTTTTTAGACTGCGGGGTTTTAATGAGGAATGGGATCAGGTTATGATCTGTCCAGATTTGTGGGACCGGGGTATGGGTCTCCAGAGGGGGAAAGTTGGTACAGACCCCGTCTAGAGTGTGTCCAGCTAAGTGGGTGGGTTGCTTGACCCTTTGCTGAAGGTTGAAGATATCCAAGGTTTGGTGGAAGTTAAGTGTCTGCGTGTCCTCTGTGGAGTCAAGGTGCAGATTAAAGTCACCCAGCATAGTGACATGTGGGTATCTGGTTAGGAGCTGACCAAGGGTATCACTGAGAGTGTCTAAGAATTTGGTAGCGGAACCTGGGGGGCGGTAGACAAGTCCTCCTGAGAAGGAGGTGGACTCATTAAGTTTAATAGAGAATCCGAGGGATTCGGCTCCTTTTAGTGAGTCAAGGGTGAAGGTGTGGCATTTGAAGGAGTTGCGCAGTAGCAAGGCTACTCCTCCGCCTCTCCCCTTCAGTCTGTCTTGCCTGAAAATGGAATAGCCTTGTGGGAGGGCAGTGGCTAAGTCAGGATTACTGTTGTCCGTAAGCCAGGTCTCCGTTATGAGAAGACAGTCAAGGTTTAATTCCTGGATGAGATCTTTGATATCTTGGTTATGGCATCCCATGGAGCGTGCATTAATTAACCCTCCTTTAAAAATGCCGTCCCTAGAATTTATTCGAGGGACTGGAATCTTGACATGGGAGGAGGTCCATCTGCATAGCCTGCAGCTGAATGGCCCCTTGATGGTATTGATGTCGACTCTGCAGGCACAATTTTTACCGCTGCGTAGGTTTATCAGAGAGTTGGCCTGGTAACTTATGAGGGGGAGCCCGAGTCCAGAGTTTCCTGCGCCTGTCGTGGTCTTGGCGCGGACGGGCGCAGACGGGCTTGCCTTAGGCGCGCCTTTGGCGCGCAAACGGCGCTCCCGCTGCGCTCGTCCGCTGCGCTTGCGCAGGAGACACATTTGGGGAGAGGGGTTTTGGGCGTGGCCTGTCCGGTGGGCGTGGCCTCGCGTCTGAAGCGATGGCGGCCGTGAGCCAAGAATAACACCAAACAGCGCTAGATCCGCTGAAGGTGAAAAGCCTGCCTGGCGATTATGCCCAGAGAAGACTTCTGAATCAGGTGCAAAGTTTTTAAAATGTGGCAAACAAAGAATAAACAATTTTTAAAATCGAGTGTGTCCTCCGGCTTCCGCCTCAGAGGGTGAAGTTTCCAGTAAGCGCGCAATTGGTCTGCGTTGTTTTATAGGCGGGGGTTGTGGGCGTGGCCTGTCCGGTGGGCGTGGCCTCGCGTCTGAAGCGATGGCGGCCGTGAGCCAAGAATAACACCAAACAGCGCCAGAGTTACATTAGGACACATTCATTTTGTTAGTTATTGATCTAGAAAAGTGATAGCAGCCAGCACCACCACTAGAGTATAAAGATACTTAAAAGGAAGAAAAGAAATTGCGAGAAGTGAATGATAGGTTCAAGCAAGCTTACCACATCACTGTGATGTTTATTGTAAGAAAAAGTGACTTTGGCAGGGACAGACAAGCCCCCTTCTGTGTACTAATATGAGACCTTCTATGATCTCCAGTGAAAGAGTAAAGAAAGTACATTTGTTTAAAGCTACATGACTTCCAGCGTCTGGATAAAAGAGTGGAATAATGAGTCAATAAAAGATGGAATATCCAATGAAGCGATGTTTCGTCAGTTTTATTTGGACCTCATTCATAAGGATAGCGTGCAAATCTTCACTCTATACTGTTGATAGTAAGAACAATGCATGTAACGATGCCTTTCGAATAGTGGACTCATAGGGCCCGATTCACAGAACTAACTTAAGCCAAAATCCTAAACTTACTACCATTTTGGTATTCACAGAAGGCACTTACTCATTTTGGTATTCACAGAAGGTACTTACTCATTTCAGTATTCACAGAAGTTAGGAGTCCTAACTTTAGGACACCTAAATGCCTTCTGTGAATACCGAAAGTCTTAAAATTAGGATTTTTCTCAGTTTAGTAGTAGTAAAGTTAGGAGTCCTAAGTTTAGGACTCCTAAATGCCTTCTGTGAATACCTAAACTCTTAGCATTCAGATTTTTCTCAGTTTAGGAGTCCTAAAGTTAGGACTCTTAACTTTACTACTACTAAATTGAGAAAAATCCTAATTTTAAGACTTTCGGTATTCACAGAAGGCATTTAGGAATCCTAAAGTTAGGAGTCCTAACTTTACTACTACTAAATTGAGAAAAATCCTAATTTTAAGACTTTCGGTATTCACAGAAGGCATTTAGGAGTCTTAAAGTTAGGACTCCTAACTTCTGTGAATACCGAAATGAGTAAGTGTCTGCTGTGAATACCAAAATGAGTAAGTGCCTTCTGTGAATACGAAAATGGTAGTAAGTTTAGGATTTTGTCGTAAGTTAGTTCTGTGAATCGGGCCCATAGGGCCTGATTCACAGAACTAACTTAAGACAAAATCCTAAACTTACTACTTTTGGTATTCACAGAAGGCATTTAGTAGTAGTAAAGTTAGGATTTTGTCTTAAGTCTGTCGTAAGTCTGTCCTAAGTTTGTCTTAAGTTTGTGTTAAGTCTGTCTTAAGTCTGTCCTAAGTTTGTCATAAGTCTATCTTAAGTCTGTCTTACTACTTTTGGTATTCTCAGAAGGCATTTAGTAGTTTAGTAGTAGTGAAGTTAGGATTTTGTCTTAAGTTTGACTTAAGACAGACTATAATACGGAATAGAGGAACACACTTTCCTGATGTTTATACATGAACAACTAAGAGGTATTATATACACACCACATGATCAATGTTAACCTGCCAGTGTATGTTTATTACATGTCATTGTGGATACTCATAGTCATCAATAGGATTTTCATTTCTGCGTTACAAACCAGATAATTTCTTCGTTTAGGCCTTCTTTGACTGTGTTTAGAGAGAAAATCCAAAATGTTTCTCTCTGTTTACACGTCTGCTCTGCTGATAGGCCTTGTTTTGGTCTCACTTTTCCTAAAATAAACCATTTGAGATCTTTATTTGAATGGTTTTCTTCCTGGCAATGTTGTACTATAGAGACAGTTATTTTGCCAGTGCATATTGCAGATTTATGTTCACTGAACTTAGTGTGAAACTCTCTTCTTGTCTCACCAATGTACCCCAAATTGCATGGGTACAAAATGATGTAAATTACATTTTGGCTTCTGCAATTGGTCATGTCCTTTAGTTGACCTCTCACCTGTATATTCCCAGTGATTGGTTATAATGGCCGTTTCGCATGCGTGGCATGAACCACATCTGGGATTACCTACAACTGGCGTGATGCTGGTGATTGTCTTCTGTGTTGTCTTTGTTCTTGATCTATCTCTGGTGTGCACTAAGGTGTCTCGGAGATTGCGATTCCTTCTATTTGCTACCCTAGGGAGTTGTATTTTTTCTTCTTCATTATGGGCATTCAATATTTCCAGTTTTTTTTCAAGATGTTCTTTACTTTGAAATGTAGATGCGAGTGATAGATGACACATACTATTTGATCACTGGTTTCCTGGACCATTCCCGCGATCCAGAAGTCGTTTGTTCAGCAGTTCTCCATGCCTACTAAAATCTTTTATGGTTGAGCAATTGCTGTGAATTCGTAAGAATTCTCCAAATGGAATTGACTCCTTTTGGCTTGAAGG
This sequence comes from Lissotriton helveticus, assembly GCF_964261635.1. Lineage (NCBI taxonomy): Eukaryota > Metazoa > Chordata > Amphibia > Caudata > Salamandridae > Lissotriton > Lissotriton helveticus. The sequence goes on from NC_136069.1 coordinate 489,299,348, forward strand.
ATGAAAGGTCTGGTGCTGGAGAATTGTGTTTTTTGCTGTCAGTTTCCTAAAGAAACTTACTTGCAATTCACCTGTTTTCACTGAGATGAGTATATCCAAAAACGAAACCTCTATGGTACTGGATTTGACCATAAATCTAAGGTTAGTGCCACTGGCATTAAGCCATTCAATGTATTCTTGAAGCATAACAGCATCACCTATCCATACAAAAAAGATATAATCTGTAAAATGTCTCCACCATTTTAACATTTCATAGAATGGTTCAGCCTCATTAAAAACATGTTTCAACTTGTATTCTCTCATGTATATATTAGCTATACTGTGAGCACAAGATACTCCCATGCTGGTGCCTTTAATTTGTTGGTAGGTTTGTCCATTAATTCAAAGAAGTTGTTAAAAAAACAACTTCAAGGCATTCCAGGATGAAAGCATCTGGTCTGTCGCCCGGTGATTACAGACTGTAATGCTTGGCATTGGGGAATATTTGTATAAAGCGCCTCAATGTCAAGCATTACTAAAACCTCACATTCAGGGTTGAAGGACATGTTCTCTATTTTGTCAATCATATCCCCAGTATCCCTGAAGTATGATTGGTAATTCTTGGTCAAAGGCCCTAGGAAGGTATCAACGTATTTGGACAGGCACTCAGTGCTAGCTCCAATGGTAGAGATGATGGTTCGCAATGGTGGATCACTGGTATTTGTATGGGTTTTAGGAACCCCATAGAGAACTGGTACCACAGAGTCGGCCCTATTGAGGTAAGCCTGCTCTTGTTGGAAGATATGCCCATCATCCAATGCTCTCTTTGTGATTCTTTGGATCTGGGTATCTAGTTTACCAAGCGCAAAGGAATGTGCTTTTTCATAATGTTCATGGACAGCCAGCATGTAGTAGATCTTGTTAACGTATTCTGATTTGTCCATCACTACTATTCCTCCACCCTTGTTGCAGGGCTTGATAACTATGTCTTGGTTTGCTTGTAATTTGTTCAATGCCACATGTTCACTATGTGACAAATTAAATGTGTTACTGTGGGCATGCTTAGTAACATCCTGTAACTCATTCAAGACTGTTTTCTCAAAAATGCTGACTTCAGGTCCCACCATCTCTAAAGTTGGAGTGAATGTAGATTTGGGCCTGCATTTTGATAGATTATGTTTGCATTCTGTAGGGTGATGCATGAAGTATTTTGTTAGCCTAATTTTTCTTTAAAAAAGGCAAAAATGTCTTGATTTAGTTTGTAGGTATCACATTTAGTACTGGGTACAAAAGGCAAACCTTTCTGCAGGACTGAGATTTTATCTTTGGTAAGCACAATGGATGACAGATTAAAAATAGGCATGGAATTATCAGTAATTGTATGTCTTCCCTCCTCACATGATCTCCAGTATTGCTGGTTCCTTGTTTTGAGGTAGTGTTGCTGATGTTGTGGGTTCATCTGTTGATAGTCATTTCTGTCTTGTGTCTACTGTAATTCTTCTTTGTGTTAGGGAAGCTTGGATTGCTGCTTCACATGTTACACCTGTTCTGTGTATACACTGCTACTGCTTGTCTTGTGACTATTCTGTGTTAGGGAAGCTTGAACTGCTGGAGCATGTTGTATTTTGGTCTGTGTGTGAAGGATTTACATTCTGCTGCCGCCTAGTATATTAGGGCCGGATATTCAACCGCGAGAATTAGCAACTCGCAATTTGCGAAAAATTGCAAAACTCTAATGCACGAAGAAAACTGCCCACCAATTTGCGATTCGTAAATGACTTGAATCACTGTTAGCAATGAAGCAAGTTGCGAGTCAGAAGAATGCTGCAACAATAACAAGCAGCTTTTTGGACGTGCATCTCAGGCTGTCCCAGAGTCTGAGAAGCAAAACATTTGGAGGAATATGCAGCTGCGCATCAATACCCTTGTTGTGACAGACAGGTCCATTGATGAAATTAAAAAAGAGGCAGTGTGCAGCTTTGGGTCCCTCGACGTGTCTCAACCCCCACCACCCCCTGGTAAGTGCAATACATCTACTTTATTAGCATTCCTGCTAAAACCCTGCTGTCCACAGCACACACACCCTCACCCAGATACACATAGATGCTCCATTTAGATGCTCCATTTAGATGCTCAAAAAGTCCCAGCTGATGCATTATGGGAAAGGTAGTCAGTGACATAAATAGTGCAGTTAAGGTTTGACATAAGCTGAACAACATTGCACCACCACTGAGATAGTGTCTCACACATTCATTTTATTCACCTCCCCTTTTGAGACATAGATACACCTCTGGGAGGATAGGAAAGGTTTGATGATGTGGATGGAGACCAGAAGTGGAGCCGGATGGGGGAAGGACATGATGGGGCTACAGGGAGACAGCCAAGTTGTTCCCATGTCCAGGGCAGGGCTCTGTCTAGCACACCTCAGGTTAGTGCACTTCAGCACACCTAGAATCCCACCAGCCAGCCACAATCAGATGTCACCAGGGTCCAACCTGCATCCAACACAGCAAGCAATAAGGCAGCTGCAATCAAGGCTTGAAGTTCACTCCCTGGCAGAATCAGGCAATCAGGCAGTGTTTGGTGGTCTTGAAGAGGCCATGCTGCAGGTTCATCACCTGCAGCAAAAACAAATAAGGCTTATAAGCAACAAGGTGAGCCAGAGATTTAACAATCTAAGTCAACAGTTGGCTTACAACCAGGCATGGCTGGATGATAAATGTGATGCCCTTACAGGGACAATTGGGCAACTGTGTATGGAGCTGTCAGAGGAGAGAAGGCAGCCAAGGCGCATTGAGCAAGACAGCGCAAACAGGATCAAGGCAATGACCAGGGCAATTGAGAGGCCGGCGCAGGCAACGCCCCAACACTCTAAGCGCACCCTGGGCCTGCAGGTTGAGATGGGCCACTACAGTTGTGTCGCACAAGGCTTGCAGGAAATCACAGCAGCATATGAGGCTATACACACCACCACCATTACTACTTGAGGAACAGGAGAGGCAGCAGAGAGTGAGGTGTCTAAGCGCAGTAGTGTCGCTACTGCAGACACACATATGCTGTGTAGGAGGAACAGCTGCCAGCCTGCTACTCCACCGGTCAGAGTCCCCCATGCCGGACATAGAGGGTAGATATAACTGCACACTGACATTGAAACATACAGTTGCCCCAATTATTGTTTATGTTAGTGGTGGAATAACCACACACCATGTACCTTTCTTTATGTTTTGATAATAATGATGGACGTGTTGTCCAGCAAGGTTTTTGTGTGCCCTGAAAATAAAGGGAAACATATATTGTGAGATCTAGATTTTGTACTGTCATTTGTAGAGGGTAGTGTGTAAACGGATAGATCATATCTTGCAAAGAAATGTCTGGCTATGTGGTGCCTGTGCCTTCTCCACTCTGTGCTGTGCTTTCCTCGATTTGCTGTTGGACAGGTGGGCCGGGGTCATCATCCTCTGAGTCTGATCCAGACACATCCATGGGTACGCCTCTCCAGTAGGCAATGTTGTGGAGAATGGCACAGGTTGACAGAATTTTGCATGCAGTCTCAGGTGCATACTGTAAGGCTCCGCCACTCTTGTGAAGGCACCAGAACCATGATTTGAGGAGGCCAAATGTGTGCTCAATCGTGGACCTGGTGAGCCTGTAGGCCATGTTGTAATGCCTTCCATGTGGGTTGTTGGGAGACGGGTAGGGTGTGAGGTTTCATGGCCGCATCCATGACTGCAGGGCATATGCACTGTCACCTGGGGAGTCACATATAAGGATGAGACAATATACAGATAGGAATAAATGTGCTAATACATTTTACTGTGGACATGACATTCCAGTACCTAGTAGGTATCCTTTATCAAATCGTTTCTCTCTAGTCACTGGTATATGCCACTGTGCCTAAAGATGTAGGAGTCATGGGTACTCTCTATATATTTGGCCACAAAGTCAGTGATGATGTTGTATGCATTGCAGACAACTTGAATGTTGAGGGAATGGGTGTTTATATGGTTTCAGAATATGTATTCTAGGCGAGATGGGCACATGGGTCTCATCTATGCACTTGATGACCTGTGGAAATCTGACAATCTAGTAGATCTTTTGCCAGTTAGATATGTTAGCGCATGTGGTGGAGCATGGTGTCTAAGAAATTGTGAAAGAAACATGAAACTGCACTCTAAGACACCCCTCCAGCCACGACAATTACATCTTGGTAACAACTACTGGCCAATAGGTGGAGGAAGCCCAACACTTGTGCATGGGTAGGGATAGCATTGCTGAATGGGTACTTCTTTCTAGGTGTGGCTTTAAGGTGGCTCTTAGCTCTAGAATCACATTGCTACTCCACCTGTATTGCCCATAAATCTATTCCTCTGTCTTCACAAACATGGTCAGCCTGACTCTGGAAATCCTTTCCTGTCTCCACCTCTCCTGCTGAGCAGCCACAACTTGCATCCTCTTTGCTATCACGTACAGGGCAGCCATTGTTAAAAGGTTTCTTATGCATTCTGGACGTATTTTGATAGGTTGGTCCCTGTTAGCACCTGTTTTGGATCCATGGTAAATTACATGTGCAAACTAGCCCTTTTTCTACTACCTGCAAATTACCACCCATCAGTACATGATGGTGAGCGACTCACAAATAGAAAATCGTTATTTGACCCACAAATTTTTGAGAGATGATAATTGGTCGCATTGCAATTTCTGATTTGTGAATGCCTTTCGTACATTGCGTAAGGACCATTTTGCATTTGCAAATTATTCTGCAACCAATTTCCGACTCACAAAAGGGTCATACAGCTGGCCCTTAGTGTTTTTTTGTGTTAGGGAAGCTTCCTCAACTGTATTTGTTTGTATTTTGGCAGTGCTTAATTTGACCCAGTGGTTGCTTGTCAGAGCCACCAACACTTATTTTTGAGCACTGGCACTTATTTTTCTGAATCAGGGTAAAAAGAATCAGAAAGCATTGTTTAAAAAGATGTCTAAACCACAAATGCCTATATAACGAAGACTTTACAACAAAAAGGTATTTACGACAAACAACTGTTTTTACCATGAGTATGCCTGTACCACTGCACTTTATATTCCTAGACTGTTGTAGAAGTGAGATGATAATTGTTTATAGCGTTTTTTGCACTTTCCTCAATCAATTAGGGTTTGCAGTCTTTGCCTAAAATGACATATGCATGTCACTAGACATCCCTAGGCGATGGAGTCAAGCTCCCCCATTTTAGCCAAAACCGCCCTCCTATTGGTTTGCGCATGTACTTGCCAAATCTAAGAGCAGACCTATAGTTAATCTATTGAGTGTTGTCATATTTTGGGGAGAAAATTTCTTGTAAAAAAGCATGAAAGCATGTATATTTTTCGGACGAAAGAGGCACTAGCACATTATTATTATTATCTGAAATGCAATTGTGGAAGAAAACTCCCAGATGTCTACCTCACTGCTTATGCAACTATTCAATGTTGGTAATTCAAGAAGAATTTTTCAGGCCAGAGAACATAAGATCATTTGGACTTTGAGGACATTGAAGCACTAGCAATTTATTGTTGCAGGCTGCATTGTATTTGAAGTGCATTTGCAGTACCATAGTCTCCCAAATTTTCATCATTTGTATATGCACTTTAAAGAATTGTTTTATTCCAAGTGCAAGTAGGAAGATATGTTTTTGTTCTAATATCTTTATTAGTTTGAGAGAAGAAATATAAACACATAAAATACCATAATAAGCAATACAACCAAAAAGAGAGTTATACAATAAATAAATAGATAAATTAGCATTCATCAGTATAGTTATAATCAATGTCATATATATCACATACATATCAATTAATATGGTGAAAAAAGCAATAAAGAAGCAATATGAGAGAATCAGTTGTATCACTTTCCTGACCAGCATACCACGCCGTGAGGGAACAGCAGTTCTAACAGCCCTACCTGCATTTTGCTTGTCTCCCCTGCCGTGAGGGCAACGGCTCAGCCACTACCACCGGCACCACCGGCACCGGGAACTACAACTCCCAGCAGCACCGCGGCAGGCGCGGCGGGAGCAAAGTGAACAACGCGCCCGGCGGCGCTTTTAGAGAAGGGCACGCCTCCTGCCACACGGGATGCGCGCGGGTTGAGCCCGGGCAGAGGGCGGGCCGTCTGTGGCCGTCAGTGGTCAATAGTGGTCGGGCGGGCCACCCCTCTAACGCCTCCACTGTGGTGAGTAAAGAACTTGTTACTATGGAGTCAATGGATAAGATAGATGCCCTGGATGACTTTCCATTTCCCCCTCCTACATTTGAGACCTTACTTGAAAATGCTCTTAACCTAGTATCTAACGAAATTGACGATACGGAAAGGAGAATGTCCTTGAGTTGCTCAAACATTTCCTCACGGCCAACACCCTCGCAAATGGGTCCCAATATTCCTACATCCCCTACGGTTCTAATTGCCAAATCCATTTTCGCACCCATACCTCCTGAGCCTCTGTCGGTGATGGATGATCCTGTAATAACAATTGACTCTCAGGTGGATGCCATTGCCATTGGCCCTTTGGAAGGCAGTAATAAACCAGGAGGGGAAAAGCGTAAAAGAGGTGTGTGAGACGGCGTCTCGAAGACCCCGAACAGGAGGCCACCCTCCCCCGCACGTACCTCATCCGTTTCCACCTGGACTACAACCCCGCAGCCAAAGCGCCATAGCCGGGACAGGACCCGGAACACCAGCCACTACCAACGAAACCCCGCCCTTCTCTCTCCCGCAGGGACCAACCCGAGCACCAGGTCTGGAGCAATCATATCTCGCTGACCCCGGAAGTACCGCCTCAGAGGCAGCGTCAGCACAGGATAAAACCGAGGATCGCGGACATCACGCCGTCGGAGTTTCGTGGCAGGACCCTCTGGCTGGAGACGGAGAAGGAGAGCAGACGTGCGACGAAGACGTGTGGACTGAAGAGTGGTGGAGTCCTACGGAGGTGGCTGGAGAGCGGCCGTAACTCACTGGAGAGTTACGGCAGACCGCGTGAGTGCCTTTAACCTTCTTTTCCCTGCTCATTAGGAGTCCCTGTAAAGTCCCTGTAAATACTCCTCTTTTCTCCATAGTCTCACCTCCCCTGCACTGTACATTACTTGTAAAGCACCTCACAGCAGCCCCAACCATCCCACTCACGTCCCGCCTTGGCACCCTCTCTATTCCCCAACCTTTATTCCCTCCTCCCGGTACCCTCCTTTCCTCACTGCCTCTTTCCGCCCCCTCTCGCACTATCCGGGTGACGGTGAGCGGTATATACTGCGTTAAGCTCTGGATAGGACTAACGGTCCCTTGTTTTTCCCTCTCTTACTGCCCTCCGTGGATCCTCCCCGTCATCGGAGCCGTCCCTGGAGTGCCTCAAGACCCCGAGCAGAACAGAAGACCAGGACCGGAGTTCATCGCCTGGAGCCTCCTTATCTGCCCATTGTGACATTCCTTTTGTTCCTCAATAATAAAAATCCAGTATTGCCCACTACATACGGCCTCCTCGCCTGCTTTTCCGGCCCGCTACGCTCGCTCCACCACAAGGTGTATCTAAACCTAGCGCTAATAAAAGGAAACATCCGTTAACCAACAAGAGCCAACCCACACCACAGAGCCTGTGGAATAAGCAAAAGCAAAAACCAACAGGGGCTGATACTATCTGCATCGGCGACAAGGACTTAGCGGATATGGATGGCGTCTCTATTGCTACTACCAGTAACTCCACTGATAATCAAAACACAACATGGACACAGACTGTTTCAGTGGGAGAAAATAATACCATATCGAAACAAAATGGGAATCTTATAGAGACTGTAGTTGACACTATTTTTAATCGTTTAGAGAAGCAAATGATAAAACAATTTAATAATGTTTTTAAAAGAATGGACAGATTAGAAAATCTAGTAAAAAACGAAGAGGCAAAAAGAAAGGGGACTGTCACCCTGGACCAAATCAGGGGTGACCGCTTATTGAAAGAGCTTGAGTCAGTCAGTATTATTTTATCATGTGGGAGGTCGGATGCCTTATGTTGTAGTCTAAAATCGACCGGGGGGCCTAGTATTTCTGGACCCCAACTGCCCATTGCACCACCCACCATCCAACCCAGTGGTAATAATGCCGGGAATAACAAGGCAGTAGCTAATTTATCACCCAAACCCCAGCCCACACCGATAAATACATCAGTACCACTTACTGTCAGACTTAGTACTGACAATCAGAATAGTGGCTCCATCCAGACAACTGTAGCGGTGGGGTCCACCTCTGTTGACAACAGGGGTGTGGGTCAGCCTGGGGACAGCAGGCCAATTAAACATCAGGGGCCTGCTTTGCACTTACCCCCTGATGCCTGTCCCTTCGTTCTGGTTTTAGCAGGCATACCACCATTGAGGGAGGGACAGGGGGAATCATGGGTTCAATTGCATAATAAATGCATCGATTGGCTAACTAAGCACAAAGGTGTTGGTCATGACATCTCCAGAGAGATTTTATCAGCTTGTAGGGTGTCATGGGTGGGGGCCTTATTTAAAGACATCGAAGGTGACTGTATAGTCCTTAATTTTGAGAATCCAGGCACAGTAAGATTCTTGCTCAACAGAAATAACATTCGTTCTGGCATCTCCACCGTTGTAACTCTACTACCTCTAAGCCATTTCTATAGACCACCACAAAGACAATTCCATCCAGCCTTTTTTCCCCTTAAGATGCACAATAGGTTTGCACCCCTATCCGGATTGGACATGTTAGACTGACCATCAGTCACCAATCTAGATACTATGACTGTTGATCAGCTATCCCAGGCACCCAATTTAGAATTATTACCATATATCCCTCCGCTTCCTCCACTCACTGCAGTTAGTCAGCAATCTGTTAATCAAAGAACTATTATACAGGGCTCTGAATTATCCCTTGTGAGTTGGAATATAGCGGGTCTTAAATCGAAACTAAAAATCAAAGAGTGGTCAGACTGGGTATATACTAATTGTGATATACTGATGCTTCAGGAGACCTGGTGCACAACCCGCCCTTATTAGAAGGTTTCAGCTGCCATAGCCTAACGGCATCCTCTTCATCTATGGCCCGCCCTAGTGGGGGTCTTTCCATCTGGGCTAAAATAAAAGCTGGTGTACAAACTAAACTGATCCAGACTCATGGAAAATGTTTTATGGCTTTGAAATACACAAATAGGTTAAAATTATGTTTAATTAATTTTTATAATAATGATTTTGTGACCCATCCCAATAATAACTTTTTTACTTTGTTTAACTTCATTGATGAAGTCATAGTGGGGCAGAAATACGGAACCTTTGATGGCATCTGTATTGGAGGAGACTTCAATGCCCACATGTATCCTAATAATCCCCCCTGCAGAAGTGGTGAGGAACTGAGGGATTATCTAGCATCCCGCGATTTAGTGAACGCCATGGAAATTGCTGGTACAGGAGGGAATAACATGCTTACCCCCACCTATATCGGTCAGGGGTGTGCTTCTACAATAGATTATATGTTTATCTCCCCCTCACTGAGCGACATTATTTTAAAAGCAGAGGTCGCCTGTTCCATCTATAGTGATCACTACCCAATTATAGTACATCTAAATAACCCTGGGAATATTATGGACGGAGCAAGAATAGAAATTGGGGCGCAAAATTTGGAAGCATCTACTGATAGATTAAGAGTTGTATGGAAAGGGGCCGAAAACAAAGCTATTGTAGCTAGAGTCATTAACAAAAATCCCACATTAATCGAGAACTGTCTGTCCTCTGACAGATCGGGCTGTGATGTTGTTGTTTCCTTTAGTAACCTCTGTGCGGCTATTAAAAGAGAATCTTCGAAACCAGCCCGGGCTAATAAAAACTGCAGCCCCCGCTGGTTTGACTCTTCATGTTCCAGGGCCAATAGAGAGCTGAGGGAAGCCCTGAAAACTAAACGGAGGGATCTGTCACTCGTAAGAGACCTTAGAGCAAGGTATAAAACCACGCTACGTACCCGATCTGAGGCTCTAGTGATAGACCACTGGGAATCCCTCGTTCGCTCCGCGGCCCTGAAAGATATCACTGGATTCTGGAGAGAGGTCAAGTCCCTAAGATCTTTTGGTTCCAACATTAAAGCTATTAACTGTAATATAACAGGAGATGTGTGGGCAGAGCACTTTTCTAAAATCTACGCTGTACCAGGGCCTCTTACAGATACTGCTCTTTTCGTTGGGCCCGCTAGATCTTTGAACATCGCACTATCCGAGGTTGAGGATGCTATAATTGAAAGTGCGGGCAATAAAGCTCCCGGCCCTGACGGCCTTTCAATAGATCAAATTAAATCTGAAATTCATTTTTGGGCCCCTTTATTATGCAATTTGTTCAATAATTTATCCGACAATTCAATCCCAGAATCCTGGTCAAACAGTGTTATTGTACCAATATTTAAAAAAGGCGACAGACTAGACCCTGGCTGTTACCGCCCGATATCACTAATTGACAACACATTGAAGGTTCTCGGGAAGGTAATTTTCAACAGGATAAGGAGCTGGGCCGAGGATAATAATGTCCTACACCATTGCCAGCTCGGCTTCAGAAGCAATGTGGGCACTGTTGAACAATGCTTGAATTTGAACCTATTAATGGCAAAGTACACTATTGTAAAAAAATCCCCACTGTACCTTGGTTTTATGGATTTAAGTTCAGCTTTTGATTTTGTTAATCGTTCTAGTTTGTGGTCACTTTTGCTTAGTTATGGTCTTGATGATTCTTTGGTCTATTTTCTTTCTTATTTGCATAGGGACCTAAAGGCCAGAGTGCGTATTAACACTGAGGGAGTAGTCTCGAATGACATTTTAATTGGCATGGGTGTCAGACAGGGTTGCGTACTCGCCCCCCTGCTTTTTATTTTGTATATTAATGGGCTGAGCAGCAACTTGTGTGCAATAACTAATGACGTTCCAATTATAAATGGCAACCCCATCCCCGCTTTGTTGTACACGGACGACGCGGTGCTAATGGGCCGCACACCCAATGCCCTGCGTATTTTAATCTCTGGTTTTGTTGTTTTTATGTCAGATTTGGGCCTCACCACCAATTTAAAAAAATCTTTTATTATGAACTGTGGGCCCAAAAAATATAACATAACCTCAATTAAATCTGGTGACAATATCCTAAAATGCACAAGCACTTTTCCATACCTAGGATTGCTATTCTCTAATACGGGTTCCTGGCAACCTCATGTTGCCTATGGGAAAAACAAAATGGGTAAATCCATCAACTCGATTCTCTCCCTACGGCAACCTAAACAGGCTGACGTTATCACTTCACTGTTAAAGATTTACCGTACTCAATACCAACCTACGGGCACTTACGGCGCAGAAGTGTGGGGATACTCTAATTGTGTGCCCATCCAGACTGAGGAAAATAGATTTTGCTGAAAAGTTTTGGGGGGAGCCTTCTGTGCTCCAACATTCATTTGTCATAATGAGCTTAAGCTATTGTACATTGAGGACTTCATTCGCTGCAGGCCCGCTCTTTTTTGGCAAAAAATTTGGCTAAATCCGGCGGGCCACTTAACTCGCAGCATAATATTAGACTGGCTACAAAGCGAAAGGTCCCACCATGTACCATGGTTGAAAGCAGTCGAGAAAAGTCTGTCTAGTGTGGGGCAGGGCCTTTTGTATAGCTCCCCAAACACCATTGTCCATTCACATAAGAACATAGTTAAAAGGGCACTTTACGTATTATATGGGGAGGAGCGGATAAGATTAGAACACCCCAAACCTTCTGTTATTAAATACATTTCCTATGCTGAGCCCGTTAACGGCTCTTTAGTTTCACCACAGAGATATCTGCTCACTACACTAGGAAGATGGATCAGGAGCCTTCTGTTCCGATTTCGGGATGGAAGCGTTGTAAATCTACTAAGCTTTCCCCTTGGTTATAATAAACATCTGGAAGAGTTGGATTGTCCTTGTTCCGTGGGCAGCAAACAAAGTTTGACACACTATTTTTTCTTCTGTGGCTTTTATAAACTTAATACTTCCAAATACTTGATGCCGTATTGCCGCAGACATGATTTCAGGGATTTTACTCAGGCAATGAAAACTTTTCAGATGATGATCTCAGATGAAGTGATATTTATCGTGAGCTGCTTTCTTAAAGCTAGTGTCCGTTCACGGGCAACTATGGAATTTGCCTGATGAATATTAGCATATTGCTTTTTTTGCACATTTGCTTTTTGTACATCTGAGTATTGCATATTATTGTATAGATATGTAGATATTCTGACACTTGTTTAACAGCATAATGCACCTGTTATTTTTATTAAATTATTTTTATTGTACTTTTTAAATTTAACCTGTGTATACTTTTATGGATGTTTTAATTCCGAATAAAGATCATTTGACTTGACTTGTATAAATCAATCAGCAAGATAAAGAGAGTAAGGAAGAAAAAAAAGAGAAGAATGTATCGAGAAAGAGAAGTACAAATAAAGCAAACAAGAGAGAGAGCGAGATCGAGACCCCTCCTACAATAGGGAGGGTAAGTTAAGGAGAAGACACAAAGGGATATTGCGCCACAAGGCCTTGTGAGGCTAAGTTCATATATCTATCAAGAGATCTCCATACCCCACTAGAAACAAAGGGTGCACAGTCTTTCTCCTCCACAGAAGTATGAGCCCCTCAGAGAAAAGATACCCAAGTCCACCATGTATGATAGGAAATGGACCCAAGGGATTTCCATTCTGTTAATATAATCTTGACCGCAATTGACAGCAACAGGTCTAGCAATTGCATATCAAGAGGATCTAAAGGCAATGGCGATGTTGTAGCCCATGGGCCCAACAAAATTAGAGGTAACGAGAGCTCAAACTGAATATTGAAAATTAGTAGGAGTTTTTTGTGAACCAGTTCCCAAAAGGATTGGAGTAAAGAGCCTTCAAAGAACATATGTTGATATGTACCAGCAGCTAAATTACAACTCCAACAGAGATCATTATGCTTTAGTTTGAGGGTATACAAACAAGTCGGGGTCCAATGTAAAAGATTGAGAGAGAAAAATTTAGACTGAATAACAGAAGGAGCAATTTTATTTCGTAGGGAAAATTTCCCAATAGGTTGCCAGATTACTGGTGAAATATGTTTAAAAAGTTCATGTTCAAAATGATGTAGCCCTTTCTGTTGTGTAACCGTAGTCTGCAAACGCGGCGTGGTGGATAAAAATGTATATATTTTAGAGGCAACATGACCTACTTTATACCACATAGACAGAAGGGAAACAGTATGTGAATCTAGGTAAAAGTGTACCTTAGCTAAGACAACCTTTATTTTTAAAAATGTATAGAAATCCAAATTACTGAGTCAGAAGATATAAGGATTTAATTGCACAAGTGCACCTCCACTTTATTCTGTGTAACATTTGATTTTAAAGGGAGTATAAGGGACTATGTTTGTGTAAAATACAGAGAGTGAGACGCCTTTGCCTGTCGCAACATTTTATAACTACTCTGATTGCACTACTGATATTTTATGGTGTCCTTGATGATTCGCACACTTGTGAGAAAAAATGTTAAAGAGTCACTGTTAGTGAATAATTAAAATGAAATCAGAGTCACACACTCTGATGTACAGTGGGCATTGCATTGTTCTATTTGAACTTAATTCAAGTGAAATTACTTTCGGGACATAAACAGAAAAGATAAAAACAGAAAAAGCCGAAATGTAAAAACAATAACTGATATTGCTTAAGAAAATGTATTTAGTGAAAGATATGATTATGTACAGATCATAATCTCCTAGTATGTTGTCTCTGTCTATTATACCATGGGACCTGTAACTCCAAACAAAGGGAGGAGAGTTGTGGAGCTCTTTGTGTGAACAAGGCAGGGGATCCTGTCAAAATGCGTAACAGCACAGCAACTTAGCCAATAAATGTTGGAGAATTTAACCTAAATCAGCGGTGTCAGTGTCTGATTTTTCAAGGGACCCGGTGTTTGTTTTGGATGTTCAGCCGATATCTGTCGACTGCGGCAATGCTGACACGCCCTCGTTCTGGCGCTTCATTTGAGGTTCGACAGATTCACGAAGCTAATGCGGCACATTGCATGAAGCCCCCTAGTGATATGCGAGAGTCGGAAGTGATTGCAGGTGGCTGGGAGAGCACCTGCTAATGGAGCTTCGGAAGATGCCTGTGAGCAGGTAAGCTATCCCTTCCGTGCTATAGAAGAAATCCATCGCACAGTGGGGAGAGGCGTCGATACGTCAAAAAACCAGGCGGGACTCAGGGAAGTGTATTCATTGCTGATCGACAGAGCTGCAAGGAAACAGCTTTGGTTTACTAGAAGCAATGGAGAATTGGGTGAAAGAAAGAGAGGAGGCGGGTGCAGTCTTTAACGAGAATACAGCCAGCATAAGTGATATGAATCAATCTATAAAGGTGGGTGAGTTAGCCCTTGAAGTCGATGTACAAAAAAAAATCGGGGATTGGAAAAACATAAGCGCATGGAAGTCTCCAAGTGGTGGTAGAGCAAATCGCTAGAGAGATATATTGAGGTGGGAAGAGTTCTTCGCAGTATAATAATTCTAATTGCTCCCATGTTCGAAAATCCAGATCCTGAAACGCTGCAGGTGTGGGCAAACAACAGCGCTGAATCATCTAAGAATATGATGAGAATTTTAATTACGCTTGCCAGGCGAGACAGAGATAAAATCTTGGAAGGAATTAAAACATTGCGGCAGGAAATTATTTAGGAAAACCAGATGTGGTTAAAAAGTTTGAGAAGGACTTGGAAACAAAATTGATAAAACATGAAAAAACAATCATGGAAAGAAAGGCCATCAAATTCATGAGAGACATAATTGACTACCAGAGGGGTCAGATCTACACTTTCGCTAGACGTTTTGACAATCTATGGCACCAGAAAATATCTGATAATGCCACCACAAGCAGTAAAGGAAATGAGAGAAGACTGGGGGCAGAGACAAGCTCAGAATGGAACTCAGAGGTAGATACTGACCGTGAAGATGGATCAGGAATACAAAGTACTAAGAGAAGCCTAGGTAAGCCATCCTTGGTGGTCGAAGAAATGTATTTTCTAGGCATGGACAGGACCATCAACCCCAGGCAAAGACCACAGAGAAGAGGAAGAGGATTTTGAGGAAACACAAGAGAAGAAGGAGGAGGCATGGAGCTCCGGAATGGAGCCAGGACCAATGAGAACAAATACAACAAATAAGTGATCCTGCCATCACAGTCATCAACTTATCTGATCTTGCGCTATTCAAAGAAGAAATTGAAATTCTATCATTAGGACTGACTTTTTGTATGAGAACCAATTTTAATTATGGCTAAATCCGAACAGATTTTTACAGATTTGTGAGAAAGCTAAAATTGAAGAAATTTTTCACACTCAAACGAGCTCTACGGAACAGCGACAACCCAGCACTGAGACTGCAACTTCCAATCTAGTATTGGGATATCTAATTTTACTACAAGACCTTGAACAACTCAAAAGGGGAATGTACAACATGGATGCTACCGCGACCTGCAAGGAAACAGCAGATCTGCTGGGTCTTGACATCTATGGGAGCATAGCAACAAATCTTAAAAAGAAATTGACTTTTGTTCCCAATCTTCCCAGAGACTCTATCAATGTTTTTTCAGATAGGGTAATCAAGGAACTGAAATCAATTTCCCTACTATCCAGTGAAAAGTTCTGCAATGGTATGAAACAAAGTGAAAAAGAATATTCGAAAGTAATGAAAAAGGTGTCTGCACAGAAGGATATTGCAGTCCGGCAGTCGGACAAGGGCGGGAACATTGTTCTATGGCCTCTCAAAAAATACAATGATGAAGCTAAAAGTCAATTGGGAGACACCAGGTGTTACCAAAGGGTCCCACAGAGTGATCTGTTAGAAGTCAAGAACAAGTACCATAAAGAGATATCTAGGTGGAGGGCAAGGGGCTTGATCAACGAGGGGGAGTATCAGTATTTGAAGGTGGATGATCTTGTAATGCCTATAATGTATTTGATCCCCAGAGTTCATGTAGATATGCAAAATCTCCCAGGTAGGCCCCTAATATTGGCTATTGCCAGTCTGTCTGAGACAACTTCTAGATATATAGATTACTTTCTGCAGGACATTGTTAAGTCACTCCCGTCCTAAATCCAGGAAACAAGAGACTTCTTGAGGAGAATACATAACACTACTTGGGATGAATCCTACATTCTAATTACACTTGGCATAGTGTCATTGTGTACTAGCATTGCTCATGAGGATGGCCATAGAGCCCTTAGACACTTCTTGGACACAAGACCAATCAGGTACTACCAGCATTCAGAAATGATGCTAGCATAGCCAAACTATGCCTTTCAGAAAAATGTCTGTTTGGCAGAGCTTGGCTATTGTGGGCCAAAAGGAGGGTTGACCACATGTGGGGGCATAGACATTTAAAAGAGAGACAGGAACACCCTTTAAAGATAATTTAACATTCAACCATCTACCACAAGTGTCAGACTCTTGAGATAAGAGTGAAAGTGAAAGGGATTTACGACATAGTATCATTACTCCATTACGTTTGCCGTCTCCTGGGGAAAAGAAAACCTCCCCTACCCAGCCTTTTTTAAATTGGATGATTTGACCTCGGTAAGGTGAGTTTCTTGTAGAATAGCAATATCGGCATTTAGTTTGGCTAAGTGAGTCAAGACCCGTTGTCTTTAAATGGGAGAGCTCAAGCCCTTAACGTTCCAAGTAATCACATTTAATGACATATATTAATACACATATGCTGACCTACAATTGTTGAATAAAAGCCCAATTCAATCATAGAACAAAAAAGAATTTGAGAAAAAAGTAAAATAAGGAAAGAGTCAGTCTTAAAATAAAAAAGGATGTAAGAATCATATAGCAGGAACCAAGGAAGAAGCTGGAGACCAAGAAATGGACAAATTATATCAACTACATAAAAGGTAAATATTATAATTGAGAAAAAAGAATGTAACGAAGTGACAGAAGATGGACATGCAATGATGAGTAGAAGGAGACAATAGAAAAAGAAACAACAGAGAAAAATTTTGAAGACACCAAGAAAGCAAGTGAACGCAAATTGTGGAGAAGATTGTGGGAATAAGGTAATTGCAACACAGAGAACAAGAGACAAAACAAGAAACATTCCTACAAAGGGGAAATATGGAGGGGAGGGAGGTGAAGCCACATGGACAGACAGGACATCTGAGTGTAGACACACAGGAAACCAGGGGAAGACCACGCCATAAGAAAGAAGGGTCTGTGGAAGCAGAGAACAACAATTAGGAAGGTAAATAATAAGGCATATCGTGTACCAGAAAAAACAGTGAAAATACGCTTATTAGACTAAACATATTTGAATACATTGCAAAATAGTTCTGTGTTTAAACCAACAAGTATCCATTCTGATGTAAATAGTTTTACCGGTAGGATACAGAATTTGTACAGAACTTTGGAAGTAATTTCATAACGTTAAGTAATAGTATAACATTAAGTGTTAAATGACTATGAATGAGTGGAAGAGTCCATGTTAACTGGCTTGCAAGAGTTTATGAAGGTCTGTAGTCTCATTGGGTCTTCATACGTAGTTGTTCTATTATTGTAGGTAACCTTAAAGAGACAAGGATGGAAAAGTCCATAACGAGCTCCTAATGACCGCAGATCAGATCTCAGATTGAGAAAAGCTTTGCGCCTGTTAGCGGTAGCTTTGGCGTAATCCTATGCAAAAAATAAAGTAGAACCAGACCATGTGATTTTTTGGATGGCTTTGGCCGCTGATAAGACTTTTAACAAGTCTGTGTACTCCAAGAATTATAATACCACTCCTCTTGGTTGTTGCAAAGATGAAGCGTTGAAAGGAATACGACCCAATCTATGTGCTCGTTGAATATTAAGAACAGTACCATCTGGCATGTGAAGTAGCTTAGGAAGGATGGACTTAAAAAAGGTGAGAGAATCTGTTCCTTCAAGTACTTCTGCTGGGCCGTAAATTTGAAGGTTATTCCACCGATTTCGATTTTCAAGTCTTGGGAGAGGAGTTGTGAGACACCAGCACATGAGTCCTTAAGAGATGAGACACTTTGCTAGACTACTGAGACTCTTGTGTCTAGTTGGGACCAATTAACTGTGAGGATTTGCAATTTAACATTGGTCTCTTCCATGAAAGGTCAAAGAGCTCTAATTTCTCCCAACAGGAGCTTCATAGAGACCGGTGAGACTGATTTTGGCGGAGAAAGGGGGTCCTTTTTAAAGCATTTTGTGACAGATTTTACTGAGGTTATAGAGGAAGGTTCCATTGTAGGCTTCAAATACTGCGACGAAGATAATAAAGAGTCCTCAAGTTTAGAAAGTTCTGTGAAGACTTTCAAATTTTTAGTAAAAGATTGCTTCCCTTTTGGTAATGTGGAGGAGGAGGCCCTAGTTCTGCCCATTAAGCATTTCCAGAATCAAAAACATGAAAAAGAGTTAAAGGAAATGGTTGTCAGGATATGACAGGAGAGTAAACTGAACTGAATTAACTGTGACTTCCTTCAAATAGTTAATAAAAAAAGTAAATAGTGCTCAAAACTTGAGGTGAAAAAATGCTTAAATGGGCTAATGTATTAAAAGTGGTCTAGCTTGCAGGACAACACGAAAGCACAATGGTGTTTGATGTGCTTCATTGAAATAGGGACCACAAAATGGCTAACAAAATCATTTTTGTAAAGCTGACAAGAATGTGTGCACAAAATAGGGCATGACGGCATAGGCAGAGGAGACAGGTTAGAGAGAGATCAAATTAGCCCATATATATGCATTTTGAAGTGCAAATTTAGCAAATATTCAAATTAGGCTGCAATGTTTCTGAGCTACGTATGTGGCGAAAAAAGAAAATGGCGGCCGCTACGGAGCTGCGATGCATGATAGACGAGAGCAGCTGTGAAATAATTCTTTCAGCCTGCGCACACAAATGGTTTGGTGCGCATCGCTGACTGCATAGCTTCCGACGTCTTCAGGCTATAAAATGCTTCACAGGGGTTTGCTGTAAATGCGGTCACACGGATGCCGCCATGATCCTCAGGTGCAAAGCCACGCCCCCCGGGGGGTGAGGTATAGTTAGCTCAGTTAACTAGAAGTGCTGAATTACACTGATTTGTACAAGTGAAACCTGAGCCTAACTGTAATGTCCTTGTAATTTTTGGTTTCTTCAGTGTGTGTCTTTATATATATATATATATATATATATATATATATATATATATTCACTAAAAAAACATAGGTTTTACACCAGTTATAGTTAGCTGGAAATTTTACTCGCATAAAACCATTGAAATTCCCACGTTATAGTTAGTTGGACTCACTATAACTTGTGCGTGCAATGCACTGCTGATGACGTCACATATTACATCACTCATGACATGGTCAGTGACATCACTTATGACATCACTGATGACACCATCCAGTGAATGTGTGTCTGTTTAAAAAATAAATTTGTGTTATATATGTATATGTAACAGTTGATGGAAGAATACATGTTTAAATAAGTGTTTACATGGATGTTTTAAAAAAAATAATTATTGGTTAACTGGTTTATTAAGTGTATCTTAGTGAATACATATATTAGAGAGTAATATTTAAATATTCAAATATATGTATTAGTGTTTCACTTTGTGTATAAGTGCCTGCATGGGTTGGTGAATTGCTACATGTGTATGTATATGGGTTATTAGATGTTTTTCTTAGTATCAGTATGAGTGTTTGTATGGTTTGGTGGGGGTATTACTTAGCACATAGATGCACGAATGACTGACTCTCTGTATGTGTTTTGAAGACAGCATATGTGCAGGACTGTATGGGTGGATGAGTGTGTATATGTGTGTGTTAGTGAGTGAATGACTGTCTCACTACCAAGATGCACTTTTGAAACTCCGTACCATTAGGTCTGAAATCGTAGTGGTATGTGTTGCTAAATACTTGAGATGGGCCTGGTGGATCCGATCCAAAAAACTGGGTATTCCTGTTTGTTGAATACCCTCATCCAGTTATACATAGTACCTGTATGGTTTTTAAGTGGTATCTAACTATGCGCATTTAATTTGCGTCCCATTTGTCTTATTATACACAGTCGTGATGTATTTTTTATTGTTCCTAGGAATGAAATGTGTATATTATTATCTTATTGTAAAATGCTTTTTAATATGTCTGTATGATTGTAATCTGTCTTTTATGAATCATTTATTCGAAATAAAGACTTATCGAATCGAATCGACTGTCTCACTAGTGTGTTTATCAGTAACTACATATGTTTTAATCTAGTATATGTGAAGATTGATGTATATAAGTGAGTATATGTGAGAGTGAGGGATTGTAAGAGTTCCAGTTTCTATAAGTGATTGTTTAAGAGAGTAAGTGTGTGTAAGTTTCCTTAGAAGTAAAGTGGTAGTGTGTGTATAGCTGTATATGCAAATAAATGGATGTTCAATAGTTTATTTGCATGTGTGAGTATGTGTGTGAGTAACTTTTGGTGACTGTCGGTGTGTAACAGAATGTATAGGTGTATCACTACATATGATGAGTGAGTATATGTATGAGTGACTATATAGAACTGTTGGTGAATCAGTGCATGTGTATATAGATGGTGGAATTATTCAATTGGTTGTAGCAACTGGTATGGGTATCTCCATTTTTTTGAAAATGTTACTTTTTATTTTTGAATATGTGTTTCAAGGGTTACATTTCAGTGAAAGGAGGTCTGTCACTCTGTCACAAGGATGATGTCATCAGTGATGTCATGAGTGATGTCACTGACCATGTCATGAGTGATGTAATATGTGACGTCATCAGCAGTGCATTGCACGCGCAAGTTATAGTGAGTCCAACTAACTATAACGTGGGAATTTCAATGGTTTTATGCGAGTAAAATTTCCAGCTAACTATAACTGGTGTAAAACCTATGTTTTTTGTGTGAATTTAATAGGTTTTTTAAATGCTAATTCCTAACTATAACTGGTGTGAAACCTATGGTTTTTTCAGTGAATTTCAATGGTTTTTTAATAGCAAATCTCTATAGGTATGAAAAGTAATATTTTTTATAACAAATTTTATATTGTATAATTATGTAATTTTTTTAAAAAAATGTATTTTTTGCCCTGGTGCGCTCCCGGGGCGCGTACCGGTGAATGCACGGGTAAGCGCAATGCTACGGCGCACCCTGGGGCGCGTACCGGGGAGCGTCTCGTTAGCGCTATTGCCGCGATCGAAAAAACCACATCTTGACGCGTCGCGTAAGCGTGACGTATCGCGTTGCCGCGCGATGTGTCTTATGACGCGCTTCGTAAACGCACCCGGAAGTGCTCCGCGGCCCGGTGCGCATATCGTAAGCGCGCCGGAGCGCGTAACGTAAGCGCACCGGGTCATGTGTCGGGTCATGTGACCTGAAAATAACACTTTTCATTGGTTCTCATCATTTCTTTTCTCCAAATGATGAAAGCCCCCTCCTTTTTTCCTCATTCTAACTTTCTTCATTGAGAGAGCAAGAGCTATTTTTG
This sequence comes from Lissotriton helveticus, assembly GCF_964261635.1. Lineage (NCBI taxonomy): Eukaryota > Metazoa > Chordata > Amphibia > Caudata > Salamandridae > Lissotriton > Lissotriton helveticus. Next base: position 489,320,856 of record NC_136069.1, read on the forward strand.
ATCAGTGCAATGGCATCACTTGTAGCTGCAGCTGGTGCACCCCCACCACCACCACCACCACCAAGAAAAGAAGGTCCACCACCACAGTTCCTTGGAGGAGAAGAAGAAGAAGAGGAAGAAGAGGAGGAGGAGCAACAATCAAGGCGCTTCCTGCCTGAAGAACCAAGGCAAAGGCACGTTAAAGTGCACTATATTTGGCAATTCTTTTCCATCCCTGAAGGCCAAAAAAAGGTGAACGCCCCCAAAGTCACCTGTCTAATTTGTGGCTCAGTCCTCTCCAGGGGCAATCCCCTAAAGAAATATTCATTTGGTAATTTTACCATGATCCGCCACATGGAGAGGTTTCATCCTAAGAACTTAGCCCACGCTGAAGTACAGGAACTTCAGAACAACCCACCCCCTGTGGCCAACACCTCCTCTACTGAAAACTCACTTTCTGGTCCTGAAGCACGCAAATGTCTGCGAAATATACAACCAAAATTTGGCACCATAAAACATGTTTGCATTTTCTGTGGCAAAACATTATGTTATGGTGAACTTAGTGTCACCTTAATAAATAATGCTGTGGACAACCACCAATGCAACAAGAAAAGGAAGCACTAATTATTTTCTTTTTTTGCTCCTGTTGAGCCATTTCCACTTGCCTGTTTTTTGTTTGTTCCCTTAAAAACACAAAAAAAATATAACATTTTTCAAAAATACAAAAAAAAATGTTCAGTAAAATAATAAAAAAAATATAAAACAACAAAAACAATTAAAAAAAGTTCTTTTCAGAACTACCTCACATTTATAACATTAAACCTATATTTTTAAAGGATCTCTGTCAATTTTTTGTCCTTAGGGTACACGTACCAGGGCGCCCCCCCCCCCAAAAAAGAAAAACAAAAAAAATTAATGAAGCAGTTAGCATGAGGGAAGGACACAAACAGAGTTATGTTAAGAGAAAAAGAGGTACAAGATGACCACAGAGGGATTGTTTATTACATAGTAAAAAATAGAGAAGATGTAATTGGATGAAAGTGAGAAAAGTAAAATGACTAAAAGAGCGAAAGAAAGGAAGAGAGAGGAAGAACACTAAAGTAGAGATAGTGCGAGACTGTGATTGGCTGTTAAAAGAAAAAAAAAGGACAGTAAAAAATGGAGAATGAAGGGTAGTGGCTGAACCACGATAAATGAAGAACGATGAGGGAAAGTGAGAAAAGACCAGGTAGTATAAGTAAAGAGGGGTGAAAGAGGGAGAAAAATTGAATTAGGATAACACATGGGGAGTGACAAAGAGAGAGGACAAAGAGAGTAAAGGAAACAGTACCTGAATGGGCTTGAGTAAAACAGAAAAAAAAGATAAGTAATGCAGTGTGTGTGACTTATAGGGAGTCAGTGGGTGTAGGTCGCGGTGTGGGTGTGTAAGTTGTGTCTGTGGGTGTGGCTGTGTGGGGTGTTTCGATGTGGGTGGAGGTGAGGGTGTGTGAAGTATGTGTGAGGAGTGTATGAGTGTGGGGTGTATATGTGTGCGATGTATGTATGTGTATGAGGTGTGTGTGTGGTGTGTGTGGGGTGTATGTTACAGCTGTGTGCAAGTGTTGGAAGGGGGATGAGTTGTATGTGTAGGAGTAAGGTAAATAATTAAGAAAAAGAGAATGAGTGAAGAAGCAAAGGAAGGGAACAGAGGGTCAGTGAAGTAAAGAAAAGGGATTGAAAGAAGTTGAATATGAGATGGGAAATCGGAAAAGGGGAGTAAACATGTAGAATAAGAATAAGTGAGGGAAGCAGAGTAAAGACACAGGAGTGTGGTAGATTGAGAAAATGTTAGTGAGCTTAAAGCAAAGGGTGATGACAAACTACATTTTTTTAGTCATACTTACCATATAATAAATATAACTTTAATTAATTTTTTTAACTACACTTTGTATCTGTGAAAAAAAGAAGAAAAAATAAGTTATAGTTAGTAAAATATGTATTTTAAATTAAAAGATACAAATGAAGAGGTTAAAAATCATAACGCTCTATTTAGAAATAAAGTTAGAGTGAAGAACACAGAAAGGGAAATAAACTAAGGTAAAAGGACAAAAAGAGAGAAAAAGAAATAGAAGAAGAGGAAATTATAAAGAGTAAGGCATATAGATTCACTGACAAAAAGAGAAAGAAGAACAGAGAAATGAACTGAAGGTAAGAAAGATACTAAAACAATGTGAGTTAGCAAAACTAAATCAGGAAACAGAAGTAAGTAAAAAGATAATGACTGAGACAGAAAACAGTCTAATTAAGGATGCATTTAGAAGAATGAGGAATAGAAGATAACTGAGAGTAAGTGAAGAACAGTCATAGACGGAAAGGATGAAGGGAGACAGGATAATATACAATGATTGAGGGAAATGGACTGAGGAAGTTATAAGGTAGACACACTAAGACAAAAACTGAGTGAGGTGGAGTACAATGAGTGAGAAAAGAAAATGAGTAAGTGAGCAAAAAGAAGGAAAGAGAGGAGAAGACGACTAAAACAGTGGTACTGAGAGAAAATAATTTGGTGATGAAAGTAAAGAGAAGGACATTGAAAGAAAGGAAATGAGGGATAGTAATGGAACCAGAGTAAAAGAAATGGGATGAAGAACGATGAGAGAGGAGCAGTGAAGTTGTGTTAAAAGAAGTGATAGAAGGTTGATAAACACAAGTGAAAATAACACAAGTAGAGTGAGGCACTGAGGACATAGAAGTAGTGAACGAAAAATAGAGAGAAGAGGTCAAAGTAAGGAGCAAACAAAGATAAGCTAGGGAGAGTGGGTGATTTATAGTGATAGAGTGCAATAATACTGCTGAGTGAGTAAACAGGAATTACTAAAAGAGCAAAGGAGGAAAATACGGAAAAGAGAAGTAAAGCAGAGAGACTGAAAGCTGAAAAGTTATGCAAGGGAGAGACGGGATACACACAGTTGAAATGAGAATGAGGGGTTGTCAAAGAAGTGGAGTAAGGGAACGGGGGTTACAGAGAGTGAGAGAAAGACATTATAAATGAGTAAAAAGAGCTGAAAGAGGATGGAAAAAGGAAAGTAAGTGTCACAGAATGGTAATACAATTTAATTTACACAATCCAAAGTATAAAATAACTTGTACAACATGTTACATAGTTTATTTTTGCTGTTCTCAGAATATATTGAATTTCACTTAAAACAGTGAGTTCAAATTACTCATCATATGACAGCGGGAAAAAAAACCACAATCTAAAAGATTGTGTTTTTAAAAAAAACTTAAATACTGACAAATGTACGCTAAAGTTAGATTGACTTACTTTTCCTTGAGGCCAAATACTGTATCATGGTGGTCCTTTTCTCGTTGGAAAGTACTTTGCTGTTCCCTTAAAAATCCATTTCATCGACTTTCTATAAGAAAAGCTCCAAGAACATCTGAAATATTTTCAATATTTTCATATACTCCTTTTTTTCAGTCATTACTCTTTACTCAATCCTGCACCTTTCCATTTGGCTTAATAGTGTCAGATGAATGAGTATATGTTCAAATTAATTCTAAGGCACTCTGAAATGACCTTTTTCCCGACGTTCTGAAAGAAAGGCTCTTCAACATTTTCACAATATTTAAGTATTTGTAAAACCATCTCTGACTCACTCATGTTCATCATTTTGTATAATACTAACATCACTTACTATGACATCCACTTACAGTACCTAAATGACAAGTCAATTTTTTATATTGCCTGGATCACTTTTACTCAGAATATATTTTTAAACAGCAAAATAACCTTTATTAACTGCTCCCGTCTTCATTAGCCAATTACTTTTACCTAAATTTTGGCTGTAAAAACACTAGGTATGAATTTATAAAGCCAAAAGGCAAACATTGTTTGAAAGTCAAATGAGTGTCGTTACATTGGGTCCAACCTTTAGAAGTTTTAAAATAGCATGTGTAATGCCCTGATGTTGTAGAAGGACCATCGTGAAAAATAATAGCTGCAGTTGCAAAGGTTCTTCCTGATATCGATAACTGAGAAGCCACAACATTTTTAATAGAAGTTGTCAATTTAGTTCCATCAGGTCTACATCGTTGGAACATTAAAATGACATAGTGACCATAATTTTGTAGAAATAATATGGACAGCATTGTAGACTTACATTGGGTACACACCATATTGTGATCCGCTGCTTTAACTAGATTATTAAAAGACACTGATTTGCAGTCTGGTAAAGTCAAATATATAAATCTTTCAGAGTCTATTCTAGTACTACTTGATGAAGCACAGTTATCACAGTCATGTTGCCATTGATAAGAAAGGTTAAAAAGATTTTTTATATCTACTCCTTCATCTTCCAATACATCAAACATATACATTAAAAATTCCTGACAATCCTGCTGAATTATCTGTGAAAATTGATTTTGACCTGAACATATGTCTACAAGATTCCTAAGTTCTGAAACACTTTCTATTTTTCCTCTATCACTACTACATTTCTCAAACACAGAATTCAATAAACAGCACAATGTTTGTTCCCGATTTTCGACAATCTGTTTTTGTAAATTTTGAAGAAAAAAACCAACATTAACTACTACATTAGCATAGCAGTTGACACCAGAACTGTTTTCAAACTGAAATCCAACAACATCCTCAACAGAATCCTTTTTCCTTCTGCTTACAATTACAGTTTCATCTACTTTTTGTCTTTTTGCTACTACCTCACTGCAATTACTCTCATTTCTTCTTTTTCGGCCTACCACACGTTTTTCAATCAGAGGATATTGAGGCAAATGTGGAGCATACTCTCTTCTAAACCTATTGTATTATTTAACACAATCTAGATCAGCACAAATCTTTGTTTCATCACACTCAATCAAGTACAATCCTGATAAAGTTCTAACTCGTGATAGAGCCACATATGTCATACCCTCTTTAAACACAGAACTTCCAATGTTCACCAAAGCGCTATCTACACTTAAACCTTGAGATTTATGAATTGTCACTGCATATGCCGAACAAATAGGAAACTGTTTTCGGCGAACATATAAGTCTTTCACGAGCAAAAATCTAGCTGAACAACGACAACTTTATTCTATTTCATCAATGCCATCAAATTTAATTTTTATAATTTCAATTCCATCTCTATTTTTGTAATTCACAAAACCAACAACATGACCCATTGCTCCATTTACCAGACCTCTTTCAACATTTAAATTCCTTCACAAAATGACACGACAATTCAAACACACATTCAGAGTCTTTTCAAAACCAGCAGTTTTAGATATACTCTTCTCTAATGAATCCAATTTTGATTTCAAATTTTCAGACAAAACAATTGTTGCTCCCATATGCTCTATTTTATCTGTAGCTTCCAGGTTCACTATCTCTTCATTTTCTAAATTTAACATTTTGTTGTTGAACATGGAACATTCTTTCAGAGTTGGCATCAAACATATGGCAGATTTCCTCTCGTTAATTTTCTTAAAAATATTCTCTGGAAGAATGTTTTCATTTGGGTACAAATTTGAAATTAACCGTCCATGTAAAGCTTCTTTCCCTTGCTGACTTATTTTTCCTACTCTTACGTCTTGTAAAATATTTTTATAATCTTCATCCTTTGCCTGCCGCATATTTTGAAGCAGTTCTGCATATTTGAAGTTTAACCATATATTAACGTTTCCAATGCTTCCTAGGCACTTCCTGGTATCTTCATTCATGAGCATTTTGAACACAGGTTGTCCTTTCACTGGAGTCAACTGCAGAAGATCTCCAAAAACAATAATATGTTTTCCTCCAAATAAAACATCATAGTCTGTTCTAAGAATTTCTTGCATTCTCAAATGATCAAAAGCAAGCATTATATTTGACACCATGCTTACTTCTCAATGATAAGAAGTTTCATTTTCTTCAGGACTCTCGAAACTTCGGAACACGCATCTCCAGATAGCTTGTGATATTTGCAATTTGTTATCATGCTCCACTGGCAGCATCAGTAAACGATGTAAAGTAATCCCTTTAATATTATGTGCTGCCAGCCCAGTTTGAGCGGTAACAACACAAGACAGCGGTGATTCAGTCCTTTTCTGCAGATAAGATGCAATTGCTTTAATCAGAAAACTTTTTCCAGTTCCCGCTTCTCCACTCACGTACAGTCGGACAGGCTTAAATGATGTACATGAGCACTCTTTCTTCTCATGACTCAATCCATGTTCAACCTGTTCTGTGACTTCGTCATATATCAGTTTCTGCTGAACGTTTAATTGTTTCACCAAATCTTCTAAATTAATTACATCCTCTTGAGCTTGCTCCATAGCTCTTTCCACCTCATCCATGGCAGTGGCAGCTTCATTTTGGATAATTGGTCCTCCTAGTGGATCCTGACTCAATGAAGCAGAACTCTGACGGCCTTGAGAACTGTCTCTCGCAATCTCTGCAGCAATTTTTGCTTCTTGCTCTATTTCTTCATTCAACATTTGCAGAAAATTTGGAAAAACAGGACATTCTATGGTATCCTTCGTAGCATTAAAAGAGTCTTCATAACAGAGAAAATCTCCAAGTAGTTCCTCTTCTTCTCGCCATGGTTTAAAGAGTTGCAAAAGAGCCAAATAGTAAAATTCTCTTTTGTCTGGATTTTCACAACTCAATTTTCGATGATTAATCAAATGACCTTTTCTCTGTTTCACTAGACATCCTTCACATCCAATGACAGCATATATTCCATTATTTATATCTTCTCTGATGTTCCTCTTATAAATATAGCTTTGAAGAACTTCATAGAGACAAACGTTCTTAAGATGAGGACTTCTATTTTGATAGTATGTATGCAACATGTTTGTCTTCAAAATATCTGTACTTTCTGCTTCTTTCTCCGCCAAATACTCTATCTCTTGTACAGATTTCAAAACTCGATTTCGTGTTGCAGCAAGACCTAGACTCACCCAAATGATGGTTCTAGATTTGGCATAGAGACTTGCTGACGACAATCGATCAGAACATTCATATGCTCCAATTTCTCGATGCGACAACATCTTCAGACTGTAACTGTATAATTTCTTGCTTAGACTCTTTTCATGTGAAATGTCCTCCCACATTTCCTTCAGTTCTGTCTTTTCTTTTTTTGTGATGTAAGACGTCACATATCGAGCCACAGCAATAGAGTTGTCAGCAACAAACTGAATATCCATGTTAGCATTCCACATGGACAAAATCACTGGGTTGTAGTCGTTGATGTACTTGGACTCTTCGTTTCTTTTTAAATTGTATGTATTTTTTGGTGATTTCCTCGTCACAGTATGTCACAGAGAAGACATCAAATTATTTACTCTTCCTTTAGAAATCACTTGTCGTGGAAAGGCGAAACGACATTTTGTGTAGAACTTGTCCTTGTTTCTGAATTTTTGACGACAGTACTTTCCACAACGATGGGATTGAAAGCGTAAAACTTGTTGCCTTAAAATGTTTTCCTCTGTAGTTTTCGGAACAGCACATGTTGAATACTCTTCAATGAAGCTCATCACTGTCTCATCCGCATCTGTTCCAAATTTGGGTGCATCTTTAATCCATAACAACATATGTATGTGAGGAGCATCTCTCGCTTGAGACTCCTTTCTCCAAAAGAAATCCAAAACCTCTCCAAGGGGAGGATTTTTTTTGTTGGTAATAAAAGACATCATAGCTTCAAATCTATGATTGAAATATCTGCATACATTCACTGGATCCAAAGAACACAGTTCTCCAGGTGTTTTGAATTCTATATTTTGTATATTTGCATTTGCCTCTCGTAGAAATTGAAGTAAGTCGTCCCATGCATACTCGGCACAGCCAAGAGTGAGGAACCATGTAGGAGTTCCTAAGTTTCTTAGCATACATTTCAATTCCCCATGACAACGGTACCAATACTCGTTTGTACCACGTTGACATGCCATGAGATTGATTAGATGAGATTCTAAAATATTATCTTGCAAATTCACTTTCTCCATAAAGTCCCTCGCCGAAACATTTTGCAGATGTGCTCCACTTTTCAGTATATGGTTTACTGCATAAGAAAGCCCAGAGAAGTCACTTTCATACAGTAGATGAAACAAATAGGGAATGCATTGACGAAACCTTGGATCTTCAGCATATAATCTTACAGTTCGATATTCAGATGCAGGAATTTGAAGTGGTCGATCGTCATATCGTCCACCTCGACCTGTTGGAAATAGCTGTGGAAAACAACGAGCTTCCAAACTTTGTTCCCATACACTAATGGGACTTCCTTTTGCTGCTTTCATTTGAAACAATTCAATTGCATTCCCCATTACTTCCTTGGAATGCAAAGGATGAACAGTATAATGTTCATATATTTCTTCACTTCTAGACACATCAACTTTTTCAATTTGGCCGCCTGAATAATCACTGTCTTCATCTGCAGCTGTTTCCTCTGCTGCAACACATACATCTTTGTAATACTCATTGTTTTTGACTAAATACAACGTTGCCTTTTTGACTTTCCTAACATCCACTAAATCTTGCCAGATTTTTTTACTCTTTGTCGGAACCCCATTAACTAGAATAACTAAAGGTTCCTCTTCTACTTTTTCTATACCAATTGTATCAATATTTTTTTTTAAATCTAGGGGCAAATAAACAACTCTTCCCTTTACTCCTCTCTGCAAATCTGTAGGAGGCAATTTCCCTATCTTAGGCTCCATGCGAACAATTGCCTGAAAAGGATGGACACATTGAATCAAAATAGACTCATATGTATTTAAATCCATCAATTCACGGGGAATGTCTACCAACTCCAGATTATTATGAACAGCTCTAGCAGGCATTCTGTTTTGATTTAATTTATCATAACAATATTTACAAATACGCTAATCAGAACTCAAATCAAAACAATTCTCCACCCACAAATAAGTTGCAAAATCTTTCCACTCATAATTATTCATCTTTTCACTTTTTACATATAAATCAACTAATCTAGTTTGATGCTTATAATGACTTCGTCGACAACACACACAAGTAAAATTCGGCCTTTCACTTGATTTCACCTTAAACCTGGTAATTTCCTGCTCAAACTTTTCTGTATTTGAAATCTGTACATTGTCTTCCACATTACCTTGAATTGCTGTGTCAATTTCTACACTGTCCTCTTTTTCACGAAAATAACAAATCTCAATTTCTTCACAAATCTTCTTCACATCTAATTCAGTTCCATGCAAAAGAGCACTGTTTAATTGTTTAAGCTTAAGTGCTGGACTTTTTGCATAATACAACATTCTCACTAATTTCCTCATTTTAGTATGATGCACTGCTAACATCCAAAAATGATGAAAAACACTCTGACAGACTTTTTTTAGAAAGACAAGCCAGTGAATGCCCTTGCAAACCTGTGTTTTCTCTCACTCTGCAAGGATCTAAGTCTTGCAACAACTTCACTTTCTGCTTTAGACTTTTCTTACTATATGTACGTAAGAAATTACAAAACAAATCAAGTGATTCCTGTCGCACACTACAAATACTACTACACTTCCAAGTGTACACTGGACCCTTAGTACGTCTTCCTAAAACTTCATCAGTTAACACCTCTTCTGGTTCTCTAGGCACAAGTTTCTCTTTTTCAATCGGACAACCGTCTTTCACTTCATACGCTCGACCACAGGTGTCAACTGCATGCACTAAATCATTATCCTGGAAGTAACTCTCCTCATTAAAAAATGGCTCACAACTTGAACTGTGCATCCATTCTCCCAAAAAAACTTTACAAAAATTAGTCCGATTAATTACTCTTTTCCATCTACTGTTTGATTTGAAAACATCAATTGTCTTGTTAAGTGTCCTAATTCTATGGATTATTAAAAGAAATAATTTTTTCTTAACTTCAAAAGCCTGATCAACAATCTTCTCTACACTTTTCTTTTTCTTATAAAAAGCAGCTCTCTGTTTACCTTTCCTAATGTTTTTTAACAAATTTAAAACCACCCTATTGCAAAACATTCGTTTACGAATGTCTCTAACCTGATTCTGCCTTCTATTCCTATACATATTGGGGCATATTATCAAGCCTGTGCGATAAAATTATCGCCGCTTTATCGGCCGAAAACGGCCGATAAAGCGGCGATAATGGGCTTGATAATATGCTCTATGGAATTCCAATTGAAGCCCATGTTAGATGTGAAGACATCTAACATGGGCTTCGATTGGAATTCCATAGACCATATTATCAAGCCCATTATCGCCGCTTTATCGGCCGTTTTCGGCCGATAAAGCGGCGATAATTTTATCGCACAAGCTTGATAATATGCCCCATTATTCTCTCCTGCTCCAGTTGTAGAATTCTTTGAGGGTCTCTCCTTCCTTTTCAAATTTACTCTCTCATTCTCTTTTTCTACATGCTGTCCATCATTTTTTTGCGATGTACATATGTTACGTATGAAAGACTTAGTTCTCTTACCAGGAGCTTTGTTCCTGTTTTTTGAAGTATTTGTTGTGGAAGAGTGCTGTAATTCCGTTGCTCTTTTAGTTTTTTTGCGGTTATCTTCTTTTCTTCGCCTTTCCCTTGAAGGCATTTTGTCTTACTCTTGAAATCTTGATTTCAATCTGTGTTAAAGAAAAAAATAGCACATTATAGATCACTATTACCAAACAACAAAGCAATGACAAAAAACAAACAGTCTATTCAGGGTTACAGATCAAGTCAGGATTCTCCAGGGGTGCAGAAGAGGTGAGGCCTGTATTGAAGAGTGTAGTGGAACACAGCTCTGTCCACAGGTACAAAGTAGGTGAGACCTGTGTCTAAGAGTCCAGTAGGGGATAGACTTCATGAAGTCTAGTCCACTGCACTCTTATACAAAGGCTTTACCACCTAAGCTTCCCAGGAAAGGCCTCTCTCCCACTACAGTCTTGAACATAGATTTCACCTCCTCTGTCCCTCTGGATATGCCTCACATCATCTCCACAATCTACTTCCTAATCTTAGGTGAAACAGGTGACATGATTGTGAAAAGATCAATTTTTTGTATGTAATCATGCACACACAATGTATTCTGTCTCAAAAATGTAAAACACATTACTTTGCCCTATAAATGTTTCAGTAGTGTAATGAAAAGCTTATACATATCACCTTATCTCTGTTTTTCAAATTTCATTCTAAAAAAAGATTATGAGGCCTAAGCAGGACTGCTCATGTGATGAATCCTGTCCAGGGGAGCACAAAACGTGAGGCTTCTGTCCAAGAATGCAGTGGACAGGACTAAACTGGAGTAGTGTGCAAGAAAAAGATGAGCCTCATTTATAAAACCATGCGTCAGTTTTGCGCTACTGATGCGTCACTTTTTGTGACGCAATGGCGGCATAAAACATATGCCTTGTTGCACCATATTTAAAAAGTGACGCATGTAGGTAGATGCGTCATTTTTTAAACCTCTGCACCACATTATACCTCTGTCAAGTGTAATGTACTTTACAATGATGTTACCTGTGTTAACTCAGTGTAGGAAGCATATTGAGTTTGTTTGCATAGAGGAATTGTATTTTGAAAAATAGTGAGGTTTCAGTAATGACATGGAATGCTTGTACATAGGACCTGTGCTGTGTTTCCTAAATGTGATGTCAAAAACGATTTTGGGGAAAATGAATGGCTTTTACTTTTTTGAGTATAATGTGGCGCAGAGGTTTAAAAAGTGACGCATCTACCTACATGCGTCATTTTTTATTAGAAAACCTAGAGGGTCAAGCAGTGCCTACGATGCCCCCTTATACCCATTCCCAACGTTGTTTGTCCTCCATTTTCTGTCTTAAATCTACCGAAAACAAAATGGAGGACTGCCGTAACGCTGCCGGTACGCGTACCGGGGCGCTCACCGGGAAGCGCTCTAAAAAAAATTTGAAACTTAATTTACATAAAAACCACTGGAGACACTTTCACCAAATATAGAATAGCTCATACTACATACCAATCCCTACCATTTTCCCAAATTCGATGGAATTCCATTGAGCCATTTAGCCTGTAGACCTCTCTAAATACCCTGAGGTAAATTACTTCACAAAAACACATCTGAAGTGTTAGAATTGACAACCAATTAAAATGTTACTTTCATTTTCTACTTTTTTTACCTGACATTTGATTGGTTATGTACATGAATATATATAAAGAAAGAGAGGGAAACACAGCCATTTTGACTACTACTTCCTGGTGTACATTTCAAAAGGATTTTCACTAATAACTTCAACTTCTTTTTAAAGGTAAGTTGTTATTTTGAAAACTGAAGTATATTGTGCACTTTAAGTTAATATGGAAAACTTTTTTTGATAGTTATATACTATCCCTCTGTAATAGTTATAGATTTAGATAGACTTCTCTGTTATAGTTATGGATGGATTTAGGCTTGTCTTGTATAATTATGAATTTACTTAGGTTTCATCACATACACTTTTTTATATTTCTACTTCCAGCCTGATACCATACACTGCCCAAAGATAACTTCACTGTTAAAAAATCAAAACTACCTGTCTGAACTTAAACCCAACAGTGCCCTATCTCTACTGATATATTTATTTTTTATGCAATTTACAGCAACATAATGGAAGGAGATCAAAATAAATGTAATATTTCATTCGAACTTGATCTTCAGGACAACCCAGAGGAAGAGAATAACGATTCAGATTTTTTGGATCAGTCTCTTGATGTAGAGTTTCTGAAATATGTGGAAGAAATTGAATCATGTAATCCAAATGAGGACATTCCCGACGACATAATGTTGGAAGTCTTATTACATTTTGAAAAATCAGAGCAATAAATGTATATTTAATAATTAAAAATTGTTCCAGACATTATTCTTTTTTATATGTAATCAATGAAATAGTACCAAAATGAATATAATATAATGTGAGAGTTATAGTATACTGTGCAATTTTTTTTGTGTTACATAGTAATTTTGCTCATAGTTACTTCTCCCACTTTATTATCTCCAATGTGCATTTCACATTGCTTTTTCATCTCCTGCCTCCATGTTGTTTCTGCTTTCCTGACAGACTATAGTATAGATTCCATATACCACCATACCTTCTGTAACAACATGCAAATTATCTACAGATGAGACAGTCTACATTGAATTTAAGACTCTGCATTGGTACCTACATGTTGGTACTTATATCACCCACACAACACAACAACTCTATGCAGAGCTACCCTACCTCTAAGAACTTTAAATTATTATTTTAGTGTTTCACTGAGTTTTCCCCATGTGTGGGGGGAGGTGTGTGTGGGGGATGTGTGGAGTGTGTCTGTGAGGTGTGTGTGTGTGTGTGTGTGTCTGGGGGGATGAGGTGTATAGGTGTGTGTAGGTGTGTGGGGTATGTGGGTGTGGGTGGGGATGTGGGTGTGTAAGGTGTGTGTGTGGGTGTGTGGGGTGTTTGGGTGTAGGTGGGGGTGTGGGTGTGTGAGGTGTGTGCGGGGTGAGTGTGGGTGTGGGGGGTATGTGTGTAGGATGTGTATGTATGTGTGGAATTTGTGGATGTGTCTGTGAGGTGTGTGTGTGTGGGGGGAGGTGTGTGTGTGGGATGTGTGGGGTGTGTCTGTGAGGTATCTGTGTGTGCGTGTGTGTGTGTGTGTTGGGGGGGTGAGGTGTGTGTGTGAGTGTGGGTGTGTGGGATGTGGGTGTGGGTGTGGATGTGTAAGGTGTCGGTGTGGGGGTGTGGGGTGTTTTGGTGTGGGTGTGGCTGGGGATGTGGGTGTGTAAGGTGTGTGTGGGGGTTATTGGTGTGTGGGGTGTTTGGGTGTAGGTGGGAGTGTGGGTGTGTGAGGTGTGTGTGGGGTGTGTGTGGGTGTGGGGGGTATGTGTGTAGAATGTGTATGTATGTGTGGGATGTGTGGATGTGTCTGTGAGGTGTGTGTGTGTGTGTGGGGGGGAGGTGTGTGTGTGGGATGTGTGGGGTGTGTCTGTGAGGTATCTGTGTGTGCGTGTGTGTGTGTGTGTTGGGGGGTGAGGTGTGTGTGTGAGTGTGGGTGTGTGGGATGTGGGTGTGGGTGTGGATGTGTAAGGTGTCGGTGTGGGGGTGTGGGGTGTTTCGGTGTGGGTGTGGCTGGGGATGTGGGTGTGTAAGGTGTGTGTGTGGGTGTGGGTGTGTGGGGTGTTTGGGTGTAGATGGGAGTGTGGGTGTGTGAGGTGTGTGTGGGGTGTGTGTGGGTGTGGGGGGTATGTGTGTAGAATGTGTATGTATGTGTGGGATGTGTGGATGTGTCTGTGAGGTGTGTGTGTGTGGGGGGAGGTGTGTGTGTGGGATGTGTGGGGTGTGTCTGTGAGGTATCTGTGTGTGTGTGTGTGTGTTGGGGGGGTGAGGTGTGTGTGTGAGTATGGGTGTGTGGGATGTGGGTGTGGGTGTGGATGTGTAAGGTGTCGGTGTGGGGGTGTGGGGTGTTTCAGTGTGGGTGGAGGTGTGCGTGTGTGAGGTGTGTGTGGGGAGTGTGTGGGTGTGGGGGTGTGGGGTTGTGTGCGTGTGGGTGTGTGTGGGACGTACTTATAGGTACCTAAAACAGCCACAGAACCCAAAAGCTCTTTTCAGAGCTACCCTACCTGTAATCACTCAAAATGATTATTTTACACTATTATTTTCACTATTTTTCACCAAAGTACGCTCCGCAGTACGCTCCCCGGTGCGCGTACCGGGCGCTACCCCCGTGTAAATCGAAACAAAATTAAAAAAAAATGTTGTCCCGCGGGACCCTTTTATGACCCCCACATCAAACCTAGGGGGTCAGGGGGGTGTACCCTGCCCCCTTTTGGTCATTTCCCCCTTTTGTTTTTAGCCACCTCTTGTGTCTCGGTCCTACCGAGACAGAAGATGGCGGCCGCTCCAGACTGTTTCGAATGTTTACAGACACCCGAGAGCCAATCAGCTTCCCGTGCGCAAGTCGCGTGGCGCGCCCGGAGCGCTCCCCGGTGCGCGTACCGGGGCGCTGCCATAGATATATAAAAAAATTTGGACCTAAATTACTCAAAATCCTCTGGAGCACATATCTTGAAACATAGCAAAGGCACATCGGGCTACCAGTCCCTACAATTTTGCCAAGTTTGTTGAAAATCGATTCAGCCGTTCGAGCTAAAAGTGCGACCGACCGCCCTATGGAAATTAACATGGGGAAAACACGTTTTGGGACCCCCCTTTTATCTCGGCCCCCACTTGACGAATCCCCCCCCAAACCTTCAGAGAAGGAGCGGAGCGCCGCGAGGCAAACTTGCTGAAAAATTCAGGCCGATTCCTCAACCGGCGCCAAAGTTATTCCAAATAGAATGTTGCGATTTCCCTATGGAAATCAATCCTAACTATAACTACCTACTGGCGACCATATATCTATATATATATATATATATATATACTAGCAGCCCGTCCCGACGTTGTCGGGGTATGAATTGCTGCCGGCCAGTAGTATATTGTTTTGTAGGATTTCGTTTTGATAGCATTTCTTATCTGTGACAGGCCTGTGAAATGCTCCGATTCACAATGCACTGCTGATGCACTTAAGAGTGTGCGTTCAGTAGTGTGTGAACTCGAGTTTCCCTACTTTATTTTTCCTTGCAATATTATATAGCGCGAACTCGACAACATGGCATGAGCACAATTTACATTACAGAAGAACACATTCATTTGTGGTAGGCACGGGGAGACAAAGCGATTTGCCTGGAATCACAGGATGTTGAGCTGATGCCGAGATTCGAACGTAGCTCCCCAGCTCTAAAGTTCGCAATTCTAGAATTCTAGATCTCAAAAATTCAAGAGCAACAACATGATGTCCGCTCCAATACCTGTATCGTTAGGTGTCCCCCAAGGATCCTGCCTATCCCCTACCTTGTTCAACCTAGTTATGGAACCTCTCACCGCCTTGCTACAAGCATCCAATGTACATTTTCACATGTACGCAGAAGACACTCAACTATATCTCAAATTACAATCCCCCAAGGACATTATACGCCTGAACTCAACGATCAGAAGCACCCAATCCTGGCTGACCGATAACCACCTCAAACTCAATGCTATGAAAACTGAGTTCGTTCTGATCTCACCTCCCGCGAAAATCTCTACCACTCAAACCTGGCTTAAGCATCTTACTGCACTCAATGTACAACCGACCATCGTGGATTCAGCAAAATCTTTAGGCATAACACTTGACGCCAATCTCAACATGCAGCAGCATATTAGCAAGGCAACTAAGGGAGCTAACTTCCAAATAAATACCTTGAGGAAACTTAAACCCTTCCTCCCAGCCGAGGACTTCCGAACTGCAGTACAAACACTAGTCATCCCTCGCATAAACTACGGCAGCATCGCCCTCTGCGGTCTCCCCCTAACTACAACTGCACCCCTGAGAGCTTCACTAAACGCGGCAGCGAGACTCATCACTGGATCTAAACAAAACTCACATATCTCCCCGGACTTTAAATCCCTGAACTGGCTGCCTTTTGAAGCCAAAATACATATGAAAATCGCCTGCATGACGCACAAGGCTATACACTTGAAATCACCTGGCTACCTCAATCAAAAGTTGACAATTTCCGGCGGGTCCAGAACAACCAGAAGTACAAACAATCTTCTGCTGAAGCCTCGAAGATTCCGGAAGGAAAAAACTTACAAACGCTCCTTCTCAGGAATGGCGCCTAGGATCTGGAACTCACTCCCTCCTGAAACCAGGCTCATATCATCCACTCTCCTTTTTAAGAAAGAAGTTAAAGCTATCCTCATGGCTAAATACACTTAAACTACTACTTTGATCTTTAAGACTCTGCGTCGAACTATATTATTTGTTTGTTTGATCCCTTTGCACATGTGTTTTACCTGTAATATTGACCTAACTGATTGTTCTTCTCCCCTCTTATTTGTACTACTGCATTGACCTACCTTGCCTTACCTTACCTTCCATACTATGTTCCCTCGTGTACCCACCCTACCACTCATGTATACCTGTGTAAAGCGCTCTGTTATCTGCAAAGATCTTGTTCGCACTATATAAAACTTTTAAAATAAAAAATAAAAATAAATAGAACTTGTGGCAGGAGGTGTGTCTAAAAGTGTATGTCGGTGCTGGCCATCAATGAGAGAGACCTCTGCATTTTTCAATACGATGGTGAAAAAATATGAGTATGATGCTGGACATCTGGGCCGCCGTGCCACCAATGTACTTACCGCTGGAGGGTAAAAACCCATTATTCCGCAACTTTCTTTCCGTATACCATCACTCCGCATACTTTCATTACGAAAGTAACATGACTCCGCAATGCCATTATAACGCATGGCATTACATTTTATATGCTTTTACCACGCATATATTTACAACGAAATTCGTTGTAAATGCATGAATGGTAAAAGCATGTTTTTTTATGTTTGGATAAGGTAAGTATGGGTATAGGGGTATATGTTTTGGGGTACTGAGGTATATGTTTTGGGGTGTTTGGGTATTTTAAGGGTTCAGATATAGTTTTGGGTTATGGGGTACAGGTATAGTTTTAGGGTTTAGGGATAGGTATGGGTTTTGGGGTACAGCGGTATTTTTAGGGTTCAGGGCTAGGTTTGGGTTTTGGGGTATAGGGGTATTTTTAGGGTTCAGGGGTAGGTTTGGGTTTTGGGGTACAGGGGTATTTTAAGAGTGCAGGGCTAGGTTTGGGTTTTGGGGCACAGGGGTATTTTTAGGGTTCAGGGGTAGGTTTGGGTTTTGGGGTACAGGGGTATTTTAAGGGTTCAGGGCAAGGTTTGGGTTTTGGGGTACAGGGGTATTTTGGGGTTCAGGGGTAGGTTTGGGTTTTGGGGTACAGGGGTATTTTTAGGGTTCAGGGCTAGGTGTGGGTGTTGGGGTACAGGGGTAGTTTTAGGGTTCAGGAGTAGGTTTGGGTTTTGAGGAACAGGAGTATTTATAGGGTTCAGGGCTAGGTTTGGGTTTTGGGGTACAGGGGCATTTTTAGGGTTTAGGGATAGGTTTGGGTTTTGGGGTACAGGGTATGCCTCGGTCGCGACTGGAGCAGCCCTCCATGCCCAGGCCCCCCCGCTGTCCACTACCCTCCTTCCGCATCTAACTCGTGAGTCCCTACTCTGTCACAGAGAATTTGCACATGAAGGTCACCTACTATTCGCCGACACTGCCTACCCTCTGCATGATTTTACCTGTAAAGGTCTGCTATCGGGTGGCCTGCTGAATGTCAGGTCATTGCCAAAACACGCCAATGAAATCCAACTGCTTATTGATAATCATCACCTTGACGCATTATTCCTTACTGAGACGTGGACCCACGCCGACTGTAACATTGAACTTGATTGGGCCTGCCCCCATGATTTCAAAATATTGCATCTTCCTAGACCCAAGGGCCGCGGTGGTGGAGTGGGCATTATCTATAGAGCCTCCTGGCCTATAAACATCCTAGACATGGACCCAGTTGCCGGAACGGAACTCCTCGGCCTTTCCATAAACTGTCACTCCGGAGCCACCTTCACGGCCATTATTTGCTATCGCCCCCCGGGAGCCTTCAATTCCCAACAGCAGCAATCGCTACTCACCGTCCTCACTAATATGGCTACCTCCCACAACAAGCTGATCATTCTAGGCGACTTCAATCTCCGGCCAAACGGCAGCCTGGACACTGCATTGAACAATCTTGTACTCTCCTGTGAAAGTGTGGGACTCTCCCAACTGGTTAACAAACCCACCCACACAGCAGGGCACCAACTCGACTTAATCTTTTCCTCCCCTCAGCTAGTACACCTGAGCGACATCCTGCCTATGTGCTGGACCGACCACGCGCTCATTAAATTCCACATAACTAGCAACAGAGCTATAAGGCTGCCACATAGCTCCTCTCCCGAATTTCTGTACAGAGACTGGAAAGCTCTGGACAAATTAAGATCGGCCGGCTCTGTATTCAAAGTGGAAAACAGTTTCTCCCCCACTAATTCGGTGGAGGACAACTACAAAGCCTTCTGTACAAAGATTTCTTCTGCCTCGGACTCCTTCGCCCCCCAGAAAAAATGCAAACCTAAGAGCAGAGCACCAGCCCCCTGGTTTGACGACTCTCTGAAAGTCATCAAACTAGCCTGTAGACAATCGGAGAGAAAATGGAGGCAAGGCTACTCCGACACCAACAAGTCACTCTGGAAAAATAACCTCCGGGCATATAAAGCTGCAATTGTTCAAAGTAAAGCCAACTACTTTTGCTCAACCATTATCAATGCCACCAATAGCTCGAAAAGTATCTTTCAGATTCTTAAAAACCTCACACACCCCGATTGTGCCATAAAGACCATGCTACCCACACAAGCACTCTGCGACAATCTCGCATTATTTTTTAAAGACAAAATTGAGACCATTATCCACAACCTGAACACCTCCCCTCCGTTGGGCAGCTCCAACAACCCGGGGGCTAGCACCATCGAATCTGATCCGATGCACTCAGGTCACCTCCCCATGGAAAGGTTGCGGGATTTCCCCCCCATTCCAGAAACCGAGTTTGAAAGATTGGCGCTCGGGATCACTTCGGGCTCCCCTCTTGATCCTCTGCCTCCAAAAATTTGGAACAGTTTTGGAACCGATCTTTTCGGCACCCTGCGTAGGATCTGCAACCAATCTCTGCATTGCGGATTTGTTCCGACACCATGGAAGCAAGCTCTTATCACCCCGCTGTTGAAAAAACCCTCCTTAAACCCTGAATGTCTGTCGAACTATTGGCCTATCTCCCTCCTGCCATTCCCGGCAAAGATTGCCGAACGATGGGTGAGCTCCTGTCCCTCTATTCACCTGGAGCAGAATCACATCCTGGACGATTTCCAATTTGGCTTTCGTCCAGCCCATGGCACCGAAACAGCTGTCCTGACAGCCATGGAGGATCTCCGTATGCGTGCAGACAGGGGCCAGGCAGTAGCCTTGATCTTGCTGGACCTGTCTGCCGCATTCGACACGGTTAACCATGGGATTCTGCTGGAGAGACTCGGTGAGGCTTGGGTGGATGGCACGGCTCTGCTATGGTTCCATTCCTACCTGCGGGACAGGAGGCAGGCTGTGTCCCTCCCCCCATTTCAATCCGCCTTTGCCTCTGTGCCCCATGGGGTGCCCCAGGGCTCGTCCATCAGCCCCATTCTTTTTAACGTGTACCTCAAGCCCCTGATCACGTTAATAAAGGCCCACAGGTTAAAAACTATCAACTATGCGGACGACACCCAGCTCATTCTCTCTTGGGAGGGAGAAGACTCTATCCCCCTAACATCATTTCACGATTGCCTAAGAGAGACGGCTGGTTGGCTGCACAAAAATTCCCTGCAATTCAACTCCTCCAAAACTGAGGTTCTGTTTTGTGCTGGAAGCCGAATACCACGCTTGTTCCCCAGCGACTTTTGGCCTCCGGAAACACCGGAAAAACCACAGCCAGTCACCTCGGTTCGCAACCTAGGGGCCATGCTGAACAACAAGCTGAGTACGGAAACCCAGGTTGCAAAAACAGTGGGGACTTACTCTGCCCTACTGCGCTCTTTGCGCAAAATCATGCCACTCCTCCCCGCACAAGCTCGGGCGTTGATAGTCAGGTGCACTATCTTGAGTTGCCTTGACTACTGTAACGCACTGTTACTTGAGTCTCCAGTTGTGCTGCTGGACCGACTCCAAAGAATCCAGTCAGCCGCCGCCAAGCTAGCTCTTGGCTGGACCAGGAGGTCCTCTGCCACAGCGGCCTTGGCCGAGCTACACTGGCTCCCTTTAAGGCAACGAGTGGCCTTCAAGGCCCTTTGCCTTGTCTTTAAGGCTCTGCACGGAGTCGGGCCCAGACCTCTGCAAGCCTTGTTCTCCTGGTATACCCCCACCAGAACTCTTCGCTCTGCCTCAGCCTGCTTGGTAACAGTTCCTAGATACAACAAAGTCAGGACTGGGGGTAGATCCTTCAGAGTCGCAGCGGCTAAACTGTGGAACAGTTTGCCCCTTGACATCCGCCAAACATCGCAACTCCTCCCCTTTCGGAAACGTATCAAAACCTGGCTATTTCCTTAAACCCTAATCGCTTGCTACTCGCTCTCATTCTCCTCAGTTAAAGAGTATTCTCCAGCGCCAGGAAACCTGCAAGGTGTCAGCCGCGCTATATAAATATTTTAAATAAATAAATAAATAAATATTTATAGGGTTAAGATGGGTTAGTGTTTAAGGGTGTTGGGGTATTTTAAGGAGTAAGGGTGGGTTATGATTATGGGGTGCAGGGGTATTCAAAGGGAGCAGGGTGGACACCCGGAGCTGGAATCTACAGAACCTGGGAAGAAAAAACAATGAAATATTGGGCACAACGCTCGCTTTTTTTTCCCGTAATCCCACGCCCCGCACACGCCCACGCCCCCAGCACACGCCCACAGCACACGATATATGAGACATGGCATGAAGGGCGGAACATACCACACGCATGTATATGGTGGGCGTCTGCATAGCCTATGTCCTTCTGCTGCAACTGCCCTTTCCAATGCTGTATTGGGTGTTGTGATTGATGCTGTGGTTCCTGAGATTACCCGCCTCAAAGGTTTGGGCTCTCTCTTTATTATATTATATTAGTATAGATATACACTAACACTAGCACTCTTGCTGAACACAGATTAATGACCTTGTTATTTCATATTTCCACAGGAGCTAACACGTTTGCACTGTAACAAAAACGCACATGACTTTCATTCATTTTCAGACACACCTGCACACATATTTACTTAGAAATCAGCACACTTACACAACTCAGTTTTCATAATTCCTGTCTTCTCATGTATTTAAATAATAGTAACCTTTGCAGCCTAATGTTATCCCATTTTTATGTTTTAGGAAACATGGATTGTTGAACCACTATTTAGGCGGTAAAGTAATTCAGTTGAATACTGATAATGTGTAATTACTGTCACACAGACAAATACATATTTTCCCAAATCTATTTTAAATTTCACTGCATCATCAGTGAACACATTCAGTCGGCAATGTAGCAGAGTGTTAAACCATTGTCTGATCTGATCTGCAAGTTACGAGTTTGAATTCTGCCTCAGCATCGAATTCTTCAAAGTCAATAAATTGAGTACCATTTCACTGGGTAATGAGACACATAATGTTTACAACCTATATTAATGCCAGAAGTTTGATAGAAAGTGTAATATATACAAACATGATATTTATGTAAGGGAACATTCACAAACTGAATATTGTAGTGTGTTAGTAGTGAGGCTAACATATTACAAAATGCTATTCACAAACCTATTAGTAGAGGTTCTGCCTCTCCTATGTTTTTCAGTGAGGCGATCTCAACTCGGCCTGCAAATTCTCTTCAAACATTAGTATACATATTTTACATTTTTGTAGTAAATGTGAGAATGGCAGAGGGGAGTGACATCCATAAAAGAGTAAGACCATTGCTATTCACAAACTGCACTTCTAAAGTTACTACAGTAAAAAATAACCCAAAGCTGGAGTAAGCCAATCACCACACATAGCCAGCCACTTGTTTTGCACCACCTTTCCATAGAAATCAATGGAGGTAGAGAAATAGTTTTAAATTAAATAAATATTTTTCTTATGTTTACATTCAAAGAAATCCCACCTAAAGTGAAAGAAATGTAAATATTAATATTGTGAGAAAGTGCCTTATTATTAGATGGGGTGGTTTGATGCCCAACACAAGTAATACAGTCACTATCCTGTTAGGTCTAGTAAAAGCTTTCAATAATTTAAAACTGAGCTCAACCTATGGCAACTATGGCACAGAGACGGCTGGTTTATCCTAACACAAATGTGTAAGGCATTTAGAAGCCCCAGACCAATTATAAAGTCAAAAACATAGCACAATAAAAATCACCCTCCAATGTATACACACAGGGTGATATTCATCAACTAAAAAAATTGGAACCAGGGATATGATTCTTTAAAGATTTAAGGAAAAATAGCACCAAAAAGCACAATGCTCCAATAATAGTCAATGGCCTCTGTACATCAGGATTTAGGCATGAATGTTTGCCTTTCTCCGATGGACCATGGGTCAGATACCCAACGATGTTCAATCTGGTCGGAGATTTTACCTTGGAACTTCATCTTTTTATGGAAGTAAAAATCCTTCAGTAGGGCAAGGCAGCAGGTTTTACCCAAAGAAGTCACCATGCAGTTGGATAGGCACAGCTGAAGATGTTGGTTTTGCGCAGGAAAGGCTGAGAGCAAGAGAATTCAACTTTCGTGCCAGGGAAGTCCTCTCACCAGTCAGATACTTTTTGCGTATTCACCAGGTCAAGATTTTTATCTTCAGACTTAGGCTCTTACTTATGGGGATTTGGCGTAGGGCAGCACAGCAATTCATCTAGCTTCACTGCCCTACGCCAAAGTGAAAGGGCAGGAATGCACCGTGTCTATGCAATAGGGTGCATTCCTGTCCTTTCTCCCTAAGCTGGAGCCATATCGGCTGCCTAGCAGCAAAGCAGGCACACTTACACGAAGGTGCAAGCTTGCCTGTGTTGCCCCCAGGATTGTGTTTATGCAGGAAGGGGCACCTTTCTACACAGAAACAATCCTAAAAGGCATTTTCCTGTCTTTATGTGTGCTGCAAAATGCAGCACACATAGAAAGTGGAAATAACAGAGAGAAATAAAGACATTTCTCCTTGTTATGCCTCACCTCAGGAGGCGTAAGGATCTGGTGCTTCCATAAGTTTACTTACTCTTGTAAATCTGGGGCAGTGTTAAAATCCATAGGTGTTGTAAGGCAATGCAGCGATTTGTGCTGCATTGCCTTACTCCATATCTATGATGCCATTCAAAGACATGAGCTCATAGATATGATTTTATAATCTGTGCTGCTCGAGCAACACAAAAAGTGATGCCCCAGCAGCGCAGGGGGCTTGTAAATAAGCCCCTTAGTCTCTTTTTTGACGCTCAGAAATCTTCTGGGGGACAAGGCTGTGGCTGTATCCGATGTTGAGTTCCATGAGGCCATGTGCCTCCTTGCCAAGTGTTCACCAAATTAGATTTGCTGGTATGGTGAAATTCTGAGTGAGAGAAACATGATCTCTTACCCTAGCAAGGTCACACCTAGGTCTGAGATGCTGGGATGGTTTGTCCCAGTCCTCTGGAGCTCTGAAAGTCCAAAATGTTTTTAAGTCCCATGTTCTCACAGATGGGAGGATAAGTCTTGTTAAACATAGTCAAGGGTCTCAGGTCCTCAGAAACAGAGCTTGAAAGTCAAGACTCACTCCAACAGAGGCCACCAACAGCGTTCTGGTTATGTGCTGTTGGTACTGGTCATCTGAGAATTTCAGGAGAAGGCCTATTTTAGCTTTAGGAAGCCCTGAAGCCATGCCGGAGGTCAGCCAACTGAGCCTCAAAGTCCACATCTTTGTCCTAATTACAAGAGGAAGCAGGTTAATTCCTTCAGGGCTCATTTCAAGCTACAGGCAGAAGGTTTAGTTCCCTCATGTTCTTCCGCAGGTCCTGAAAGTTCCTAGGGGGAAACCTACCACTTCTGTTGCAGTTTTCCAGTTTCTGAGTGCCCTAGAGCAAACACTCACAAGGTGCCACTCACTCTAGAACTAAAGCTGGAAAAACATATTATCCTTATGCAGAGCCTGTGTTCCCACGCAACGGTTTGACCAGGGTAATGAGCAGGGTCATCCTCTCTCGTCACTTACAAAACAATTCTGGGGGCAGCTTTCGCCCCACTGGATTTGGTACTTTCCTGGCTGAAAAGATAAATGTTGGGGCCTTTCCAAGATTTAACTACCAATTGCTTGTGACAGGTAACACCTCTTTGAAGTAAATTACGTTCCTGGTTACACCTCAAATGACCTTCCTACCAGTGGGAAAGACACGACCTCCCCGCACCAAAATCATTGCCTCTGATCTGGGAGTAGTCTCTAACACCTATTTAGGGCTATGTACTCACTGGACTGCTGCTGGAGAGGTAATGCAAATTTGCCTCCATGAGCTTCAGGCAGGGAAAAGGTAACTTTCTAAAAGTTACTTCTCCTTACTTTGCATTAAAAAATCTGACTTCAGCATTAAGTTGAGATTTCAATTAATATTAAAAAGGTTGGATTAATTAGATTTCTAGCTGGTCTCAATCCAGAGATAGCAAAATAAATATTTGAATCCCGGTTCCCATTGTTTCTTCATGGGCCATCTAGCCTTTCTACTGTGAAAATAGTCTTTAGGTGCTCGGTTCTGTAAGTGCATGTTATCTTTACAGTTCTACAGTTCCTAATTTGAAATACCCAGCACACTGTCTTGTGAGCTGCAAGGCTGACATTAGGGGCCCGATGTAGGTCGCAAAATACCAGTCGGTAACGGCCGACTTTGGCCGTTTCTGACCGGTATTTGAAGATGGAGATGTAGGGGCATGTTAAGATACAGAATCTGTAATTTTACAGATTCTGTAAAATACCGAATCGGTAAAATTACCGATTCTGTATTTTGACATGTAGGTAGCACTGCAATCAGTGCTACAGGGGTCTAAGAATTCGTTATTTACCACCAACTAGAAGTTGGTGGTAAATAATGAAAACCCTTTAAAAAGCATTTTTTTTGCTTTTTCAACAGTGCCATATTGCAGACATACATGCCCTAAGGGCATGTATTGTCTGCAACATGTGCACCCATGCACAATTGAGGGGTGCAACAGGGTGTCAAAGTGACACCCTGCCACCCTTCAATGTTTCCCCCAATTACCGAATCGGTATTTACCAATTCGGTAATTGCCATTGATTCCAATAGGCCTCAAGGCCCATAGGAATCAATGGCAATTACAGAATCTGTAAATACCGATTCGGTAATTACCGATTTTTACCGATTCGGTAATTGAATCGGTAAAAATACCTACATCCCGATTGCCAGTTCTTAAATACCGAATCGGTATGATTCGGTATTTAAGAATCGGTAATCTGGGATTACCTACATCGGGCCCTAGATGTCTTATTAACAGTTCAGATGAAGGTTTTCTCCTTGTCAAAAAGAGTTATTTTAAAAGGTTATGCAGCATGATTAATACGGAATCAGCTAGGTTACCGTGTTAAATCCAGAGTCATATTTGGATGGTAAAACTAGTGGCTGGCTATTAGAAATTGGGCTACTGGTTGACTGAATTGTGAGCCTTTATTAAGCAGCAACAACAATCTTAGTCAGAGTAAATCAGAAGCAACCCCCAAATTAACCTGTCCTCACCCTCTGGTAGCTTAGCACAAAAGAGTCAGCATTACTTGAAGACAATGTGTAAGCTATTTGTGCAACACCTCAAACAGTAAAACACCACACAGAAAGGATCCCACAAGAGAGTCAGAAAAGTAGAACTTAATTTAATAAATAAAACAAGTCCAAAATGACAAATATACAATCAGTAAAACCGAAGATATTGAATTTTAAAGGTTTAGGTTGAAATGGTGCTAATAAAGTACCATGTAAGTTTACTTAGCGCCGAGACGCCCACGGGTAATTGTACGCGCTCTATAAGTGTCATTAATAAATAAATAAATGCACCAACAATGGATATCCAGTTGCGACGAACTGGGAAAAAGTCACAAACTCAGGCTGACTATAAAGGAGCATGGGCCTGCTACAGGGACCGAGTTAAGGCCCATATACAAAGAACCTTAAATCGTGGTTGCGGAGTGTTGTGTGGATCGGGTCAAAGAAGTGCAGCGCAGCCGAGGATATGCGTCAGTTCCAAGATGCGGTGAGGCTGTGGTGCGAAATCCTGCTGTGACGTCATCAAGGATCCCATCAACAGGGCTTGCAATGTGAACTCCTGGCATCAGGGATGCAGCATGCAGCTAGCAATGCATCAGTTCTGAGAAGCAGCGAGGCTGCAGTGTGTAGTTGTGCTTCGTCCTCGAGGCTGCTGTCGATGAGAGATGGAGTGATGCGTTTGTTTCAAGGACTGAGAGGGTAATGCAGGCCTTCTGTGCAGGGTCCAATCAATGGAGTAGTGGCAATGCATTGGTACTGCTCGATGATGTGCCACTCAGCCGAGGAGATGTATCAGTACTGCTCTGGCATGTGCAGCTCAGCAGAGAAGATGTGTCTGTTCCACCAGTAAGCCCCTTAGGCCCACTTCCAAGGGTTCAGGACGGGGATGGCACCACTTGGCAGGGTAGACACACAGATGGCAGAGTTCAGGTGCAGGTGCAGAGTGGTTGGAAGCCTCTTATGTCCCTGAGGTTTCAGATCAGGAGAAAAGCAAACTTGCCCATGGATTCTATCTGGGTTCGGGGTTCGAGATGCAGGTCAAGTCTTTCTCAGCGAGGCAAGAGTGCAGGAGGCCAGCACAGGAAAGCAGGTGACCAGTAGGGTAGCAGTTCAGCACAGTGGCAGCCTTTTCAGCAGCTCTGCAGTCCTTCTTCCTGGTAGAGAATGCACAGGTCAAGAAGTGAACCGGAGTGGTGGTGTCTGAAGTCCAGTACTTATACCAAGTGGTGCCTTTGAAGTGGGGGAGACCAAGGACTTGCCTTTGAAGTGCACAGATGTCCTTCCTTTCTGCCCTGGTTCCAGACTCACTACAGGGGGCTATGCAGTCCTTTGTGTGCAGACAGGACACAGCCTATTCAGGTGTAAGTGAGGCTGCGCCCAGCTTCTTTCTCCGGTCCTGCCAGAGATGGCCGATTGAGACACACAGAAGCTTCCATTATGTGTGGCTGTCTAGGAGGAATACATAAAGCCCAAATGGCAACTACAACCAGTTATGCAACCAGAGATGTGCTACAGGCATCAAATGACTAAAGCAATAAAATGCAAACTTTCCAAAAGTGACATTTTCAGAATGGCAATTTAAAATCTGACTTCACCTCATTTTGGGATTTTAAAATGTGGTTCCAGAATGTAAGGGTTTATCTCTTCCCAATTGCACCTTATACTTGGAAAATGTAATAAGGTAATCCCAATGTTATCCTATGAGAGAGATAGGCCATGCAGTAGTGAAAAAGTAATTTGAGAGTTTTTCATTACCAGAACATGTAAAACATATAAGGGCATGACCTACCTTTTACATATATTGCACCCTGCCCTCTGGGCTGTCCAATGCCTACCTTGGGAGTGGCTTATATGTATAAAAAGGGAAGGTTTGGTACACGCAAAAGGTTTATTTGCCAGGTCAACATGCCAGTTTATACTCACACTGTGCAATGGCAGGTCTGAGACATGGTTAAAGGGCTTCTCAAATGGGTGGCATAATCAGTGTTGCAGGCTCACTGGTAGCATTTAATGTACAGGCTCTGGGCACTTGCAGTACCCCTTTACTAGGGAAATATGAGTAAATTAAATGTGCCTATTGGGTATTTCTATTTGTTCTGAATACAGACCGCTCTTTGCAGTTCTCTAAGAACCATTCAAGCCTCCTGGTTTTTCCCTTTTTTGCAACTATTGTGCATGTTTTATATAACGGTTTTCAAATATTACCTATTGAGACGTTATTATTTGCTATATACACTAACCACCCAGGTCTCACATGGGTATACAAGTAACCACCTGTTGTTTGGTTTCGGTATTCCATGAGTGATGTTGTGCATGGCTTGGGCACCATACACTGTGGCCTTTTAGGAAATGTAATATACCAATTAGATGTTAGCCAATTTTAACATGTTTAAGGGGTCAGAGTATCTGCACTGGGGTATGGTTAGCAATGCTCCAGTACAGATAGTGAAAAAAACACAGTCCACAAAAGAATTGGGGATGACCACGCAGAAAGAGGCACATTTGCACATTATACATAATTATCATATGTAATTGTAACCTGAATTCATAAGCTACTCTGTAAACGATCCCCTGTGTCCTTCAATTATCAGCAATGTAAATTAAAAATTGAGGTTGTGTTCACCTAATCCAAATATGTCCAGTGCTCTGTAACCCACAGTGAGTAAGTTCACGCTAAAAAAGGCAAGTATAAACATATAGACAGGGTTGATATTGCCACATAAAGAAATTTGTGAAAACTAACAGCACATGTCTCAAGGGTCAACAACCTATCTAGCATATTTCCTATTTGTATTATTATTTCTCCAGAATTATTATTGCTCCAGCTGGTGTTACATAGTGGGCTATACAGTGTGCATGGCATTTTTTTGTCATATGAATAAACAGGTGATAACTTAGTGCCAGTGCAACACTAAGGACGTATTCTGTTGACTTCCTCTGCAGAGATGGAGCCTGAGCTTCACAATACACAGGATAGTACTGGGCTCCAGCATTCATCTTCTCAGGTACAGAATGTGGAGTGATGACTGGTGTTGAAGCGCTGTGTTTATTTTAGATGCTGACTTGTGGGATCTGTTTGTATGGTTTTCACTTAATGATAATTCTCTAATGACCTACATAGCTATAGGGACACGTCGGGGCTTGCTTGAGATACTGTATTAAATTAATAATGTGTATTAAACACATGATGCTAATATGTATTTCAACCATCAGCTATAGTCTATACGTGACTATAGTCCTTTGTTGCTGTAAGATTTTTTTCATCTGCCAATTTTTTTTAATTACATTTAAAAAAAGGACGTATTCCGTTGTTTGCATTCAGCAGTGCTAAAGTGACATGCTGATGTGCCTCATACCACGGTAGGAACTTTCACCTGCACCCACTGCCAGTTCTCCTGCAGCCACCTACCCACCCATAACCCCCATGCAAATACTAAGAACGCCATCAACATCCCATCCCAACACACATACCACTCAAGCACCAACAACACCAATATCACCACCCTAAAACACATGCCACAGCAAACCCACATTTCAACACCCAATAACATGTATGCTTCTCAACACATGATCACTCAACAAACATACACCCAAAATATAAGACCTGCTGACTAGCGATACACCCAACATCCTCTTCATCACAGAGACTTGGCTCAACCCCTGATCAACTCTTAAAATCACAGAGGCGATCCCAGCGAAGAACAAGACTGCTCGACAGGACCAACTTCACAAGCCAGGAGGAGGACTCGTTATCAATGACAAGGACTCCATTACATCATCTTCATAGAACACCATCTCATTCATGGAACACCTGCACTTCAATCTGCAAATTTCCCAAACTTCACCCTGAATGGAACCTTTGCCTACCGACCACCCAGACCACGAGCCACCTTTACCAACCTCATTGCTCCATTCACCATCAACTCCAGAGCCTACATTCTCCTTGGTGACCTCAATTTTCACATGGAAGACCACCTACTTAACAGCATTCTTCAAAAGCTTGTACAACATTGGACTCACCCAGATCATCCCAAAAATAACACACACCACAGGACACACTCTGAGCCCCATCTTCACCCCAAGCGACAGCATGAAATATAACTCCACAACACAGAAACATGGACTGGTCACTCCATCATCCACTTCCAAATCAACACACCTCAAGTCAAAAGCCCTATCAGGTTCGGCATTCCTAGCCACAACTACAGCAAATTCCTAGAAACAGGCTTGCAGCACCATCAGTATGGATCAACCTAGTCTCACAGACTCATTTTTTTACAAGATAGAAGACTTTTTTTGCACTACAGTGTTTTGAGTATCTGATATGGGTATCAGTACCAATTGTGATACTATGTGATTAACATTCTGCTAAATGTTTTTCTATTATGTCATATGTAATGTTGTATTTCTTTGCTTGCACATCATGTTTATAACTTGCAATTTGTGTCTGTATTGTTTGCTTTGTCTAAGTGATTTCCAAAATGTTTTTTAACAGCCCTGGAGAAGTCCCTATGTTTTGGGAACTTTCAGAAAAACTCATATGCTTTGTGGCGTTTAGTT
Source organism: Lissotriton helveticus (assembly GCF_964261635.1). Classification (NCBI taxonomy): domain Eukaryota; kingdom Metazoa; phylum Chordata; class Amphibia; order Caudata; family Salamandridae; genus Lissotriton; species Lissotriton helveticus. The sequence continues at coordinate 489,351,562 of NC_136069.1, forward strand.
CTTTTGTTGTAATATTGTTGTAAATCTATTTTTTACTCTCTTGAGGGATACTAACCTGCATGTGATAACTCTACTCTTGACTCATTCTCATTTGTATTCTACTCCCCTTGTGTTGTATCTTGATAATTTTAGGGTCTCTTAGACTATTGGCCAAAGTAATGAGCACCTATTGTTGTGGGAACTATACAGAAGTAGCACCGCAGACAACCTCAAACAGGACATCAACAACTTGAACAACTTGATCAAGTACTGTGTGGACTACCTCACACCCATCAAACCCAACAGGCATAGTAGATCAAATAAGCAAGCCAGCTGGTACACAGAAGACCTCAAAGATAGCAATCAACACTGTTAACAGCTAGGAAGGAAATGGAGTGCCAGCCATGACACCACCAACAGAACTACCTACAAGGCTGCACTCAGACTCTATCAACAGCAAATAAGCGATACCAAGAAACCAGCTCTAGTGAACCACATTGAAGGAATCTCCAAGGAGCTCTTCTTGATTATTAGGATTTCACCACACCCTCAGCACCTGTCAACATTCCTGCCTCCCAATAACTCTCCGACAACCTATCCAACTTCCTCCGTAGCAAAATTGCACCCATTTACACAACTTTTCACACCAACCCAACTCCAGAGAACTCATTGTTAACCTACCCACCACCAACCAAGACTGCCACCTGACTGAATGGATCGCCCATCAATATTTCTATCTCATCCACCACAACTTTATCTCATCTGCCACTTGCCTGGCTGTATGGAAACTTGCAGAAATCAACGCCATCCTCAAGAAGGCCACAGCCCCAAATCAACTTCACAACATTCTGACCCTTTCCCTGCTCCGCTGTCCAGCAAAACTGACTGAGAAGGCCATCAAAAAGCAACTCACAACCCACCTCGAACTTTACCATCTTCTAGACAACACTCAATCAGGATTGAAAAAGAACCACAGCACTGAAACAGCACTCACTGTGGCCACCAACAACATTTGAATCATCCTGGACTGAGAAGAAACAGCTGTCCTTATCCTGCTCGACCTCACACCACACCAGCCTTTGACCCTGTCTCCCAGAACACCCTCATCAGAAGACTCCACGAGATTGGCATGCACAGATAAACTCTCAACTGGATCTGTTCCTTTCACATAGGAAGAACCAAAAGGGTCAGGGTGCCACCCTTCACATCAGAGACCAAGAAACTGATATGCGGAGTCCCACATGTATTATCCCTAATCTCCACCATTTTCAACACATACATGACACCGCTCACCAACATCATCCAATTTTAAGACATCACTGTCATCTCCGATGACACCCAACTCATCCTCTCCCTGACCGACAAGACAACCACCACCAGAACCAACTTCACCAACTACGTGATCGTGGTAGCAGACTGGATGCAAACCAAATGTCTGCAGCTTAGCTACGACTAGAAGGAAGTATTGGTCTTCAACAACAAGACCTCCCCATGAGACTCTACCCGGTGGGCATCGCAGCTAGGACCAACACCCACACCCACAGACCATGAAATAATTTCAAGAATCATCTTAGACAACAAGTTCAACATAACTGATCAAGTCAATGCAGACTGCACCTCCAAATTCCACATCCTAAGCATGCTCTGAAAGATTTTAAAATGGTTGCATAAGAACACCAGACGTATCATCACACAAGCACTCACCACTAGCAGACTGGACAATGGAAACAGTCTCTACTTTGGAATCTCCAAACTACTCCTACACAGACTCCAGGCCATAGAGAACACCGCTGCAAGACTCATACTCAACCTACCATACAGCATCAACATCACACAGCAGCTCAAGAAACTTCACAGGCTCCCCATTCACATGTGCAGTCAAATCAAACTTATTACGGACACATACAAAGCCCTACATAACACAGGATAAGAATACCTGAACAACAGCATACACATTCACCAACCCACCAGACACCTATCGTCTGCCTCATTTTCACTTGCACACATTCCCTGCATCTGCAAAAGCAAAACTGTCAGTCACTCAATTCAATTCATAAGCTTTTATTCGATTTGAAAGTACAAATCATACAAGCAAACATTAAAATACAATACCTTATATGACTCAAAATGTACACATGAATAGTACATAGAAAAAAACATGTGCAACAGTTAGTAGGCAACAGATAATAGTTAAATAATATAGACAATATAAAAGTTATACAAAAGAATCATATGTGTACAGACAGGAAATCAAATATATTTATCACTCCAAATGGTGTTTCCTGACAGCTGTACATTTAAAACAGGACAAAAGTCCGGGCGGCTCGAATGGGCATAAGAGGAAAATTTAGTGTGTGAAAAAGGACCATGCAATACATACTGTAGATTTATAACATAAATGATAATTCAACATTTACACAACTTTTATGTACAGACAGGAATGTATAAAGTAATAGCAGCACTATACATTTCCTGGCAGCCGTACATATCAAAAGGGCATAAAACTAGCAAAATACGAGGTTCAAAATATTTTTATATACAACATATACAGGTCGTTCAGTACAGACAGGTATGTATAAGGGTGTTACAACACTATACTTTTCCTGGCAGCTGTACATTTTAAAATAAAAATGGCCACATAAAAGCAAATATCCACATTCTCCAAAGAGGATAATAATATCAATGCGGTCTTTGCGGATCGGATGTTGTATTTTATAAAAATGGGCTTAAGGTATTTTACCCTTAAAAATTGGTAAAATTTACAGAAAAGTAAAAAGTGGCAACAGCTCTGGCGTGAAATATTGTCACACGGGCAGGGGGTCTCAGATCTGACTTTCTGGTTTGGGAACGCAACAAGGTGGTGTACGATACCCAATCTGACTCGGGTTAATACGAATTGGTGAGATGGACGAGTCACATTCACAAGGTAGGGTTGAAGCCCCGGAGTTAAATTCAGTTCCTTATAGAACTTCACGGTGGCTAACTTACCGTACACTTTGTCACGCTCAGCCTTTTTAAAATTTAAAAACGTTTGCTTAATTTCTTTTTTAGAGATGGCGACTGCCAGTTCTGGATCAAGGAAGACATCAATATCAAATAAAAGGATGTACCAGAACTGAATGTATCTCAGCCATTGTATGCGTAACGAGTGGTCCAAACCTATACAATCAAGGATAATCTCTTGAGTGAATCGAGTCTCTGGCTTAGCCCAAATAGAACGCCACAATAAAAGTGGCCGGACTGCTGCTAAGTCAGATATAAACTCGACCCCTACCTCATCATGGATTAGTTGTACAGAGGCAGAAGAAGGAACACATAACAATCTCTTTAAAAACTTATTTTCATCAGTTTGGAGCAAAGGGCCTACACTGTGGCCCCATACACCCGCCCCATACAGTGCAGAAGAAACGCAACGGATGTTGTATATATTGGTCATATCTGGGATGCTTCTCGATCCAAGTTTGGTGGCAAATCGAAATATACTGCTAGTGGACCGCAGCATTTTCAAACTGATGTTATCGAATTCAGTAGTCCAAGACCCATTGTTGGTGTAGGTGATTCCCAAATAACAGAAAGATTTAACGTGTGTCATTTTATCACTGTCCAAGAAAAAACTATGCTTCATCTTATTTGCAGCCTGCCCGCATGACATAACATAAGTCTTTGATTTATTCACACAGAGCCTTCTATTTTGAATAAACAACATAAAACTATCAATTAGGCGCTGAAGGCCAATCTGGGTACGGGATAAAAGAACGGCGTCGTCCGCATATAGTAAGAGTGGGACGGGATTACCTCCAATCGAAGGGGCATCCGCGGAAATATCAACCAGGGTACGATCAACACCATTAATAAAAAGGGAAAATAAAAGGGGGGCCAAAACGCATCCCTGGCGAATTCCCCTTGAAACTTTGAGGAATGGGGTACATTCGCCTAGGGTGCCATAACGGACCTTACAAGAGAGTTTTTCGTAAAGCCTGGCTAAAAAGTGGACAATTTCCTTCGGTGCCCCTGACTCCAGCAAAACCTCCCAAAGAATAGCATGATTAACTAAATCGAACGCGCTGCTCAAATCAGCAAAACATAAAAAAAAGGCTGCCCTTTTTGGCTACAGTATATTTGTTAATAATAAGGTCCAAATTTACACATTGTTCCAAAGTGCCCATACCTTTCCGGAAGCCATATTGCACTTTAGTTAAAATATTCGAATCAGTTGCCCAGGTTTCTAACCTTTTAAGCAGAATCCTGCTCATAACCTTCACTGAGGCATCCAGCAGAGAAATCGGCCGATAGTTGGAGGCCTCAGATTTGCTACCTTTCTTGAATAAGGGAATTATAACTGATCGACCCCAAGAAGGAGGAAAATTGCCTTCTGTCAGTCACTCATTTTTCTACATTACACCCAGAATAGGGAACACACTGGCTCAACAAATCAGAACTGCCTCCTCACTTCTTGCGTTCTGTAACAAGCTGAAGACCCGGCTCTTCATGTAAGTACTTTGGGGACCAAACACCTTCAATTCTACCCAAGTAAGTAAGGCGCTGGCGCAAGCACTATAACAATAATGACAAAACTTTGTACAAAAATGCGCTAGCTAAATACAAAATGCTTATCAACACAGAGAAAAGCAAGTTTTACCTCACACAAATAGAGTCAGCTCAAAACTCCTCCAAACAACTTTTTCAGATGGTAACTAAACTATCCTGCCCGCCGGTGAGTGCAACCACAGAGGCCTCTCAAGCTCTCTGCAACTCCCTTGCAAATTTCTTCAAAGGAAAGGTAAATGATATTTACTCTAACTTCTCAACCAAGGTTAGAACCAACCGCCCAAATCACAACATCATCACCAACACCCCCACCACTACTTTTTCCGAATTCAGTCCAATCTCACCTATGCAGATAGCAGATCTAATCTCTTCCATTAAATCAGGATCTCCCTTTGATCCTTGCCCCCCCTCCATCCTTCAACCAATTTCAGACTTAATAGGACCTGCTCTTACCAATATCTGCAATTTTATGTTCTTCTCAGGTTCTTACCCATTAGTCTGGAAACAGGCCATCATCAAGCCCCTGCTGAAAAAGCCTAACCTCGATCCCTCAGAACCAAAAAGCTACAGACCCATTGCATCCCTTCCTTTCCCTTTAAAAGTATTTGAAAACATCATGAACATTCAATTGTCCCATTTTATTGACCAGAACAACCTGTGGACGACACCCAGTTTGGATTTAGGAAGGGCCACGGGACTGAAACGGCCCTTATTAAAGCATCAGACGAGATCAGGATGATCCTTGACCAAGGCGGCGCGGCAGTCCTGATACTATTGGACTTGTCAGCGGCCTTTGACACGGTCGACCACACCATCTTGATCCACCGTGTATCCTCCATGGGCATCCATCATAAAGCAAAGTCCCTTCTAACCTCTTTTCTATCCGACCTTAGCCAGTCAGTCAAACTCGGAGACCACCACTCCCCCATTTTTACCCTTCCCTGCGGAGTACCCCAAGGATCCTCGCTAAGTCTGACCTTATTTAACATCTATGTGTCGGACTTAGCGAGGGTCATCAAAGCGCATGGGATAAGACTAACCTTGTACGCCGATGACACCCAACTGGTGTTGGCAGTACATAATGATGGAGGAGCAGTTGCTGCCAGCTGCTAGAAGGGGATGCTAGCCATCAGCTCCTGGATGGCAAACAACTGCTTAAAACTTAATTTCGACAAAACGGAGGTCATGATCTTTGGCAGTCTCATGCAAAAACATAGGAAACGTGCATCTGCCATATGAATTATGCCCTGGGGGCTTAGAATGAGGTATGAGGGCCACCACCAACCATTTTGGCCCTGACAAGGAAAGGAGGAAGCAATCACAGAAACAGCTTGCCCCATCCAATGGTGGCTGAGCACAAAATTGGCAGGTGCAGGTGCACATGCACCGCAGGCTGTGAGTGGAGGCTGAGAATGATACATAGATGAATGCAGTCTAGGACTGCACTATTTTTTGTGGCAGCATTCAGGTCCCACTCTATGGCAGGACACTTTGGAGCACAGCCTAACAGCGGTGTGGTGCATGCACCTCCTTGCACGTGTCTTCAGGTTCCAAGGGCTTAAAAATAAACATACCTCACTGTCACACTCTACACTTGAGGGCACACTTCAATCTCTGCACCATGCGGTGACCAGGACAGAGCCACATGTCACAACTAATGTGTTGTTCCCTGTACAAGCACAAACAAGCTCCTCCACTAGCAACAGCTTTTTAGTGAAAGGAGGACAAGCTGTTTAAAGCCACCGGTCCGCCTTTCACAGAGCGGGTGAAACTGGCTTGACTTTTAAAGGGGGTGAGATCTACCTGAAAAAAACTTTTTTTAAGGAATGTAGAATAGTATTAACACAATAAATAATGTGGTTGAGGAAAAGACATTATACAGGGAAAACTGTGTTCATTCTAAAGTTGGTCAATGTAAGCATTGGTTTCAAAATGGCTGGTAAGGTTTGCAGCGATCTCTTCAGCATATAATTATTTTTCCCCGTCTCACTCTGAGCACAGATGATTCATGCACAAGCAGCTTTATACTTAATATTTTGAGATGTAATGTCACTTTCATTCATTGACTTTGTCAGCGGACATTCTCAGGATCACTGACAAAATATGGAGGAGCAAAATATCGACCTGCCAAAATATCGAGGAAAAAATATAGTAAGTACAAAAATATTGAATCTAAAATATCGTTGTAGATAATAGTGTGTTATAAAAATATTGCATTTTTTAAATGTCTTAAAAGTAATGTAAAATGAATGAAATAAGAAATATAATTAACTTAAATATACTTTAAAATACTTAACCTTAAAATTAATAAATAATCAATGTAAGTTAGAAAAAATAAACAAGCATTTTTATTTTTTAATACATATATATATTAACTTAATATTAATACCAAATATTCAAAACTTTTAGCATAGGATAGCGGGAGGGTAAAATTTACTATTCCCACTCCACTGAGTGCAACAGTAGGGAAAGCGTTGGATAGCGGGAGTGTACAAATTACTATTCCCACTCCAGTGAGTGCAACAGTAGGGAAAGTGTTGGATAGCGTAGGGGTAAAAATGACTATTTCCACTCCAGAGAGTGCAACAGTAGGGAAAGCGTTGGACAGCGTAGGGGTAAAAATTACTATTCCCACTCCAGTGAGTGCAGCAGTAAGAAAAGAGTTGGATAGCGTAGGGGTAAAAATTACTATTCCCACTCCAGAGAGTGCAACAGTAGGGAAAGTGTTGGATAGCGTAGGGGTATAATTTACTATTCCTCTCCAGTGAGTGCAACAGTAGGGAAAGTGTTGCATAGCGTAGGTGAAAAAATTACTATTCCCACTCCAGTGAGTGCAGCAGTAAGAAAAGAGTTGGATAGCGTAGGGGTAAAAATTACTATTCCCACTCCAGAGAGTGCAACAGTAGGGAAAGCGTTGGATAGCGTAGGGGTAAAAATTACTATTCCCACTCCAGTGAGTTCAACAGTAGGGAAAGTAATGACTTAATATTTACATAAAAATACATCAATTATCAATACCGATAAAAAATGTATTAAAATTAAAGACCAATTACAAAATATTTAATAAATAATTAATTATAAATACCATGGCAATTTATTTATTTAAAATTAATTACCTATTAATAATTAATTAACAACCAATTAATTTTCAACACCAAAAATGAATAAGTAATAAAAAATAACAATTAATAATTAATTAACAGTAAATTAATTATCAATACACAAAAATAATTTCAATAATTACTTAATTACAATTAAATTGCTTCCCAACCTATTCCCCTATAAACCCACAACCCGGTCCGAATAATACATTAATACATTTAATATAATTATCACTTAATCAATTAATAAAAAATAATTAACAATTGATTACCAATTCATTAAAATTCATTACCAATAAATAAATAAACAATAAATTAATTATCAATACCAATAAATAAAAATAAATATTTACTTAATAACAATAAATTACTTCCCACCCTATTCCCCTATAAACGCACAACCCGCCATAAAACTAAAACGCAAATTTAAATTAAAAATAATTAATAATGCCTAAAAATTATTATTTAATTTACTATACTTAAATTACTTCCCTCCCTATTCCCCTATGAACCCACAACCTGCTACCAAATTAAATTACACAAAAATTAAATAACATAAAATTCATTACTTAAAAAAAATTCAAACATACATTACAAAAACAATATATACTTTTAACACATATACTAACACTTAAAACACTATAAAAAATCGATATTTTTAACAACTATATTATGACTGTCTATATTACTTACTTCGATATTATGGAATTCGATATTTCTTACCTGAATTTCGATATTCTGCACCACTATATTTTTGCAATTCAATATTCTGTCCATTCTATATAAAAAACTTGATATTCTGTCCAGTCAATTTTTTTTCCTGATATTATTACTGTTTACTGCATTCTCCCACCACTGCTCAGCTCCACCTGGTAGTAGTCTGCCCTCTTGAACTCTAGCTTCTGTGTTGGGGGCCCTTCTCCACCCGCAAGCTCCCGCATGTGCGTCATCCTTAGTGGCCCAGTGCTGAGCCTGTCTTTTGTTTCTGTTCTGTTGCTGTTTCTTTTTCATAGCCTTTGTCTGTCTTTCTTTTGTCTGTTTTTATTTTCTTGTTTTATTTTTAGCCTTTTGCTGTCCTTTTAATTTTGCTCTGGTTTGCTTTTCTTTCTTCCCTTTCCCCTTCTCCATGTCCCCCCTTTCCTCCCTCGCCACTGCTCATTCCCTGTGGCCCTGCTCCTTCCAGTGCCGTTTCCCTCCTCTCGCTTCTCAGCTGACCAGCCCTCTGACCTCCCCAAGACTACTTATTGGTGCAGCTTGTGGGAAGCCCATCTGCGCCCCTCCACGCCCGGACCTTCTCTATTGACACAGACCCTGGTCCCAACTTCCTCCACCGCTATGTTGTCAGCACCCTCCCTGCACTCAACACCAGACATTCCTCCACCTGCCACCTCGGGTAACTGAAGGACACCCAAAGCCTGCTCACCTGCCACAAATGCACCTTCTCCTGCCTCTGCGCACCAGAACCACCAACTGCACAACACACAAGAACAGGGCTCGACCACCTCAGCTGCATCCTACTCAACATCCACTCCTTCAACAGACATGCCGCAGAGATTTGGGACCTGCTCATATCCATCTCCCGACTTCCCTTTCTTCACGGATATCTGGCTGAACCCCACCTCAGGCCGACATCTCAACCACCATCCCAGACAGCTACAAGATCATCCTTAAGGTCTGAGTGATTGTACACAAAAACACTCTCTGCCTCACAAGAAGGTCTGACGACCACTCGCCCGACATGAAACACCTCCACTTCTAGATCCAGACCAACGGTCCGTGGGCCGGAGGGGTGGGATCCGCGTTTGTGCCCTCCGGGGCCGGTTTTGGTACAAGGGGCCGGTTTTGCAGCAGAGATGCAATATCGGCCCACTGTAACAAAAGAGGGAGCAGTGCCAGAACCCATCCCCTACTCCAAGGGCCAGTCGGGCAGCAATTGCCAGAGCTGGTTGCTCTTCCCAGTCCGGCACTGACGCAGATGACGCATAGCTGATCGTTTCTCTCACCAACAAACCTACAGCCCCTAAGAACAACTTCCATGACAGGATGAAGGCAGTAGCCATCTTGATGAAGGAAAGCAGCCTAAAACTCAACTCTGACAAAACTGAAGTTCTAATCCTGGACTCCACTCTCTCCGATTGGGACGATTCTTGGTGGCCAGCAGCACTCGGAACCCCCCACACCCACTGACCATGCAGGCAGCCTCTGCATCATCCTCGACTCCGCACTCTCTATAAACCACCAAATCAATGCGGTATCATCCTCCTGCTTCCATACGCTCCTCCTACTCCAAAGATCTGTCCTCCCGCTTTCTTACACTCCTCCTACTCCAGGAGATCTGTCATTCAGGCACTTGTCAAAAGCAAGCTCGATTAGGGCAACACACTCAACACTGGCACAAAGCAAAAACTGTGGTGAATCCAAAACGCCTATGCCAGACTTACCTTGAACATCACTACCGAAATCACATCTCTGGTCACCTGAAAGACCTCCACTTGCTCCTGATCAACAAAAGAATTACCTTCACATGCCTCATGCATGCCTACAAAGCCCTGCACAACACCGGACCCAAATACCTCAAACATCCCCCCAGTCTACATACCAACCAGACAGCTCCGCACCCCCATCTGGCCCCTACTAATATCCCAAAGATCCACAAGACATCATCTGGAGGAAGATCGTTCTCACACCTCACTGCAAAGATCTGAAACTCCATATTTCTGTAACCCAGGCAATCACCATCACTAACTCTATTCAGTAGGGACCTCAAGACCCAGCTCTTCGACTAACAGCAGATACCCCCCCCCCATCGCCTTGAGACCCTTACGGGTGAGTAGTCGTGCTCTATATGAACCCAGACTGACTGACTTTCCCATGTACAGGATGATGCTTCCTTCTGTTAAGAACAATTTCAACTGCTAATGGATTTTTGCAGGGCCTCACCTATCAGTGTGATTCCTCATGAGAACTTGTCATTTTATATTTAGTACAAATTACCTGATTATGCGGCAGTCTGAAGCTATCTCTGCCAGAAAGTTGCTTCGTTAGAATGCCAGTCATGTGCGGTTCCCAGTGTTCAAATTAAAAAGTTTGTCAATACACTAATGAGCAAAACCAAAAAAAGGTGTGAGAGGTCAGAAAGTATCTCACATAAGCATGACCAAAGGAGCTGCTGGTTGGTACTCACCAGGTTGCTCATGCTATCATCATTGGTAACTTTCATGACCGTAAAGAAAGAAAAAAGATGGTGCCCTAGTTTTTAAGAGGTGAAGAAAAGGAAAAAAAAGAGAGAACTAGAAAGTGGAAACAGAATGCAGTGTCGATGCTTATGTCATGATTAACCAATCGGACGCCGTGGTATGAAAGAAGAAAATTGCTTCTCCAAGCTTAAATGAGTTGTGACTCACTTGCAGTTATACATACTGTATTGATCGCAGTGATCACACTCAGGTTAAAAGAACAGCTTCTGTTAGACCATTTCAGTTAGAAAGGCCATGTTTCATTGCCACTTATTTTCGGCAATTTCATCAGGGCTTGGGGACCGATCTCCACCTCACCGATACTTCAAGCACAATCTGTGGTGATTGACAAACAATAAATAAAAGAAAGATAGTGCCAAACCTTTAAACGCATATTAAAATTATGGTTTACTGGCAATATTGGCAAGACAATAATGCATGCAAATGTAAGAGGTAATGCCATAATTACCCAGTGGTTGCTAACAGAGCTCGTACCAGCAACACACCATCAGGGGCGCACGCACACATTTTAGCCAAGCATCCCCTGCAGAAAGTAGCAAGTAGCAGTCGCCGATCGTCAACTTGTGGATATATATAGCAACACTCATTTTAATTGATGTGCGCTGACAATGTCTCCTTAAGGTCACAATAATCACCCTATAATCCGTGAGTGCCCACCTCACATCCGTTAGTATGTCCTGATAGGGAATGTTCCAATACATTTGTCAAGTGATAAAAGCATCACTAAATTTACTGTGTGCTACAGTTTATGGGGAACTGCCATTTGTATTGCTACAGCACTCCACTGTACTTTACCGTGACTGGTGGCCAAGCTGTTAAGTGACTATTATCAGGCTGCCCCACTCCCCACATCCGCGGTACCCTACCCTTAATGCACAAATGGACGTATCTACTGTAGACTCATCCAAGATGCTGAGAGTGATTGTACGCTCCATAATGAGTGAGAAATGCGTCCCGGAAGGACAGTGGGAAGCCCGCCCCCTGACCGCAGTCAACATTCACGTTCAACCATTAGTGTGAGACAGGGCGATGAAGCGAATCCTGCTCACACACAGGCGCCATCTTGGAGGGGTAGTTTTTACAGGGGTAGTTTTTAAATACAAGAGATGCCTGGATTGTAACATTTCGATTCCTTTCTCGTTTTTTTCTCAAGATTTCAATATTTCAAAAATCCTTCTTTTTTCTATGTTGAAGACTGTTGTACAAATCGTATATTTTACATGGAAGTAGATGCATTTGCTTAAATAAGGTGTATCAACTTGAGTAGTTATGTGAGTGCCTGATGTAATATACAGGCATTGAAACACCTGTACTTATTAAGAAAAAGAGAAATATGCATATTTCTATTAAGTTGTGTATACCGGGCAATAACTAAGAATGATTAGATTGACCATCACCCCCTGATACCCATATAGATCCCTAGGTGTCCTGTGTGGTGTGCCCCAAGCGAGTAATCAGGAGAGAAGGTGTGGTATGGTGTAACATCGCACACAGTGCCTTTCCTGATCCTCCCTATAGTGCAGACCCTGCAATGACATAAATGCACGACTGCGGTGTATCTCAAAATTCAGAGATCCATGCTGATGCCCCCATGGTCATAGTTTAGATACTCAGCTCTGAGGGTAGACTGACACAGACACTGTCAGACGTGAATTGGTGTATGCCCACACCCTGCCCACCGTGAATTAGAGCCTCTGTTTTAATCTTGATGGGGACAACATCCTGTCCTTCTCAGGCATGCCCTATATGGTACGGACATATATTCGAACTAATCTTACCATAGCCCACCACATGCCAGTGTCTCAGGTGTGCCCCAAACGGGACAGGTTCCTATCTGCCCACCTTATTCCACTCAATGTAATTGTTGAAGCCTATTTGATGCACCATTTCCATAAAAATCCAATGTGCCTCCTTCCTCATCAGTATGTCTTCAGTGCTATGTGTGCCTCCCACCACTCTCTCCAACACCGTTCATTTCAATCCCTGAAATTATGTTTCTGCTCCTGGTAATGCCAGACCAGTAGTGTAGTCAATTTCCTTACCTTAAGGGTGCTGATATGTTCTTGTATCCTCACCTTCACTTTGCGGGATGTGAGGCCTATGTAATGCAATCCACACGCACAAGTAAGTCTGTAAATTACATTCGTGGTGTTTCAGTTGTTGAATTGTTTTTCCTGCCAGATTCTGCTATTCGTAACCTGGACGGCGACCTGGTTATTTTTCCCTCTATTGCTCCCCTTTTGTTGATGATTATATTCTTAGTAACAACATTTGTATTAGCAATTTAATTGTTCAGGGCACAAGGGATAGGAATTGCCTCATGTGGGATAATGTTGAGAGTGAGTTCAGAAACTGTAGCATTCTCTCTCCAATTTGATAGGTTCAAAGTTTGTGGCTCTTGTGCAATTGTATTAAATGTATAACTTCTGCTGGGTAACGCATTTGTTCAAAAACACCTTCCTATTTGTGGAGGGCTCAATCTCTCTTGACTTTTGGGAGGCAGTGTGGGAGCTGTATTCTGTTTTGCTTTAAAGGTATAGAACCCAAACTTGTGCTTAACATGATCCAAGCATATGTTTTCCTCCATCTTAAATTGATATTGCAGCATACCACATGATCACTGTAAATAAAGAATTGCAAGCTCATCCCTTGGAAATGGTGAGCATTTTCAGATGCTTCTCACTATGCTGTACCTAATTAAATGCTAAATGAACTATTGCTGGACAGAATGCAGAACAATGTCATACATTCACCCCAGTACAGAGATCTGGGCCTAAATCCATCGTTTTTTTGCTCAACATGTCATTCCGGTTTGGACCCAGCCAGATGCAAATCAGTCTTGACCCTGCGCCCAATAGGAACAGTCCAGCCCGAACTGCCAGGCCAGGTCCTCCCTGGACTGGAAATAGGAATCCTAGGACAGGTTTCGGGCTTTCAGCCCTCATCAGCCAGGATAACTTGACACCAGTGGCATGGAGAGCACGGGACCCACGTCTGGGCATACCCGTCCCACTCATGGTGACAAATGCAAAAAGAACAATTGATGGACAGAATGAGAACAATATCATACATTCACCCCAGTACAGAGATCTGGGCCTAAATCCATTGTTTTTTTGCTCACCATGCTGTTCCAGTTTGGACCCATTCCGTCCATCAATTTTGTGTCTTATGTGTCTCGCCCTAAGTGAGCCGGGTATGCATAAAAGTGGGTCCCGGGCTCACTGTGCCTCTGGAATCAAGCTATCCTTGCCGGTGAGGGGTGAAACCCCAAAACCGGTGATAGGATGCTTGCTTCCAGTCAAGGGAGGACCTGGCTTGCCCGTTCGGGTTGGACTGTTGCCATGAGGCACAGGGTCAAGACTGATTTGCATATGGCCAGGTCTAAACTGGGGTGGCATGGTGAGCAAAAGAATGATGGATTAAACCCAGATCTCCTGACTGGGGGTGAATATTTAGAATTGTTCTGCATTATGTCCATCAATTGTGTGTCTTTTGCTTTCTCGTACCTAATCAAGGTCATCCCAATTGCCTCAGACTACCATCTATAAAATGTGTAGATTATAGTACTCAAATAAACTGTGACAGCAACTGAATTCAATGCAATAGTATTATGAGAGAATCCTTAAATGTACCCTGTAATTCTGCTTAGTAATGTATGATATCCTTTATCTGAAGTGCTGTAAAAGGCAGGGCCGGACTGACTACCGGGCAGTTTGAAATGCTGCCAAGCTGGGGGCTGATTTCCCTGCAGTGGGGGCTGATATTGTTCATGGAGACCTGCGTGTGCTTCGAAAAAATGAAAGCAAAACGAATTTTGTTTAGTACACGCAGGTTCCCATCAACGAACTCAGCCCCCAGCTCAGCAGCATTCCAAACTGCTTGGTAGCCAGTCCGGCCCTTGTAAAAGGGCCCACTTTCCCTCTGCAACCAGGAACCCCATCTCCCACTTTTATAAGGCAAACCTATGCTGTATTTTCCAATGAACTTTGCTTTGTTTTTTAGTAGTTATGAACTGTATGCTTTACTGCCGACCACACTGATAATACTCCATACATTTTGCTTAATAATCCATTATATAAACTTCTAACAATTATTGACCCATGTCCGTCATTCTTACTGAGAATGTCACTATTCCTACTATTGATTTGAGAGCATAAGAAATAGAGACGGTCCACTTGGGGAGCCCTAAAGTCCGAATAGGGATTACACCACTCCTGGTCTGAGCCATTGGCGTGCTCTTGGTATGAGAAACTGGTTAGTGCACCGACAGAAGCACCACACTGGTCTGTCCTCTGATTTGTGACTTCGATTTAGTTACTAGAACTGAATTATATCTGGTTCTGTTTAATTGTTTCTTGCAAATGTATTCTAAGCTTCATGCTATTTCTTGATGTAAAGGACAAATTAACTGACTTCCAACCGTCAATTTTACCTTCTGTACTGATTTTATCCTGATATTGGAGTTTGATGGTTTTCTTATACTAATAATCTTCATGTTTTTTTTAACCCCTTCTCTGCCAGGCCCTGTGCCACGCCTTTTGTGGGCTATTTGGGGTGGTTTGTGCTTAGGCCCCAATAACTTTTTGTCCACATAAGCTATCCATGACAAATTTGTGACCTTTTCTTAAAACATCCTGATGATCCTAAAGGTACCCACGGTTTGCAGATCCCCTGGAGGGGACTGAGAAATGAGTACAAATACAGCTAAATTTGAGAGTTTTGGGGAAAAATGGGAAAAAAGTGCAGCAGAAGACAACGTTTGTTTTTTTCCCTGACAATGGTATCCATGAAAGGATTGTTGTGCTAAAATAATCATCCTCCCAGCTTTCAAGAACAGACAGCCTTTTGTCAGAAAGCCAAACTCTTGTATGCAGTTTTGGCATTTTACTGGGAAATAGCCTATTTTTACTATTTTTTGTGCTTTCAACCGCCTTCCAGTTAGTGGTAGAAATGGGTTTGAAACTAATAATGGATCCCGGAAAGCTATACATTTTTAAAAAGAAGAGAACATTCTAAATTCAGCAAGGGATGATTTGCGGAGATCCTTCAAAGCTTTCCTATAGAAACTAATAGTTGAAATAAACGAGTAATGAAATTGTGGTAAATAACAATCATTTGTGCCTACATTTTCCCCTGTAAGTTTTTCTAAGTATGCTAGATTTTTTAAATCAATATACCATTACTTCAGCTGGACCTTTCTGTTTGCAGGGATATATCGGGCTTTTAGGTTCACAGTTTGAGGTACAGAGCTAAAAACTGAGCCACACCTTGCAATGTTTTTTTTTTGTGTACCGTGTATACAGCAATTAATTTAGTAAAATACAAAGAGTGAAAAATAGGTACCAAGGAAACCTATGTATTTCTCAAATGGGAACAAGATATGGAGTTTAGAAGCAGGGGTTATTTGCACATCTCTGAATATGTGGATAGACATACTAGCAGGTGAATTAGGGGGCATTTTCAAAATGTCTTATTTTTTTACACATTGTCTTACATTTGGATGGCAGAAATGCATAGAAAGACAACTGGTAAAAACACTTCTCTACTATCCTGTGTTACCCTATGTCTCCTGCTAAAAATGGTACCTCACTTGTGTGCAAAATGCAACATGGACACATCACATTTTTCCATACAAAATAGACCCTTTTTTTGCAATGCGCCTAGCTGTTGATTTTGGGCCCTAGCTCAGCCAGCAGCTAGGGAAACCTGTACATTTTTTAAAACTTGACACCCAGGGAAATCCAGGATGGGGTGACTTGTATGGCTGTCCCTGGGTTCTGGTACCCAGAATCCCTTGCAAACCTCAAACATTGTAAATGTTGTCAAAAAAACACATTTTCCTCATATTTCCTTGGTGGAAAGTTTTGGAATCTGCAGGGAGCCACAAACGTCCACACACACTGAGAATTTCCCCAAGTCTCCCAATAAAAATGGTACCTCACTTGTGTGGGTACTTCCACACATACTGAGATGTTCCCCAAGTCTCCCAATAAAAATGGTACCTCACTTGTGTGGGTAGACCTAGTGCACCCACCAATAAATTGACCAAAACGCAACATGGACACATCACATTTTTCCACAGAAAACGGACCCTTTTTTGCAAAGTGCCTAGCTCAGCCAGCACCTAAGGAAACCTAGCAAACCTGTAAAAAAAAATTAAAACTAGACTCCCAGGGGAATCGAGGATGGGGTGACTTCCGTGGCTCTCACCAGGTTCTGTTACCCTGAATTCCTTGCAAACTTCAAACTTTGTAGAAAAAAAACCATTTTCCTCACATTTCTGTCATGAAAAGTTCTGGAATCTGCAAGGAGCCACAAACTTCCATGGATCCAGCATTCCCCCTAGTCTCCTGATCAAAATTGTACCTCACTTGTGTGGGTAGGCCTAGTGCCTGCAACAGGAAATGGGCTGGTACGCAATGTGGACACATCACATTTTACCACAGAAAACCGACCCTTTTTTTGCAATGTGCTTAGCTGTGGGTTTGGGCCCTAGCTCAGTCAGCATCTAAGGCAACTTAGCAACCCTGTACATTTTTTTAAGATAGACACCCAGAGAAATCCAGGATGGGGTGACTTTTGTTGCTCTCACCCAGTTGTGTTACCCAGAATCCTCTGCAAACCTCAAACTTTGTAAAAAAGAAAATTATTTTCCTCAAATTTCTGTGTTGGAAAGTTCTGGAATCTGCAGGGAGCCATGAACTTCCACCCACCCAGCATTTACCCAAGTCTCCCGAAAAAAATTGTACCTCACTTGTGTGGGTAGACCTAGTGAACTCACATTTTTCCACAGAACACAGCACCTTTTTTGCAATCTGCCCAGCTGTGGATTTTTGGCCCTCGCTCAGGGAAACCTAGCAAACCTAGGGAAACTAGGGAAACCTAGCAAACCTGTATATTTTTTAAAACTAGACACCGAGGGAAATCAAGGATGGGGTGATTTGTGTGACTCTCACCATGTTCTGTTACCCAGAGTCCCTTGCAAACCTCAGCTTTGTAAAAAAAAAAAAGAAAAACACACATTGTCCTCACATTTCTGTGAAGAAAATGTCTGGAAACTGCATGGAGCCACAAACTTCCACCCACCCAACATTCCCCCAAGCCTCCCGATAAAAATGGTACATCACTTGTGTGGGCAGACCTAGTGCCCATGACAGGAAGCGGCCCCAAACTCACTGTGGAGACTTGAACATTTTTGATTAAAAATAGACCTGGTTTTGCAAGGGGGTCACCTGCGTTTTTGGTCCAGTGCTCATCGGCCATGTAAGGAAACCTACCAGAAATTTCTGAAATCTAGACACCCTGGGGAGTCCAAGGATGTGTGGCTGGCATGGATCTTCCAAGGTTTTCCTACCCAGAATCCCCATGCAAACCTCAAATTTAGCTAAAGCAAAATCACAGTTTCCTCACATTTGTGTGTGGTAAAGTTGTGAAATCACCGGGCCAGCACAAATTTCCTACCACTCAGTGTTCCCCCAAGTCTCCCGATAAAAATGTTACCTTACTTTTGTGGGTAAGCCCAGTGCCCGCAACAAGAAATGGCTGAAAACTTACTGGTGGAGACTTGAAAATTATTATGATAGGGAGACCTACCAAACCCAGACATTTCTGAAAATTAGAACCCGAGGGGAGTCCAAGGACGAGTAGATTGCATGGATCACACAATGCTTTTCTACACAGAATCTTATGCAAACCTCAAATTTAGCTACAAAAATTCACATTTTCCCTAAATTTCTGTCTGAGATCACCACAGACACACATTTCCTATCACCCAGCATTCCCCGTGATCTCCCGATACAAATGATACCTCACTTGTGTGGGTGCCCAATGCAGAGTCAACCTAAAAATATATAAAAACAAAAGTATAGAGCTTAGAACTTGCTGTGCTATCCCCTCAAACTTTAAGTTTTTGACCTTTCCCAGTCGCAGGGCCTTGGACCACCCACACAAGTGAGGTATCGTTTTACTCAGGAGACCAGGAGAACGCTGGGTGGTAATTTGTACCGGTACTGCAATTCACCTACAGAAATATGAGAAACATGTGTTTTTTAGCAAAATGTGAGGTTTGCAGGGGATTCTGGCAGCCGCGGCCCGTGGAGGGTGTTTCGGTGGGGCAGAGAGGCGGGGTGGGGGGTGCTAAAAACTGGAGTATGGATAATTGAAGGTAAGTAAACAATTTAATTAATAAAACAAATTTCGTAGCACGCCCTGCATCGCAAAATGTGATGCAGGGTGCGCTAAGAAATTCGTTTTATTTATTAAATTGTTTACTTACCTTCAATTATCCATACTCTGGTTTTTAGCAGCCCCCACCCTGCCCCTCGCCCGCCCCGCCTCTCCGCCCCACCGAAACTCCCTCCACGGGCCGTGGCTAGATTCTGGATGGGAAAAAGTTGAGAATCCACACATGCCACACATCCTTTGACTCCCCAGGGTGTCTAGTTTTCAGAAATGTCTGAGTTTGGTAGGTTCCCTTACATGGCGGCCTAGCATGGGACAAAAAACCTAGATGACCCCCTTACAAAACAAAGTCGTTTTGTGATTGATAATTTTTTAGGCCTCCACAATATGTTTTGGGTCCTTCACAGTGGGGCAGTGCCAAGATGTAAAGGTTACATCCTCACACAGCAGAACGGCAACCAAAGATGTAACCATTACGTTCCCAGCACCAAAGGGGTTAAACTATTTTTTCTGTTCTCTTGTTTAAGACTAATCTGTTTTACAGCTTGCATTAGTTTTATTGACTGGGTCAAGTTGAAGAGCAACAAATCCTTAACCTTGATCCACCTGTAGGGGGATTCCGTGGCCTTACCCCTATGCAAAAGAGGAAGCCCTCTTTTGAGTTCATGTTGTCACTCAGTGCCGGCATGATCTCTATCACAGAAGGTGCCACACAAGCAGCGATGCCCCTTCTGTGAAACCTCCTGGCTGCTGGGGAGGCTAGCACCCTCCCCAGCAGCTAAGCCACTCCGTCCACCACAAGAGTCCTCCCGCAGTACAGGGTTCGAGCCTGCTGCTCTTCAGGTCCTGCATTGTGCCTGCTGTGTCCATTTTTATCTTCTCTGCTTCCCTGCTGCCCCTGCATTGCCCGCACTGTTTTATTTTCTGGGATATTTAATCTACTTTGTGTCTTGGATTCAATACTTGGCTCCTCGCCACTGTTCCCTTGTGCTTGTTGACTCCCCTTGCCTCTGCCCACTTTCCTGTCGCTGCGGCCCCACCCTCTACTCAGCTCCGCTCCCGCCTCCTGACCTCTGCTCCCGCCTCCTCACCTTTATGTGGTGATCGCTGTGCGGTCACGCAGTGGACGTGCTGAAGGAGCGCCTACGGCAAGCCCATCTGGACTGCGCCCAGTACCAGTCACCCTGGCCCCACGCATGCCACAACACCCAATGTGGCTACAATGCCAACACCCAACGCCAGATCCTCTACCTGCTTCCAGGCCACCCCGAAGTTCACCCATGGACCCTTCACCTGCCGTAAGTACAGGTACACCAGCCAGCACACACTGTCACGTCCTGCCCTTTCCACCAAAGCAGGTCACAACAGTCTCAGATGCATAATGCTCAACACCCGCTCAGTCAACAAGCACGTTGTCGTCAAACTCTGGGACCTTCTCGATTCACCGTCCCCGGACATGGCCTTCCTGATGGAGACCTGGATGAACGCCTCCTCGGCGCCGGAAAAAGCCATAGCCATCCCGGACAGCTACAAGATCACCCGCAGGGATTGAAACAACAATCCGGGAGGAGGAATCGCCATTGTCCACAGGAACCCCATCAGAATTTCAACCTACATCAAAGACTCCCTCAGCATGGCCAAACACCTACACTTTCAGATCCACGTCGATCACAACACCACCCTCAGAGGCACCTCTTGTCTACAGACCCCCGGGACCCCGACCACGGTTTAGCGATTCCATCGCTGACCTCATCAGCTTTCACGCCCTCGCCTCCACAGCCTACATCCTTCTCGGAGACCTGAACTTCCACCTCGAGAACCCCAACGACAGCAACTCCACAACCCTCATCGACAACCTAGTCAACCTCGGACTCAAACAGCTCATCACAATGCCCACCCACTCCGCCGGACACACGCTCCACCCCATCTTCTCTGCCAGCAACCACGTCACCTTCAGCCACACCACCAAACTCCACTGGACCGACCACCACTCCATCCACTTCTCCTTCGAGAAACACACCACACACATCCATCTTCAACAAATCCCTCACCACTGCTGGGACAAAGTCACAGAAGATCAGCTACTCACCACCCTCACCCATGACCCTCCTACTGAGCCCTCTGACAAAAGTGCAGCTGCCCACAACTTCAGAAAATGAATCAACGACTACACCAACACCCTCGCCCCAATCAAGAAACCCCCTAACAGGCACACCGACTCGAGAGTCTTCTGGTTCAACGCCGACCTCTGGTCTTCCAAACAAACCTGCCGAACAATCGAGAAGCAGTGGCGCCAAGACCAGACAACCACGCATCCCTCAAGAACGCCAGACGCAAGCACCACCAACTCATCCGATCCGCCAAAAGGACCTCCTTCAAGGAATGCAGTGACAACAACGCACACAACAGCAAAGAGCTCATCAGCATTGTGAAAGAACTCTGCTCCCCCAGCTCCAGCACGAATGACATCCCGCCGTTGCAAAAACTCTGCGACTCCCTGGCCACCTTCTTCCACCGCAAGATTGCAGACATCCACGACAGCTTCGACACCCAGACAACCTCCTGCTCTCCTGGAACCACATCAACGACAAAGACACCATCAAAATCATGAACACCATCCACTCCAGTTCTCCCCCCGACCCCTGCCCCCACCACATCTTCAACATAGCAAGCTCCATCATCGCACCCCAACTCCGAAAGAGCATCAACAGCTCCTTCAAGACCGCCACCTTTCCGGAGAGCTGGAAACACACCGAGATCAACGACCTGCTCAAGAATCCTAAGGCGGACCCAAAGGACCTCAAGCACTTTTGACCCATCTCCTTGCTCCCGTTCCTGGCAAAAGTCACTGAGAAAATTGTCAACAGGCAACTAACACACTTCCTAGAGGAGAACAACATCCAGGACTCCACCCAATCCGGCTTCCGCAGCAACCACAGCACCAAAACCGCCCTCATTGCTGCCACCGACGACATCAGGACCCTACTGGACAACGGCAAAACCGTGGCCCTCATCCTCCTAGACCTCTCGGCCACCTTCAACACCGTCTGCCACCACGCCCTACGCACACGCCTCCACGACGCAGGGATCCATGACAAAACCATGAACCGGATCACCTTCTTCCTCACTGGCAGAACCCAGAGAGTCCGTCTCCCCCATTCAGATCCAAAGCCACCACGATCACCTGCGCTGTACCCCAAGGATCATCCCTCAGCCTGACACTTTTCAACATCTACATGGCACTGCTCACCAACATCGTCCGAGCACACCACCTCAACATCATCTCGTACGCCGACGACACCCAGCTAATCCTCTCCCTCTCCAAGGAGCCGGCCACCGCCAAATCCAACCTCCACGACACGAGGGAATGAAGGCCGTTGCAGAGTGGATGAAGACCAGCCGTCTGAAACTGAACTCTGACAAGACAGAAGTCCTCATCCCCGACTCCACCCCCTCCGCATGGGACGACTCCTGGTGGCCGGCCACGTTGGGAGCTGCCCCGACACCCACCAACCGCGAGCGCAACCAGGGTTTCATCCTGGACTCTATGACGCAGCAAGTCAACGCTGTCTCCTCCTCCTGCTTCAACACCCTCCGCATGCTCCGCAAGATCTACAGATGATCCCCACTGACACCAGGAAGACAGCCACCCAAGCCCTCGTCAGCAGCAGGCTGGACTACGGCAATGCCCTCTATGTGGGAACCATGGCCAAACTCCAGAAAAGACACCAAGACATACAAAACGCCTCCTCACGCCTCATCCTCGGAATCTCCCGCCACAGCCACATCACCGTCCACCTAAGAGACCTGCACTGGCTCCCGATCAACAAGAGGATCACCTTAAAGCTCCTCTCCCATGCCCACAAAGCACTCCACAACGCCGGACTGGCATACCTCAACGAACGATTCACCTTCTACCCCCTGAACCGCCTGCTTCGCTCCGTAGACCTCGCTCTCACCACAATCCTACGCATCCGCCGAACAACCACCGGTGGCAGATCATTCTCCCACCTCGCCGTCAAGACCTGGAACACCCTCCTCATCCACCTGCAACAGACACAGGACCTGCTGACCTTCAGAAGACTCCTCAAGACGTTGCTGTTCGATCAGTAGCTGCTTCACCCCCCCCCCCCCTTTAGCGCCTTGATACCTTCACGGGTGAGTAGCGTGCTCTATAAATGTTCTGATTGAAAGTGTCAAAAGGACATAACAAGTGGGTGCACATGCCTATTGCACCTCCCCCCACCACTTTCTAAAATAAAGTCTCAAAAGCACTGCTTATTATTGATATCCTGGTCAGACTCAGAGGCATATTTCCAATAAAGTAGCAGACAGTGGGTTAACTCCAAAATAGCTAAGGCC
Source organism: Lissotriton helveticus (assembly GCF_964261635.1). NCBI lineage: Eukaryota > Metazoa > Chordata > Amphibia > Caudata > Salamandridae > Lissotriton > Lissotriton helveticus. Next base: position 489,374,990 of record NC_136069.1, read on the forward strand.
ACACTCCACCACTTTAGGAATGATGGGATGCACTGGATTTACAATAATACGGTGCACCCCTGAGTCTCTCCTTGCCCTAGCGTTAAGTTAAGCTACCTAGCACCACTGCAGGCACCCTTGCACCATAGTGCAAGGGTGCCTGCATTGAGGGAATGATTGTTTGTGTGCAGGAAGGTGTCACTTCCCACACATGAACAATACAGAATGGTGCTTTGAAACTTCTATGTGTGCTGCATTGTGCAGCAGACATAGAAGCTGTAAATTGTCATTTTTTTTAAATGATTGTTAATGTGAAGGATGGGACACCTTCCTGCACATTAACAATCATTCATGGCAATTTGCTGTTTCTTCGCGTGCAGCACAATGCAGCACACATAGAAACAGCTAAAACGAGGAGAAATAAAGCATTTCCCCTTGTTTCGCCATGTTACGACCAGGTTTTCCATGTTCTTCATTTTGGCGCTGCCTTAGATTTATGCCATCCTTGTAAATAGGGGGCAGCATGAAAATCAATGGACGTTGCAGCGGAACACTCACCGTAACAACCATTGCCCACTCCTTTCACTCTAAGTATAGCGTGATAGGGTACCTTATTTATAAGGCAGTTTTAAAATATGTTAAGTGGCTTAACATCACCTTGTAAATAAGGCAAAGCCCCAAGCGCCACAGGAATATCGCAAAAAGTGATGTGCCTGTGGTGATAGGGGCTTGTAAATATGCCCCTCCTTTTGCACATGAAACTGCAGTTGGCACTTGTGTTAATGGCCATCTTATGATATAACATGCTCCCATATCTGCCAGTTTACCATTAGCATTAATCTATGTGCCTGCTCTATCCTTTTATAAATTAATGGCCATTTTTCTGTCTAACCAGTAGCGTAGTCCGTGTGTCATGGCTTTATTACAAGGAAGGAGGTGGCCCCCTTGGCTCCTGTTTGAAATATAAAATACAGCAATAATAAGGGCCCAGTGGGCCTCTCACGCCTGTGGACCCCGGTGCCACTTCACCTGCAGCACGAACAGAAGTTACGCCCGTGTGTAACCTTCAGCCATTCATTCACCGGAGTTTTACAAAAATGGATATGTATTCAGGCGGCTTTCTCAGCTTTTCCCCCTCCAGTTTGATTTTGACCTCTTTTCTCGATTACTTTTTTTCCTCGAGAAAAAGCTCACCTCTTGCACATTATTAACACCCGGGAGGCATTTGATTTCTTTGCTCGCATCCCTCAGCCCCTTTTCGCTTCCATGCTCTGCATATTTTAATCTTTGCATCTCACATGTTACACGTGGATGCCTCAGACAGTACTTTCCTCCGGGGATTTTGCACTTTTAAATGTCACAGCAACTCAACCCCTTCATCCAAAGAAGAAAGAAACGGGAAAATAACCATAAAATGCTGCACAGAGCACAATATGTACATATTTGGTCGTAAAGAGAACTAGTGCTTCATGAATATGTAGGAACGTGTGAACTCGCTCCTGGATCACAGACTGTTCTGAATTCTAATTCGCCCATAAAACTTAATTGGCGCTGTTTCAGATAGCCAGCGCTGCTCTAAGAGGACCACTTAGAGGCCAGGCTGTGCGCATCTTGTTTCTTGTTTACTACCCAGTCTTACACGGCCTGTGTACTGCCAAGGATGCCGGGGTGCAGGTGGGAGAAAAGAATGTTCCCGCACTGCGTGATGATGTCACCAATGGCAACAACGTCGATCAGAACAGCTATTCCATGAAGCCTTCATAACAGAAATGCCTGCTTGCATGGCAACATGATAGCCTTATCTCTGTATAATGCGGGACATTACCAATCGCAGCACGCAGGGAAGAGCTATTAGCATTTTCAAATACAATGGGGCAGCCTATGAGTGTGATTTTAAAGCAGCGAGACTACCCCAAGGACGAAAAGGAGGATAAGGTTGTTTGTGTGAGGCTGTCTAAGTGTAGTCTTACAAAATATCTAACAGTTATGGTTTTGTTTTTTTTCCAGATGGTGCGAACTTTTATTTTTACTAATTGAGGTAGTGGCTAGAAGGGTAGCAAGGGTGTCTTGGTCCCTAATGCAAGTACAGAAAATGAGACCCACCCGAGGTTTGAGAGTACAATTAACCGCAATAATTTGGGTGGTAGCTTGGCACGAGCAGACAGGCTTATCTCAGAGGCAGTGTGTTAAGCATTTGTGAATATACACAGTAATACAGTGAAAACACTCAGTAGCGGTCGGCAGTAGGTGTTTCTGTAGGGCAGTGACGTGGGCAGGGGGAGGGGCAGGGTGGGGGGTAGTAATGTATGGATTACGGAGTTTTACAGCAAAATAAATAAAACGAATTTCGTTGCGCGCACTGCATCACATTTGGTGATGCAGTGCGCGCAACGAAATTCGTTTTATTTATTTAAATGTTTACTTACCTGTAAAACTCCGTAATCCATACATTTCTACCCCCCACCCTTTCCCTCCCCCTGCCCACGTCCCCACCCTACAGCAACACCTACTGCCAACCGCTACTGAAAACACTACAGATGGACACAACACAGGTTTTATAAAAATATGTATTCTTTATATAGATTTAACACAAGACCACAAACGACATAAATCCACAATACTGTACTTAAAGTTAACTTAAACATGGCAAAAGTTGCTTGGTTCAAGTTGATGATACATGCGACAAAGTTCTCAACAAAGTATCTGGATGCATAACGCAAAGTGAATAAAAGGCTCACAAAATGGGAGATGCGTTGGTTCCGTAATCCGGGGGAAATGATGCGTCGTGCCTCAATGCTTGCATAGAGTAGGGGTGTGTCGTGATCCTTACCGGTGCGGGGTTGATGCGTAGATTCTCAGCTTGCGATCCGGTTGCGATGCACAAGATGGCGCCACGATGCAATGATCCTGGTGCGATGCGAGAAGATGGCGCCCTTGAAGCGACGATGCGATGATGCTGTGATGATGATGCGTAGGCACCCTGGCAGCCTTCCAACGACTCTATACTTTGGAACCGTGACAGGCCGTGCGACACGTTTCTCTGGTGATGCGATGTCGACTCTCTCGATGGCGTCACGCTTCTCCGGTGATGCGACAGCAGGCAGCTTTCGACGAAGACACGCTTTCTGGGAGATGGGGCGGTGGCACGCTTTCTGGGAGATGCAGCGGTGGCACACTTCTCCGGCGGTGCGACGATTTCAGCTGCGGCGGCAACACACTTCTTTTCGTTGCATCGCGCTTCCAGCTCCCAGCGACACGCAGGCTTCTGCAGTTAGAATTCCCAGCAATGAAATTCAGGGGGGAGCTGGAGATGAAGTCTTTTGTCCCTGAGACTTCAGCAGGAGGCAAGCACAAATTCAAGCCCTTGGAGAATATTTTGTAGATGATGAAAGTTCCTAAAAAGTTCCTTCTCCTTTCCCTTGGCAATAAAGACACCAGTGCAGGCCAACCCAGCAAACAGCACACTGGCAGAGGGGCAGTCCAAACTCCTGCAGCTTCTTTGGTTCTTCGCCTTGGCAAAATGTTTCTTGTTCCTAGAAGTGATCTAACATTCTTTGGTCTGACTCCCAATATTTATACTGCTTTTCACTTTGTTCTCTGAAGGCAGAGGGGCCTTTGCCCAGTCCAAACCAGTTCCTGAGCACTCTGTTTACAGGACTCCTTCTTTCCTTTCACAGTGCAGGGCAGAAACATCAGACGCCCCACAGGAGGTGGAGCCAGCATTGTGGAGGGAAGGCCCAGCCCTATTCAGGTCCCAGGTGCAACTCCTCCCTCCCATCTAGATGCATATCTCCATATTCGCCACTGGGCTGACTCATTCTGTCTCTTGGAATCCCCCAGCCATGTCACTCAAACTCCAGACAAGGAATACACAACCTAACAGAGGCAGGCTTTGGATAGATAGACAAGAAAATACTTACTTCCTAAAAGTGGTATTTTCAAACACAGAATGTTAAAACCAACTTTACTAAAATATGTATGTTATCATTCTGAGTTCAGGCATACTAAATTCGAATTTCTACCATGTTCCCTGAGTCAGTTAGGATTATAAAAATGTAATATTCTAACTGCCATTCTGGCCTATGGAGAACAGGTAGGCTTGCAATAGTGAAACATGAAAATGGCTGTAATTCACTATTAGGACATGCTACACACACCAGGGCATGTTCTACCTTATATTTACAATGCACCCTGCCCTTGGACCTACCATAGGGGTGTCTGATATGAAGAAAAGTGAAGGTTTAGGGACTGGCAAGTGGGTGCACTTGCCAAGTCGACATGGCAGCCACAGACTGCACATAGGCCTTGCAATGGCCAGCTTGAGACACACTTTACAAGCTGCTTCTGTGGGTGGCACAACCAGTGCTGCAAGCCCACCAGCAGCATTTGATTTACAAGACCTGGGCACACATGGTGCACTGTACCAGGGTCTGACAAGTAAATCAAATAACTCAATCATGGTGTCACTAATTAATACATCAATTTAACATAGGGAGTACTTGCACTGTGGCACTGAATGGCAGTGGCACAGTGCCCAAAGCATATAACCAGCAAGAGGTGGCAATCCGACAAAATGGAAGGGAGACTCACACCAATGATGCCAGGTCTAACAATACACACATATAGACACATAACAATTTTTTTGTGCGACTGGGGGTTAACGGAGCTAAAGAAGAATTTAGAGTAACATCAGGTCCAAGAAGAAGAAGCAGGGATGGGTTCTCCAAGGAAAGGGGTGGAAGGGGATGGTAGTAGGTTGTCACAGGGTGGGGAGCATATGGGAAAAAATAACAATAAATCCTCAAATACCTCAGAAAGATTAATTAGTACTAGCACAGTAAAGATATGTCCATTCAGATTCTAACTTGGAATGTCAATAGGCTACGCGTAAAGGGCGGAGGGACAGGCTATTGCAATATCTTAGAGATTCTCCTGCCCAAATTCTCATTTTACAGGAGACACACTTATTAAAAAAGGAATGTGTTGACCTCTTTGAAAAACAAAGATGGGTACAACAAGTTCTATGCACTGACCAGAGTGGGAATGTTAGAGGAGTTGCCATAATTGTGAAAAAGTAAGAAAAAATATGGGTGACTAAGACAAAGGCGGATAAAGGGGGTTGGTGGATTATAGCTGATGTTAAAGTAGACGATAAGTCACTAACGTTAGTAGGCTATTACGGCCCGAAGCATGATGATTGTGTTTACTAATCATTTAGAATTTCCTGTCCAAATTATTATAGGCGGAGATTTTAAATGTTGTATTAGATTTAAAGTTAGATAAGTCAATCAGTACCAGAGCAACACTGACACCCAACTCACGAGCACTCCTAAAAACCATGATGACTCATCATACCTTATGTGATTTTTGGAGAGAAAGAGCAGGAAATCTACAGGTCACATCCTTTCATAATAATAAATATGGAAGTATGTCTAGAATAGATTACTTCCTAGTAGATTGGAGCCTCAGAGAAGAAATCTTGAATATCGATTATAAGGCGGACCACCTTTAAGACCACTCGGCAGTCTTATTAACATTCAAAAACAGCATTAGGAGTGAGGAAAGAAGGTGGACTTTAGAACGCACAATACTGGCTGACAGTGAAGTAATGGATAACCCAAAGGAGAGGTTTGAGAATGTATTGCAATCAATAGTGGCTCAGCTACAAATGTAATAGTTTGGGATACCCTAACGTTTTTAATTAGACAAAAGATCACTAGTGTAATCTGTCATAGGAATAAGTTGTATAAAAGTGAAATTTCAGGGTTAGAGGATAAAATGGAGCAACTAAATAGGGAGTTAAAAAGATCAGTTTCAGAGGAGAACAAAGTAGAAATAGAAAAGAAGCAGCTGTTATTGAAAAATCAACTATCAGTGATCTTCCAAATATGGGTGAGAAAGAGGTGGGATGCTAGTAAACTAACACATTTTGAGTATGGAGAGGGAGCAAGTAAACTCCTAGTTTGGAAGGTCAAGACAGATTTGAATAAAAACAGGATCAAGGAGATCAAGGAGAATCGGTCCGGAATTATTTTGAATAGCAAGACTGAGATTAAAGAGGTCTTTAAGGAGTTTTTTCATATTTTATATATACGGAAGAGAAGGAAGGAATGTTAGATAACGAGACAGAAGGCTGGCTAGCTAATTCGATTCAACCCATAGATCTTAACCAACAAAACATTCTAAATCAAGGGATTTCTCAGGAGTCAGGGCCATTCAATCTAGTAAATGGGGCAAAGCGTCCAGGCCTAATGGCATTCCCATAGAGCTTCAAAAAAGTTTAGCAGAAGTGGATCCTCTCTTTTGACATTAGTGATGGGCGAAGCATTAGATCATGGAATGCAGTTACCGAAATCTTGGAATGAGGCCACAGTCATCCTTATTCTGAAATCGGGTAAAGATCCGGCAGTTTGTGAGTTGTATAGATCAATATCTCTCTTAAATTCAGACTACAAAATCTTCACAAAAGTTTTGGCCAGCAGATTAGCCAAAATTGCGGGCTATGCATTTCATGAATATCAGAGAAGGGGAGATATTTGCACAAGCTCACTTATGAGCTTATTGGGCTATCGATTTTGCGGTGACCATTGACATCCCTTTAGCAATACCAACATTGAATGCCTCAAAAGCATTTGAAAAGGTGAGATGGTCTTACCTATTCGCGGTATTGAAAAGATACAACTTGGGAGATAAATTCTGTAGAGTTATACAGCTAATATATAAGGAACCCGTAAGCAAGGGTCTTGGTGAACGGGAAGTTATCCTCTCCTTTTACAATACCTAGAGGTACAAGACAGGGTTTCCCCCTCTCTCCTCTCCTGATTAACTTTTATATGGAGCCATTGGCTTCCAGACTTAGAAATGCAAGTGACATTTCCCCTTTTCAACAGGGAGATTGCATTAGAAAGGTTGCGCTATATGATGACGACCTAATTGTATATTCATCTGGCCTTACCTACCATCTTACGTACAGCATCAGAATGTGGAGATGTGTCAAGGTACTCAGTGAATGAGCATAACACAGAAATTATGATATGGAATCAAGTAAGCAGTAATCCACTGATTAAAAGGGAAATGCGATATCTTGGGTTAAGGATAAATGAAATCGCAGAAATTCATTTGAGGAGGGTGTTTAAAGAGATTGTTCAATTAATGAAGAGCTGGGTACACCTCCCGTTAACGATCTTAGGAAGAGTTGGTTTTGTCAAGATGACTAAGACTACATTTATATTTAATTCCATACCTTTGCTCTTCAATAAAATCAACATACACAAAATTCAGCAGGCTATAAATTCATTTATTTGGGCTAAAAAAGTGATTAGGATCTTCTGGAAAAAGCTACGGAGGAGGAGGGAGGTGTATCACTGCCAGACATACAGTATTACACATGGGCCTTCCAATTAAATAATTCTAGAATGCTCGCAAAGATACCAGATGGCCCTATAATAGGTTTAATGTTTTCAGCAATGGTAAAAGAATGCAGAGTAGATATAGATGGCTTCTTTTTTAAATTCGGCGATCCTAAATTTTGAAAGAAACTTAAACTGAAGGTGCTACAGTTGATGGCAAAAATGTGGTATCACATTAGACGCCTTTCAAAATTGGACTATTACTCTCACTCTGCTCCAATTTGGGATTCACCAGGGACTCCAGAGTGCCTTGACGACAAATTGGCAGTGCCCCTTAAAAAAGTCTAACTTACAAATCTGGGGGTACCTGACCAGGGACGAAAATTTGATACCATGGCAAGATTGTAACGGGCTGATGAAGGGCACCCTCTTAAAGTTTAAATTTCTACAATTAAATATTTGGGAGCAATGTAGAAAATGTAACACTGGGTGTAGGCAACATTTTAGAAGAGCAACTGGTAACAAAACCAACTGAAAATAACAAAGTTGCACTCTGGTACTGGCACCTTCTGGATATTATGGACGGAGAGTTTACACTGACTGAGGAACTGTGGGGAAAATACTTGCCTAGGGAGCAGCTGCAGAATATTTGGCAAGTATCTATGTGCACACTTTACCTCATTGTCCAACCCGCTTTTTAGGTCTCGCATAGGGCAGCGCATGCGCTGACTCTACGAGGCATCAAGTAATTAGCATTGGTAGGTAAACTCCACCCATTTCCCTCTGCTTCCTCACTTACCATTGGTTAAATCTGCCATTGCTCTTCTTAAAATGCTCTTTGTTGGCCGGTGGTCCATTACATTATTTCCCTTTTCTTCATTTATGGCAGGAAGCAGCATGGATCAACTACTGTTATCTTGCGCTGCAGGGCGGCATCTTTTAATGTAGGCACTACTTTGTTTTTTTTTCCATGGCACCTGGTTTGCGCCCCTCGCTCCTTGTTATTCTCTGTAGGTTGAGGTCTTCCAGCCTGTATGTACAGGGAGCCGCGCTGGCTCTGCTGCTCCAACCGCCTACCCTTGTTGTTACACAGCCAGTCGCCATGACCCCTCCCACTCCCACTCCCACTCCCACTCGTTAAGCAAGGAGGTGGATATGGGAGGCCGGGTGCCTTTCATATTTTCTTCACAACTGTGCTTCATTACTTTGAGCCGCATCTACATTCTGCACAGCGATGCTTGTTTTTTTAAATCTGTTTCTCCTACTGCGGGCACGATGTGCTTTTCTCGCCATGCCCGCTTTCACTTTCAAGCATCCCCGGGCAGTGGCGAATGGATGAAATGTACAGTTCTGCCTCCACGGTTTCCAATGTTTCATTTTCCAGCCGATGGTTCGCATGGGTCCCATCCTTCTCTCAAATCTTCCTCCTCAGGGCGTCATGGGCACCTCATGTGCCTAGGTTCCTCGGCACAAATCAATAAAGAGCAGTGGGGGCATCTCGGGGGCGGGCACCTGTGGCTGTCGCTTGACAACGCCCAGGGCAAGGAGGACACATAAGACGGTAAAAACATCTGCTAGCGAAGCCTTTAGTGAACCTCCAGGGCACAGGTTGAGATCCAGGAAAGGCTGACTCAGCCTTTCACCCTTCCGACGTCCACAAGCAGGATACCTCTGAGTAGCCTGTTATTTACAACCCCACCAAGCCGCAGATAAAACATTACAAAGTCTTCGTGAGAGTTGAACGTAACAGACATGAAGGACGAGAGGACACCTCACCCAGGACAACAGTACTAAGGGCAGAGCTATGGCAGCCGCACATGAAACTAGACACCAGCCTCGGCAGAGCTCATTGTGTCCTTGAGGGATGTATGTTTATGTTTATGTTTTTGGGATTTTTATTACGCACAACTACCCTGGGGTGTCTCGGCGTATATCGAACTTCCTGGGACAGAGAGCAGCCAAATGAATCATTGATTGAATAACCAGGTTTTCAGAAGTTTACGGAAGATGATGAGAGTGGGACTGGTTTTGACGGACAAAGGGAGAGAGTTCCACAGCCTGGGGGTTGCTACTAAGAAACGTTTATCTCCCCAGGTAGTGGTTCTGGTACATGGGACAGGGAGGAGGTAGGTGCAGGATGAGCGAAGTGATCTTTTAGGGGCATAGACCCGAAAAGCATCCTTAAGGAACCTGGGTCCTGACTCATGGATGGCCTTGTAGGCGATAGAGAGTGCTTTAAACTTAATCCGACTCTTCACTCTTAGCCAATGCAGGTGACGTATGGCCGAGGAGGTGGGGCGGTGACTGGGGATGCCAAGCAGGATTCTGGCTGCCGCATTTTGAACGGATTGCAGTTTCGTTAAAACCTGTTCTTGCGTGCTGAGGAAGAGAGCGTTGCCATAGTCCATATTGGAAAAAACGAGGGTGGCGATCAGTGTTTTTCCTGCAGCTGGAGGGAGATGTGGCAACAGCTTCTTAATCTTCCTCAGTGTATAGAAGGAGGATGCAACCACTGCATTTACATGGTGCTTGAATAACAGCTTGTCATCAAACATGACACCAAGGTTTCTGACTTTGGCAACCGGAGTGGGAGGTGGGCCCATTTCACTGGGTCACCAGGTGGAAGACCATTCCGGCGAAATGTTGCCAAAGTCATCACCTCGGTCTTGTCCGAGTTTAATTTCAAGCAGTTACTCGACATCCATGAGCTAATGGCCAACATCCCATCCTGGAATCTTGCAGCAATGGCTGTACTATCCTTATGTACCGCCAACACCAATTGGGTGTCATCCGCATAGGTGGTTAGGCGCAGCCCATATGCTTTTATAACACTCGCCAAATCCGCCACATATATATTAAATAATGTGGGGCTTAGCGAGGAGCCCTGAGGCACCCCACATGGAAGGGTGAAGGTGGGCGAGTAGAAAGTGCCCAGTTTCACCGCCTGCGTACGGTTGGCCAGAAATGAATCAATGAGGTCCCTGGCAAGATGAGTCACCCCCAAGGATGTGACACGGTCGATCAAGATGGAGTGATCGACCGTGTCAAAGGCAGCGGACAGATCTAGGTGTACAAGAACCGCAGCCCCACCCTGGTCCATGATAGTCCTAATCTCGCCAGATGCCTTTATCAAAGCAGTTTCTGTGCCATGGCCCTTCCTAAACCCGAACTGGGTATCATCTAAAAGTTGGTGGTAATCGATGAACCCCGAAAGCTGTTGGTTCATGACTGCTTCAAATATTTTGGCCGGGAATGGGAGGCAGGCAATGGGTCTATACCTAGCTGAGTCAGCGGGGTCCAGGGAAGTTTTTTTTAACAGGGGCTTGATGACTGCCTTTTTCCAAATGGAAGATGGAATTACATAAGTCCGTGAGTGGGGACGTAAGAACCTCCGTGAGAGCACTCAGTATGGAAGTGGGGCAAGGGTCTAAAGGAGACCCGGATTTAATAGAAGTGATAAGCTTGCTGATCTGTTCAGTTGAGACCATATGAAAGTTGGAAAAGGTAGATGTAGGTGAAGGGAACAAAGGAAGGGGGTCAGGGTATTCTGAGCGTTTAAGGGAGGAAAAAGATGAGTAAATATTAGTGACCTTGGTGTTGTAAATAAAACAGCGGTATTATTAAGCATTAGCCGAAGCCATAATGCATTAGTCCAAATATCTAGTATACGGATTCCATTTTGTATTTCGAGTCTGCCATTTTTCATGTCCTGCATTGCCATGTGCTCAATGTTCTGATTGTCCTACCTCTCTGCCAGTTACACTGTGGATTCTACCTAGCAACAGTTATTATTAGTCCTTCTTGAGAGTGTAGCGCATGCTCAGCAGAAGTAACAGCTGTTCCTTATTAGCATAGCCCTCCCATGTTCTAGAAATACTGTTAGCTCCACCCACTGATATGTTTAGAAATGTCCTTACTTGGTTGTAACCTCTGTCTAAACTGTAAACTGAACCCCTTCCACTGTGTATAAAAGGGGCCATGTGCTTGTATTCAGTGTGCTACTCTGTACAATGCTGTAGAAGTGTTGTGGAGGTTGTATCACCACCTTTAAAGGTTTATTAAACTATGCTTTTGTATTTCCAGTTTCCTTGCCAACTTCATTTGTAAGTCTAAGGACTTTGTACACAGAAGGGCGAACCCTTTCGGTACCTTGGACCTTGCTGAGGTCTGCACTCATCAATTGGCGCCCGTCACGTGGGGCTCATCGGCGACTCGGAGGCTCGAAGGACTGGTCGTGACGAAGGAATGGAACTCTGCCGGGGAAGTGATCACTGCCAGCGGCATTTTTAGTCCTGGCATCCTGAGGTATTTCTTCCTTCCTTCCGATCTGACCATCTGGGTGGCGCCGGTCCTCGACTGAGACCTCTTCTGTCGGTTTGCTGTGGATAAGCTGTTTGAGCAAATTGTGGAACTTGGCAGGTGGAATCTGGACGCTCGTGCTTGGAAAGGACCATTGTATGGTAATTACTGTGAGTGTTTATGGTAGCCAGTGATTAGCAAGGCAGTTTTAGGATACGCTTGCTGTGGCTTATGGATATGGATATGGATATGGGGATGTTTGGATGATCGATCATATTATGATTATGAAAATGGGTATATATGCGTTGCAACACATATAGGTAGGTAATGTGGAGATTTTTCTCCAACATATGGTTGTGAGCGGCGCAACGATTAAGCGCTATTTTTTTTCTGTATAATATTGCGTTTTTCGCACTATTTCTAGCATGCCTACTTTTAGCGCACTACGTAAGTGGTGCTGCTGTGGAAACCGGTTAAGTCTTGAAGAATCGCAGCCGGCTCCCCCAGAAGGGACGCCGAATAGGGATATGTACATTAAGTTTGGTCTTTCTCCTATAATGTACAGCACATTATGGAGGAAGTATACCAAGAAGGATCCTGAGTTGAGATGGCCTTGTATGGTTCGTTTGATTTGCGCAAATTTGAGTATGTGGAACAATGCCTGTGTAAGCGCCGAGCAAGACAAGACATGTTTGAGAGTGTGCGAATGTGGGTGAAAGAAGTACGTGAGCGTGAGAAACGTGAACATGCGCTGATTGAGAAAGAGCAGAGGAAGAATGTGCGTGAGAAGGCGCAAGAAATGAGACAACGTGAACAAAAAGAAGCGGAAGAGAAATGGGAAAAAGAACGTAGATTGCAGATATCTGGCCAATATCCTATTCGACGGCCTCTTTATCCTGTCCTTAATAATTCTGATGATGACTTTTCATTACTAGATCGTTCTCCGCCTCCGTATGCTGGCCCGTCTGCTCCAAAAGGGGAAGATGAGGATTCTGGATCACTTAAAGATAAGGTAGACACGCGGTCTAAGTTAACATCTGATCGTATGGCGGAGCTCCGACAAATTTCTTATCGTATTCTTAAGGGTAAAACTCCTCTTGCTGAAATATTGTTGTCTCTTGAACAATGGCCGGACATGGAAAAAATGTATTTTCTTGAAACCTTTTCTGATGAAGTAGTCGGGGCTTTTCGAAAATATTCTCCTGTTCTTGAACCTGATGACATAGTACAAGATAAGAAAGAATTGCGTAAAGGTCTCTTTTCTCCTTCTCAGGCAGCTGATGCAGTTCGACGGTTATTCGCATTGCGGGATGAGACGTCTCGGTTACGAGAAGAAAAACGACAAGAGACGGCGGACGACAAAGAGACGGGTTTGAGTGGCGACGGGAAACAATCACCTATCTCTTCTTCAGATAAGGTCGAGATTGTGCATGTTAAACCTATGCGAGAGGCAGCGCCTTTGTATGTTCCTCCTAAAGGAGCGGGTACTAGTTCAGATAAAAATTCAGCTGATGCCCGAGGGTATTTTATCTATAATTGGGTATATACTCCTTGGAATAGAGCGGATGTTATGGCCTTAAAGAAAGCATTACCTGACCCACGGAAAAATCCTGCTGCCTTTTATGAGGAAGTTGAGGGGGCTTTGAATTCTTGTACTATGACATTAGCTGACATTGATTTATTCTTTGGTCTTATATTACCCCCTGACATGTGGAGATCAGTACGGAAAATTGACGATTTAGTGACGTTTAAAGCTAAATGGGAAGACATTGAGGAGGAGGACAGAGCTAGGAAACCTGCGCAGAAACCACCCCAGCTCATTTTAGGCCTCCCTGCTGCCATTTTGACTAAATTGAAGACGATTATCCCCCCTAAAAAGATTGACTGGACTATGTTAGCATCTTGCAAGCAAAAGACAGATGAATCAGTTTCTGACTTCTTTACGCGATTTGAAGATACTTTTCATGATTTTAGTGGTCAGTCTCTGACGGATGACACGGGTCGACATCTGTTTGTAGACAAATATGTCTCGAATTTATTACCGGGAGTAGCAGCTCGGTTGAAAGCGAGTGAAAGCTCCTGGACGACTTCGACTCCGGCATCTCTCCTGACAATGGCTCAGTATTACGAGCGTCAGGAATTAAAAGCAAAAAGTAATGAAGATAAGAAATCTAAGGATTTGAAAACAAAAGTTATGCTAGCACAAGTGTATGGACCACCCCAGAGAGGAAATGATAGAGGGGGTCGGGGTTTTTATGATTCTACATATAACCGCACAGATTTGGCTAAAGATCAATGTGCATATTGTAAGCAACGAGGCCACTGGGCCAATGAGTGTCCTTTAGCGCGAGAACACAGGGCTATGGGACGGGGTAGAGGTTGTGGGAGAAATCGTGGGGGTTTCTCTGGACCACGAGGTAACCTAAATGACAGGGCTAGATTTGAATCCAAGGAGCAACAACAAGGAGGGTCTAATACCTTTGATAGACGAAATCAGTACCAGATGTCTGACTATGTGCACCCCGAAAGTCATGATTCCCAATATGCATAGGATTGCGTAGGATGGGGGGAGGAATCAGTTGAAGTGCCAGTAGATCAGAGGGGTCCTTATGTTACAGCACATGTTTTGGGTTCTACTGATCAGTTTCTGGTTGATACAGGGGCTACTCGTAGCGCTTTGTCTAAACAATTGGTTCCGAGGGCTCCCCTGTCTGGCTTAACGATCACATCTGTAGGGTTCGATGGAACACCTTCTCTTAGCCCATTATCCCAACCCCTTGCATTTCATGTTGATAAATTTACAGCACCATGTTCATTCTTGCTTTCCTCAAATACGCCTGACAACATTGTGGGTCTAGATATGTTGAAACATTTTCGAGCCACAATCCGCTGCTCCCCTGAAGGAGTTCGCGTGATTTTAAATGACAATTACCCTGCAAAAGAGAGAGTGTGTATGGTTGCTGAAAGTACTGCATTAGCCTCTTTACCTCACACGTTGTGGGCTACTTCAGACACTGATGTGGGACAGATGGTCATTCCTCCGGTTCACATTAGTGTGAAGGAGGGAGCTGTGTTGCCACACCTGCCTCAATATAGGATTTCACAGGAGGGTGAGGAGGCGCTCATACAGATTGTGCAGGATCTCATCCAAGTGGGGGGGGGTGGAAGAAGTCCCATACAATGTTTGTAACAGTCCTATTCTACCAATCTTGAAGAAAGACACTGATACTAGGGTATATCGATTCATTATTGATTTGAGGGAGGTGAACAAGATAGTGGTGCCCCAATATCCTGTTGTTTCTGACATTACGACACTCCTTACTTTGGTCCCACCAACAGCGACAACGTTCTCGGTTGTCGACCTGAAGAACGCCTTCTTTTCGATCCCTATTCACCCTTATAGCCGTTATCTTTTCGGCTTCACTTTGAATAATCGATCGTATAGATTTTGTAGAATTCCACAGGGCTATACTGAGAGCCCTAGTATCTACAGTCAGGCATTGAAAAGACAGTTGGATTCCTTTGTCTTGCTTGAGGGGGTAGTGCTTATTCAATATGTCGATGACATTTTGTTGGCTGCTGACACCCCTGAGCAATGTGAGACTTGTACGTTGTCCTTGCTTTCCTTTTTGGCTTCCCACAATCATAAGGTATCTAAGAAGAAATTGCAATTCTGTAGACCTAAGGTGACCTACCTAGGCCACCTTTTGTCTAAGGAGGGGCGTGCACTTACATCAGATCGTATCCAAGCCATCCTGGACACACCAACACCTTCTACACAGAAAGATGTTCGAGCATTTTTGGGTCTTACGTCCTTTTGTAGGCAGTGGATACTGGGGTTTTCACACATAGTCAAACCACTGTTAGCGCTATTGACAAAAGACACTCCAATTCCCCTTCCTTGGACAGATGAATGTGAAAATGCTTTCCAACAGTTACGTCAGGCCCTTTGTTCAGCACCAGTGTTGGGCACTCCTGATTACACGAAACATTTCACATTATATGTACACGAGAGAGATGGATGTGCGTCATCTGTGTTAGTACAAATGCACGGGGACAGGCAGCGTCTGTGTGCATACTTCTCGGCATTGCTCGATCCTGTTGCTCGGGCATTGCCGGGGTGTTTTCGTTCGGTCGCAGCGACAGCTGTGTCAATATGTCAGAGTGAGGGAATAGTGTTATCTCACAAGCTGTTAGTGTTGGTTCCCCATGCTGTTGACGCCCTTTTGAATCAAACAAAGATGCAGCATTTAACAAGTGCCCGTCTGACCGGATATGAACTAACGTTGCTGGCTCCCCATATCACATTGAGGAGATGTGCTACGTTAAATCCAGCAACATTGTTACCATTCCAGACGACTCAGCCTGAGGCACAGGAAGCACATGATTGTATTTTTGTGACTGAGGAACAGACAAAGGGTCGTATCGATCTCCAGGATACGCCTTTCTCAGATGTAGATGGAGAATTATGGGTGGATGGCTCCTGCCTGAAGCTACCGGATGGTACGACTTCGGCAGCATATGCCATCACTACTTTGTATACTATCGTGGAAACAGCACGCATACCACAGAAATCAGCCCAGGCAGCGGAGCTGATAGCATTGACACGAGCATGTGAACTTAGTACAGAGTTGTGTGTGAATATTTATACAGATAGCCGCTATGCTTTCGGAGTAGCGCACGACTTTGGCCTGCTCTGGAAAGAAAGAGTTTTTCTGACATCACACGGAGTACAAATTATGTATGGAGAATTGGTGCACAATCTTTTGACTGCCTTGACATTTCCTAAAAAGATAGCTATAGTGAAATGCAGTGCACATAAGAAGGTTACCGACAAAGTAGGGCAAGGAAATGCTTTTGTTGACCAAGTAGCACGAGAAACTGCAATGAGACCTGACTCCACTTCAATGTATGTTGTGAAGTCACAAGCAGAACGATGGCATGATGCTAGGAAAGAAGTGATGGAAATACAGAGAGTTGCTTCTGATAAAGAACGAGAGCAATGGTCTGAAAATGGAGAACTGGATGATGAAGGTTGTTGGCGCAACAAACAAATGGATAGGTGGAAGTTGCCCACAGCTTTTGTCCAACCTATGGTTCAAATGGCACATGGGCTAGCACATGTTGGAGCTTCAGCGATTGTGAAATTGCTTGCGCAAGTTTGGGAGCATCCAGAGATTGCTAGCACGGCTAAGAGAGTGGTACAGACCTGTATGATTTGTCTTAAATACAACCCAGGGAAAGGAACACGGACTCCAGCAGGAGGATTTGAAATACCTACTGCACCTTTTGAAGTCCTGCAAATGGACTATATCCAACTCGAACGCTGTAATAATTTAAAGTATGTCTTGGTGGTGGTGTGTGCTTTCAGTAAATGGATTGAAGCCTACCTTACTAAGGACAATACTGCAATGACTACAGCAAAGGTGCTACTGAAGGAGTTCTTCCCTAGGTATGGTGTTTGTAGACTGCTATGGAGTGATAACGGGCCTCATTTTATAGCAGACGTTATCAAGTATGTTCTGAAAGGTCTGGGGATAAAGCAGAAGTTCCATGCAGTGTTCCATCCACAGTCGGCTGGCTTGGTGGAACGGTACAATGGAACACTGAAGCTTAAACTAGCAAAGATCCAGGCTTCCACTTCTCTGACTTGGCCAGACGCTTTGCCTTTGGCATTGTTGTCAATAAGATCAGTACCACACTCCTGGACTGGCCTTACACCGTATGAAGTGGTGTTTGGTCGTCCCATGAATATTTGGGGAGTGCCCAAACCAAGTTCCGTATATGATGTACCTTGTGTATTGATGAATGACTATCTGGCACAATTAACTGATAACTTGGTTTCTATTCATCAACAGGTTCGAGAAGCACTCCCTGACCGGTCCACAGGCGAGGGTCATAGTCTCCGACCCGGTGACTTCGTCCTCATCAAGGCGTTCGAGAGGACGAGTGGCCTGGAGCCCCGATGGTGCGGTCCCGAGCAAGTTCTGCTCGCAACAAGAACGGCTGTCCGAGTGACCAACCGGAAAAACTGGATTCACTCCCTTCACTGTCGCAGAGTGCAACCCGGATTGGTGGAGCCTGCCGTGTTGACTGACCATTGAGAAATCCTGACTACAGAGAAAGGCCCTGCTGTGGTACCTGATGAGCAAGAGGAGTTCTTCCCGGACCCGACGACTTCTGGAGTAAGAAAATACAACCTTCGACCCAGGAAGAAGTTTGCTGCTGTTTAGACTGTTGTCAGAACGGCCCCTCGGTTGGTGCAACGGAGAGCCGATGAGGCAAGGGGGGGGATCAACCTTGCATTAGAGTAGTGACACCCATCTTGGCCCGCTGGTGAAGAAAACAATGGCCGCCTTGGGGGAAGAGTTCTGACAACCTTTTTTTTTAGTTTCAGGAAGATTTGCGAGACATTTGTTCAACATGGAGAGAAAGAAAGTGATCTGCGCTTTTGGATTCATTGCTACTGTGGCAGTTGTTGCCATTATCACGTGGTTTGTTGAGGATGTAATTCCTGCCCATGATCTATATGTGGTTTCTACACCGGTGCCAGAGGAGCATTTCTTTTATACGCTCCCCTATCAGGAATCAAAACACCGCTTGTCCTTTGTAAATAACACCTTCATTCAAATGCTACATCATACCCACACTGCTACAAATGAAACAAATTGCTGGATATGTGGTATGATGCCAGCGCACCAGAAGAAGGGGGGAACACCGTTCATACCTCTCCCTTTCTCTCATAATGGTTCTTGTCGTGCCTGGTATACTCTTCTATTTGCCACAAGAAAGCCTGCTGTTGGAAGGTTACTTTTTAGACTAAACAAAGAATGTCACCAGAATAAAGAAGGCTATCCACAAGCCAATGAGTCTACTCCCTCCATTTTTACGAACACTAGAGACACTGTCGAAAGTGAAAAATTTGTGATCTCAGTTGCACAAGCACAAGCGGACTTATGTGTGAAAAGTGTTGGGTACATCCCTGTAGGTTTTAGTGATTGTATTAAAGTCTTAAATATAGATGGCCTGAATAATAGCACATTTTTAGCATCCCATAATACATATTTTGTATGCGGTAATAGAGGATATTATCAATTACCAGCTGGCTGGTCAGGAGTATGTTATGTATCGTTTTTATTACCACCAGTGTGTTTAGCACCTGCCACATATCATAAAGACTTGAGATTGTTGAATAATGCCACTGTGAATAGATACAAACGTACTTTATCTATCGATGATGTGGACCAGACCGACACTAGTTTGCAGCAATATGTAGATTTTAACCTAGGTTTATTCTTCTTTGTTGGAGCTGCCCTAAACAGTAGAAAGATAAGAAGATTAACTAGAGTTGTAGAGGCAGTGACTAACCAAACTGCTGCAGCACTAGGAAACGTAACTGAAGAGTTGCAAATTACTAGAATTGTTGCCCTGCAGAACAGAATGGTGTTAGATGTCATATTAGCAGAAAAGGGAGGAGCTTGTAGAATTATTGGAAGTAGCTGTTGTGTCTTTATCCCAGACCACTCACCTTCTGTTTATAATGCCATAAATAAACTGCATAAAATAGCTGCCGACATACATGTAGATAATGGTACATGGACCTTCTCTAGTTGGTTTTGGACCATATTTACTACATGGGGTTGGAAGATTCTCACTGGCCTTTGTATAATAGTAGCAATTCTCTTCACTTGCGGTATGTGTATTCAATGTGGTCCTATGATATGTTCTCTTTGTATTACCTCTTGTATACCTAATAAGAAAGCTGTTTCCGAAGCAGCTTATCAAAAAAGTTTAACTAAAGAAATTTCTAACATTATGAGCATTGACATTCAAGATGAGTATGATGACTACCCTATGAAATGGAATGGCTTCAGCTAATGCTGAAAGGGTCGTCTGTTGTAAATAAAACAGCGGTATTATTAAGCATTAGCCGAAGCCATAATGCATTAGTCCAAATATCTAGTATACGGTTTCCATTTTGTATTTCGAGTCTGCCATTTTTCATGTCCTGCATTGCCATGTGCTCAATGTTCTGATTGTCCTACCTCTCTGCCAGTTACACTGTGGATTCTACCTAGCAACAGTTATTTTTAGTCCTTCTTGAGAGTGTAGCGCATGCTCAGCAGAAGTAACAGCTGTTCCTTATTAGCATAGCCCTCCCATGTTCTAGAAATACTGTTAGCTCCACCCACTGATATGTTTAGAAATGTCCTTACGTGGTTGTAACCTCTGTCTAAACTGTAAACTAAACCCCTTCCACTGTGTATAAAAGGGGCCATGTGCTTGTATTCAGTGTACTACTCTGTACAATGCTGTAGAAGTGTTGTGGAGGTTGTATCACCACCTTTAAAGGTTTATTAAACTATGCTTTTGTATTTCCAGTTTCCTTGCCAACTTCATTTGTAAGTCTAAGGACTTTGTACACAGAAATGCGAACCCTTTCGGTACCTTTGGACCTTGCTGAGGTCTGAACTCATCATTGGTGGAAAAGAAAGTTGCTACCGTGTTACAAAGACCTTGAGATGGCTCAATGGGAGGCCCTGTCGGAGGGTTAGAGAGAGAATCGACTACTTGAAATAGCTTTCTTGCAGAGTTCTGGGCGGACTCAATCTGGGCAAGAAAAAAAGCGCTTTTATGTTTAACAATAGATTTCTTATATAGCGCTAGCGCATCTTTGTAGGTTTGCTTGTCCGAAAGACTATAGTACTTGCTCCAGCGCCTGTCTAAATTCCTACAATACTGTCATTGTAGTCGGAGATCCTCTGTAAACCATTGGGCAGATGGCGTGGCCATGGTTAGAAGTGATGGATTTGGCCGGGGCTACTTGATTGATTGAATCCAGAATCCACTCCGCGTACCTGCTGGACAGTAGGCTGGGGTTTGGTGATGCCTCGTAAGGAGATCCAGCCAAGATATTAGACAATAGAGGGTAGTCCAGGTTTTTCCAGGCTCTGGTACTAATGGGGGTACGAGATGTGGACTGAGGAGGGTTGGGGTTATGAGCCAAGATGGTGAAAATGACTGCAAGGTGGTCCGACCATACTACGGGAACAACTGTGGACAGTGCAATGTTGGGGTTGTTAGTGAACAAACCGTCAAGTGTGTGTCCTGCTTGATGAGTAGGGGCTGCCACTAACTGCTGTAATCCTACCACTAGTAGGTCGGCAATAAGTTGAGTGGTGTCTTTGTCCCCTGCGACTTCCAGATGAAAATTGAAGTCCCCCAAGATGGTATAGTCAGAATGACCTAAGGAGAGTTCAGTAAATTCATCAAGAGCCGAAAGGAAACGAATATTCCCTGAAAAATTTGATTGTGATTGAGTGTGATGGAAAAGGCACAGGCTTCACAATCCAGTCGATGAATAGGTTCGATTTTGGAGTGAAAAACCGCTTTATGGATAATGGCTAAGCCACCTTCGCTCCCCGTAGTTCTGTCCTGTCTTACCGCACAGAAGCCTTCCGGGGTGGCAGAACAGAAATCCGGGCCGGAAGCAGCATCTCCCCAAGATTCAATTATAAACAAGATGTCCAGCTCCTGGCTTGCAATGAATTCCCTAATTTCCAAGCTGTGTTTCGGGAGGGAACAGGCGTTAATAAGCGCCGAACGAAAATATCGCTTAGGTGTGGGGCTGATACTATAAGCGGAAGGCAAAGGAAAAGGGAGAGTGTTGTTACAGCCTGGACATGGGGCAGGGGCGGACACAAGGCAGCTAGGAGGGGCTAGGTATGACATTACAACGCATGCATTTACCACGCATGCTGTTACAACGCATACCATTACAACGCATAGCGCTTTGGGGTGCTGGATAGTGAATAGTTTAATTTACTATTCCAACTCCAGTCCCCGTGGACACTAGGGAAGGTGTTGGATAGTAAATTAAATCTATTCCCTATCCTAGAGCGCCCCCCAGCGCAATGCGTTGTAATGGTTTTCGTTGTAAAACCTGTGTTGTAATAGCACTGCGTGGTAAAAGTTGCGTTGTAAAGGATGCTTCCTGTCCTTGAGCGGTCTGTCCTCTCGGTGGACAGACTTGATCTGGCCAGATCTAGGACACCAAGCTTCAATTACCATCTGTATGCTAATGTCCGAGGCCTTCTTATCGGGGTGCATCTGCTAGGCCGATCAGATCATTGGTTTTGATCGCACCTCATTTGAGACATAAGGGTTTTAAAACCGCTTCTGTGCTTCTATTACTGGTTGCAGGAACAAACGAAGGCCGTCTCGGATCAGTAGTGTGCCATTTAACTGGATGGGTGCAGGCCAGGTCGCACTGGTTCAGGGAGTGTCCATATTACTTCATTATCATTGTTTTAACATGTCGAGAGCGGCTGGCCAAAGGTTTCTCCTCTTTACTAACAGTTTAGCTCTTAAATACTTCAATAAGCAACTAAAATGTGGCCATTCACAGTTTAGAAAAGATCAAGCACTGCATAGCAACAATAGGCATTTTGAGTAACTTTTGACCCATTTGAGCTAGAAAAAATCTGTAAATTATGCACTAGATGAGCATTATGTGGCAAAAACATCAAAACAATAATTATGCGGAAAACACCACAGCTGCAGCATGGCATAATTCCAGTGGCCTTGCCCATGTCTGAGAGCGGATGAGTCCTCCAAAAGGTTGTTTATGCCCTGATGGTGGAATCTGGTTTGGCGAGAGTGAGAGTCCCGTCGAGGAGGTGCCCGTCAGCATCGTAGATCCCATTCTCCCGGTAACCGAAGGAGGCTCTCCCCTATTTGATTGTGCTGCCACTCCGATCCAGGCATGCCAGAGCAGCATTACGGTGCAGTGGAAATAATCAAGATTTAGATAATTTAATGTATATCCCGGAGGTGATACCTTAAGGGCCTAGGCTTTGTCTGTGTGATTTCCCTTAATGTCTCTGTTATATACCACAATGTCTTCAGCATATAAGGTCATTGTCTAACTTATGTCAGCTAGTCCTTCAGAAGCTGGCTTTATTTTTTACGACTCCAAAGCTGGTGGGATCGGGGTCTTTCAAACGGTGAAGGAGCCCCTGGCGTTTCTGCGCGTCCTAGAATGGGTACGTTTCTTAACTGAATGCGTTTTTAAACAACTACTAAAAGCCCCAACGTCTTGTTACAGACCACATGTACGAGGCAGTGATGGTAATATCCATCTGCATTGCATGCAGCGTGTTTTTCGGCAGTAGATCTTCCACTGGCTCACTGTGTCATGTTACATTGTAGTGTACGGAACCACAGGAAAACACTCTAATGACAAAAGTCGCCATCAATCGGCTTCATCAATGTTCTCAACTAGTCTTGTTGCTTCTTCTTGTTTTCTTTACTATTTCCTTCGTGTTTATTTTGTGCCACATGGTATTTACTTTTCTTTTCTTCGCTTTTCTTGTCTCCACACACAATAGTACCACATTCTATTCCCTTTCCCTTATGCACGTGCTCTGCCTGTGGTTGATATATAGAAAACTCATGCCCTGCAGCACTGTTTAATGTCTGCGAGAAACATTCCTTTTCTAATCTATCACACCATCTATTGTGTGTTCTCAGTTAGCCGCTAAAACACGCTTGTTTTGGTTTCTACACTTCAAGGTGCGCCTTTACCCCTCCCAGCTTCAATGACCATTACAAACAGCAAACAGCCAGACTAAAAGGCGCCTTTAGTGCATCTACCAGTTACATTTCCTGTTTGACATTTCCACAAAACTTGTGAAACATTTAACATCAGTGCCAAAACAATACAACAAATAATCTTACAATGCATTCTATTACTGTAGCAACAGCATCTGATACTAGTCACAAAGCTAGAATTACCATTTTGTCAGTGGACATTACCCTGCACAGCAGCACTAGTCTTATGCTAATACGTTAATGCACCTTTCATTTTGCCTTTAAATACTAATTATTTCATCTACCCTTTAGCACAAGCTATACAAGTTTTTCAGCACTTTCCACACCAATTCCCAGGAACAGTTATAACACTTACTACTCAAACGACAGTTCGCCCCTTGCTTCCATACTCGCCTCACCCTCCCCCTCCAGCCGAGCCGTCCCTGTCCCCGTGCCCTGCACTCAGTCCTCAAATAAAAGTTGGTACACAGCGCACTCTAAATAAACTTTTTATCCTATATTTTGATATGTGTGCAATGTTGGAATTATGCCTACTGAGCATATGTAAACTGTCAAATGAAGTGGCCCAGCCCCTGGTGAGGCGACTAGGACTCCAACATGCAACAACGTAAATACAACTCTTGGTGTGATATTCCAAAAATGTTAATAATATCGTGTTTTCTCTAGGTATGCCCTTTCTTAAAAAACTCACTGACTCTGACCAGAAACACAGTTTTTATAACGAACACACCATTGTTGAGGTTTGCATATGTTATTTACAGTATCACACATCAGTTTGTCATGTATATTATATTTTTGTTTTTGTAAATTAGGCTGCATATGATTTCAATAATTTTTGTGTACATTCTGAATAAGTGCCACGATTTTTTAAAATGTTGTTCATGTCATACATTGTGATTAATGTGCATCTTTCAACCTGAATTTCTAGCATTAATAAGGTGGTTATGTGAGGAGATTAGAGAGTGGACTTGGCGAATGAAGAGTTATTGTAATGACACTTTGGAAATTGTGGGCCCGATTCACAAAACTAACTTAAGACAAAATCGTAAACTTACTACCATTTTGGTATTCACAGAAGGCACTTACTCACTTTGGTATTCAAAGAAGGTACTTACTCATTTCGGTATTCACAGAAGTTAGGAGTCCTAACTTAAGGACTCCTAAATACCTTCTGTGAATACCGAAAGTCTTAAAGTTAGGATTTTTCTCAATTTAGTAGTAGTAAAGTTAGGACTCCTAACTTTAGGACTCCTAAATGCCTTCTGTGAATACCGAAAGTCTTAAAGTTAGGATTTTTCTAAACTTTACTACTACTTAACTGAGAAAAATCCTAATTTTAAGACTTTCGGTATTCACAGAAGGCATTTAGGAGTCCTAAAGTTAGGAGTCCTAACTTTACTACTACTAAATTGAGAAAAATCCTAATTTTAAGACTTTCAGTATTCACAGAAGGCATTTAGGAGTCCTAAAGTTAGGAGTCCTAACTTTACTACTACTAAATTGAGAAAAATCCTAATTTTAATGCTTTCGGTATTCAGAGAAGGCATTTAGGAGTCCTAAAGTTAGTAGTCCTTACTTTACTACTCCTAAACTGAGAAAAATCCTAACTTTAGGACTTTCGGTATTCACAGATGGCATTTAGGAGTCCTAAAGTTAGGACTCCTAACTTCTGTGAATACCGAAATGAGTAAGTGTCTTCTGTGAATACCAAAATGAGTAAGTGCCTTCTGTGAATGCGAAAATGGTAGTAAGTTTAGGATTTTGTCTTAAGTTAGTTCTGTGAATCGGGCCGAGAAAGTTCGTGATTTAGTCCCTTGTTTATTTTTTGTGGAGGTCTATCGTCTTACACTGCTGACTCGGTTCGGCTCAGTTCTTATTAAATAGTAAGTTCTTTCATTTAATAATGGTGCTTAAGCAAGTTAAATAATGTAGATTTGTTAAAAAACGTTTTTTAGATCGAGGACAAAAATGCAATCGGGTCGCGACTAGTCAGTCGTTGATATTTATCGCTACGCAATCACATGATGCGTTGAAGTGAAGCGAAGTCCGTCTGTCGTTGACGTTTATCGCTACGCGATCACATGATGCATTGAAGAGAAGCGGAAGTCTTACTGGCAATTTAAAACGCCGTGAGTTCAGGGCTAGGGTAACACAGGATTGCGGTTTGTGCGGAGCAGATATCGGAGTGGACAGAAGAAACAGTTGGTAAGCAGAATGTTAGAGTTCGGATATGTTGGAGTATAAGCAGGCATTTTATGGATGCGGTATGGTGTCAGAGAGTCAGAGGCCCACATGCATCATTGTGTCTTTTTGCATTTCTCAATTTGCGAAAAATAAGGAATCGCAAATTAAGAAATGCAAAATGATATGCATCAATATTTTCGGTATTCTTTTGGGATTCGGTAAAAATCGCAATTTTTACCGAATCCCAAAGAAATACCGATTTCTTAACTTAATTTTCTTAACTTAATTTTCGCAATTCCCATTGATTCCTATGGGCCAAAAGGCCCATAGGAGTCAATGGAAATTGCGAGTGGCACTTAGAAAATTTCATGGGTGCAGGGGGGGTCCAAAGGACCCCCCCATGCACCCCTGAAATGTATTTTTCGCATCATGTTGCACACACACATGTCCTAAGGACTTGTGTATCCGTAACATGAATGTTGAAAAAAACACATTTTCAACATTTTACACACTTTTTCCAAATTTACCGAGTGGTTCAACCACTCGGTAAATTTGGCACTCTATTTGCGAATTTTCACTTTTTAAAAAAATTATGCATTGCTTTTAAGAAATCGCACACATGTTACGAATTCTAAAATTGCTTCATGCATCCCAAAAAGCACTTTTGCATTCGCAAACGGCTGATTTTAAGGAATCGCACCGTTTGCGACTACAAAAATGCTTGATGCATGTGGGCCTTAGACTTTTTTCTTTATGGTTTTAGAGATCGAACGCAGAGTATGGCAGCTTTGAACGTTTCAGCCACAGACTGAGCACATAACAGAGAGAGTATCTGTTTTACGATCATGCAGAGAGGTATCATGGTGAGATTTTTGTTTTGCACATTATGTATATAGTTAGCATGAGTGGATCGGATTTCTCAAAATTGAATATTCATATTTCAGCTTGTTATTCGTTTCACGGACGACATTGAGTGATACAGCTGCAGTCCTATTGACATTGAGGCAACTTTGACTTTTCAAAGGTACTAATAAGAAAGGAGTGATGTTTCTAAATATGTTTTGGCAATGTCACAATGAATTTGATTGAGGATTTAATTTTTTGGTTACAGTTGTTTTATTCATGTGTCATCGTGGATTCCGTGTAAGTTGATTTTCTTGGTGTGTTTCACGCATTGGTGCTGGTGATTGGGTCACATTAGTGTAGTTTGGAGCAGGTGTTATTAATACTAACATTGAGTTGCGCATCAAATGAAATGGTTAAATTTTGATCTTTTTTCTACAGATATACCCCTGAAGAAGAGACTCAGGTCTCGAAATGCATTGGGTTGGAATCTAGAATTATATAAATAATGTGTTGAAATTCATGCAACAGATTGTTACAAAATTCATTGTATGTGATTTTGATGATTTGAGTTCGTGTTGATGTAAAGATCACATAAATAATGTGACAAATAGACTGATTAAGCTGTATTAACATTTTTGGAATATCACACCAAGAGTTGTATTTACGTTGTTGCATGTTGGAGTCCTAGTCGCCTCACCAGGGGCTGGGCCACTTCATCTGCACTCAGTCCTGCCACCTAATATCATGTTTTTGCCTCATCGTGACTTTCATTTACTCCGCACTATGTCCTAACAGTTATGCTCAGATTTATAACTTTGTGCCTGTCCCTCTGCCCCGCACTCTACCCTAACACTTATTCTTATGTTAAAAACTCGCTGTGCTTATCCCTCTGCCTCACACTTTATCCTGCCACCTAATCATATGCATGCATTCCACCTTTGCTTCCGCCTGGTGCCCCGCACTCTGTCCTGCCACCTATCCTTGAGTTATTGCCTTACCGTGCCTTTCACTTTGCCCTGGAGAACAGTAGCCTTAAGGCCCGGTGGCGCAGGGTACGCCTGAAATCCCCGGGATTCACCTGCCTTGTCAAATACAGAGACACGGACTCTTCATCTGGCGTAGAAGATGGTATTTATTAGCTGCAGCTAGTACAGTGGTCTTAGAAGTCGTCAGTATAACGAGGTTCAAAAGAGACTGCCACTTAACTCCGTGGCGCACAGGTTTATATACGATACAATACAATGCAAAATACAATTACACAAGAGCATGCGACATAAGCAAACGTTTATAGACAATACTTTAAGTCTAAAAGCAACTCAAGTTTCCCGGTATGTTTGTTATTCGACCCCTTGAGTAAATTACGAGTGAATCCACATAATTTGATTTACAAGTAGAGAAAACACAGCTGCATGTTGTAGAAGGACAATCGTGAAACAGGAGAATACATGAGACATATAACGAAGGACAGCAGATAAGATAACCTGGAGGAAAGAATGGTGTGAGCCAACAAATAGTCCGGACAGGGATTAATCAGCTCAGACAGGAATTAGTGTACTCGGCCAGGCCCTGACACTCGTTAGTAAACATAAGCAAAGAAGCCACCTGACACGTGAATGCAGAAACGACAAAAACATCGCGCTCGCCACGCTGCCTGAGTGAGGGCAACACAAAATGGTGGCGACGTACAAAATGGAGGCTGAGCACGAACAAATTCGTAATTTACAGAACCTCAGGCCCTCCTTTTGCCATTAGTCAGGCAAAGACAAACCAACTCATGCTAATCTGAGTCGGACTCAGCATCGATGTTCATAAAGTCCTTGAGCTGCTGTTGCACCATCATCCTAATATTCTCTGTCCTCGGATTTTCAGAACATGGAACGCATAAAGTAGCCAACAGGCCACATACTGCGGGACCACATTGAACGCACAAACAACAAGAGAATATGATGGCCAAAATTGCTCCTAGGAACGTTAGGATCTTCCATCCCCAGGTTGACAATATTCTCCAAAACCATCCCATAAAAGACCAATCCCCTTCGTCCTGATGGATCGACTCGGAGATGGTATGCAATTTGGAAATGGCTTGATATACTGCCGGAGCATCGTCTGGAGTATAAATGCAACAGCTAGATCCGATCAATCTACAGATACCTCCTCGGTCTGCTAGGATCACATCTAACGCAATTCAATTTTGCAACGTCATAAGACGATTACCCTGTAGCTCGGCTGTAATGTTACCTATCGCACCTGCAGTAACATTAATAGTGGTCTCAACCACACAAACCAATTGTCTGATATTTCTGCTGTTGGCCATCGGGCCCCAAAAGGGAAGGAATCCTTTAAGGAAATCTCCTCCCTCTTGTTCTGCCGTGTCCTTGGCATCGAATATACCTCGGCTATATCTAGTTCTGTAGTTGTCTGACGGAGCCGAATATGTAGGGGGAAGAAGGAAAGCTATATAACAGGTTCCAGAAATGTTGGAAGGGAGCCAGGTGTAAGCTCTATCTTTACAAACAAAATAAGTTCCCTGTGATGGAACCAATGGGGGGAAATCAGGGGACGAGAAAATATAGGTGTGTAAACAACCCTGTTTATTGTCAGTTCTCTTACTGTTGACTTGACAAAAATTACCTTGATGGGGTACAGTCCATACTGGAGAAGACTCACCCCTTTTATTTTTGTCACCAAGACTAGAAACAGTGGGTAACATTCCATCCTTCATAAGCTTTCTTCTCTTCCAATGGAATTTTTCCCCTTTCTACAATCTTAGCCATCACTACTATACCTTTGATCAAAGAGCTGTGACTGAAATCCAATCCAGTCCCAGAAGTCTTTATAGGATTACTAAGTCTGTTGTGGTATGCGGCCGAAAACATAGTCAAGTAGGCCCAAGATGAACCTTCATATGAAAAAGGGAGAACCAGATACGGCATTCCCTTTTGTGTATTGTGTGGCATAAGACCGCACACCCAACAGTCAGTCATATTAATGGCCAACTGGTGTTGGTGCAATAACTGGATAAACGTATTATTGATATATTCAGCTCTCCTTATCTGTTCATGAGGGGGTAGAGTATGCATTTTATGCGAAAAGACAGAAAGACGAGAGGGCAAAGAAGTTGTGGAATTACCAACACTTCTCGGATGTAGAACATGGACAATCCAACCAATGCAAGCTAATAAAATACACAAAAACATGAAAATACACAGTCACGCCAAATCAACTACGCAATATTTTACAATATTTCAATCTCATTTCTTGCTTCCTACTATCCCTACCTACATTTATTGTACCATCCATCTTTATCTAAAAAAAAAATGTCGCTCACGGCAATCTTCTTTGATCACTCAGCTATATACTTCTGTATATCCTGAGGCGCTAGCCGCTTACTAAAAGAACAGAAAATCAGGTTACAGTCTGAGCCTCCTACCGTGACCCTGCGACGGAGACGGATGGCACTTCTAATACTAATACCCCACAAAAACAAAAAGGACAAAAAAAGGACAAAGCAAACAAAAAGTGTCTTTAAATGGTATGAGAAAGAAGGAAAAAATGTGTTCAAAGTATTCAGTTCTTCTGGTCAACTCTGGACCTCAAGTTATAGCGTGTTTTGCTCGGCACGGTCTGGTCTTGAAATAGAACTTTTGGATTTGTAGTGTCTATTCGAAGATGCGCAGGCACAGCGGCTTGAAGAATGTCGTCATCTGCTTTCTCAGACTGAGTTCCATAAATTTGGGCATCACTGAAGGGCACAAAACAAGGAACTGCTGCAGTATCCGATTCTTTTACACCACTGTGAATCCACTGGTCAAAGGGTAATGGCAATGGCACTTTTTTACAGTGCACACCATGCATCCAGTTTCGTTTGCCAACCACTTTCACAGCCGTGCGGGAGACGAGCAAAACTTGCGTAGGCGTAGACCAACGAGGCTCCAGATTCTTCGTCTGTTGAAAATGTTTGATGCAGACCCAGTCACCGGGCAAAATGGTGTGACCTGGGTCCGTGGAGGCCTCTGGCAAAGCACTTTGTACCTGTTGACGAATAATACTTAATTTAGTAGTCAAATTATGCAAATAGTCAATTAACAATGGATATGGTATATCGGAATATCTCTTGGGGCGAGGGACACCCCAAACATTAGCTGGGCGTCCAAATACCACTTCATATGGGCTAAGTCCCATACGAGAGTGTACAGTAGTTCTGGTTGGCAAAAGAGCTAGGGGCAAGGCATCTGGCCAGGAAAGACCTGTACTGGCTTGAATCTTAGCTAGTTTAAGTTTGAGCGTACCATTATAACACTCAACCAAACCTGCTGACTGTGGATGGTTTGCCGCATGGAATTTTTGTCTGATCCCAAGACCAGAACATACTTTCTGCATAATGTGACCCACAAATTCACTCCCATTGTCACTCCAGACAATTCCTGGCAAACCAAATCTGGGAAAGAACTCTTTAAGTAACACTTTGGCAGTTGACAAGGCAGTGTTATCTTTCAAGGGGTAGGCCTCTATCCAACGGGAAAAGGCACATACCACCACCAGAACATACTTAAGATTGTTGCATCGATCCATATGAATGTAATCGATCTGCAGCACTTCAAAAGGATATGACGGGGAGAGAAAAATGACCTGCCGGAGTTTGGGTACCTTTTCCTGGGTTATGCATTAGACAAACAATACAATGCTTAACCACGTTCTCTGCACATTTCGGAATTCCTTCATTCTGCCATACAGGAGCCAAGAGCTTACAAATGCCTTTTGCACTAATGTGGGCTGGACCATGAGCCATAGTTACAATCGGCAATACATAAGCATCCGGTAATAACCATCGCTGATGTTCCGATAATTCCGTCCAACAACCCGTCGAGTCTAACATTCCCGTACTTTCTTTCCACGTTCTTAATTCCTTCTCATTCGCTTCTCCCTGAATCGTTTTCACACTCTCAATTGTGTCTTCACACATTTCAATTTCCCTAACCCAATTTGCAGGACCTGCCAGGTACATTTGACTAGCTGTATTTGTAGTTGTAGTTTTCGCTACTTCGTCTGCAAACACATTTCCACGACCCACATCATCTGTGACTTTCTTATGTGCGCTGCACTTTATGATTGCTATCTGTGCAGGTAAGGTAAGTGACTCAAGAAGATCAGTCACTAACTGACCATGCTGGATCTTTGTCCCGTGAGAGGTAAAGAATCCTCTCTCCCTCCATAACCTACCAAAACTATGTGCAACGCCAAAAGCATACTGGCTGTCGGTGTACACATTCACTCTCTTTCCTTTTGACAACACACACGCTCTAGTCAAGGCTATTAATTCAGCTGCTTGGGCTGAATTATGTCCAATACGTGCCGCCTCGACAATTGTACATAAGGTGGTAACAGCATAGGCAGAAGTAGTCTCCCCATTTGGAAGCTTGAAACAGGAACGATCTACCCATAGGATCCCATCCGGGTCCTTGTGCGGAGTGTCCTTCAAATCAATTCTACCCTTCGTTTCTTCTTCCGTTCGAATAAAACAATCATGTTTCTCCTGAACATCTTTCTCATCCGGTAATGGCAACAGTCTAGCTGGATTTAACGTGTTACATCTTTTGTTGTGCACATGGCTCGCCAAAGGTGTCAGCTCGTGTCCAGACAAACGAGCACTCGTAAGATGCTGTGTTCTGGTTCTATTCAACAAAGTATCCACTGCATGTGGAACCATAACAATGAGTGTGTTATCCAATACTAATCCAG
The DNA here is from genome assembly GCF_964261635.1 of Lissotriton helveticus. Taxonomy (NCBI): domain Eukaryota; kingdom Metazoa; phylum Chordata; class Amphibia; order Caudata; family Salamandridae; genus Lissotriton; species Lissotriton helveticus. The sequence continues at coordinate 489,406,999 of NC_136069.1, forward strand.
CCAATTTTCTGATATAAATCGCCGCAGCTGCTGTGGCTCTAAGACAACTGGGCAAAGCTTTAGCTACTGGGTCTAATGTAGCGGAGAAATAGGCACATGGCCTCTGCTTATCTCCAAATTTCTGCGTCAAAACTGACAATGCGCAACCCTCGCTCTCGTGAACGTACAGTGTAAAAGGCTTACTGTAATCTGGCGTACCCAACACCGGAGCAGAACACAGAGCAGCACGTAGGTCAACAAAGCTTTTCTGACATTCATCCGTCCAAGGGAGCGGATGTGGCGTATCTTTCAACGTTAGGTCCAACAGTGGTCTAGCCAAAAGTGAAAAATTGGGAATCCATTGTCTACAGTAGAAAGTGATACCCAAAAAGGCACGAACTTCTCTCTGTGTGGTAGGTACAGACATCTGTGAAATAGCGTGAATACGTTCTGGGGTCAATCGTCTTCCCTCCTTCGACAAGAGATGACCTGGATAGGTAACCTCTTGGCGGGCATATTGCAACTTAGAGGGAGACACCTTATGTTGTAGTGCAGACAAATGGTGCAATAGCGCAACAGTCACTTCCTTACACACATATTCCGTATCAGCAGCCACCAACAAATCATCCACATACTGAATAAGTGTAGCGCCAGGAGGCAAAGGAAGAGCATCAAGTTGTGACTTAAGAGCCTTGCTATAGATAGAGGGACTTTCGCAATAGCCTTGAGGAGCTCTCTTAAATCTAAAACTTCGGCCACCGAGAGAGAAACCAAAGATATCCCTACTTTCTTCAGCAATAGGAATACTAAAGAAAGCATTCTTGAGGTCTATAACTGAAAACCAAGCTGCCGAAGCAGGAATCATTGTCAACAAAGCAGTAATATCCGGAACAACAGGAAACTACGGCACCACAATTTTATTGACCTCTCTAAGGTCCATAACAAATCTGTAAACAGGAGGTTGTGAAGGATCAGTTCTCTTAAGAATCGGAAGAACAGGACTATTACAAACATTACCTCTCGTTTCCTCAACTACGCCTTTCTGTATAAAATCATCGACAATAGCCAAAAGTGCTCTCTCTCCATCACTAGAGATACGATACTGGGGAATGCGTGGCATGCTCACATTCTCCTTAACTGTGACAACATATGGTGGAATTGCAAGACAACCCACGTCATTTGGGCCCGTAGCCCAAAGACTTTCAGGAAGAGAAAGCAACTCGGGTGGAAACTTGTCCCGTGACAGATACACGTAAGTTGTCATTTTCTTCCCCAACGTAAGATGCACACCCGAAGGGGAACAATACAATGTTGCATTTAATCTTTTCAACAAATCCAGACCCAGCAAATTCTCGCCGCAACCGGTTGTCAGAATAAGCGGAGCTTTTAGGTCATAAGAATCAATCGAAACAGGCAAGGGACAAGAAACCGGATTACGAACTGGGGCACCAGAAAATCCTACAGAAGTATTTATTAAGCCAGACAAAGGTGCCCCAGGGAGTTTAGCATGCATAATAGAACTTCTCATCACGCCAGTATCCAAAAGAAACGGTTCTGAAACACCCATAGTATTGATCGTGACATATGGCCCATTTTGATCTACTGGAATCGACACAACTCCCTCACTTCGTCTATGGCTGTCCTATTCGATCTGAAAATCGTCAGCCCTTTCTTCACAATAATCATCATTATAATACTGTGTGGACTGGACTCTCTGCTGATCAAAATAGTTCGTAGTAGATGGAGGAATAGAACGCTGCTCCTGAGAGGACACACCTCGTCCTCTACCTCTAGATCCTGACTGGGAATTACCAAGACCTCGTGGAGCAGACATCCCATTATTATGCTGTAATAAAACCGGACAATTATTCTTAAAATCTCCCTCTTCCCTACAGTACGCATATTGATTAGGACCCAACGGAAGACGTGGTGCGAAATACTCAGGTTTCTGAAACACTTTCTTAAACTGTGGGGGTTGAGAAAACTGAGACTGTGCAGATCGCGGAGGATAAGCTTGCTGCAAAAGCACCTTCGTTTTCAAATCTTTATTTTTCTTCTCTTGTTTCTCTTTCTCCTCCTTATCTCTATTCTCATAATACTGCGCAGTAGCAAGTATTTTGGCAGGGGAAGAAACAGCCCATGCACGTTCAGAACTTTTTAGTTTATTCGATAATTCAGGAAGCAAGTTGTATACGAACTTATCCACAAACAACCGTTGTCCACCCTCTACACTCAAATCCTGACCACTGTGATCAATAAACGTCTCTTCAAAACGGGTGAAGAAATCCGAAACACTTTTGTCTTTCTTTTGCTTGCATGCGGCCAGCTTATCCCAATTAACTCGCACCGCGAGCATCATAGTTTTCATTAATTCTATTATTCTGCCTGATAGAGCCGTAATCAGATCATCGGGTTTTGCACCACCCACTTGACCTGCATCAGCGGCTCTAATAGCAGCCCAATCACCACCTAATTCAGCATTATGATTTTCCCTACGAATTCGTGCTCACAAGGCTTATGGAACAACATTCCCAAACAACATATCTATATCGGCCAAATTCATAATACAAGCATCAACAGTTTGAGATAATTTCTTATAATATCCAGCCGGATTTTTACGAGGGTCCGGAAGAGTTTGCTTAAGCGCCAACACTTCAGACCTTTTCCAGGGTTCATGGACCCATATACGCTGGAAATGAGCAGGAACAGCAGGTGGACCAACTATCGCGTCCCTCCATACGGGAGGAACTTCACGCATCGGATAATTCTTAATGCCTGTATTTTTGGCAGAATCAGTCTCGGAAAGGGATAAAGACAAGAACATTGTTCGAAACGCAATAAGTTTAGTGACTGCGTCTTCAACTCGTGGCTCTACAATAAAACCTTTGTCGAAATCGGCTTGTAATTTCAACAGCTCTGAAGGAACTATATCCAACCCCATATCTTCCCAACCTTTAATAAGAGTCTGACACATGACATTAAAAACATATCTCTGTGTGGGCTCTACCCATTGGTGAAAATAACTCATAATGTCTTCTGTACTATAATCTAGTCCTCTCTCGATCCATTTACGAGCGAGGGAACCCAAAACTACCTTCTCGTCCGTAAGAGGAAGCTGACAATGGGATTGTCGTCTAGAGAAAGCTGGAGACAGATTTAAGGACCCGAGAAGAGGAGAAAAGTAATTCGAGACAGCCTCAGCCAGTCTCCTGTGTGATGCAGGGGAATCCCTCGAGAGAATGGGAGACAATACAGATGCAGAAGGTAACGAAGACTGAAATGTAGCCAACTGAGGAACAAGAGTGGGAATTGGTAGAGGTGGGGGCTGAATTGCAGGCTGTAAAGACGGAGCAGAAACAGGCAGGGAAGCATTAATGGGCTGAGCCTGCTGCTGAATAATCGGCAACTGAGCAACCAGTGGTTGAGCGATAGGAGGAGGTAACGGACGTGCGTTGGCATTTTGGGCATAGGGCGGAGGTGAATTCAATAAACAAGACATTAGGGAATCTTCTTCTAATTCCTTATTTTTATCTGAAGGGGAAGTAGGCAACACCGGATAGCATCTATCTATAGCCATGCGATGTTGTCTTTCTAATACCTCATTTGCACCATCTGCTTCATTATTTTTAAATTGTTGAGCAGCCTCTATATTTGACATATTTTGTGCTTTCTTATCCTTTTTTACTTGCTTAATTTCTTTATGTTTGGCTTCCTTACGCCAAAGGCGAAAAGAGTCAAACATTACCGGCCGGGCTTTTCTTCTAAACAGAATCGTTTCCAAATTATCTAGTATGGCGGAGTCAAAACTACCTTTTTGGGGCCAACTCAAAACTCCACTATTTTTCGTGTATCGGACCCATGTCTCGTTAAATGTAATGGGACCAATACCATGCTTGGAATAGAGCTCATAAATGGGAGTTCCAACTGGAGGAATCGGACATGAATCTTCCAACTGGGAATCCCTTGTACAACCCAAACAACATATTCTTTTGAATTTACTCAGTCCAGGCATCGTTACTTCTCTAGACTGTTTACAAACAACAAGGGGTATAAATCACTGAAACAGTACAAACGTACTTACCCCTTGGCTTTGGGTATTACAATACCTGAATAAAACCCAAAAACAAAAACAAAACAAAGGATCGTGGGAGCGACCTACCAAATACTTAACTAAGGATCGTCCTACACCAGCGAAGGTCCGTCTATCGTCTCGCTTTACCAAACATCATCAGAAGGGTCCAAGGCAGGGTGACAGTCAGTGCATCAGTCTTCAGTAGCCGTCGGAAAGGAGTACCCGCGCTGGCAAAGACCTTCGGTCCACTTCGACATACAGGGGTCGATCACGTGGTGCGCGTCCTCCAGAATTTTCTTGCGGGGCTCCTCACGACCCTCGGGCTTAACCGCTACCTCTGAAGTCGCCCACGTTGGGCGCCAGTTGGAGAACCGTAGCCTTTAGGCCCGGTGGCGCAGGGTACGCCTGAAATCCCCGGAATTCACCTGCCTTGTCAAATACAGAGACACGGACTCTTCGTCTGGCGTAGAAGATGGTATTTATTAGCTGCAGCTAGTACAGTGGTCTTAGAAGTCGTCAGTATAACGAGGTTCAAAAGAGACTGCCACTTAACTCAGTGGCGCACAGGTTTATATACGATACAATACAATGCAAAATACAATTACACAAGAGCATGCGACATAAGAAAATGTTTATAGACAATACTTTAAGTCTAAAAGCAACTCAAGTTTCCCGGTATGTTTGTTATTCGACCCCTTAAATAAATTACGAGTGAATCCACACAATTTGATTTACAAGTAGAGAAAACACAGCTGCATGTTGTAGAAGGACAATTGTGAAACAGGAGAATACATGAGACATATAGCGAAGGACAGCAGATAAGATAACCTGGAGGAAATAATGGTGTGAGCCAACAAATAGTCCGGACAGGGATTAATCAGCTCAGACAGGAATTAGTGTACTCGGCCAGGCCCTGACACTCATTAGTAAACATAAACAAAGAAGTCCACCTGACACGTGAATGCAGAAACGACAAAAACATCGCGCTCGCCACGCTGCCTGAGTGAGGGCAACACCAAATGGCGGCGACGTACAAAATGGAGGCTGAGCACGAACAAATTCGTAATTTACAGAACCTCAACCCTTGTACTGTCCTCCTACCTAGACTCATATTCTTGCTTCACCGTGACTTTCACTCTGCCCCGCACTCTGTCCTGTCACTTATCCTGATGTTTTTCGCTCTCCATGCCTATCTCTCTGCCCCGCAATGAGTCCTGTCACCTAATATAATGTTCTTGCCTCGCCGGTCCTTTCATCTGCCCCCTACTTTGTCCTAACAGTTATCCTTATGTTTTTCCCTCACCGTCCCTCTCCCTCTGCCCTGCACTCTTTCCTACAACTTAGCTTAATGCTTTTCACTCCCAGGGCCTGTCCCTCTGCTCTGCACTCTGTCCTCACAGTTAGCCTCATTTTCTTCACTCACTATGCTTGTCCCTCTGCCTTGCCACCTAGCCTTATATTATTGCCTCGCCCTACCTTTTACTTTGCCCTGCACTCTGTTCTCCTACCTATACTCATGTTCTTGCTTTGCCCTGCCTTTCGGCTTGTACCTCTGCCCTGCACCCTATCCTGCCACCTAAACATATGCACACGCTCCACCTTTGCCTGCACCTGTTTGCGCACTCCTTTTTTTTTCTTTATTAAGTCCTTTGTGTTTACTTTTTTGCCAGATAGTATTTACTTTTCTTTTCTTCGCTTTTCTTGTCTCGACACACAACAGTACTGTATTCTGTTCCCTTTCACCTTCACTCTCTCCTGCCACTGTTTGTATGCTATAACAAAAGGTCTAGTAAACAATATTGAACAACGACAATTGACCTGCATAAGTTCATGTACTATATACCAACTAATTCGAAACAATACCAATAAACAACACAAATATACTAATCCAATAACTCTAACTCAACCTAATGTGAGACCTGTTGCATTGCAAATTCTTGTTTAAGAAGGAACCACCTTTTTTCGCTCCACAGGGCATATATATCACCTGAAAAACTATAAAAGATGGGAAACAGAAGTCCAACCAGCTATGGTAAATGTGGTTTGGAAAAAGCATATGCTTATGTTTTATCAATGTACCGTAATCAGAGGATTCAGGCACAAAGTAGAAACTTCAGTGTCAGGTATCTTGAGTCAGCAAATAAAGGTAAGCCTTTCATTGGTTATCTTTGGAGTGGTGGATGAGTTTATTTGCTGTTTTATGCAATACTACTCGCCAGAAGAGAGATTTGTTGTAAATGGGTGATACACCACCACAGCATTCTGAATGGTTGGATTCCCTTGTTTATATGTCTAAGATGGATTTATTAGGAAAAAAGTCTAAGAGAAGTCTTTACTTTTGGAATCTGTTGTTAGTACGGATGGAGAGCCCAGAAGGGTTGGTGTAAGATTTGAAGGATATTGCAGATATAAGATCGTAACTATGTCCAATGATTATACCGGCAATATACTCTGGACTGCAAAAGGGTTTCCTCCCCACACTCCAAATATTAAGCAGTGCGGGTGTAAGTTTACACCTCGAGAGAGAGAGAGAGAGAGAGATAGCCGCAGGAAGGACAATGCCCATTGTAGTAAGCCCGCCAGTGGTCACTATCTCTCTCTCAAGAAAAGGGCAGAAAAAATGGATATTATTATTTTCTGAGGTGAATGAGGACAAAAAAAAGATTAATGTGTGACACCAGAAAACACTAAATTATGCATCAAATTCCTTCTACTTGGTTGATGAACCAATTAGTTGAATAGTAATGATAATACTATCTATCTAACTGTTCAGTCAGCTGAATAATCACAGACTCTCGGTAAATTTAATAAAGCTTTAGCTCATATTAATGCTTAAATGCTCAATGCATACAGTCACAAATGCACATAATGAAATTCACCATAGGGAGAGAAAACATTGATAAATGCAACCAGAGTAAAACTTTGCCATTCAACATACAGTAACACATGAAGGAGTGGATAGATTAAGAGACCTCAGTTTCAGCATAAACGATGTGAAAACAATATATCATGACGGAGTAGATAGTTGAAGAGACAAAAGTTTCAGAGACAAAATGCATTTGAAAGTAATTTTGCAAGAGCAAGTCAGAATAATACAAACCCAAAGGAAGGGTAGGAAACTGTGATGTATTCCTATAGGTTCTGTATAGATCCCCCTATTCCTGACCCTATTCTGGTTAACAAGTTAACTAGCAGCCATCCCATGATGCAGAAAACCCCCATGATGCAGGAACCGTTATCTGATTAAGCCACACTACGGCACAGGAACGTGTTATCTGATTAGGTCATAACGCTTGCCATCTAATTAGACAAGCGATATTCCTCCAGCCCCTGATAAGGCATACGGAGTTCTCAAAACAAATCAAACCTATGACAACCTGGGAAAAACCCTGCGGCCATTGTTTTGATTTCACCGAGAACTTTAGCAAAAGAATGTGCTAACGACCAGGTCGTATGACATCCTTATTGACGTATCTATGTCCATCCTTACGTCAATCTCGGCACCTTAAAGGTATAAATATTACCGATATTGCCCTATGCAAACACACGCGGTGGTGACGAGATCGGAGCAGCCAGACTTGCCGAAGCCCAGAGCAGAGCAGACCCCGCTGGCGCAGCCCCGCCTTCCTGACGCGCTGAGAACGAGACGCTGCTTTCTCCTGCCGAGAAATCCAGCTCCGGCGCTTCCGGGTGGCCCTCGCAGGCAGCCTGGAATATCGAGACCAGAGACGAGGGATACCATCCCTCATTCATCCTAAATTCCAGGTACAGAACTGAATAACCCCTCGCAGAGAATTCTTGAGTCAGTCACTTGGCAAAACAAACTTAACTTAAACTGCTACTTTCTATTCCCGCCCACGTATTAGGCTTAGGTCAGGTACATTTGGGGTAGGCGTAGTTAGAAACACCAGTTGAGTACGATTAGTCAAATGTATATATGTATGTATCTATTTTATCCATTTTAAACCATCATATGGCTTAGAAACCATATCAATGTTTTTACAGTATTATTTTATACTTCTGCTTTTAATGTATGCACTTTACTTAACCATAAGTATTGCAATAATATCGATCCATTTCTCTTGTATGAGAAAAGAGACTGATCAATAAATAACATCTTTTATTGAACACGCCCGTCTCTTCCTTTTCTCTACAATCTGGTGAGACTAAGAATGCACGTACTGACTGAGTAAAATAAGTCGTCTTTTGTTTTCACACGACTCTAGAGATACACTCTTGATTAGGGGAGAGCAAAGTTGTCATGTTCTATGGTTGTCAGAAACTAAATCCCTTCTTGTCTATCCAGGGAGGTTCAACTCCTCCTTGCCTATTCGAGAAAGTTTCTAGTGAACTCTGAGCTAGCTGGCAAACCCAAAACTTTAAGTCTAATATCGACAGTAGTAGACCTAGTTAACGTCTGGTCTAGGCCTATACTATTGAAGGTATTATTCCAATGCGCAGAGCCTATTGGGATAATAGGAACTACACTACATGGCGCCCAACGCGTTTGGATAGGCGATAAAACTAACGTAAGACATTTAGAGTAACTCAGTCGTGCTTTTTCACTCAGACCCCTTTTTTCCCATAATACTCCGAAGACGTCTGGAGTGGGTGAAAGGTAATATCCGCCAGACCTCGCAGGAGGAAACTCCTATGTATGGTTCTTGGTTTAAGTCAACGCTGAAGGATACACTGTTCCAAAATATTGTGCATCTAATCTTTGTTTCCATAAGAACGTGATCTGCAAACAAACAAAATAACCTTCTGGACAGTACAATGTCAGACAGTGAAGGAGAAAGAGAGGCCGTTAGAATAGCAACTGAACTCGCAGCAGCTGATACTGCTATGCAAGAAGCAGACCCGGATATATTAATCATCCCGGTCAACACAAGAAAATCTATAACTTTAAAACTTATAGAAAATGGACTGACACCTAGAGGTGGCACAGTCATATTCGTAATTGAGGCACACGAATATCGGCAGACAGAGGTATTCTACACATGGATAAACTTTCCAGCAGCTAATGCTGTAACAAAGGTCTTCCACTATTACAAAACAGAGGAACCTCCTAATGAGTATACTCCTTTCGAGGAGGTGGAAGTACCACTTAAATTTCAAGAGCATCTGCTCTTATTTAATGGCGCCCTAAAACATAATAATCACATCACCAGGCTCGGTCCCTTAGGTAGACCAGGAGCAACGTGGCCGGTCCTAGCCGGATACACACCACATCCAGACATTGAAAGAATTCCTGCACCAGAGCTGTTAACACAGCTGAAACAATTAATAAAGTTACATAGACAATTAGTCCAATATGTAATGCGGACTTCAACAATCCAACCAGCAATTAAAATTCCACAGCTGACCCCTCATCAGGGGAACACAAATAAAATTACACCACAGAACATACAATCCTGCCTAGGTAAAGTACCAGCTAAACGGGAACAAATACCATTCTGGTTAGCACAAAAAATCACCCAAATAGAGGCGGTGTTTCCAGACACCACCCCGTTAGAAAAACACAGGATTCTGACTATCTGTCTTCCAATGGGAATCGCACCACACGTGGAGGACTGTGACACTTGGGGTACAGTCTTTGCTTCCATCTACAACAAAACGCACGGTGTTCCATCCATTTCGGTAATACCAGATGTGCTAAAACAAATTCAAGACGAATACGGTCCAGAACCTGCTTTAACTCTTGGTATGAAATTACTAAAAGACTTCAAGCAGGTCTCGGCTATATTATTAGCCAACATAAAGGGAGAAGCAGCAAACGTGGCGATCCGCCAGAGGTTAAAAGAGACAGATATAGCAGACCAACCAGCTGAAATTACCAGAATTATAGAAAAATCCTATGAGGAACTAGGTAGAGATAGTTTAGGTGGAATACCAGTAAAACCACAACTGATTGAAAGTCCTGAGAAAATATTTTTTAATAATAATTCAACATCACAAAAAAAGAGCTGGGATGGAAACAAACAATCCAATCCTAAAGAAAAGAAATTCCAGTCCAGAGGAAGGTCTCCTCGGCGGAGAGAAAAATCTCCGAACCAAAGACACAGGTCACCCCAAAGTGACCCCTCTGGGAAAAGATATAACCTTAGAAATAGGGATAATATAAAGGAGCCTGATAGATATCAAGACATTGATACACGTCCCTCTCAATCTTTTCAGACTTCCTCGCAGAAATCGTAAAGAAGAGGACGATCAGAACAAAGAGAAGAGCACGCCAAGTCCAAAGACAAGGAACCTGCTCACCTAAAAAAGAAATTACAATTTCCAAAAAAGAAGGTAGCCAGTATTAAAGTAGTTAACAATGCCGAGAATACTGAGGACACAACTGAAAAACGGAGAATGGGCTCAGACAATGCTAGACAGCGCAGCAGAAGTGAGCATAGCTCGCAAAGTCCTTATGAATCATCTGGAGACAGTGGACACGAATGAATATCTTCAAGTGGAAACTGCAGACACCAGAGTTAGCAAACCTCACAAAATATATGAAATAACATTACGTATAGAGGGGGATAAGACTAGAAAAATAAGGGGACTGTTTTGGGATAATCTCTCCAAGGGCTATGACATCCTTCTAGCTGAAAAAGACTGGCCACCAGAGTTTGTCAGGGACTGCCCTCATGGCGAAGAAATAATTATGCCTGCTTTCTCAAATCATATCCCAATTCATAAAAAATATACACTTGCTAGAAAGTGGGCAGTAGCTCTAGCTCCTGCTTTATATAAAAATCATGTAGGATGGGACGAGGACTCTCCTCCTCACAAAATCCAGTTAAAATCACAACCTACTGCACAAAGACAGTACCCAATTAAGCAAGAAGCTAAAAAACAGGTAAAAGAAATCCTAGATCAACTAGAATACCAGGGGGTGATTGAAACTTGCACCTCACAAATGAACAACCCTTTGTTTCCGGTCTCCAAACCAGACAATTCATATCGTCTAGTTTTGGATTACCGACACCTTTACTCATGTTGCAAAACTTTTGCAGTGCAAAACTCGCATAGTGCTGCACTAATGAATAACATAGTGCGCAAAAAATACAAAACAACATTAGACATCTCTAATGGATTCTTTTGTCAAAACATAGCACCAGAGAGCAGATATTTGTCTGCGTTCTCAATAAATGGCACTCAAAAACAATTCTGTCGGTTAGCCCAGGGGTACAAGAATAGCCCAGGGGTATTCTCAGCGAGAGTAACAGAATTACTACAAACATATGATGACGAAGCATTATCTTATGTCGACGACATGTACTTAACAGATGATGACTTGGATACTCACTTGAAGAGAGTGAACACCATAATACTTGGGTTCGCAGCAGAGGGTTACAAATTCAACTTTAAAAAATCTCAAATTGCCCATTTAACAGTCCTGTTCTTAGGATATGAATTATCAAGTGAAGGCAAAAGCCTGGCTGACAATTTCCTAGAGAAATGTGCCGTACTCCAAGCACCTAGAACACTAAAAAACCTACAGTCAGTTCTAGGCTTCCTAAATTTCGGACGAACATACATTGCAAATTACGCAGAAAGGGTCAAACCCCTTTATGATCTAATAAAACCAGATTTTAAAAGAACCAATTGGACTCAAATACACACAGAAATTCTGAGATCCTTACAAACAGACATGTTAATTAAAACAAAATTAGAAACACGTGATAACACACGCAATCTTGTGATTCGAGTCATCCCAGGAAGATGCGGATTCACATACCTGACCTCTAATGAGGGAGAAAAGGTACCAATTGCATTCAAATCACACTTGTACACAGAAGCTGAAAAGAAATTCAGCATTAAAGAAAACATTGTTCATGCAGTTCAAACCGCAATAGCTAGAGAAAAAGATCAAGCGGACGGTAGACGTATCATAGTCAGAACAGCAGAATCAGCCTTTGAGGCATTAACAACACCGTGTAATTTACCAACAACAACATTGAATCCGGAATGGATACAATGGGTGAATTCAATTACAACGGACAAAGTATACTACTACTTTGATCCAGAACTAGAAGAGCTGAAAAATCTAGAATATGAAAGAACATTCCCTCTGCCAATCGACATTCTGCCCTTACGACAATACGCTTGTGTAATCTATACAGACGGACATGCTCAACCCTCCGTTTGGGGAGAACAAGCATACAACCCCACATGTGAGATTACAAAAGAAGTGTGGCGCGGAGGTAAACTAAGACCTCTATTAACAAAAACACACTCAGTAAAAACTAATTCAGAACAACAGACTGAAATAATAGCATTGAAAATGGCGCTAGATAATGCGGATCGCGAATTCCCGACACTTATAGTGTCCGATTCATATTACTGCGTCAAATCATATAACAACGATTTGCAGACATGGATTCAAAACGGTTACAAAGATGACACAGATGCAACAATAAAGCAGAAACTGCTTTGGGAACAAATAGCTCTTTTACAAAAAGAACTACCAAAGACTCACGTGACACACTCACTGAGTCATCAGCGTGATGGCGTTCACGTTGCAGGGAATTCATTGGCTGAGACAGCCACAGCGGTAGCAACTAAATCGGCTTCCGTAGCTAGAAAAAAGCGTACATTAAAATACATTGACGGTGAAACAGTGCTGGCGGTGAAAACGTCATCAAAAGGCGACTGCTCAGCGCTACCGATCAACTATCCACTCAATTATAGATACATAATCGATGCAAACTCCGTCCCTTTTGCTCGAATCCCTGGAGTGGGGGATAGAGTAATTCCAAACATGGGCAGGAGAACCTTGTTAATTGCAGACGCACATATGGGCGAGGGTCTCAGACACCTCAAACTAAAAGATTCTCTGGAAGAATTACAATCAAGGTACTGGTGGCCAGGCATGAGCCTGCATCATACCATTTTTGTAAAGAACTGCCCAAACTGTAACAGAAATCGCAGTGGTGAGAGAAACGGTGTAATACCGTGGCGTTTCACTCCAGAAAGAATCAACAGTAAAAAGCAAAGCGTCCGATTAACATTTACAGGCTAGTTTCCACTTATAATGTAGATCCTCAGCACTCGGCTGACGTCTGGACTGTTATACAAAGATTTGCGAGTCTAAATGGCATATACGCTAGGAGCATGCTACGTTTGACCATTGTTTTCACTTTAGCCTTAAGCCTGAGGGGAAACATGGCCAAATGAGCATAGCATAGCGGGATTCTTCTCACTTCCTTCCTGAGGGATACGGGATGGTGTAAAGAAAAAACCAAGGCATAAAGCAATCTATAACAGAAAGGATATTAGGTTCGGGAGCTGGGTGGGTCAAACATCTAATAAGTGTCCAACGTAGTCTAAATAACCTGCCAAGAAATTCTCTGAAGGGATTCAGTCCGTACGAATTATTATTTGGAACTAGGATGTTAGTCTTAGACCTCGACAGTCAGACTTCAGTGGTGAAGGAAAAAAGCTTTGATATCAAAGATCGTTTGGCTATTTTGCAGGACTTAAACGAAACAAGAAAAGACCTGAGCAACATAAAGTTGAAACAGCAGCCAACAACCACTGAAGAACCACCACATGTCCCAGCAAGACCTGTCTGGATTCCAAAAGTCGGGGATCTAGTCAGAGAAAAGATTGCGGTAAAGAAGGAATTTGGGCCTTCTTACAGAAAAGCAGTTCCTGTCTTGTCCATCAACGGGACAAGATCAGTTGTACTACCGCCGCTTGCTGGTAAAAAGGAGAACCGAGTTGTATCCATCGACCTGGTAAAACCACAATCATGTGGCCGATAACAAACAGTAGGCCAAGTGGACTCCCAATAAGTAGTAGAACACCAAGATTTGCTACAAACACAGAGGTTCAATCTAAGAGGCTAATCACATTCGAAAAGCCTACAGAAGAACAACAAGGACTATGCAACAATGCAATGGAACTTAGACCTCTGAAAACCCAAATAAAAACATTTAGCAGAGACACACCAATCTACAATGAAGTAACAAACGAATATGCAAGAAACAGAAATCCTGAAGCAATTGGAACAATTGACAGAACTGCATCCGGCTACTTCATAAACTTCGATGATTCCTCTGAAGGCTTCAGTGAATCAAAAACACAGCCATCAACAAAAACCTTTAAAGATAAAGCTAAAGACCTTTTGAAACAACTGAAAGAAACATATCTAATTTCTCCATGGATTGAATTTTGGGTGGGTTTTGGTGCATTTATCCTCATACTTTGGCTCATCATGGTACTAACTTTGGGACACTTCATTGAGGGAAAATATGCTAAAATGGACACAGCAAGTCAGAAAATCAACTTGATCCTCAAACCACACACATCTTCACACGTCGAGAAAAGAGAACTTTCTTCAGTCAACTTCACAGCCAATCCTATACCGGGTGGGGTAGCATGGGACAACACTGACTACGAAATTTTTGGTCCGGTTGAAATCCTGAAATATCCACACCAAATTAAGATCTCGTTGAGTGACTTTGTAAAACCAAGCTCATTTGCTGATGATTGGGACTTTGAAAGTATAAATAATATGATGTCTGACTTAGTGATGTCTGCTAAATTTACCAAACATGATTATTTGCAGGGTTCGACTAATTATGATAGTATGTACTGTTACAACCACTATGGTAACCATTTTCTACATAGATCTGCACAACCTAGAAATGTTTTAAATTATAATCAATGGGAACATTGTGCAACCCCTCCAAAAGAAAGCTCAAGAACCTTTTATGACAAATATTCATACTTCTCAGGTTTTAACACAAGTAATGCTGAAACATTTTATTTCAAATTGTCAAATAAGACAGGGACAAAGACCATGATAACAAACACGAAATTGATATATTCAGACTCATTTTTTGAACGAATGAATACTTTTGGTTTTGATTATTGGGACAAAAATGTTGAAGTAAAAAGTGTTTGGGGTACGAAAGAATGGCAAGTACAGGGTATAGAATCTTTGTTTAGAGCCTGCATGATCCCAGAACAAATTATATTTTTTAATGACACTGTTCAACAAACTACCTGTCTTGGCCTAGCCAAAATCAAAGACTTAAATAAACCGTCTATTCCAAAACCAACAATGAACAGCAATAGCTCTACAGATGAAGAGATAGACGTAAATTATGTATTAAACCAAAACAGAACACATCCAGATTGGAAAAAGTGGTTGATCTGGCCCACAGATACTAATAACTGTCAAGACAGATTCCTGAACAAAACACAGGGGTTCAAATTGACCAGGCCAGACCCTAGATATTCCCAAAGACAACACCCAGGGATAATAACCACCTACAGTGTGGGCAAATGATGCCTTCAATGGCTACAAACTTCCACACTGGCAGAAATTAAGCAACACCTAACTTTACTTACTGATGGTGCTGACTTGCGTGGTTTCATAATGGGACCGCGCAAACAGCGTCAAAAACGTTTCATAGCAGCCTCTGTATATGCAGCATACAACGAGGCCTGGAAGGTGACTCAAATTGAGACAGCAGAAAGTATACGGGAAATTGACCGTATTAATTTGGAAAAATCACTTTCTGTAGTGGACAATGGGTTAATGACTCTGTCCTCCAGAATTTTTTCTTTGGACAGCATTGTGTCTTCAGCAATCGACATATTATCGCAAGACTTACTGTTGTTACAACACGGTCAGTCTCAATTGCGTTCTATTGTACAACTTGGCTGGACGTTACAAAATCTGCGTTCAGGCTATGTGCCTTGGCGTTTAATCAACACAACGTCACTTTTCAATATCTTTAACCTTACTGATAAACAAATCAGTATGGCACAAAAGGGTGCTGATTATACAATCCTGAGCATTGAGAAACTTGAGAGATTACCAGTGACAATGTCAGAACGACCTGTCAGTGAATGGATAATACATGGGATAATTAATATTCCAATATCAACCTTCAGGTTTCAATACTGCCAAAAATATATACAGGCTGGCATGTACGAAAAATTGGGAAAAGGGTACATTAAAACAACATGGAACTTGCCCTATTCACATGCATGTGTCAGTAATAAAGGACAGAAAGTGTTTCTTAGTGGCAATAATTGTGCAATGTCACTAAGCGGTACACTTCTGTGTATCGGAATTAGTTTGCATGGAGCCTGTGAAGGGAACTCAAATAACCTTTCATGTCACCAGCTAGGCGCACTTGCAACAGTGATAGAACCATTCTTTCAAAGACTCTATAATGCGAGTTACATTCTAATTGTGAATCGCAGATGTTGTAGTCTTATGCCCGGGACTCCTTATCTCGTAACTACGACTGCGAAGGTCATGTGCTGTGGACACTCATTGTTATCCAGCTCCTTTCCAGACAGGGAGGCAAGGGCATGGCCCAACTTGAAAATTATTTCTATTCGAATAGATACTTTAAGCAGAATGAAAACAGTGCTTCTTCAGACGCCGACCAGGCTCACGTCATCAAAAGAAACGTATGATCTCCTAGTCGCAAGGACGACTGCAGAGATTCACTCATTGTTATCAACTAATTCCCCCATACATTTCGCAGAAATCCTGAATGAAATCTTAAATATTTCTGATACCAGTGGAGTCTCAAAAGTATTTAAGACAGTATTTTCGATGGCATTAACACCATTCAAAGCCATACTGGGTATTTTTCCAGATTTCGTCCATTCGATTTTTGGCGGACTTCCCCTCATTTTGGGACTAATTGCAGGAATCCTATTCCTAGTCCTTATATTTCGTTATGGCAAACCGTGTCACAGACAAAACACCTGCGACAAGGGAAGAAACAATCCTAGCCATTGGATACCGGGACCGGATATCAAAAATCCTGGGACTATCCCGGCTTAGAGACCTGAACACGACTTGGTTTCTATAATTTCGACCAATGTGGCATCGATGTGTTTTACCTGTATTAAGGTGCTTGCTATGCGGAGAAGAATGCGTGTTAGACACCTGTCTGACGCTACAATCAGATGTGCCAATGGATGCAGAAACATTGTTGAGTCCAATAAAGGCTCATGCTTTGTGCTGCCCTCAACGGCTACCAATCCTGATGACGGCATTCGTGGAAGCTTCACCACTACGATTAAGTGTTAGTGAACTTCAAGATGAAAGCAGCATTGATCAGGTACGACCTTCTGTCAGCAATACTAATCAAAATGTCAATGGAGACAATCATGCGCACGAATGCATGGTTACACCTTTTTCCGAGTTAGTGGAACTCTCCCAGGAAGCTGTTGACAGCTTTTTCGACAGTCTAAATGATATGATGTTCTCACCAGAGCAGAAATAGAGACTTTTGAGCAAGCTCGCACACGGCGTTCCCTGAATTTGGCCTTCAAATAGAAAAGCAAAATACCATGAACAATTTTCCCTCCAGTTCACGGACAGCAATTTTTTCAGCAGCCCCAAAAATATTTTTATGAATTTTTTGGGACACTTATCTTCTGCTTAAAGTAAGAACTATTCTTAGAGAACTAAAATTTCTATTTTTAGATACTTTATAGACATTAGCTGCCCGCTGGTATGTTCATAATTATTTTTCTGTGATGGAATGATCTCGAACCTTTTTTTCTGTATTAAGAGCCATTTCATGTGTAAATTCTCATATGCAAATTAGTGATAATGTATAGATATGCGTGATTACTTTAGCATTATTCTACAGCTTGAGTGCATATATTACATGTGACTGTTTTTTCCGTATATTTGATAATTTCAAAATGCATTTATGTATTTTGGGGTGGTAAGGTATACACGATACTCTACAGTATGTTTTACTATGCATAGATTCGTAAATATGTCCATAGTTAGCGTGGAGTGGGTGTGATGTATTCCTATAGGTTCTGTATCGATCCCCCTATTCCTGACCCTATTCTGGTTAACAAGTTAACTAGCAGCCATCCCATGATGCAGAAAACCCCCATGATGCAGGAACCGTTATCTGATTAAGCCACACTACGGCACAGGAACGTGTTATCTGATTAGGTCATAACGCTTGCCATCTAATTAGACAAGCGATATTCCTCCAGCCCCTGATAAGGCATACGGAGTTCTCAAAACAAATCAAACCTATGACAACCTGGGAAAAACCCTGCGGCCATTGTTTTGATTTCACCGAGAACTTCAGCAAAAGAATGTGCTAACGACCAGGTCCTATGACATCCTTATTGACGTATCTATGTCCATCCTTACGTCAATCTCGGCACCTTAAAGGTATAAATATTACCGATATTGCCCTATGCAAACACACGCGGTGGTGACGAGATCGGAGCAGCCAGACTTGCCGAAGCCCAGAGCAGAGCAGACCCCGCTGGCGCAGCCCCGCCTTCCTGACGCGCTGAGAACGAGACGCTGCTTTCTCCTGCCGAGAAATCCAGCTCCGGCGCTTCCGGGTGGCCCTCGCAGGCAGCCTGGAATATCGAGACCAGAGACGAGAGATACCATCCCTCATTCATCCTAAATTCCAGGTACAGAACTGAATAACCCCTCGCAGAGAATTCTTGAGTCAGTCACTTGGCAAAACAAACTTAACTTAAACTGCTACTTTCTATTCCCGCCCACGTATTAGGCTTAGGTCAGGTACATTTGGGGTAGGCGTAGTTAGAAACACCAGTTGAGTACGATTAGTCAAATGTATATATGTATGTATCTATTTTATCCATTTTAAACCATCATATGGCTTAGAAACCATATCAATGTTTTTACAGTATTATTTTATACTTCTGCTTTTAATGTATGCACTTTACTTAACCATAAGTATTGCAATAATATCGATCCATTTCTCTTGTATGAGAAAAGAGACTGATCAATAAATAACATCTTTTATTGAACACGCCCGTCTCTTCCTCTTCTCTACAATCTGGTGAGACTAAGAATGCACGTACTGACTGAGTAAAATAAGTCGTCTTTTGTTTTCACACGACTCTAGAGATACACTCTTGATTAGGGGAGAGCAAAGTTGTCATGTTCTATGGTTGTCAGAAACTAAATCCCTTCTTGTCTATCCAGGGAGGTTCAACTCCTCCTTGCCTATTCGAGAAAGTTTCTAGTGAACTCTGAGCTAGCTGGCAAACCCAAAACTTTAAGTCTAATATCGACAGTAGTAGACCTAGTTAACGTCTGGTCTAGGCCTATACTATTGAAGGTATTATTCCAATGCGCAGAGCCTATTGGGATAATAGGAACTACACTACAAAACCACCCCTCTGGGTGATGGTGGGGGTCCCCTAAAATAAAGTCAGGGAACAGAAATTACAGGGACAGGATCTCCCCTCTCTCTCTCTGTAGCCAGCCTAACCAAACACACCCCCAAAGGCACCCCAGTTGTACCATTAAAACTACATTGCCGTCCCACATCAGTTGAAATATTTCACGTACCTCAACAGATGATTGGTGGAATTGGGAGGTGGTGGGTCACACCACTGTGAATTCATTCAAACTTTGAGCATATTCATTGCTCTACACATATTCCCATGCTTTTATATATGATCCGTCCACACAATTTAATACATGTTACAATTGCGCATAATTTTAAGCAATGTCCGCAGAAGGAGTCTTTTTGTCACACGGTCAGTCACATCCCTTGGCAGGCGATCATCACATTGGCCTTCAATCCCTGCGTCTCTTCTGCTGTGCTCAGCGCTTCTATCTTGCCTTTGACAGATCAGTTTCACTTCTTTCATCACCCCTCCTCTATCCGGCTAAGTTAAGGATGATGGCGTTTCATCCAGCTCATTATAGCAAATAGAACATGAACAATCATTAATTATATGATAATGCACTTTTCGCTGTTTACCACCTACCTTTGCACTATTCTTCATTAATGTTTCCTAGCATAATCTTTATGCAAAAGCGACATTATTTATTATTTCAAGCAAGATGCAACATGGAAATTACGAAATGCACATGCGGCCTAGCCATGCATTATTTCTTCTTTCTTCCAAAGCACACTTGTAAGCAAATTTTTAGTTTTTTTTATATATTATTTCATATTAGTGTATACATGTGCAACGCTATTTCCCTCGTGTTTGTGTAAGGAGCACATTAGTTTTCTACTACTACTTACTGTTAGTATGTATTATGGGGGTATTTATTCAAGCAAGTTTCTTTTTGTGAACCTCTGCTCCATCAACCCCCCTCTGATGGCTTTCTGGAGCCGTCATTAAATACCTATCATTCATTTAAAACTTAGTATTCTTCTCTCTTTTTATGGCACTTTCGTCTAAATCTTTCATCATATCATAGTATTCTCCTTTCATATCTTCTAATTCTATCTCCTCTCTTTTTCTCTTTCTTGCTCTTTGTTCATTCTTTGATTCTGTCTTTTCTTTTTTCACTCTTACACTTACAACATATATATGTTGTTATTATCAATACGGCTACTGTAGCTACTGAAACAATTGGCATTATTATTTTTCCTAATAAACTACTTCAAAAGTAGAAAACCATTTTCCTACAGAGGAGAAACTCTTACCAAGTCTCTCTCAAACACCGTCAACCTCGAGTTGTGTCAAAGCTTCATGTAATTTTGTAATATTCTTTATATATCCCTCAATTCCTTTACTCTTGTCAGGGATATATGTACAGCAGTGTTGAATTTTCAACATGCCACAGACTTCACCCTCTTTTGCCAATAAGATATCATGGGAAAGTTTATATTGCAAAACCATTGATCTGATTGCAACCATTTCTGTGTCAATCACAAAGAACCCACCAGCAGTATCTGTTGATAAACTATCAAGCACTGAGGACAACTTTCGAATTTTGTGTGCATTCATAACAACTCCAACTGAGGGTATCAATGCACCAAAAATATCAGCTGCTATTTCTGAGAAACTTGTTACGTGTTAGTCCTTATTTTACTTCATGTAGTCTGTTGTTTTTTTGGTCCATGTGATAGACCTTTAGAAAGACAATAGCAAAATAACAACTACCATACCAATATGCAGGCAACTTATAGTAGGCTTTCTTACCACACACATAATAGACTCCTGGATAGGCAGGATCAGTTCCACCCTTCAATCCCCAACCTCCAGTAATTTGGAAAGTATGTTCACATTCACTAAAACCAATGAAATAGTTGTTATAGTTAGTTTTCATTCTAAGCAAACAGATTTTTCCCTTTTGTGATCAGTCCAGGGACATTGCAGCGTATGTCTCGTCTTTCTCATAATTTCCTTCTATAAAAGCCCATGATGGAACCTATGACTTCTGTTCAGCAGCTTTTCTTTGAAAACTTTCTCTTCCATCTTCTACCATTTCTATAAAAAATCTTTTCTTCACCCGCAAACTACAAGTCAGGTTATTTTTATAAGCATGTTCTACATCTAAAGTTTTAGTAATACGGACGAACTCTCCCATATAATGTGCATTTTTACTACTTAAAACTTTATTCAGCTCCTTAATAGCAGATATTTCTGAAAATACTAGATCTATAATGGAATAGTGATATTTGAGCTTCCCCGTCACATAAAACAGGCTAGTTAATACACTCCAAGACACACCATATGTTAAAGGTAGGTGATGATAAGTCACCCCCTCTTTGACAGACGAAGGTAATTGTATGCGCATGTAACAATCACTTCCATTCATTGTATAAATGTACTCATATAACAATTTAGTAAAGACGTTTAACAAGAAATCACTAATTGTTTTATCCTGATGGAGAATGCTTCCATCCAATTGTTCTATATTAGTATTAGGGGTTTCATTATTGACATCACTCATTCTTTCACTTGTTACATCATTAGTATTGTTTCCATTCTTAGTTACTATTAGAAGAGGTACAAGAACAGTTAATAATATTCACATAAATGTTAAAGGAAAGACACTACATAAGCAAACTTTAATACATCTTCGTCTAAACCTATGAATTCTAATTTACTCAAAAATTCTAAAAATTAGTAATGTAATCCTACACTTCAAGACTTTTGTCTTCACCCCTTTCTTTTATTTCTTTGTTAGGGTTTTCTATATCTTCTTATCCTTTTTTTCTTTTTGGTTGGCAAGGTTGCACCTCAACTTGTTACAGTTCTCTTAAGGTGGTCTCAATTTGCTTTCATCAACTTGCTCAGTGTCAGAACTGTCTTTTTCTTCACTTGGATCTGAGCTTTCAATTTCTTCCAAAATGACGTTGGTCCTTTCAGGTGCTGTGTTTTTCTTGCTCGAAATCCTTACTCTCCTTATCTTTCGTACTAATTCTTCTCTGGACTCTTCTTCTTCTGTTTGACATGTGACCTCATTACTTTGCTCTGGTCTTCTCTTTCACTTTCTCCTCACAAGAGTGTATTTCAACCTTTTCACTCCACTTGGCCAAATATCACTTTTTCTTGGTTTCTAAGCTTTGACTACTTTTTCACCATCTGCATCTGGTTCACAGGTTCTTTTAATTGTCCTTTCTTCAATTGGTTCGTCTTCCTGATTTTCAACAACTTCGGTTTCTGCAGATTCAACAGTGATTTATCTTTCAACTGTGAGCTCACTTCCCTCTGGCTCAACAGCAGCCTCACTTGTTTCTGGTTCAGCAGTGAGTTCACTTTTTTTCTGGCTTAACAGTGAACTCAATTTCTTCTGGCTCAACAGCAGTCTCACTTGTTACTGGTTCAGCAGTGAACTCACTTTCTTCTGGCTCAACAGTGAACTCACTTTCTTCTGGCTCAACAGCAGTTTCTTGAGTCCCAGATCTGGTGCCCACTCTACTTGACTTGTGCTCGGCTGTTCATCATCTGTTTGTTCTTCAGAATCTGTCACTCTAGATTCTTCAGCTCCACACACGTCAGCCACTGGTCTTTGACTTTGATTTACCAGTTGTTGCTCTTTTGATCTTTCAAGTGGATCTAGGACTTGTCTGGTATGGTTCACATGAATCCAGTTTGGCAAACCACCACACTTCACTGACGTTGTCATCACCAGTATGATTTGATAAGGTCCATACCACCTGGGTTCTAAACACGATTTCCTCACATGCTTCTTGATGAGAACCCATTCACCAGGACTCAAATCATGAGCTTGATTTAGCTGTGTTGTAGTCTCATCTTTTCCAACCAGGTGAGACACAGAACGCACCAGATCAGCCAATCCTCTGCAATAGTCAAGCATTAGATCAGGGGTACTAATATTATGGCCCGCTGGCCAGGGGCGGCCCGGCAAGCCTTCCCTGGCGGCCCGCGGACCCCCGAGACATCATACCTGTGTTTTATGGTTATTTTTTTTAAGTGTCTGCAGCAGCGCGAGAGATTCTGCTGCCATGTTGGGGCTGCCGGCCGGGCGATCCTAGCAATGGCCAGAGTACAGCTGCAGGGGCCTAAGAAGAGGTGAAATACAAAGGCCTCATTAACATGCAAATGGTCTTTTGAAGACCTGTGAAGTGCTCTAGTGCGGCTGTGAGTGTGTGTGTGTGCCCCGGCTGGCACACAGGCAGGGTGAGGTGTCAGAGGGAGTGGGAGGGAAAGGGAGGGGGATGGAGAGGGAGTGAGAGGGAGTGAGAGGGAGTGAGAGAGAGTGAGAGGGAGTGAGTGAGTGGGAGGGAGGGAGGGATGGAGGGAGAGGGAAGGAGTGAGTGAGTGAGAGGGAGTGAGAGGGAGGGAGGGAGTGAGAGGGAGGGAGTGAGAGGGAGGGAGTGAGTGAGTGAGAGGGAGTGAGAGGGAAGGAGTGGGAGGGAGTAAGAGGGAGGGGGTGAGAGGGAGTGAGTGAGAGTGAGAGAGAGTGACTGCGAGTGAGTGAGAGGGACTGAGTGAGAGGGATGGAGTGAGTGAGATAGATGGAGTGAGTGAGAGGGAGGGAGTGGGAGGGAGTGAGTGAGAGGGATGGAGTGAGTGAGAGGTTGTGAGTGAGAGGGAGTGAGTGATTGGGAGTGAGTGAGTGAGGGAGGGAGTGAGAGTGAGTGAGTGAGTGAGTGAGTGGGAGTGAGTGAGTGAGAGGGAGTGAGTGAGAGGGATGGAGTGAGTGAGAGGGATGGAGTGAGTGAGAGGGAGTGAGTGAGTGAGAGGGAGGGAGTGAGTGAGAGGGAGTGAGTGAGTGGGAGTGAGTGAGTGAGAGGGAATGAGTGAGAGGGATGGAGTGAGTGAGAGGGATGGAGTGAGTGAGAGGGATGGAGTGAGTGAGTGGGAGGTAGGGAGTGAGAGGGAGTGAGTGAGAGTGAGTGGGAGTGACTGAGAGGGAGGGAGTGAGTGAGAGTGAGAGAGAGGGAGTGAGAGAGAGGGAGTGAGTGAGAGGGAGGGAGTGAGAGGGAGGGAGTGAGAGAGAGGGAGTGAGAGAGAGGGAGTGAGTGAGTGAGTAAGTGGGAGTGAGTGAGAGGGAGAGGGAGTGAGTGAGAGGGAGTGAAAGGGAGTAAGTGAGTGAGTGAGAGGGAGTGCGTGAGAGTGAGAGTGAGTGAGTGAGTGAGAGGGAGTGAGTGAGTGGGAGTGAGTGGGAGAGGGAGTGAGTGGGAGAGGGAGGGAGAGGGAGTAAGTGAGACGGAGAGGGAGTGAGACAGACATGGAGGGAAAGGGAGGGAGACTGATGGGGAGTGACATGGAGGGAAAGGGAGGGAAATGGAGGGAGAGGGAGGAAAAGGGAGGGAAATGGAGGGAGAGGGAGGGAAAGGTAGGGAGACGGAGAGGGAGTGAGAGGGAGGGAAAGGGAGGGAGGGAGACGGAGAGGGAGTGAAAGAGAGGGAGACGGAGAAGCAGTGAGAGGGAGGGAAAGGGAGGGAGACGGAGAGGGAGTGAGTGGGAGTGAGAGGGAGGGAAAGGGAGGGAGACTGATAGGGAGTGAGAGGGAGGGAGATGGAGGGAAAGGAAGTGAAATGGAGGGAGAGGGAGGGAAAGGGAGTGAAAGGGAGTGAGACGGAGAGTGAGTGAGAGGGAGGGAAAGGGAGGGAGACGGAGAGGGAGGGAGAGAGAGAGGGAGAGAGAGCGAGGGAGGGAGTGAGGGAGAGGGAGTGAGAGAGAGGGAGTGAGACTGTCAGAGTGAGACAGAGGAAGACAGGAGAGAGGGAGGGAGAGAGGGAGAGAGAGCTAGGGAGAGGGAGAGAGAGCTAGAGAGAGGGAGGGAGACCGACAGAGAAAGAGAGAGAGAGATATGTATATGATGGGACGGCTCAGTGGACGAAGGCATCTGCTGCAGGGACCTGTGATCAACCTCATGGTCAGTTTTATGTTGTTGTTCTAGCCCCTCCCCCTCCCCCACTGACCCCGCCCCCCAACGGTGCGGCCCTCGGACACAAACCAAACTGTAAATTTTGCCCCCGAGAGAAAGTTTGTGAGTACCCATGCATTAGATCATCAGATATACTCATCAGTTTGTTCGCTGGTATGTATGCTTGTCTCATTGCTCTTTCCATCAGGATTTTGTGAGGACTCAATCCCATCTTTTTGTCAGGAATACTTCTAAGACTCATCAGTATAAGGGGTAAAGTGTCAGGCCATTTCAGGGTTGTGGATGCACACACTTTCCCTAACCTGGATTTTATAGTGTCATTGATCTGCTCAAACACTCCAGATGCTTCCGGTTGATAGGCACAATGCAGCTTCTGCTCAATTTTTAATGCTGCACAAATCATCCGAATGATCTCATTGTTAAAGTGGGTTTCTATATCTGTCTCTAAAGTCACTGGAAATCTGATCCTAGGAATCAGCTCTCTCAAAAGCAGTTTAGCTACTGTGAGGCAATCATTTCTTCTCATGGGATAGGCTTCCACCCAGCGAGAGAACAAGCAGACAATAACCAGCACATACTTCAACCCATTACATGGGGTAAGTTCGATAAAATCCAATTGAAGTTGGGTAAATGGTCCTCCTGCTCTTCCAATTTGCTCCCAACTAACAACTATCTTTCTGCCTGGATTTTGCTGCTGACAGGTGATGCACCTCTGGCAAACGCTCTCTGCAATGACCCTGAAGTTTGGGTTATACCATGACTGCTTGAAGAGTCTGATCATTGCATCTCTTCCAATATGCGCAATTCCATGGTAAACTCTGGCCATATGGGAAAGTAAAGAATCTGGCAAGACTGGTCATCAGAATAGACCCACAATTCGTCCTCTGCTCTCTTTCTACAGCCTGAATTACTCCAATTTTTTCTTGACCTCATTACTTGCCTCTTCTTGCATCTGCCTAACATCATCCCAAGTTTCAAATGTGATTGAAAGAATAAGATGGCATTTGGTATTTCCCCTTTTCAATTGATCTGCTTAAGGCCATTAAATTTAGTGCAGAGAAACACGCTATTTGGTCAGCGTATCAGTTGCCATTTATCACATAATCATCTCCTGATTTATGTGCGGCACATTTGACCACTGCAATTCTCATGGGGAATTGCAAAGCATCCAATACTTCTTTAACAGTTCTGCTGTTTGTGATAGGGGAACCTGAAGAATTCATAAATCCCCTTTGCATCTATAGCTGACCAAAATCATGGACAACCCTGTACCTGTAGGCTGTCTGTAAATATTGTTATCCGCAGTGTTAGAATTGAGGGTCTCTAGTTGGCAATGGTATACACCTTTGACCAAATAGGGTCCTTTGCTTTTAAGTCAGGGCAAGGGGATCACACTACTTGATAACCCCTGCTCACCCCCTTGGCAGTTTGGCATGAGCAGACAGGCTTATCTCAGAGGCAGTGTGTTAAGCATTTGTGAATGGACACAGTAATAGAGTGAAAACACTACAAATGGACACCACACAGGTTTTTTTAAAATAAGTATTCTTTATATAGACTTAACACAAGACCACAACCGACAAAAATCCATAATACTGTACTTAAAATAGACTTAAAGATGGTAAAATTTACTTAATTCAAGTTGATGATGAATGCAACAAAGTTCTCACAAAAGTACCTGGATGCGTAACACAAAACAAAGAAAAGGTTCGCAGGAAGGGAGATGCGTCTGTTCCTTGCTTCGGGGGAGACAATGAGTCACCCCTCAATGGTTGCGCAGAGTAGGGGATGCGTCTCGTTCCTTACCGGAGAGGAGGTGATGTCTAGACTCTCGAGATGCGTTCAAGTTGTGATGCCACAAGATGGCACCTCAATGTGATGCGATGATTCGGTGTGGTGTGATAAGAAGGCACCCTTGATGCGACAACGTGAAGACGGTGCGTGCATGCCCGTGGGCCATGTGGCACGCTTCTCAGGTGATGCGACGGCGACCCTTGCGGTGGCGACACCCTTCACCGGTGATGCAAATGCAAATAGCTGTGATGAAGACATGCTTCTCTAGGGATGTGGGGGCGGCACGCTTCTCCGGCGATGCGATGACAACAGCTTCGGTGGCGTCACGCTTCTCCTTGTGGTAGGCAGACAAAATATCGAAATTAAAATATCGACATGCAATAATATCGATGTTTTAATATCGATGGTACAGTATATCGATGTGCCATAATATCGACAGACAGAATATCGAGATTAAGGTATGTATGTTAGTAATATCGAAATTTTGTTGTTTAGTGTTATGTATTTTATTTTGTTGTTTATATGTTTGCTAAATATGTTTAGAAATGTATGTTTGAAAATTAGTCATTTTGTTAACATTTTGCGTTTTAGTATTAGAGCGGGTTGTGGGTTTATAGGGGAATAGGGTGGGAAGTAATTTAATAATAATTAATTAATTAATATATGTTTGTACATATTTTTAATTAATAATTAATTGGTAATTAATTAATATTAATTAGTTAATTAATTTATATAATTTTGTACATATTTTTCATTAATAATTAATTGGTAATTAATTAATATTAATTAGTTAATTAATTAATATAAATTTGTACATATTTTTATTTAATAATTAATGGGTAATTAATTAATGTTAATTAGTTAATTAATTAATATAATTTTGTACATATTTTTAATTAATAATTAATTGGGAATTAATTATTATTAATTAGTTAATTACATTAAGTAGATTAATTTTTTAATATATATAATTTTTTTATTGTTAATTAATTATTTGGGAAAAATTAATATTAATTAGTAAATTAAATTAATTATAGCTAATGTGCTAATATATTTACTTTATTGTTATTGTTAATTAATAATTAATTGGTAATTAAATAATGTTAATTAATTTTGGGTAAAGGAGTATTTTTAGGGTTCAGGGTCAGTTTTCAGTTCTTGGGTAAAGGGGTATTTTTGGGGTTCAGGGTCAGTTTTCAGTTCTTCGGTAAAGGGGTATTTTTAGGGTTCAGGGTCAGTTTTCAGTTTTTGGGTAAAGGGGTATTTTTAGGGTTCAGGGTCAGTTTTCAGTTCTTGGGTAAAGGGATATTTTTGGGGTTCAGGGTCAGTTTTCAGTTTTTCGGTAAAGGGGTATTTTTAGGGTTCAGGGTCAGTTTTCAGTTTTTGGGTAAAGGGGTATTTTTAGGGTTCAGGGTCAGTTTTCAGTTTTTGGGTAAAGAGGTATTTTTAGGGTTCAGGGTCAGTTTTCAGTTTTTGGGTAAAGGGGTATTTTTAGGGTTCAGGGTCAGTTTTCAGTTCTTGGGTAAAGGGGTATTTATAGGGTTCAGGGTCAGTTTTCAGTTTTTGGGTAAAGGGGTATTTTTAGGGTTCAGGGTCAGTTTTGGGTTTTTGGGGTACAGGGGTATTTTTAGGGTTCAGGGTCAGTTTTGGGTTTTTGGGGTACAGGCGTAAAGGGTAAAAATAAAATAAATTTAAATTTAATTTAAATCAATTAAATGAAATTAAAATAAATAAAAGTACATTAAATTATTAAAATTTTAATTTATTTTAAATGTATATGTATTACTTTTAATTATTTAATTATGTTTTAATGTTTTTATTAATATTTGTTAAATTATATGTATTTTAACATTATTTTTACATTATTATTAATACATTTAAAAAACGATATTTTTAAGTTCGATATTTTTGTACTACGATATTATTTTTTCGATATTTTTGTACTTACCTTTATGAAGATAGGATCCCGATATTATTGTCCTCGATATTTTTGTTGCGATATTTTTGTATTGCGATATTTTTGTGGTCGATATTATGTCAGACATTCCTTCTTGTTGAGTCCCACTTCCAGCTCCCAGCCACAGTCAGACTTCTGCAGATAAAATTCTCAGCAAGGAAATTCAGAGGGGAGCTGGTTGTGAAGTCTTCTGTCCCAAAGACTTCAGCAGGAGGCAAGGACAAGTTCAAGCCCTTGGAGAAATATTCTGCAAGATGATGAAAGTTCTTTAAAAGTTCATACTCCTTTCCTTGGCAATGAAGAGACAACTGGAGGCCAACCCATCAAACAGCACACTGGCAGAGGGGCAGTCCACACTCCTGCAGCTTCCTTGGCAAAATGTTTATCTTGTTCCCAGAAGTGATCTAAAGTCTTGGGGTCTGGGTCCCCATGTGTATACTCATTTTCTCTTTGTTCTCTGAAGGCAGAGAGGCCTTTGCCTAGTCCAAACCAGTTATGGTTAGTCCTGGAGCACTTTGTTGACAAGACTCCTTCCTTCCTTTCACAATAGGTGGAGCCAGCATTGTGGAGGGAAGGCACGGCCCTATTCAGGTCCCAGGTGCAACTCCTCCCACCCATCTACATGCAAATCTCTCTATTCAGCCTTCTGCTGATGCACCCTGTCTCTTGGAATCCCCACAGCCCCTGTCACTCAAACTCCAGCCAAGGAATACACAACCTAGCAGAAGCAGGCTTGGATAGTTATGCAAGAAAATACCTACTTCCTAAAAGTGGTATTTTCAAACACAGAATGTTAAAACAAACTTCACTAAAAGATGTATTTTATCATTCTGAGTTCAGGCATACTAAACTTGAATTTCTACCTAGTTCCCTGAGTCAGTTAGAAATATAAGATGTTATAATCAAACTACCCATTCTGGCCTATGGGGAACAGATAGCCTTGCAATAGTGAAAAATGAAAATAGCTGTAATTCACTATTAGGACATGCCACCCACATCAGGGCATGCCCTACCTTATAATTACAATGCACACTGCCCTTGGGCCTACCTTAGGGGTGTCTGATATGAAGAAAAGGGAAGGTTTAGAGACGGGAAAGTGGGTACACATACCAAGTCGACATGGCAGTACTAGACTGCACATAGTCTCTGCAATGGCAGGCCTGAGACACAGTTTACAAGCTGCTTCTATGGGTGGCACAACCAGTGCTGCAAGGCCACCAGCAGCATTTGCTCTACAAGTCCTGGGCATGCATGGTGCACTGTACTAGGGTCTGACAAGTAAATCAAATACCCAATCATGGAGTCACTAATCAATACATCAATTTAACATAGGGAGCACTTGCACGGTGGCACTGAATAGCAGTGGCCAGTGCCCAAAGCATCTAACCAGCAAAACAGATCAAAAAGAGAGGAGACAATCAGTAAAAAATGGAAGGGAGACTCATGCCAATGATACCAGGTCTAACACTCAGACTTCTGGAAATTTTGCACAATCTAATCAGAACAATCAATTCAGCAATTTGAGCGGAGTTTACCCCTTTTCGACAGGATGCTTCAAGAACTCCCTCTATGGTGCAAACAGCATAGGCAGTGCATAATTCACCTGTCTCATTTCTTAGACAAAACCCATCCGCAAATATCTCACAGTCTGAATCTTCCAATGGAACATCCTCTATATCAGGCTTGGGTTTTGTGCACAGTTCTTTCACATCCAAACGATCATGATCCGCTTCCTCTCTCACTTCCTCACGAGAATTCGGCAATAGAGTTGCCGGATTTACCGCACCACAGTCACATTTTCCGCACCCAGAATCACTCTCTCGTACTTAGTCAGCTGACTAGAAGTCAGGTACTGCGTCCTGGTGCGAGTTAAACCAATCTCAACAGAATGTGGCACATACACATTGACTTGATATCCCATCACAATCGCTTCATTCTGTTCCAGCTTCCCACAAGTGGCGGCCACTGCTTTCAAAAAGCCTAGTAACGCTGAAGCCAGTGAATACAAAGTAGCAGAAAAATATGCTACTGGACGTCGTGCCATTCCATGTTTCTGAGTTAGGACTGAAAGTGCACACCCATTTCTCTCACAACAGTACAACGCAAACTCCTTTGCATAATCTGGCATTCCCAATGCAGGTGCTCGACAAAGACTGCTTCTCACTTTAGTAAAAGCTTCCATACTTTCACCATCCAGAACAATCAGATCTTTCACATCTTTTCGTGTCAGCCTCTGTAGTGGTTTTGCAATCAGTGAGAAACCACTGATCCACTGCCTACAGTATCCAACCATTTCCAAAAACATTTGTATTTCTTTCTGAGTTTTGGGAGGGTTCTTTTGTTTGATCACAATTATTCTTTCTGGTGTCTCTTTCCTGACTCCTTTTTAGGTCTTGCCTAGGCAGCGCGCATGCGCTACACTTGGAGATGACCTTTAGAAATCGGTCAGCTCTTTTCAAGCACTCGTGCTTGTGCTGGCATCCACCTTGCGGGGGCGAGTGCAAGCTAATTGAAAGTAGATGGCCCGCGCGGCGCTGCTTGCTCCCGCAAGGTGGATGCCAGCACAAGGATGAGTGCTTGAAATACAGCTGTTTTCATTTGGCCATATGTTTGTAATTAGGGACATGCGCGTACTTGCTAGCCCACTCGCTGTCACCTTGCCGGCGCGCTTTCACTTTCATTCACTACATTCCCTCTGACCTGCATACTTCATTTATTCTCCTAAAGCTAGGATGCCCATATTGTGGGCAATAACTTTGTCTACAAATTGAAAATAAATAGTTCAATAAATGTATTTGGGCACAAATCTCCTACACATTAATTGGACTGATTCCCTTGTTAGCCTGCTTGAGGTCGCCTTGTTGGCGCACTTTCACTTTCGTTCGCTGCTCTTTGCTTCACTGTGCTCAGCTCTAAACCTCACCAGGCTCACGCTGCCCTTAGCTCCATTCACCTTGTTTTCTATGTTTCCTACTCGTATTTGACCAACCCTCATCTGGAGCACTCATATTTTCTCACTTGCTCAGAGAGCACTGTTAAACAGACCTGTAAGTCTTGCTCTTATCTATTTACTTTGTAAGAGTTTAAAGTAAGAGGATTTCATGGTGTGGCTTGCCCATTACCCAATCCTCCCGCTTTGCTTTGAGCCATCTGCCCGCACCAACATGGCTGCTTGTTTTAATTACTGGTACAAAAGGGGGTGGTGATGGACGGAGCACCTGAACCAATCAAACACTCACACCCAGTCAAAAGATCTGGGTTTAATCCATCACCGTTCTTTAGCCCACTCTGCCACCTCAGTTCAGACATGGCAATATGCAATTCAGTCTGACCCTGTGCCTCATGGGAACAGTCCAGCCCGAACTGCTAAGCCATGCCTTCCCTGGACCGGAAACAAGCTTCCGAGGACCGGTTTCTGGCATTACAGCCGTCTTCAGCCCGGCTTGCTTGAATCCAGTGGCAAAGTGAGCAAGGGACTCACATCTGAGCATACCCTGACACACTTGTGGTGGCCAAAGCGGTACAAAAGGGGGTGGTGATGATTTGCATATGGCTATGTCTGAACTGGGGTGGCAGGGTGGGCTAAAGAACGGTGATGGATTAATCCCAGATCTGTTGACTGGGTGAGAGTGTTTGATTGGTTCAGATGCTCCGTCCATCACCACCCCCTTTTGTACCGCTTTGTCGCCATACGTTTGCAGGGTATGCTCAGACGTGAGTCCCTTTCTCACTTTGCCACTGGGTTCAAGCAAGCATGGCTGAAGACGGCTGTAATGCTAGAAATCGGTCCTAGGAAGCTTGAATCTGGTCCAGGGAAGGCATGGATTGGCAGTTCGGGCTGGACTGTTCCCATGAGGCACAGGGTCAGACTGATTTGCATATGGTTATGTCTGAACTGGGGTGGCTGAGTGGGCTAAAGAACGGTGATGGATTAATCCCAGGTCTGTTGACTGGGTGAGAGTGTTTGATTGGTTCAGATTCTCCGTCCATCACCACCCCCTTTTGTACCGCTTTGTCGCCATAAGTTGGCAGGGTATGCTCAGACGTGAGTCCCTTGCTCACTTTGCCACTGGGTTCAAGCAAGCCTGGCTGAAGATGGCTGTAATGCCAGAAACCGGTCCTAGGAATCTTGAATCCGGTCCAGGGAAGGCATGGCTTGGCAGTTCGGGCTGGACTGTTCCCATGAGGCACAGGGTCAGACTGATTTGCATAGGGCTATGTCTGAACTGGGGTGGCAGATGGGCTAAAGAACGGTGATGGATTAATCCCAGATCTGTTGACTGGGTGAGAGTGTTTGATTGGTTCAGATGCTCCGTCCATCACCACACCCTTTTGTACCGCTTTGTTGCCATAAGTTAGCACGGTATGCTCAGACGTGAGTCCCTTGCTCGCTTTGCCACTGGGTTCAAACAAGCCTGGCTGAAGACGGCTTTAATGCCAGAATCCGGTCCTAGGAAGCTTGAATCCGGCCCAGGAAAGGCATGGCTTGGCACTTCGGGCTGGACTGTTCCCATGAGGCACAGGGTCTGACTGATTTGCTTATGGCTATGTCTGAACTGGGGTGGCAGAGTGGGCTAAAGAACGGTGATGGATTAATCCCAGATCTGTTGACTGGGTGAGAGTGTTTGATTGGTTCAGATGCTCCGTCCATCACCACCCCCTTTTGTACTGCTTTGTCACCATAAGTTGGCAGGGTATGCTCAGACGTGACTCCCTTGCTCACTTTGCCACTGGGTTCAAGCACGCCTGGCTGAAGACGGCTGTAATGCCAGAAACCAGTCCTAAGAAGCTTGAATCCGGTCCAGGAAAGGCATGGCTTGGCAGTTCGGGCTGGACTGTTCCCATGAGGCACAGGGTCAGACTGATTTGCATATGGGTATGTCTGAACTGGGGTGGCAGAGTGGGCTAAAGAAGGGTGATGGATTAATCCCAGATCTGGTGACTGGGTGAGAGTGTTTGATTGGTTCAGATGCTCCGTCCATCACCGCCCCCTTTTGTACCGCTTTGTCGCCATAAGTTGGCAGGATATGCTCAGACGTGAGTCCCTTGCTCACTTTGCCACTGGGTTCAAGCAAGCCTGGCGGAAGACGGCTGTAATGCCAAAAACCGGTCCTAGGAAGCTTGAATCCGGTCCAGGGAAGGCATGGCTTGGCAGTTCGGGCTGGACTGTTCCCATGAGGCACAGGGTCAGACTGATTTGCATATGGTTATGTCTGAACTGGGGTGGCAGAGTGGGCTAAAGAACGGTGATGGATTAATCCCAGGTCTGTTGACTGGGTGAGAGTGTTTGATTGGTTCAGATACTCCGTCCATCACCACCCCCTTTTGTACCGCTTTGTCACCATAAGTTGGCAGGGTATGCTCAGACGTGAGTCCCTTGCTCACTTTGCCACTCGGTTCATGCAAGCCTGGCTGAAGATGGCTGTAATACCAGAAACCGGTTCAAGGAAGCTTGAATCCGGTCCAGGGAAGGCATGGCGTGGCAGTTCGGGCTGGACTGTTCCCATGAGGCACAGGGTCAGACTGATTTGCATATGGCTATGTCTGAACTGGGGTGGCAGAGTGGGCTAAAGAACGGTGATGGATTAATTCCAGATCTGTTGACTGGGTGAGAGTGTTTGATTGGTTCAGATGCTCCGTCCATCACCACCCCCTTTTGTACCGCTTTGTCGCCATAAGTTGGCAGGGTATGCTCAGACGTGAGTTCCTTGCTCACTTTGCCACTGCGTTCAAACAAACCTGGCTGAAGATGGCTGTAATGCCAGAAACCGGTCCTAGGAAGTTGGAATCCGGTCCAGGAAAGGCATGGCTTGGCAGTTCAGGCTGGACTGTTCCCATGAGGCACAGGGTCTGACTGATTTGCTTATGGCTATGTCTGAACTGGGGTGGCAGAGTGGGCTAAAGAACGGTGATGGATTAATTCCAGATCTGTTGACTGGGTGAGAGTGTTTGATTGGTTCAGATGCTCCGTCCATCACCACCACCTTTTTGTTCCGCTTTGTCACCATAAGTTGGCAGGGTATGCTCAGACGTGAGTCCCTTGCTCACTTTGCCACTGGGTTCAAACAAGCCTGGCTGAAGACGGCTGTAATGCCAGAAACCGGTGCTAGGAAGCTTGAATCCGGTCCAGGGAAGGCATTGCTTGGCAGTTCGGGCTGGACTGTTCCCATGAGGCACAGGGTCAGACTGATTTGCATATGGGTATGTCTGCACTGGGGTGGCAGAGTGGGCTAAAGAACGGTGATGGATTAATCCCAGATCTGTTGACTGGGTAAGAGTGTTTGATTGGTTCAGATACTCCGTCCATCATCACCCCCTTTTGTACCTGTTTTAATTACTGTCACTCACCACAATCAGCCTCTGATGCACCCTTTGCTCTTCCAAGTCTGCCGTAAAGAGGCATAAGTCAACAAGCGACCTCTGACCCTGCCAGCAGGTAGGTCGCCCCCCAGTCGCCGCACGGTCCTCCTGTGGCGGTAGTAAGTCCTTTGTGCTCCTGATCTCGTTTCGCTTCGCTTGTTGTGCCCTGTGCCCCTCTCTCCCTGTTATTTTCTTCTGTGCCCTGATCTAGTTTTGCCTCACTTGTTGTGCCCTGTACCCCTCTCTCCCCATTTTTATTCTGTGCCCTGATCTAGTTTGCTTCATTTGTTGTGCCCTGTGCCCCTCTCTCCTCGTTTTTATTCTGTGCCCTGATCTTGTTTTGCTTCGTTTCTGTGCCCTGTGCCCCCCTCCCCCACCTCCCTCCGCACCACCTTCTCCCCCCGCTGTCCCCATTTGCCACCCCGCTCCCGCCTCCCAGCTGCTCCTCCCTCCCACAGCCCTTCTTATGGAGGTCGCACAGCGCTGAAGGGAGCAACCTCTGACCCTGCCAGCAGGTAGGTCGCTCCTCAGCCGCCGCACGGTCCTCCTGTGGCGCTAGTAAGTCCTTTGTGCTCCTGATCTCCTTTTGCTTCGCTTGTTGTGCCCTGTGCCCCTCTCGCCCCGTTTTTTTCTTCTGTACCCTGATCTAGTTTTGCCTCGTTTGTTGTGCCCTGTGCCCCTCTCTCCCTGTTTTTATTCTGTGCCCTGATCTTGTTTTGCTTCGTTTCTGTGCCCTGTGCACCCCTCCCCTGCCTCCCTCCGTACCGTTCTTCTCCCGCCGCTGCTTCCCGGCAGCCCCGCCCCCGATGTCCCCATTTGCCACCCCGCTCCCGCCTCCCAGCTGCTCCTCCCTCCCACAGCCCTTCCTATGGAGGCCGCGCAGCGGGCGCGCCAAAGGCGCGCCTAAGGCAAGCCCGGCTGCGCCCGTCCGTAACTGGACCACGCCCAGTGCCAGAACCCCTGGCCCCTGCCACACCCAGAGTCCCCGACTGAGATACGACTCCACTTCCCTCACCGCACTCAACACCGGACGAACACCCGCCTGCTACCGAGCCACCCCGAAGCGAACCCACGGATCCTTTACCTGCCAAGCCTGCAAATACATCTGCCTCCGAACCTGCAGACCACCCACCGGACCTCGCAACAACAACAACCACCTCAAATGCATCCTCCTCAACACACGCTCCATCCACAAGCACGCCGTCGAACTCTGGGACCTCCTCGACACAACAGCACCAGATATCGCCTTCCTCACGGGAACCTGGATGAACGCCTCCTCGGCCCCCAACATCGCCATAGCCATCCCGGACGGCTACTAAATAACCCGGAAGGACCGTGTCAACCAAACCGGGGAAGGAATCGCCATCATCTACAGGAACACCATCAACATCACGATCATCACCGAAGACACACTCCCCGCCGCCGAGCACCTACACTTCCAGATTCACACCAACCCCAAGACCACCCTTAGAGGAACACTCATCTACAGACCCCCGGGCCCACGCACGCAATTCAATGAAACCATCGCCGACTTCATCAGCCTGCACGCCCTAGCCTCACCAGAATACATACTCCTAGGAGACCTTAACTTCCACCTGGAGAAAAACAGCGACAACAACACCACCACCCTACTCGCCAACCTCGCCAACCTCGGACTCAAACAACTGGTGAACACCCCAACCCACATCGCTGGCCACACGCTCGACCCCATCTTCTCCGCCAGCAACCACGTCTCCTTCAGCCACTCCTCCGGACTACACTGGACTGACCACAGATGCATCCACTTCACCTTCAAAAAGAATACATACCACCACCGCACGCAACAAATCCCCCGCAGACACTGGAGCAAAATCACCACAGACCAGCTCCTCTCATCGCTGAGCAAGAACCCACCAACAAACACCGCTGAAACCAACGACGTAGCCCACAACCTCGCACAGTGGATCACCAACTGCGCCGACGACCTCGCACCTCTGAAGAACCCCCCAGGCATGAACGGCTACAGGAAAACTCCATGGTTCACAGACGCCCTCAAAGAATCAAAGAAGTACTCCCGAACCCTCGAAAAAACCTGCCGCCAAGAACAAACTACAGAAAATGTGACAGCCCTCAAGACCGCCACCCGCAAACACCACCAGCGTATCTTCGCCACCAAAAGGACATCATTCAAAGAGCGACTAGACAACAACACCCACAACAGCAAGGAACTCTTCAACATCATCAAAGAACTCTCCAAACCCAGCGCCAGCAACAACGACATCACACCATCGCAAGAACACTGTAACTCCCTGGCCACGTTCCTCCACCGAAAGATCGCAGATATATACGACAGCTTCGGACCCCAGACTCCGACTCCAGTCACCGAACCAACGACCACCACCCTCAGCGCCTGGACCCCCATCAGCACTGAAGAAACCACCAACGTCATGAACTCCATCCACTCCGGCTCCCCCTCGGACACATGCCTGCATCATATCTTCAACAAAGCCAACACCATCATCGCACCCCATCTCCGGAACGTCATAAACATCTCGTTTGCGTCAGCCACCTTCCCCGAGAGCTGGAAGCACGCAGAAATCAATGCCCTTCTGAAGAAACCCACAGCAGACACCAAGGACCTCAAGAACTTCCGCCCCATCTCCCTTCTTCCCTTTCCGGCCAAGGTCATCGAGGAGACCGTCAATAAACAGCTGACTGCTTTTCTCGAGACAAACAACTCGCTCGACCCTTCCCAGTCCGGTTTTCGAGCCAACCACAGTACCGAGACCGCCCTCATCGCAGCCACTGACGACATCAGGACCCTGATGGACAACGGAGAAACAGCCGCCCTCATCCTCCTGGACCTCTCGGCAGCCTTCAACACCGTATGCCATCACACCCTAATAACACGCCTCTTCAACACTGGGATCCAA
This sequence comes from Lissotriton helveticus, assembly GCF_964261635.1. NCBI lineage: Eukaryota > Metazoa > Chordata > Amphibia > Caudata > Salamandridae > Lissotriton > Lissotriton helveticus. Next base: position 489,445,173 of record NC_136069.1, read on the forward strand.
GGAAAGGCCCTGGACTGGATCACCTCGTTCCTCTCCGACAGAACCCAGAGAGTCCACTCGGAAGCCACCAAAATCATCTACGGTGTACCCCAAGGATCCTTGCTCAGCCCAACGCTCTTCAATATCTACATTAGCCCCCTCGCCGCCATCACACGCAAACACAACATCAACATCATCTCCTACACCGACGACACCCGGCTGATACTCTCCCTCACCAGAGACCCAGCCACCTCCAAAACCAACCTACAGGAAGGAATGAAAGACGTCGCAGAATGGATGAAGCTCAGCCGCCTGAAGCTGAACTCAGACAAGACGGAGGTCCTCATCCTCGGACAATCCCCCTCCGTCTGGGACGACTCCTGGTGGCCCTCAGCACTGGGCTCCGCACCAACACCCTCACACCACGCACGCAACCTGGGATTCATCCTGGACTCCACCCTCATGATGACCAAGCAAGTCAACGCCGTCTCGTCATCATGCTTCAACACCCTGCGCATGCTACGAAAAATATTCCGGTGGATCCCCACCGAAACCAGAAAGATGGTCACCCAGGCCCTCGTCACTAGCCGACTGGACTACGGTAACGCCCTATACGCAGGAACCACTGCCAAACTCCAGAAATGACTACAACGCATACAGAACGCCTCCGCACTACTCATCCTCGACATCCCTCGCCATAGCCACATATCCGCCCACCTGAGAGACCTGCACTGGCTCCCCGTCAACAAGAGGATCACATTCAGGCTCCTCACCCATGCAAACAAAGCTCTCCACGACATGGGCCCCGAATACCTCAACAACCGCCTCACGTTCTACACTCCCACCCGCCGACTCCACTCTGCCAGCCTCGCCCTCTCCATCGTCCCACGGATCCGCAAAGCCACAGCCGGATGAAGATCGTTCTCCTACCTGGCCGCCAAGACAAGGAACTCCCTCCCCGCACACCTACGACTGATCCAGGACCATTTCACCTTCAGGAGGGACCTCAAGACCTGGCTATTCGAGCAGCAGCAGCACCCCCCTCCCTTCAGCGCCTTGAGACCCTCACGGGTGAGTAGCACGCTCTATAAATGTTTTGATTGATTGATTGATTGCTGCAAAAGCCCCAGACTGCCTGTGTGCAAGAAGCCATAGTCTGCTTGCCACAGCTTCCTTCAACGAGCACGTATATTTCAGGGCAGTGGCCATCTTCCCTCCAAACCAACAATCTGAGTAGTCATTGTATGCTTTTCTCTAGCCCAGCACCCTCCAACTCATTACTCTTGTACCATGCGCTTTTGTGCACTCCTCCTGCCCATGCTGCACAATCTTGCCTGTGTTACTGTCCCTGACCTGCATTGCTGTCCCTGCAGTGACCACATACGAATATCACCACCCACATGCACACGCTTGCAGAACCAACACGAAACACATCACTGTGATTGAAGACCACACATGCACACACAGACATAGACATACAAGCACAAACACACCAATCTTTTGGGGGCATTCACGCACATATCACTTTGAAAGGCACACAAACAGCACAGGCACATACACAAATCACTACAGGAAGTGCATAGCTCTGCTGGATGCAGTGGCGCCACTTCCAGTGGAAGCAGAGGGAGCTCAGGTTACAGGACCAGCTCTGAGGGGCAGCCTGTAGTATTGGCTCGGGGGTGTCGGCTGGTACTGCATGGCAGCACTGATTTCAGCTCTGTGGGTTACCTCACTGCAAGTAAAAAGGTAGGAAGGTTACAACCTACTACGGAGTGCACAGCACTGATCTCTGTACTGCAACCCACTGTGTTGCTGTCCATATCATTTGTCTTCTCTCAGTTTGTGCCTCAGCCATTCAGATACCGGTACTCCTAAGCCATAGCCATGCAGCTGTCTTTTTGTACCCTATTGCTTCTGTCTTTAGTTGTGTTGCTCTATGTATACGCCCTGTTTCTCTCAGTACTTGCACAGCTCTCTCAATGTTCCTTATTGCTGTTGGTATGTACCATGCTACTATCTGTATTTGTTGTGTTTCTCTGTGTGTGCAGCCTGTTTGTGCTCTTCTTTTTTCTTTATTTGTTTGGCTGCAATCTGTATGTGTTCTGCATTGGTCTTGGTGTGCCCTGTTGGTGTTTATATATGCCCTGCTTGTGTCTGTACGGTCCCTGCAGCTCTCTTTATGTGAGCTGCATATCTCTGCATGTGCCCTGCTGCTGTCTGTATTTGATGTGTTGCTCTCTTTCTCCAGTCCTCCTCTCCCTACACCTCCACTCCCACCTCCACTCTCCCCCCACTGTCCCATTCCTTGCATAAACAACAAAACTAGAACACATTTTACGTGTTAATTCTAGTTTTTATTAGGATATTTCAGATGTATATAATGTTTTCTATGTTATATATAAAGTGTCAAATGGTTATAACACTTTTTAATTATAACTTATACATTTTAAACGTGCTGCACAACAGTCACAATATTCTGCAATACGTGTTAAGAACGTTAACAAAGCCAATAGCTTTCTAATCACTTATAAGGCCCCAAAGGCGAGACCTATTGGCTATGCCAATGCTTGTTCTATTTTGTGTCCCAGGTACTGGACTTCCTGTTTACAAAATTGCAGTTTTGCCGGAGACACTTTGTGTCCTCCTTCCGTCAAATGGTTCAATAGGGCAACTGTGTCTGTCACACAGGCCTCTCGTGTCTTCGATGCCACTAGCAGGTCATCAATATATTGAACCAAAACTGAATTTCCTGGCATGACTAAAGGCTCCAGACATTTTTTCAAGATCTGGTTAAAGATGAAGGGGCTTTCTGCGTACCCTTGAGGAAATTGGCACCATGCCAAAACACGGTCTCTGAACTGAAAAGCAAATAAATACTGGCTTTCCGGATGTAAAGGAATTGAGGAAAATGCTTGGTGCAAATCAACCACGGTGTACCATTCAGCAGCACAGGGAATTTGGTAAAGGATCACTGCTGGATTCACAACTACTGGACAACAGGTGTCAAGATTGGACTGACCTGAATATCCTGTTGGTTCTGTTGGGAAGCTGAAGACAGTTCGACCCACCCTCAAACCCCTATTCCTGCTACACTTAAGTGAATACAGTGCGCAAAGAAGAGAAGCTCAAGCGAAGGGGGAAGTGGAGAAAATAAAAAAGAGATAGAGAGAAACACAGCTCCTTGCTTGTGTCAGTGGAAATGCACAGAGAACTGGTTGCAGGACCTAATAAAACATGAATACAAACATAAGGTTACTACTCACTCTTAATCTATCTCTATTACTCCCTCTCCAGCTAAGAAGTATCACAATATAACATCAATCATCAATACCTCTCTTAGTCTGGTTCTTTGTTCACCAAATTAATGCATCTAAAGCCTCTTGTCACGAAAGCGTGTTTTCTGCCTAAAAACAAAATGAATGCACTTAAAACGTGTCACCAAAATTAGATTCCAATATATATATTGTCAGGGTGATTAATATTCCCACTCACTTCCAGACCTGTTAAATTCACAACTTGTATTTGTATTTGCCAGTCTTTACAAGCTTGAGTTCAGCCTGTATACTGAGCCCTTTAAATGCACAAGAAAATGATCATAAACACAAAGTTCCTATGTTTTCCAGAAGAAGTCTTTACATCAAGCGTTTGTGTGCACTCTGGGTTCCAGAATAGCAATATGTGTCCTTAACTCTGTAAAAGTCCTGAGAACGTCTTTAAACGATGTCTTTGACACTTACTTGTAGATGCAGCGAAGCGTTAGCACGCTAACCTTACTGTTCATTCTTTTCTTTTTTGAGTGGAGTTATGCTGCGGGGAGCCGGAAGCTGGATTGCCGGAAATGAGGGGGATCGAATTCGGCGCTGGACCGGGAGCAGAGAACGGGACGAAGTCTTGCCGCCGATGCAGGATTGAAGAGGACGTGGAGGAGGATTGCCGGAGCGGGAGCGGGATAAACAGGTATGCGGAATATCATCAAACGAGCACAAGCGCCTGAGACTGATCTGGGAGCCTTTTTATAGAGAAAGGCAGGTGGGGCTCTGACGTGCTGCACGTTTCTTGGATGTTCGTTGGAAAACGTGCAGAGCTTCATTATGTATGCAGCTTTTTCCAGCACTGCACTGCGATCAAACCAAATCGTATAGAACAAACAAACCTTGGCTAAAACAATATTCTTAAAGGCTATTACACAACCAAGACACCTTGTTTTCATAGCATACCAATCATATCCTAGAATCCACATATATTTAGTCGGATTTAACGTAAAGAGTAAGGGCAAGCTCTTTGTACAGCACAAACCCTAACAGTTGCCCCTCCCAAAGGCCCCCTTACATGGCGCGGTTTGTGTGGATTCTTTAGGTAAAATGATCTGAGTAATCGTGGGGCATGTACAAAAGATCCACGCTCCCATGAATTTTCTGTATTATCATACCTCTTCCAGGCTACTAAATAAAACAGACGGCCTTGAATCCTTTTTGCGTCTAGAATGATACGAACTTCATATTCAAGATGTCCATTGATGGGGATGGGTGGAGGTGGGGGTTCAGATCGAGTGTGAGGGTTATAGGGTTTAAGCAAGGAGACATGAAATGTGGGATGTACTGGATACTCATTCGGAAGGTCTAATTTTACCGTTACTGGGTTGATTATTGCTGCTACATCAAAAGGACCTATATAGCGTGGTTGTAACTTTCTGGGCCCTTCAATGTTTAGGTTCTTAGTGGAAAGCAAAACCTTATCCCCAACATGATAGAGGGGTGCTTCAGTCCTATGTTTATCTGTCTGTTTTTTCATTCGTTCTTTATATCTGATTAAATGTTTTGTTGCCTTTTCTTGGATTTCAAGCAAATGTGTTAGCCTTTCAGTCACTGTAGGGAGAAGGGAGTCATCCACAGCAATAGGCAAAGCTTTTGGATGCTATCTCTGCTTAAAATAGAAGGGGGTATAGTGAGTTGCCGAATGTTCCGAATTATTGTACACAAATTCTGCGATTGGTAAAGCCTCTGCCCAATCACTAGTATATTCTGCTAAAAGACATCTTAATGTTTGAAGTAATGTTTGACGTAGGCGTTCGGTTTGTCCATCCGTTTCAGAGTGGAAAGCAGAGGATAACGCTACTTCTACCTTTAATTTCTGGCAAAGTGTTTTTCAAAACCGGGAGTGGAACTGACTACCTCGGTCTGAAATAACCTTGCTTGGCAATCCATGTAGACGTATTACTTCTTTCAGGAAAATTGTTGCAAAGTCTCCTGCCGTGGGTAATTTTGTTAAAGGTACAAAATGTGCCATTTTAGACAGATAGTCTACTATCACAAGGACTGTGGTATATTTCTGTGATAATGGTAAATTTACTAAAAAATCCACACTTATTGTGTGCCAGGGAGTACTAGGAGGTGGCATGGAGACCAGCAATCCAGCAGGTGCTTGGTGTGATGTTTTCTGGCGGGCACATATGGGACAGGTTACAACATAATGTTTTACATCAGTACTGATGGTAGACCACCAAAAATGTTTTCGAACATTTTCTAAAGTCTTTAACCAACCTGGATGTCCTGCTAAAGGCGAAGCGTGATGCCATGCTAAAAGTTGTGTTTGCAACTCTCTAGTTGGTACAAATAACAAAGAATTGTGATACAACAACCCTTGATGGATTTGTTTGCTGAGTCTTTTAGCCAATCTTGTGGAGTGACTTGTAAGTGGGCTGCATACATTTCCTTCATGAAATCCTTCTGTTGTATAGGCGCTAGAATGTTCTGTGGTGCTATGATTGGTTGCCCTTTCTTTTCTTGTTTTGAGTCTTCAACGTGTCCATACCTAGACAGAATATCTGATGGTATTTGTTGTGTACCTGGTCTATATGTTATAACAAAATCAAAGGTGCTAAAGAAATTTAACCACCTCATTTGACGTGGTGTCATGGCTTTTATTGAACTAAAATATTGTAGGTTTTTGTGATCACTGAAAATGGTGACAGGGAATTTATCCCCCATTAAATGATGACGCCATTGTGAAAAAGCTACCTTAATGGCCAGTAATTCCCTTTCAGCCACAGTGTAATTCTGTTCTGCTGGAAGTAATTTCTTAGAATAATACGCTATGGGATGTAACTGACCATCCACGGGGTTTCCTTGTGAAAGGACTCCTCCAAGGGCTACCTGTGAAGCATCAGCTTCCACATAGAATGGGAGGCTAGGGTCTGGATGTTGTAACACGGGGGCTGAAGTGAACATTCACTTTAAGAGTTGAAAGGCTTGGGAAGCTTGTTGATCTCACATAAAGTGTTGATTCTTTTGTAAAAGTTTGGTAATAGGAGTTGTTATGTCAGCAAAATGGGAAATGAACCTCCTATAAAAGTTAGCAAATCCTAAGAATCTTTGTACTTCTTTTATAGAAGTAGGTTCTGACCAATCATTAATAGCACTAACTTTGTTCGAGTCCATGGTAATGCCTTGAGGTGATAAGCAGTATCCTAAAAAGTCTACAGAAGAGGCATTAAAAGTAAATTTTTCTAACTTTGCAAATAAATGATGTTCTTGCAACTTGGCTAAAACTGCTCTAACATGCTGTGTATGCTCTTCTGGGTCTTTTGAATAAATGAGAATATCATCGATGTACACTATAACGCATACATCTAGAAATTCGTGTAACACCTCATTTATAAAGAACTGGAAAGCCGCAGGGGCATTACACAAGCCAAATGGCATCACAGTGTACTCGAATAATCCAAATTTAGTCTTAAAGGCAGTTTTCCACTCGTCATGTTCTTTCACTCTCAGGAGATGATATGCACCCCGTAGGTCCAATTTTGTATAGATGGTTGAATGCCGCAAATGGTCTAGAAGAACAGGTATTAAAGGAAGAGGATATTTATTTTTTATAGTTGCTTTATTGAGCCACCTATAATCGATGCACACGCGCAGGGACCCATCTGGTTTTGGTATAAAAAAGCGGAGATGACACAGGTGATGTAGAGTGTCGAATGAAACCAGATTGTAATAGATCATCCAAATAGGTTCTTAGATATTTTGTTTCTTCTTCAGTGAGAGCATACACTCTGCTGTTTGGCAAAGGAGCCCCAGGGATTAAATCTATTTGGCAATCATAAGTCCAGTGTGGGGGGAGCACACTAGCTTTTACTGGATGAAAGATATCTTTGAAATCTAAATATTCAGGTGGAATAGTACTCTCTCCTTTTGATATATTAGCGCAATGTATTACAGAAAAATTATCATGTCCTGCCTCTAGATAACAATGGGACCTACAATAAGAAGAGTCCAGAGTCACCGTGCGGGAAACCCAATCAATATTGGGATTATGAGTAGTAAGCCAAGGCACTCCCAAAATTAACCCAAAATTTGGGGTGTCTAGAAGATCAAAACTAAGGTCCTCTGTATGTCCATTTTGACACACCATAGTGATGGGTCCTGTTTGTCGTGTGATGAGATCCGAAGTCAACTCTGAACCATCCACAGCACATACTGCCTCTGGATGTGTTTTTTGAATGATGGGTAAACCTAATTTCGTGGCCAAAGTGTTATCTACAAAATTGCCTGTAGCTCCTGAATCTAGAAGCACTGGTAAGGTATACCTTATTTGTGCGCTAACAATTAAAATTACATGAATCAAAAAATGTTTAGGAATCTGTGGGACAGTATATGCTGCTATACGTGAGGTCTGAGAGATAATTTTTCTCGAACAAGTGACCTCTGCCCTTGTCGAGTTCACTCGTTTCACGACTCTAACGAGTGAGCAGCCACAACAGTTACCTTCTTAGGGGTTTTAGGCTTAATGGGACATTCCTTAGCGAAATGACCTGCTTCACCACAGTACAAACATAATTGCAGCTTTCTTCTTCTTTCTTTTTCTTCGACAGTTAAGGGACCCTTGAGAGTCCCTATTTGCATACGTTCTGGTTCAGACACCTTTGTGTCAAGGTCTTTCTTTTCCTGTCTCATAAAAGTTAACCTAGTTTCCAACCTGGCTTTATCACCTTTCAGTTCTCCCAAACGGTGATCTAACTTTACCACCAAATCTACAAACTCAGAGTAGTCCTCTGGTAAATCTACTATATGAGCGAGGGCGTCTTTTAAATCATCTCTCAGCCCTTTGTAGAATAGAGAGACACGTTTTTCCTCTGGCCACTGGGTTTCAGTTAGGAGACAATTGAAATTATTAAGGTAAGTTAACAGGTCCTTGTTCCCTTGTTTGAGATTCAGTAATTCGTTATCACTTGCCTGCACTTAAGTATGTTTAGCAAATAAATGGGTCATGGTTCTTTTAAAAAGATTCCAGTTATGCAACATAGGATCGTCTCTATCCACAGAAGGGATAGACCAATTCGACGCTGTTCCTCCTAGATACGAAACCACAAAAGCCACTTTAGCGGCATCTGAGGGGAATTGTTGTGGTTTACACAAAAAATGTAATTGACACTGATTAAGGAAAACATGGAATTTATTGCTATCTCCATGGAACCGTTCGGGGGCAGCTAACGGCACAGCATTTGGAACATTAACAGTTACCTCCACTGGGGAGGGGTTGGTAGTAGTTGTTCTGGGCCTTGAACCTGTTTCAAATGAGTCCTTATGCGATGGTGTAAAGGTTGTTCCCCATAGATTGTCTTGGGATTTATACCGTCTTAGATCCTGTTTTAAAGCATCATTTTCTAACTTCAATTTCTCTAATTCTATTTGCATTTCCTGTAAAAGTGCGGACATTTATTCATTTTCAGTTATATCCTCGTGTAAAGCCTGCGCTAAATCTGTTGTATCTATTGCTTCCATTTCGTCCCCAGCATTCATCTTTCCAACAGAACCTGGGTGAGAGGCTTGTGCTTCTGTCAAGATTCGACTCACCTGAATATCCTGTTGGTTCTGTTGGGAAGCTGAAGACAGTTCGACCCACCCTCAAACCCCTATTTCTGCTATACTGAACTGAATACAGTGAACAAGAAGAGAAGCTCAAGGGAAGGGGGAAGTGGAGAAAATAAAAAAGAGAGAGAGAGAAACACAGCTCCTTGCTTGCGTCAGTGGAAATGCACAGAGAACTGGTTGCAGTACCTAATAAAACATGAATACAAACATAAGGTTACTACTCACTCTTAATCTATGACTATTACTCCATCTCCAGCTAAGAAGTATCACAATATAACATCAATCATCAATACCTCTCTTAGTCTGGTTCTTTGTTCACCAGATGAATGCATCTAAAGCCTCTTGTCACTAAAGCGTGTTTTCTGCCTAAAAACAAAATGAATGCACTTAAAACGTGTCACCAAAATTAGATTCCAATATATATTTTGTCAGGGTGATTAATATTCCCACTCACTTCCAGACCTTGTTAATTTGTTGCCCTAAGGTTTCAAACACAATAACTGTTACATTCACAACTTTTATTTGTATTTGCCAGTCTTTACGAGCTTGAGTTCAACCTGAATACTGAGTCCTTTAAATGCACAAGAAAATGATCATAAACACAAAGTTCCTATGTTTTCCAGAAGAAGTCTTTACATCAAGCGTTTGTTTGCACTCTGGGTTCCAGAATAATAATCTGTGTCTTTAACTCTGTAAAAGTCCTGAGAACGTCTTTAAACGATGTCTTTGACACTTACTTGTAGATGCAGTGAAGCGTTAGTGCGCTAACCTTACTGTTCATTCTTTTCTTTTTTGCAGGCGGAGTTATGCTGCGGGGAGCCGGAAGCTGGATTGCCGGAAATGAGGGGGATCGAATTCGCCGCTGGACCGGGAGCAGAGACCCGGAGGAGGTCTTGCCACCAATGCAGGATTGAAGAGGACGTGGAGGAGGATTGCCGGAGCGGGAGCGGGATAAACAGGTAAGCGGAATATCATCAAACGAGCACAAACGCCTGAGACTGATCTGGGAGCCTTTTTATAGAGAAAGGCAGGTGGGGCTCTAACGCGCTGCACGTTGCTGGGATGTTCGTTGGAAAACGTGCAGCGCTTCATTATGTATGCAGATTTTTCCAGCACTGTACTGCGATCAAACCAAATCGTATGGAACAAACAAACCTTGGCTAAAACAATATTCTTAAAGGCTATTACACAACCAAGACACCTTGTTTTCATAGCATTCCAATCATATCCTAGAATCCACATATATTTAGTCGGATTTAACGTAAAGAGTAAGGGCAAGCTCTTTGCACAGCACAAACCCTAATAACAGGGCACTACAATTTTAATAATCTTTTGTAAATCCTGCCCTATTCTGTATTTTCCACTGGCTTTTTAATTCAGATAATAGGCGAAATACAAGGACTACTCAGTATTTCTTTCAAGATTTCATGTTCAGTCATTAACTTCTCGACTCATTTTGTACTGAGATGTGTTTGGATATACAACACCCTCTTTCACAGTAATCTCAATCGGATCTACATTTGTCATTAGGCCAGTTTATTTTCCGGTGAAATCTGATCTCCCTGCACTTTTCAATACTCCAGGCAAATTCTCTTCTGTGAGAAGTGAAAACAACTCATACACTTCTGTCCCTTGCTTCGCTAGCATCATCTTAAATTCAACATCCTCATCAGGTGTCTGAAATGTAATACCATATGGCGTACAATATATGGTGCAGTTCATCTTGCATAATAAATCCCTCTCTAAGAGATTTGCAGGCACATGCATCAACCAGTTTTGTGAGCGCATGGTGCGATTCGCAAAAATCGGCCGTTTGCACCTGCAAAAAGGGCATTTGCGATGCATCAAGGTTCAAGGCACTCGCAATTTGAGAAACCACAATTAATTGCGATTTCTCAAATTGAAATTGCATTTAAGGACCACTTTAAAATAGTGATTTCACTACTAGGGGCACAAATTACCATGAAGTTGGACTTGATGTGAATTTACAAAAACTTTGAAATATGCACTAAAGTGCATTTTTCAAAGTTGTAGGTTACACACAAACATTCCCGTGGGGCATGTGTGTGTGCAACATGTGTGCACAGAGCAATTGCAGGGGTGAAACAGGGTGTCCTTTGGACACCCTTGCACCCTTGAAATTTGATGTGCAATTTGCGAGTACCTATTGGTACTCGCAAATTGCGCATGCAATCTCCCATTCATTCCTATGGGCCTGTGGGCCCATAGGAATGAATGTGAAGGCATTCCTTAATTGCGACTTGCAATTTGCAAGTCGCAAATAAGGAATGTTTAGGAATCGGTATTTTAATAGCGATTCCTACATGCATAGGCTTTTGAGAGAATTAAGGAGTCGCAAAAGCTTTCCTTGATGGATGTGCCTGTTGCTGGACTCGAAACACATACCACAAACGGATGCATATCTCTGAAGTTTCCAATATGAACTTCTACTGCATTTGTGACTAGTGTTCTAATATGCTTTTTGGAGACTCCTACAACTTGGATAGTTTCTACCGAGAGGTGTAGGTTCTGAATTTCTGCTGCTCTCACAGTAGAACAGGTAGCACCAGTATCCACTAGGAATGTAATATCATTACTGTAGTTCGGGCCCTTTTAGGCTAAAGTTCCCTAAACTTTTTGCTTTTCCCCTAGACCTTTTTTCTGACATAGTGTTGCCAACCTAGATGCTTTGGACGCTTTGCCACTGCTAAACAGTGTCAAAGTGCAAGTGCTCTCTGTATAAAGTGTAATGGTAATTGGTTATCCATGATTGGTATGTTTGCCTTACTAGTAAAGTGCACTACGTGTGCCAGGGCTGGTAATGTTATGTTATGTTAGGTTGCCTTGTAAAGCGCATGGCTACCCCAGCAATGGGGCGTTCCAGCGCTGTAGACCACTGGGGAACCCGTCCTGGCTTTCCCTGTGAGATGATCCCTGCTGGGTATCTCCAAGGTGAAACCAGGCATCCCCGGTGTACGTGTGGGGCCGTTGTGGAGATGAGGCAAGCTAATGCCCAGAGTTGCCGAGTGTGATCCCTGGTTAGAGTAGGCTCCGAAGCGAGAATTATCGAGTCCGCTGACCCTGGTCCACGACCCTGCCGCGTCGGGAATTGAACCCTGGTCCCGGGCCGTCCTCTGCTTCCGGGTCTGCCGCCTCTAACCAGTGAGCCACACCACTCCACAATGCAAATGCTACTAGTGGGCCTGCAGCACTAATTGTGCCACCCACACAGGTAGCCTTAAAAAGGGAACACAGGCCTGCCATTGCAGGGCCTGCGTGCAGTTTGTTAAACTGCCATGTTGTTCTGACAAGTGCACCCACTTGCCAGACCTTACCCTTCCCTTTCCATGCCCTTCAGACACCACTATGGTAGGTCCAGGGTACCCCCCGGGCAGGGTGCAGTGCATATGAAAGGTAGGACATGTACCAAGGTGTGTACCATGTCTCGACAGTGAAATAACCTCCATTTCGTTTTTCACTGTTGAAAGGCCATCTTGCCCATAGGATAGAATGTAAATCTGTGTAATATGTTTTCCAGCCTATCTTCCCAAAGGCTTAAGATGGTGAGGGGAAGTTTAGTGTGCCTGAGCTTGCAATGTTATAACACATCTTTTTATAAAGGTGTTTTTGCATTGTGTGTTTAGAAGCCAATCTTTTAGAAGTGGCTGGGTTGTTGTGCTCTAACATTTCTGTGTGTCTCTGCCTGGTTGTGGATTGACTGTCTGGATTTGAAAGCGATAGGATCTGGGGAATGTCTTGACCCAGGGGAGGAGGTAAGCCAGCAACAGGCTGCTGCATCTGGAGTGTATGGGGATGAGGAGCCCCTAGAGATGAAGAGGTCTGGGTTGCTGCTTTAAAACAATTGTCCCATCTCCTGCTCAGTGATAGAGAATCCAAACCCCCACTAATCAAAAGAAGAAGGTGTCACTGGCAGGGATGCACCCAGAACTGGTTTGAACAGGGGGTTGTACCCTCCTGAATACAAAGACTTCAAATGTAAATGTACATGTATTTATATAGCGCAAATCACCGACACGGTATCTAAGCGCTTGCTTAGGGAACCCGTCCTGGTATTCCCCTGTGAGATACCCCGGCAGGGTATCCACAAGGTGAAAGCCAGGCATCCCACCGCGAGGGGCCGTAGTGGAGATTAAGCAAGCTATTGCACAGAGTCGCAGAGTGTGACCCCGTGAGTCGAGTAGGCACCGGAGCGAGAATTATCGAGTCCGTGGAATTTAGAGCCCGAGACCCGCCGAGGCCGGGAATCGAACCCTGGTCCACGGCCGATCTCAGCTTCCAGGTCTGCCGCCTCTAACCACTGAGCCACACTTCTCCACACAGCCACACTTCTCCACACGCCAAAGCCATTGAAGAGTATAACTATGAGAGCTGAAGCCCCTGAACTTTTTAGAATGGCTTGATCAAGATTCAACAAGACTGGAGCTACTTTGTGGTCAAGAGGATTCTTTGCCAAGGAAGAAACAACCGATGAGACTGAAGGAAGGGACTTACACTTGCTGTATGTTCTGGGGCTAGCCTAGAGTTTGCTATTTTAACCAAGGAAAGACTAAAGGGACTTTGCTGTTTGCTGTGTCCCCCTGCTTGAAAGGACTTTGCTGTGCTGGGTCCTGAAGTAATTTATCCCTAAGGGCCCAAGGTGAGCTTGCTCCCTGTTGCGGAAACACAGAAACACAAACGTTTCCAGGAGAGTCTCAGCCACACGGTGTGCGTGTGCTTGTTGCAGCCTGAGACCCTCATAAGGTGTGCCCTGTGATCGTGGGCACTTGGAGTCAAAGCAAGGATCAGCGACGCTGTGTGCATGTGATTTTTTCAGCTTGAAACCTTTGTGAGGATTGTCCAGTTATCGTGTGCACCGGATTCCAAATGAGTCTCATCGATGCTGTGTGCGTGTGCTTTGTGCAGCGTGAGACCTTCGTGAGGATTGCCTTATCGTGCACACCTGGAATCCAAGTGAGTATTATCGACACTGTGTGCATGTGCTTTGTGCAGCATGAGACCTTCGCGAGTATTGCCTTGTTATCGTGCACCCAGAGTCCAAGTGAGTCTCAGCAACACTGTGTGCGTGGTGCAGCCTGAGACCTTTGTGAGGATTACCTTGTTATTGTGCACATGGAGTTAAAGTGAGTCTCAGCGACGCTGTGTGCATGTGCCCTGTGGCAGCCTGAGATCTTCGTAACAGTAGCGGCCCGAACCGGCAGCCCCGGAGGAGTTGAGCTGCCGGCCCGAGCCTGCCGTTTCCAATTCACAAAGATTGCATCAGAAGCCAAAGCCGCTGGATGAGGAGGGGAGAGTGAGTCCACCCCCCCCCCCCAGGTAACGAGTGTCGACTCCTGGTCGCATTGCAAGCCTCTGCTTTGGCTCATATCGCGGCCGGTATTGCCAAGGGAGTGGCAGTACCGGGGCGGGAGTACAGAGCTGCACTCTTTATTACACCATACCAGTGTTGGGGCAACTGTTGACAGAGGCTGACTGCGAGTCAGAAGAAGTGGCGGAGAGACTGCCTAAGGCACCGTGATATTACGGATTATCTAATTTCTGCATAACTGAGTACCTGATTGTCATATTACACATTGCATCATTTCTGCATAACAGAGTACCTGATTAGTTTATGACGTATTGCCTAATTCCTGTATAATGAGCTACCTGATTAGTATATGACGCATGGCAATATTTCTGCATAACGAACTACCTGATTGTTGTGTGATGCATTGCATTATTTCGGCATAACGAAGTACCTGGTTGTTGCGTTACGCATTGCCTTATTCCTACATTGCAAAGTGCCTGATTGTTGCGTTACGCATTGCATTATTTTTACATTGCATAGTGCTCGATTGTTGCGTTACGCATCGCATTATTTTTCCACTGCAGAGTGCCTGATTCTAGCATTATGAAATGCATAACATGGTATTAGAACTACAGTGGAATGTTTAGAAGTGCTCATTAATATCGCCAGAACTTACAAGGGCTGGCTGGCCTAACAACCTGCCAGGAGGAATAGTACACATATTCATATGTTGGATTTATATTGTGTGGTCTTATCGTACATCTTTTTATATGAAATGTATACTTGTGTATATAAAACTCGTGTGAAGTCTAATTGTGGTGTCATCATTAGTTGCTGTGAGCATGTTTACAAATATTTTACACATTTGCCTTGAAGATAAACCTGGCTGCTCGTGCCAACTACTAAGGGGGTGAGTGGGGGCTATCTCATAAGGTGTCCTTCTTTTCCCTGACGTGGAAATGAGGGTCCCTCTTTGGCCTAAGGTACCTACCTCAGCCAACCAGGGATCCCGGGTCTAACAATTACCTTCCACTTTTCTGTCAACAAATGAACCTGACTAATTTACCGCCAAGGATACGCCAAGTACACACTCTCCCTCCCCCTCAGGTGCCGTCATTGAGATGAGTCTGAATCACTCTCATTGCATTGCACCCAGTATTGTGGAACCATTTGCACAGTTTGATTCTTGTTCACCTCTGTGGAAATCAGTATTCGCACTGTAATTCTGCACTTGAGAATTCACATTATTTGGCATGGGAGCTTGTGGCACCTGTAACTGTGGAGTAACTATCCGCTGCTGCTGCTATTGGTTTACACCCACCTCATTCTGCATCTGTGGATTTCAATGTTGATTTACCCCAATATTCTTTTTAGCAGATCTACACTTGTTCTTCCAATGTGCATGCTTTCCTCACACATGACAAGGAAATTTCTTCATAGGTTCCTCTCTGCTCATTTTACCTCTACCTTTACCTCCAATGGGTACCTGACCATTCTGATTCTGACCATTTATCTGATAACCTGTTTGAGTATTATTGTTTTTTTGCTGCTCTGCTACTTTCACTTGCGCCCACATCATTTTCTCTTTCAACTTTTTATGTTTGGTATTAATTTCCTTGCTATAATACTTAGCATACCTTAGGATTTCATCAACTGTTTTGCTCTGCCAACAAATAAAATGCTGCTGTATAATATTGCAAATGTCTGGTCTTAGTTCAAACACAAAACGGTATAAAAAATGTCCCATATCTTTGTCTCCAATATTCACAAACCCACTATACTGCTTGAATACCTGCAACAATCTTTCAAAATAGGCATGTACTGATTATTTTGGTACTTGGGTCGTCCTGTCAATTTTAACCCAATCTGTTTCTATGGAAGACATTTTCGCTTTCAAATAAGTGATTACCTGATTATACTTCTATATTACTTCATCTGATGGTGCACCTGTTTTAGGGACCCTAGGATATTTTTCCTTTGGCCAATCAACAGTGATCTTACACTCTGTCCATAAATCTTCGGGAACAACAATCTCAAACAATCCATCTAGATCCTTCAACAAAACCTTTGAAACCTTCACAAACCTCTCTACCTGTTTGTACCACTCCACGGGTATTTCTCTTAATCTGGGGAAATCATTTGTGAAAGACAATATATCCTTTCTGGTCCAAGGTATGTGAACATATCCACCACCTGGAACTTCTCTCATCGGACATGCCCTTTCAACTTTTTCTCTTTTAATGGAAATATAGATGCTCCTTTACCAGCTACTTCTTCCTTCTTTCTCGTCCATCTATTTTTCCATCGATCTACAGCTCCTCATTTCAAAATATTCATCAATTCTTTTATTTGCAATCTTTTTCCAGACACATTCAACTCTCTAGATCCTTGTCGGTAATGGCCATTCTGTAAGACTTCTGCAACACTTTCGATTTTTCTATGTCTACTCCAAACTCACTAGCAGCTTCTGATATTTTCTCATGAAGATTCTTCACTCTCCAAGTAATACTTTTACACAAAAACAATAATTCTTCATCTCTGTAAGTCCCTAATCTATCTTAACTTATTTTACCAATAATCATCTCTTCCAAATCTACTTTCGATTGACTCACAGTTATACTCTGGGGTTGAGGTTTTGGCTTTGTCATTTCTTTTATCCAATTATTTAACTCTTCTGGTGAAGGACGTGCTGAACTCCCTGCTATTGAAGTGACATTTGACCCTATTTTTCTTTGGTCAATTTGGATACTTCTTCTAGGGGTTTCTGTTATCATTTCACCAACCGAAAAATCTAACAATGTGTTATTCGGATCAGCCTGTCTATTCTCATTTGCTACTATCATCAATTCACTCCTAACACCACTTCTCGGAACTGTCAACGTATGTAATTGTGATAAATTCTGTCTTTCTCCATACAATGGAACTACAGGACCAATTGTTACCGGTACCGTCAATGCTTCTGCATTCAGGCTCAACTGATTCAATTTCTGGACGTGCTCTATTCATGCATTATTCAACAAATTTGTTTCATTTTCTCGTGCTGCTTTAGCTATTTTTGTGACTTGTTGAGATAACGTGGCTCCCATTTGTCTGGCACTTGGAGTCGCCTCCCCTGAAGTTTTCTCATATGGCGGAGGTCTTTTGTTCATTATATCCTCTAGCAACTCATCATCCTCAAAATCATTCGGATCATCCTTCAAGCTTGATGTTTCTATATTTTTTCTTTTTCTCTTTACACTTGCCTCCTGTCTGATCTTCAGCAAGTAAAACTGGGTTCAAACCTTCTGTTATCACAGCTCTCCTCCATCTTTTCAGCTTTTCTTCCCTACTCTCCAAAGGGTATCTAAACATCCTACTCCTGTAACGTCTGTTACTTCTATATCTCTCTCTCTCAAATGCCTCAACTTCCCATCATTCCAATGCTTCGTACTGTGTAATTCTGGGATCCAGTTCTAATAAATTCATTAGATTTCTCAAATTCTGCAATATTCTCACATTAAATGTACCATACTATTGAAAATCTATAACACCATCATCCTTTGTATACTCCATCCAATTCTCTAACCACATGCACGTATGATATCCTCGCTCCAACATTTTATAAGAAGCAGGCGTTTTTGGAGGTGTATTCGGAATTCCCTCTCTAGTCACTATTGGTTTATCTTTGTTAAATAAATTCTTTATTTTGTTAAGCAACTTCATTTTTCTAACTCCTTACGCTAATGTATCTCAGCATAAACAAATAAAACAACCTTTTCGTAATTCTGCTTGTTGTATTGGTCAACTCTCATCCTATAACAGCGCGACTCATACCAACTGTCCAATCATGGCTCTCTACGTATCTACTATCTCGACCAATGCTAGCACGGCCCCCACAACCGTCCAATCAGAGCTCAGTACACGCCCACTGCTTGACCAATGCTAGAGCGGCTTTATCTAACATCAGTATTACTCCTTCTACTGACCCTCCCTTCACAAAATAATATGCCAATATTTTTCTGAGTTTTTTTAATCAAAATTTCGGTTAGTAACAACACAAAACAATGCTACCTTGTCTGCTTCGCTAAATAAAGAGATTGTTCTTCACTTTTTCCCAAAGAGTTTTTTCTTACACTGCAAGCAATAATAACGACCAGCCTTATCTCACTTCTCTAACAAGCTCCGGGAGGACCTGGTACTCCACTAGGGATAAGGCCAAAATTTCACAAGAGGACTTTTTGGTGTGAAAAGAGGTCTTGATAATCCCCTGGGGATAAGGCTAGAGTTTCGGAAGTTGCCCCTTCACTTTTTCAGACACTCTACTTATATATGAAATTTCCCTAATATAACACCTACAGCCCTTCGTACCCTTGGTATTAAGACAAAGTACTTCTGCAGTGTGATTTCTTTACCACACTCTTCTTCTGCCTACTTCAGGCTAAATTCCATTACCGGGATTCCTCAGGTATCTCCGTACCTGTACTTCTATACAACATAGAACAGGACACTAACTTTACATGTTAAGAACATATAATCAATAATCATCACCAAACTAATCAATAATTAAACCATCCTTAGCTACCAAGAAACTGATCCAGAGCAAAGCCAATACCTGATCAGGGATCAATACTCAATAATATCACAAAACAATGGCCCATACTCATTCACCCAAATCCCTGATGCGGTTGGGCCAATTCATATGCGCTCAATTCTTTTCCTTTTAAGATTCATGTGTGACACCACAAAATATTTATCTAACTTATGCATCAACTTTCCTTCTACTTGGTCGATGAACAAAGTAGGTGAATAGTTGATGGCAGTGATAATACTATCTAGCTAACTATTCAGTCAGCCAGATAATCACAGACTCTCGGTAAAGTAATAAAGCTCATATTATCTCATATTAATGCTTAAATGCTCAATGCATACAGTCACAAATGCAGATAATGAAATTCACAAAAGGGAGATAAATGCAACCAGAGTAAAACTTTGACATTCAATATACAGAAACACATGAAGGAGTGTATAGATTAAAAGACATTGGTTTCAGCAAAAATAATGCAAAAACAATATATTCTGACAGAGTGGATAGGTGAAGAGACAAAGGTTTAAGAGACAAAACACATTTGCAAGTTATTTTGCAAGAACTAGTCAGAATAATACAAACCCAAAGGATCTATAGAAAACCACCCCTCTGGCCTCGCCAACCTCGGACTCGAGCAACTGGTCACCACCCCCACTCACTACGCCGGCCACACGCTTGATCCCGTCTTCTCATCCAGCAAGCACATCACCTTCAGCCACTCCACCGGACTCCACTGGACCGACCACAGCTGCGTCCACTTCAGCTTCAGAAAATCCACCACCAACCACCACCCGCAACAGGCTCCTCACAGGAGCTGGTACAAGATCACTGCCGACAAGCTCACCGCCTCCCTCAGCCAGAACCCGCCTGCCAGCACACCGGACCCCAACGAAGCAGCCCGCAACTTCACGCAATGGCTGACCGCCTGCGCCAACGACCTCGCATCACTGAAGAACCCCCCCAGCAAACCCAGAAGCAAGAAGGCCCCCTGGTTCACCGAAGAACTCAAGGACTCCAAGAAGACCTGCCGCACCCTCGAGAGAGCCTGGCTCCTCGACCGGACCACTGACAACATGACCGCCCTCAAACACGCGACCCGCAAGCACCACCAGCTCATCCGCACCACCAAGAAGAAATCACTGAAGAACCGTCTGGATAACAACGCCCACGACAACAAGGAACTCTTCAGCATCGTCAAGGAGTTCTCCAACCCCAGCACTGGCAACAACGACATCACCCCTTCACAAGATCTCTGCGACTCCTTCGCCTCGTTCTTCCACCGCAAGATCGCCGACATCCACAACAGCTTCGACACACCATCCTCGCACCCTACCATCGAACCAACGCACCCCACTGCCACCCTCCGCACCTGGACCGCAGTGACCACCGAAGACACAGCCCGCACGATGAACACCATCCACTCCGGATCTCCGACTGACCCCTGCCCCCACCACATCTTCAACAAGGCCGACTCCACCATCGCACCCCAACTCCGAGACATCATCAACACCTCCTTTGACACTGCCACCTTCCCGGAGAGCTGGAAGCACGCCGAGCTCAGCGCCCTACTGAAGAACCCAACAGCGGACCCCACCGACCTCAAGAACTTCCGCCCCATCTCGCTCCTCCCTTTTCCTGCCAAAGTCATCGAGAAGATCGCCAACAGACGGCTTGCCGCCTTCCTCGAGACGAATGGATCCCTCGACCCCTCGCAGTCCGGTTTGAGAGCCAACCACAGCACCGAAACCGACCTCATCGCAGCCACCGACGACATCCGAGCCCTCCTCGACAACGGGGAAACAGCGGCACTCATCCTCCTGGACGTCTCCGCCGCGTTCGACACTGTCTGCCACCGCACCCTAGTCCAACGCCTCAGCAACACCGGCATCCAAGAGAAGGCACTGAAGTGGATCGTCTCATTCCTAGCTGGAAGAACACAGAGAGTCCGCCTCCCCCCATTTCGTTCCGAGGCCACCGTAGTCATCTGCGGCGTCCCGCAAGGATCATCTCTCAGCCCCACCCTCTTCAACGTCTACATGAGACCCCTCGCAGCCATCGCTCGCCAACACAACCTCAACATCATCTCCTACGCCGACTACACCCAGCTGATCCTCTCCCTCACCAGAGACCCCGACACCGCCAGAACCAGCATCCACGAAGGGATGAAAGACGTCGCCGAGTGGATGAAGAACAGCCACTTGAAACTGAACTCAGACAAGACGTAAGTCCTCATCCTTGGACCATCACCCTCCGCCTGGGACGACTCCTGGTGGCCCCCTGCCATGGGCACCGCCCCAAAGCCAACAGACCACGCACGCAACCTGGGCTTCATCCTGGACTCCTCCCTCTCCATGACCAGACAAGTCAACGCCGTCTCCTCTTCATGCTTCCACACCCTGCGCATGCTCCGCAAGATCTTCCAATGGATCCCGATCGAAACCAGGAAGACGGTCACCCATGCCCTCGTCACCAGTCGGCTGGACTACGGTAACACCCTCTACGCCGGAACCACAGCCAAGCTACAGAAAAGACTACAACGCATCCAGAACACCTCCGCCTGACTCATCCTGGACATCCCTCGACGCAGCCACATCTCCGGCCACCTGAGGAACCTGCACTGGCTCCCCGTCAACAAGAGAATCACGTTCAGGCTCCTCACCCACGCACACAAGTCTCTCCACAACCTGGGTCCCAAGTACCTCAACGACCGCCTGACCTTCCACGCGCCCACCCGCCAGCTATGTTCAGCTAGCCTCGCCCTCGCCGCCGTTCCACGCATCCGAAGAGCCACCTCCGGAGGCAGATACTTCTCCTACCTGGCAGCCAAGACATGGAACTCCCTCCCCATCCACCTTCGGATGACACAGGACCACCTCACCTTCAGGAAACAACTCAAGACCTGGCTGTTCGAGCAGTAGCGTCCCCCTTCCCCCAAGCGCCTTGAGACCCTTCCGGGTGAGTAGCGCGCTATACAAGTGCTATGATTGATTGATTGATTGATTGATTGGCCAAAGTGATGGTGGGGTCCCCTGAAATAGAGTCAGGGAACAAAGATTACAGGAACAAAAATGGGACAAGATAGGAACAGCTAGGCCTCTCTGCAAACCAACGGACAGCGATGCATCTCCCCTCTCTCTCCCTGTAGACAGCCTAACCTAACCACACCCCCAAAGGCACCCCAGTTATACCCTAAAACCTACATGTCCGTCCCACATCAGTTGAAACATTTCACGTAACTCGACAGATGATTGGTGGATTTGGGAGGTGAGTGTCACACCACTGTGACTTCATTTAAACTTCGAGCATATTCGTTGTTCGACACCTATTCCCATGATTTCATAATTGTTCCATCCACACAATTTAATACCTGTTACAATTGCACATTATTTTAAGCAATGTCCGCGGAAGGAGTCTTTTTGTCCCACGGTCAGTCACATTCTTTGACAGGCGTTCATCACATTGGCCTTCAACCTCTGAGTCCCTTCTGTTGTGCTCCGCGCTTCTGTCTTGTTTTGACAGATCAGTTTAACTCCTTTCTTCACCCCGCCTCTAAGTTAAGGAAGATGGCCTTTCATCCAGCTCACTATAGCAAATGGAACATGAACATTCATTAATTATATGATAATGCCCTTTTCACGGTTTACCACCCACCTTTGCACTATTCATCATTAATGTTTCCTAGCATAAGCTTTAGACAAAAGTGGCATTATTTATTATTTCAAGCAAGATGCAACATGCAAATTTTGAAATGCACATGCGGCCTAGTCATGCATTATTTCTTGTTTCTTTCAAAGCACACTTGCAAATATGTTTTTAGTTCTTTCATATATTATTTCACATTAGTGTATACATGCGCAAAGCTGTTTCCCTCGTGTTTGTGGAAGGTGCATGTTAGTTTTCTACTACTACTTACTGTTAGTACGTATTATGGGTGTTTTATTCGAGCAGGTTTCTTTTTACGAACACCTGCTCCTTCAATCCGCAGGCAGTAACAGTTAGTAAACAGAGATCTAGGACCACAGGCAAGCCTGCAACATTACAAAACCACAAAACTCCTTTTTCAGTGAGATTCAAAACAGGCACACTTTTGTTTACCTATTGTTCATGAGTGTACAACTGTGAATGCATAGTATAGTGTAGTGCAGAAAAATACCCCATACAACTGAAGCAACACCACAGCAGCAAGCATGGTTTATTATAAAACATGAAGTGCCAAAGAGCCTCTGTAAAAGACTGCTGGTGAGATCTACCCTATATCTTATCTTACCTCTTAACACATGCTCAACTATGGAAATACATTGAGATGATATGTTTACACATAACCGTCTAGATGTCTATTACTGCTGCTTCGAACCCAGAAGTAAATCTATCAGCAGTTTGAAAACGAGGGACCACAAATAGGGGCTCAGACCCAACCCTCCATGGGACCCCCAACCATTCAAGGGGGCTCCTTGCAGCTCAGCCAAGGACAGTCTATATCTGGGACATGTGGGAGAGGAGCCCCCTCATTACATTCTGCAGAGGGTCTCCATCATTTTGTGTTGCGCTACTGACCAAAAATATTACCACACAGTTCTTGTGGATCCCAAAAAGAAGTGCAACTGAAACCAGTTGATCACAGCCAATCTGCTTCTAGCAGAATTAAAAGATCTCTAATCCTGTCCAACAACTAGGTAAAGACCTAGTTGTTGGACAGGATTAGAGATCATATATAATCAAGTATCTTTAGATGAATGAGTTCTTGCCCAAGTGAATTCAGACTTATGTGATTTGGCCTTAGCAATATCGAAGCACCTCAGATAGTAGACACTGCTAGTATTATATGTAACACTTCATCAATAGCCCATTTGTGGCATAGGGCATTCTGGTTGACTAAAGAAACCCTCCTCTTGCCAAGCTAGCAAAGCTTCAACTCACGCCAATGGGAATCAAGGCTTCTCCAACATAATGTTAGGAAATCTTACAACATGGTAATCATGTCTGGCAGATCTTATAGGTCCAAAGGCACTCAATCCACCATTTACTGCCATTTCCCACTCCATGTAGATGAAAATGTCTAAAATGCCCCTGAAACACCTTATGCAGATATCCGACCCCTGCAATATAGACTTCATCACGATTAAGAGCAGCAGATCAGCTTCAGATTATGAATAGGCTGATTTTGACATACACAACATCTACAAATACAAATAAATATGCCACCATCTACATTAAACCCACATTGCATATGTATTTACAAGCATGCAGGCTGAAAGAACAAACACTGAACTCATCTTTTCCAGAAATATCACATAACATGGCAGAAAATAATACACAATGAACTCACTTTAACAAAGACCTGAGAAATCCATGGTGGAGGGCACAGTCATCATGTTGTAGTGCATTCTCTCAGTTCTAGAAGATCCAGCCCCCAGTAGAATAGTCATAATCAAGACCAATTTTCGAAGAACAATTCCATAAACATAGGGGATGAAAGAAAATGTCCCTAGTACTATCCAACTGCACTGCACACCCACAGACTTTCTGAAACACAACACTACTTTCTTGCACGGAATTACTACCAATGTTTTCTTATGTTAACATACAACAGGCCAGGCCTGATCAAATCCAATCCACCATTTGAACAGGGGATGCTCCTTCATTTGAGTGGAGAAGTGTCTTCCCACAAGCCCAAGAGCTGAAAAATAAAATATTAATAACGTTTATTTACTACCATTTTATTTTTCATCAACCGGTCCTGAGCTAAATGTGTAGCCAGTGGTGATGAGGGGCAGCAACAGGGAGCTGTGCGCTTTAAAAGGGGCATGTCTCTTTGGCCGTTTGCTTTGGGATGGCCAGCTAGACTTGCGCATTTTAAAGTTCTCTAACCTAGCTGTCTTAGACAGCTGGGTCAGAGAAAGCACAGGCTTCCAGTGCTCTTAGGAGCGCTGAGAGAGCCTGCTCTATCCAATCCTGGCACTGCCCTCATGCTGTGAGAGCAGTGCCAGGATTCGTTAGTACAGTTTCCTGCATCTGGAGCTTATAGAAGACACCTGAAGAACGAGAATGTCTCGCTTCAAGTTAGGAAGGTACGTCAATTTTATTTATTTTAATTTTATTTTTTTGTGCCCCACCACCCTCGGTACAAGCCAGCCATCCCAGCATCTGCAACTTCCTCTACAAACCGTTTTTCAAAGAAAATTGCCTTCAGACCTAAACTGAGTACTCCCTCTGGCTGCTGTTGCAATAAACAAGTAATCAAAAGAAGAGTGACCAATACAGGTAAGGTGTATAAAAAGAGAGAGAGACGGGTGTCGCACGTGAAGTCTGAGGCCAGTTGTTAGTGATCCGATGGTAGGACCAAAAATCAAGAAAAAACGCACTATTTTTTCAGGAAACCCTCACTCACCCTAGTGGTGACATGCTTCATCATCGGGTCCACCGGGAGAGATCGAGTACCTCCCCGGTGTGCTGCGACGCCAGGAGACTGCGGAGCAGGTTCTTGTGAAGATGAAGTGTGAAAAATTATAAGGTTTAAAAATGTCAAAGGTTGTACCAAAAAAACTTTATTCACTGGTTAACCTGACATATTAAAAATAAGATATGTGAAGGGAAACTAGCCAATTACTTTATACTGGTGTTTACCCTGTAAAGAAGGTCAACATGTTTCTGCCCATTTATGTGTGTAAATTTACTGGGCTTTCATCAGGACCGGTAAGAGAGTGTGCCAATGACAGGAGGGGCACGCTAAGGCCCGCCTTGCCAATGGTCGTGAAAGTTAAAAATAGCACTATGTGTAAAATTGGTGCACAAAGAAAAAGAAAAACAAACTCATAAGTAGTGGGGGTTTTACCTCTTTTGTGAGGAACCTAGGAGTCTGTAGGAAAAATTGACAGACAGACAAACACAAACATAAACACAGAAATATCGAGTCATTGGATTGTGCATATGTACAGTGGCCATAAAGGGTGACTTTGTGGCTCGACACGTGCTTGCATACATATCAAGGGCCGTGGCCGGTATGCCTTGGTTGCGCAGTTGAAATCATGCCATAATCCGAGGTGGAGGGACCTCAACTAACGCCGATTCAAACTGTTCAGCGCAGACTGTTGCATATATGTGGTATAGCAGCAGTGGCTCAAAGAGCAGACTAGACCATTATAAGTCTGTTTGTGAGGAAATACAAGATATATCTTGTTACCTATAATGGGGTGTCAGGGATTGGACCCCGAAGGAAGACAATGCGAGGAAACAGTGTCCCGGTGCCAAAGCGCCGTGACACTGCTGGCCGTGGTATATATATTACCCAAGCACACAATCATTCGATACAGAGTATAGGATAAATGTCCTTACTTGTAAAGAAATAGATCCACGCCCCATAGAACACAGGAGGGGGGTGGGAGCGACAATGGCACACCCTGTAATTAAGGGAAAAAGGGAAACAAATACACACAGAGGAGGATTTTAGAACTGGCAGAATTCCAAGCATTCTACTTATCTGGTTAGAATGGAGTCTTCACAAAAAGGTCTCTTACGCCCGCAACGCTCGGCACCCGCTCGGCACCTAGCTTCACCCTCGCTGGATCTCGTGGATCCATTGCGGTGGGCGAGCGAGGCGTATGTAGGGCGGTGGCTGGGAGTGGACCAATCAGGCGCCTAGGTTGGAAACGAGGCTTGGAGCACAAGGGACGCTGAGCCAATGAGGAAGTAAGGGGCTCGCGTCGGTCGCGTGGTCTCGCGAGAGAATTAGGAAACGAGGCTTGCGAAATTACCCATGAGTCCACCGGACGCCCTTAATAACCAGGCAGTCCCGCCCTTCTCAAACTCAAGGCTTGCGTGTCACAGCCTCGTTTCCAACCTAGGCGCCTGATTGGTCCACTCCCAGCCACCGCCCTACATACGCCTCGCTCGCCCACCGCAATGGATCCACGAGATCCAGCGAGGGTGAAGCTAGGTGCCGAGCGGGTGCCGAGCGTTGCGGGCGTAAGAGACCTTTTTGTGAAGACTCCATTCTAACCAGATAAGTAGAATGCTTGGAATTCTGCCAGTTCTAAAATCCTCCTCTGTGTGTATTTGTTTCCCTTTTTCCCTTAATTACAGGGTGTGCCATTGTCGCTCCCACCCCCCTCCTGTGTTCTATGGGGCGTGGATCTATTTCTTTACAAGTAAGGACATTTATCCTATACTCTGTATCGAATGATTGTGTGCTTGGGTAATATATATACCACGGCCAGCAGTGTCACGGCGCTTTGGCACCGGGACACTGTTTCCTCGCATTGTCTTCCTTCGGGGTCCAATCCCTGACACCCCACTATAGGTAACAAGATATATCTTGTATTTCCTCACAAACAGACTTATAATGGTCTAGTCTGCTCTTTGAGCCACTGCTGCTATACCACATATATGCAACAGTCTGCGCTGAACAGTTTGAATCGGCGTTAGTTGAGGTCCCTCCACCTCGGATTATGGCATGATTTCAACGGCGCAACCAAGGCATACCGGCCACGGCCCTTGATATGTATGCAAGCACGTGTCGAGCCACAAAGTCACCCTTTATGGCCACTGTACATATGCACAATCCAATGACTCGATATTTCTGTGTTTATGTTTGTGTTTGTCTGTCTGTCAATTTTTCCTACAGACTCCTAGGTTCCTCACAAAAGAGGTAAAACCCCCACTACTTATGAGTTTGTTTTTCTTTTTCTTTGTGCACCAATTTTACACATAGTGCTATTTTTAACTTTCACGACCATTGGCAAGGCGGGCCTTAGCGTGCCCCTCCTGTCATTGGCACACTCTCTTACCGGTCCTGATGAAAGCCCAGTAAATTTACACACATAAATGGGCAGAAACATGTTGACCTTCTTTACAGGGTAAACACCAGTATAAAGTAATTGGCTAGTTTCCCTTCACATATCTTATTTTTAATATGTCAGGTTAACCAGTGAATAAAGTTTTTTTGGTACAACCTTTGACATTTTTAAACCTTATAATTTTTCACACTTCATCTTCACAAGAACCTGCTCCGCAGTCTCCTGGCGTCGCAGCACACCGGGGAGGTACTCGATCTCTCCCGGTGGACCCGATGATGAAGCATGTCACCACTAGGGTGAGTGAGGGTTTCCTGAAAAAATAGTGCGTTTTTTCTTGATTTTTGGTCCTACCATCGGATCACTAACAACTGGCCTCAGACTTCACGTGCGACACCCGTCTCTCTCTCTTTTTATACACCTTACCTGTATTGGTCACTCTTCTTTTGATTACTTGTATATTGCTTGGGGACTAAGAGTGCCCTAAAAACCCTTTCTCTCTTTTTGTTGAGACATGCTGTTGCAATAATGCCACCGATCACAGCACATGAATAGCTGCAGTCTATTCCCATCGCTCCACATCGTTGGAAACATGTATTAAAAATCAACCCTCACATAAACAAACATTGGCAATGTAAATAGGACTGGCTTATGAATGCACTGTCAAACCAGACCTAAATATACATGTTAGTTAATTACTGCCCTCCTCCCATCTGTGCTGCTGCCAGAGAGAAGTGCCATACATTATCTATTTATCTAAGACACTTTAATAGCATTGCAGTGGCATGTAAGTACCCCTAAAAGATCAATCCCTTGTTTTTGTGAAAGCACCCAACCTCTGTCATATTAAAACTTGTAGTCCTGTCTTCCAACATGTGGGTGGAGCCAAAGTCACTCTTCTGGTGGATCTCACATAATTGTCTGTGACAGTTGCGTTGTCTAGTCAGACCATGAAAATTGGCCTCATCCTCACTGTCTTTGACCAAAACCCTGCTTTGAACAATAACAACCCAATATTTGAAAACAAAAGCAACATTGTTGGTTTGAAGATTTATGAGGGCTTGTTTACGAGCCCCTTGAGGTGCTGGAGTATCACGTTTTGTGATGCTCCGGCAACGCAAATCATATCTATGAGGCCACGCAAAGCCACTATGTGTTCCTTTGAAGTGCCTCATAGAAATGGATTAAAGCAAGGCAGTGCAAATAGCTGCAAAGCGTTGCTCTGCACTCTGGAGGCATTCCATGGGCATTATGATAGGTTATCCCATGCAACACCTGTGGGTGTTGATACTTCCCCAGATTTACAAGAGCATGTAAACCTGTGGAAGTGCCAAAACCTTACACCTCCCAAGGTCAGGCATAATGAGGAGAAAAAGCTTTACTTCACCCTGTTACTATATCTTTCTATGTGTGTTACATTCTGCTGCACACATAGGAAGAGGGATATGCCTCGCAGGATGGTTTTTGTGCAGGAAGGTGTTCCTTCATGCTCCAAAATAATCCTGCATGCAATGCAAGCACCCTTGCACCATGGTGAAAGGGTGACTGTGCTGGCTCTAGGCTGCCAAAATGGTTCCAGGCAGGGGAATGCACCATGTTAGATAAATCCGTTATATCCCTGCCCTTTCACTTTGGAGTAGGGCAGAGCAGCACAGTGACTTGTTGTGCTGTCCTACAGTAAATCCTCATAAGCGAGGGGCTTTATTTTGTGTTACAACTAAAGGAAAAGCAGCAACTGTTGCATGGGTTTGAATGGCCTCATATATATGGAGTAAGGCAAGCAGAGCAAATCGCTGCTTTACCCTACGCTGCGCTCGGGAGGCATTCCTTGGGCTATGCGGTGGGTGTTCCCACGCATCACCCTTGGTTTTTTATGCTTCCCCAGATTTACAAAACCATGTAAACCTTGGGATGTGCCAAACCTTACACCTCCTGAGGTGAGGAGTAAAGAGGAGAATTAACTTTCTTTCTCCTCGTTTATTCCTCTTTTCATGTGTGCTGCATTCTGCAGCACGCATAGAAAGAAGAAAACCCCCTCAGGAATGTTTTTGTGCAGAAAGGTGACCCTTCCTGCAGAAAAACAATACTGCCGACAACACAGGCACCCTTGTGCCATGGTGCAAGGGTTTCCTGCATTGGCGCTAGGCTGCCAAAATGGCGCCAGCACACGGGAAAAGGACAGGAATGCACTATATTGCATAAATAAGCAGCCATTGTCCGTGCATGTGAGAGTGGTGGGGAGGATTTCAACATACGACTGCGAGGGAAAAAAATGAGGGCTATGGTTTGGAGACAATAAAATCCATGATCTAAATGACTTTTTTCCAACAGGTTTTATAATGAACCACAGGAAAAGAAAGGAGTGTATCTTATTCATACAAATTAGCAAAATTGTGTGATATTATGTTTCCCTTTACCCTTTCTTTTGAATGGGTAGTCACCTGCTCAACATCCAATCTAAATAGCACACATCATAGCTGTGATCAAATATAGATGACTGGCGATTTTAGCCTAAAGGCCCAGTGAAAACCAACATAAAGCATATTAGAAAACAAGCAGGCACTGAGTTTTAATGTATAATAAACAATATAAAGCAGACAACTGGCCTCCACTACCCCTCATGTTCATGTACAAGATAGTAACCTCCAAAATGGCAGTGGAATCACTTGTCTTGCTGCCCCATTCTGTTATCTCTCTCCACCTTTCACCATTTCAGAATTATCCCACTTCCCACAGCAGAGTGAATCCAAAACCTAAGCTATGAATTTAAACAGAGTCAGAATTCCTAGAATTCAAGGCAATTTTAGTAGTCAATCAAAATGTGCTAATACATCAGACCTTGAGACATTGTTGGAAAACCTCTACCATAACATATCATGGTATCTGAAAATCCAGAACAAGAAAACCAAAGATGACCCACAAATTCCTAATTATGTGCTGCGAGTGGATGTTGGCCAAGCAATCATCCAGAATCGGGAATGCCTGTGGGGAAAATCTATGGCCAGAAAGGTCAAGGCTGCTCAATCAATCAGTGTATTTATATAGCGCGCTACTCACCCGGGGGGTCTCAAGGCGCTTCAAGGCAGTGCTACTATAGCATTCTTAAGAAAGGAAACAAAATTAAACAATATCTTACCTGTGTTCTGCTGCCACCTCTCGGTCCTCTTCACCCGCTTCCAGGATCCAGGGTAGGAAGCAGGAACAGGAAGCACCCAGGCTTCCAGGCTCCCAGTAGCCAATCAGCATTGTGATTGGTCTTAGCGCTGCCGTTCAGTGCTCAGATGAGGACAGGAGCCTGGTTATGTTCTCTACCCAGACTGTAATGCAGCCTGGGTGGATAACATGCAAGGTGCGCATGACGGTCTGGCCAGCCAGAGACGGACAGCCAATTCGCTGTCCGCACTGAAGATAGTGCGAACCACTCCTCCTCCAGCTCCTCTGTGAGAGCCAAGCCCGGCCCCACCCCAACCGAGTTGAGCAACTACGGAAAAATAAAATGATATGAACAATGAGTTATTTTATTTTTTCCTTTTTGATCTGCTCAGCAAGACTCCTCCGCCTCAGCAGAGTAGTCGCCCCGGAGTCGTAGTCAGTACCCATCAGGGTATTAACCGAATATGGTTGTGTTTACATAAGGAAATTAGAAGTGTAATTGTTGGACCTAGCCCTTTTTGGCAGGTTCACCCCGAAACATTTTGCTTTTTCCTAGCCTGTTTCTGGAACCTGGTGTTGGTGATTTTAGGCCTTTGCGCACTTTTTTACTGTGGTACAGTGTAAAGTGCGTGAGCTCTCTATGTATGTGTGGTGAGTGACCTGCCCTCCCATAGGAATGCATGGGGAATATGTGTGACCATGGTAGTTCCTGATGTGTGGGGAGTGCAGGGTTGAGTTTGGTATGTACGAACTCGTGAGATTGAATGCTGCGTAATGATATATGCGGCATGATTGTGTAGAAGTGCCACTTTTAGAAGTTGGCATATTTGTGTAATCTGTGCCTGGCGTGTGATTGTTTGGAGCCTGGCCCCAGGAGTGCCTGGGCCTGCTTGTGGATTGACTGTCTGGTTTGAGGATGGCAGGGGCTGGGGAGCCCCAGGAGGTTGTCTGAGTCAGCCCGTGGATGAAAGGCTGCATCTGCTGCCAGGGAAGTGGGAGGAGATAGCACCTAGGAGTGAATAGGGCTGTGCCTGCCTGCCACAATGCTGGCTCCACCTCCTGCTGGGCGATTGTCGCCTCTGCCCCTCACACTGAAAGAAGTTCCCTATAACCAGTTCTAGCTGGTTCTCACACTGCCTGCACCCTTTAGACAAAGGATTTTAAAGTATAAAAAGGGGCTGTGTCCCCTTCCAAAATGTTCTTGTTTTTGGACTTGAATCCTGCCAGGGGCAGACACAGGACCAGTGGTCGGGGTTGTCAAGCCTCCTCTTCCTCCTCCTCCTCTGAGCTGCCTGTGACCCTTCTTGATGTAGGGGTCATCTCTGGGGGCTTGTGGGGCTGTCAGTGCCCCCAGCGCGGTGGAAGCGCTTTATTCAGTCCCATAGCGCTTGAAAGCGCTTTTTGCTCTAGTGCGAGCGTGTCGCCGTCACGCATTTTGCGTGAGGATTGGCAGGTGCTTACCCTGCGACTTTGCCTGCATTTATTTAATTATTTAGCGGGTGCCACCCTGCGGCTATATTTTATTTTGAAACCGAGGGTGCCCACCCCTCGGTATTGTCCCCGTGGGATCACCGCCGCTGCCCGGGACCGCAGAGAGCTAGGGCGGGGCCAGGAGGGACTCGGATCGACTTCCCCCTGCCTGGGGGGAAGCCGTGGCGTAGTTGCCGGTCTCCCATAGGGAGAGGGAGACCGGAGATGCTGGCGGCCCCCGCCGCGATGAGAGGGGAAGCGTGGCCTGCTGCTGGGGCTCCCGTGTGCTGTGGGAGCCCCGGGAAGAGAAGGAAGCGCCGGCGAAGGAGAGCCGCCGCCCAGCAGAGAAGCCGCCGCCCGGAGGAGCCCCGCACAAGAGACAGCCCGGTGAGTCGGAAGGGCTGGTGGGGGCTCCGTGCGGCTGCTGTTGGTGCCGGAGAGCGGCACATGGGCGAGAGTGGAGGTAGGGCGGCCCTAGATGGCAGTGGGCCGCCCCAATGTTTCAACGGAGCCTGAGGCTCCAAGGCCCACATTTGTGTGTAAAGCCCTGAGAGGGCTCCGGGGGCATTTCTGTGTTTCGGAGTCCCCGCTGAGGGACTCCAACGACGCCGCATATTTGGGCTCGAGCCCAGAGAGGCTCAGGGGGCACTTTGTATTTGTCGAGAGAGCCTGTGTGGCTCTGACTGGGGCACCCTTTATTTAAAATGCCCATGGCCCTCACAACGCCCCATAGTATTTATGGGGCATTGCTTTTGTTCATGAGTCCCCAGAGGGGGGACCCCAATGTTTTGGACATCTGTGGTGTCAGAGCCTGTGTGGCTCCAACGTTCTGCGCAGTGTTGCCCAGAGCCTGTGTGGCTCCTACATTTTGGTGCAGTTCTGTTCTAGGGTCAGTGAGGACCCTGTCGCAGTTTGGATTCCCAGCTGCCCCGCAATTAGTGGGCAGCTGCACCGTTTAGGTCTTGTGTGGTTCCCAGGTGCCCAGCAAGTAGTGGGCACTTGCAATGTTTAGGTTTTGCGCCGGTGGTGCACCCCTGACTGGCGCTGCAAGGCAGCGCGCCCTGACATTCTGGACACAGGGCTCTTTAGTCCCTTTATTAGATGGGGGCTGGTATGTAATTTTATTTAGGCGCAATGTGATTATCTATGTGATGGTAATTGCCTAATGTGAGTTTTGCGAAATGTGATGTGGTGCTAGGAAATGTAATGCATTTAATATGATTACGCACCTTGATCTTACACCTCTGAATGTTTTTATGCATCATGTGTCTTCCTTGTAGTTGCACCTCTGAATGTGTTCTGATGCATCATGTGCCTTGTTCTTACACCACTGAATGTATTTTTATGCATAATGTGTTTTCTTTCCATACACCTCTGAATGTTTTTATGCATCATGTGTTTTCTTTCCTTACACCGCTGAATGTGTTTTTATACATCATGTGTTTACCTTTTGCCCTACACCTCTGAATGTTTGATGCATCATGTGTAATGTGTTCTTGCTGATACCCCTAAATGTATTTTGTTCTTAGGTGGTTGTTCTTTCCAGTACAGGTGGTCCTAGTGGGGTCCTGGTCCCCTGCGTGACATTCTCCTAAGGTGGTTAGGGTTGCGTAGGTGGTACTTACCTGTTACCAGTAGTTACTGGTTGAGTGTTATTCTTGCTAATTTGTGCTACAGTGATTTGATATCCTTTTATCCTAATTTCTTGACAGTATTTCTATTTCTACTAAGTGCTGATTATGACAGTGGCCCATGTGGCCCTGTCTTGTACATAATCCCTTGTGAATATTGCCCGTGCCAGTTGGCACAATGTACATGTGTGATTTCTATCTGATGTGTTTTGACAATACAAAAGTTATTTTCATATAACCTTGTGTGGAGTTCCTTTTGTGGTGTGCCTAGGATGTTGTTGCTGTTGTGTGCTGGCGCAAATGCTTTACACATTGCCTCCGAGTTTAGCCTTACTGCTCGTGCCAAGCTACCAAGGGGGTGAGCAGGGGTTATCTTGGCATGTGATTCCCTTGCCCTGACTAGAATTGTGGTTTCTGCCTGGCTTTGGCGTTAGCCTTAGCCTACCAGAAATAGCCAGTTTTAACAGTAATGAAACCAATCTTCAGAAAAACATGGAACTAGGGAATCATTAGTGCTTGTCAGCTTTTATAAAACTAAATAGCTTCAATGATGCATGCGTTGGTAGTTTCCGGCATATTTGATTTGTTGAGTTGTTCAAGTCTGTTTACTAACAAATAACTTTCTGCCATCCACCCACATTTTATATAGATATGTAGGCCCCAGCAAATCTCACAAAAGCATGTTCATGATCTTCCAGGACTCATGTTACACACGCCAGATGATTACAATATGGACAGTGGTACTGCTACTGGCAATACATGAAAGTGTGTGTCCTCATGTAAAAACGTAACTTGTGCAATGTAAAGCGCTCTGATAACTGATTCGGTTCGGTTCTAGTTCGCGCTATATAAAACTCAACCAAAAAAAAAAAAAATACTGTAGTTGAAATTACGAAATTCAAAATTTTGCTACAGTTTTCCAGATATATGCAATGCTTTTGCAGGAAAAATACAATAGTAGAAAAGGTCTCATAATAAAGTTCGTGGGGTGACCATATCATCTGGTGTCACAAAATTCGAATATGCCTGCTCTCTCTAGATGCATTGAGATAGACAAATATAAATCTGCTAAGACAATGAGGCATGGAGAAAAAGGTGCACTAATGAGAGTATTAAAAGAGGAAATGATTTACCCATTCAGTAGCTGTCTTGGGAATCATCCACTCATTTGTCTGCAATTTTAGAGATCTATCAGAGGAAGGAACGTGTTGTCCTATGGTTAGAGAGTGGGTGGAAAGGCTTGGCAGGGCATCGTTGGGTATTATGGTTTCAACAGAAGAAATTGGACTTAAGGATGTGGACATGCAATTTATTTAGAATGACACAGAAAATGACTAGTACACTTTTCATCACAGTTAGCTTGGTAAATAAAATTCAATAGCAATCTTATCACAGCCTTGCTTAAAGATGTGAGCATGAGGAATTCTGCCAACAAACTATCATTGATGCATCACAGTTGGAGCTTTGTTAAACAGAGGGTCAATTACCTCTTGTCTGGTGGACTAGAGACAGTTTTCTTTGCTTCTACGTGTCCCATAGATCACTTCAATTCTTCCTATTTCACAATAGAGTTTCCCTAAGTTTACCAAAGGTTATTAATAGTTCTGCCTGAGCTAGGTATTGGACAATTGGATGGAGAATTGCAGAGTGAGCAGCAGAGGCCCACACGATTCTAACACATTCAATGTAAAAATGAAACTTTTAGAATTGTGTCTCACTCACCTCTCTTCCTTTCAGATACTGGTTGTTATGACTAAGTACTCTCAGGAATTACATCATAGGATGAGAGGTAACAGCAGTTTTCAGAGTGGCACTGGGTCTGGAAGAAAGTGATGGGAAAGCCCACCAAACTGATGTGTCTCTCCCTCACAACCTATTATTCCCAATCTACCATCGGCTGTTGATGTGTCTGGTACATGGTCATAGGTTTTACAGTTCTTAAGCTCCTCTAATCTCACTAATGTTCTACAGAGATAAACAGTTTTCATTTTGGTCCCATCTTGGTCCCATCTTGACCCTTCCTCTAGATAGGCAATGCCACGCAGCTCCAGAGTGTGTGAGCCGAATGGCGATTCTCAGATTAACATGAATAAAGAATCAGGATTTCATTAAAAACACGGAGGCTAATATTATGCATACTCTTTTATTGCTACTTCCATCAGCAGCACCTTTAAATAACTTCAACAAACAAGAACAATCCAGAATTAGAACTCCACTATCTATAAATATCAATGTAATAGAGCACTCTTCCTCTTTTAAATGCAAAACTGTGAAGAAATCGAAAGCCTTCCTTGAATCCAAAACTTCCAAGTTCCAAAATTATTAAGACTGTAAATCTGTAAGAAAAAATGGCATGAATAATAACATCTTGTGGTCAAACGAAGGCATCATAAAATTACACATCCTTAATTTCTAGCTTACTTAAAATGTTTTTTTATTTTATATTTCAGTATGCTTATTATTTCTATTCCATATGGGCAAGGCAGGAGGGATAATGTTAGCCTCCAACAGCCTGATTCATCATTCTCCCGTTTTGCGAGCCCCTAATAGCGATTCATAAGGAATCGCTATTAAGGACTTGCAAAACGGGATTCATGTAGAAATTGCATGAAGAAATGCGATTCCTACACATTCCTTATTTGCGATTAGCAAATTGCTAATCGCAAATAAGGAATAACTCCCCATTCATTCCTATGGGCCAAAAGGCCCATAGGAATGAATGGGGAGTATTCCTTATTTGCGATTAGCAATTAGCTAATCGCAAATAAGATAGCGATTTAAAAGGTGCCAGGGGTGTCCAAAGGGCACCCTGTAGCACCCCTTAAATGCAAATTGAAACAGGTGTTGCGCACACACATGTCCAAAGGACATGTGTGTGCAACATGCAACTTAGAAAAATGCTTTTAAAAGCATTTTTCTAAGTTTTCGCTATTTACCACGAGGTTTGACCTCGCGGCAAATAGCGGGCCGCAATTGCGAATTCGCAATTTTTAAATGGATGATGAATTGCTTTTAAGGAATCTCAAATAGGGATTCCTTAAATGTAATTCCTCACAAAATAGCGAAATCGCTATTACCGATTTTTGCATTTGGGATGATGAATCCCAAATGCAAATATAGCGCTCACAAAGGGCCAGATTCTCAGAATCTGGCCCTTTGCGAGCCGATTTCGGCTTGATGAATCAGGCTGCATGTCTTTAATGAAATCCTGATTCTCTATTCATGTTAATCTGAGAATTACCATTCCATTACAAGACCGGAGGCTACCATTATGCATGTTGAAAGCCCTTCAACACCGCATCTGACATGTGTTCAATTGGTCCAAAATAATGTTTTGTAAACGTTCCCACACCTGACCAATCAGCTGCTTTAAAAAAATGTGCAACTTACCTCCTGACCAACAAGCTTTACTGGCCATAGCACCTCTTACCGAACGGGCTTTATACCATTCCACATTCACCCCTGCTTGTTCCATTGCCATTTCCCCCATCTAGAAATTGTTGCATTACTTACCACCTTAAATGACCTCACATAAGAGATTAATAATTGATGCTCACCATCCCTTTTAATTCCCAGTACTCTAAAGTCACATTCTCTCTAACAGTTAACCACTTATAAATTTGGACTTTTGGCATACTTTGTATAAAAACTCAATGAAGACATAGTGTTAAAAAATGGGATTTCTGGTTGGCTGAGGCTTGCGCCAAAGCCAGGCAGAAACCACCACTCTAAACAATAATCCCTAACATGTGACCATCTAAAATGCAGAGTTTTGTTATGCTGCCAGTTGTCACTGTGGTACTGCGCAAGTCCTATCCTCACCGCTGACAACCAATGTTAGAAATGGGATTTCTTGTTGGCTGAGGCTTGCGCCAAAGCCAGGCAGAAACCACCACTCTAGTCAGGGCAAGGGAGTTACATGCCAAAGATAACCCCTGCTCACCCGCTTGGTAGCTTGGCACGAGCAGTCAGGCTTATCCTGGTGGCCATGTGTAAAGCATTTGCGCAAGCACACAGCAACAACATCCCAGGCACACTACAAAAGGAACGCCACACAAGGCTATATCAAAAATAGACTTTATATTCTCATAACACATTAGAATAGTAATCACATAATGTACACTGTGCCAACTGGCACAGGCAATATTCACAAGGGATTATATACACATAACAGGACCACATGGACCACTTTCAGAACCATCACAAAGCAAACTTGGTAAAAGTAAAGATCATAAACGTGTGGCCAGTAAACACTGGTAATCACCGTACTTAGCATCAGCCTGTAACATAAACTACATTATGCACAGTATCACATCAGGCGCGAATTACATTCTGCCCCAACCTCACCAGCATAAACACATTATGCATCCACCTCACAAGGTTAAACGCATAAGAGCCTAACCTCCTAAGCATCACTCACATTAGGGGTATACATCACACAGTGAAACAAATTCTCACTAGCATAAACCATGATATGCAAAACAACCTCATAATCATAAAAACACATTTAGAGGTATAACACAGGGTGCGTAATCATACTACCTACATTACATTTCCTAGCACCACATAATCACAGTAGGCCTGGCACCCTACAAACCTGATAGTCCCCCATGCCACTGGCCTCTCAAAAAGGGGCTCAAATGCCCTGTGTCCCAAAAGTTAGGGCGTCTTGCTTATGCAGCGAAAGTCAAGGGTGCACACTTTGCGCAGGCCTAAATGTAGCAGCTGGCACTAAGTGCTGCGCAGCTGTGAAGGGATGGGACAAAGGAGTGCATGTCACTCCTAACTTCAGAAAGACATGCCCTCAAAGAATTGTGTGCCTAAACGGTGCAGCTGCCTACTATTTGCTGGGCAGCTGGGTATCTCGAGATGAGGCCTGGCACCACTGTGCCACTTCTGTCCCTCTCAGGGACTTTCGCAAATAACTGCACATAAACATTGCAGCTGCCAGCGCTCTTGTAGGGCAGCTGGGATCAGCAAAACGTGGGCACCACTGTGCCTCTGGACTCATTGTGCCCCCGGTAGAAATGCGCCAAACGTTGCAGCTACCCTGTAGCCAACTGGGGCAACTGTAGGAAATGGCCAGAGCTGGGGAGATACGGGCCTCTCTGGGCACTCTGATCAACAATAATTTCTTCAACGGTGGAGTGGCCCGCTCTCTTGGCGGGACCGCTCAGACTCTGTGCCACACCACGGGGAACAGCCTGGGCCCCTCTGGGCCCTCTAAAAAATAATTATGCCCATCGTTGGAGTGGCCTGCTCCCTGGCGGGACCACTCAGCACCACTACCCTTACAGTGCCGCGGTCGGCACGAACAAAGCAGCTACGGAGCCCCCCAGCCCTTCTTAACTTAACGGGCTGCTCTCTGGGAACTCCGCTCCTTTCCTCGTGACCGACTCCACTTTCGTCATGCGGTGGGGGCAGGCACCGACAATGTGCCTCGAGCCCCATCCGCCTTGATCTTCCTGGGCTGTGGCGCTTGTTGGGCTCTCTCCACTTGCGGGAGCCCCGCCTCCTTAGGCGCCATGCTTCAGCCAGTCCCCCTCCTCGGGACCGGGACTTCTAGATGGAGCCAGCGAGCCTCCTTCACTTCCTCTCTTGGCCGCGCTGCCATTAGCCGGCCATCGACTTCCTGCCTGTGACCCGCCCGGAGTCAGGCGGGCTCTGCCTGGATTCCAGTTTGGGGATATCGATCGGGTCCGCTGCGGTGATTTAAGCACATAGAAGAACACAGGGTGGGCACCCGCAAAGCTCATCATGAATGTGGGGTGGGCACCCGCTCGTACCTAACGAAATAAGTGGGGTGGGCACTTGCCACTATTATCATAAAAATGAACAGCATCAAAGCGGGGTGGGCACCCGTAATTGCAGAAGAACGGGGGACTTCCCAAAGAGGGTTCCCTCCCAAAGGGGCTGCAGCTCAGCACTGCCCACCACCCAGCCTCCCCTCTCCTGGGAAAGAGCAAGCCCGGATGAAGCGCTCACAGGGTGATG
This sequence comes from Lissotriton helveticus, assembly GCF_964261635.1. NCBI lineage: Eukaryota > Metazoa > Chordata > Amphibia > Caudata > Salamandridae > Lissotriton > Lissotriton helveticus. Next base: position 489,484,928 of record NC_136069.1, read on the forward strand.
GAAGCACAAGAAGTCCTGAAAACATCAAGTTTAAAGGAAAAGCAAAACGGTCCAAAAAGTCCTGGAGGCATCAAGGGGCAAAGCAGGGCCCAGGGAGGCAAGCCCTCATGGCAGCCCCCCCTGAGCCCAAGCAGTACGCCCCCAGCAGGATCAGCACACTCCAAGAACTGAACAATTTCTTGGGGACACAGACCCTACATTTATGCAGCATTTTTCCTTTGTTCGCACAGCACAGGGCCGGGTAAAAACCAGATGCAAAAGGTTTGGGGGAGCTTTGGAGAACTTTGTTGTGCTCAGCTCCTCTCTCCTTTGTAGGGTGGGGGCTAGGTGCTCAGACGCACCACACTGGGCGGAGCCAGCATTGTGGAGGGATGGCACAGCCCTTTTCAGGTCCCAGGTGCAACTCCTCCCTCCCATCTACATGCAGATCTCCCTATTCACCACCGGGCAGACCCATCCTGGCTCCTTGAGCCTCCCACATCATCCAGTACCTATCAACCACAAGCCAGACATGCAGTTCACATCAGGCAGGCAGACACACAGTACACAGAAATGCTAACTTCTAAAAGTGGTATTTCTCCACCAGTCACCATAAATCTGCGCACACCATTGCGCAGTATTTATTCTCACGAGTTCACACATACTAAACTAACCCCTGCACTCCTCTCATATCAGGAACTACCAGGGACACACATATCCCCCATGCATTCCTAAAGTCCTGGAGGCATCAAGGGGCAAAGCAGGGCCCAGGGAGGCAAGCCCTCATGGCAGCCCCCCCTGAGCCCAAGCAGTACGCCCCCAGCAGGATCAGCACACTCCAAGAACTGAACAATTTCTTGGGGACACAGACCCTACATTTATGCAGCATTTTTCCTTTGTTCACACAGCACAGGGCCGGGTAAAAACCAGATGCAAAAGGTTTGGGGGAGCTTTGGAGAACTTTGTTGTGCTCAGCTCCTCTCTCCTTTGTAGGGTGGGGGCTAGGTGCTCAGACGCACCACACTGGGCGGAGCCAGCATTGTGGAGGGATGGCACAGCCCTTTTCAGGTCCCAGGTGCAACTCCTCCCTCCCATCTACATGCAGATCTCCCTATTCACAACCGGGCAGACCCATCCTGGCTCCTTGAGCCTCCCACATCATCCAGTACCTATCAACCACAAGCCAGACATGCAATTCACATCAGGCAGGCAGACACACAGTACACAGAAATGCTAACTTCTAAAAGTGGTATTTCTCCACCAGTCACCATAAATCTGCGCACACCATTGCGCAGTATTTATTCTCACGAGTTCACACATACTAAACTAACCCCTGCACTCCTCTCATATCAGGAGCTACCAGGGACACACATATCCCCCATGCATTCCTAAAGGAGGGCAGGCCCATCTCACCACACATACACAGAGAGCGCACACACTTTACACTGGGCCACAGTGCTAAAGTGAGCAGAGGCCTAAAATCACCAACACCAAGTTACAGAAAAAGGCTAGGAGAACGCAAAAAGTTTCGGGGTGAACCTGACAAAAGGGCCAAGTCCATTACATAGTCTTTCAAAAAGACTCCCTGTGGACTAAACATCCTGTTATTAACCTCTAGACATTTAACAGCAGACCCTCTTCTGCTAGACACCAAACACAAAAGAGTTGCCATTTTAATGGAAAGGTTTTGTAGTAACCAAATATTTGTTCAATGACCATGAGAGAAATTATTTCAAAATATGTTTCACATCCCACAACAAATCATACCTTGCTCTTCATATTCCTACAAACCAGAACAATACAACCAACTGATTTACTACGCTCCTAAATATTGGCCAGCAGAAACTGCGGATCTATAACAATTTAATTTCCTGCAACTCAATCCTTTTCAAATTGTTCAACTAAGAAGTTTACAACTTCTACCACAGATGCCTTCATGGCATCCACACTCCTTTCAAGGCACCAACTTACCCAGATCCTCCATATTCCTACATCTCGAACCTGGTACCCAAGAGTCCTCGAGCAATTCAGCAGCCTCTCTCGAAAGGCCTTTGAATACTCCAGATCTCTGCAGTATCCTGACCATGTTAATGTTATGCTATTTTCACCACATGCTCAGCCAGTGGAATGTTCCAGTGATGATGTGTTGGGAATGTTGGGAGGCTGTGAGGAAAAGCCACCGTTGAGATTGGGCTGAGCAGCATGCTGGCTGCTCTTGGTGGGGCTGATCTACATATCTACAATAAAACATCTTGAACTACATCTACCTGCTTGGACCTCTTTACTACACTTATTTGGCGATGACCTGGTGAAGAACTTAAGTGATTCAAGTAGATCTCAGGAACCTCGGCGTACAAATGTGGACCTGAGTATGGAGCAAACCACAGAGCCTACAAATTCTTTCAACACAAAGAACACAATGAGGTATCCACAGGAGAGTAAAACTTCTAAGAAAATAAAAGGGTATTCTACACAGAACAACAACGATGTCAACAAGGAAGAAAGAAATCCTTCACTGAAAAGCAAAGAAGACAACAAGAAACAAGATATGATAAAGAACTACGCCCATCAGCCCCACCAGTGTCCTTACCAACGGACGGTACATGCCCAGGCGTGTTGTTCTTAACTCCATCCCTTATTTGGGACTTTACATTTTTCAAGAACGGACTCTGTCTTCATGTGCAGCGGTCTGCTGATTGTGGGTGTTGTTCACCCAAAGAACGGCCTGATACATCACAGAGTTTGGGATCACTATCCTGTCTACAAGGATGCGAGGAATTGTCTCTCCCAATAATCTTCTATGGCAAGTGACACTATTTTCAACAATGGTGCTCTAGTTTCTGAGGAGTCGTGTATATGCACGAAGTTTGACTGAGCTCATCGGTTACATCGCAAGCTTATGACCACAATGTTTGTCTCATGGCTCTGTCTCGCATTTTGGATATCTATGGTACCATGCCGGACCACTTTTGGTGACTTCAAGAAATCGGTATGTCACAAGTTTTTCTAGTGATGTGGTGTTCCCTCATGATAAGGTTCTGCTCTAGTGGGCGTCTAATAGCTGTCCGCTACTGAGAATGTCATTGTGAGCAGTGTTGTTATACTCCCCTCATTTTCTCAATGAAGTTGAAGCATTTACTATTTGCCTTGTTGTGTTACTTCTGTCTAGTGCAGGACTTTTTTAGTCAGTCATTTCCTGACAATTATTGTTTCTCTCTTCTGAGTCTTGCCCCATTAAACTACTGCCTGACGGTTTGGAATCCTAACGATTCAACAGTTTCAGTGCGCACATCTTTTACTGTGTTCCTCGTCGCGTGCAGCCTCGAAGTCATCGTCAATGTTGCTAGGAAGCTTTTTGTGCTGCACATGGATGCTTTGCTACACCAACGCGGTGGGAGCATCCTGGCACTGCACACTTTACGTGCCGCCATCTTGGGTTACAAAAGGGGATGATGGACGTTCGGGCTGCACTGTTCCCATGAGGCACAGGGTCAGACTGATTTGCATATAGCCATGTCTGAACTGGGGTGGCTGAGTGAACTAAAGAATGGTGATGGATTAAACCCAGATGAGTTGACTGGGGGTGAGTGTTTGATTTGTTCAAACGCTCCGTCCATCATCCCCTTTTGTATCGCTTTGTTCGCCCTAAGTGTGGCAGGGTATGCTCAGACGTGAGTCCCTTGTTCACTTGGCCACTGGATTCAAGATAGCCTGGCTGATGAGGATTATGAATCCGAAACCGGTCCCAGGATGCTTGTTTCCGGTCCAGGGAAGACATGGCTTGGCAGTTCGGGCTGCACTGTTCCCATGAGGCACAGGGTCAGACTGATTTGCATATAGCCATGTCTGAACTGGGGTGGCTGAGTGAACTAAAGAATGGTGATGGATTAAACCCAGATCAGTTGACTGGGGGTGAGTGTTTGATTTGTTCAAACTTTCCGTCCATCATCCCCTTTTGTATCGCCATCTTGGGTTGGCACATGCATGTAATCTACTCAATGTTTCTACGTGCCCAGAGCTACGGAGTTGTAACAATTTGCGCTGATGTTAATCCCTGTCATGTCTTTGCTCTAAGCCGGTTTATTAAAAAAAATTAAACTCATGGAGGATAGTCTAAGCCGCTCTGACCTGGCCCTTCAGTTTTCTGCGCATGGTGCTTAAAAAAATCTTACAAGGCTGAATTGGGAGTCGGTCTGTTTTTCAGTGACACGCACACTTATCCGTAAGGAGGCAAGTTTTTCTCTTACCATGGCATTTGACACTTCTTTCAGCCGGCAGTCCACTAATGTGAACTTAGGATTTCCTTACCACGTTGGTTTGTCTAATCCTTCCATCTTCTCACAAACCGTGGTGTGTGTTATGGTTACGGTGACATAGGCACTTTGATCTTTAATAGTCTGCAAATGTTAGTGTGTTTCTTTATTTAAACCAATTGTCTGCTTGGCTGTGATTACACCTTCTTAATGTATGTTTTTGCTATTGGTACATTACATGAAGGATATGTCTATCTCCACCTTTATCTTTCAGGGGATTGTTTGGTGGGTTTTGTGGATCCATCATTTTACGTTCTTGGATTTAGGGAACACACCTTCATGAATCATTGTTTCCCATGTGTTCACCATACACTTTACGGTGCCCTACATAGGGTTGACAATGAGTCTAAGTCCCATTTGTTCTCATACATTCACCTCTCATGGGGTTTGCTTCCATGTACTCCCCGTCTAGTTGTGTTACCCTCCCACAGGGTACCTGCTATACGAATTTTTGTCTTATTTACATACGTTTGCCTCACTTATCCTGCAGTTAGTTAACAATACCTTACTTCCTTATCGTCTTGGGGTAGGTCAGTGGTTTCTGCCCCATGTTCTCTTACTTGGGTTGTATGGGTCTTAGTCCCATTACTACACTGCACGGTGACGTCTCCATGATGTTGTCTTTACAAGGACTAACATTATGGATTTTACACCCATTCATAATAGTGTCGGCACACTTTTCCTTGTGGTAGGGGTTGGTCTTGGGTTTTAGTCCTCCCATTCTCACATCCATTGGGTACATCTTTACCCTTACATAGGGTAATGTTATACTTTCTTTATATTACATATATATTACATTATCAATTTTTGCAACAAAATGTTATGTTCATATTAAATTACTTTGTCTTTTTTTATTTTTTTTATTTTTTTTATTGAGCAGAGTAAAAGTGAATCTTCTCCATAGTTAATTAACAAAGTATATACAAAGGAATAGGGAAAAAAAGATAAATAGACACGAGAATGCAGTTAATAGATACATGACGCACATGATATTCTTTAACTAACTTACATTGTAAAAAAATCAAACAATTAGTTACATCCCGTCCTCTGAAAAGAAACCCCAGATTGCATCAAAGTTTTAGTAGCCCCCAAGCGTTTTGCATACGTTTCCTCAAACTTTTTAGCGCGACACATTTTATTTAACCATTTCACGTAGAGCGGGACCTCCTGAGATTTCCAGTTTTGTAAGATTAAAGAGCAAGCCACTAACATAGTAATAGCTAGAAAGTACCCCTCCCATCTAGACAAAGTAATCCCTTGGTTTGTGAAGCCAAAAAGAGCAGCTTCTGCTATTGGTGCAAATGGTTTCTGAATTGCCCGACTAAAATAGCCAAGAAATCTTTCCCAAAACGCCTCTAATTTAGAGCAGGTGAAAAATATATGCAGCCATCCCACTTCTGTAGGGGAAAGACACCGGAAACCCCTGTTTTCCACACCAGGGTACATTCTATTTAAGGCTTTTGGGGTGTGATACAACATCCATTGTGAAAGGAAGGCCATTCTTTTATAGCCACTCTCAATGCCCTATTCCCTGTAAACATTATGATTTGCCATTCTTGGCTAGAGAAGGAGCATTGAGTTTCAAGAGCAACTTTCTATAAAAATGTATCTATTTGAAGAAATTCGTTTTGGGATCATAGCAGGTGATACCAGTTGCCTATCCCCTTAATTGTTGTTGAAAATAGAGCCGAAGCAACCTTAGAATGGGGACAATTTAATAGTAACTTAAATTTGATTAGAAAATGAACTATCTGCAAATACTCGAAAAACAATAACCTGTTCGCTCAGGGCATTCCGCCTGGACTTCTTGCCAACTAATCATTCTATCCTGAATAAAAAACTGACTCACTAACCCCAGCCCGCAATCATGCCAAGTTCTGAGATGAGTCAAATTAATATGAAGGCCCAGGTCTTTACATTCGCTCAATGTTAAAGTATGGAAACCCACTCTGTGTAAAAAGAGACTGCAATCTACTTGTAAAATCCAGAAGCGTTTTGTACATAGTTTTTTGGGGGAGTTTAGAAGTTTTAAGAAAAGTAGGGATCTGGGTTCCTGCTTCTTGGGTCATCTTTTTTATAAAAAAATTATCTATCCATCCAGTATTAGAGAGTAGAGAAGCAGCTCGTAATATGTGCGAAAATGAGGTAGTGCTAAACCTCCGAGCTTAGTCTCCAATTGTAGAACCGCAAGTTTAACTCTGGCTGCCTTCTTATTCCAAATAAAAGATCTAATCATTGAGTCTAATTCATTAAAATAACTAGTATTAATCTTGACAGAAATGGTAGAAAAAAAGAAAATTAACATAGGTAATATGGACATTTTAATGAGGGCAACACGGCCAATCAAAGTTAACGATAAACTAGCCCATTTTTCCAGCAACTTTGGAATTCTGCAGCTGGTTGTTTCGTAATTTAAATTGGCGAGCTGGCCATATTGCCCTGTGACAAATATCCCAAGGTAGCGTATTGTATCATTGTTAAGGGCCTGCTGCTTGAGACTTTCTGGCAAGAACTCAGCTCCAGTGTTAAGAATTATAATCTCTGTTTTTGATGGATTTATTTTATAGCCGCCGATTAATTAAAATTTCTCAAACGCAGCTAGAATCCTATCTATATTCGGCTTGGTGGAACGAAGAAATAAAATAGCATCATCTGCAAAAAGTTTGAGTTTAGGCATACCTGAGATCGGGAGAAAAATATTCAGGGTGGCATGTATTTTTAACGCTAATGGTTCTATAAAAAAGTAAACAATAGGGGGTACAAAGGGCACCCTTGTCTCATTCCCCGATTGATAGCAACTGACCCAATTTGAATACCATTAATAACAAGGTACGCCTGAGCTCCCTGATAAATACTTTGAAACATAGAGATAACTTAATGCAGAAAGCCAAACCTTTCAAGCCCCAAAAATAAAGTATCCCAATTAACTAAATCAAAAGCTTTTTCTGCATCGACTATCATATTACATGCAGGAGTCTTATTCACGTTAAAATAATCTAATGCCTGAATAAGAAAGCCTGTATTTAAAGCCATTGAGCGTCCAGCAATAAAGCCTGTTTGGGCATCATGAATGACTTGCTGTGCCACTGGAGTAACACGCTGTGCCCAAACCTTCATCAGGACCTTGTAATCAGCGTTTAATAGACTTATCAGTCTGTATGCATTCACATTGATAGGGTCCTTGCCCTTTTTAGGAAAACTGACCACAATTGCTTGCTTAAATTCCGATGGAACTACTCCCCCCTTTTTAATATAGTTAAAAAGCTTTCTAAGGAACGGAATCAACTCTTTAGCAAAGATTTTATGAAATTCTATAGGTATTCCATCTTCCCCACAAGCTATAGCCACCGCCATAGACTTAATAACTAAAGAAATTTCTGATGCAGAGATTTCATTTTGTAGCGGGCAATCACATTTGTCGAAATCATAGAGAATTCTACTTGACTAAAATAGTCCTGAATTTCAACACGGCTAACCACGTATCCAGTAGTACATAATTGTGTATAATGTTCAGTAAAGATCTGCGCAATTTCTGATCCATCCCTTACTACTTTATTGGATTTGGGGTCTAACAGCTCTGGGATACAGGCTGACTCCTGACGAGTTTTTGTCGACCAAGCTCACATTTTACCCACCATTTGGCTTTCTTCATACACCCGCTGTAAATAGGTTTCAGAATTATTTATTTCTTCTAGAATAAAAAAATCCCTTAAGTTCTTTTTAGCTGTTTCTCAGAGGCCCGCGATGAGGAATTACAAGATCCTAAGGCAGTTAGAAGAGCAGCCTGGAGTTGTGCGATTTGATCAAATCGTTTTCAGGTGTTTCACGCAGATGAAGCGATCATTTGGCCCCGGGCGGTGGATTTAAACCAACAGCAAACTGAAAAAACTTCGGCTGTGCCTTAATTGATCCCAAAAACTCTAATATCCATTCCTTAAAAGCTCCCACCCAAACTGGGTCTTGGAGAAGGAGGCGATCCATCTGCCACCTGGACCTCTTCCTCCTCACTTCACCAATTTCCAGTTCGACTTGGACAAATGAATGGTCCGAAAAGGCATTAAGGCCAATTTTGGGAGCTGTAAGAGCCAGAGATCGTGATGTCAAAACAAAATCAATTTGTGAAGCGTTATGATATTGGTGAGAATAACAGGTATACTTCCTTGCTGCCTGATTCAGCCTGCGCCACGCATCAATTAGTTGAAAGTCCTGAATTAAAGCATCTAGCACTTTTTTAGTATTAGGCTTAAACTGTTTTTGGTTTTTATTAGAGCTATCTAATTTTAAATTTTGTATAAAGTTAAAATCACCACCTAAAATTATTTGGCCAGGAGCCTATGTAATACAAATAATGCGGCTGGGTCATCTGTTATAGGGCCATAATAATTTATAAGATTTAGGATACTCCCATTACCTTTAACTGCAACCCATATCCACCTACCCTGGGGATCATGCTTTTCTTGACCAAATTCCCAATCTACTTCCCTCGAGAAATAGATCGCAACCCCTCTCATTGCAAGTCCTGCTGAAGCAAAAAAAGCTATGGAAAAAAAACCGGGGATATAAAGCTTTGGTGAATTAGTATCAAGATGCATTTCTTGAATTAAAAGAATTTAGTGTTTTAAGGTAACTAACCAATGTATTAGGCCCCCGTATTTACGCTTATTCAGTATCCCGTTTACGTTAATCGATATTATACGACATTTGTTAAATGTACTCATTTTTCAGGAATTGACATTGCCTCATACCATTCTCTTTTTCTGATCTGTGCATTCTCACCCGCCCCTTGATGCTACTGCTCAGTTTTTTAATTATTCCACCATACCCACCACCCCACATCCCGTGCCCTCCCACCCTTTGGAAATGCGGCTTTCCCCGCTATCCACACTCTTCCCCCCAAAGCCTAGTTCTGGTGCCCTGGTATTGCACCAAGAGTGACCTCTCCCCCACGCAAAAAAAAAGTAGAAGCTACACTTCAAGATCCAAAAAAAAAGAAGCACTCGGACCGGAATCCTAATAAGATTTTTTCAAAGAGAAAGCAAGATCTAAAAACTTCTGTCCTTAAAGACCCAGACAAAAAAAAGCCTTGTTGAAAAAGCGAAACAGTAGAAAGCTTAAAACAAATCATTTCCCAACTGAAATTAACTTGAAGAGCTCGTGCGCCTCTTCCGTACATGTAAATAAGTGAAACGTTCCCTGCACAAGAACTTTTAGTTTTGATTGTTGCGCAATAGAAGTTTGTGCCCCTTGGGCTTTAATGAGATATAGCAACTTAACAAACTCGTTGCGCATCCTTGCAGCTGTGGCTGTAATATCAGAAAAAATTCTACATTTAGCTCCATTCTCAATTTCAACTTGTCTCGACTGAATTGCCTTGGACAGACTTTTTTCCTTAATACGATAGTCTGCAAAATTAACCAATATAGTGTGAGGGAACTTCAGATTAGGGGGAAGATGAGCTGGGACCCGATGGGCACTAGTTACAGTTAAGTCGCCAGAGAACTCAGGGATCACAGTCTTCTTTATGAAAGATTCGACCCAATTGAGAGTGTCTGCTCCTTCAAGCAACTCAGGCACACCAACTATCCGTAGATTAGAACGGCGTGAAAATTTTTCGAGTTGCTCAATCATATTTTCCATAGTTATTTTCTCACGAGCGGCTTGCTCTACTTGCTGGAAGATACCAGAGATTTGATCCTCAACCAGGGAGATTCTTGCTTTGGCCTCCTGAATTCAGATTGGGAAACTGACCACTGCTTCCTCTATCTTCCCCAATCGCTGATGAATTGCAGCAATTTCGGATTGTTGTGATTTCCTCATATCACGAATTTCATCAAGAATCATATTTAGCATAGTTTTAATATCCACCTGATATGAACTGGCCATCTCCTGATGATGAGCAGGATTGCATTCTTTAGATCCTTGCTGAGAATCATTATTCTCTTCGATGATCATCAAATGATCTGACAATTTAGTCTTGCTTAAGACTGATGCTACTAAATGGCCTTGCAGATCTTGCACCCCTAACTGATCTTGCCGACCTTCCTGAGTTGACACGGGATCCTCAGCTTGAGTTAGAATATCCTAATTGACAGTAAAGAGGAAGGCGGGGGGAGACTGAGGGCAGCGGAGTCGCGGCTGCCAACGCCAAGTTTGAGGCTAAATTACTACAGGTCCGCCCCTGGTACGGTCATCGGCTGATCTTGCGATTGAGGCTGAGCTCCCTGCGCACTTGGGGCGAGAAGCCCTGGAGAGGAGGAGAACCCAGGCACAGAAGAGATCACTAGGTCTGAGGCTGAAATTTCTGCTTGCAATAATGTATCCCGTGTTGAAACTGAAGTGTTCAATGCTAGCAAAACCTGGGAGGGTTTTTCTGCTCCAGACGCCATAGCAGGGGGTAAAGTCTTTTTGGCAAAAAGAGGGAATTCCTTGGCGTTCTTCTGCTCATAAGGTTTTCCAGCTGTAGCATCGCCTGGCAAGATAGAACCACCATTATCGATTAACTTAAGTCCTGAGGTCTCTATGAGGTTAATCTCCTTTAGTAAAAAGTCTTCCGTCTCTGAACTTTGAGAACTAAAGGATGACTCCTTGAGATTCATTTTACCTCCACCTTCAGTTAAAGTCTGATTTAATTTAGCTTTCGCTAGCCTGGTTGTAGTTTTCGCTGCAATCACACCTTCAGCTTTTGCTGCAGCTGCGGCTAGCTTCAGCTGTTTCTTCCTTATTACAGTCGAAGATAAGGCAGCAGTATTTAAGTCAGGAGTGCTGCCCAACCCAAGTCACTTTACCCAGTTTTCTTTTTTTTCCAATCAGGGGATTGGACCAGCACTCACCATTAACGCCACCTGCCTTTGTCCTGCCGTTGCCCTTCCTCTCCCGTTTGACCCCTCCACCAGTCTCAGTCTGCCTCCTCCTGTAGAAGCTTACTTTGCTTCCAACATTCTTTTGCTGCGCCTTTGTGCTTTTGAGCTTTTAAATGTACTTTAAACTACCAGCAACTCGAGGAACCTGCACTGCTCCAGCTCTCCAAATCCTCCAACCCCTGTGCCTCAGAGCCTATGAAACAGAGCTATCGGTAAAGAGGGAAATTGACAAAATCCAGTCGGGCCTCAGCGGGCTGTAAGCAGCAGGCGAGCAGCCAATTAGCATACAGCTAAACATCAGCGGCTCCACCAGTCATCTTGAGCCATCCGCTCTTGTACTCTGCTTTAAGAAAGAAAGGCGGTGTTATAGATCATTTTCCTTCCACTTCTCCTTCCACTTTATGAAATCGCAAAACTGCAGCTAAAGCCGCCGCGTTGTCAGCTCACATAAACTTCACTAGAGCAGCAAATGAGCAAAAGCTCTGGTTGTCAGTGTCCGCTCCGACCACGAGAAATCACCAGAGATGCCATCACTGTGGGTAGAGGGCACCACCGAAGGCTACGTGCTAGTGGGTAGAGTCATAGCCCTTCCAAATCTAAGCATGAAACAATTATTTTGTCAATATGGTAATTGGGTTTGGATGAGAGATCTTATTGGATTTCCCTCTCATCTTTCCTGTTTCTTTTGTGTGTTCAGTTTTCCTCGTGATGTCTTTTCGTCTTGTCATATGTGGATTCTGGACTTTATCCTTATTGTCAGTCTATCTTTGTCCTCTGTCTGTTTCTTATAGTATTGCTTTTTTTTTGTTCTTCTTTTCCACCTGAGTGTACTCTTCCTTCTCCATTGTGTGTGTGTCGGATTATAGTCCACTGTTTTGTTGTGTTGTGCTATGCTTTGCCTTCTTGCTTGCCTGCCTGTCCAGCAGGGGTGTCTGGGGGGTAGTCATTAGTACTTTCTTGCTGTGTTTTTCTATTCTTTTTTGTTGTTATTTATAGAAGGGAGGATGGGTTATTTGTATCTGTTCCTCTTTTTCTAGTCCCACCTATCTTTCTGTTCCCTCCTTGTTGTTCTCTTCTTTGCATCCTTTCTGCTATTTCTGTATTCCTCATTTATGGTTCTCCTTTTCTTTATCTTATTCTTTCCTCATTTATGGTTCTCCTTTTCTGTTTACCATCTTAATTGTTTTTGGTTGTATAAGAAAGGAGGATTTGTAGTATCCTGTCTATCTTAACGTTATGCTATTTTCACCACGTGCTTAGCCAGTGGAATGTTCCAGTGATGATGTGTTTCGGAATATTGGGAGCCTGTGAGGAAAAGCCACAGTTGAGATTGGGCTGAGCAGCATGCTGGCTGCTCCTGGTGGAGCTGATCTACATATCTACAATAAAACATCTTGAACTACATCTACCTGCCTGGACCTCCTTACTACAATCTCCAAACAAGAAGGTTCTACACTCCGCTCAACATCAAATGATGCTGCTCTCCTTCTTCATTCTTGAGTAGACCATCCGCTGCCATAATTAACAAGGGAATCTTGCAAGCCAACTCCAGAACTGCTGGAAACCACGCCTGAGACACACAAAAAGTGGCTACCAGTACTAACTGACATCTCTCCTTCCACACTTTCAGAAGAACTATTGGAATCATTGCAAACAGTGGGAATGCATTGTTGTGTGACGCAACCACGCATTAAATTTCCACGCGTTCCTTAACAACGCGGGCGGAACAACGAATGCCTCTGAACCACGCATTCCATTTGCCTTAGGGTCGGTGCTGGACTTTGGAATTGTATAATTTACTATTCCAACTCCAGTCACCGGAACAGTAGGGAAAGCATTGGACTTTAAAGTCCAACGCCACATGACCTAATGCATGTCATTGTAATTACTTGCGTTGTAATGTAATGCTTGGTTCAGACGCATTCCTTATCCCGCCCGCGTTGCAAAGGCAACACGTTGTTCGGCGGTCATTGTATTTGCCGTTTTCTCAGAATGCATGCATTTATATCTAACATTTTCTGTTGAAATGCATCTACAACTGTCACACACTTGGGTCTGGAAAACAACTGTGATACCTGTGACTCTGAAAGGTAAATCTTGTTGCAAACAGATCAACTTCCAAAGGATCAAAACCTTTTCTAACCTCCTGAAAAACTTCTGAACCCATTTCCAGTCACTGAAATCCTCCAAATGTCTTGAAATCCAATCTGCCACCAAATTCCTTACCACTGGAAAATATTCCGCTCTTAAGCTTATCTTCTGTTCTAGACAGATCCTTTGCTGTTTCTGATAGATTTTTGGACCTGCAACCTCATAGGTGGTTTATGTAAGACACAGGTGAAACATTGTCCATCTTCATAAAAACTGTCTGACCCTGTAATATGTTCCTGAAACTCCTCAGGGCATATAAACCCTCTGTTACCTCCATAGTATTTATATGATTCTTCTCTTGACCTGACCATGCACCACCCGTCTACTGCTCTCCCAAACAAGCACCCCAACCAATCAAACTGGTATCTGTCTCCAGAACAAACTCTTGTACACATCCAAAAATTGCTCTTACATTCCAAGCCTCCAGATTGTGCTACCGCCAACCAGGCTCTGCCTTCACGTCCTGATTTGAAACAACGTTGTCTCCAAACCATGAGCCTTTTTTCAAAGCATGTGCCTTTAAACTCTGCAAAGCATGATAATGCAAAGGGTCTTTGAATTTAGCTTGGAACAATGACGAAAACAATCCTACATTTCGTGCCAAATCTCTCAGAGTCAAATTGTCTTTCTTTACAAAATGGAAAACTTCCTTCTTTATCAACTTCATTTAATTTTCCAGTAATTTTCCAGTAACAACAACAACTCCCCAATTGTATCTCTCCTGAACCTAATTCTAGACTCTGAAATGGAACCATAATGGATTTCTCCTCGTTTATGATAAAACCCAAACTTTCCAAGAGTTGAATCATATTCTTCAGTTGAGATACTAACACTTCCACATCGTGCAACTTCAAAAGAATGTTGTCAAGATAAACAATCATTTGATAACCTCTTTCCCTCAAATAAGCCACTACAGAATGCATCACCTTTGTAAAGCACCAAGGTGCTGATGATAACTGATATAACTGTTTCCTCCATCTGAACTGAAGGAATCACTGACTATTTTGCTTGATATGAACTGTGACATATGCATCCTTCAAGTCTAATTTTACCAACTAGTCTCGACCCTGAAGCTTACCGCTTATCCATTAACAGATGGATTCCCTTGATCTTGAAATGTTTGTAAACTATAGATCGATTTGAAATTCTCAGATTTATTACAGGTCTTCATCCTTTGTCTTTTTTTCCACTAAAAATAATGTGCTTATAAATCCTTTTAATTAATCTCCCTACTAAACATATTGCTCCTTTTTCTAACATCACATCAATTTTTAAATCTGGTATTTTCACTTGTTCTTGATTTAGACTTATCTCCTTTGGCTCCTTTACCTGACTCAATACCTCTACAAACTCTATTTTGAAAACCTTGAATTGTACTCAGTCAGTCAAATTCACTTTATTCAGTTAATTAAAACCATAAAAGCTTACTAAAAATACACAATAAAATGATTTACAAGAATATTATAAAATCACCTGCATCACAAAATACCAAAGACAAGATCTAATTCATCAATATGCACATTAAAAAAAATTCATGAGATTTCTATCACGGATGCTCAAGAACCAAGGGTCATTTGTTATACGTTTCCATTCCTTTACATAATCTCGCAATCGTCCCCGTAATTTTTTTGGGGAAGAACCAAAAGAAATCTTTGTACTCACCATGGGTACCAGAGATTCCCTGTCCTCTTTCACAGACACTTCTTGATCTTGCAAACTGTTCTCTCTGAGGGAAGAATCACGTGGAATTTTGGAAGCCTCTTCCACACCCTTTGGTGATATCATTATATTGGGACCTTTGAAATACCCGGCCAGCATAAGGTCCTCGTCTGCTGGTTCTTCCAAAAACACATCCAAAAACCTTGCTCACAATTGCGATTCTCCTATTTAGATGACCAGAGAATCTGGATTTCATTAAAGACACGGAGGCTAGCATTATGCTGATATCTTTTAATTGCAGACCAAGCAGCCGCATATGTCACAAAGTAAAAGTTCCATATTAGAACACTACAAACCAAACAATAGCAGTAAGCACAAGGCAATCAGCCTCTTTTAAATGTGGAGCAAAGGAGAAAGGAAATGTCCAAAGACCATCCACGAAGAAAAACATTCCATAACTTGAATGAAGATAAAGGAACCAAACAACTTCAATATCTGAAGAACAGGAGTCAACTTCAATATTTGTAGATGAGGAGCCACGAAAAGGAACTCATGAGATCTTATCTGCAAAGAAAAAAGGTGTAAATGAAACCAGAAACACAAACAAGAAGGATAAATCTTGCAATGGAACATAAGAGTATAAGAGTAAGTGCAATCAAATAAACATATCATGAGATTAAAATAGAAGCACAATAAATCAAATACAACCACCCAAGGGATGGGTGGGAGGGATAATGCTAGCCTCCGTGTCTTTAATGAAATCCAGATTCTCTGGTCATGTATATAGGAGAATTGCAATTTCATTACAAGACCGGAGGCTACCATTATGCTTGTTGATAGTCATGTAGAACAACATCAGACATATGGGTAATACGTTTACAATAGTGATGAGCAAAAGTTCCGGAATTAGACCAATCAGCAGCTTTAAGAAGATCTTCCAACTTACCACCGGACCAGAATGACTTACTGGCCATAGCACCTCTGATGGAATGTGGTTTAAAGAGATCCAGATTGACACCTGCAAGGCCCATAACAATTTTAACCCATCTTGCTATCGAGGTGGAAGAAATACCTTTGTGAGGCTTAGCAAAGGAGATAAGTAATTGATCAACACCAGAAGAACGAAGAGAATTCATTCTCAGATCATATTCCTTCATGCAGTGGACAACACAAAGTTTATTACACATGTCAAAGCGTGGGTAAAAAATAGTATCAGACATAGTTTTGGTTCTTCTATGTAAATCAAATCTGACTCCAAACATATCATAGGACCTATATGAAATATCCAGAGCTTTAACATCAGAAACTCTTCTACATGAAATTAAGCAAAGAAGAGTTGCCAATTTCAAAGAAAGGTTCTTTCTACTCAAAAGAGAGTTCTCAGGCCAGGAACAGAAAAGGTCAAGAACCAACTTAACATCCCAAACGCATTGATATCTAGCTTTTGGAGGTCTCCTAATTCTTACACTCTTTAGAATTCTACAAATAATAGGATTTTTACCTACCGTCTTATTGTTGACAAGGGAACTTGAGGAGAGTTTCAAAGGAAATTGACCATCTTTTCCTTAGATGGAAAAATCTATCACTTATAATATACGGCCGAGTGAACATAGTCAAAATGGTAATTATACCTATGCTGACCTACCTCTTTAGTGCCATCCCCCTGGATTTCCCCGGTAAACTCCTGGGGAAAATCCAGAGTAAGATTGGGAGTTTTATTTGGGCCAATAAGAGTTCCAGATTGTCTTGGAAGAAGTTAAAGAGAAGGTTGATTAAGGGGGGTTTAGCTTTACCTGATGTCCTCTGCTACTGCCACTCTTTCCAGTTTAAAAACATTCGTTGTCTACTGTCCAGCCCAACCGACAAAAACTGGGAAAGGATCCTGAGTGCCATGTCTAACCAAGAGGGGGGGGGCTGGATTCTTGTATAAATTCGGGGACCCCAGGTTCTTCAAGAAAGTCCTCCTAAAGGTGATCAGATCCGCACTTAACATCTGGCAAATTCCTAAGGCACGGTGGGGGATAAAATACTATTCGGACTTTGCCCCAATCTGGGACTACCTGGGGCTTCCCTATTGTTTGAAAGACAGCTTGGCTGTTCCAATCGAGTGTGCGGGAACCCTGGTGTGGTCTGATTTAGTATTTTTGAGAGCAAGTATTGGGGATGCCTTTTTCCGCTTTAAATTTTTACAACTGTGTTCACGGTATGCGGCAGAAAAGGAGAATATAGGTGGGAATTATGAGGTGGAGTTAAAGCTCCAAAATATAGCCCCCATGAAAAAAGAGATCGGGCTATGGTATGGTAGTCTACTAGATAGGGAAGACACCGAGCTACCTTCACCACATTAAGGGGCCCATTATGATCGCGGACGGACTTGAGTCCGTCCACGACCATAGAGGAGGAGGGAACCTCCGCATGGCCAGCGGAGTTCCCTCCTGTCCAATTAGGATGTGATTGCCACCCTGGCGGTCACATCCTACTGGCCATAGCACCTCTGATGGAATGTGGTTTAAAGAGATCCAGATTGACACCTGCAAGGCCCAAAACAATTTTAACCCATCTTGCTATCGAGGTTGAAGAAATACCTTTGTGAGGCTTGACAAAGGAGATAAGTAATTGATCAACACCAGAAGGACGAAGAGAATTCATTCTCAGATCACATTCCTTCATGCAGTGGACAACACAAAGTTTATTACACATGTGAAAGCGTGGGTAAAAAATAGTATCAGACATAGTTTTGGTTCTTCTATGTAAATCAAATCTGACTCCAATCATATCATAGGACCTATATGAAATATCCAGAGCTTTAACATCAGAAACTCTTCTACATGAAATTAAGCAAAGAAAGGTTCTTTCTACTCAAAAGAGAGTTCTCAGGCCAGGAACAGAAAAGGTCAAGAACCAACTTAACATCCCAAACGCATTGATATCTAGCTTTTGGAGGTCTCCTAATTCTTACACTCTTTAGAATTCTACAAATAATAGGATTTTTACCTACCGTCTTATTGTTGACAAGGGAATGACCAGCAGAAATGGCAGACCTATATCAGTTGATAGATCTGTAACTCAGACCTCTATCAAATTGCTTTCCAAGAAAATTAACTATATCAACGATAGGTGCCTCCACGGGATCCAGGTCCCTCTCCAAGCACCAACGTAACCATTTTATTTATTTATTTTAATTTCTTCTATAGCGCTGGAATCAATCCCGTAAGGGTATCTCCGCGCTTTGCCAGCTATAGAACGACAGGTAGTGTATCATAGGAGTTAACTAGACAGGAATGCTTCTTGATAGAGAAGGGTCTTTAGTGTCTTTCTAAAAGACAGGTGGTTGGTAGTCAATCTAACATCAGTGGGAAGTTTGTTCCATAAAGCAGGTCCAACCGCGGAGAAAGCACGATCTCCTTGTCTGTATTTCTTAGTTGCAGGGGGCTTTAGAAGGGCTTGGTTGCTAGAGCGGAGAGACCTGTTGGGCTGATACAGCTCAAGGGATTGAGACAGATATTTAGGGCTTGCTCCATAAAGACATTTGTGAACCGTGCAGCATATCTTAAAGTTGATACGCTGCCGTATGGGAAGCCAGTGCAGTTCCTTCAGCAGGGGTTTAGAGGGAGTCCTGGCTGGTGCACTCATAATCAGTCTTGCTGCTGTGTTCTGGACTACCTGCAAACGACCTACAGCATCTGCGTTTGCTAACGTCAGCAGGCCGTTACAGTAGTCCAGACGACTAGTCACCAGGGCCTGTACAAGTGTCTTCCTATAGATGGCAGGGAGATACGGGAAGACACGTCTAAGTAGGCCGATGGTGTGGAAACACAACCCTGCGATGTAGTTGGTATGTTCCTTCATGGTCAGCTTTTGGTCCAACTTCACCCCTAGATTTTTTACATGGGGTTTGGATGTAGGTACTGGGCCCAGATCTATTGGCCACCAGTCTGGGGACCAGAGAAGACTCGCTTTGCCAAAGAGCATGACCTCTGTTTTTGTCACATTACATTGGAGGCAGTTCACAGCCATCCAATGTGACACTGCCCTCATACCCTCAGCAAAGTTCTCCTTGACTTTGAGGCCAAGGGAATTGAAAGGGTAGAGGAGCTGGGTGTCATCTGCGTAGGAAACTGGTATGAACCCATATTTCCGCACAATCTCAGCAAGGGGGGCCACATACACATTGAACAGTGTTGGGCTAAGGCATGAGCCCTGTGGCACCCCCTTCGTGAGCACCCTTGAGATTGAACAAAAGGGGCCCAGGCTGATAGATTGTGATCTCCCGGAAAGAAAACTCTCCAACCATGATAGTGCTGAGCCTCGAATTCCTACTCCCTGCAAACGGCTGAGAAGGATGTTGTGGGACACGGTATCAAAGGCTGCGGACAGGTCCAACAGCACTAGAATCATGGAGCCGCCTCTGTCCTGCGACATTTTGATCTTATCTGTCACAGAGAGGAGGGCTGATTCAGTGCTGTGGTTGGGCCTGAACCCAGATTGAGATTGGTCCAGGCCCCCTGTCGCCTCGATAAAACTGGAGAGGATGGTATTGACGTGTTTCTCTGCCAGTTTGCTGATGAAAGGAAGGAGAGAAATCGGGCGAAGGTTGGAGAGTTCTGACCAGGGCAGGGTGGTATTTTTGCGTATGGGATTCACTACCGCTTCCTTCCATGATTGTGGAAGTTGGCCCTCAGCAAAGGAAAGATTGAGCAGTTTCTGAATAGGGAGTCCTAATATTTCGCTCAAAGGGGAGATAAGTTTGGCAGGTATCAGATCCGTGGGAGAGCCAGTCTTTATTTGATTGACAAGTGCAGTTAAGTCTTTAATGGTTATTTCAGGGATTGCATGAAGAATTTTCCCAGAGGTCACTATTGGGGGAGTATCAAAGGCCTCCATTTCCAAAGGACCTGAAACTGCAGTAATTTTCTTATATATCCCTTCTATTTTGTCCTCAAAGAACTGGGATATTTCATCGCATAGGACTTGAGTGAAGGTATCTGGGCTCTCACACATTACAGGATTGGTGAAGGTCTGAATAATTTTAAATAGCTCTCTTGTAGAATTGCCTGCCTCAGCAATTTGAGTGGTGAGGCTTATTTTTCTAGCTTTTTTAATATTTTTGTAATAGGAAGTCATAGCCGTCAAATAGCGGTTCTTGTCTTCCCCATTGCCTGTCCGTCTCCAAAGTTTCTCCAGTTTTCTGCATCTCTGCTTTTCTATCTTAAGGTCCTCAGTATACCATGCCTCCCTTTTAGCTATGGTAGGTTTTTTTACATTTTTCTGAGGAGCCAGGGTGTCAATTGCTGTCGTCAATGAGGAGTTAAACTTTGAGAGAGCAGTATGGATGTTGTCGGAGTTGGAGAATATGGGCTGTTTCCATGTTTGTGTAAGCCTGGCAGGAGTAATTTTATGCCATGGTCTACGATTAGTGAACTGGGTGGCAGGGCAATTTGTGGAGTTGGATAAGTATGGTAGAGAGAAGTCTATCATTTGGTGGTCAGACCAGGAAATATGCTTAGGGGGATGGCAGTGAACATTGGGATGGGTAGTAAAAATCAAATCCAAAGTGTGACCACCCGAATGAGTAGGTCCACTGTTTCTAGGATATAGACCTAAAAGAGCTAGATCTGCAAGGAATACTTTTGTATCAGGGTGATCATCAATGTCGATGTGAAAGTTAAAATCTCCAAGTAAAATAAAATTCCCGTTAGCTTTCATGTGGGGGGCTAACAATTCGGTGAGGGCGAGGGAGAACCCAGCATTGGGTCCAGGCGGACGGTAAACTAGAGCTCCTTTCCAGTGTACCTTGGGACTGATTTTTAAGTGGAAAATTAATACTTCCATGGTCGGTAGCATCACTTGTTCTAGGACTCTGATGGTCAGTGTGTCTCTATATATGATAGCGATCCCGCCTCCTACCTTCTCAGGGCGGTCTTGACGAAGAATTTTATACCCCGTAGGTATCCCTAAGGTGATAGCAGGGATAGTGTGGGGTTTTAGCCATGTTTCTGTCAAGAAACATATCTCGGGCTGAAGGCTATGAATAGTGTCCCATAGTTGTATATGGTGTTTAGGGAGTGATCTGACATTTAACAGAAAACTTTTCCAGCCTCCCAGGGAATCTATGCTATCTATGGGCCGTCCAGCAATGATGTAGGAGTGAGTAGCTTGAAAACCGCATTTGATGCAGGAAAGGGGAGCCTCAGGACATCTTAGAGATTTATTTGTGCACCTATGTTTGCCCTTGGGTTGCAGCGCCATAAGATCATACGATGAATACCTGATAGGAGGGGAGGTCGGTGGAATGTCCATAGTCGGTGGAATGTCCATAGTAACAGGACAAAGAGGATAGCCCCTGGCCCCGTCCAGTCGCGGACGGGCGCAGACGGGCAGCTCTTTGGCGGGTCTTCGGCGGGGCTGCGCGCGATCGCTGCGCGCTCAGGGAGGTGCGAGGGCTAAGTAGCCCTGCGTAGAACCACTAGAGCGCTAACCGCTCCTAGTGGAACCGGATGTGGTGTAAAAGCCTGCTTCCCCCTTGCCAGAACGGGAGGTGGTAGGCGGATACCAGTGCCTGAGTTGTGCCGAGGAAAGTATCCTAAAGCTAGTGATTGATGCGGTGCAAGTGCGAGGCAATGCGGATTTTTCTGTCACTCAATTTTAAAATACACAAATTGTTATTTACATTCAAATTTAAAATGCGGTAAAATTCCCGCTTCTCGCTGTGTCTCGCTACCTCTAAATACAACCGCTTACGAGTAGTCCTTGGCCAGCAAGCGGTATGGAGACTCTGCCACCGTCTCCACCCGCAGCGAGCTCTTCCGGTGCTCCACCTAAGTAGCCCTGCGTAGAACCACTAGAGCGCTAACCGCTCCTAGTGGAACCGGAAGTGGTGTAAAAGCCTGCTTCCCCCTTGCCAGAACGGGAGGTGGTAGGCGGATACCAGTGCCTGAGTTGTGCCGAGGAAAGTATCCTAAAGCTAGTGATTGATGCGGTGCAAGTGCGAGGCAATGCGGATTTTTCTGTCACTCAATTTTAAAATACCATACCTTCCAAATGTTGTTGTACCGGTAATGTGTGCCGGGGGCCCATGATTCTCTGAGGAGAGCAGAAGCTGTTGACGAAAGCCTTGCGAGGTGGTTGGATCTCCTGACTAAAGGAGACGGTGAATTCGAGCGTCTACGTCTGTAAGGAGGTCTGAGAGTGAAGCAATCAGGATCGGAAGATCAAAAGTTTGTTCCAGAGTAGTAGGGAACCATGCTTGGGACGGCCAAAATGGAGTTCTCAGGACAATTGAAGAGTGCTGTTGTCTCACTTTCTGAAGTACTCTCTGGATCATTGCAAACGGAGTGAAGGCATAACCGACGATCCCTTCCCAAGATTGGAGAAAGGCGTTCACCGCCAGAGCACCCGGATCGGGCATCCAGCTGTAATAACTTTCCAGTTGGAATGTCAGTCTGCCGGCAAAAAGGTCTATTTGGAAAGGACCCCAGAAATGATTCCAATCGCTGTAGTCTATGAGGAACCTCGAGTTCCAATCTGCACAGAGGTTGGATTTTCCCAGCAGATATTCTGCTCTGAGAGAGATTTTGTGTTCCAGGCAGAATATCCAAAGTTTCTTGGCCAGGTTTGAGAGGTCCTTCGATTTGGTACCACCCAAGCGGTTTATGTAGGCGACAGCGGACATGTTGTCCATTTTCAGAATGACTGATCTGCCTTGAAGGCAATGCTTGAAACTCATCAGAGCATAAAGCCCTGTGGTTAACTCCGGGTAATTGATGTGTTGAAAGGATTCTTCCTGAGACCAGATCCCACCAGTGTTTTGATCTTGGAGACAAGCACCCCAGCCATGAAGGATCGCGTATGATTCCAAAATAAAATCTGGTGCTGAACCGAAGATTGCCCTGCCATTTCATGCGTCCAGATTGTCCAACCACCAAGTCAGTTCTGAGACGGCCTCTTCAGAGAAACGCGATCTCCGTACCAGAGTCCTGATCTGAGAGCTCTTGCTTTTATTCTTTGAAGGGCTCGATAATTCAAGGGGCCAGGAAAGATAGCCTGAATGGAAGAGGAGAGAAGGCCCAAGATTCTGGCTAGTTCTCTCAAGGAGAGATTTTGTTGCTTCAGGACATGTCTTATCTCTTTCCTGATTTTGGAAATCTTCTTTGGAGGGAGAAGGAGAAGGCAATTTGTGGTGTCTACGGTGAAACCGAGGAATTCCATCGTTTTTGAGGGGGATAGTATGGATTTTTCCTTGTTTATGATAAAACCCAAGCTTTCTAAAAGGTCTATAACAGTCTTGAGATCTTGAATGATCTGATCGTAATCTTGAGACAGTATAAGGATGTCGTTTAGATAAATGATCAGACGAATACCTTTTTCTCTTAGAGATGAGGCGACTGCCCTCATCACCTTGGTGAAACAACAAGGGGCTGAGGAGAGGCCGAAGGGAAGGGCTTGGAATTGGAAAAGACGGTTCATCCAAATAAACTGAAGAAAAGGTTGATGAACCTTGGCCATAGGGATGATAAAAGAGGCATCTTTCACATCCAATTTGACTAACCAGTCCACTTCTAACAAGAGGTCTCTGAGAAGATGGAAGCCCTCCATCTTGAAATGTCTTTAAACGAGGTATTTGTTGAGTTCCCTGAGGTTTATGACAGGTCTCCAACCTTTGTCCTTCTTTTCTACGAGAAAAAGAGTGCTTACAAACCTCAGAAATTCCTTAGGGACCTCTATAATAGCACCTTCTTGGAGCATTGAGGAAATTTCTTCCTCTATTATTTTTTCCTGATCCAAAGAAAGTGGAATTGCCTTTGGAAGTGAGTTCTGAACTGGAGTTTGAGAGAAATCCACATAAAAACCGACTACGGTATTTAAAACCCAAGGGTCTTGAGTGATAAGTTTCCAGTTGTGGTAAAATAATTTCAGTCTCCCTCAGACTTTTGGATTCGAAGAAAGGGGAGGGGGAGGAGTACTCACTTTGAGGGTTAGTAAAAGGTAAGGGAAAGCTACAAGGGACTTATTTTGTTTACTTAGTTGAATTGATTTACTGGCATCAGTCAATAAAGTTAGTTCTCAAGAATCTAACTAGAATGTATCCATAGGATGACAACACAATTTCTTTCAATAAAGGAAACATTCAATAACAAAAAGCAGAAGGATAAAAGAGACACACGGAAGAGTAATTATATCTGAAAAAGGTATTTATATTGAGTTAATCAAAAAAAATTGTTTCATGGGGAAATCAAAACCAGATAAATGTGAGCAAAAAAGAGAGTTATGGACAGATGTATGCATAAATCAACAGATCATTACATAACTGTTCATCAACTCCTTTCTTTACTACAATGTAACCGAGTCCATTCATGAACAAAGGTATACTCTTGAAGCGATGTTTAGCTTTGGAGATGATGATTTGGTCGACGTTTCGGTCTTGAGTGCTTTTGTCTACAAGACCATCATCAGGACTAATATTTTTGCACAAAAGTTGCCCCCTAAGTAAAAACAATAGATTGAAATTACTGAAATGACAGATATGATTCTATGTCAACGTATAAATAAACCTAACAATTTAAACAGAAAACCGTGTGCTTCACATCAGACTGATGTGATTTAAAATTATGACAAATACAGAGGTTAAGTCAGATGTGTGAATTATTAAAAATCAGTACTCTTGTTTACTGACAGAACACATTTAAAGAAGAAAAGTTGCTATACCTAAGGGCCTCATGGCCACTGCATTTAGTGTGCAAATCTAACTACAGAACATTGTTATTGCAAGAAGGTCTGTGTGGCACCAGAACCCATCCCATCAGTTTTAATGTCACCAATGTTCACTGCACCGTGAGTGCGCAAAAAGAAATATGCTTACTTAGAAATGAGGCCAAGATTGATTGGGTCAAAAGCACAATAAGGAGACTTGGATACCGCAAGTATGTTTACTGAAGAAGAGAGAACAAATATAGGGCAGTTAGGGCAGTTAAACTTAACAATATTATCATATATTCGTAAATCTCTGGATGGAGTTAGATCTTGACCTGCTCCTCCTAACTGATATAGGTATCTTCTGTTAGAGCGTCTAGATTGTGAATGGTAGGTCCAATAAATGGAAACCAAGGTTAACGAAATGGTTGCTTCTGGAAAAGGGGATTAAGATAAGGCTATATTATACCCCTAAAATAGACACTCGTAAGGTATACGAATGCGGGCAGAGCAAAAAAGCAGAAATTCTTTAAATAGAATGTCCCGAATATATGTAAACTTGAATTAGAAGGACTGTATGATCAGTCTGAGAGCCAACAGACAGTACCAAATGGGGACGCAAGACAGCATTGGTAATAGATGGTACTAGCCCCTCGACCAACTGGCTGAAACGCCAAGAGAATTAAATTTTGTGCTAATGCAGAAATACATCTGCCTTGTTGACTTCTCCAACTAGGTATCGATTACCTAAAGATTACATCGTGACACCCTTTATAACCATTGTTATAGGGACGCCAAGGTAAGATTAACTATGGGGAGAATACCCAGTCGTGTTATTGAGTCACAGAATTTGCTATAAGTATTTATCGAAGCGGCAGTTAAACAAGAGCATGTAGGATCAAGGCAACGTTAGACCTCAGCATGGAGCATATGCTCTGGCAAGGTAAATTGCTTTTTTAAAAAAAAGGCAAAATGGCTTCTCAGTATTTAGCCAAATTAACTATCTCAAAAGTTTAATACGCCAGCAAATAGACAGTAACAAAGTGCATAGCCGTACTTACATATGTAAATTTCTGCACACAGCGTATTGGGTCAATAAATAATCAGCATCAGCAAACGCCGGGATATGGAGCACTAAGGTGGCTCTCGTTTTTAAATACCGTGACCCGGAAGTGCAAGCACACTGACGGCATGCTGAACGCATGCGGTTTGTTAAATGGATATAGTGCCAATGCGGCGTCGGCCATTTTGGAGTTGCTGACTTGTGTATTGGAAATGGTCAAGTGAACACTGGTGCCACATATTTTTTACAAGCCTCGGGCATACACAATTGAGGCAGCATGAAATATATATACATTTAAAGCATTTTAGACATCATCCAAAAATTCCCGGCACAGGACAGCATCAGCGGGAACAATAAATGTTGTTATGCACAACCGATGTTATTTTGTTGCATTAATACTAAGGATGTATACGAGCAATATTATATATATTACAACGACTTTCTTCACAGTGTAGAGCAGCAAAAAACTGCATAGGACACCAGTTAACAATAAAAACATTCACATAGTTGAGAAAATGCCCTTCTTATCTTTAAACATCTCGTAGTGTACCCAATCGAAGAAATGAACGTCTATTTGAAAAGATGTATGATACAATTGTATTTAGGGATCTGTTACATACAAAGCAAACTGCATTGGTACATACTGAAAATATAACATCTCTCAGTGAATAATCAACAGAGTGGCAGTTCATATACTTGCATCATGAACAAATCAGTGGATCGATGGTACGCATCATTGTGGAAAATTAGTACGGTCTGGTAAACATTATCTGCGCCATCTTGCCTTTTTCCCTGATGCCACACTTTCTGTCGTGCGCACCCGCCATTTTAGGTGCCTCGATCAGAACAACCCTTTTTGCATGCCACTGGCCCCCGGCATAGCCCTCCTCCCTCACAAAGCCCGCACTCTGACAACCCCCGCTCGCACATGCCTTGGGTCATAAACCCCTCTTCAGCGCAGCTCTGCCTCAGAACCCCATCCTGTCCCCAGCGCGACACCTCCCTTCCTTCTTTTTATGGTCCCAGGCCCTTTTTGATACAAAACCCCTTTTCCTGTGTGCCTGTTTGTCTTCCTCGTTCCCAGGCCGACACTTAGCTCTGCCGATACTGTTTATTGCCCCTCCCCGTACAGTAAAAAGCTTCCCTCATCAAAGGACCCTCGAGTTGATCAATGCCCCCACCCTATGAGATCCGATCAAACCCCCACATTCCGTGAACCGGCGGAATGTCCAGCTGCGCGATAATCATCACCTGTCGTGACCGGGGTGGGGACTTCTGCTGTATATGTGTGTGGGAACGGGCTTGGAGCGGGGATTCCGAGAATGTCTTTCCATACATCAAAGCATTTGCCATGAATATGTTATATGTAATAAAGCAATAAAGCTGTGTATAAGAGGCCAGGCCTCAGAGATGCGGTTAGAGCACCTCAGAACGATACCTGCTGTTTGAACTGATGTGTTCTCCTCCGGAGAGAATAAACCTTGTTTCCTGCCTTCCCGTCTCCAGCGCCTGCCTCTTCATTGATTAATAATTCGTGGGTTAAAGAGGCGATACCGCCGGGCAAATATCGATTGTCCCTTGACCTTAGATTTAACAATTGGTGTCCCAAGCGTGGGGCCCATCAGCGACTCGTGGATCCAGTGGGAGAGGTCCTGACGACAGAGTGAACGACTGCAACGATCGGGAGAGCTCTTGCCCAATAGACCCTCGTCTGGCAGCCGATCATCCGAACTTCACTGGTTCCGAACAGACCTCTCCCGAGTGATCTACGGTCCTGACTGGGAACCATCAGGAGTGCTGCGAGGAATACAAAGAAAAGAGGACGATCGGGCGCTGGATTCGGAAGACAAGAAACTGTCCATACGGTCCGGGTAAGGTCGTGTAGACACGACGAATCACGAAATAATTGTTTAATTGTTCAGAAAATACTAGTATTACTCTTTGTTGACCTATTTGGAGATTCACTGTCTGCACACGAAGAAACAGTAGGCTCTTTTCTCTTTGCAAACAGTGAAGGATAGGTAACGCAGCCGTCGCGCCTATCTTTCTCCCCCACTGAATCGATTATTTATTAACGGCCACTGATTAACTGTTTTTGACCCCGAGCTACTGTTCGCGGATTGTTTCCTGGAGATTCTCTGTCTACAAACAGGAAAGAACAGGTTCCCCTTTGCAGATAGTGAAAGGGTAGAGGACGCAGATCTTTTGCGAATCTACTTATTCTTCCCACTGGTCCTCTTTTTGTTCATTTGATATTGGTTCATGAGGTATTCACTGCTTGCAAACAACGTAGAATAGAAATATTCTGTCTAGTCTTTGCACACAGTGATAAGATAGGCAGTGCTGACTTTTTGTCCCTCATTGTTGAGCTGTCATGTCTGTTTTCTCCCCACTGGTCGATAACTGGTTCAGCCCGGACCGTTTATTAGAGGTGGATCATCTAGCTCCGCTGGAAGGCACCCCTAATAAAGACATGTTCATAAACTATGGATTAGTTACCATAGCCTATAGTAAACTGTGGCACAGGTATACCAAAGAAAGTCAAGAGAAACAGTGGCCACTGATAGGATCCTTCGATCTTGATAAAATAGAAACATTAGAAATAGCCCTTCGTGATAATAAGACAACGCCTATTATGCTCGACTGCCTCGGTATGTGGCGCAAAGAAGCAATGCAACGAAAGAATAGAGACGAGGACAGAGCAGGTAAAGGAACATATCGACAGGACGACCCCAGAACACAACGTCCCGAAAGTAATCCCCCGACACTACGCACAGGACGGCCAGACTTAGGGCAAAACCAATGTGTTTTTTGTAGATATGCCGGGCACTGGAAAGCCCAATGCCCGACTCTACTGAACGTGAGTAGGAGCAGAGGACCGACAGGAATAACAGGCCGGCAGAAAGGGAAAAGGCGCGAGACAAAGATGAATCAGACTGACTTGAACAGGCCAGATAGAACCACCACGTTCGATTACGCCCGATGGCACAGATTTCGCCAAGCCGATTTCAGCGACATGTTCGAGTCCTCATAGATCAAACAACGATAAGACGGGAAAACCCAGTGTAGCTCTAAATTGACAGACGACAAACCCCGAAGAAACCCGAAAGAATAACGTGCACACATGATCAAGCAACCTTACGTTTAGCCAAGTAGGGAAAAGTCTAGGGTATTTCGAGGTAAGGGTTACACAAGTATCCTTCGCCGAGAGGACTAGGGAGATTGCCAATGTCTGAAAACCTACTACCTCCTTTCTTCCGCATCCTTATAGGCATATAACTAAAGCCTGCCCCATTGCTCTAACAAAAAGTATGCGCAGCATATAGAAATAAGATAATTGTGGCCAATAACTGTTTTATGTTTGTCTTGGGTCTTTTTATATAATACTTGTACTGTCTCCCCGTCTGAGTTTGTGTGTATGTGATGCATGAATCTGCGTCATCCCTCTGCCTGTGTTACCGTGTTACTTAAACTTCTGTTAACAGAAGCTTTAGCATGAAACAACCTGGAAAGAAAGGAATGAGAAAACGAAATCCGTAAGCCACTGATGAACTTGAACTTTTATTTAACATGACGAACAAGAAACAAATAACAGTAAGCTAGAAAATGAAAGTCAGCAGAACATTCGCCCCCCCCCATTCTGGAACCTTCCAAAGTAGGGCAGGGTTACGGCTACGCCCAGCCGGCAGCAACCCATATAAGGCGGGTCCTGCTGCCAACAGTCGGCCAGGAAATCGTAACATAGGGTGGAGCCGGAGGAGAGACAAGGGCCAGCGGGACCCAGCCAGGGGATCACCTTGACCACACCGGAGAGTTGTAGGGGGGGAATGTCTATGTCCTCGACCCCTCCCTCTCTCTCTCCCCCAGTCCGGCCACGGTGGCACGTGAGAGTTGCAGATAGTCCCGCCACATGTCTCCCCGGTCCGGCCACCAATGGCCAGGGACTGGGGCCAACTGGATCCGGCTGCAGCCGATGAGCCAAGGAACCCGTTCATGGGGCCAGAGCAAGAGGCGTCCGGCCGACATCCACCGGAAGCCCGGCCCAGAGAAGGACGGGACACTTCTTTCTTTTCTCCTCCGTAATGGCCGCAACAGCACGCCAGGCGCCACTTGAATAATGGCTGCGACAACTCTGGGGAGAGGGATGTCTTGTACATACCTCCGCGGAAATTAGTCCAGGTCGGGCTGGGAGGGAGAGGCGATGCGGACGAGCCTCTCCCACCTCCACGGATAGGAGGTTTCCCAGCCCCCGGCCCAGCGCCGAACTCCTCCAGCCAGGCGGTGGTGCCAATACCTGCGTAGCACCGAACATACCATGGTGGCGCCCCAGTACTTGCGCAGCACCGAACATGCAACGGTGCCGATACTTGCGCAGCACCGAACATGCAACGGTGCCGATACTTGCACAGCACCGAACATGCACCGCAGGTGGCCATACTTCCGCAGCACTGGACATGGGTTCATTCCAAAAGGTCTCCTCCACTCTTGCGGACTCGACGAAGGGCGGCTGCTGCAGGCCTCAAAATGGCGTCTGGGCCCCCTGGAAGGCGGGTCTCGGCCGCTAGAGTAACTGTGAACAGCAACGTAACTCGGGCGCTTGCCCACCGGAGCACGAGCCCCCACCTCCAACAGCACCCCCACAGCCTTGAAGATTCTACAAAAGTCCCCGGAGCCCTCGGCCCCTGCAGGCTTCCGGTGAGGGACAACTGCCTTGACCGCTAACGAAATAAGCATGACATAGCCACTCCATCTGTTAGCATGAATTCTCGAACTGCCGAAAAGGACTCTGGTCCAACTGCCGGTTGTAAGGAAACATTTTTTTTCCTTGATACTACTTCTGGACCAACCCGGCCCCGCCCAAAATGGCGCCGGTATCAATAGGAACTCACGAACACCTTCGGGTGTTTTTCTTTTTTTGCTAAAAAAGACTCGATGTTCTGAAAAATATATATGATCCTTTGTACACTTGACAAAAAAAAGGAAGGACTCACTCGACGAACATGTAAAAGGACCTCGTGAAAAATGTTTTTCAATGTACGATTCATTATGATATTATCATATCTGACATGTAACCTCGCTTATGACACACTCCCATGGTATACCTATAGGAATTTGATTACAACTAGTTCAACTGTGTTTCCAATTATGAAATGAATGCCCCTTGGTCCCTCAACTATTCGATAGATGTTTTTAGTTCCCTGCAAATGAATGAATGAACCTTTTTAAACATGTTTTTAATCCTACAAGATAGCCCCCCCCCCCTCTACTGTACGCACTTTAGCCATTGCCGTATCCGGCCAACCCCGATCACACTGTCCAATCGACATGCTGAACGATTGTGAAAATAAAGGTTTTCGAAACTATGAACGGGTATTGCATGCTTTATTTAAAATGTGGGATCGGCGGGAGAGTTCTTTTCTGTGCACCCTACTCTGCTCTCTCTTTAAGGTTAATAGAAGATGGTTGCCCAGCCCCGGATGGAGGATCGAATATGAGACACGACACTCTGCCGTCAAATATGCGACTGACTCAGGGACTCGCGCATGGAGAAAGACCTCGACTTCTGGGGATGGGTAAAAGCGAAATGGTGTGAAAGATGGAATATAAAGGATGAGTAAAGTGAAACGATGTAAATGATAGAATATTATAAAGATACGACACTCAAAGGTACTAGGGAACAGAGTTGACCGAAGAGCTGATAAACCTTAGAACATCACAGCGTTGAAAGAGATTTAAGGACCCCGATAGTTAAATACACCTACCAACTAGAAACCTCACGCTAAGTGCTTCTGATTCTCTAACGTTTTCCTACTCACAGCCTATAAGGACACACTGCCCCCCCCCCTTTTTTTGGCTCCAGAAACCACAACCCCAGGGATTCTATCCCGAGGAGATAAGACGAGTATGAGGTAAGTAAAAGACCTTCGTACCCGTGCTTTTGATATGCTCGAATGTTGTCCCCCTCCCCTCCTTTCCCCCCCCCTGCAGGCCACATCGGAATCACGACCAAGGTACGGTGAAGATCTGAAGCCTCGCCATGTCTGATACACGAAGCGGACTAACACTGCCTGGTGGCACCTAAACACACCCACAAACTGCTCTTGTACCAGAAGTGCCAATAAATTGTATGACATGATGAAAGCGATCACCCTTGATCCGTGTTGCGTGAATGGACACCTGTCACGTATGTCTGAAACTATGAGATGATGTTTGTGTATGACTGACGTGTTGACTTAACTGGTTAAAGGACCGAGAATGCAAGAAATGCGGCACAATGGTGCCCTCTTACTCGATGCATGTCCCCTGTACCCGGCCTAATGCTCGTCCATCCCAAACTGCATGCTTTCAACATTCTAACACGGACCCGTAATGTCTTATGTTGTATAATACGCTGAATAGCCTATCTTGATGCACGGCCACTCCCCATGTCGCACGTGTACTATTTAGCCTGTTGTTGCACATCTCTCTCTCTCTCTCTCTCTCTCTCTCTCTCTCTCTCTCTCTCTCTCTCTCTCTCTCTCTCTCGCTCTTCCGAACGACTAGCACCTAAATTGGCAAACCGCCACCCCTAGTGCACCACCAATTGGCCCCAAATACCACAAGTATTTGCTCGAAATTTATCCTAAATAAAAAACCACCCTGACGCCGTGTCACTACCTCTCCTTTCTGCTAAAAAAAATTGATAAAACCGAGATTTGGCCATTAGGGAAAGGACAGGTAAGACGACTGAGGTTCCCTAATCTGACCCGAAATAAGGGAACTACATGTCAGCGGCTCCTGTGTTATAAAAAATGATGCCTCAGATAACGCGACCTTCCCCGTCCCGAATTGTCACAATACCCAAACAGTAAAGGTGAGCGAAACATCCTCATGTTCCCGGAACGCCCCCTGTTTCGTAACAGCTTCCCCAGACGAGAGTTATAAAACTGTCCCTCACCCCCGGTCATAAGAGATGGGTCTACTTACGCCCTTACCACAGTTTTCTATGTCCCTAGTTGTTTCCCATAAGAACCCTGTCTTTTCTAATTAAGTAGTCAGGCCGTAAGAGGCTACGCAGGAACCAGAATGATGTTTTACAAAGTTAAAAATTAGACCGAAGCGAAGAAATCATTGCAATGAACCCTGTTGAAAGCGAAAATGTTTAGGCAGGATGCATTGATAGAATGAAAAATGTTTAGCCTATGTTCGTCCCTCAGCAAGATACCTATCAGACCATGGTGATAGCACATTGCGCTTTTTTGATATAAAGCCCAGGAGAACGGTATAACTTTGTAAGGCTCGTACTAGGAAGGTGGGTCTCCGTCAGAAGAACTGACGTAACTGAAATGCAATAACAGGTACCAGATCTCGTACCACGACCAACAAACACCAAAGTAATAGTTGTGAAGGAAAGTTATAGTAAATCCAGCAAGCCCATCATCAATCATTTATATGTTAATTGTGAACCCCAATATAACGGACGTTTCCCATTTTTGCCGGGAGCTGGGAGAGAAATAGACTTATGTGATTACCTTCCTCTGCCAATTCTCTAAAGACTGTCTTTTCAAACTCATTTAAGGGTACGACTGTCGGAGGAAAGAAGGACCGGATGTGGGAGCACGTGGCCTGACTACAGACTATGGAACATCTGCGACATTGGCCAAGGCGAGACCG
Organism: Lissotriton helveticus; assembly: GCF_964261635.1. Classification (NCBI taxonomy): domain Eukaryota; kingdom Metazoa; phylum Chordata; class Amphibia; order Caudata; family Salamandridae; genus Lissotriton; species Lissotriton helveticus. Next base: position 489,518,296 of record NC_136069.1, read on the forward strand.
CGACAGTAAGGAGCTGCAGGACGAGGCACTGTTTTCGACAAAATAAGAGGAAAGGGCTGACCTGATGCCCCTGCTCGATGTTCAACGTATGCCGAAAAGTCCCCGCTCTCTAAACTCGGTCATGAGCCCGCCTACCTGAAATTTTCCGTCCCCCTAGTCTGTTCCCAATCTGGCCCTGCTCCATCCCCCTTTTTCTCCGACCTACCCTAAAGGACTGCTCACACGCACATTTCTTCCATCTGAACCTTTTTGACAATCAACTCAAAGGACACAGGGCGAAAAGGACCTTTTTGACCAGAAACGCGAGGAAAAGGTCGTGCCCTGCAACGCGGGACCTAGAATAGAGCTGGACCCTTAGCTCCACCGCCGGTGCTCCACAGCGCCAACAAAAGACGACAAAGAATGCTGAGAACTCATTAACTTCGAACATTGACACCCTCAATCATCGTTTTTGCTACGTCTCATTTCTCTCCCAGCCACCATTGTATTAATTATGCCCCAACCAAACATGAACAGAACTCACATATGTAATGACCTATCAATTTACATTCAAAACGACTATAAGTAGCTGTGAAATGTACTCAATGCTCTCACTACAGAATCGTTTTTGTCTGTTATTGCATTACTATGACTTTCCTGCAAACGAGTTTTATCTATAGACCCGCCTCCTAAGATGAAAGATTTTAAAATGTAATGTTTATAACTCCTTTACCTGGGTACCTACTTCTTTTCCTATGACCACCACAGTCGACATGAATTGGAAATAGGCCAGCAAGATGTCTTGGATATGTTAAAGGGAGGACTGTGGAAAATTAGTACGGTCTGGTAAACATTATCTGCGCCATCTTGCCTTTTTCCCTGATGCCACACTTTCTGTCGTGCGCACCCGCCATTTTAGGTGCCTCGATCAGAACAACCCTTTTTGCATGCCACTGGCCCCCGGCATAGCCCTCCTCCCTCACAAAGCCCGCACTCTGACAACCCCCGCTCGCACATGCCTTGGGTCATAAACCCCTCTTCAGCGCAGCTCTGCCTCAGAACCCCATCCTGTCCCCAGCGCGACACCTCCCTTCCTTCTTTTTATGGTCCCAGGCCCTTTTTGATACAAAACCCCTTTTCCTGTGTGCCCGTTTGTCTTCCTCGTTCCCAGGCCGACACCTAGCTCTGCCGATACTGTTTATTGCCCCTCCCCGTACAGTAGAAAGCTTCCCTCATCAAAGGACCCTCGAGTTGATCAATGCCCCCACCCTATGAGATCCGATCAAACCCCCACATTCCGTGAACCGGCGGAATGTCCAGCTGCGCGATAATCATCACCTGTCGTGACCGGGGTGGGGACTTCTGCTGTATATGTGTGTGGGAACGGGCTTGGAGCGGGGATTCCGAGAATGTCTTTCCATACATCAAAGCATTTGCCATGAATATGTTATATGTAATAAAGCAATAAAGCTGTGTATAAGAGGCCAGGCCTCAGAGATGCGGTTAGAGCACCTCAGAACGATACCTGCTGTTTGAACTGATGTGTTCTCCTCCGGAGAGAATAAACCTTGTTTCCTGCCTTCCCGTCTCCAGCGCCTGCCTCTTCATTGATTAATAATTCGTGGGTTAAAGAGGCGATACCGCCGGGCAAATATCGATTGTCCCTTGACCTTAGATTTAACATCATGGTCAAATATATGACGCTTTTACATAAGGAATGATCGCTACAGAGTAAAACCTAATGAGCATTAACCGATCTAGCAATGATCGACACAAAGAGAGTTGCTAGATCTTCATAGTTAACTTGAGATGGTAAAGGTTACAATCAACAGTCTCGACTGTTTCATATTTCTAAGACAGCTGTCAAAGAGTATTTATTATGAAAGGCAGGCAAGGGTTTGCCATTCAGTGCACGAGTTCAGACCCATTTTGACAGAGTCCGCAAAACAAATCCAACGCTGCTCTTTGATAGTAAGAGTGCGGTCAACATAAGGTTGTCTAATGGTAGGTTTCACAATTTCCACCACCCACCACAATAGCTCCTTCTCTGTGTGTTTCTTGAGAGTGAAGTGTTCAACCAATGGTGCATTTTCAGTGTGACAGCGAATTCTTGATTGGTGTTATACAAATATCCCTCAAACTGATGTCCTCCGAATACTTAATGATCTTCTTGAGAGTAGACCTAGACCTCATGCAGTTCCTACTAGTATGCAGTTTTTTGCTGCTCTACACTGTGAAGAAAGTTGTTGTAATATATATAATATTGCTCGTATACATCCTTAGTATTAATGCAACAAAATAACATTGGTTGTGCATAACAACATTTATTGTTCCCGCTGATGCTGTCCTGTGCCGGGAATTTTGGGATGATATCTAAAATGCTTTAAATGTATATATTTCATGCTGCCTCAATTGTATATGCTCGGGGCTTGTAAAAAATATGTGGCACCAGTGTTCACTTGACCGTTTCCAATACACAAGTCAGCCACTCCAAAATGGCCGACGCATTGGCGCTATATCTATTTAACAAACCGCATGCGTTCAGCATGCCGTCAGTGTGCTTGCACTTCCGGGTCACGGTATTTAAAAATGAGAGCCACCTTAGTGCTTCATAGCCCGGCGTTTGCTGATGCTGACTATTTATTGACCCAATACGCTTTGTGCAGAAATTTACACATGTAAGTACGGCTATGCACTTTGTTACTGTCTATTTGCTGGCGTATTAAACTTTTTAGATAGTTAATTTGGCTAAATACTGAGAAGCCATTTTGCCTTTTTTTTAAAAAGCAATTTACCATGCCAGAGCATATGCTCCATACTGCAGTCTAACGTTGCGTGATCCTACATGCTCTTGTTTAACTGCCACTTTGATAAATACTTATAGCAAATTCTGTGACTGAATAACACGACTGGGTATTCTTCTCATAGTTAATCTTACCTTGGCGTCCCTATAACAATGGTTATAAATGGGTGTCACGATGTAATCTTTAGGTAATCGATACCTAGTTGGAGAAGTCAACAAGGCAGATGTATTTCTGCATTAGCACAAAATTTAATTCTCCTGGCGTTCCAGCCAGTTGGTCGAGGGGTAGTACCATCTATTACCAATACTGTCTTGCGTCCCCATTTGATACTGTCTGTTGGCTCTCAGACTGATCATACAGTCCTTCTAATTCAAGTGTACATATATTCGGGACATTCTATTTAAAGAGTTTCTGCTTTTTTGCTCTGCCCAGATTCGTATACCTTACGAGTGTCTATTTTAGGGGTATAATATAGCCTTATCTTAATCCCCTTTTCCAGAAGCAACCATTTTGTGAACCTTGGTTTCCATTTACTGGACCTCCCATTCACAATCTAGATGCTCTAACAGAAGATACCTATATCAGGTTGGAGGAGCAGTTCAAGATCTAACTCCATCGAGAGATTTACGAATATATGATAATATTGTTAGGTTTAACTGCCCTATATTTGTTCTCTCTTCTTCAGCAAACATACTTGCGCTATCCAAGTATCCTTATTGTGCTTTTGGCCCAATCAATCTTGGCCTCATTTTTAAGTAAGCATATTTCTTTTTGCACACTCACGGTGCAGTGAACATTGGTGACATTAAAACTGATGGGATGGGTTCTGGTGCCACACAGACCTTCTTGCAATAACAATATTCTGTAGTTAGATTTGCACACTAAATGCAGTGGCCATGAGCCCTTAGGTATAGCAACTTTTCTTATTTAAATGTGTTCTGTCAGTAAACAAGAGTACTGATTTTTAATAATTCACAAATCTGACTTAACCTCTGTATTTGTCATCATTTTAAATCACATCAGTCTGATGTGAAGCACATAGTTTTCTGTTTAAATTGTTAGGTTTATTTATATGTTGACATAGAATCATATCTGTCATTTAAGTAATTTTAATCTATTGTTTTTACTTAGGGGGCAACTTTTGTGCAAAAATATTAGTCCTGATGATGGTCTTGTAGACAAAAGCACTCAAGACCGAAACGTCGACCAAATCATCATCTCCAAAGCTAAACATCGCTTCAAGAGTATACCTTTGTTCATGAATGGACTCGGTTACATTGTACTAAAGAAAGGAGTTGATGAACTGTTATGTACTGATCTGTTTATTTATGCATACATCTGTCCATAACTCTCTTTTTTGCTCACATTTATCTGTTTTTGATTTTCCCATGAAACAAAATATTTTTTGATTAACTCAATATAAATACCTTTTTCAGATATAATTACTCTTCCGTGTGTCTCTTTTATCCTTCTGCTTTTTGTCATTGAATGTTTCCTTTATTGAAAGAAATTGTGTCGTCATCCTATGGATACATTTTAGTTAGATTCTTGAGAACTAACTTTATTGACTGATGCCAGTAAATCAATTCAACTAAGTAAACAAAATAAATCCCTTGTAGCTTTCCCTTACCTTTTACTGTTCATTGCCCATACCTACAAGGGTCAATTCGGTTACCCATTATCTCTTTACACTTTGAGGGTTGGCTTCGGCAGAAGCTCCTCTCGCTCTGAATCCTCTCGAACGAAAGCCTCTTCCTCTCGGGGGATAGAATTGAGGCTGGCTGGGGGGTTGGTATCCTCTTCCCCCATAACCCCTGGATCTAGAATAGGGCCGTCGGTTGAAGCGGCCGAAAGATTGGCCCCTTCTTCCAGCCCTTCTAAAAACGTTATTTGAGTTGAACACCTTCCTCATGTTCTGATGGGCCTCATCCCAGGCGGTAAAGGTTTTGACATATTTGCCAAGGCTTTTAATTAAATCCTCACCAAAGAGAAGACCTTTCGGGTTAAGAGAAGCCTCCTTGTCAACCAAATCGCTCAGTTTAGGGCTAATTCTGGTTAAAACCACCCTTCTTCTCTCAGAGTTGAGCCCTGCATTAGCATTGCCTAACAACACGGGCTCCCTGACTCCAACCACGAATTGAAAGAGTGTCAAGAGGGGAGTCATTGAGGTAGCTCTCCTCTGCTGCATTATTATTATTATTATTATTATTATAATTGCATTTGTTGAGCGCGCAGCTACCCGAAGGTTTCCCGGCGCTGTAGCAGACAGAAGATGGGAAGAAAAACATGGGCAAGGCAGTTACATGTTAAAAAGCCAGGTCTTAATACCTTTGCGGAATGCCATATAACAGACTTCCGAGCGCAGGGATTGGGGCATAGAGTTCCATAAAGAGGGGGCCAGAAAGGCGAACGAACGTCCGCCCATCTTGGCTCGCTTCACACGTGGAATTTGAAACTTATTTTGGGTGGACGATCTTAAAGTGCGAGATGGAACATAGTGCTGGACCAAGGAAGATAGATATTTCGGGGCCAGATCCATTTTAATACGGTGCATGATACAAAGAGCTTTGAATTTTATACGGCTCTCTATTCGTAGCCAATGCAGTTTGTGCAGATGGGTAGTGGCCGATGATCTAGCAGGTAGGTTACATATCAAGCGCACAGCCATATTCTGAACAACCTGAAGTTTCTTTAGTACCTCCTTACAGGCGCCCAGAAGTAGTACATTCCCGTAGTCCAACCGAGAGATAACAAGGGCTTGGACCACGGTTCTCAGGGTATCCACTGGGAGCATCCATGTGATTTTTCTAAGCCACCTGATGATGGTAGTACAGGTGGCAGAGACCTTTACCACATGTTGCTTCAATGACAACTGGTTGTCAAGCAGAACCCCGAGATTACGGGCAGAGTCTGAGGGGGTAGGTAAAGGGCCCATCTGACGAGGCCAATGTTGCGGGCCCCACAAAGGTGCATTGGGACCGAATAGGAGCAGCTCCGTTTTGTCCCCATTGAGCTTTAATTTATGTCTCTGCATCCAATTGGCAATCTGTTCCAAACCGGTCTGCAGAGAGGAGGAAGGCGAATGATTCTTGGTGGAAAGAGAGTAGACGATTTGAGTATCGTCAGCGTAAGAATATATTGTGAGACCCGCTTGCTCTGCCAAGAAAGCAAGCGGTCTCACATAGAGATTAAAGAAGAGGGGACTAAGAATAGACCCTTGGGGAACACCGTGAGGGGAAGAGTAGATAGAAGAAACCGAGGTAGCAGAAAAGACCTGGAAAGTGCGATTAGAAAGGAAACTAGCAATCCAGGCCAGGGCAGGGCCAACAATCCCCACGGATTGCAAGGTGGACAATAAGATGGAGTGGGAGACGGTGTCAAATGCGGCACTCAAGTCAAGTAAAATGAGTGCCACAGTCTCCCCATTGTCCACCTGTCTCCTGATGGTCTCAGACACGCCGAGAAGCGTAGTCTCCGTGGAGAAACCAGCCCTGAACCCAGACTGAGAGCAGTGAAGAAGGTGAGAAGATTCAACATAAGAAGTGAGAGAAGAATTCACGTGTTTTTCAAGAATTTTAGAATAACAGGAAAGGAGAGAGATAGGACGAAAGTTAGAGAGGTTATTAGAATCCGCATTGGCCTTCTTTAGCAATGGAACCACCATTGCATGTTTCCATTCGCTGGGAACTGAAGCCTCCTCCAGTGAGGCATTCAACATATCTAGGATGATCTGAAGCAGATTTGGGTCCAGGGAGGCCATTATTTGAGGGGGCAGCGGGTCGGTGGGGGAACCCGATTTAATTTCCTGTAAATATTTCTGGAGAAGCGGAAGAGATATCGGTTCCCAAAAGTGAATAGGTGGAGTAGTATGAGTTCCATCATCAGCAGCAGCAAAACGGGGAGTGGAAAATACGGGCTCAAGAATAGTAGGAGCATTGGGAGTGGCATCAAGGATAGCATAGATCTTATCAATTTTGTCCAAGAAGAATTTAGCCAAAGCGTTGCATTGGGAAGAGTCCAAAGAAGGGTCTTTAGGTGCAGAGGACATGCCAGAAAGATCTTTTACTAGTTTGAACAGAGCCTTAGGTCTATTTTGGGCCTTGAGTATGATGCTATTAGCATGATTGGCTCTGGCAGTGTCACAAGCAGTGTGGTAAGTCCGGAGGGCAGCCTTGTGATTTGCTTTCTTAAGTGTGCAATAGTCCGAACGCCATAAGCGTTCCAGTTTCTTGCAACGGGACTTTTCCAAACGCAAAGAGTCATTAAACCAGGGGGCTGGTGGATGATGGAACTGTGACTTATTCCTCTGAGTGGGGAGACATAAATCTAAGGCTGTGTTTAGCCAGGAATTGACTGCAGAAACATCCTTGGTAGAGATGATGAGAGATGTTGGTTTTGAATTATCGAGGCAAGAGTTAAGTTTGTCTATATTCAAATGTTTCCAGTTCCTACTAGCTTTATGAGGGGGAAGGGTAGAGGAATTATTATGAGCTGGTATTCTAATTGAAAAGTTAACAATAAAATGATCGGACCAAATGACAGGGGAGGAAGAGTGGTGGGTAATATAGTTGAGATTTGAGATGATGGGATCCAATAAATTCCCGGCTTTATGGGTGGGGCCGGAATTGTGTAGGTGGAGGTCAAGGGCAGCTAAGTCCTGAAGTAGGCGCATACCAATGGGACAAGATGTGAGATTAAAATGAATATTTAAGTCACCCACAACTAAAAAATTAGTGGCTTGTAAAATAAGAGGGGCAATCAGCTCGGTCATCAATTATCTTAGTTAAGGGACCCAAGATGTCTAGAACCTTATCTTGGCATATTTTAAGGGATCTTTCCACCCCTTTTCGCTGATCCCTGCCAAGCTTAAACAGATAGGTAATGAGCTCAGGTTCGAGATTTGGGGTCTGGCAAACTCTACCTTCAATAGAAGGCCAGGAGCATTCGGCTCTCAAAAGATTGCGAGACTCCCTCTCCAATGGGTTTCTGAGCCACTTAGTGATAAACTTACAAACGTGGTCATGGGGGGTCCATTCAGAACTCCTAGGATGTTTCATATTAAAAGAGGAAAACATTTCCTCACCCAAGGGGTCCATAATACTATCTTTTGAAGATGACGGAACGTCACCACCAAAGAGAAGTGAGTCAATATCTTGATCATTTTCATCTAGATCAAGGATATACTCATCCTGAAATTCCGAGGCATCATCATTTTCGTCGAGTTCACCGTTAGTATCAATCTGAGCACTTTGATAATATGTGTCGCGGGGGACTCCCATAACTTTTGTGCCGCCAAGGACACCTTTCGATTTTGTGCCGTTAGGGACACCTGAGGCAAGCGAGGTGAAATTACCTCCCGTGAATCTCGAGGTGCTAGGACCTCCCGTGCTCTCCAGGGTGAAATCAATATTATTTGCTTTTTTATGCCTCTTACCCCTTATTTCAGCCTTCTCATCCTCAAGGTCAACGTCATTAAAGTCACCCCTTCCGGGAGGGAATGACCTCTTAGAGGACATGACCTGGGAAAGTGTAGAGAACATGCATGATCTCATTTCTTTATGTATAAGATTCCTGATAGACTCATCATTAAGATCAGATTCTGCTGCATTAGCCTGATCTGAGTCGGAATCAGACATGAGTAAGATATTTATTAATATATGATGCCTTGAAAGATAATAATTAAATTATTATAAATATATACATATTTTTTTATTTTTTTATTTTTTAATATATCACCTAAATAATTTATAACTCTTCTCTTCTTTCTTTTTTTTATTTTTTATATTCTAATATAGTAAGGTTGGAGTGGGGAGGGTCCAGTAGGACTAAGAGACTCTCAAATATGATTAATAAAATTAATATATAATGGGGGGGGTTTAAATAGTGAGAAAACGGCTAGAGTGCGAAAAAACGAAGAGGTACAGCAACTGACACCTGATTCAAGACGCGAGCAACTGAAGGATCGTGCGCGAGGATCCGAACAGCTGAAATCCCCGAGTTAGAAAGAGGAAAGTTCCTTGGCAACGTGCGTGCGTGACGCGGGCGTTGCCAAGGTGAATTCATTAAATGCGTGTCCGCTCGTGAAGCCCCGAACAACGGAGCAGTCTCGAGCGGTAAGGGAACCAAATTTAAATGAATACACTAAAAATATTGCCAAAATGTCTACAGGGGAGAGGAGCCTGAGGCGGCGAGCCTCCCCCTGAGCGAGTGAGGCGGGCAATCGACTCCGATAGTGGCGAGGGGTGGGGGGGGAACCAGGACCACGCCGATCTCCGTAAATTGGAGATCGGTAGTGCAACGCGAATCAGAAAAGGATCCCCAGAGCCCCAAAAGGCGAAAGCCTAGCAACGAGGAGATAAACCTGTAAGGGGAAAAAAGAGTTAGAAACGATAAGCTAATATAGCATAACTGTGAAGGGAATAATAATAAGATACCAACACAGAGTAAAATTGAAATCATAAACAAAAGCTGTAAATAAGCAACATTGAATATGTTAGACAGTTAAGCAAGGAGTGAAAGGGATAATGGACTTATCTGCTTGGAGCCGCATTTAAAAGAGGCTGATTGCCTAGTGCTTACTGCTATTGTTTGGTTTGTAGTGTTCTAATATGGAACTTTTACTTTGTGACATATGCGGCTGCTTGGTCTGCAATTAAAAGATATAAGCATAATGGTAGCCTCCGGTCTTGTAATGAAATTATCTGCGCCTTGTTTAGCACCGTGAATGTGGCTACCATGCCATCACCAAAGAGTAACCCTTTTGCATTGCTGCTGACCTCCTTATTAGCCATATCTTCAAATTTGGGATAAATCTTCATCAGCACAGACTTCCTACTTCTTCCAAAAGTCCAGAATTGGCACTTCCTAAAATTACCATAGCCCTTTGGCTCCAACCTCGCAAAATACTTCTACATCTACATCTTCGAAATTTAAATGTGCCTCCGCTGCCATGGCCATTATTTTAGCCAGTGGACCCAAAACATCCAGTAAACGATTAGGGTATTGCTTTAGTGATCTTTCCAGACCATTACATGGATCTCTACCCATCCTAAAAAGATATGAAAGCATATCAGGATCCAGGCTGGGCATGTAGCATACCTATCCTCAATCTGGGGCCTTGAGCATTCCGCCTTCAAGGCATTATTCACCTCTCTCTCCAAAGGCCTTCTTATCCACTCCTTTATAAAGTTACTCACATGGTTAAAAGACCATCAGTCTGTGCTTCTTGGATGACGCATATTGTAAGGACTAAACATCTATTCTCTCATAGGGTCTTTCATTACTACATATTCCGAGGTAGATGCATCACCCTTAATGTCATTGTTTAAATCATCATCTTGATTTAAATAAAAAATGTATTCATCATAATTGTGAACTAATCCTTGCATGACATTATCATCTGATTCCTTTTTCATTTCATCATCTGACATCTCTTGTGTGTCGCTAAGGACACTTTTGCTCTTCATGCCGCTTCGGACACCCACCTTTTTCATGGAGTATAATCCATCTTTACTCCTCTTATTCCTATGCTTAGTCTTCCTAAGAGTCTTACCCTTCTTACTACCTATCCTACAATCCTCTTCCTCTGATAAAGACCAAAACACCTCTCCTGAGGCGCAATCCTTCCTTTTCCTGTCCATAACCAATTCCACAACCTCTCTCATAGAGGTCTTTACTTCACTTTGTATTGGTCTCTGTAAACTCTCTTCGCTCACTCTTCCTTCCACCATATTCTGCTCACCACTATTACCTTCTGTGGATATCTCTTCTTAATCTTTGTATACATTTCTCTTCTAAACTATTTTCTCAAACTAAAACTTATTCTCCAAATGTATCTTTATAAAATCCTTATATTTCTCATTAAATGATTCTCCTATCACTTTCTCTTTATATTTTGCACCTCCATTCAGCTGTTCGTGACTGATGTGTCACTGTCTCTGATAGCGAAGAAGCTCTCCATGATGTGTCAGCATATTCTTTGTATTCACAATACGTTGTAGCTGGATCCAATATGCCTCCTGTGATCTTGTGAGATACCAGGAACCAATCACTGGAGCTTTCCTCATATTCTCCAGTGCTGGCGCTTAGAAAAACCTAAAGCCGTCACACCACTATGTATTTCTTGGAAAGGAACACACCCCTACCTTTCACTGAGCTCCGCCTCCTCTAAAAGCCCCTTTATAGCTGCATGAGCACAGCCGCACTCGCTGGATCTTCTGCTGGTAAGCACTTAAGCGCACACTTGCATCTTACTCAATCAATCAATCAAGCAAGAACATTTGTAAAGCGCGCTACTCACCCGCTAGGGTCTCAAGGCGCTGGGGGGGGGGGGGCTGCTACTGCTCGAAAAGCCAGGTCTTGAGTTGCTTCCTGAAGGAGAGATGGTCCTGGGTGAGTCGTAGGTGGGTGGGGAGGGTGTTCCAGGTCTTGCCCTCCTGGTAGGTGAAGGATCTTCCTCCGGTGGTGGTTCTGCGGATCTGTGGGATGGTGGTGAGGGCGAGGCTGGCGGAGCGGAGCTGGCAGGTTGGCGTGTAGAACGTGAGGCGGTTGTTGAGGTATTCGGGGCCCAAGTCGTGGAGAGCCTTATGTGCCTGGGTGAGAAGTCTGAACATGATCCTCTTGCTGAATGGGAGCCAGTGCAGGTCCCTCAGGAGGGCAGAGATGTGGCTGTGTCGGGGGATGTCCAAGGCGAGTCGTGCTGAGGCGTTCTGGATGCGCTGGAGTTTTTTCTGTAGTTTGGCGGTGGTCCCAGCATAGAAGGCGTTCCCGTAGTCCAGACGGCTGGTGACGAGGGCCTGAGTGACCGTTTTCCTGGTTCCAGTGGGGATCCAGCGGAAGATCTTACAGGGCATGCGGAGTGTGTTGAAGCAGGAGGAGGTAACGGCGTTAACTTGCCTGGCCATCGTGAGGGAGGAGTCAAGGATGAAGCCCAGGTTGCGTGCGTGGTCCGTGGGCTTGGGTGGGGGGCCCAGAGCAGGGGGCCACCAGGAGTCATCCCAGGCGGAGATGGATGGGCCGAGGATGAGGACTTCCGTCTTGTCTGAGTTCAGTTTCAGGTGGCTGAGCTTCATCCAGTCTGCGATGTCTTTCATTCCGTCCTGGAAGCTGGCTCTGGCGGAGGTGGGGTCGTTGGTGAGGGAGAGGATCAGTTGGGTATCGACGGCATAGGAGATGATGTTGAGGTTGTGCTTGCGTGCGATGGCTGCGAGGGGGCTCATGTAGATGTTGAAGAGGGTGGGACTGAGTGAGGAGCCTTGAGGTACGCCCCAGATGATCTTGGTGGCTTCTGCGTGGAAGGGAGGGAGACGGACTCTTTGGGTTCTGCCAGAGAGGAAGGAGGTGATCCATTCCAGGGCCTTTCATTGGATCCGGGCGTGGCGGAGGCGGGTTGTCAGGGTGCGGTGGCAGACCGTGTCGAACGCGGTCGAAAGGTCGAGCAGGATGAGAGCGTCGGTTTCTCCGTTGTTCAGCAGGGTCCGGATGTCGTCTGTTGCCGCGATGAGGGCGGTCTCGGTGCTGTGGTTCGCTCGGAATCCGGACTGCGAGGGGTCCAGGGAGCCCTTCGTCTCCAGGAAGGCTGTCAGCTGTTTGTTGACGGTTTTCTCGATGACTTTTGCAGAGAAGGGGAGGAGCGAGATGGGGCAGATGTTCTTGAGGTCTGAGGGGTCTGCGGTGGGTATTTTCAGGAGGGCGCTGATCTCTGCGTGCTTCCAGCTCTCCGGGAAGGTGGCGGATATGAAGGAGTTGTTGATGATGTCCCGAAGTTTGGGTGCGATGATGGAGTCGGCCTTGTTGAAGATGTGGTGTGGGCAGGGATCGGCTGGGGAGCCCGAGTGGATGGTGTTCATCCTGTGGGTGGTATCTTCTGTGCTGACCTGAGTCCAGGCGCACAGGGTGGTGGTGGGGGGTCTAGGTTCGGTGGTGGGGTACGAGTTCTGAGCGCCAAAGCTGTCGTGTATGTCGACGATATTACAGTGAAAAAAGGTGGCCAGAGAGTTGCAGAGGTCTTGAGAAGGCGTGATGTCGTTGTTGCTGGCGTTGGGGTTGGAGAGCTCTTTCACGACGTTGAAGAGTTCCTTGCTGTTGTGGGTGTCGTTGTCCAGTCGTTCTCTTGTGGAAAAGTAAATTTTGCCATGTTCTGTGTCCCTACGTGTTCCCCATCTTATGTTATGTGTGCATGATTAATATGCATATGTATTCCCCATGTTTGATTAAAGACGCAATTACAGTTGTGTCCATCCCTAGTATGCCAGTTCCCAGTTCTCGTGAATACTACGAATATTAGGCCTATGTAAAGTTACGTTGCCACGTTTTTCAGTGTGCACGTTATTTCATTGTAAAGTCCCCGTTTCTAGGCCTCAAAAGGGCCCGGACACCAGATTCAGCTCCTGTCTCCTGAGCCCTCGCTGAGGAGCGATACAGCCCCCACCTGTATTCCTGACCCTTCACTTACTTCCTGCCTCACAGTGCCCGGTTCAGCCTGGCTCTGCCTGCTAGTCTGCCAAGAGTATGTTATGATTCTAGTTATCAGTTCAGCCCTCCTTCTCTGCATTCCTAAACTACTGAATCGCATCAATAGTTTCCGTCATCGTCTAGCCCTTACGTCTCCATGTAAGAGAAATACTGTATTTATGGTCATTTAATATTCTTCATCACGCACTACATGTAGAATAATGCATGCTCCAGTCTTAGAGTCTGTTAGCCTCTCCCCTCCTGACTCTTAGTTTATATCAACATGTTCTCTAAACATCAGATACTAGATATTGTTTAAGGCACATGTCGCCCTGACTCTCCAGACTCCAGTCTCTGCTCCTAGTACAGAGTTCATAGCCCCCAGCTTCTCCTAGTGACACGTCATTGTCAGTTTGCGCGCACTATTAGGTTAGAGGTCCCGGCTCCTTAGGTAGCCCCCTCCATGTTTCCGCCCCATTTATGACATATTCTGTTACGTTTACATCACATGTCTATGTATACGCCTCCTGTTACACCCACTTTCACCCTTATCTTTCGCGACTGCTATTGACCACACCCACTGCTCCGCCTATTGTATGTATTGTAGTGCAACTGTTTTAGTATATATGCTTGTGTACTGTTATTAAAGTTAGCGCGCTCATCCCAGATCCAGCCCCGGCAGCTGCCGGGCTCTGCCATCCTATTCCTGTGCAGGTTGTCCTGTTCCTGTCCTTTATGCTGTATTAAACCTGCAAACTCCTACTACCTCGAATCTTGACTCTTATTTATTGAGCTATCTGTTATTACTATGTCCAGTCAAACCTAGATCCGGTATTATTTATTTATATACCACATAATGGCGCCCGAATAGGTACTTGCCCTTTCCCCACGCGCCGGTGAAGCCACGTATGCCCCCTGATCCTCTGCAGCCGTGACGGAACCATACCGGCCACGTGCAGATATTTCTGCTTCAAGTATCCCTCAGGCCCACGGAGGAGACGGAGGTTGCGGTCCAGCATCCAGACGAGGCGGTGGAGGAACGCGGCGAGTCCCGACCAGAGCCCAAGCCGAGAGTCCAAGGTCCGAGGTATCCGGAGGCCCACCCGTAACAGAAGTCCGAAGTCCGTCTGTCCGGCGTCGAAGCAGTCCAGTCCAGTCCGAGGCCTTCCGTTCTTGCTGCCCGGTGAGTACCGTTGCTAGGGTAGTATCTAGACAGGGTCAATCTAATTGTCTCTGGTCCGTGGGGTTTGGTGGTACACAGATCCCAAAACGAAGTGTCCACTTCGGTGGATGCGGGTCCTGACGTGTCTCTTTATGAGACCGGTAAGTTTCGTACTGTTTCAGCAGTGCATCTAGTCTCTGTTCTAGCCAGTTCTGTTCTCGAGAAAATTCATGTATTCTGTTTTCCGTATTCCAGATAGTATTTTGTCAGAACTGTTATTTTAAATGTTCTTCATGTATTTTAATGTCGTGGTATGAGAGTGGTGTAATTATCGTGTTCATTTTGTATTGTATTGTGTCTAGATTACAGTTCAGTCATGCCTTTATTTTCTAAACTACGTCAGTTAAAAACCAGAAAAGGTCTGTTAGAAGCAGCAGTTCCTGTCCCGCCTAGGGACAGTCCAGGTCATTTTATGTATCAGAAGCATGGCATAAGTGCCATATTATATCTAGATTTATGGGTAGAGTACACCAAAGAGTTAGAAGAAAAGTATAGATGGCCCGTATCAGGTACGTGGGATGCCGAGTGCATCATGCGAGTAGAAGAAGCATTATGGAAAAAGAAAGCCAGACAGTCACAGAAAGATGCCATCGAGTTATGGCGCAAAGAATCTCATAAAAGAACCGAAAAAGAAATCAGAAAGTCAGAATTAAGTAGAGAATCCTTAGAACGAGCCCAAGAAAGGGAATTAATCGAGATAGGTGAACGAATTAAAACCAAACAGTCAGACAGACAGAGGAATGCCCTCATTAAGGGTATGTATCCTCTTCTTGCCGAGGGCTTGCCAAAAGCGACCCCGGAGGCATCCAGTAATTTTCCGCCACCATTAGTTCCGACCAAGCTACGTCACAAACCGACCGCAGCTGATATTTTCATCTCGTCCTACTTGGACGACACAGTCCCAGAATATGCAAATCCTGTTCCGTCAGTCCCTGTAAATCATGCAATTCCTGCTCCTCCAGACACCGGAGTACCTGCCACGGTACCCCCGGTCCAGCCTACATTACAATTTCCCGCCGCGCCAGTACGAAGAGTATCAGTCGACGATTCCAGTTTAGGGGCCGCAGGAGGAGGTCCTCCTGGTACCCCGCCACCACACCAACGAGTAACGTTAGTCGAGTTACATGAATGTGCGTTACAGCGTACGCCCAAATATAAGTCCGTTGCAGATATCCGACGAGCTCTTACTGAATGCCGCTATGATCCAGTTGCAGGTGATGACAGTACAGTTATATATTCCATCCGTGTAAGACGGGTGACCGGGTATTTGGACACCCTACCGAATATGAAAGAAGATCTAGACAGAATATATCGTTTCATCCGTACAGGGGATGATCCAGAAAGTATTGGCGAAGCCATGTCTCAAAGGAAAGCTGAGATCCAGCTCATGCTATTAAAGTTTCTGATTAATTGTTTAATAAGAGAACAAGATTACCCGTCCAAAGATCCGGCCGAAATGAGAATCCTGACAAGGTGGAGTGATAATATAGCCGAGGGTAAACACAGAACTATCAGTAGTATAGAGAGTATGTACAAGAGAATTCGTAAGGAAATAATAAAGTTACACGAACAACGTAAAGCAGCACAAGTAAGCGAGAAAGAGAATGACTCTTCTACTGAAGAGGTAGACGATGAGAATCCCGCCAGAATAGCGTATGTAGGAAAATCTAGATTTCCAGACCGACATTTACGCCTAGAACGCAAGAAAACTGTTCATCTTCCAGCACCAGAACAAGGTTCTCTAGAACAAGTATTTCAAGCTACCGATCAAATTCTGAAATCACGAATCGGTTATAGTGAATTAAGTACTATGCATGAACAAGAACTAGCCCGATCAGCAGTCCCATGGATTACTGATTCTACCACTTTTCCAGACGAAATAGTGGCACAAATGTTTCTGAAATTGCCCCCAGCCGAGCAGCGACTGGTGGGTATGTATATGATCCAGCACCTCATTACATTGTATGAGGGTCAACATTCTGATCCAGGTCCGTTACATGATGTCCTGAACGAGTTACTCCAGTATAGATGGAAAGGTTTAGGTACCGATTTAATTAGTGTCATTCTAGAACAGCGCCACAAATATAGAACGTTTTTGAACCCGCATTTTGTTCACGTCTCACCTCCAGAAAGTAAACCGTTTTACATAGATAGACAGAATCCGTTACGAGAAGTACACCCAGTCAGGACAGCAGATGGTGAAATGCAACGAGTGTTTGTTTACACTCCGATTACAAAGATGGAACTCTTAGAGATGAAGAAATTAATTCCCTGTCATGACAAAGATCCAGCAGGGTTCCACCGAGAATTAAAAGACATGCTCCGTATGGGAGAATACACGTATCCAGATATTATTAAAATGCTAAAGGTCCTGTTGCCCACAGGGGTATACGAGAAACTCAAGGAAAAAGAATGGGAGGTGGGAGAGAAAAAGATCGATTGGGCAGTTCTAGAAGCTGAAGATAAGATACGAGTACCAGGTACCGGTCTTGGAGAGAAATGTAAAGAATTACCTGAATTGTTAATACAAGTTTTGCCCAGGTTATTAGCCACTAAAAAGGAAGACTGGGATGCAATCTCAGCCTGTAAACAGAAACAAGACGAAGACACTAGTGATTTTTATTCTAGATTTGAGAAATGCTTTATTATAAACAGTGGCTTGAAGACGAGTAGCGAGTCGTACCCTCATCTTTTTGTTACTAAATTAGTCGAGAATTCAAGTCCACAAGTTAAGAATCGAGTTTTGAAAGTCGAAAGTACATGGCAAACTAGTACCCCGTCCCAGATGTTACAGATGCTCCAATATCACCAGAATAGAATCAGAGAAGAGCAAGATCATGAAAGGAAACGTATGAAAGACACGAAAATGAAAGTACTAGTTGCACAATCTGTTCCTCAAGACAGTCAGAAGAGGGGTCCGAATCAAGCCAGTCATCCTGCAGCTCCCGTTAAAGGGACCTGCAATTATTGTAAACAGCCAGGTCATTTCATAAACGAGTGTGCAGTTCTGAAACACAATATAGCTACTGGTAAAACTAAAGAAAGACCACGTCCGCCTAGACAAGAACAAGTTTCACAGACTTCTCAGCCACAGAATGCACAACAGACAGTTCCAGCACCGCAGCCTATTGCTGCAACACAGCATGTTACACAGCAGATGTACCAGTATGCACAGTCTGAATATCCAGAGTATCAGCAGTACTCATGAAACAGCCTAGAGAGGGAGGTAGGCTTGCCTCTCATCGAGATTCCTGTAGATCAAGAAGGTCCCTATGTTCATAGTCAAGTACTAGGGAAAGACAGAAAGTTTCTGATTGATACAGGGGCAAGTAGGACGACCATCAGTCACGCCGAAGTTCCAGGGGCTCCGCTCTCAGGCTCTAGAAATGTTTCCCTTGGATTTTCAGGAAAGCCTATTGTAAACGAGATATCTAAGCCAGTTACTCTAGAAGTAGGTCCATTGTCCCGCACTACTGATCTGTTACTTACGAAGTCATGTCCAGAAAATCTGTTAGGTATTAGGACACTGAAAGAATTAGGTGCAGTTATTTGCTGCTCCCCAGAGGGAATACGTTTGTTTTTACGTGACTTCAAGGGTCACTATGTATTACGAGATTTTGATCCGAGATTGTCTAATGTTCCGCAGCATCTATGGGCGCAAGGTCCAACTGATGTAGGTCTTATGCAAATCACACCCCATCGTGTGACTCTCAAGCCAGGTGTAGTGTTACCACGAATCAGACAGTACAGATTGCCACCTGAGGCTGTAGCAGCCTTATCCAAAATTATTGACGAGCTCATCGCTCAAGGAGTAGTTGTAGAAACTACTTCCAATGTATGTAATTCTCCGATCATTCCAGTCATGAAACGTACTGATCCAAATGCACCCCCAGTATATCGATTAGTGATTGACCTTCGAGAACTCAATAAATGTATTATTCCCCAGTACCCAGTTGTCCCAGATATCTCTTCCCTATTGACAGCCATTGATTCCGAAGCCTCATTTTTTACAGTCATAGACCTCAAGAACGCGTTTTTCAGTGTCCCCATTCATCCAGACAGCCAGTTTCTTTTCGGATTTTGTTTAAATGGAAGGAGCTATATGTTCACACGAGCTCCTCAAGGTTTCACAGAAAGTCCTAGTATTTACAGTCAAGCACTTAAGAGACAACTAGACAACATTCACATGCCAACAGACACTGCCCTGCTCCAGTATGTCGATGATCTACTGATCACAGCCCGTTCTGAACGTGCTTGCGAGCGAGCATCACTTACAGTCTTGTATTTCCTTGCCGAGATGGGGCACAAGGTGTCCCCTTCGAAGCTTCAATTCTGTGTCCAGCAAGTGATCTATTTAGGCCACTTACTGTCCAAGTGGGGTAGGCAGTTGACACCAGACCGTATCCAGTTAATAACGAGTCTTCCTCAGCCCAAGACCCAGAAGGAGGTACGTGCTTTTATCGGCCTTACTTCTTACTGCAGACAATGGATTCCTCAGTATGCATTTCTAGCTAAACCACTAATACAGTTAACGACACAGGAGGCAGCCGTATCGACTGTCCTCCCTTGGACATCTGAACATACACTTAGTTTCAATGAGTTGAAGAAAGCCTTATGCCAAGCTCCAGTTCTAGCTACACCGAACTACAGTAAGCCTTTTACACTTTTCGTCACAGAACGCGAAGATACAGCATTATCTGTTCTCACACAAGATCAAGCAGGACAATACAAGCCCTGTGCTTATTTTTCGAGCACATTAGATCCTGTAGCCCAGGCTCTGCCTGCGTGCCTCAAGTCAGTTGCAGCCACAGCACTAGCTATCAGACAAAGTGATTCCATAGTATTAGGGCATTCCTTGACAGTACAAGTTCCACACTCTGTGGAAGTTCTTTTAAATCGAACACAGACTCAGCACTTGACAATTGCACGTTTAACAGGTTATGAACTGACACTGTTCCAGCCACACATAGAAATCAGACGCTGCAACGTTCTAAATCCTGCTACACTATTACCGTCAGTTAATTCGAATCCTGCCACACATGACTGTGTGGAAGTAGTTAACACCATGACAAAGCCAAGACAAGATCTGACAGATATTCCATTACCAGATCCCGACCTGACACTTTATGTGGATGGTTCATGTATGAGAACAAGTACAGGAGAACTAGTAGCCGCGTATGCAGTGACTACTGACACTGAAGTTATAGAAACACACCGTATTGACACCCTGTCTGCTCAAGCAGCAGAGCTAGTTGCTCTGACACAAGCCTGCATACACGCTAAGAACCTGAAAGTTAATGTTTATACAGATTCACGCTACGCATTCGGAGTTGTACACGACTTCGGAGTGCTCTGGCAGGAAAGAGGTTTCATGACTTCTCATGGAACCAAGATTCAGCATGGTCTCCTTATTCAAGCTCTGTTAGATGCCATACATTTACCGACATCTATTGCTATCATGAAGTGCAAAGCACATACGAAAGTTACTGACATTATTTCTCAAGGTAATGATCTAGCAGATCGCACAGCCAAGCTTACAGCACAGACTCCAGACATTTCAGTTAATCCAACACAGACACATACTCCAGCTCCGACTACCTGTATGACAGTTAAGGACCCTACTCAAGATGTCATAGATATCCAGTTACATGCTACTCCCGAAGAAATCAAGAAATGGTCCGAACAAGGAGGGGTCCAGACAGATCAGGGATGGGTAACGAAGGGTAGAGCCACATGGTTTCTCCCCGACTCTATGGTTCAAGTCATTATCAATACCGCACATAGTCCAGCCCATTTAGGAGAAAAAGCTATGTTAGACAGTATCCAGAACATTTGGTTCAATAAGCATTTACGAGCTGCAGCCAAGCAGAAAGTCTGTACCTGTATGATATGTTGCCAGTTCAATCCAGGTAAAAGTGTCCCGGTGGAACAAGGTGGATTCCAGCCCCCTGACCACCCTTTTGAGGTCCTCCAGATGGATTATATTCAGATGGAGCGATGTCGAGGTTTCAAGTATGTCCTTGTAGTTGTATGCGCTTTGTCCAGGTGGACAGAGGCATATCCAGTTCCAGATTACACAGCCGCGACCACTGCCAAGCAGTTGGTTCGTGAATTCTTCCCCCGTTACGGACTCCCTAGGGTCGTATATTCTGATAACGGCCAGCCATTCTCATCTGAGCTCATGAAACACATCTCCCTTTTGTTAGGGTACCAGTGGAAGTTCCATTGTGTACGCCATCCTGAAGCAGCCGGTCTCGTAGAGAGACATAACCAGACCCTGAAAATCCGCATTGCCAAAATATGTAAAGAGAAAGGTGTGGACTGGCTAGTAGCTCTGCCAGTCGCTCTGTTTTATATGCGCATGGTCGCACATTCCAGATCAGGTCTGTCCCCGTACGAGGTCGTATTCGGCCGCCCCCCTAATATGTGGGGTACACCTAGACCCCGAAGTATTACCGATGTTTCAAGTAATATGCTGACAGATTACCTAGCTTCCTTGATGTCTGCCCTACACTCTTGTCGTTCACAGGTTTCCGCCGCATTTCCAGACAATACCGAGGTGGCACTGCATGACATCGTTCCCGGAAGTTTGGTTCTTGTGAGGAACTTTGATCGTTCAAGTCCGCTGGAGCCTCGCTGGAAGGAGCCAAAACAGGTCCTCCTGGCCACCCGTACTGCCGTCAAGCTGGAAGGCAGGAAGGGCTGGGTCCACCTGTCTCACGTGAAAAAGTTTTATGGATTAAAGACTGTTTCCAAGAACATTTCCGAGGATTTTAAGGATTGCCAAAGTACTATTCTCAAGGACTGTCCCGCAAAAGACAATGATACAAATCCCTCCCTGTTAGAGAAAACTCCGCAACAGGAGTATAAGCTAAAATTAAGGTCTAGTAAAATAAGTCAGCCAGTTTGATTGTCTAAGTCCTCCCCTAGGTGAAACGGTTAGACCGGTTTCTGACATGTATAGAATAGACCCCCATAGTGAGAGAGTTAGTCAAAACTCAATCCGATGTATCGTTTTTCTAAGTTTCATATTGTTTATCAGCCTCATGATTACCTGCACAGGTTATGCATTTTATTTGTGTTTTCCAGTTTCTCATGTAAATAAGTCTTCTATTTTTACAGTAGAGCACACGTTTAGTGATCTGCCTCCTCATGAACTATCTTATCGTCTTGCTATGCGTAATAATTCCTTTATCCGCATGTTACATTATTCACACCAGACCAGCAATGCCACTAATTGTTGGGTGTGTGGTCGACTCCCCCCTTTCCAGACACCGAAGGGAGTTCTGCCACTCTTTCCTTATCCATTTTCACATAATGGTTCGTGTGGAGCATGGTCCACGTTAACGTCATCCTCAACAGATATGTCTTTTCTTAACAGTACATGTTTTCCAGACAAGCAAGGTCTTCCCCACAGAACAGGGCTAGATCTAGAAAATGAAGTTTATAATTTGGGTAATTATTCTTCGAATTTTATGGTCCTGAATGTTCAGTCTGATACTACTCCAGACTTCCCTGCTATGTCAGTATTACCAGTCAAAGGCGAATTATGTGTCCAAAAGAATGGTTCCGTACATGTAGGACATAGTGATTGTACTACTATTGTCAAATATAGTGACAGTGGGAAATCTATTTTTAAAGCTTCACGTCATTCTTATTTTGTTTGTGGTCAGACCGCATATGTCCGTCTGCCCCTCGATTGGGAGGGAACCTGTTACATTGCCTTCCTACTGCCACCAGTTTTTCTAGCCCCACCTGACTACCATAGGAATTCCCACCTAGTACATATCAGACACAAGAGAGACCTCCCGATTGTCGATTATACTGAAACTGCTATAGAACAATATATAGATATCAATAAAGGTGTCTTCCCTTATTTAGGTACTGTTGTGAATAGTAAACTGATACGTAGATTAACCAGAACACTCGAAGCAGTAGTGATTGAGACTACTTCTGCTCTAGGTAATTTAACCGAGGAGCAATCCTTTATGAGAATTGTCGTGCTCCAGAATCGTCTCGTCCTTGACGTCATACTGGCCGATAGGGGCGGGGCATGTAGAGTCATCGGATCTAGTTGCTGCATTTTCATTCCTAATAACGCGCCGTCTGTTTATTCAGCTATAACCAGACTCCATAAAATTGCCCATATGTTACACCAAGATCCAGGCACCTGGACATGGTCCGGTTGGTTCTGGAATATGATTTCCGCCTGGGGATGGAAAGTATTGTCCTTTCTAGGTATTGCAGTAGCGATCATATTCAGTTGTTGTCTTTGTATACAATGTGGCCCTGCGATTTGTGGCATTTGTGCTACCTCTTGTATTCCTAGTCCCAAGTCCCGTTCTAAATCCAGTCCCAAGAAAATTCGAGACGAGCAAATGATACTGTATGAAATGATAGATGGTATCATGAATATTGATGTTTCCTGATGGAAACGTAGTGACAAGGAGGGAATGTGGAAAAGTAAATTTTGCCATGTTCTGTGTCCCTACGTGTTCCCCATCTTATGTTATGTGTGCATGATTAATATGCATATGTATTCCCCATGTTTGATTAAAGACGCAATTACAGTTGTGTCCATCCCTAGTATGCCAGTTCCCAGTTCTTGTGAATACTACGAATATTAGGCCTATGTAAAGTTACGTTGCCACGTTTTTCAGTGTGCACGTTATTTCATTGTAAAGTCCCCGTTTCTAGGCCTCAAAAGGGCCCGGACACCAGATTCAGCTCCTGTCTCCTGAGCCCTCGCTGAGGAGCGATACAGCCCCCACCTGTATTCCTGACCCTTCACTTACTTCCTGCCTCACAGTGCCCGGTTCAGCCTGGCTCTGCCTGCTAGTCTGCCAAGAGTATGTTATGATTCTAGTTATCAGTTCAGCCCTCCTTCTCTGCATTCCTAAACTACTGAATCGCATCAATAGTTTCCGTCATCGTCTAGCCCTTACGTCTCCATGTAAGAGAAATACTGTATTTATGGTCATTTAATATTCTTCATCACGCACTACATGTAGAATAATGCATGCTCCAGTCTTAGAGTCTGTTAGCCTCTCCCCTCCTGACTCTTAGTTTATATCAACATGTTCTCTAAACATCAGATACTAGATATTGTTTAAGGCACATGTCGCCCTGACTCTCCAGACTCCAGTCTCTGCTCCTAGTACAGAGTTCATAGCCCCCAGCTTCTCCTAGTGACACGTCATTGTCAGTTTGCGCGCACTATTAGGTTAGAGGTCCCGGCTCCTTAGGTAGCCCCCTCCATGTTTCCGCCCCATTTATGACATATTCTGTTACTTTTACATCACATGTCTATGTATACGCCTCCTGTTACACCCACTTTCACCCTTATCTTTCGCGACTGCTATTGACCACACCCACTGCTCCGCCTATTGTATGTATTGTAGTGCAACTGTTTTAGTATATATGCTTGTGTACTGTTATTAAAGTTAGCGCGCTCATCCCAGATCCAGCCCCGGCAGCTGCCGGGCTCTGCCATCCTATTCCTGTGCAGGTTGTCCTGTTCCTGTCCTTTATGCTGTATTAAACCTGCAAACTCCTACTACCTCGAATCTTGACTCTTATTTATTGAGCTATCTGTTATTACTATGTCCAGTCAAACCTAGATCCGGTAT
Organism: Lissotriton helveticus; assembly: GCF_964261635.1. NCBI lineage: Eukaryota > Metazoa > Chordata > Amphibia > Caudata > Salamandridae > Lissotriton > Lissotriton helveticus. The sequence goes on from NC_136069.1 coordinate 489,542,382, forward strand.
TATTTATTTATATACCACACTCTGAAGGATGACCTTTTGGTGGTGCGAATCAGCTGGTGGTGTTTGCGGGTGGCGTTCTTGAGGGCTGTCATGTTTTCCGTTGACTGGTTGTGGCACCAGGCTTTCTCGAGGTCACAGCAGGATTTCTTGGAGTCTGTGAGATCGTTGGTGAACCACGCGGCTTTCTTGCTGTTGAGGTTGCTGGGAGGGTTTTTCAGTGGAGCAAGGGTGTCGGCGCAGTCGGTGATCCACTGTGTGAGGTTGCGGGCTACTTCGTTGGGGTCCGTGGTGTTGGTGGGAGGGTTTAGGCTCAAGGAGGTGGTGAGTCGGTCAGTGGTGATCTTGCTCCAGCATCTTCGGGGGGTTTGTTGAGGGCAGTGGTGGGTCGTTGTTTTCCTGAAGTTGAACTGTACGCAGCTGTGGTCGGTCCAGTGGAGCTCGGTGGGGTGGCTGAAGGAGATGTGGTTGCTGGAGGAGAAGACGGGGTCGAGCGCGTGGCCGGCGTAATGCTTGAATCCGAGGTTGGCGAGGTTGTCTAGTAGGGCCGTGGTGGTGTTGTCCTGGTCGTTCTTCAGGTGGAAGTTGAGGTCTCCTAGGAGGATGTAGTCGGGGGAGGCGAGGGTGAGCGGGCTGATAAAGTCTGCGATGGCCTCGCTGAAGTGTGAGCATGGTCCCGGGGGTCTGTAGATGAGGGTTCCTCTGAGGGTGGTCTTGGGGTCGGTGTGAATCTGGAAGTGCGGGTGCTCTGCGGTGGCGAGGGTGTCGTCGATGTTGGTCGTGATGCGGATAGTGTTTCTGTGGGTGATGGCAATGCCTCCTCCGGTCTGGTTGACGTGGTCCCTCCGGATGATCTTGTAGCCGTCCGGGATGGCAATGGGGATGTCGGGGGCTGAGGAGGCGTTCATCCAGGTTTCCGTGAAGAAGACGACGTCTGGTGCCGTTTTGTCCCAGAGGTCCCGTAGTTCGACGGCGTGCCTGTGGATGGAGCGGGTGTTGAGCAGGATGCACTTGAGGTGGTTGTTGTTGGCGGCTGTTTTGGCTGGCGCGGTGCAGGACCGAGTGCAGGTGAAGTAGCAGGCGTGGCAGGTGAAGGCTCCGTGGGTGCGTTTCGGGGTGGCTTGGTAGCAGGCTGAATGTCGGCCGGTGTTGAGTGCGTATAGGGTGGCGGCGTCGTTGTTCAGTCGGGTTGGCTGGCTCTGGCGGGGTCCAGGGGTTCTGGCGCTGGGCGCGGTCCAGGCGTGGACGGGCGTCAACGGTCTTGCCTTTGGCGCGCCTTCAGCGCTCAATCGGCGCACCCACTGCACGTGGCCGCTGCGCGTACGCGCGGTCCCCGCCATTTATGGTGAAGTGGGAGGGAGGAGCAGCTGGGAGGCGGGAGCGGGGCGGCGAATGGGGAGTGGGAGACAGGAGAAGGGGGCGGGGCTGCAGGAGAGCAGCGGCGGGGAGCAGAGGGGGGGTTGGAAAGAGCGGGAAAGCCGAGTGTGGGAGAGCAAGGGCAAGCCTGAAGAGCGAGGGCAAGCCTGGAGAGCAGGGGCCCTAAGGAGAGGCGGCAGCAAGAGGGCCAAGCAGGCAGCGGCAGCAGAATCCGGGCACACGGGGGCCGGGTCAAGGGTCTCTCCACTGCCGAAATTCGACCTAATTAGCCTTCTTCCGATAGCAAAGAAATCAGAAGAAAAACAAAAGTCAGACTTCTACATTTATAAACCTTTCAAGAACTCTTCGCAAACAATTCCTTATTTAAAATGATGTTCTTTAACCAAAAACATTTCCATCCAACTATTCACGTCAGCTTCTATAAATTAGAAGCCCTTCTTACATATTCTTTCCTCTCAAATTCATACTAATAATCACAGCTCTCAAATATAATATGTTATAGAAAATTGAAAGGTACTTATCTGAACAGAAGCAGCATTTAAAAGAGAACGAGTGTTCTATTACAGTGACATGTGTAGATAGTGGAGTTCTAATTCTGGATTGTTCTTGTTTGGAGAAGTTCTTTAAAGGTGCTGCTGATTGAAGTGGCAATAAAAGAGTATGCATAATGGTAGCCTCCGGTCTTGTAATGAAATCCAGCACTCTTTGCAGCTCCAGTGTGCAATTCTAACCAGTACTCTACCACTGAAGATGGTGAGAGTTGTACTACAAGTCACACTCTCTCTTGAAGTTACTTCTTTGATATTCCCATCACTGCAGAATGCTCCAACCACTAATCTGTCTGCCCTGTAATTTGATTACAATAGAGACTAGCTTATTGGAGACAACCACTGGTGTTTTTTTCACACTGCAATTGGCATGTTTTTTTAATAGTTTGAAAAACATATATTCCTTAACATTATCCAAACTTGTTTTGAAAAATAATTTTCATGAATCCCATATTTAAAAGAGTTTTATTTAAAAATTTTACCTGAGCTCCAAGCATAGAAGTGTTTGAGGTTTCAGTGAAATTTGATCTTAATTATCAATAAGTGGTGATAACTATGTCAGTATAACTTATAGTCTTCATGCCAACGTGGGGTTCAGATAACATAGAACAGAAGCAGGCTGAAGCACTGTTTAAATGTTTCTACGCCTTTTTTAATAGTTCTTTATTGAGAAAATTAAAGATCATCAGGCAGGACAACAGTATAATTTGACATGATACCCATTACAGTGTATGACAAGGAGATCTGAAAAACAAAATGATAAGGGAGACACGAGGAGGTAACAAGCAGGGTGTGAGACAAGGCCATCAAATGCATCCATTGGTAGTAGGGCAGTCAATCACTCTAAATTGCATATACATAAAAGAGAGGGAAAACATAGACAGGCATGCAGAAGTGGAACCTCATATATTTGCACATAAGAGGGGAACTAAATGCAAAAGAGAAAAAGACTGCACAGACACAACTGCAGAAATGGATGCACCAGATGCGCTGGAGCATAAACAGATAGCATGCACACAATAGGAAGTGGGATAAGAGATTGGAAAGGTTCACCTGGATTATTATAATGTACACAGTTCTGTATCTTTGTAAAAACTTTCCTTTATTCCACATGTTTCATAAAATCAATCAAGAAAACATTCAGCCAACGTGTTTCGTTCAAATCGTATGAACTTCATCAGTACTGTGAATAATGCACAAAAAGAACATACATAAGCAAAACAATATAAATCAAACATATATACATATATGGGAGAGGAGTTGGCCTAACGGCTAGGGCAGTTGACCTCTAAGCTGGGGAACTGGGTTCGAGTCTCGGCAATAAAGCTGAACATCCTGTGATTCTGGGCAAATCACTTAATCTCCCCGTGCCTAACAAAAATAAATGGGTCCGCCTGTAATGCAACTGGTGCTTTGTAAATTGCTCTGATAACCGATTCGGGTCACGTTTGCACTACGTAAAATTTAGTAAGATTGAATATATATATATATATATATATATATATATATATCAAAGAAACCGTCTGAAAGACCAAACCGGGCACTCTTGGGTATGTATATTAATTATATATTTATTTCATATACCGGTGCAACCACAATGAAACTGACACAAGTGTTCCGGTCTCCTGGCCTTTCTCACTGTCAGTGACCCCAAGTGTTGATCACCCTTTAAACCTTTCTTCACTTCATTGGTTAACAGTTCATCCAAATTAACAAAGTCAAATGCACTAAAGTCAAAGAAGGGTTGGAGCCATTTGCCTTACAGGTGGAGGCAGTTCAATGTGGTGGCCATCTTGAAACGTTAACCATTGCATGTTAGATACGCAATCATGCAAACCATCGTAATTCATCAATCAATTGAAATATGACAAAACTGTACAGCCGCCATTTTCAAGATTATCAAGTAGTAGCAAAAATTATTAAATGAAATAATCTGCAATGTCCTGAATACATTTCAATTAAGAAATCACTGCAGAAATTCATTATTGGGCCCTGAATGGGCCATCTAATACCCATACTTGCTTTCCATTTTACATTCCACTTGCCGATAATCCATATTGTTTTGGTTCATCTGAAATATCTAAATCGATGCTATGTTCCCTGCCCCCATATATACATAAACCACATCTAAAACCAACACTTATATATATATACAAAGTCCACATATCAAATCTAGATTAAAGCTCACCGGCTTTTGTGGGAAGGTATATGCAGGGAGGCCCCACAGAAGAAGGGAACCTAACACAATGTTTCCCACATAGCCTTCAATTTCACTAACATTTGATATGTATAATAGGAGTCATGACGTGAAGAAAAGAGGAGCACAAAAAGTATAATACGTATTGGAAATTAGTGAGTATAATTAAAATCTATGCAGATTTGAAGAGTATTAAATACAATAACAACATTTTTCTTATATTCCCAGTTGTTGATGTTCACAATAAAAATACAGTTTGAGTCATAGCTGCATACCTCTTGATTTGTAAGTGTACTTGTTCCACCAAAATGTAGGTGTACAAAACGGTCTCCCAGTTTAATTGCCAAATCATGCAAAAGAAGATGCTATTTGTGCTATATAAGAGTAATCCAATTCTGGATGGTAAAAAGGTAATTACTCCAAGATGATACCTAAACTAATCAAAGTATATTTTCAGAATTCTTCCTTATGACCTGTATTATATTGAGACTTACTAGTCATAGGTTTCCTATATGTAAATCATAACTTTTTAAACAGCCCTCCCTCCCAGATGGTCTATCAGTTGTTAAAATATGTCTCCTATAAACCAAATTCCAAAAAACGTCCAACATCGTTATATTGAATGCCTCTATTCTGTCTGATCCACATTCAGTTGTCCGAGGACCTCAAATTGGTCAATTCTCACACAGTCAAAAAAGTCATGCCATCCATATGCACCAAAAAAGGTCTAAGTCTAGTAAATCGGATAACGCAATCCTCATCCTCATACATTACTCCATATAGTGGTGCTATATCAGTCCGGCGCATTAGGAAGTAGATAGCCTCCTGTGGTCTCTAAGGCATACAATTAAATATCCCAACCTGTGATCTGTGCAACTTAAGTTGCCAAATATTTATACACCATCAATGTACTTTAAGAAGTTATGTTTTGGAACTTTCTCTTGTCATGTCCAATGTTCCCTCTAATTTTGTTCCTGTGTGTGCAGCCAAGAAGGGTATCTGTGCACCACAGACATGGTTGCATGCACCAACATGCAACACATCCCTAGGTAAGCGAATGCTGTGTACATCTATCAAGTGCTTAATGTGTGCTTTGATTTGATTCCAAATACCCTCTCAGTTGCCATAGGAAGGCAAATATCTTGAAAATCATTTGTAAGCTGATCTGTCACCTTTGGAGGTCTCTGGCTTGAACAATGGAATACTTAATATCACCAGTGTGGAATCCATTGAAGAAAGGACGTATCTCCATTACTTGTTCAATTTCAGAAAATCTCACGCTCTGGTACACCCTCTGGAATGAATAAGGATAATCAACACCTGCCTAGAACACCAAGGAGTAAAAATTAACTAACTGTTCTCTAGCAAACGGTCATTCAGGTGCAGGTGGACAGATGTAACAGGAAGTATATGCGACCTGAGATGCTATTTTTCACTCATATTCACTTTTATGCATAAATGCTCCTATAGACTAACTGCAATTCAATTGGCTCACACTTTCAACCTCAGTTTTGAAACCAAACATACTACATTCAGGTTAACATAAAAAAACACTCTGGCAGGTATCCCCCACTACTACAAAGTTACTTACTTGAACATCCAGCACACACTTAGGGGCGTCATAAGGAGTATGCATCTCTGTACAAATGCTACAGTACAATAATACATAGTAAATGCTTGTGTCTTCTTTAGTTCTATCAATTTAATGAGATCCCTTGAAAATTAAGGTGCATTCAACATCCATGAGTACCTAGAATAAATAAGGAGACACAGATGTAGGGTAAAATATGAGTGCAATCCTTCACTGTGAGACAGTGTATGGCTCTGCAGGCTGGGACATGGTCCAGCTTCATCAAGTCCTTGACTGATGTTATGTCCTACATGAAGACGTACCTGTACAAAACAAAAAGCTGGTACTTCATTGGAATGAAGTAGTATATTGGGCTGTTCGAGATCAAAAATAAACAACAATATCAACCTCAGATTCGGTTAGTAACCAATGACAGATTTCGTGTTCAAATCTCAATGTTCTGTCTTTATTCCTTTGCCTCGAAAAGAAAGAGCTCTTTGACATTGCCTCAATTTGGGTACCATATGCTGTAAAAAAAATCCTTCATAGGAACCCTCATAGGTTTAGCAGCACAGTTATGTGGGCATAGCATACACCACCTCAAAATGTAGGCGTACCTATTTGGCTAAATTATGTGCTCTTCAATAATCACAGTTTTAATGTTTTCCTCTGATCCCATTTTTACCTAGTTTGGTAGTACTTAGAAGCAGCTTAAAGGTTTCTAGTAAATGTATGATAAAAACTGTACCTCAAAACACTTAGCATTATTATTTTGCCACCGTAGTTCTACTAACCAAACTCTGTGCCCTAATCTGCAAATATGTGAACGTCTGAACTAAGCTTAATAGAATAAATGAACACCATGCCAAATTGCCAGGACATATCACCAGCACAGTTTTCGTTCACACATCTATATGATTTTATCAAATTTTCATGGCTAAAAATGTGTTGTTCACAAATAGGAACCTTCTTGCCTAAAAACTATAGCTGATCGAACACTACTTGGCCTCAAGTTCTGCCTTTTTTCTAACCCAGTTACAATAAAGATTGTTGAAAATAAATACCTTCCAACAGATTTCAAATGACTCCAAATATTCATGAAATTACAAAATTGTAGTTTTCTTTTCAACCTATATATTACTTTACGCTGTTTGCCATGGGTGAGTGAAGTGTGTTCAGGCTATTGTTGTTTCCAGAAATTCACTGCCTTTTAACTCGCACAGTTTAACACAGGGTCTTGCCAAAATGCCAGAAGTAGCAGAAGTAACATTAAGCATCCTTTCACTGTAAATACATCATGTGAAATGGTATTACATAAGTCATAAATTAACAAATACATTTAAGGTAAATAAAATAACAATTGTTGAGGTAAAAGGGTTGCAGGAGGTATGGTTTTAACATTACATTACATGGTGAAGCTTGATACTGTACTGGTAGCTTCAAAAGGTCTATACATGAATTTCTTAGTAAGATTAAAAAGTAGCACTTTCCAGACACACTGATGTGACGCACTGTGTGTGTTACTCAAGCACATGTGCTAAAGGCTGAGTACACTGATGGAGCATTGGATGCCTTTCAACTCATTCTAAAGTATATTATTTATTATTAAACAGACACATAGCAACAGCTCCTGTCAGATTGGGTGTAATGTGGAAACCCATTACCATTAACTTGAGGTTTCTGTCTCTGTATAATGCACAGTCAATGTTACAAGCAGGCATGCAGCTGGTTCACAGCTATTATTTATATTACCAATTCGGTTGCACACCCTGCTATGGGGTTTGAACATAATAATGGCTGGCCCCACTAGCAAATGGTGATCTTGCATTTTGCAACAAACAGGAAATAGAACTACCTGTATTTACAAGAGGAACTATTGTTGGATTGGTCTGTAAGGCAATAAGAAAGTGCCCGAAGAGCTGACCTGATGGGTCAGTGTTTGGGCTGGTTTTGGGCTGTTTTTGGACCTGTTTACCATATCGATTTCCCTGCTAGTAATAAAACATTGCCTGCAGCAAGCTCACATACATAAAGTCTTCCACACCTTGCAAAACACTTATACAGCGTGCCCTTAAAAGTAAAAAAAAATGCCTCAATTTGCAAACATGGGCCACATTTTTAGCTATCTATTTCAATAATGGTGGCCACTTTTATTCTAGTGCCCGTGCCTGTTTTCTGTCCCAGTCCAACCCTGAGAGGAACCAACCTTGGTAAAGGAAACAAAAATGGCTTTACATTTAACCTCAAACCAATGCTGCAAAGGAGAAAAATAACATTACATAACGTGTATTTGTAAAGCACACGTTCACTCGGAGGTATCTTGGCACTGAATAACAGATGTTTATTGTTACCCAACTCGATGGTACTCATTTGATCTATCTCAGATGGATGAAAGGCTGAGTGGACCTGCTGGGGTTTGACCCTGTGACCATGAGGTTGAACACAGGCCCCTGAAGTGGACGCATTAGTCCACTGAGCCACCAGACCCGGCATATAATTTTTCTGTTACTATAACTGCCACAAAATCTCAGAAAACTAAAACCCTTTTTCCCGTTCTGATCTCCTGCTTTGCATTGTTTTAGTAATAAAATACTTTCATTTATCTCCATGTAGGGTCTCATTTAGGAAATAAAATGATGTATTTGAAATAAATTATTGTTTGCTGTCCCCAAAGTTAACAAAATAAACACATACTAAAAGGGCCTCAGGTCAATTGTAAGAAATGCGGGCTAGTTGTAGCTTCAGACTTGCATCTGTTCAAAGACTGCCCTCCCATTAGCATATTTTGGGAAGAAATACGGGTGACGTTGGAGAGTATTTTGAGAATATCAATTCAGATAGATTTGACCTTGATAATCTTTGGCCTTAATAGCCACTGCGTAGGTCCAGCCAGAACCCTGCTATTTTATCCGGTTTTATTGGCCAGGAGACAAATATGTAAACATTGGGTAGACTCAGCCCCTCCTAAGCATTCAGAGTGGTTGACTTCACTATATGAAATGTCTAAGATGGACCTATCCAGAGCTTGCAGAAGAAAAAAGATTGTGTATTGGGATTTACTGCTCCAATGGGAATAACTTAGGAGGGAACTAGCAATTTTTTTACCTATACTTTGTTATGGATGTATGACGTTACAACGCATACTTTTACCACGCCTACCATTACCACGCATTTTTTACAACGCAGGATCCATTACAACGCATACCATTACAACGCATGTATTTACAACGCAGGTACCTTTACAACGCATACCATTACAACGTAAGTATTGGTAAGTATATAATATTTTTTAAAATGTCATTTAATTAAAATTAATATAATGTAATTTAATTTAATTAATTTAATTTAATTTAATTTAATTTATGTAATTTAATTTAATTTAATCAATTTAATTTAATGTAATTTAAATTTAATTATATTTACTTTTTACCCTGTACCCCTTTACCCAAAAACCCAAAACTGACCCTAAACCCTTAAAATACCCCTTTACCCAAAAACCCAAAACTGACCCTAAACCCTAAAAATACCCCTTTACCCAAAAACCCAAAACTGACCCTGAACCCTAAAAATACCCCTGTACCCCAAAAACCCAAAACTAACCCTGAACCCTAAAAATACCCCTTTACCCAAAAACTGAAAACTGACCCTGAACCCTAAAAATACCCCTTTACCCAAAAACTGAAAACTGACCCTGAGCCCTAAAAATACCCCTTTACCCAAAAACTGAAAACTGACCCTGAACCCTAAAAATACCCTTTACCCAAAAACTGAAAACTGACCCTGAACCCTAAAAATACCCCTTCACCCAAAAACTGAAAACTGACCCTGAACCCTAAAAATACCCTTTTACCCAAAAACTGAAAACTGACCCTGAACCCTAAAAATACCCCTTTACCCAAAAACTGAAAACTGACACTGAACCCTAAAAATACCCCTTTACCCAAAAACTGAAAACTGACCCTGAACCCTAAAAATACCCCTTTACCCAAAAACTGAAAACTGACCCTGAACCCTAAAAATATCCCTTTACCCAAAAACGCAAACTTATAATATTTTTAATAAAATGATATACTTACCAATACTTACGTTGTAATGGTATGCGTTGTAAAGGTACCTGCGTTGTAAATACATGCGTTGTAATGGTATGCGTTGTAATGGATCCTGCGTTGTAAAAAATGCGTGGTAATGGTAGGTCATTGTAAAAGTTGCGTTGTAAAGGTTGTATACCCTTTGTTATTCTACCTATATCTGAATGAAGGGCAGGTCCGATGATTATGCCTCTTGGATACTCCATGGACTATGTTGGGCTTCCCAGGGCTATCGAAAGCGTCCATCAGGTTTTTTTTACGGACCAAGTTGGAGTGAAACCTATCCCCTTTTTGAGGGGAAGTAATATTCTGGTCTGACAATGTACCCTTACAGGCTGAAGGCACTGAAAGATCTCATCAAAGAACCTACGTCATCTCAGGTCGTTGAGTAGGGGTACGAACAGACAGTTTGTTTACTGTGGTTGAAGGTGAATGAGAAAAAACAAAGATCAAATAAACTCATACTGTTGGAAAAAAGAGGGAGTACTAATTAATCGCTACAAAGATGGTCTGCATTCAGAGGAATGGTTTGGCTGTGAGGCAGTGAGTAACGTAGGACAGGGGAGTGCTGTCACTGAATAATGTAGGTTGTCACCTGTTTTAAGTTAGCATCTCACCAGGTGATTAGAGGTCTCCCAGCCCTGCCTACTTTTTGTACTGGGTATTGGTCACTGACCTCTAACCCAAGGGCAGGGCCACTGGAATTACATGATTGTACGGCGGTGGCGCTTTTCGCATAGTTATGGATTTGCTGCATAATCTATCATTTGCTTGATAATCTGCAGATTTTAACTTTAAAAAAATGTATTTCTAACTCAAACGGTTCAATAATTACTAAAACATAGTGGCATGTGTTGCTGCAAAGTAGAAGGCCCACTGCAAAGGTTGACTGGTCATCTTTCTGTTGTTTATTGCTAAATGTGAGTGTTAAACCACTACAAATGAGGTGCACCCTATGCCCAGACAAGTGTAAAAATAACAAAATAATGAGGTATTCCCATCACAAAATGTGCAGCATTATGTCGCATAATTTGCCTTTTTGTGCCCCATTATTAAGTCCACCTGTTGCATTATTTGACCCTCTCCTGCCTCATCATTCCAGTAGCCCTGGCCAGGGGCGACATTAAACACGTTGCTCAAACCCTTCCCATTCAGTGAAACTCTTTATATTTCTCAGCAGCATCTAAGTGCTTCAGTGCTTCGTCAGTGTTTGAGTAGGGTTCATAAATACTGTACCATATAATTTCCAGGTGATGTGTAATTAGCAAACACTTTTAAATGTGTTCTGGAGGGGAGTTAATGATCCCTTACAAGTAATTAAGGTAAACAAAGGCAGAAATGGCATGTTACATGAGCACATTCGATTTTGTTTACAGTCCTATTTAGTATCACAGCTGGGCCTTTGCAGACTCTTAAACAACACCAAATGGCCACTATTTTTCTCCTGGAAAGGTATCAACCTTAACTGCAGCTCCTTCTTGTCAAAACTCCTGTGAATAAATGCTGTCACTTTCCAGCTCTATCCCTTTTCATTTATTCTTAAAAACAGGACATTATGTGCTCCATGCCACGCAGATGTTGGTCAGGAGGCAGACCCTGCAAAAGCCCCCCTGTGCAGCTCCCACCCCATGCTAATTGTAAAACAGGCAGTTTTAGTAAAAGTCGCCTGCTCAGTCCCCCAGTAGCCCCCATGTGCTCTGCATGCCCAGGCTATTGTGCAGCCTTCTCCCACCACAGGGGTTTGACACACCTGATCCCCTCCTAGCTGGGTTGCTTTATCTACCTTGCAGAGTGGCACGAGAGCCACTATCTTTCACACTGATCAACAATTTAAAGGATGGGCAGCTAGCAAAAGGCAGAATCTCTCCTAATGTCTTGAACAATCTGAGTGATTTCAGATAAGCTACGGAAGCTTGATGAAGGCTGTGTGCCTGCAAGTGCAGGCGCACAGCCTGGTGAAAACATTGGTAGTGTCTTAAAAGCAGAATCTGAATGTGCCATGCATTGAAAGTTGATGCATACACATAGTGTGAGTCATGTTATCTGTTGGACCTGTCCCCCTATGCAGGGCCATCCCCGATTTTTGCCTTCTTTGCTTTCCTTTGTTTAACCGTTTTCAGTTTTTCCATCCTAACCAGCCGCAATCTGCTTGTGCTCTCCTTTTTCAAGCATGGTAAAATTGGCCTACACCTGATTGCGCAATTTACTTTACTTGTAAGTCCCTAGTAAATGGTACTACATGTACTTAGGGTATGTACATTAAAACTACTAGTGGGTTGCAGCACTGATTGTGCTACCCACTAAAGTAGGCTTTTTAAAAATATGTCTCAGGCCTGCCACTGCAGCATTAATTGCAGTTTTAAACTGTCATTCGACCTGACAAAATAAAACTTTTGCAAGATCCAGCCCTTCCATTGTATTACTTATAAGTAACCCCCTAAGACACTAAGGTAGGGTGCATGGTATTTAAAAGGTAGAACATGTGTATTTAAATTTTACATGTCCCGGTAGTGAAAAGGCCCAAAGTCATGTTTTTTTCACTGTCTCCCCATAGGCTAACACGGGGTTGCCATTTTACACATAAGTGCTAACTACAGATTAGGAGCAGATATGGGTATGCTGCTTACACTCAAATGAATTGTAAATTTAAAAAAATAACTCTAATTGTAAAGTCAGATTTTAGATTATATTTCTGCAAATGCCAATTTTAGAAAGTTTTTTTTGAAACATGATGGCCTACAATGGAGTCCTGTCACACGCAATTATATGTATGTACAAAATCGAAAGGATTGTGTACTATATAATGCAAAGTGAATGCCCATGATTTTATTTTGGAAAAGTTACATTGATGACAGAATCGGAATTTGTCCAAGAAATTGATCTAAATTAATGAAATTTCATGACTGCTTGAATGAAAGTTATGACTGAATAAAATGTACCACCACAGTCGGATGAACAACATTACACTTTTTGGATATATTATAACACTGGACACGCAGAAATTAATTAAATACATTTATTTTAAACCCACAGATTGATATACCATAATTACCAACGTTTTCATAAATGTAACCAACAGAAATTACTTCTATTTAGTAGATCCTACAGTCCAGATATTTTTTCAAAACCGCTAATATTATTGAATGATTTATTGAATTTGATTCAACAGTTTGGAAAAAAAGGTAATGTGACAAATTATCATAGAATTTTGCAATTGACAAACTGTCTATGATTACTAGAGAGCAATTATTGAAGAAAAAATGTTTTAAGGATGGGTATAATAGAATACCTATATTAAACAATAGTAAGCTAGTTTAAATTAATCATGAGATGGTTAGGAAACATTGTAAACATATAAAAGTTCATAGCACTTCTTTAAGGAATCCCCACTTTTGCACATCAGTTACCAACTATTTTAAAATACATCCTGATTAAATCAGAGAGGGACAATATGAGTGAGGAACAACACACAATCGAATATAAAAGATTGCGAATAGCACAATACAGGGTAAGTAAGTAAGTAATGTTTATTTGTACATGATTAATTAAAATCTTTACAAAAATATAAAACACCAATAGGAACATTAAAAGCAATTTATAGTTAAACTTAAAAGATACGAGTTTTACTGGGATCAGTTCAAGGTTATCCTCAGGGCCTAATAAAGTTCATCAAGCGCTATTCAGTCTTTTTCTTGTTAAGTCAAAGAACTACACAACCTGGCAATTCAGTTTGATGTTACTGGTGGTAAAGCATAGTTTGACTGCCTGCCTGCAGGTCCGAACAGCATGTGATTTAAAGGATGGTAGCAAAAGGTTATACCTCAAATCCCTTAGTCTAGCGCATATACAAATCACTTGAACAATGTCCTCCTTACCGGTCTTACACAGGCGACACTGTTGCGAAGAATGTATTCTCTCCCAGGGAGGCAAGTGTGGCAGTATAGGGATTACACCAAGGCGTAATTTTAGGAACTTTTCTTTGACTTTTATTTTCATGCCAGTATTGAGGTATGCTTGTGGCTGTATTTTACCATAGTCACCCAGGGTGTCCAACTTGTCTTCAGTCGCTGAGATAATAGGCGCTGATTTTTTGGCTACTTTTTTGAAGGGCAAGAGATCTATTGACGTTTCCCAGATATAAGTCAAACCTAAAACTTCAAGTGATTCAAATAAGTAGTCTCTAGGCAACGAATTACGATGCTGGAGTAACTCTTCCCATACGTTGGAGTTTAGGGAGTCGGCCTCTGCAGTGCGAATCTTGCGCCAGCTGGCTACATACGCACTCCGCCTTTCTAATGTTTGTTTGAGGATGCCGAATTCGAATCGAATCTGAGCAGGAGAGACGTATTTAGTAAGATTAAAAATAGCCCTATAGGAGTTGGCTATGACTGTGTCCAGCAGTGCGGCATCCTTCCCATGAAGAGATTCACTCCAGTATGTAAGTGTTGGTTGTAGTTTCGCACGCAGGACTTCAAGGAAGGGTTTGAGTGTGAGATCGGGGAGTTTGGCCTTTAATGATTTTAATGCCAGATAAGTCATTGTGGCCTTCCCTCGGAGGGAGAGAAGTTGTGACCTAGACGTGTTATTTGAGTCCAGGAGAACACCCAGGTACTTGTATGTGGTTACCCGGTCAAGCTTTTCTCCATTCAGGTGCCAGCAAGGATTCCTTTTTTTCCTATAATTCACCGTCATGACCTTTGACTTGTTAAAATTTATTTGAAGGGCATTCTTTGCTGTGAAAGCATAGACTGCGTTCAAGAGGTGCTGAAGGCCTGTTGGCGTACGGCTTATCAGCACCAGATTGTCCGCGTATAACAGATTTGAAAGGGTGATTTACCCTAATTTGGGTGCATGGTTGCGGCATTTGTCGAGTTCTGCAGGTAAATCCGCAAAAAAAAGGTTGAATAAAATGGGCGCTAATAGGCACCCCTGCTTTAGTCCTTTTCTCGTTCTAATGGGCTTTGAAAGGTGTGTACCTGCCCCAAGTTTAATTTTAATCCAGGTGTTGGAGTGGAGCAGTATTAGGACGTCTAGGAGGCGTTTGGGAATTCCCAATGGTATAGTTTCTGCCAAAGTTTGTTGCGGTCCACATGGTCGAAGGCAGCAGTATAGTCGATGAACATGAGAAATAAAGATGACTTGGCTGCTCTTGCTGCACCCATCAGGAGGGACAGTGCCGTGATGTTAGTTGTGGTCCCTTGGCCTTTGCAGAAACCCGTTTGGTTGAGTGGGATGATGGAGTTTTCAGAAGCCCACGATGATAATTCCTCCAGGATGAGTCCTGCGAAGTATTTTGCTTCTACGTCTAGCAAGGCAATAAGACGATAGCTGTTTGGATGACTCTTGCTCCCATGTTTGTAGATCGGGCTGATGACTGACCCGTGCCAGGAATCAGGAAGAGACAAGGTGAGTCTTGTATTGTTGAATACTAGTGCAAGAGATGCACTCCAGAAGTCTACATCTGATTTATACAGCATAGGTGGTATTCCATTCGGGCCCGGAGCTCCATTGGGTATCCCCTTTGTTATTTGCCGTCTGATGTCTGCTGGGGAAATTTTCATTGGCCCTGGCTCGACATCCTTTGCAGGTCTTTCTTCCGTTTTTGGATTATCAAGTTTTGGTGGGCTCATGCCCTCACGCTCCCACATTTCATAGGTTTTTACGCCTGTGTGATGATTGAATTTCTCCTCTTTTTCAGGCCTTATGGTTTTTATGCGAGAATTCTTTATTACAGTGTCTCCTGTGATGTCATCATTACTGAAGTGCGACAATAGGTATTTTGTCCATACTTCCTTTGATATATGTGAGTTTTGCCCTAAATGGTCAGGATTCTGTATTCTTTTTACCATTTGCCAAAACCTAGAGCTGTTTTTCTGCTTCCCTTCATAGAGATGTTTTACCCATAGGTCTTCGTTTCTTTGCTTCTGGCTTTCCCATTTCATCCGTTTGAGCTGTTTTTTTGCTTCCCGCAGAACCGTTTGCAGGCTGTGGTTTGTCTGGTCCTTTCGCATCCTTCTCAAGGTTTGATTTATTAATCGTTTTTGTGTTTTCATGTCCGGGCATGAATGTTTCTAGTTTGAGGTCCCCTTCCCTTGGCAAAAGTTGTTAGACACAGTACTTCTCATTTTCTCCCTGATGGCATTGATGACATTTTGCCAGACATCCGACAGCTTAGTTGAGGAGCTGGAAGCTTGGGAGAAAAGGATTTTTGCTGTGGAGCTGATGGTCAATGTTGTCGGGGTTACACCGTAACCGCCTTAAATTTGAGCTGACTTCTGTGTCTGGGCCTGTAAGGGGTTCAATTTCCTGTTGGGAGTTGGATCTTATTTCGGCCACTTGAGGCAGGTGATCACTGAAGTCGCTCGTCTCTATTCTGAACGATGTTACCCAACAGAACATATTTAGAGACATGAACATGTAATCAAGACGCGAGGAGTGTGTGTTGGAGTGGAAGGTGGCTGCTGGGGGGTCATCTTCGGCATAGCGGCCATTTAGGGCCCTTAAATTAAGTTGTTCCAGATGACATAGTAAATTTTTCGAATGCTTCGTTGAGTTCTTGTTTTTTGTCGGGCCTTGTGGCGGCACGCTCCATGCTGCATTCAGATCTTGATCTTTACTGATGAGGAGCATATTAAAGTCACCGGCCATGATGAGTAAGTCAGACACCCTAGCTTCCCTTATTTTTTCCAGAACTTTTGCCAGCTCTTCCACCGATTTGTGTTTCCGTTTAGGGTGAATATATTTATTAATTATAATTGCTTCCTGGAGCTGCTTTTTTAGCCGGAGTGAGATCTTTACCACCTGAATGACACTTGGGGGAGGCATATGAAAATCTATTGCCTCAATTTCGCCTATTGTCGATATAGAGGCGAGGAACATCAGCCCTCCTGATCTACGTCCAAAGGTTGAATTTTTGTTTGCCGGGATGCAGCAAGACGTGAACCCTTGGAGTTCAAATACTTTGTCTTCCCAAGTTTCTTGGAGTAATAGAAGATCAAATGTGGTTAGATATTGTAAAAATTCAGGGTCATTCCTTTTGCTAGCTAGACCATTGATGTTCCAGGAGCAAATCAAATTCTTATATCCCTGCGCCTCACTGAGGGGTTGGAGAGCTCTTGCCCTGTTTGTCAATTGTCAACAGTCGTAACGATTGTACGCTGAATTGACTTCCAATTATGGTCGGTTTTTAGCGGAAGATGACTACTATGATTTTGATTTTGTCCAGGTCGAGGACTTTTATGTTTCGGGGGTACATCCCAGGTGAGCTGCTCCTGGCTCTCTTTAATATTGAGTTGGAGTTTTTTTGAGGCTGGAGTCTGATAGGAGGTAAAAGAGGAGTCGGATAGCGGGGTTGCTTTTCGAGCTTCAGGTCAATCCCCCCTTGCTGGAACGTTGCTTCTTCTTCCATTATTTTATGCGCTATCTCTAATGAGTGCCAAGTTGCTTTTGTTATATATGGACGATGAAGCTCGGTGTTGGACTAAAACTCTACTAGCAAGAGGTCAGTAGAGCTGATGTTTGCAAGATTTGTTAATGAATGCAGGAGTCTTAGTATGTTTCCCCTATTCAGTATATCATCCCTGCCTCTGGATGTATATTCGGGAATAAAGAGAATTGATGTTGGGGTACTCAGATGCTGCATTCTTGTTGAGTCAATTGGTGGACTCTTATTGTCAAGTTGGATTTGTTCAGGCGAGTGACTGGGGGATGCTGTATCTGGGACGTATGGATGCCTACTTTGGTCATTGTCTATCCTCGAATTCCGGGATATGCTATTTAGTTTCAATTTTGGTTGTTGAGATGACTCTGTGGCAATGACTGTTAGGGTATCGTCTCTTCCTGTTGTTAAGGCATCTTCAAGTGGTTTGGTTTTGATATTAGCAGAGTTTTGGCCTAATTGTATTGTTTTAAATTGTAAAAGTTTCTGTTTGAGTTTTTTTGGTGTCAGTTTCTTTGTAGAGTTGCTCGTCGGTTTTGCACTCTGTGATGGGGGCACTGGTGGAGTGCTTACAGGGGCCTTGTGCAGGGGAGATAGTTGTTAATTGGTTGTCAATCTCCGGACATGAGTAGCTGATAAAGTAGAGGAGATCGATTGTTCTTCTATATTTTGTCTTGCGCCTATTAGCGTCCGATTCCTTCCTTTCCTTGTGTTCTTTCTACGGGTCTTAGTGGAGGATCGAGAAGAGGGTTCAACTGTGATCGCAGTGGTAGTCGTAGACTCAGTTTCCAGTAGTCTGGGAGATGATGTTTGAGCTAAGGGTAAAATAATAGCTGGGCTCTGATCGCCCGGCTGCTCAGTCACTGGCCCTATTGTTATCGCTGGAAGATCTGGGGGTAGGTCGGAGGTTTGTGGCGTCAAGGATTGTAGAACTGTTGATTTTAAGTCACTTATCAAGTCCCCTAACATAGATGGTAAGGATGATAATTTATCTAGAAGAGGATCACAGGGTAGTGGTTGTAACAGAGATGGTTGAGCTGCAAAAACGGCGTCTTGGCCCCTCCTTATAAGACCATTTAATTCCGAGATTTTCCAGTCGATCCCTGAAATAGAATCGGCCATTGACTGCAAAACAGAAAGCTGTAAGTCCATTTTTTGTGACTGGAAGTCCAGGGCAGTGGCCGAGTATTGCAGGGTGTTTAAGATTGTTGCCCATGGAGATTCGGGGGCTAATTTACCTGAGTTGCTACTCCCCTCTAGTCTCAGAGAGGCGTCAATTGATGGTTTCCCTTCAGATGGTTTAAGGTTATAAGTGGCAACCAGTTCCTCCCACCCCTGTGCTGCTATGGAGGACATGTCGTTGTTTAAGGAGTTATTTATATGTTGGGAATCATTGTACTGCAGTAAAGTGCGGCGTTGAGATGCCGTTTGCCCTGCTGGCCTATTGTTTGGTGTTGTTTGTTCACTAATGCTGCTCAGGTTCGGTTGAGGTATTTTAGTTGGAGTCAGGGGTGTTCTTGGCAGTTGGGGTGATGGAATCCCGCTTCCTTGCCCTTTGAGGGCTGTTGGTGGTTCCGTACATGCGTCTCGAGTTACCTTCACTGAGATTGGGGAGCTGCTAACTGGTTGGAGATGGGGCAGATCTTCTATTGCCTCCTCTTTATGGATCATGGCCTTAATTACCATTGACGAGTCTTGGCTTCCTAGGAGTAATGGACTGAGCTTCCTGGGTTGAGTCTCATCCTGATTAACTGGTTGTCGGTCGGTTACTAGCTCGGGGGCTTCGGCTTTGTTTGGTAGGCTCCAATCTCTCGTGGAAATTTTTCTAGCAGACCCCATTTCCGAGGAATTGAGAATGGTAGGATCGTGGCCAGCTGGGAAGATGTATGCTGCTGTTTTTCTTAGATCAGGTGATGTTGGTGTTGGTATAGCATCGGCGGCCCCGATGCTGGATGGGTAGGAGACATCGGCTGGTTGGAGTGAGCCTACTTGGCTCCTAGTCGTATGGCTACACTTGGGTTCGCCTTGTAGAAGCGGGGTTTGAAGGCCTCTCCTGTTCCCTGTCTTGGAGTAAATAGCTGTCCCTGGGTCTTTAAGAAAGAAAAACTTTGTGTAAATCTTAGGTTGATAGGAGCATATCCTTTTCTTTGCTGGCAGTACGTCGATGGTTGCAAGATTGTCCAAGGCTGTTGGTGGAGACTTTGATGCTGAAGATAATAAGATTTGTACGGACCTTTGTGATTGCTGAGGGGCAATAATTGGACAAAGTGGTGCTGAGGGGACCTTGACCTGATCGTTTTTATTTGTCGGTTCAGTTGGGGTTGGATTTTGATTTAAAGTCAACCTTTCCATAACTGCCAAGGTTGAGTCCTCTTTGTTATTTTTATTGTGTGCGTATGGACAGGTGTTCTGAGAGTTATTTAGGTTTGGTGGGGATGTTGGCTCTGAATTTCCCAGTTTTCTTTTCCGTGATTTAGGCTTGGCTTTGGATTTAGGCTTTGGTTGCTGCCTAACTCTGCCTGATCTCATTGCTCTGTTTGTTTACTGCTCTCTGTTTTTCCTTATTATAACCCTAGCAAAAGTTATGATTGTGCGCCGGTGGTTATAATTGCGTCCTCTATTGGAACCCTGAGGGGGTCTGTTACAGGAGTTTTGGTTTTTTCCTTCTGAAATCCAATTGATAGAGTTAGAGATGATGCTCTGGATTGATCACAGTTGTAACTGGTTGTAGCTAGTAGCTAGTTGTAACTGGTTGTAGCTAGTAGCTAGTAAATGGCAGGAAGGCTGATAGCTATCTTGCTATCTTCTAGATGCAGGCAGGCTGATCAATGTGAGGCATACTGGCACACTGAAGGGACGCAGGGAAGGTGCTGTGGTTGCGAGCGGTTCTCATGGAGAGGGCCACGGGTCAGCAGGACCTAGTAGAGATGCCTTCCAGTCACTCCCCAGGCTCTTACTCAGCGGCCGCCTCTATCGGCAGCCGCGCTCGCGTGTGCACAATAACCAGTATCCCCCTTGTGTCGCCGTTTGTCGCCCCCCTCTCTCCTGCTCCTGCCCCTCTCCTGAGGCGAGCACAACCTCACTATTGCGCAGCCTGCAATGCCACCAGGTATGTGGAAGAGTGGGGTTGGGGGGTAAAGTGTACAAGTTCTGACCCCTGCTCCCCTGGTTACAGGTATGGTGAGCCTGGCAGGATGAGTGCAGGGGGCAGGGGGGTCGCGGGGAGAAGCGGGTTTCCCTCACCTGTTGACGAGCAGGACGCCGGACGAGGGGCAGAGGGCGGAGGTCGGAGTCCGCTGTAAATCTGCCGCAAATCCACTGCAGATCGATTGCGAGGGGGGGGCGGGAGAACGGGTGCTCGCTGACTCGCAGTTACCCCCGCAGTCGCCCGCAGTCTCCCGCTCAGCTCGGGACGGCGGAATCAGCACTGCGGCTTCTCACCGCACCTCGCTCTGCACAGCACCGCTCAGTGAAATCTGCGGTCTGCTCTCTGCACTGCGTACGTTTTCTCACTCAGCTACTTTGACATCACCCGGAGGACCATACAGGGGGTGTAGTGCACCATCTATGTGCCGGAAATGTAAATGAAATAAACGATTTTTCACTGGTGGTAGCACATTAGTAATATATCCCAATGGTATCTTTGTGAACATTATCATATAAGTAAAATGTCACGGAAGGCCAAAGTGCATTGGCAGAAACATAAATCTGTTATAAGAAAAAATAAACGAAAATCTCCTTTCGCACAACATTTTTAAACAAATGGCCACTCTTTAGCACATTTGCACATACGAGTTCAAATAGTTGAATCCTCAAAATAGTAGGAAACTATGATTATCACACACATTACCTTTAAATTATAAACCATTTCACCGAGAAGTTTAATGATCGAGAATATTTTTTATGTGTAAAATCTAATATCTTGGTCATAGAGGTAAATATCGACAGACTTTGCAGTTTTAAGATGGTGGATTCCAACCACTGGGATCAGATAAAATCAAGCAATACTCCCAAAATGGTATACGATGCATGCTATCAGAATGTACCAAAAGTAATGAGTATTGCGTTATAGGTCAGAGATAGAAGAGGCACTATTTCCTGGAAAAAAACCTAAAGGGACTTTTTTTGTACAATGGTATAAAATAGAAAGAATAGGAACAGAAAGGTGTTTATGGGAAAAGAATGTAAGCGTAATCCTTTTGTGATTTTGTCAAATGTTTATTGGGAGACGTAGGAGAAGATACCTTTTGTGTGGATACTTAGTGGGTAAGATGGAACATATTTTGTCCTCTCAGAAACAGCTCTTGGTGGAGGCAGAGCTTGGACTCAGACGCATGGTCTAGCGGAGTCCAGCCCACAAGTTGAAGTGACATTGCTGGGGCCTGGTAGAGGAGTGAGACCAGGCTAGTGCTCCTGCACTAGTGAGTGGGACAAACGCCCCACCAACAGAGGCTCAGTCCGCAGAGACCACTCATGTGACTCCTATCTTTTGTTCCTTTCCGGGTGGGGGCAGTGAACCTTGCCTCCCTCCTGCCGCACTGTGAAGGACCTGCCTCAACCCAGCCTCTTATTCTTGGGGAGTCATTACGCAGGACAAAGAGCACCACCCACTGCCGTAATCACCTGATTGGCTTTTCCCCCGTCATGGACTCTGAGGGACGTCCTCTACCTGTGGTGGTCAGACTGCCTTGACTGGGCGTCCCTCCCTGTGGCATGCACTCACTTGCTGGCTGGACTTGGGACCTGGCGGGGATCCCCTTCAAGCGCCTAGTGCTTACTATTCTACAAGGTGCCCAACACCATTCCAGTGCTGGTCCCTGAGGGCCTTGGGACTGCTATATTGATGGCCAGTCGCTGATCTAATGCTGCATGCCCACATGTCACCCAGGGAACAACAAGCATGTCAGCTTCATTTTTCAAAAGCTGTCGGATGCTCTCAGCCTGCCTTGAAGCCCACCCACATGACCCTCCTGACACCACCATGAGCACCCTCCTCAAGGAGATCTCGGCCATCTGTGCTATCCTCACCACTATGGGCATAAGGATGACAGACCTCACGTCTGGAATGAAATCCATGTGGCAGGAGATGTCCTCAGTACATATTTGTTTGGACAAGGTGGATCACAGAATTGAAGAGGATGAGTCCCAATATGCCCCTTTACCAGACTGGCGTCAAGATATCGAAATTCCAGAGGGCCCACAGAGTCAGGTCCCACCAGACCTCCTAAACAACTCTCCATGACCAATTATAGCCTGTGTGCCCCGCCACCAACACACTAGTGCCATTCTCTCAGCAGCCCAGACAGTACATGAACCTGTACAAATCGATGGGAATCGAATCTCTTTTTTTGACTCACTTTTCTGCAGCCAACAGTAAATGCAGGAGGTTCCTTGTCCTCCTCAGTCACCTGAAGCACCTGAAGCACATAGATATCAAATATGGCCCACTCGTACCTGCATGGAAGTAGTGATGGTGGATGGGTCGACATAAAAGTTTTGCAAACCTGGGGACCTAGAGCTGTTCCTGGATTCTCAGGGGGACACAACGATGGACATTACAGTGGAGCACCATTGTACCACCACTTCCGGAGGAGCTACTTCCTCCCTGGAAGTCCCCTTCTAAACAGAAAGGATGCTCCATTTGGTTCTCCAGACCGACCGCCTTGGGGCTGGAGGGGTGATCTGAGCTGTCCCTAGACCACCCAGTGACCCTGTTCACTATGTTTCCTTCTCCCTCCAGACTGACTTGCAATGTGTCACCGCTTTCCTGCTGGGACACCCAGAACTGGGTGGCTGCAAGCCCAGTTCTATACCCCTAATACAGGCTTCAACATGTCCCCCTGGGCACAAATTATTGTGATGTCCCAATGCTGCAGGTGCAGGATCGAGCTCAGGTCCAAAACTTACAGTTAGTAAGCATTGGGTGACTACGTTGAAAGCCCTCCCACCCCTTGGGGAGTACCCCTGTCCCTCCAGTCATGATCCTCCCCAGCTTGCTCCCAGTCCTCTACAGCTCCTCACATGCTGCCCACAACCCTGACACTGGTCTCCATGAACGCCAACAGCATGAACCACTACATCAAACATAAGAAAATTATACACTACCTGCACATGAAAGTTATTGATAAAGCCCTGCTGCTGGAGATACACCTGTCTCAGGTGGAGTTGGTTAAGCTCAAATGGGAATTAGTGGGAACTATTATCAACAGTATAGCAGATTGGGCAACGACCAAGGAGAGGACTCTCCCTCAAACTGTTGCTTGAAAAAATATGGAGTAGCGATCTTCATAGGGAAAGGCCTTGCATGTAAAACCAATAAAACCTGTCCATATGAGGATGTCTGATGGGTACTCGCTAAGCTCCAAATCCTAGGTAAATTGCTCACTGTGCACTCCATATACAAGCTGACAGAGGGCACGTGGCACTGCCCCCTTGCCGATGGCAAATACCAGTCTTGGTTTACTGACAGCTTGAGGGCAAAGACCAGCTGTGTACCCAAATCTGGACTTCCTTTGCTGAAAATACAGGATCTGAAGACTTGTGTACAGAGTGCTCTGGGCAGCCAGTAAGCCAAAGCAATGAGGCAATACAATTGTTAATTCAGCATGGCCGCCGTCTGTTAGAAACGATTGTTCACACTTTTTTTGTCACAATACACAGCATCCCCTTCCCTGGCCCTTGAAAAGCAACTGGAGCTTGTCAAGTAAGTTACCCTTGAATTCGTACTTTTCCAAGGCCATTTAGAAAGCCCCAGGAAAATTGCGATGGTGGCAGTATGAGCATGGATAAAAGCCAGGTAGGCTTTTAGCCACCGAACTCAATCAGAAACAATCCCTCCTGGCCATTTCAGCTATCTACGACTCAATAGGGAATTACTAATACATCGCGTTGATATTTTGAATCATTTTTCTTTATTCTTCGCCTCCCTCTGCACTGGGAGAAGAGGGCTATACTTACACATGTGAGCACTTTTCTGGCTCCCTATACCTTCTGCTGTTCTCAGAGAAAGGTTGGGCTGTACTGTTGGGAGTGTTCACAGAGTATAAGGTGGTTGACACTATATCGACCTTCCCCACATGCAACAGTTCTTTGCACACGTCAACAGTACATCTTATGTATAATCTATCTATATATATAAAAACGAATGTATGTCTGTCTGTCTGTTTGTCCTTTATGCATTACTACACCATTCATCCGATCGCCATGAAACTTTGGGAAGTTGTTGAGTACACTCCCGCGAAGGTTTCTGGCATAATATTTTTTTAAATATCAGCCCCCCAGGGCCCTCATAATCTTTCGAATACTGATGTACGCACCAGACAGAAAAACAACAAATCATGTATCCACAAGCACTCGAATAAATAAATAGAATTAAAACACCATTCATCCGATCGCCATGTAACTTTGGGAAGTTGTTGAGTATACTCCCGCGAAGGATTCTGGCATAACGTTTTTTTTTATCTCGGCCCCCCAGGGCCCGCATATTCTTTCAAATACTGATGTACGCACAAGATGGAAAAACAAAAAATCGTGTATCCAAAAGCACTCGAGTAAATAAATAGAATTAAAACAGCATTCATCCGATCGCCAGCAAACTTTGGGAAGTTGTTGAGTACACTCCTGTGAAGGTTTCTGGCATAATTGGTTTTTAAAATATCGGCCCCCCAGGGCCCTCATAATCTTTTTAATACTGATGTACGCACCAGACAGAAAAACAAAAAATTGTGTATCCACAAGCACTCGAATAAATAAATAGATTTAAAACGACACTTTGAAATGTTTTCCATATTAAAATGAATACGTTTCAATAAAAATGACACAATGTAAATTGAATGTTATCATAATGAGTTTCCTTGAATTTCCTTTCTTCGGAGATCGCAGCAACGCGCGACGGGTAAGCTAGTTGACAATAATAACAAACACTCTTGTTCCTCCGTTGAAACAGTCACTTCAGTTTAATCTTGAGATCCTTAGCCAACCCATGTTTTGTCGTGCTTAATTGTTGTGCACAGCGACTTCTTCAGGGCTCTAATCTCTTTGTATGGATCCTCAGTTGCGGTTGTATTTCCGACCCGGAATGGGTTATAGTAGTCCGGTGATATTTGCACAGTAAAGGGTAACAGTGATTACTGTGTCCAAGATTTAGTGTATTCTAGAATTCTTTTCTTAAGTGTGGATCTTGTGTGTATAGGTCATAAATCCATCATGAACAATGACGACGTGGTAAAGTAAAACCACTCTTTGGAGGCTGAGTACCCATTGCCAGTAACCAAATCTTTGCTGGCGTAAAGGCAAACCCTCTGTCAGCAGCAGAGCTGCCACCGGCATGTCCACAGAAGGATGCTATATCAACCCTCCCCACATGCAAGTCTCCAGGAGAAGATGATTTCCTGGGGGAATGCTATAAGGTTGGAAACTACCTACCGGTACCCAATTTACCCACACTTTTTGGGATATGGATTCCCAGGATTCTTTGGGGGCCATCATATAAAGGCCACTATTGTTCTTCTTCTCAAAGACAACAAGGACCCATTTGATTATGCCAGTTACCATCCAATCTCCCTACTCAATGTAGATCTGAAACTTATGACCAAAGTGCTGGCAATGCACCTTGGCAAAGTGGTTCCCCAATGTATTCATGAATCCTAGGTGGAATTTTTACCTGGTCAAAGCTATCATGACCATATACGGACACTGGCATACCTTGTGTGGCAATCAAAAGATGAACTGACCACACTGCTCAAACTCTCGCTGGACACTGATAAGGCTTTTGACCATGTGGACTGGTGCTACCTCTTTCAGGTCATGTCCCAGGTGTGCTTGAGTGAGGATTTCATAGGAAAAGTATGTCACTTAAACAATATGCTTCGGCTGGCTTTTCCTATCAAGGCTTCCTTTCAGAACCATTCATGGTTGGGAGGGGCACTCACAAAGGGTGTCCTCTGTCCCCACCTCTCTTCTTATTTTATTTATTTAGCATATTTGTAAAGCCAAACACTTATCTCCTAGGGGATATCACTGCACTGAGTAGTTGCCCAACCCATCCACTGAGAGATCTTCACTGAACAAGAACGGTAATATCATACAGTCCATTAACCTAGAAAGAGAGATGTTTTTTAATTCTTTTCTAAACCTGGTATGATTATCACTGAGGTGAATATCCATAGATATGGAATCCCACTGAGCAGCAGCTAGGTGATAGAAGGAACTGCCTCCTGTTTTGACATTTCTTATACGTTTGGTTTTAGCTAAAGCCAAATTGCGAGATCTCAGCTTCCGAGTGGGTTTATAAATTTCCTCTCTGGCTTTTACAATTTCTGTACCTGCAGTATTCTTTCTGGCACAAGCGCCTCTTGTTGCACCGCTCCACCAAGCACAGAAGCTAAAATGTATCCCCAATGCTGAAGGGGCGTTAAAAGCCCTCCGGTAAGCTGATTATGTTCTACTCATGTTACTGAACCCAATGCCTCAATACCAGTTGCGATGTTCATTATTGACAACTTCTCATGATTATTAGGATACAGAATCAACTGGTTGAAGTGAGAGATGCTCCCCTTATTACGATGGTGAATATACATGGATACCATATGAGGTATGTCTCCACAGGGCTCCTCCACCTAGGTGTTTGAATCAACACCCCTGTCTTATGTATAGTGGAGGACAGCCTCCTTCCAGTCATAAACTGCATGAAGTGAGATATCCTGAGGTGGTAGCACCTCAACCTATCCCTTTGGTGGAAGGTACAGACTATTAAAATTACATTGGACTTCAATTTTCACTACATCTTTGCTATATTTCCCCTTCGAATCCCTAGTAAACTACTAGTGTTTTACTAGTGGGCATTGAGGCGGATTTTGGCGTCTACATCTAGAGTAGCCACAAACCACAGCTTCGAGTGTCCCATCATTGGGTGTCACAACAGGTGGGGTCTGCAACTACACCACTTTTCAGATCTTACAGTCTGGCCTTCCATTTATTACAATTTGCAGGGCACCTGGGACCCTTACAGGAAGTCCCCTTATGAGTCTGTGTTGAACGACATCTTCTCAATGTTACATGTCCTTCTCTACTACCATCATTGACCACCTCCAACTGCATGGTGGCCTCCAATCAGGTCCCTACGACAACAGTGTTATCTTCAAAAGAGGTGCATAGACATGTGAGAATCCCACCATTGCTGCACTATAAGATGCCACTGTGGCACAATGAAGCCTTCTATATAGGTGGAAGACTGTTCTTTTTGGGCATCCTGGTATTCAAAGAGCCTCCAGAGGGTGAATCAATTGTATGACAGTGGCTTCCTCAAGTCAATCCCCGCTCTGTGGATGGAGTTTGGAATCTGGCCCGCTGATCAGTGGTGTTATCAGCATTTGCTCCATTGTCTGAAAGCCATTCTCGACAGCCAGCCGGTGGTGTTAATGATCTCGCCTATTCTTCAATATCTTCTTTCCCTGAAACTATAACAGGATGTGGTCTCCAGACTGTATGGACTGCTTATCATTACACTCTGATCCATCCAGCAAAACAACTATTCCGGCTTGTCAACTATTACTGGCCAAAGCCTACTCACCAGATGATTGCGCAACCCTACTGGTGGTCCACTATATGGTCTAAAGTTTCTCAAATTTAAAGTACTCCAGGAGTGGTAATGGACACAGTGGAAACTCAAGGGAGCCCACTTGCTGCAACATGACAGATGTTAGAATTGCAATGTGGATCACTACAATATAAACAATATCCTCTGATCCTGTCCAAAACTCAGCACCTACTGGGCAGACCTTTGTTCCTACAGTCATCTTCATGCCCATTTCACGTCACCACCACCTCCATCTAGCACTCCTACATGATGTTTTTGACCAAGTGGACTTGACAATTCATGGCCACAAATGATTGGCAACCTCCCTCACTGTGGCCAAACTATTCATTCTCTGGCACTGAAAGCAGCCTACCACACCTAAGTGCAATGAATGGCAGACAGAATTTCAGACGATGGCTAGCCATGGGTACACCACATACAAATTGAATGATAATTTGGAAGCTTTCAATGCAGTGTGGAGAACCTTCCTAACAATAGATGAGACTACCCAACCTGAAGTCACATATTCCTTGCTCTTCTCTCTTGCAACCTAAAGGCTGCACTACCATTACCACATCCATTGTTCTTGATGGTCTTCCCTTGCCCCCAGTGTCACAACCTGTCCTTTTGCCCCATCCTGGACTCCCACATGGACACCTTTCCTCGTCCCCCCTTATTACTGCTCTCCATTGTTCACCCCAATAGTAGTCAAGTCAAAATTTTGTTTATTAAGACCATAGTCTTTAAACAATAGCAATAGGCAGTATCACAAGTTTAAAATATCCCATAGAACCCATAAAACAATGTAAAATTAATCCAATGTCAATTAAAACTCTTATATGCCTTTTTTACATATATCAATTTCACTAAAATTTACCTCTGCGATAAAAACTTATTCTTACATTTAACACCCCAATAGTACAATGCTGCCCCCTTCCTTGGTAGCCTTGGCATACCTTTTGCTTCGCCTACGGTCTCACCCTTTGATGGTTTTTGCACTGTTCCTGCTTTTGAAGTAGTTTCATGGATGGACCTGTAGCATGTGTTTGCTTGTGCTGGTCTCTGCCAGGTTTTTTGCTTACCATTTCTTCTCCTTGCTGTTTTTTGCAAACCCATGCTTGTTCAATCTGTGAAGTTTCTGGAAAATCAATTTAAAAAGTTGCAAAAAAAGAAGCAGCTATTGAATGGTTTGAATCTAGTGTAAAATGTTTTTATCTGCTTCCCCTAAGGATAACCGACTATAAGGACATCATCCATGTAAATGTAATTTAATGCACTAAAGTTAATCACAACCCCAAAGGTAAAATCCTGAGATTTGTGAAAGATTTAATTGGTATGTTAACAAAATTTAATTAAGAATTGAAATTGTATTAGGATGTCAACTACAAAAAACAAGTAATTATTTTGGAGAACTTTAAATATGGAGTCAATTGACTCCTTGGAATTATAATGCACTTAAGCTAGCTGTAAATTGGACTTCTCTTGATGATTGAAATAGCAAGGGTTTTTTGTTAGAAAAAAAAGAGTATGCACAATCGAACATTTGTCAACTTGATGAAATTTGGAGTGTGTCAACAAACCTTCGATAAAATGCACATGCCCAAACCCTAGGTTGAAGGTCACATAATGGATAAAAATAAGGGCAGCACTGAAAAGGGTTGATTACATTTTTGGAGTACGTGTAGGGTTAAATGTCCCTGCCACTGTTGCTACTATAGTACCTTCTTGCTGATTTCATAATGTTCTTAGGTACTATCCATGTTAGCTGCACAGGAGACTTGTTTACTGAATCTCCAGGCAGATGTGGTACATGATTTTACTTAGTGAATTGCTCATCACCACAGTATTCCACTCTGCAGGAGATGGGGCCCCTTAAAGTGGTACTGATTTAAAATTGTTTACTAAATGTACCATGTCTAGACCATGACATGACTAACAAGTGGTAACAACTGATTGCAAGTTCTTGGGGTGTATGCTTTTTCACATGCCCTCCAGTTGGGAAGGAAGACTACTAATCTATGCAGTTGAGACTCACCAAGGATATGGTTCCCACAGTGTTTGTTAGCCTAAAGATGAAATATATTGGCATCACAATCAGCACAGAAAGAGACGATCACTATCTCCCCAGCTACTCTGCACGTGCATATGACGATAACCCCTTTTCCTCATCATAGTGAAGCCAATGTAGTCTGCATGCCATTTATCTGATTCAGATTTACACAATTCCTGATAATATGCATACACCTGAGGTTCAGACCAGTTAGGACAGATCTGCGTGCGGCCTCTAAGGTAGCATCGCCATTACAAAAGCTGGCCAACATGACGACTACAGCAGCACAACACATTTGTGCTTAACACCATATAATCAACCCTAGCAGAAGAGGCTTGAGGTTCAGCAAATCTGCTTGACTGATGACTAAAGAACTGTGAGTGTTAAATCAACTAAGCATGTTGATATTATGGAAAGTCCGTCTTTACCATAAGACTATGACTTTAGTAACAATATGGAATATTTAGGTCTCTGAGACTGAACAGAGACTTAAGCAGGATGCACTAGAACCATATTGTAACTCCACATAACCTCAAGTGCTGCACAAATAGTGAGTGGATGGTTAAGGGCTGCCACCTGCCCCTCTTTGGTGACTCTCTTCATTAATGCATTCACTGTGCTCCTGAAGAAGTATTCACCATTACTTCAAGTGCAAGCTCTGCACCCAGCGAGAGAATGTTGCATCAGGGACTGGATGATTGGCGGTCAACCTCCATGAGGACTAGAGGAGGGAAGGCAGACTGCCATGCTGGATCAGAACCTGCCTTACCGGCCCTGAGAACAAAGGCACAGCTGCTGCTTCTGTGCCTGTCATGTGGTTCAGTGCCCAAAGCATGGAGCTTCACGAAGACCAGACAATCATAATACTGCTCAGCCAAACCTGAGATAGTCACTGGGGAGCAGATGTACCCTAACCTGCATCTGCTTCCAGGAGTGAGAAGAGCTCAACACAGTGATGGGGTTGATGGACATCAAATAGGTCTCCAGAGTCAATGACTCCTACCATTGCCTTGATCTTTTGCCGCCATGGCATTGCCCTTGTGACACCTAACCAGCATATGCTGATATACAAGGCCCTGAGATAGAGTTTGAGGAAGCTCCAGTATATGGCACTGTGTAGTGTCAACTGACTTTTCCTGCCTCTACCTGTCTTATTATGAATATATCACAAAAGCAGGTCAAGCCTGTTTTTGTACCTTTTGTAGCTTTATGGTGTGTATAATGATCATTCAGGGATGATGGCTTCTCATTATGGAAGGATTATGCACTGGTATCAAAACATAGTGCAATGTCTATAGCTCAGAGTACTATCAACACATATATTGATCCAAGAAAGTCCCTTGCCAACTGCACAGATTGTGTCCCTTTTTGGAGGCCTGCACTCCATGTTTACCCACAATGCATAGAAAATGTAACCATTAATTGCATTTCTGTTTGAGGGTTATGACTGAGGAAAGGTTAAGCCAGATAGAACCCTGTTTCATTAACCTGATGCCTTTGCATCTCTTTCTGCCTACAACTTACAAGTAATTTTGACCATATACATTTTACATATGTGTGCCTCTTGGAAATGTCTTACTGTGTGCTTCAGAATCACATGTGCAAAGGCTACAATTGGTTCTGTCGGGAAAAAACAATTTCTTCGAAATACAAGAAATTAATCGAAAAAACAATATAAAAAAATACATTTTGGTTTATAATCATGATGCATTTAGTGATTAAGTTGGAACACAAAAGACAGACAATTATGCACTGCGTCAAATGTATATACTAGGAGCCTTATTTAGCATTTTACAAAAAGGCTGTCAACAATTCATTTGAAGATAAGAGTGACATTAAATAGAGTGAAAGAATGGTGCTCTGTGTCATGAATGAAGTGAGTGTCATATAAACATGGGTGAAACAATTTTATGTACAATTTATACAAGGGAAAAAGAAGATAATGTGGTCAGTATGAAAAGGAAATCAGTGTCTCTGGTAGAATTGCTTGCTAATTAAGAACCAGATGACCCGAAAAAAACTGGACCAAACCCAACTTCGACGTTTTGACCCTGGCTTAAGCCTTATTTAGGAAAGTGTCATGGCGGGTCTTCTGCAGGACAAGGAGAAGGATGTAAGGGAAGACAGCGCATTTGTTAAAGATAATCCTCCTAATAATGCCTTGGAGAGTGTCGAAAAAAAGCAGACTACTGGATTTAATGCAGGAGCACCTTGACCCCAGGACCCAACACAGATTAAAGATCGGGCGCAAAGGACAAACAAATAATTAATTTTGTCCCATGCAGGGGTGCTGATTTCCACAACGGCCGCCTTCACAGGATATATTGCATATATATATATATATATATTCAATTTGATAAATCCCCATTGGAGTCTTCCTGATTTCTTCGGATTACCTGTGGGGTTTTTTTTTTACACCCTCCACTGCATTATTAGGAGGATTATCTTACAAATGCGCTGTAAGATACTATAATCCTAGCAGGGTGCTACGGTCCTCGTAGGCCAGCCTGCTGGCCTGCCCCCGCTTTAGCTTGTCCTCGAAGGGAGGAAGAGCCTTCTCAACCTCCATCCCCCAAATTTGAAACAACTACGAATGTACGTAAGGAACATGCCCTGCTCCCATTCAGGAAGAAGTTAAAGACAGTCCATTCTAACGGAAGCCTGGTGCACAATTTAATCTATGTCCTCCCCACGTGCTAGGGTAGGGCTCTCTCTCATAGGGCTTAGAGACCTGAAGGTGATAATGCGCTTTACAAATACCAATTACAATTACAAGGTAGTATTCAAGGGGTTAAAACAGGCCAGGACCACTCCTCTTCAGGATCTGATGTCTTTTGCTATCCAACCCCTTTGTAGCAGAGCCCTTCTATCATCTAATAGGCTGGGGCCGTGTTGGCTGCAGAGCCGACACATTTCCTAAGCACAGACTCTTTTCCATTTTGGGAAGTGATGGGATAGGGGGATGACCACCATTCTCAGCTTTAAAAACGGTAGCTTAGCTCATTCATTGAAAGTATTCATTATGTAGCATTAGGGTTTCAGCTGTATATAGGTGCGTAGGGTCATCTAACCATTGTTCCGTACAGAGAGGCTGGTCCTATTTTCTATTGAGGAACAGTTGGTGTGTGCTGATTTTTGCTAACCTCTTAAAATTCATGTTGGCTGACGTGTAGGTCCTAAAGGGGTATCAGCCTGAGAGAACTGAGGGCTCTGGACAGGTAGTGGTAACCCGCCGACCTGCAATTTGTATTCAAGTGGATCCATAAGTTGTGGGCCAGAGTGCCTTCCTTAGAGGCCCTAAGCCTGCAGCAGCCTATTAGGAAGGCCACCATATGGGCCAGTGCCTGTCTGCAGATTCGGAATCCCAGTCTAATTTGTGCTGAAAATGTATAAGAAGGAAGCTGGAAGATCGTTCTGTGCCTTTTGGTAACTTCTTTGTCCAGTTGCCCGCTGTCCCGCCCTTTCAGAGCCTCACACCCATTTGTTATGCCTGGACCATCTGGAGGATTGGAGTAAAGGAAGGGCCATTTCGTTTTTAGGTCTCGCCTAGCAACACATAGCATGCGCTGCCCGCTTGCGAGATCTATTGTGGTTCATTTTTCTTCCAAAGGGGGACAGGAGATGTGCACGCATACGGACAGGAGATGTGTACGCGTACGGGTCATGTGCATCTGTATGGGTCGTGGCGTTTCAGCACGTGCTTTTGCTTTTGCTTGTTGTCTTCTGTTCCTGTACAGCTCAGAAAGGACCTCCAGGTGGCACTGTCATCATTCAGTTACGTGGGCTGCTCTCTGTCTATCTTCTGCCTGGCAGTAACGCTTGTCACATTCGCTATTCTGTTGTGAGTAAAGTTGACCTAGTTTACCCTTTTATAACACGAAGAGGACATTTTGTGCTAAAGGTTGAAAAGATGTTTGTTTGTCTGCCCTTGGGAGCAGCATCCCATGCTGGTGCATGTTCAGAGGATCACAAACTCTATGAAAGCGCCCAGACTCCTTTCATTGCATAAGTCTTTTGGCTTTCCCCCAGATCCCTGAAGCAGAATTTGAAAGACTGCCACTTGGCATCACCTCGGGGTCCCCTCTTGACCCACTTCCCCCAAAAATCTGGAAAGCATGCGGGCACGAGCTATTCCATACCCTTCGGAGGATTTGCAACCAATCTCTCCGTAGTGGATTGGTTCCCAACCCTTGGAAGCAAGCTCTAATCACCCCGCTTCTGAAAAAACCATCCCTGAATCCAGAATGCCTTTCCAATTTCCGACCCATATCACTTCTGCCCTTTCCGGCGAAAGTGGTGGAGCGATGGGTCAGCACCTGCCTGTCAGCCCACCTCGAGCAGAATCACGTTCTGGACGACTTCCAATTCGGATTTCGCCCAGTCCATGGCACTGAAACAGCTGTACTTACGGCCATGGAAGAACTTCGAATGCGGGCAGACAGGGGCCAAGCGGTGGCCTTGATCCTTTTGGACCTGTCTGCCGCATTCGACACTGTCAACCACGTGATCCTGCTGGAGAGGCTGGGGTTGATGGCACAGCCCTGCTCTGGTTTCACTCCTTTCTCAGAGAAAGGAAACAGGCGGTATCCCTCCCCCCTTTTCAATCTGCTTTCTCCTCAGTCCCCCACGGTGTACCCCAGGGTTCTTCTATCAGTCCGATTCTTTTTAATGTTTGCTTATCACCACTGGTCACTCTTATTAAATCCTACAATATGACTACAGTAAACTATGCGGACGATACCCAGCTTATTTTCTCCTGGGTGGGTGAAGACTCTATTACCTTAGAAGCCTTCCATGACTGCCTGAGAGATACTGCTGGCTGGTTACACCACAACTCCCTCCAATTCAACTCCTCCAAAACCGAGGTCCTGTTCTGTCCAGCAAGCCGCATACCTCGTCTTCTGCCTGCCGAGTTCTGGCCCCCGGAAAATCCAGATAATCCGCCACCGGTGGCCAGTGTTCGCAACCTGGGCGTCATGCTCAATAACAAACTGAGCATGGAAACACAGGTATCAAGAACTGTCGCCACCTGCTCGGCCCTCATGCGCTCATTGCGCAAAATCCTGCCTCTACTTCCACCACCCGCCAGAGCACAGATAGTCAGGTGCACTATTCTAAGTCGCCTTGACTATTGCAATGCCCTCCTGCTCGACTCCCCCATGGTACTGCTGGATAGACTCCAACGTGTCCAGTCAGCAGCAGCCAAACTGGCCCTTGGATGGACCAGGAGATCCTCTACCACGGCTGCCTTAGCCGAGCTACACTGGCTTCCCTTGAAGCAACGTATTGCCTTCAAGTCTCTCTGCCTGGTCTTCAAGGCATTACACGGATTAGGACCTAGACCTCTTCAACGGATGTTTACCTGGTGCACACCAACAAGAGTGTTGCGATCTGCGACCGCCCGCCTTGTAATAGTACCCAGATTCAAGAGAGCCAGGATCGGGGGAAGATCGTTCCGAGTGGCGGCTGCTAAGCTCTGGAACGGTCTTCCCGCCGACATTCGCCAAACTTCACAGCTTCTGCCTTTTCGGAAACTAATAAAAACTTGGCTTTTCCCCTAGACCCCCCTTCCATTACCACTCCCCAATCAACTCCCACAGCTTCTAAATCAGGAGTAAACCACTCAGCGCCAGGATGCCTGCTAGGTGACAGCTGCGCTTTACAAGTGTTTTAAATAAATAAATAAATAAATGTTGGAGACATCTCCAGGAGATGGCGGCCTAGACTCTGAATCAAGCATTCAGGAGACAAATGGGGATGAAAGATAGTATCAATGTGTCTACTTCAAGCAGAATAAAGCTCGCTCTGTGGGGCACACAGCAGCAGCACAGACGCTCTCTGGAGCAGCCTATGGTAAAGAGGTCTGTAAAGTGAAGCCTGGTGCAGCACTAGGACAGGGTCTGAAAGTAGCAGATATGGGAATTCACAGGTGTAGCTCACAAACCCGGTTTCATTTTTATCATTTCAGGATTTTGAAAGCACAGTTTTGTGTGATGGGACTTGTTTAAGGTGAGGCTGAGGCTTTTAAAAGCCCTTGCTTCTACCAGCATGGCTGTGGGCTTGTCAGGCACAGGGTGGGTGTGAGAATCCTAGTATGAACCAAAAAACAATGCCGCATGGTCGTCCTTTGACGCCTATTCAGAAGAAACAATTGGCAAACTGCTCAGTATATTGAAAC
This sequence comes from Lissotriton helveticus, assembly GCF_964261635.1. Classification (NCBI taxonomy): domain Eukaryota; kingdom Metazoa; phylum Chordata; class Amphibia; order Caudata; family Salamandridae; genus Lissotriton; species Lissotriton helveticus. Next base: position 489,578,401 of record NC_136069.1, read on the forward strand.
CTTCTAATCACCTCAAAGACCCCCTTCATGCTAACGCTGTAAAGGACTTCATCCCATTGCTCCTCCCACTTTGGACCAAAATTATTAACAGTTCACTTCAACAAGGACTCATCCCCAACTCCCTCAAAGTGGGACAAGTCACGCCTATACTCAAGAAACCAACAGCTGACCCTACTGACCTAAACAATTACAGTCCTATTTCCAATATCCCCACCCTGGCCAAACTGTTGGAAAAATGCGTGCAACTCTAATTGACAAAACACATTGATCAGTTTGACCTCCTCAACCCTCATCAATCAGGCTTCCGAGCAGGACACAGTACGGAAACAGCTATGACACACATAATTGATGACGCCCTCCAAATCCTAGATCAGAACGATACCTGCCTCCTCATCCTACCTGATCTCTCTTCAGCATTTGACACCGTCAAACACGAGAACTTACTCGAGCTGTTAAATATCAGAATGGGTCTATCAGGGACTGTACTCAAGTGGTTTACTTCCTTTCTGCATAACCGGTCTCAGAAGTTCAAGAGCAACAACTTGATGTCCCCACCTGTACCTGTAACATTAGGCATCCCACAAGGATCTTCCCTATCCCCAACATTGTTCAACCTAGTCATGGAGCCACTCACCACTTTGTTACAAGCATCTAATGTACACTTTCACATGTATGCTGACGACAACCAACTCTATCTCAAATTACAATCCCCCGAAGACATCAAACTTCTGAACTCAACGCTCAGAAACACTCAATCATGGCTGGCCGAAAATTACCTCAAACTCAATGCTCTGAAAACTGAGTGCCTTGTGATCTCACCTCCCGCGAAAATCTCCACCACTCAAACATGGCTTAAGCACCTAACTGCACTCAATGTCCAACCTACCATCGTGGACTCCGCAAAATCCTTAGGCATAACCCTTGACGCCAATCTCAATATGCAACATCATATCAGCAAGGCAACTAAGGGAGCTAATTTTCAAATCAATACTTTGAGGAAACTTAAACCCTTCCTCCCAGCTAAGGACTTCCAAACTGCAGTACAAGCCCTAGTCATTCCTCCGATAGACTACGGAAGCGTCGCTCTCTGCGGACTCTCCCTATCAACAACCGCACCCCTAAGAGCCTCTTTGAACGCTGCAGCGAGACTTATCACTGGATCAAAACAAACGCTCGCATATTTCCCCTGACTTAAAATCCCTGAACTGGCTGCCTTTTGAAGCCAGAATCCATCTGAAAATCGCCTGCATGACACACATGGCTGTACACCACAACTCTCCCAGCTACCTCACTCAGAAGCTGACAATCTCAGGTGGCTCAAGAGCCACTAGAAGCACAAAAAATCTTCTTCTGAAAACTCGAAGATTCTGGAAGGAAAAACCTTATAAACTCTCCTTTTCAGGAATGGCACCCAGGATCTGGAATGCACTGCCTCCAGAAACCAGACTTATCTCCTCCACTGCATTTTTCAAAAAGGAAGTAAAAGCTATCCTCATGGCTAAATTCACCTGAACATTTACTTTGGATTTATTTGAGACTCTGTACCTACTTGTACTATTTGTTTTGGCTGATAGACTATGCTCCTTGATGTACCTACCCATTTATTACCTACAGCTATTCTGTGCTCAAAAAGTCTGTTAAACACTCTCTTGTGTTTCTTACCCCTTGTTTTTGTAAAGCGCTCTGATATCTGCAAAGATCTTGTTAGCGCTATATAAGACTTTCAAAATAAAAAAATAAAAAAATAAAGCCAGAACCAAGGTTAAGTAGTGTTCAGTGCACAGTAGTAGGCAGTGAGTGACGGCTTAAAGGCACTTAGTGGGCCTCTGTTGCCCTCGGTTATACAGACACCCCCAGACACTGCCCTTAAGTGGACAACGCACTACTAATGCCACTGCTTTCCGGTATTCTGAACTGCACTTTGGTGACAGGTTGTGCCAGTCGTCAAATTGACCCTGTACCTACTCCAGCAGCCAGTTGGCATTCAAAACATCTTGGGATGTTTATCCTTTATGTGTGTGGGTGTTTATAGCGCACAGCATGCTACGGTGATGCCAGAGTCCTTTGCAGGAAGAGACCAGACATAAAATGTATGATATACCACCATTCCTGGCACTTACGTGTTGTAAATGTACAATATGTGCGTGGCAGAGAATAAGTACATCTTATCAAAGGGTTCTTGAATCGTGTGTTCACGAGATAGTGGTTTTGATTCGCTGAGTTCTTTTAAGCCACATCTTTCCTACAATACGACGGACGCCTGCTGTGCTCCAATCAAGTAACATGGAAACATTCTAGTTTAAAGTATGAGAACTGGAGTCAGAATATGATGTTTGGCACTTTTTATCGTGGTGAGGAGGAGTTCCGAGTTTCATGTTATTCCATCTTTGGTGCGAAGAGCCATTGCCATCACATTGTATGGAGGGGTAATAAAGTTGCTGTACTTCCCCTCCTATTGCAGTACAACCAGTACCTAATTGCCTCGAAGTCTGTTTTCTCTGTGCGGAACATAGTGCTCTAAAGTGCCCAAGTGGGAGTTATTTTTCAGTAGCATCCTAGACTAGCACTCACAATCTGCACCTGCCCCATGTGTCCCTTTTAGCAGGGTTTGACTGGAGCAGAAAGTAGGTCCATGCACCAAAAAAAGTGTCATTATTTGTCAATTAAATATAAAAAGAAGTGGCCCATGTTTTTCAAATTGAGGCAGCATTGTATAAAGAGACACTATATATTTGTTTTGCAAGGTATGGAAGATTGCATGGATTTGTGCTTGCTGATTGCAACTTTATAATAATATCAGGGAAAATACATGAAAAGAGGTCGCTGTAAGGTGACTATATATATATGCCATGTTCTTAAGCAGCAAAACCTGTACATGAAATAACTAAGTGTAACTTGTTATTGGTTTGTTTGGGACACGTGACCTGTACTGGTATGGCATGAACCTAGCTATACAGTTACACAGCATGTGCATAATGCTTAGTATCCCCATCTACATTGCCACCCTTAAAGTTAAGAAGATACTTTCTGTGTACCTTACCTGTGTATGCTGCAAAAGAGAGAACCAAAGCCTATACATTTAACATGCAAGCAGCATGCTTCTCGAGACATTTATTAATGTATTTGTGTAATAGCATGAAGACAGTATACTGCTGGTGTCCAACAATCGTCTTTTATAAACAAGAGGAATCCATTAAGTAATGGGTCAACGATGTCCCTACTATGGTTGGGAACATGTGAGGTGTTTTTGGGTACCCCTCACACACCAACAGGCCCCTTGGTGTCATGCTTCATCGTCGGGGTCATCGTATCCCTCTACGGGATACGGCGTGCTGTGACCAACGATTACGTGGGAGCACTTCTTGACTATGTGTGGTGTATGTGAGGGATTTTTATGTGAGTGCTGTGGTGGGGATTTAAGAATAGTGAGTGGAGTTTAAAAAGCACCTGACTCGTAGGGTAGAAAGAAAACTTTAATTGGCCCCCGGGTTGGTACTAGTAAAAGAGTACGTGAGGGGGTAATGGCGTAGTTTATGTGCGCCACCTCCTATGTGTGTGTCGTCAACATGTTTCGATGTAAAAACATCTTCTTCAGGACTGGGGTGCACAAATCCCCACCTTACTCACGTTTTTCTAATCACGTCTTTTGAATATTTCTAAAAAGTGATATTTACAAGTGAAGGTATATCAATGTACCTACTGAGCAACCGCTATTTAGCAGACCTGCGGAGGAAAAGGACAAAAAAAAAATTCAGGTGATCCCTTCCTGCAAAAGACCATGGGTTGGTACACCTGTGGATCAGGTCATGCAAAAAATGTGCGGTTTAAAAATTGTCAGGACACGTCAGTGTCATTCTACACAGGATAAACGTGCCTATGGTGAAAAAAAATGTATTCAGAAAATCAAAAATCAGAAAGGACACATACAAGACAGACACACATGTAACAAAAAACACACGCTCTAATGTCAGGTTTGTGGATAAAACCCTCTGGTATTTACTATGTTTGTGATTAGTAGGGAGATTTCTGTGAAGCTCATAGTGGGCAAAACCTACTGTTTAGTTAGGAGTTTGTTACTCCATGAGACCGTTTCTAACATAGGGGTTACCCGGGCTTCCTTGCTGCCTGTGTGAAAAAAATACACAAATACCGCTATTTGTTTTCTGGTACTTACATATTGCTTAGGGGTGGTTAGACCTTCCGTTTTTTGGTGGTATTACTCACGGGTCTATGAGGAGAATCACTCTTCGCTGCCCCTTACGCCAGCTCCGCTGATTGTGGAAGTGCGTCTACAAGGGGCCTTTATATACTCTCACTGCTGCGTCCCCTTAATTGGATTATTGGTAAGGCCAGTGACCGGGGCGGCCTATATTTGGTTCGCCGGTAATTGGGTTCGTTCGCAGCGTTTCATTTCTGAAAGCGCATGCGTTTGTAGTTAGTTGCGTTTGTTCGCGCATGCTCGTTACGCTGAACGGTCCTGCTGTATAGCACGCATGCCCACAAATGTAACACTACTATCCCTAGACTTCTGAGAGTCGGGTTCGAGTCTGCACTGGTCCTACTCTGAAAAAAGTTACTTTTTATTCAATAAGGATAAGGGAATGCCAAGATGCATTTCTTGAGGGGCTCCTACTGAAATTACTGATACAATGCAAGAATAGTTTGCTGCTATTGCCATACTACTCTGCGAACCTGTATTGGGTCTATTATCAACAATATATAATCGTTTCTTTCAGTAATAAATATGGCACTGCTGGCATATGGTCTCATGAGAATTACAATTAAAATAGTGAGGATTTTGTGAACTTGACACATTACAGGGGATTGCATTTAAAATACAGATACAAAGCAAGAATTGTTCGCTACTTTTTACATACTACCCTGTGAAACACGGGTTCTCGCTTCTTTTGGGTCTATTATGAAAATATATGATCGTTGTTTTCAGCAATGAACATAGCAGGACTGGCATTCGGTTTAAGGGAATTACAAAGATAGTGAGGATGTTGCACACTGGACACTCAGATTTACTGTTTACACATATTTAGTGTCTAACAATAGCATTGCTGCACAGGGGTGTTTTCGATACTCAAGGCAATTCTATGTTTTCAGTTGGCCCCAGGGAATATCGTCATTTAGTCCTGATATATGGGTACCTAAGCAAAAAACCCAACGCTGTTCTTTTTCAAAGAGACCTTTTTCTGTGGGTAATTGTTCAATCACAGTCCAGTAGATGTCATTGACACAATGTCCCATCTCCAGGAAGTGAGTTGCCATTTTGGTAGTACTTTTTTTGCACCGTATATTGCTCTTATGCTCATTGAGCCTTGTTTTAACTGCTCTGGTGGTCATTCCAATGTATTCCAAGTGGCAGGGGCATACAATCATGTAGACAACATTCTTGCTGTTGCAATTTGTCATTTTTCGTTGGTCCCATTTTGTGCCATTGGCGAAGGTCAGTTGTCTGCTTTTTCTGGTTAAGTGGCAGCTGGCACAGTTACCACAGGGATAATGTCCCTGGATTCCTTGTACTGACGATTGTCGTTGTGGTGATAGCTTTGGGCGTGTATGTACTAGTATGTCTTTGAGGTTTCTGCCGCGTTTGTGCGAAAACATCGTTTTTTCAATCTTCATATTCCCGCAGTTTAAAATGCGCCAATGCTTGTTCACTCTCTTTGACACTTCATTAGAATGAGTGTTGTATGTAGTGATGCATATTGGTCTCGTTTGCTTGGCAGTTGGTTCGATTTTGTCTTCCAGAAGAGCGTCTCTATTGTTATTCCTAGCTCTTTTAATGGCAGTATCCAATACTCTGTCTGGGTACTTCCTGGCTTGTAGTTTGTTCTTTAAATCTAGGGCCTGAGACTTGTAGTTGTCCATTTGGGTACAGTTTCGCCTCAGTCGGAGAAATTGCCCATACGGCAGGTTCATCCTGAGGTGGCGTGGGTGGAAACTGTCGTATCTAAGTAGACAATTCCTAGCCGTCGGTTTGAAATGTGTCGTAGATTCTAGTCCTCCATTTTGATGATAGATGTTGAGGTCTAAAAAGACCAGTTGTTCATTGGAAACTGAATGTGTGAATTCAGGAACCGGTCTAGGGTATTGAGCCATTCCATGAAATGGGTTACTGTTTCGTGGTTACCCTGCCAGATCACAAAGATGTTGTCAATGTATCGTTTCCACGTGAGTATGTGTTCTCTGTAGGGGTTGCGAGGGTTAAGGATTTTGTTGGTTTCCATGTGGTGTACATACAATCCGGCCAGACTCGGCGCGAATGTGCTCCCCATGCTTGTGCCATGGCTCTGTAAATAGATTGTTTAATTAAATTTGAAGAAATATTTGGTCAGCGCTAGAGCAATACACTCCATTACTACTGCCCTAGGGGTTTGGTATCACCAGTTTGTATTGTACAAAACTTCTTCGATTATAGCCAGGGTCTCGTCATGGGGGAGGCTTGTATACAAGCTCTCCACATCCAGGCTGAGCAGTAGTTGGTTCTCTGGGTCAAATGTGAGATCTTTTAGCATTTGCAGAACTGATTTTGTATCCCTCAGATACGTATATGTGGCCTGGATGAGGGGTCGCGGAAAAGCGTCTGAAAATTTTGAGATAGGCTCAAGAATCGAGCCAATCCCTGAGACAATGGGTCTCCCTGGTGGATTGTCCAGGTTTTTATGGATCTTGGGGATACAGTAAAAGTAGGGCGTGCGTGGGTTCTTTTGCATCAGGAACTCAGACTCTTTTTTCGAGAGCCAATTATGTGCCACAGCCTCCTCTACCATCCCTTCAATAGTTATTCGCAGGGATTCGGTCGGGTCATCCGCCAATACCGTGTAGTTTCGTCTATCTGACAAAAGCCTCAGACATTCCTGGTTGTATGCTGTCGTCGTCTGTATGACAGTGGCTCCGCCCTTATCGGTGGGTTTTATGGTGATATCCTGATTGTTAGTCAATTCTCGAATCGCCACTTGTTCCTCCTTACTTGTGCTGTGAAAAACTGGACGTTCCGTCGGGTTTAATTTCATGAGATCGTTCATTACCGCTTTTTCGAAGGTCAGAACCTCTATGGGTAGTAGGGTATCAGGCGGTGTGAAGGTAGATTTGGGTCTCAATCCTGTGTCTGTCTCTGGGACATTCTCCTTGTCCTTAAAGAAAATCTGTAATTTAACTTTTCTCAGAAATTCTTGCATCTCTGTGTGAAGTTTGAAGGAGTCCAACTTGTTGGTTGGTACGAAACGTAGGCCTTTGTTCAATACATCCCTCTGGGTTGTTGTAAGTTCCCATGGTGTGATGTTGACCACTAGGTCCCTCTGGAGCTGGTTGACGGGTTGCTCTGTAGGGCCCCCGTTAGGTTCGCAGAGTAGTATGGCAATAGCAGCAAACTATTCTTGCATTGTATCAGTAATTTCAGTAGGAGCCCCTCAAGAACTGCATCTTGGCATTCCCTTTTCCTTATTAAATAAAAATTAACTTTTTTCAGAGTAGGACCAGTGCAGACTCGAACCCGACTCTCAGAAGTCTAGGGATAGTAGTGTTACATTTGTGGGCATGCGCGCTATACAGCAGGACCATTCAGCGTAACGCGCATGCGCGAACGAACGCAACTAACTACAAACGCATGCGCTTTCAGAAATGAAACGCTGCGAACTAACCCAATTACCGGCGAACCAAATATAGGCCGCCCCGGTCACTGGCCTTACCAATAATCCAATTAAGGGCGCAGCAGCGAGAGTATATAAAGGCCCCTTGTAGACGCACTTCCACAATCAGCGGAGTCGGCGTAAGGGGCAGCGAAGAGGGATTCTCCCCATAGACCCGTGAGTAATACCACCAAAAAACGGAAGGTCTAAGCAATATGTAAGTACCAGAAAACAAATAGCTGTATTTGTGTATTTTTTTCTCACAGGCAGCAAGGAAGCCCGGGTAACCCCTACGTTAGAAACGGTCTCATGGAGTAACAAACTCCTAACTAAACAGTAGGTTTTGCCCACTATGAGCTTCACAGAAATCTCCCTACTAATCACAAACATCGTAAATACCAGAGGGTTTTATCCACAAACCTGACATTAGAGCGTGTGTTTTTTGTTACATGTGTGTCTGTCTTGTATGTGTCCTTTCTGATTTTTGATTTTCTGAATAAAAATTATTTCACCATAGGCACGTTTATCCTGTGTAGAATGACACTGACGTGTCCTGACAATTTTTAAACCGCACATTTTTTGCATGACCTGATCCACAGGTGTACCAACCTATGGTCTTTTGCAGGAAGGGATCACCTGAAATTTTTTTTTGTCCTTTTCCTCCGCAGGTCTTCTAAATAGCGGTTGCTCAGTAGGTACATTGATATACCTTCACTTGTAAATATCCCTTTTTAGAAATATTCAAAAGACGTAATTAGAAAAACGTGAGTAAGGTGGGGATTTGTGCACCCCAGTCCTGAAGAAGATATTTTTACATCGAAACATGTTGACGACACACACATAGGAGGTGGCGCACATAAACTACGCCATTACCTCCTCACGTACTCTTTTACTAGTACCAACCCGGGGGCCAATTAAAGTTTTCTTGCTACCCTATGAGTCAGGTGCTTTTTAAACTCCACTCACTATTCTTAAAACCCCACCACAGCACTCACATAAAAATCCCTCACATACACCACACATAGTCAAGAAGTGCTCCCACGTAACCATTGGTCGCAGCACGCCGTATCCCGTAGAGGGATACGATGACCCCGATGATGAAGCATGACACCAAGGGGCCTGTTGGTGTGTGAGGGGTACCCAAAAACACCTCACGTGTTCCTAACCATAGTAGGGACATCGTTGACCCATTACTTAATGGATTCCTCTTGTTTATAAATGTAACTCAGGGAAAACGAATCCATTTCTAGGTAATATTCTCTCTCTCCTTTCTTTGTTTAAATTTTTTTTGTCCAACAATCGTCACCATCATTGTACATCTTTAGTATGTATTTATATATTTCAACCTTGTATGGATTTTTGAGATTGGCTCATTCAGTTAGAAAGCTTAAAAAGATGGTACTGGCATCTCTGATTTTCCTCTATTTGAATTCAGTGAGAGCATGAAGTAGGGTTATGTGGAAGGCAGGGATGGCTGGCCTGTTTGCCCGTGTATTGGAACTGGTGCTATTAGCTTTCCTCCCCACATGCTGTTGGTGTTAACAGCAGCTAATTGCCCTTCCCTTTCATTATGCACTCTAACTTTTTGCTCAGGCCATAATTGCAGATGGGCAGTTACTGGTAGAGTTTGCATTCATTTTGACCATTGTTGTATATGTTATTTCATGTTTATTGTCCTGAACATATCCAGAAAACACCACAAGATGATGGATAGAGTGCTAAACTTTTCAAACAGTCAACCACAGTCAAGAGATCTGGGTTAAATCCATTGTTCTTTAGTTCACTTTGCCACCCCACTTTGGATCCAGCCATATGCAAATTAGTCTACACCCTGCCCCCCCCCATGAGAACAGTGCAGTCTAAACTGTCAGCTCAGGTCCTCCTTGGACCGGAAACAAGCATCCTGGGACTGGCTTCGGGGTATCACCCCAAATCGTATATAGAGCCACATGACCATGGCTGGTCAAATCATGATTGAACCACTGTTACAGGGTTTTATGAACATTTCGAGGTGCTCTGCAGGTGCGCTTCCATGCACCACTGTCAATCTTGTTAAGCCATGAAGACAGGTGTAAGGATATGAAACATCACTGAGCAAAAAATAAGGTCTCTTTGACCGATATTGTCACCAAACCTGGTGACTGAAGGGTTTATGTCGGTTAGTTGGCAATGTCTCCCATAACACATTATTGCCTTTAAACTGCACTCTCTGGGCTCTGGGATTGCTGTCTCCAAATCTTAACGACTTGTCTTTTTAGGTCGAGCCTGGGCATCGTATGTGCTGCTCTGCGAGGATTGCTGTATTTGAGTATGGACTTCTCCAACTATATTTGCAATTGGCTTGTGTCATTGTCCTTTGTAAATACTGGCTTCTGACTCGTTAATAGGCATGTTAGTCCCTCCTTGGTACCGGCTTGTCTTCATTTTTAACCTCCAATGAGGACTGACCCTTTTACTTCTATTGTTACACGGTATGTCTTATTTAGTCTGTAAGTACTATTTCCTTTAATTAGTTTCTCAAACTGCAGGCACGACATGCTTTCCTGCAACATTCAGCACGCCATGTGTGCTTTCTCTTCCCAAGCAGCCCGGGACAATGGTGTACGCTTCTTTGAAATGAATTAGGTCTTGCATTTACAAACGTTTGAGCTATTGGCATAATAAATGACAATGCCTTTTATTTATGTGTTACTTTTCAAAACAGATAAATTAAAGGCATTGTCATTTACAATGTAAATAGCTTAAATTTTTGCAAATACGAGACCTATTGCATTGCAAATGCTTGTTTATATATGGATCTATGTGCAAACAACAGTGCAATATCTTTCTTTTTTAGTTCCACCAGCTGGCTCGTGTAGCTGCCGTTGTTGTTAAAGAGGACACCTAGATACTTGTGGCATCTGGTAGCTCCTATTCTTTCCTGGTGTAGGGACCATAACAGCTTTTTGGTCCCAGTTGTACGGACCGCAAGGATTTTGGTTTTATTTTTATTTATCTGTAAGTCATTCCTATCAGAGTATGTGGCGGTCGCATCCAGGAGGTGTTGTCAGCCGATCTTTGTATGGCTGAGAAGAACCAGATCGTCAGAATAGAGTAAGTTGGATAGAGAGAGCCTGTCCAGTTTGGGTGGATCCGAATCAAATGAATCGAGAACTGCTGAGAGATTAGGCAGGAATAGGTTAAAGGGCGTAGGAGCAAGGACACGACCTTGCTTGAGGGGTGTGTTGATCTTCCCTCGAAACAGGCAAAATGGGGGCACCCCTACCACCAGCGATCATTTACTCCTAATCGTGCGATCCCCAAGAGGGTGTGTACTTCCCGATAACAACTGCAGGTACAGAACTCTCTGGCTTTACTTGAGACCAGACACCGTAACTGCATGACATCACTAATGTGCTTCAAGTCAGCTTCAATCGATAAGGTAAGTGCCAGCAGGGGCGATCCAGCTGTGTTGGAAAGCCAGACTGTTAATGGATAAATAACTTACTGTGAAGCTAAGAATAAACATAATTTTACTGCACTATTAAGCCCCTAAGTGTGACTAAAGTATTATACTTTTTATAAAGTCATAATACTACAGGACAGTACATTTATGTTGCACCATACAAATATTCACTGTACTTTATCCTTCTACTCCATCGTCCAAGGGGAAGCATTGGCTGATCAACATTTACTCCAAACCCCTTTCTACTGCTAAAATCTCCAAAACAACCCTTCCTAGACACCTTCCTCCTCTACACCTCCTGGCACACCCCAAACATCACTTTACTACCACAATTTTGAAACAGTCTGATTTGAAAACGTCTTGGGTTGATTGTGTGTGGCCTGGTATATGGGGCATAGAAATTCCAAGAACGTTGAAAGTACCTTATGGTAGTCACATTCCTGTTGGAATGGGGAATAACATAAAATTCTGTGTATCTGTGCTGATCCCCATGTCTTATTCCCCATTTTCAGCTAGCATTTCTCCTCCTTTAGGCAGAAAAATTCCCTGGTGAAATTCTCCCACGGTGTGGTTCTGCTACAGCCTAGACTTGTAATCCCGGTTCGCCTGGTAACCCCCGAACACGGTCCAATCAAGACTGCTGGCTGATGGCCTCCTTGGCACTCAGTGAGCTTGCAGTAGGATCTGGTTCTTGATGTTCCAGGGAGAAAAGGCCAAACTTGTTACAGCGCTTGCCCAGCTGCCCCTGATATCAACAGGCCCTGGAAACGCATGTGACAATATGAACTTAAGCCAGGAGGCACATAATATTCAACGATTACAATAATAGTAACAAATATTAAGGAAAAGGAATATACATCAAACAATCTCACATTGGCAAATTCAGAGTGAAACCCAGTGAACGTGGGGGAGATAGGGACGTGCTCAAGCAAAAATTACTGGAGCTTTTTCTGAAACTGATTTCACACAATGAGTATTGTTTAATCCGTAATTATTATTTTTTTTTTTTTGCAGTTTTATAGTGCGATCTCCGCCGCAAGGTATTGGAGCACTTTACACGAGCAGCAGTTACGTTACACAAGGACAAATTCATTTTTGGTCGGCAAAGAATATTAAGATATTTGCCCAGAATTACAGGATATTGAGCCGACGCCGAGGCTCGAACCTGGTTCCACAACTCCAAAGTCGACAGGTATCGCTGTTACGCCACACCCTCCACTTAGATCAATATGTCCCCAAGAGAAGGGCGAGAAAAAAGTCATCACACAGTGGATTAGGTGGCTTCAGTCTGGGAAACAGGGGAGCGCATTAAATGCATGTCCTCTTTAGAGTGACAGATGGCTCCAGCCCTGGCAGCGCGGCCCGCCATTGTTAGTTTTTACCCAGTGAACCCATTGAAAGCTCTCCTTCCAAGATAAAGCGCTGCGCCGGTGCGCAGCATCAATCGGCGCTCTCCTTTCATCCGCGGTGCGGGGGGTGGATTCTGCCCGTGTCATCGCCTGCTTAAACAGTCATTGGCCGCCCGAGGCCTTTTAGGACAGAATAGATGCATGCGGTTTTGGGCTATTGAGCTGCGTTTATCCAGAGAAAGGGAGCGAGGTGACTGGTTCACTAAAACAAGCCAGACACTGATGCATTGTGTATCAACATGTATTCACCCCTTTCGATCTGCCTCATTAAGGGATTGATGGGGTTATTCCATCTCTGGTGGTTCAATGACGTCTGTTTCATAGCTCACAGCGCCATCTTAAAAACACAATGTTAAATTTAGGGATGTGCAAAACTTTTTTTCCCTTGATAATTTCACAAAATGTTGTGAAATGTATGTGAAATTATGCATACATTTCACAAAATGCACTTTTGGGTGCCTCTAGTGAATGAATACCTGCCACACTTGGCGCTCGAAAGTAACTCCAAAGATATGTACAAGGGTATTAGCTCTAGGAGAAAATTCCTCCTGCAATACATTTTCTCCCTGTACTACTCTCCTGCAATATATTTTTGCTTGAATCCATACCCCACTGGTGTGTTAAATGTCACACTCGTGTAATTCCTTCCCGAAATTGCACGTATTTCAAGTGATGCAAAAAGCCAAATATTTTACAAATAAACGTATCGAAAATCTTGCACACGTCTACATAAAATCTGTCTGGTACGTGGCATTTTATGTGCTGAACTTCACACTTACTTTTGTACAATATAGATGGTACCTTATGCTTGTACATAGATGGATTTCAGAGTCACTGGAATTATGTAATTCTGCATCCACTGTGTTTTGTGCATCGGTATTTATTTTTGTGAATTTGCTGCACAATCTACAGATATATTGATTAACTTTCTGAATCAAGCAGAATAAAGATACCAATAAGTTTGCAAAGGGGTTGCACTGCAGTCCCTAAAACATGTCATCTTTTACCTACTGATCGCTAAATTCAGCCAGTAGAGAGGTGTAGAATCTTCACAGATTGTGGTAACGTCACTGATGGACAGACTGGGGTGTGCTTTCGCCTACAAGAGAGGCCTAAATATTTCAAACAAGATGGAAAGAATAATATATCCTTTGTCATACGAAAGCTCTATTTCAACAGTTAAAAAGCTAAACAGCTATTTGAAGAGGGCATGGTGGCCTAGTGGCACATTTGCATATTAACAATGTAATGTAAAATATAGTGGCGCAGTGCTGTTTCTTATTGGATCGGAATGCTTTCAGAAGCTGCGCATTGTGACACGGAAGCAACTGGACACTCATCTCTAGGAGGTAGGTTTTGAACACATATGGAATGCGCAAAATACAAAAGGTGTATTTTTTAAATAAAAAAAAGTACACAGTGTACTGATGAGATCAGCACTATAGGTTTTCCACAAAGTATTTTATTTGAAGGTAGAGATGGCAGTTTTACGACAACGGTGTTACAAAACTCCCTTGTGTAAGTGTGTCACCCACAATATTAATTTATTTTATTGTGCTTATTTTTTTTGTATTTATAAAGTGCGGACGGGGCTCTAGAGGCAGCTCTGCATTGTTAATATTAACCAGTATACATATAAGTGCGAGGCTAGACGAGCACGCACTTAGGGCCCGGCCCCCCGGCCCACGCAACGCCATTGGCTGTGTAGGGGGGGCCGGCTGCCCTATGGGCAGCCGGCCTGAGGAAGTGTTTCCGGTCGGGGCGATGACGTGTATCCGGCGGGGGCGTGGGGTCAGAGGCCGTGACCTATTTAGGTCAGATTTACAAGGAACTCGGCCTCTTCCTTCGCCCGCGCCGGACCGGTTCTCGCGCTCGCCAGAAAACAGAGATTATTTTAACTTAAATAGTTGTGAGGCCCATCGACCTGTAGCTTCCCCTCTACCGTAGTCGTCACTTCTTTGCCGCCGGCGGCTCGGCTCGTGCAGCGAGGAGCCCTTCTAGCCTTGAGGCCGGAGCGGAGCATCAGACTGGTGGAGTGCGTTGGAAGCGGTCAGCAACCAGCTCGCCAGGTGAGGTGTCGGGACTCGGTGGACGGTGGGCGGGTGCGGGTGCTCGGAGACCAGGTTTTCACCCCTCCATCGTACTTTAAGTGGTTCACAGCGCGGAGGGCGTCTCTGGGGCCCGCGCCCGTACACAGGAGCCTCGAGCGTGGGTAGAGGGCCCCGGCACCATCGCCTGTCGACCGGTTTCGCGTGGGACACGAGGGCAGCGAGAGCGGAGGCGCGCGGTGGGAGACCCCCCGGAGAGCGAAAAAGCGCGCGTAACGCTAGCGAGCCATGCCAGCTAGGGGTCAAGGCCACAAGCGCAAGGACAAGGATCCGGAGATTGCGCAGCTTTTATCATTGTTGCTAGCGAAGTTTAATGGGGATGGGGACAGCAGCGAGGGGGAGGTAGAGGGGCATCCCTCTGAGCCCGAGGGAGAGGCCCCAATCGGTTCAGAGCGCCCCCGCAGGCAAGGTGTCCCCCCCAAAGCAGCTTTCCCGCCTTTAATAAAAAAGCCCAGGGTGCGCTAAAGCGGGTGGTCATAGCAAGCATGGGAGGAACAAGAAGGGGGCAAGCGGGAGCCATCCGACAAGCGTCCCTTTGGAGCCCGTGATTACCATAGTTCATGCCCCCGTACCTCACCATCAGCCGCCTGTAGTGCCGAGCGGTAGCGCACCGAGAGTGCCGGTAGCAACCCCGAACGAAGATGGGTCGGGGCCTATTATGGAGGAAATTCGTGGGGCATTAGCAGCTCTTGGACCGGCACCAATGGGACCGGAAACGGCGACGGCTACACCATTACAGCCGGGTGGGTCGGGTTCAGGGAGCGCGCTCCAGGAAATATTAAGCGCCTTAAGGGCATTAGCGCAGGGGCCTACACCACAGAATGGGGGGGGGAGCGGTACCGCCGGTGGCGCCCCCGCCCCCTCCTCCGGTAGCGACATCTGCAGCGGCGGCTGTTGCTCCATGGGCGCCAAGAAAGGCGGACGAGGGTGCGCTTAGTGAGATTAGGGAACAGCTGGCGATTTTGGTGAAAGCGCAGTCCCCTGCGATACCGATAGCAAAGCAAGTGGTTGCGACCGTGCCAGGCACAAATAGTTCTTCAGGAGGTAAGCCTGAGAATGTATACAATGAGTCTGGAGGTGTTGCGAGAGCAGAAGTGGGCCATGGTTATGTGCTATCTAAGCCAGGTCGTTTGGCAACACATGTGTCATTGAAAGTAAAAGAAAAAATTTGGAAAGGAGAATATGTTGATATATTTTCTTTGATAAGACCAAAACGATGGGAAGTAGAGTGCAAAGACAAGGATGGGAAGGACAACTCATCTAGTGACAGGAGGCAGAGAGTTGAGGAATCTATCACGAATTGGCTGTTCGGCTTTCAGGTGTTTATGACAGTGATTATTGAGAAAAAGCCGGAGTTAGCAGGGTCATGGATTTATTACATGAACAAAATTTTGAAGGCCCATACGACGCATGGAGGCACCGCTTGGCTGGATTATGATAGAGATTTCAGATGGGAAAAGGTGCAGGACCCTGACAAAGGATGGGACCAGGTGGAGGTTAATGTGTGGCTTGAGAGCGTAAATGGTAAATCAGGGGGATCCCAAAGCAATAGGCAGCCTTTTCGGACTTCCCAGGGAGGGCCAGGGGAAAAGAGGGGGACATGCTGGGCATTTAACAAAAAAGCATGCACCTGGCCCACCGACAAGTGCAGGTATAAGCACGCGTGTTCCTTTTGTGGGCACCCCTCCCACCCTGAGTTCAAATGTATTAAAAAATGTGGTGCAGGTATTTTGAAACCTTTAGTTGTATGCTTCAATGGTTATTTACGCACAAGACGGGCCACAAAGAGGTGGTGCACTACTTGGATGATTTTATGGTAATGGGTCCGGCCGCTTCCACAGCCTGTGCTCAAGCGCTACAGCAGTTGGTGTCCATGTTCAAGTATTTCGGTATCCCATTAGCCCCAGGTAAAACAGTTGGCCCAACGACATGTATGTCCTTCCTGGGGATTGAGATAGACACAGTGGCTGGGGTATGCAGGTTGCCAGCAGACAAGGTGCAGGCTTTTTCCCGGGCAATTGATGCGGCTCTGGTCGGGCCAAAAGTAACTCTTCACCAGTTGCAGGTTTTAGTGGGTCAGTTGAACTTTGCCCTCAGGATCATCCCAATGGGCCGCCCCTTCTCCAGATCGATAGCCAGGGCTATGGTGGGCCTTACTCAGAAGCATCACAGGGTGCGCCTCCGGGCGGAGGTCAGAGACGACCTGAAGGTCTGGCGCGACTTCCCGGAAATTGTTAATGGTGCTGTAGTGTGGCCTGCCCCCCCGGTGTCCAACTCAGAATTAGGACTCTTAACTGACGCTGCGGGCAGCATTGGTTTTGGGGCTATCCTAGGTTCGCAGTGGTGCGGGGCAGAATGGCCGGAGGAATGGCATAAGAGTGGATTGGCAAAAAACATAGCCTTCTTAGAGTTGTTCCCAATTTTGGTAGCAGTAACCATATGGGCTGAGAGTTTCAAGACTAGATCAGTTATATTTTGGTCAGACAACATGTCAGTGGTGGAGGCTATCAACCGGCAAGGAGCTACATGTATACACGTTTTGCGACTGTTGAAACACCTGGTACTGGCATGTTTGAAATTGAATCTGTTGTTCAGGGCAGCACATATCCCAGGTGTTGACAATCATGCTGCCGATGCTTTGTCTCGTTTCAAGCTGCAGGAGTTCCGGAGGTATCACCCCAAGGCGAAGGAACGGATGACAGTGTTCCCACCATCACTGTGGAAGATTGGAGGCCCGCTTTAGCAGGGCTGGTAGGTGCCTCAATGAGTGACCGCACTCGGAAAGCATATCAGCAGGGTTTCCTGTGTTACAGGACAGTGGTGCAAGAAGCAGGGTTCTCAAGTTGGTTTACAGATCTAGCGATGTATCATTTTCTACAAACAATCAGCGACCAGGGCAGATCACTCTCTTATGCTAGGACTCATGTGTCTGCAGTGGGTTTTTTCACCAGATTAGCGGGCTGTCGTGATCCCGGGGCTTCATTTGTAGTCAAAAGAGCTTTAGCGGGCTGGGCCAGGAGGGAGGGCCCCAAGCGGGATAGCAGACGCCCGTTAGATGTGAGGACATTGAGGGACATACTGAACGCTCTCCCGGCGCTGTGCACCTCTACATTCAAGTGCACGTTATTCTCTGCAGTTTTTTCATTAGCCTTTTACGGTGCATTTCGCCTGGGAGAGATAGTAGGAACATCCCGTTCTGACCATGAGGGAGGAATTCAGTTCAGGGACACCAGAATCGGCGCCAGGGGTTTGGAGGTGGTCTTTAGAAAATCCAAGACAGATCAGACAGGAAAAAGGGTCGTGATACAGCTGGGCCCCGCGCCAGAGGCACTTATTTGCCCGGTCGCATGTATGCAATCATACTTAGCCATCCGCCCGGGGGCGAAGAGTCAGGCTCTATTCATTCATAAAGGAGAGGACTGTGTATCGCAGTACCAATTTAAAGCGGTGCTGCGGAAGGCCCTGCGTGACCTAGGCTTAGGGGACGCTAATTACTCTTCTCATTCCTTTAGGATAGGGGCAGCTACGTTAGCGGCAGAGGCGGGGTTGTCGGCCAATGCAGTGAAAAAGGTGGGCCGTTGGTCGTCCGAGTGCTACAGGCGGTACATAAGGCCTGATTTGCTGTGACTACATGCAATGAGTGACCAGTGTCTAACTTTTCTATTTCTTCTCCGATTATTAGTATGCCAAGAAAGGTGGTGTGGGTATTGGGACACTCGTTCGTCCGGCGGGCGGCAGTGCGTTTGCAGCAGCAGCGAGTGCGGAAGCCACCGAGCTTGGAAGGAGCTGAATTCTTGTGGCACGGTGTGGGAGGGATGCGCATCCGGCATCTGCGGCAGCTCGTGGAGGAGATCAGAGAGCGTGAGGGACAGAAGTCGCCTGAATTGATCATCATCCACCTGGGTGGCAACGACATGACAGGCCGCGGACGCTTAGCGGTCAAGGAGGCACTGCTCACAGAATTTGCTTGGCTGGGGCGGACATTCCCTCAGGCCAGGATAGCATGGTCTTGCATGATCCCACGACGATGGTGGAGCAAAGGAATCCGGGCTAGGGTTTTGAATGTGTCAGTAAGACGTCTCGATGGGGAGTTGGCAAAGTTGTGTTCAGAGAAGGGCCGCTTGCTACACCTCCCGCACAAGATGATCTCGGGAGCTGCAATGTTCCACCAGGATGGTGTACACTTATCTGACTTTGGCACGGATACCTGGATTAAAGGGATATGGTCCTCTGTGCAGAACTTGTTTGAAGGGGGGAAGGGCGACGGACCTGTTGGGCCCTAGTCGCCCTTGTGGCGGAGAAGAGACATTGGACCATTGAAAGAGACTTACAAAATGGATGGGAGTCCGCCTTGCGCACTTCCTAGGCCAGCACTGAGGGGAGAGAAGGTAAGCTCTCCGCAGGGGGATGGAGGCCACCGGCTGGGGAGGCTAGGGCGACAGGTACGAGCCTCCAGGCAGCCTGGTGGACGAGAGGTGGGGCCCTGGAAATGGCGGACAAGGACCCGAGGGCTGGGGCCCATCGCTCAGGGGCGCAGGTGGGTTGCACCTTGCGTGGGCATCTCAACCTGGGGAGATGCGAACCAGAGGGACCCTTGGTGCTGGGGAAAAGCAGAATATCTTTACAGTTTTATGCACAGTTTGAATAATAAATAATGCAATTTGATAATTTGCCTCAATAATATGTAATGTTTTATAGATGTGTTTTAATAACTATGTTTTGTCATGTTTATGAGTGTTGTCATTAAACATGGCCTTTTTACAGGTATACAACCTTTACCACGCAACTTTTACCACGACCTACCTTTACCACGCAACTTTTACAACGCAGGACCCTTTACCACGCATACCATTACAACGCAGGTATTTACAACGCAGTTACCTTTACAACGCATACCATTACAACGTAAGTATTGGTAAGTATATTATTTTATTTAAAACATTTTAGGTTTGGGTTTTGGGTAAATGGGTATTTTTAGGGTTCAGGGTCAGTTTTCAGTTTTTGGGTAAAGGGGTATTTTTAGGGTTCAGGGTCAGTTTTCAGTTTTGGGTAAGGTATTTTTAGGGTTCAGGGTCAGTTTTCAGTTTTTGGGTAAAGGGGTATTTTTAGGGTTCAGGGTCAGTTTTCAGTTTTTGGGGTACAGGGTATTTTTAGGGTTCAGGGTCAGTTTTCAGTTTTTGGGGTATAGGGTATTTTTAGGGTTCAGGGTCAGTTTTCAGTTTTTGGGTAAAGGGGTATTTTTAGGGTTCAGGGTCAGTTTTCAGTTTTGGGTAAAGGGGTATTTTTAGGGTTCAGGGTCAGTTTTCAGTTTTTGGGTAAAGGGGTATTTTTAGGGTTCAGGGTCAGTTTTCAGTTTTTGGGGTACAGGGGTATTTTTAGGGTTCAGGGCTGGGTTTGGGTTTTGGGGTACAGGGGTATTTTTAGGTTTCAGGGTTGGGTTTGGGTTTTGGGGTACAGGGGTATTTTTAGGTTTCAGGGCTGGGTTTGGGTTTTGGGGTACAGGGGTATTTTTAACATATATATTTAAAAATTAATAAATAAATAATAATATAAATAATTAAAATATTAAATATTAAAATAATAATTTATTAATTTAAAAAAATATTATTAATAATTACATTATTTTACCATATTATTTACTTACCTATACTTACGTTGTAATGGTATGCGTTGTAATAGTACCTGCGTTGTAGTGTATTGCGTTGTAAAGGTATTCGTGGTAAAGGGTCCTGCGTTGTAAAAAATGCGTGGTAATCGTCTGCGTGGTAAAAGAACGCGTTGTAACGTCATATATCCCTTTTTACACCCACCTTATCTCAAAGTCCTTGTTAATTGGTGGGATGGGCGGGCGTGGAGCATGCTGAGGGATCCGGGCCCTATGCAAAGTGTGAGGCTAGACGAGCACGCACTTAGGGCCCGGGCCCCCGGCCCACGCAACGCCATTGGCTGTGTAGGGGGGGCGGCCGCCCTATGGGCGGCCGGCCGGAGGAAGTGTTTCCGGTCGGGGCGGTGACGTGTATCCGGCGGGGGCGTGGGGTCAGAGGCCGTGACCTATTTAGGTCAGATTTACAAGGAACTCGGCCTCTTCCTTCGCCCGCGCCGGACCAGTTCTCGCGCTGCTCGTCTTCACTCCCGCGCCCTCGCCAGAAAACAGAGATTAATTTAACTCCCACCCACCCGTCCCGTTAAGGCAATAGTGTGAAGGTGTGCGTTGCGGAGAAGAGACATTGGACCATTGAAAGAGACTTACAAAATTGATGGGAGTCCGCCTTGCGCACTCCCTAGGCCAGCACTGAGGGGAGAGAAGGTAAGCTCTCAGCAGGGGGATGGAGGCCACCAGCTGTGGAGGCTAGGGCGACAGGTACGAGCCTCCAGGCAGCCTGGTGGACGAGAGGTGGGGCCCTGTTGTCATTAAACATGGCCTTTTTACAGGTATACAACCTTTACCACGCAACTTTTACCACGACCTACCTTTACCACGCAACTTTTACAACGCAGGACCCTTTACCACGCATACCATTACAACGCAGGTATTTACAACGCAGTTACCTTTACAACGCATACCATTACAACGTAAGTATTGGTAAGTATATTATTTTATTTAAAACATTTTAGGTTTGGGTTTTGGGTAAATGGGTATTTTTAGGGTTCAGGGTCAGTTTTCAGTTTTTGGGTAAAGGGGTATTTTTAGGGTTCAGGGTCAGTTTTCAGTTTTGGGTAAGGTATTTTTAGGGTTCAGGGTCAGTTTTCAGTTTTTGGGTAAAGGGGTATTTTTAGGGTTCAGGGTCAGTTTTCAGTTTTTGGGGTACAGGGTATTTTTAGGGTTCAGGGTCAGTTTTCAGTTTTTGGGGTATAGGGTATTTTTAGGGTTCAGGGTCAGTTTTCAGTTTTTGGGTAAAGGGGTATTTTTAGGGTTCAGGGTCAGTTTTCAGTTTTGGGTAAAGGGGTATTTTTAGGGTTCAGGGTCAGTTTTCAGTTTTTGGGTAAAGGGGTATTTTTAGGGTTCAGGGTCAGTTTTCAGTTTTTGGGGTACAGGGGTATTTTTAGGGTTCAGGGCTGGGTTTGGGTTTTGGGGTACAGGGGTATTTTTAGGTTTCAGGGTTGGGTTTGGGTTTTGGGGTACAGGGGTATTTTTAGGTTTCAGGGCTGGGTTTGGGTTTTGGGGTACAGGGGTATTTTTAACATATATATTTAAAAATTAATAAATAAATAATAATATAAATAATTAAAATATTAAATATTAAAATAATAATTTATTAATTTAAAAAAATATTATTAATAATTACATTATTTTACCATATTATTTACTTACCTATACTTACGTTGTAATGGTATGCGTTGTAATAGTACCTGCGTTGTAGTGTATTGCGTTGTAAAGGTATTCGTGGTAAAGGGTCCTGCGTTGTAAAAAATGCGTGGTAATCGTCTGCGTGGTAAAAGAACGCGTTGTAACGTCATATATCCCTTTTTACACCCACCTTATCTCAAAGTCCTTGTTAATTGGTGGGATGGGCGGGCGTGGAGCATGCTGAGGGATCCGGGCCCTATGCAAAGTGTGAGGCTAGACGAGCACGCACTTAGGGCCCGGGCCCCCGGCCCACGCAACGCCATTGGCTGTGTAGGGGGGGCGGCCGCCCTATGGGCGGCCGGCCGGAGGAAGTGTTTCCGGTCGGGGCGGTGACGTGTATCCGGCGGGGGCGTGGGGTCAGAGGCCGTGACCTATTTAGGTCAGATTTACAAGGAACTCGGCCTCTTCCTTCGCCCGCGCCGGACCAGTTCTCGCGCTGCTCGTCTTCACTCCCGCGCCCTCGCCAGAAAACAGAGATTAATTTAACTCCCACCCACCCGTCCCGTTAAGGCAATAGTGTGAAGGTGTGCGTTGCGGAGAAGAGACATTGGACCATTGAAGGAGACTTACAAAATTGATGGGAGTCCGCCTTGCGCACTCCCTAGGCCAGCACTGAGGGGAGAGAAGGTAAGCTCTCAGCAGGGGGATGGAGGCCACCAGCTGTGGAGGCTAGGGCGACAGGTACGAGCCTCCAGGCAGCCTGGTGGACGAGAGGTGGGGCCCTGGAAATGGGGGACAAGGACCCGAGGGCTGTGGCCCATCGCTCAGGGGCGCAGGTGGGTTGCACCTTGCGTGGGCATCTCAACCTGGGGAGATGCGAACCAGAGGGACCCGTGGTGCTGGGGAAAAGCAGAATATCTTTACAGTTTTATGCACAGTTTGAATAATAAATAATGCAATTTGATAATTTGCCTCAATAATAAGTAATGTTTTATAGATGTGTTTTAATAACTATGTTTTGTCATGTTTATGAGTGTTGTCTTTAAACATGGCCTTTTTACACCCACCTTATCTCAAAGTCCTTGTTAATTGGTGGGATGGGCGGTCGTGGAGCATGCTGGGGGATCCGGGCCCTATACAAGTGAGAGACAAACAGGTATATTTACCTTATAAGGTGGCACAGCCTGTTGGCGTCACCCAGTAAGTCTGTACATTCAGATGGGTTCCTCTATTCCCTGCATTTGCACAATTTTCATGGTTATTACGTAATTGGACAATACCTGGGTCCCTGTAATTGGACTCAGGTAATGTGTACTCTCCTGGCCACTTGAGGAGCACCATCCAGCTTGTCCATTGAACTGTAGAACATGAGAGGACAATGCCTGTACCAGATCTGCACTCCTTTTTGCCATGCAGAAGGTCGAAAAGGGTCCAGTGGTTAACCCGTGAATGTAATTTAGGGGTTACCAGGGGTCACAGTAGTAACCCCTAGCTTACCCCTTGCTACCCCAGGCACTGCCTTTGCAACCCTTGGTGTCAAAGGTGGCAAAATCAGTGCCAAGAACACAGCAGTGTCTCACATTATCAGAGTAAGGCTCTAACCTCGTTTTTCTGCTCATCTGTATTACATTAATAGAGAATAATAGTTTGTCATTCACTATTAGTGTACTAAAAATTGGAGCAGCAATATCTGGACCTTCACTGTCAACTCAGATAAGAAGAATAAAACGGTTTGAATACATGTTGTCTGCGTGCATGTGGGTGAGAGTGAGTTTGAGTAAGAGAGAACATGTATGTTTGCATTTGGGATCGTGGATGTGTGTCTGTGTGTCAAAATAAGGGAGTAAGTATAAGTGAGTCGGAGTAAGAGTGAGTGAGAGAGTGCAAATGAGTGATTCAGGGTGAGAGTGAGTGCACAAGAGTAGGTGAAAATGAATGAGTGCAATTCAGTGCTAATGATAGGATGAGTGTGAATAAGGGAATGCGAGTGAGCATGTGTTATGCTTGCAGATTTGCTTTTGGACCTGGCATGCTTCTTCACTTAAAGAAGCACCCTTGACAAAATATTGGCACTGGAATAATGGAGGCAATTCTTGCATATGGGATACCCTCGGCAAAATGCTACTACTGGCACTCTGTAGGTAAAGTTTGGAATTGAGCACCCATGTAAAATTGCCAGCGCTGGCCCTTCTGAAGGATATAATTGGCAAAGTTGGCACCTGTAGCAAAATGCATATGATGGCACATTGGAGGGAATTCTTGGCCAATGGGAAGACAACTGTGGCATGGTCATGGGGCCATCATGGCAAAATGCTGGTCCTAGCAATGGAGTCATTTTTTTCATAAGCAGGCACCCATAGGACATTTTAAAACTTAATTGGGTGAGCTCATGGGGATTGTCAAATTTCAGTAGCTTGGCACACCATGAAAAGACTTGAATATATAGTGAGTGTTTTTTTAGAGCCTATGTTTTTTTTCTACAAATGTATGTGAAAATTGCGCATTAAAATGCACAAGTAAAGCCTATTTACTTCAAAATGTTCCGAGGCAAGAGAAACACTCACCCTTTGTTCTCCCCTAGAAGAATATACTAAATATTAATTATGCAATTATGTAACTTCCGCAATGTTAATTATTGTGATGTCATTAAGGTTATGTGACATCTCTTCTTGGGGCGAAGCAGGGTCAAAGTCATATGATGTCACTTCCTGTGACATCAATAAGGTCAAAGCATATATGATGTCACTTCTGCTACCCCAGGCGTTTTGGTGAACTGACATCCATGAGTTAACCTATCCATATGGAGAAGGATATCTGTGGAGACTCCTAAAACTAAAGTCATCCAATACTGAGATACTCAACAATGGACAATGAAATAGTCACTAGCCTTCAACTCTCTGTTCCCAGGTTTTCAAACACCCTGCAACATTGTCTGAAGTGAGAAACCCAAGTGAGACCAGGAACCACAGCCTATCACTCATCCCTCAAGTGAACCAAGTCACAAAATGACCTTTCTATCTCATGGGAAATTTTCACCTCATCTTACCACACATAGGTTTCCCAAAGATGCAACATATCGCCATTGCCCTAGTGCTGTCTCACCTAAACTAAGCAAAAATACTCGACCTAACGGCCACACTCTTCCTTTTCTGAAACTTCAAAAATCGAAATTGCAGCAACAAAACAGTTACGACATCACCTATTGTACCTGCTCTGCAAGCACTTTCCTGGCTACTCAAAACACTCTTCCATCAAAGAACTCTGAACTGTCGTTGGGGCTGTCTATTGAAAGGGTCCACCCTTTATTCAAGAGGAATTTCAGAGATACTAGAAAATGTTAATCTTTCTCTCTGGACAAGCATGCCCACTGACAGGCTCGCCCTAAAAGATGCCATAAAATAGTGTAAACTCCTTCTTCTTAAAGGCAGCAAAATGTTATATTAGCCATCTCAGAAAAGACCAGGAATATCCAAGACCACCTGGAATTTAAGAAAGAAACGAGAACCTGTTGTTCCGCAATAGAAAACTAAAGATCACCTGAACTAAGGATAACAATCAATCTCGCACAGATGGAGGATATGCAATATGGATGAATAAGGGTGATTCCCACCCGAGAACTATAAACTAAGGAGCAGAGTTATTGGATTGTAACGCAACACAGCGCTGCAAGTCACCATGCTGTGCTTTGTTACAGGAAAAGGGGGGGAAAGGTAAGGAATGTGTTGTATGTGTTGCAATACAGTGCATTCCTATGCTTTTTCCCAGTTGCTGGTTCACAATGAGCTGCCTAGTGCAAACGCAGGCACAGTTGCACCATGGTGCAAGGGTGCCTGCATTGCTGGCAGGATTGTTTTTGAGCAGAAAGGGACACCTTCCTGAACAAAAACAATACTGAGAGGCCTTTACCTCTTTCTATGTGTGCTTCAGAATGCAACCCGCATAGAAAGAGGAAGTAACAAGAAGAAATAAAGATATTTCTCTTTGTTACACCTTCCATGAGAAGGTGTATATTTTGGTGCATTCCCAGGTCTACCACTTTTGGTAAGTTTGAGAATGTGTCAAAAACCTTTGGAGTTCTGTGGGAACACCCATGCATCGAACATGAAACACCTTCCCGGGGCAGAGTGATGCAATGCAATGATTTGTGCCACGTTGCATTATTCCAGATGTATGAAGCCACTCAGGCCTATGCAATATGGCCTTACGAGGCTTCATAAATCTGATTTTTAAGTTGAGTCGGTCTTGCACCACCTTGCTTGGTGCAAGAGTGATGCACCTGAGCTCATAAGTATAGCCTTAATCTTCCACATTTGAATGATAGGTATGAATATATATCCATGTATTTCTTACTCGTCTTATTTCTACTTCACACATAAGCGCAGCCATACAACCAGTACCAAGTTTTGGGCTGGTCACTGTAACCCATGACAACAAAACATTTATCATACAAACTACGCTTAACACTCATGCTCTACGAACCAGACATTGAACTACTGTACAAGCTTAAATGTTACGTTTTGCATTTTTCACTCCACTACATTAGTCAAGCGCATCAAAATACATCACTCCATAACAGCGTCAATCTGCTCAACCCCTACATCAAAATACTTCTAATACGGACTGTTAAAGGTCAGGCTACCAACCGAATTAAAAAAACCTTAAGTATTGCCCGGCGGTGTCGCCTCTTAAACCCACAAGTTATTAACCAATGAAGAGGCAGGCGCTGGAGACTGGAAGGCGGGAAACAAGGGTTTTTTTATTCTCTCCGGAGGAGAACACTTCAGTTCGGACAGCAAGTATCGTCACGAGGTGCTCTAACCGCATCTCTGAGGCCTGGCCTCTTATACACGGGTTTATTGCTTTATTACATACAACACATTCTTGGCAATGCTTTGATGTACGGAAAGACATTCTCGGAATCCCCACTCCAAGCCCGTTCCCACACACATATACAGTAGAAGTCCCCACCCCGGTCGCAACAGGTGATGATTATCGCGCAGCGGGACATTCCGCCGATTCACGGAATGTGGGGGGTTTGATCGGATCTCATAGGGTGGGGGCTTTGATCAACTCGAGGGTCCTTTAATGAGGGAGGCTTCCTACTGTGCGGGGGGGGGGCAATAAACAGTATCCGCAGAGCTTAGGTGGTGGCCTGGGAACGGGGAAGACAAACGGGCACACAGGAAAAAGGGGTTTGCATCAAAGGGCCTGGGACCATGAAAGGAATGAAGGGAAGTGTTGCGCTGGGAACAGGATGGGGTTCCGAGGCAGAGCCGCACAGAAGAGGGGTTTATGACCCAAGACATGTGAGAGTAGAGGGGGGGGGTTGCGAGGTCGAGAGAGAGAGAGAGAGAGAGACGCTGGCTATCGGCGAGGGGCAGGGAGGCCATGGTGTACAAAATGGCTGCCGCTTACGCGCACGAATGGGCCCAAGGAGAGCAAGATGGTGCCGATAATGTTGACATTTTCAGTCTAATCTTTAACAGTCCTCCCTTTTCAACATATCTAGCCAACTTGCCTACTCAATGTCAATCTTCATCAAATTCCCAACCTCGGCATCATATAATGCTCCCATGCGTTCATTTCCAAAGTCCACGGCCTTAGGGCAAATACAGTTTGCACATAATGAACACAGGGGTGGCAGACATTGAATTCCTAAGCATAGGCCACATATTACTACTACCGGAATTAGGATAATGGTGAACAGTCTCCAGCCCCAGTTCTTAACAGTGTTCCAGAACCAACCACCAAGCGACCATTCTTCCTGTTCCTGGTGGACTTCTGAAGAGAGTCTGTGAAGATGTTCGATGGCTTTGTACACTGAGGGCGAGTTGTCCGGTATGTATGTACAGCAGCTGGACCCAATAATGCGGCATGCTCCACCACGGTCCGCAAGAACCACATCTAGGACAAGGCGGTTCTGTAGGGCCACCAAGCGGACCGCTTGGAGTTCGGCGGTGTTGTTGGCAAAGATACCAGCTGTGATGTTCATTGTTGTCTCAACTGCCTGAGTCAAATGTCGGATGGCCCGGCTGTTTGCCATCGGGCCCCAAAGAGGAACAAGTCCCTTCATAGCATCGAGGAACTGCGCTCCTGTTGAGTCGGCTTGCTCAATGTCCTTGGCTCGTTTTTGCCTATGATGATTCGCTGGGGCCACATAAGTCGGAGGAAGGACGAAGGAGATGAAACAAGTGCCCCCCCAGCCTTTGGGGAGCCAGGTGTAGGCCTTTGTGCCGCAGACGAAATACATGTTTGGGGACGATACAAAGGAAGGTGGATCCGTAGTGTCCAAAGTTCTGGTAAACCGGCAAGCACTGCGGCCCACCAGCTGTGTCCCATGTCCTTCTATGCACATGTGGCCTGTGACGTTGACGACTGATAGGGCCACAGTCAGAGTGGCAGCCGTTCGTTTCCGCAGGTAGGAGAAGGTGGGTCTGGTTGGATTGTTGAACACCTGCATTTCAATTCGTTCTTTAGCAGGGATGTCCATGTGGATGGAGTCGTTGGAGGTCTGCGGGCAGAAGTGTGTCTTTGTTTTGTTTCGCCGGACCCCGTGGGAGAAATGCGTTACGGTTTTGCTGGAGGTGGCATTGTCCTTATAGCTTTCTTGCAGGAGGATCAGCCAAGCAAGGCAGGAGCCATGAACCGAGAAGGGTGAGGGGATGAATGGTATCGAGTGTCCAGTGGCGTGGGGTAGCAACCCACAGATCCAACAGTTGGTGGCATTGGTGGCGAGATTGTGCTGGTGAAGGAGCTGTACGAAAGAGTTATTCCAAAACTCCTTTCGCCTCTCTCTGAGTTGGGGAGAGAGCGAAATCAGATAATGTTCCTTCGCGGTGATAGGCTGAGCAGTGGTCAGGAATGTTTCATGAGCAGGTGCATTTTCTTTCACAATCCAGAGTGTGGTCATGAGGAGAAAGCAAAAAAGGATTGCGATGAAGAGTGCAATTGTCTTTGAGCTGTGGAGTCTGTCTGTTCTTGGGTTTCTGTAGTGGGTATTTCCTGTTGTCTCCATCATCTTCTTATTTGGCGCTTCCATCATCTTCTTATCTGGCGCTTCCATCATCTTCATTTTCAAGGTGCTCGGTAGTGGGCAGAACCACAGACTTAGTTTAGCTTCTCTCCAGGCAGCCCTTGATTGCTTTGGGTCACCGTTTTGAGATTCAACTTAGTTTGTGGTCTACTTAGCCAAAGCTCCCTCCTTTCGACGCAGGAAATACCCTCCTCTGGATGGCACAGTGGGATCAGGGAATTTTGAAAGTTCAAGTGCTTCGGTATCAGGATAGCAGGTTAGTGACGGTCGGTCCTTGTTCAGGAGCTCCTCTTGGTCGCCGATGTTTTCTGTCGTGGCCAGGGTCGGGGAGACCTTCTTACAGTGGTGTGCGTGCAGCCAATGCCTTTTCCCCTCCACACGAAGAGCCGTCCGGGTGGTGATTAACACTTGCCAGGGGCCCGTCCACTGGGGTTCCAAACTTTTCGCCCGCTGAAAGTTTCGGATCAGCACGAAATCCCCGGGTTGGATGGCGTGACCCGGACCCCTGGAAGCATCGGGGATGGCCTGCTGCACCTGCTGATGAATGACAGACAGAGTTTCAGTCAACTTATACAGATAATCAGACATTAGGACGTCCGGGACGTCATGAATGGAAGTTGGCTTTGGTGCTGACCAGATACTCATGGGTCGGCCGAAAACAACTTCATAAGGGGTTAAGTGATGTCTGGTGGGGGTGGAACGCATCGATAGAAATGCTATTGGGAGGGCGTCTGGCCATTTCAGACCCGTGGTAGCTACTATCTTGGCCAGTTTAAGTTTTAGTGTGGCATTGTGTCGCTCAACAAGTCCAGCGGACTGGGGGTGAAAGACTGCGTGAAATTTTTGCTTGATGCCCAACCCCTTTAAGATGAACTGGATGACTTCGGCTATGAAGTGGGGGCCATTATCGCTCCATAAAATACGACAAAGGCCGTAACGGGGGAAAAACTCCTTTAACAGTACCTTCGCGGTGGCCATAGCAGTGTTGTCACGGGTTGGGTATGCTTCCACCCATTTGCTAAAGGCGCACACCACGACAAGTACATATTTCAGGCCTTGGCACCTATCTAGCTGGATGTAGTCCATTTGCAGGACCTCAAATGGGTGGTTTGGGACCCCAAATCCTCCCCGGGGCACTACAGTTCCTTTCCCGGGGTTGTGTTGCAGGCATATCAAGCATTGTTGGACCAGACGTTTGGCGGAATCTGTGATTTTATCATTGTGCCAAACCCTGGAGACAAGTTCAATCATGGGGGCTGATCCTATGTGGGCAGGGGAGTGTGCCATAGCCAGTATGGGAATCAAGTATGAATCAGGTAGCAACCACTTGTTTGTGTCCCTTGTCCGCCAGCAGCCTTCATCGTCTTTCAATCCCACCCGTGTCCATTCAGTCAACTCGTGTTGTGTGCTAGCCGTTTGAATGTCTCTAATAGTGTCTCTAGCGTCAGTCCATTTTTCTGCTTGTGACCTGGTCACGTACATATGTGTTGTCGTCCTATTTTCAGCTGTCGTTCGGGCAGTGATGTCGGCTATTGCATTTCCCTGCCCAATGATGTCTGTCACCTTTTTGTGTGCCTGGCACTTGACGACTGCAAGCTTGTTGGGGAGAAGGACGGCTTCGATCAAGGCGGAGACTAGATCCCCGTGCAAAATGGGGGTGCCGTGTGAGGTCAAGAATCCCCTTTCCCTCCAAAGGAGTCCGAAATGGTGAACCACCCCAAAGGCATACTGGCTGTCGGTGTAAACGTTCGCTGTAGTTCCTGTTGCCAGGATGCAGGCTCGGGTCAGGGCAATCAGTTCCGCTGCCTGGGCAGATCGTTGCGTGATACGGGCTGTCTCAACTACAGTTCGGGCCGTGGTGACTGCATAGGCAGCGGAAGTGGTGCCATCGGGGAGGTTGATGCAAGAACCGTCCACCCACAGCTCTCCGTCAGGATCAGGGAAAGCCGTGTCTCTAAGGTCAACCCTACTTCTAGTCTGCTCGTCCGTAAGAGTCACGCAGTCATGTACAGGGTGCACGTTGGGATCGTTTTCTGGCAAGGGTAACAGAGTTGCCGGGTTCAGTGTGGTGCATCTTTTCAGGGCGATATGGGGTGCAAGCAAAGTCAGTTCGTATCCAGTCAGTCGTGCACTCGTCAGATGTTGCGTCTTGGTTTGGTTCAGGAGGGTGTCGACTGCATGGGGTACCAGTACCGTGAGGGAATTCGAGAGTACGATCCCCTCACTTTGTCGGATAGAGATTGCAGCAGCAACTACAGCTCGAAGGCAGGCAGGCAAGGCTCTGGCTACAGGGTCAAGAGTGGCAGAGAAGTAAGCGCACGGTCGTTGCTTTGGGCCAATGGCCTGGGTCAGGACAGATAAAGCGCACCCCTCCCTTTCGTGAGTGTAAAGGGAGAAGGGCTTTTTGTAGTCAGGGGTACCTAGGACAGGGGCTGAACAAAGGGCATCTCGTAGTTCCGTGAAGGAGGTTTGACACTCAGGGGTCCAAGGGAGTGGGAAGGGGACGTCTTTACCTAGCAGAGAAAGCAGTGGCTTCACAACGAGGTTAAAGTTTGGTAACCACTGTCGGCAGAAGGAGGTGAGGCCTAATAGGGAGCGTACCTGCTTCTGGGTCTTAGGGACAGGAGTATCGAGAATGGTTTGGATTCGATCAGGAGTGAGTTTCCTTCCGTCTTTGGACAAAAGGTGGCCTAGGTAAGTGACCTGGGGTTGGCAGAATTGCAATTTCTTCTTGGAGACCTTGTGGCCATTTTCCGCAAGGAATTGCAGGAGTTGAATGGTGGCTGTGACTGCTAATGGAGTGGTGTCGGCTGCTAAGAGGATGTCATCGACATATTGCACTAACACCACTCCGTCGGGTAACTGGACTTGATCTAGTTGTCTCTTGAGGGCCTGGCTGTAGATGCTAGGGCTTTCTGTGTAGCCCTGGGGTGCTCGGCAGAACCTATATGAGCGTTTTTTTAGGGTGAAGCCGAAGAGGTATCGGCTGTCTGGGTGGATGGGGATGGAAAAGAATGCGTTTTTGAGGTCAATGACAGTGAAGGTGGTGCAGTAGAAGGAATCAAAGTCAGGATGGTGGTGATGTCCGAGACCACAGGGTACTGGGGTACCACTACTTTGTTGATCTCTCGTAGGTCAATGATAAAACGGTATGCTTTCTCATCTCCCTCTCCCTGTTTCTTGATGATGGGCAAGATAGGGCTGTTGCAAACGTTGCTAACTACTTCCTCTACCACT
Source organism: Lissotriton helveticus (assembly GCF_964261635.1). NCBI lineage: Eukaryota > Metazoa > Chordata > Amphibia > Caudata > Salamandridae > Lissotriton > Lissotriton helveticus. The sequence goes on from NC_136069.1 coordinate 489,610,558, forward strand.
CCTGCGTCTATCAGTGACTGGATAATCTTAGCTAATGCCTTCTCGCCCTCGGGCGATATCCGATATTGTGGAAGTTTTGGGAGAGTTGCGTCTGGTCGCACAGTAATGTGCACTGGGTCAATCAGCATGCGCCCTACGTCCGAATCCGCCTTGGCCCACAGATACGGAGGCAGAGTGTCAAGTAGGGATGTGTCAGCGTCGGAGATGGAAAACATGCGTCGGGGAGGGCAATGTCTAAGTAGGACAGGATTGTCGTAAAGGAAAACTCGAACTCCGTCTTGAGAACATCTGATCGTCGCTCGGAAGTGTTTCAATAGGTCAAGTCCCATAATGGTGTCAGGGCTATTGGAGGAAAGCAAAAACGTGGTGTCAGTGGTGTTGTTTTCTACGTCAAAGAGGATCGGGGCGGACAAAGGGTTAGTGGAGGGCGTTCCATCGAAACCTGTCGATGTTATAAGTGAGCCAGACAAGGGTGCCCCCGGAATCAGTCGTTTAGATAACGCACTACGTGTTGCGCCAGTGTCTACCAGAAATGGAGACATGGTACCCAGGACCTTAGCAGTGACGTAAGGGCCTTGCTGGTCAACATAGAGCTCGACTGGATCCCTCCCTTGCCCTTGGCAGTCCTATGCAAAGTTGTGGGTGTCATCATAGTCAGATTGCTGGTATTGGTTCTGCCTGGGTCGATCAAATGTATTTGGTCTACCTGATCTGTCGTTAGTCGTGTCATTTGGGGGCCCTCGCTGTTGTCCCTTATTTCTCGTCCCATTTGCTATGTCCTTGGGGTCTTTGTTTCTGATCATGTCCAGAAGAACTGGGCACTGGGATTTCCAATGGCCAGTCCCTTTACAGAAAGCACACTGGTCCTCTCTAATGTCTGTACGTCCACTGTGGGGAGTCGAAGTACGGTCCTGGGGCTTAGGGGCGTTCATCTGATAGTTTCCCCGGTATTGGTCTCGTCCTATAGTCACCCCTTGCAGCTGGGCTATCATCACCCTCTCTTTCAAGTCCTTCTTCTTTCTCTCTGTTGCCCTATCGTTTTCATTTTTCTGATGTTCATAATATTGGGCCATCTGGAGGATAGCCGTAGGTTTGGAGGCTGCCCAACTACTCTCGCTAGCCTGTAGTTTCTGGGAGACCTCGGATGACAGACCCTTAACATAATTCTGGACAAATAGGTGGTGTCCGGTTGCAGTGGTCATGTCCTGGCCGCTGTAATCGGAGAACACTGTTTCGAACCGAGAGAAGTATTCTGATACATCCTCCTGGGGTTTCTGGCGACAGGCCGTTACTATCGACCAGTCCACTTTCTTTTCTGGAATCAGGGTTTTTAATTTCTGCACGATTTTATCTGGGAGGTCTAAAATGGATTTCAAAGGCTTTTGTCCCGGTCCTCGTTGTTTATCAATTTCCTCGAATTGTGTCCAGGTATGTCCGAGCAGCTCATGGTGGTCGACTTTCCGGATTTGCTTCCACACATCAGCTGGTAGACATAACCCGAAAAACAAGTCGATGTCAGCCAGGGTCATAATCGTTGAACCTAGGGCTGTACCCAATTCAGTATAGAAGGCAGTGGGGTTTTTACGTAGGTCGGGTAGAGATTTCCGGAATGTCAGAATCTCTTGTCGGTCCCATGGCTGGTAGACCCAGTTGTACACTACTCTTCCTTTTGCATCTTGGTGGTTTGCATCATCGTGAGTCCCTGCACCTCGTGGAGGCACCCAGTAAGGGGCAGCCTCTCGTATTGGCATCATGGCGCTAGGTTGCTCAGTTTGTGGTTCGGTCGCCACGGATGTCGTGGGTTTAGTTCCCGATTCTCGTTCAGTGAGGTGGCGGAAAACCTCAAGCGTACGCGTAAGGAGGTCCGTCACATCACACTCGCCCTCATCCCCGATATCGACCTTCTGGTACAGAGTCGTTAGGCCCTCGGGACCTTTGTCTCGATATCGGTCCTCGTATGCGTTCAAGACATGGTAACACAGTCGTACAGTAAAGTGTCGTCTGTGACTCCCTGTATATGATTTAAACATATCCGTGATGTACTCTTCACCTTCCTTCCTTTCTACCAGGGTTCTTACTATCTTGTCGATCCCTGTTCGCTCATCTTTGCTTAGTCTGTTTATTCTTGCGGAACCGGTCCCTCGGATCTCAGGGTCGCCCAACGTTGCCGTTTGCGTAGTATTTAATACAAGGGGTTCGGCCGGCACAGAGGCCATGGGGGCCGAAGCTGTGGCGCTACCCTCGTTTGTACCTGGGGGTGGTGGGTGCTGTGCTAGGGTTTGGGAAGGGGCATATGGAGGGGGCATGTAGATGGTCGGAGGGCCTAACAGCAGATCATCGCTCGCTCGTTTTTGTCTCGCGGATAAATCAGGGTAGAGCATGGAGGGCGTTCTAACCGGGCACTGGCTTGATGTTTCCATTTCTAGTTTCTGTTTGGCTTTCTCTCTTTCCTTTATCTCTCCTTCTAGTTTCTGAGCAGCTAGGTGGGCTGCTTTTCGCAGCTCTTTTTCCAACCTACTCTCAATTTTCCTTTTATGTTGTTCAGTTTCTTTGCGCCACATGCCAAAACTATCAAGCATAGCGGGCGTTGTCTTGTTTTTACCTAGGGCTGTTTCTAGCACGTTTATTTTGTCATCATCGAAGGATCCTATCAGTGGCCACTGACTTTCTCCATTCTTTGTCGTATATTTATGCCACAGTTTGTTATAGGCTATAGCGAGCAATCCATGCTTCATGAACATGTCCTTATTAGGGGTGCCTTCCGGTGGAGCCGGATGGTTCATCTCTAATAAGCGGTCCGGGCTAAACAGGCTACCGATCAGTGGGGAGAAGACAGACATGACGGCTCGCAACGAGGGACAAAAAGTCAGCACTGCCTATCTTATCACTGTGTGCAAAGACTAGACAGAATATTTCTATTCTACGTTGTTTGCAAGCAGTGAATACCTCATGAACCAATATAAAAATAAAAAAACAATTCAGTGGGGAGAATAAGCAGGCTCGCAAAAGGTCTGCGTTACCTACCCTTTCACTATCTGTAAAAAGGGTGGGGAGAGGGGCTCTTTCCTGTTTGCAGACAGAGAATCTCCAGAAAAACAGTCTGTGAACAATAGTTCAGTTTCAAGTAATTAATCAGTGGGGGAGAAAGATAGACACGACAGTTGTATTACCTATCCTCCACCGTTTGCAAAGGGAGAGCCTGTTGTTTCTCCGTTTGCAGACAGAGGATCTCCAAATAAATTAACAAAGAGTAATACTAGTATTTTCTAGACAATTCAAATGACCATTTCGTAATTCGTCGTGTTTACACGACCTTACCCGGACCGCATGGACAGTTTCTCGTCTTCCGAATCCAGCGCCCGATCGTCCTCTTTTCCTCGTATTCCTCGCGGCACTCCTGATGGTTCCCAGTCAGGACCGTAGATCACTCGAGAGAGGTCTGTTCGGAACCAGTGAAGTTCGGATGATCGGCTGTCAGACGAGGGTCTATCGGACAGGCGCGCTCCCGATCGTTGCAGTCGTTCACTCTGTCGTCAGGACCTCTCCCACTGGATCCACGAGTCACTGATGGGCCCCACGTTGGGCGCCAATTGTTAAAGGTCAGGCTACCAACCGAATTAAAAGAACCTTAAGTATTGCCCGGCGGTGTCGCCTCTTAAACCCACAAGTTATTAACCAATGAAGAGGCAGGCGCTGGAGACTGGAAGGCGGGAAACAAGGGTTTTTTTATTCTCTCCGGAGGAGAACACTTCAGTTCGGACAGCAAGTATCGTCACGAGGTGCTCTAACCGCATCTCTGAGGCCTGGCCTCTTATACACGGGTTTATTGCTTTATTACATACAACACATTCTTGGCAATGCTTTGATGTACGGAAAGACATTCTCGGAATCCCCACTCCAAGCCCGTTCCCACACACATATACAGTAGAAGTCCCCACCCCGGTCGCAACAGGTGATGATTTTCGCGCAGCGGGACATTCCGCCGATTCACGGAATGTGGGGGGTTTGATCGGATCTCATAGGGTGGGGGCTTTGATCAACTCGAGGGTCCTTTAATGAGGGAGGCTTCCTACTGTACGGGGGGGGGCAATAAACAGTATCCGCAGAGCTTAGGTGGTGGCCTGGGAACGGGGAAGACAAACGGGCACACAGGAAAAAGGGGTTTGCATCAAAGGGCCTGGGACCATGAAAGGAATGAAGGGAAGTGGCGCGCTGGGAACAGGATGGGGTTCCGAGGCAGAGCCGCGCAGAAGAGGGGTTTATGACCCAAGACATGTGAGAGTAGAGGGGGGGGGGTTGCGAGGTCGAGAGAGAGAGAGAGAGAGAGACGCTGGCTATCGGCAAAGGGCAGGGAGGCCATGGTGTACAAAATGGCTGCCGCTTACGCGCACGAATGGGCCCAAGGAGAGCAAGATGGTGCCGATAATGTTGACATTTTCAGTCTAATCTTTAACAGGACCACATTACAAATCCACACCCTTCAAAAAAGCACAATCTGCCTGTCTGTCAAAGTGTTTCAGTCCCTCGTTAAGTGTAAGAAGTGCTACTTAAATACTATTACAACACATTACAACTAGGGCTTTAAGTGGGCTGGGTCTCAAGGGGTCTGAGCACCGGCAGTTTTTTTGAAGGGGGCCTCGAAACGGGTGTCTAGCAGGCTCTGTTTTGAGCCCTGGCAGTTTTGAGCCCTGGCACAGCCGGCCTGTGTTTTTTCTTCCGGACTGCAGTGACAGCGCTGCCCACACTGCGCACTTCTCACTAGTGGAGAAGTTACGGCATGACGTCATGCCAGGTGAGCATTGTAGGGGAAGGGAAATCCTTTAAAGAGTCATTTTCTTGCTGGATTTTTCTTCTCTTTCTGAAATGCAAGAGCAGCAACATTGTGGTAGGGTCACTGGGGCTTTAATTGGAAGATTTTTCAATATTATATGTAACAAGCCATAGTTGCAGCTTCTTTATTTTATGCAACTAATAACCATTGGAAAAGCCAATAGGCCTTACTTATTGTAGGTATGATGTTACTTGTTGTATCACATATCTGGATGCAATGACAGAAACAGCAAAATGCAAGTCGGGCGGCACACTATGCTAAACACAGATTTTTAGCGTAAGTGTTTTAAAGCAACGCCCCTAATTACACTGGCCACGCCCCTTTGAGAGACCCCCCCCCCCAGTTTTTTAATCCCACTTAAAGCCCTGATTACAACCCTGAGAATATGCTGATTTATTAAGTGTAAGCACATGACGGAGTGCCGTTTGTCCCACTGACACACAGTCATGTGGCAACCGTCGTCAAGATGCCACTTCTCTGTAAAAGAAAAGCAGCAGAGAACCTAACTCTATTCCTGACTGTGACACTGGAAGAACGAAAATGTAACCCTGGCTTTCCCACTTGTCGAACTGCGTGCTCCTGAACAAGTCTCTTTAGAGTGTTTGTGTCTTCTCCCATTATCTCATGAGATCAACATTGCGAGGTAACACGATAGCTCCCAGTGTTAAGTGCTGTATCAAACAGCTACTTTCACTTAGGCATTGTTTAATTGTTTTCTCAGAGTAATACCATTGAAAGCTGTGGAGTGCCGTGGAAATGGTTCTCTTCTGCCTGCATGGACAAAGCACCGCCATGCTGGCTCCCAGAATACCATTTTGATAATAGATGCGCCTGCTGCAAGGTCAGGTGTGGCACATGCCAGAAAACAGGGGCAGATTGCAGAACAGAAACAATATCCAGCGCCCCCTTTGCAGAAACATATCAGCAGATGTAGACAAGATTTTAATGGCTACATAAAGAGAAATGCATGACAAGCTCATTAGGGGGAGGATAATAGCCCCGCAGGATGCTCGGAGGGGACAATATATCAATGTCTGGTTTGTTACAGCTCCGCCAAGGGCTGGAGTTTGCCCCCTCACAATCTTTCACTCAGTTTCTATTGACCTGCTTTCCAGTAATGCTTCCCCACCACGGGCCTCCCGGCCTCCTTTCAGCTGCCTCACAATTGCTGACATAACTCTCTGAACGCGGGCGAATCCGGCCCGCTCGGTGACAGTAATAAAAAAGCAGTTAGCGATGCCTCCCGCTGAGCCCTGGATATGGTACATTTAGGGCGCCGCTTTCTCCTCGGGGCCTGGGGGCGATTGCGCGCCCATCCGGGCATCTGCGGGAGGTCACGGCACACGGAGCCGCGGGGGCCGGAGCCATCTGCCGCAGAGCGGGTCTGAGGGAAGAGCTAAACGGTGCAATAAAGAGCTCTTCAAAGACCGAAATCAGATGGGGGAAAGTAAACCGATGATTGTTATTAATTGCATCCACCCCGTGCCCTTTGTGCCCTTAATAACTTGCGCACAAAAGCACTAATAGCCATTCGACAATACCGGAATCTGTTCTGGCAAATTAAAACGTCACTCCCTCTATCTCTAAAAGTCAAAGCAGGCACAAGTCATTCCTTTAAATATCCACCCAAGTAATCCTGCTTAAAGTTTAACATTCCGGGAAAGTACAAACCCGTGAAAGGTCAGACACCAGCTAATCTGAGACCTGCGAAGCTCCTTGGAGTGGAAAGCGCCAGTTAGAAGCGCTGAAAAGGAGCGCCGCGCGCGCGCGCGCACACAGAGAAACAAATTAAAAGTGGGAACGAGACAGAGATGGCTTTCTATCGTCAAATTACTTAAGAGATGGAGTAAAACCCGAAGCAGGCTCCATTATGTGGCCAAGGAGAACCGGCAGCACAGAATGAGGCCTGCGATTCCTTTCAGTTTTTTCTTCCCTCAGCAGAAAATGGTTTCTTGCTGAATTCAGCCACAGAAACTTAAAGCGACTCTGATTACAATAATGCAGGCGCGGAATGAAATGTGGCATTCGAAAGATATCAGCCATATATTCATTCTATCTGGAAGCAATTCCTAAAATGCAAATGCCCCCGGCAGCCGGGGAGACAGTTGATGTTCCATGAAAGGATTTTTCTAACAAGGTTTGCAGTGTGGAGGAAGAAAAAAATCTTTAAATGAACGACATACCATACAAGACAGGTATAATGTCACTGTGGCATGAATCCAAATGAACAACTTGAATACATTTCCAACTAAATATATTATATTCCTGTTCCATTTTACAGTTTCGGAATATATATTACATGCTAATGCATTTATTTCAATAGAATATTCACTCGCTCCTCTTTTTTGATTTAGCAAAGTTCAGCATGATTTGTCAGAAAATGCATGACGGCGTCACAGCGTGGGGGAAGATGGTGATGTGAAGAGAGATTTTTGAACTAAGCCTTGGTTTCCCATTGTTTTCTTGTGACAGCACTGCAGATGAATCTTGAAAGTGGCTGGCAGCGCAGAGAATCTGTTGTGCACTATTGTAATGAATCATGCACTGTTTGGTTTAATGTACCTGGAGCCACTAGATGTTCTGAAAAAAAGCAAAAGACGTTAGGGTCCCAAGGCCACGAGGAAAGTTGCCATCACCTGGTGCCCATGATGACGTCAGTATTCTAAATTGGTCCTTTTTGTAAATTCATTATCTGGCTCTATAGCAGGGAGGAACATGTAATGTTTAAAGACTGCTGACGTGCAGTCTAGTTGTTGCGCACGTAGCCGTGCGCTAGCACGGCCGTGACACGTCACGCCAGCGTGATGTATAAATACATGTATAATGTATAAATAAAGGAGGCGTGGTCACGGAACTAGTCCGGACCACGCGGAGACCGCACTACGTGTCCTGGGTCCCGTTATTTATGCGCAGCGACAGTGGCGCTGCGTAACACAGTACCCGGCACGACAATGGCGACGAGGGCCTGACAAGCCCGTGCAGTGCCTCGAAGCACTCCTTGCCCCGCTCCGCCGCCGACCCCTCGGCGATCCTGACCCGGGCGGGCCCCACAAGCAGCACCACGTGGAGCAGCCGTTCTCCCGACGGGGGAGTGGCAGCACGTGCCGGGTAGCCTGGCAGATGAACTCACAGTGGCGACCTGTGCACAGCAAACAGCCCCGAGGAGCCCAGGCTCAGGGTTAAGGTACGGGCGCTGCCCCTGCGCACAAGGGACCTCCCCGCCCCCTGCAACATCCTCAGCTCAGAGATAGGGGAGGGTGCACTCCCAAGAGGCCAAGCACGTAGGCCCTGCTGACGGCGGCGGACTGAGGCACACCCTGCCAACGCTATTGAGCGTCCCACTCGGTAGAGGACCACCTAGCCTGCATTTGTTCACCCCTGTGTGCCCACGACGTCAAGTGGCGACCTCTCCCTCCACCATGGCGAACATTCCGCCCATAGAACCTTTCACCGTCGATGGTGCACCTGCTTCCCTGGCCCCGAGATGGAAAGACTGGGTTGAAAGGCTGCAATTTTACTTTGAGGGGGCAGGTACGGCGAAAGAAAAGCGCAGGGCACTTCTCCTGCATCTTGGTGGGAAAGACATTTATCGGATCTATAAGACCCTAGTGGAAGCCACCCCTCATACCTATATCACGCTTCTCAACGCGCTCAATGCCCACTTTGAGCCAATGCAAAGTAAGGACTACGAGCGTTTCGTTTTCAGACAGGCGCGACAGGAAGCGGAAGAATCCCTCGACGTGTTCCATGGGCGCCTGAAAGAACTAGCAAGCACGTGTGGATTCCGCGACGAGCAGGAAGAAATTCGCAGCCAAATTATCCAAGGCTGCTACTCCTCCGACCTGAGGGTGAAGATCCTCCAAGAGGATGGCAAACCATTAGTGGACATTTTAAAGCTAGGCCGTTCGAAAGAGTTATCCCAGGTGAGAGCGTCTCCACAGACCGGTCAAGACGGAGCAGGTCCATGTAGCGGAGCACGTCAATGTGGTGCGGCCAAAGCACCGCCCCGCCGGGAGAGGAAGACCGCCAGAACGCCGACATGAATGTGGATACTGCGGGGGCGCGCCGCATCGGGCACAGGACTGCCCAGCGCGCGGGAGAAAATGCGGGTCATGCGGGCGCATGAACCATTTCGCATCCGTCTGCAGATCCTCCAAGCAAAAGCCTGAAGCCGCCCATGCTGTAAGGGAAGACCCTGAGAGTGAAGACATGGACGACGACGCTAACAGTTATCCGGTGCACTATGTGTTTGCCATAGACCAGCCGATGAGAAAAAAACAGAGACTTCCGAAGTGCAGATTGATGATACAGCACCAAGAGGTGAAGGCGACGATCGACACAGGGGCCTCGATCGAACTCATGGCAGCAAACGTCTACAACCAACTGCGAGACAAGCCGACACTGAAAGCAGCCAAAATCAGAGTCTTTGCCTATGGACAAAAGACACCTATACCGCTAATTGGGTGCTTCCAAACAGAGATACAACACCAAGAAAAGAAGACACCCTCTACCATCTACGTCACCAAAGAAGGCAGCGGGATGCTACTCAGTGGCCAAACAGCGGAGGAACTTCATCTGATATCCTTCGCCATGGCGGTATTGGAAGAAGAATTGGACACGATCCTCGAAGAATTCGAAGACGCCTTCAAGGGCATTGGATGTCTCCGCGGGAAAGAAGTTTCTTTACACATTGACCGGTCCATTCAGCCCGTGGCTCTTCGGCATAGACGAATAGCATTCCACCTAAGGAAAAAGGTGGAACAAGAACTAGAAAATCTCGAAAAACAAAGCATAATCGAGAGAGTCAGTGGACCCACCCCCTGGGTGTCGCCGATTGTGGTAGCACGGAAACCCAAACAGCCAGGACAGGTCCGCATCTGCGTCGACATGCGCCTGCCCAACGCCGCGGTGAGAAGAGAAAGACACTTAACACCTACCATAGATGACATCCTCGGAGAACTCAATGGAGCCAACTGGTTCTCCAAAATGGACCTACGGTCAGGTTATCATCAATTACCCTTGCACCCAGACTCCAGGTACATCACCACTTTCTCCACCCATGTAGGACTCCGAAGCTATCGAAGACTCAATTTTGGAATATCAAGTGCCGCAGAAGTCTTCCAGAATACAATTCGAGAGGTCCTGAGCGGGATCACAGGGGTCCTAAACGTCAGCGATGACCTGCTGATATACGCTAACACAGTGGAGGAACACCACCAGAGGCTCAGAAGCGTATTACAAAAGATTAAGGATTCAGGCCTAACGCTGCATCGGGAAAAGTGTCAATTCCTACAGAACAAGATCAGCTTCTTCGGCTACACCTTCTCCGACAAAGGAGTGGCCCCTGATCCCAAAAAAGTGAGAGACGTGCAAGCAGCCCCGGCGCCAACCAACACATCGGAAATTCGGAGCTTCCTGGGGATGGTGAACTTCTGCGGGCGGTTCATCCCCGACCTGTCCAATCTCACCCGACCACTACGAGAGCTCACCAAGACCACTACCCCCTGGCAGTGGGGAGACGAGCAAGAACAAGCATTTCAGAACACGAAGGCGGCTCTGTCTGCCAACACGACCCTCTCCTACTTCGACCCGGCTAAGGCAACCAATATAGCCGTAGACGCCAGCCCGTACGGACTGGGAGCAGTACTGACACAGAGCCAAGGCGGTGAAGACTGGGCGCCCATAGCCTATGCAAGCCGGTCGCTAACTGAGACCGAACAACGCTATTCCCAGATTGAGAGAGAGGCCTTCGCAATCCACTGGGCCTGCAGGCACTTCCACGTGTACGTCTATGGGCATCCATTCACTGTCTCCACCGACCATAAACCCCTGCTTCCCCTGTTCAGGGGATCGGTATCTAAACCTCCACCCAGAATCGAGAAGTGGATCCTGCAACTTGAAGAGTATGACTACAAATTGGAGTTCAAGCCCGGTGCAACCAACCCAGCCGACTACCTCTCTAGACATCCGAGAGCAGCAACCACCCAGGAAAGGGAAGATGCCGAAGAGACAGAGGAATATGTGAGAATTATCCTCGAACGGTCAAGACCAGTACCCATGAGCATCGACATGATCATAGAAGCGACCAGCAGTGATGAAATTCTACAGCTAGTGATAGCAGCCCTGCAACAGAACGACTGGAGAACGCTCCAAGCTTCACTACACCAGAGGACTCCTGAAGCCAAGCGTGCTCTGGAAACCCTCCTCAAGGTAAAGGATGAACTGTCCATGAACAGTCAAGGATGCCTCCTCAGAGGACCCAGAATTGTCATGCCAACGAGTCTAACCCAACAAGCAGTCGAACTAGCTCACCGGGGCCACCAGGGAATGGTGAAATCGAAAAGCAGACTCAGAGCAAAAGTGTGGTTTCCGGAAATGGACACTAGAGTCGAGCAGATGGTCAAAGGGTGCCGCTGGTGCCAAGCGGCAGGTCCACCTGAACCACCACCCCCAGTGATCACCGAAGAGAACCCGGAAAAGCCCTGGGAACGAGTCAGCGCCAATTTCGGACACCTACCGGATGGCTGCTACATGCTCGTTGTCATCGACGATCTGACCAAGTATCCTGAAGTGGAAATAATAACATCACTGGCTGCCAAAGAAGTAACTGCGAAATTTGAGAAAATCATTGTCACCCATGGCATTTTCGAGCAGGTCAAGACCGACAACGGTCCGCCATTCCAAAGTCAAGAGTTTGCCGACTATCTCCAGGAGTGGGGAATCCAGCACAAGAAAATCACCCCCAGATGGCCTCAAGCCAACGGAGAGGTAGAGAGGTTCATGAGGACCCTCAACAAGGTCATCCGGATTGCCCACGCAGAAGAGGCATCGCTGGAGAAAGCAATATATACGTTCCTGAGAGAATACCAGCTCATGCCCCATCTCACAACCACAGCTGCCCCGGGGCCATCCGCAATGGGGAGAATAGTCCGTGACACCATTCCCCATCATCACTCCTGGACCCCAACTGAAGCAAACTCCCGGCAAACCTTGCTCAACAGAAAACGCTCAAATGAATACGCCAGCTTCAGACGCCGAGCCAAAGATTCATCCATCTGGGAAAGAGATCGAGTCTATGTGAGAGACAGATATCCAGGGAGCAAGTTCAGGCTCCCGTTCGAACCCAGACCCTGGACAGTCACACTCCGGACAGGCACAATGATAACCGCTCAACGTGACGGAGAAACTGTCACCCGCAATGTGTCCTTCTTCAAGCGGGCCTCCGCCCCATCCGAAGATCAGTCCAGTCAGGAACCAAACAGAGCTACGCCAAGCCCGACAACACCCAACACCAATTCCCCGGCGAGTGGGCCAGGAAGTACCGAGGAACGGTCTGCGGTGAGCTCGCCAGCGTCTGTGAGGCCGAGCGCTGAGAGTCCTCACCCCTCAGGTGACGGGCTGTCGCCAACCCCAGCCCGACCAGATGTTCCACGAAGAATTCTGTTCCAAGGCGAAGCCGCAGGCTATTGGTTGAGGAGAAACCCAGCCCCCTCTTCGCAGCTGGCGGACTTTGCTGTAGGCTGAGACTGTGGAACCTGATCATCAGACTGGTAACAGGCCTGCCGGACATTTTGATTTTTCACATGTCCAAGTGAAGCAAGTGAATTTGGACAGACTATTTTGTTATGGTTTTTCTTTTGCTTTAATAAAGGTTGAAAGGAATGTAATGTTTAAAGACTGCTGACGTGCAGTCTAGTTGTTGCGCACGTAGCCGTGCGCTAGCGCGGCCGTGACACGTCACGCCCGCGTGATGTATAAATAAAGGAGGCGTGGTCACAGAACTAGTCTGGACCACGCGGAGACCGCACTACGTGTCCTGGGTCCCGTTATTTATGCGCAGTGACAGTGGCGCTGCGTAACACAGTACCCGGCATGACAGAACACAAGGCGCAAACAGGTACGCTCATTCTTAGCTTGCAAAGCGAGGACAGACGTAAGAATTGATTTACGTATGCACCTACGCATACACGTATGCAGTCATGCCCATGTAGGGTGAAAATTACACTTTATACAAGATCATAGGTTTCCAGTTGTCAAGCATCGAATCATAATTTACAGGGTTGACTTTTATTGAGACCGTGTCCTACTTAAACAATGTGTGACACTGTGCCCCTTGTGTAATATACACTTCAACAGAGCCCTCTCAAAGGGGCCCTCTAACTGTCTAATTACTCCTGTCATTCTGAACTTGTGCCTCATGGTGCTCCTGTGTTGCCTTCACTCTGCTCCGGTGCCCTCCTCACTGCTGCAGAGTACCCGGACTCAGCCTCGGTTCTTCCCAGGACCTCTCTTGCTCTGCCACCCAGTCTACCACAGCGATTTACTGATTTCATTACAAGACCGGAGGCTACATTATGCATTTATCCTTTAATAGCAACTCACACAGCCGCACTACATCACAAAGGATAAAGTTCTAGAGTCATAACAAAGGATGTATCTAGGAGATGATCTGCCTCTTTTAAAAGCGGCTCGCCAGCAGATAAGTCACTACTATTACTTGCTCCTTGTCTTTAAGCCTAGACTTGTACTTTGCTTTACTCTTTATCTCTATATCGCTTTATTTTCATTGTATTGTATAACCCAGGTACCTTTATGCCTATTTGGACCTATTTTCAGTGTTTTAAGCCTGTTTTTCAGCGTTTTCTGGCAACCTCGCCATGCTCTTCCTTCAACTCTGTGTCTCAGCACAGATCTTGATGGTGGTGGGTGGCGCAGGCTTCCCCCCTCCCACCCCACCTCCCTACTAATGGACTTCCAATTTATGGTTGTCCGCCTCCCTTCTCCCCCATAAAACGCGCGACCGCGCTTCCCCTCATACCGTCTTTCTGACCGTCCTTCCCTCTTTCCGCCTTAAACGCGCGTCGGATCTCCCCTTAAACGCGCGTCGGATCTCCGATTAGAGGAAAGCACGCTCGCGACACCCGCGTTGCGTGCCTTCCCTGCCAAGCCACTTTCCTTTCCCCCGGCGGCTGAGCTCGAGCGCGACTGATTTAGCTTGTCAGTTGCTCTGCTTCAGCCGCCGGGGACCTACGACCACTGCGCTCGTCTCCCTGACTCATCTGGGAATATATCTAAACACGCTTTTAAGCGTCCCTTCATTTCATCAATACTTCCCTGCCTTTTCAATACTCTGCTGTAGCCTTGAACCTTAACTTCCCCATTATTTCACTTTTTATTATACTGTTCACCATAATTATACCCCTTCACCTATAAATAATTACCTTAATTAAATATAATTAAATAAATTAAATATTAAAAAAAAAAAAAAAAAAGGGGGAATAGCCTGAGGCTTCACCTGCAAAAAAAAAAAAAAAAAAAGAATACCAATTAAAAAAAAAAAAAAAAAAAAAGGAGAGGAGTAATAGGGGGATCTAATTATTACCTTACCTGTTAATAATCTTTCTTCACCACACCATGTCTGACGTGGATTCTGATGATGCCACTGCTAGCTCACCTGCCCCCATTAACGATTCGCTTAAAAAATTCCTGCAACAAGAAATTAAGTCTTGCATGATGTCCTCCCTCAGGGATGTCATGCTCTCTAAAAGACCAGGTGACCCCCAGGATCTCCCCTTACACGGTAAGAGACCCAAAAAGACCAAACATTGCGAAAGCACTACAGGCCCTAGCGCCTTTCAAAACATAGGAGGTCCTAGCACCTCACTTTGGATGGGAGGCCACCGCGCCCCACTTGAACCTGATGTCCCTCGGGACACTCCTTTGACCGGTGCCCATGGCGGCACAAATGTGTACGGTGTCCCTCGCGGCACACTTTGGAATAGTGCTATTCAAACAAATACAAATGTTGGTCTTGACTCCTCTCCCTCCTCCTTGGATGACAACTCCTCCAAAGACCCCTCAGAGGAGTTCGTCTTTGACCTGGATGAGGTCCAACATGATCTCAACTCCCATTTCGATCCGGAACCTACTCCAAAGAATATTATTCTAAACCCTATTGGGGAGGAAATGTTTTCCCCCCTAAACATTTCTCACCCCAACAGCTCTAAATGGTTCCCGCAGGATCATGTTTCCAAATTTGTGGCACGCTGGTTGAGAAACCTTCTGGATAGAAACACCAGAAACACAATGAGGTCTGAATCCCCCAGACCTACCATTGATGACAGAGTCTGCCAAACTCCAAACCTAGACCCTAGCCTCATTAAATTCCTTTTTAAATTAGGACGTGACCCCAGAAAAGGCTTGGAGAGGGCCCTTAAGGGCTGCCAAGACCGACTCCTGGACGTCCTGGGACCCTTGGTTAGAATCCTAGATATGGCGGAGCAGTCCCACCTCTCCTCTACCCCCTTGAACGTCGACCTCGTTCGAGGCTGGAGCCAAAGGGCTATCGTCCTCCTTGGCAACGCCAACTCTGGTTTGAACATTGAGAGGAGGAGATCTATCCTGAACAAAATCAACCCCAAATTAGGTGACATGGCGGAGAAAGAACCCTCCCAGAACCCCAAAGGCCTCCTGTTCGGAGAGGACATAATCAAAGAAATTGGCAAATATGTAAACACCTTTACTGCCCTTGATAGAGCCCAGAACAACCTGAGACGGGTCTTCAACACCAACCTTTTTGGCCAGGCCGGCAGAAGGGGTCGCTCTTCCGGCCGAGGCAACCAACGACCCTACTCATCCTTCAGAGGAACAGGAAGGGGCTTCTACCCCCCTAGACAACCCTTCTTCCCCCAAAGAGGAAGAGGCCCGAGAAACCGTGGCTCAAGAGGCCGAGGCGCTCCCAACACCTCCAACTCTACAAGTAAGTACTACTCCTCCTTCTTCTATCCCCATAGTAGGGGGCAGGCTAAAACAGTTTTATCATGTTTGGGATTCAATTACCCAAGACCCATGGGTTTTAGAAACCGTCAGGGGCTTCAAGATAGACTTCTTACAGATTCCCCTCCAGTCACACCTACCCCACCCCTTTGTCCTCTCAGAAGATCAAGAAAAGATCGTGGAGGAAGAAATCGCTTCCATGCTCAAAAAAGACGCAATAGTGGAGGTTCCTTGGTCCGATGCAAGGTTCATAAGCACTCTGTTTCTCGTTCAAAAAAAGGACAAGGGTTGGAGACCCGTAATAAACCTTCGAGAAGTCAACAAATTCCTAGTTTATCGCCATTTCAAAATGGAGGGTATCCACCTCCTGAGGGATCTCCTTCTGGAAGGGGACTGGATGGCCAAGTTAGACTTGAAGGACGCTTACTTCACGATTCCTATGTACAAGGAACATCAACCCTTCCTTCAATTTGCTTGGAAGGAACATCTCTACCAATTCCAAGCTCTTCCCTTCGGCCTCTCTTCTGCCCCTTGGTGCTTTACCAAGATCATGAAGTGTGTCGTTACAATTCTAAGAGAGAGGGGTATCCGCCTCATCATTTACTTGGACGATATTCTTATCATGTCCCAATCCCGTTCAGATCTCCTAAGAGACCTAGAAACCTCCATGAACCTGATAGAGAGCCTTGGGTTCATCATCAACAGAGACAAGTCCATGCTCTCTCCCTGCAGGACTATAGAATTCCTCGGCTTCACTCTAGACACCACGAAATGTCTCCTCCTTCTTCCGGCCAAGAAGATTGCCAAGATCCGAAAGGAGATCAGATCCGTTCTGAAACAAGAGTCTTTAACTCTCCGCGAACTAGCCAGACTTCTTGGGCTCCTCTCCTCGTCCATCCAGGCCATTTTTCCCGGCCCTCTGAACTACCGCGCACTTCAGAGAATAAAAAGGAAAGCCCTCAATTCAGGTCTGTGGTATGGGGACCTTGTCTCTCTAGATCCGGATGCGAGAACAGAGCTTTTTTGGTGGCTAGAGAACTTAGATGCCTGGAACGGCAAAGCCATCTTTGGCTCATCCCCGGATTTTGTCCTAGAATCAGACGCCAGTCTTCATGGCTGGGGTGCTCGCTTTGGAGACCAGGACACCGGTGGGGTTTGGACCCTATCGGAATCCTCCCAACACATAAATTTTCTGGAGTTGATGGCTGGTTTATACGCTCTTATGAGCTTCAAACACTCCATCCAAGGGAGGTCCGTTGTTCTGAAAATGGACAACGTCTCCGCTGTGGCCTATATCAATCGCCTTGGAGGGACGAGATCTGCGGATCTCTCCAACCTTGCCAGGAGACTTTGGATGTTCTGTCTGGAACACAAAATCTCCCTCAGGGCGGAATATCTCCCCGGGAAATCGAACATTTCAGCAGACTGGAATTCGAGATTCCTTATAGACTTCTCGGACTGGAAACTCGACGTGAACGTCTTCAATTCCCTCTCCCTCTTTTGGGGTCCCATAGACGTGGATCTATTCGCCAGCAGGCTCACCTTCCAACTTCCCAACTACTTCAGTTGGATGCCAGACCCGGGCGCTCTTGCTGTGAACGCGTTTCTCCAACCCTGGTCCCACTTCCTGGGTTATGCCTTTCCTCCTTTCGCCATGATTCAGAGGGTCCTTCAGAAGGTCAGATCGGAGCAAT
Source organism: Lissotriton helveticus (assembly GCF_964261635.1). Taxonomy (NCBI): domain Eukaryota; kingdom Metazoa; phylum Chordata; class Amphibia; order Caudata; family Salamandridae; genus Lissotriton; species Lissotriton helveticus. Next base: position 489,627,859 of record NC_136069.1, read on the forward strand.
GCTCCCTAATCCTGATAACCCCCTTTTGGCCGTCCCAAGCCTGGTTCCCGACAGCCCTGGAACTAGCATGCGACATTCCCTTTCTCATCCCAGCCTCTCCAGGCCTGGTCTCAAACGCAGACGGGGAAGACCACCGTCTTATTCTCGAGGGGAATTTGAACCTTCTTGCCTGGAAAGTGTCAGGCAATCTAACGAGCTGTCTGGACTTTCGTCGACAACTCTCTCCCTCCTCGGAGAATCTTGGGCACCTGGGACACACCTTAGATACAACAGCATTTGGAAGAAATGGTTTCATTGGTGCCTGGAAAGGAGTCTGGATCCCGTGGAGACTCCTGTCGTGAATATCGTTAATTTCCTGGTCGAACAATTCGACAGAGGCCTTTCCTATCGCTCTATTAACTGCTTCAGATCCGCAATCTCCGCTGGTCACGCTCCTATCAACGGTAAATCGGTAGGTAAAAATCCTATCATTTGTAGGGTCCTCAAGAGTATAAGACTAAGGAGACCCCCTAGGCCTAAATACCAGACCCTTTGGGATGTCAAGTGCATTTTAGACCTTTTTTGTTCCTGGCCAGATAACTCTTCCCTTAATAGAAAGTTTCTCTCCTTTAAGCTTGCTACACTCTTGTGCTTAATTTCCTGTAGGAGGGTTTCTGACATCAGAAGTTTAGACATTTCTAATAGATGTTATGATATGTTTGGTGTCAAGTTCGAATTACTTAGAAGAACCAAAACGATGTCAGATTTTATCTTCTATCCTCGTTTTGACACCTTACCTAAACTTTGTGTGGTTGCTTGCATGAAAGAATATGACGCTAGAATGTCTCTCCTGCGCCCCAATGGCGCAAATCAACTCTTAGTTTCCTTTGTGAAACCTTTCAAACCTGTCTCTTCCACCTCCATTGCTAGATGGGTTAAGTCTACCATGAAGCTCGCTGGTGTTGACCTCTCTAAGTTCCAAGCTCATTCTGTCAGAGGAGCTATGGCCAGTAAGTCCTTCTGGTCAGGTGGTAAGTTGGATGATATTCTGAAAGCTGCCGACTGGTCAAATGCTAATACCTTTGCTCGTCATTACTGTAAGCCTATCGAGCATATGTCTGAGGTGGTCCTTCGGGGCTACGAACATGCATAATGTAGCCTCCGGTCTTGTAATGAAATTGCGATTCTCCTATTAACATGACCAGAGAATCTGGATTTCATTAAAGACACGGAGGCTGACATTATCCCTCCCTCCTCCCTTTCACAACTTGAGGGGCGTCAACTTATTACATCTACATCTTTGATGTATTGTATTTGTGCATGATTTTATGAATTGCTTCAGATGGTTTTAATCTTTGTTATGACCATGTACTGAATTTACTCTTCAGGCTCTTGGTTCTTACTCATTTCTTTCTTTCAGGCAACTCCGTTTAACCGGCTGGCCTTCGACTTGCTGAAGTTCCTTCCTTGATGTTTCATCTCACGAAGTTGTTTCCCGTTACCGGATCTCTCAGTTCCTTTTGAAGTTCTTCCTGCTGCGATTCTTTTAAAAGAGGCAGATCATCTCCTAGATACATCCTTTGTTATGACTCTAGAACTTTATCCTTTGTGATGTAGTGCGGCTGTGTGAGTTGCTATTAAAGGATAAATGCATAATGTCAGCCTCCGTGTCTTTAATGAAATCCAGATTCTCTGGTCATGTTAATAGGAGAATCGCAATTGTGCTCCCTCATTTTGCACAAATGATCCATTTGCATGGAGCATTCAGTGCCTATTCACTTGACCACAGTGTCCCCCAGAGTGCTTCAGTGTGACAATTATTACACCCAGACCGCATTGCAGGGGTCCCTAACCTTACTAAAATGTCCACTCATGTCCAGAGACCCACTGCTCTTCACTATGGCACAATAACCTGAAGAAATTGATTACCTCCAATCTATTTTGTGCCAGTGCTGTTCCACACTGCCCCTTTCACATTGGCTGTCCTAAGTCACTTCCTTCAAAATGCCCCTTTTCTGAGCCATGGAGCCTCCTTTATTGCCAGAGTGCCTGAGAAGAAAGAATGACCTTTCGCACCTTCATCCCAGGCTAGGTCAGAGTGACTCCAGGTGTCAGTTGGCTGACCTCCTGTGTGCGCTACAGGGACACAGAAAGGATGTATGACAGTACAACGCATGCTTTTACCACGCATGCTGTTACAATGCAGTTTTTACAACGCATGCTTTTACAACGCATAGCGCTTAGGGGTGCTGGATAGTGAATAGTTTAATTTACTATTCCAACTCCAGTCCCCGTGGATAGTAGGGAAGGTGTTGGATAGTAAATTAAATGTATTCCCTATCCAAGCGCGCCCCCCAGCGCAATGCGTTGTAATGACATGCGTTGTAATAGTTGCATGGTAAAAGCACTGCGTGGTAAAAGTTGCATTGTAAAGGATGCATTGTAAAGGATGTTTCCCCACAGAAATGTAAATGTAAATGTAAATGTATTTCGATTTATATAGCGCACTAATCACCCAGGGGTCTCAAGGCGCTTGCTTAAGGAACCCGTCCTGGTATTCCCCTGTGAGATACCCCGGCAGGGTATTCACAAGGCGAAAGCCAGGCATCCCGCCGCGAGGGGCCGTAGTGGAGATTAAGCAAGCTATTGCCCAGAGTCGCAGAGTGTGATCCCGTGAGTCGAGTAGGCACCGGAGCAAGAATTGTCGAGTCCGTGGAATTTTTGAGCCCGAGACCCGCCGAGGCGGGGAATCGAACCCTGGTCCACGGCTGATCTCAGCTTCCGGGTCTGCCGCCTCTAACCACTGAGCCACGCTTCTCTCAGAAAGGTTCAGAGGTCCCAGAGAATTCTTTGATTTCTCAGTAGTGAAATAACACTTTCTTGAACAGATTAATAATTTTAACCACCTCCAAATGAGTTCAGCAGGAAGGATCAAGACCATCTCCCGATCAACCTTGATGCTTTTCCAAGTCAAAAGCCTAATCATTCATCTGAAAGGAGAACCCAATTAGGAAGATCCCTATGTATCTTCATGGTTAGAAAACCTTGTTTGAATTCCTACGGAGGCTTAATTACTAGTCTTTCCATTTCATATATACAACACCTGCTCTCTCAGCACACACGCCATGAAAATCTGGGCCATTCTGCACGACAACACCCTGGATCTCCTCCTCCTTACAGAAATATGGCTGACCTCCTAGTCAGCACCTGACATCGCTATGGCTATCCCAGCAAGATACAAAATCACAAGCCATGACTGCCATAACATATCAGGAGGAGGAATTGCAATAATATTCAATGACCCCTTCAAATGCACTACAACCACAGAAGCCGCAACCACCTACCTGTAGCACCTACAATTTAAGCTAAAGACACTACCAACATAAACTTGGAGCAGAAACCTTGTTTATCAGCCACCGGGACCCAGAGACACCTTTACCAACAGCATTGGTGACTTCATTGCCCCTTTCACCATCGACTCCAGCAATTGCGTCCTACTAGGAGACTTCAACTTTCACCTTGAAGACAAGAGTGACCCCAACACTACTGGACTCCTTGAGAGCCTAGAGGGCCTGGGATTGACAAAACACATCACTGGACCCACACTTTGTACCGGTCACAACTTCAACCCTGTATTCACCACCGTCAACAACTTTGAAGATGGCCTTGAGACGCTACCACCAACAAATCAAAGAAACAAAGAAGAAAGCTCTGGGAGTGCACATAGACAACAGCTCCAACAGCGGAAAATAAATATTGTCTATCATCAAAGTCTTCACTTCACCAATCACCACTTACTTTCAAACACCCATGGAAAACCCCTCACTGCCTGGGAACCACTAACCGTGGAAGAAACAGCCAGCATCATGATAACAACCCACTCTGGGGCACCTACAAACCCCTGCCCCCACCACATCTACATCTACAACATGGGAGCCACCCCTATCAGCGAAGCCCTCACACGCATCATGAACAGCTCTATCACATCTAAGATTTTCTCAGATGGCTGGAAACATGCAATGGTCAACCCACTGCTAAAGAAACCCTCAACAGACCCCACACATCTAGGAAACTACTGCAAGATCTCCCTTCTATCCTACCCAGCTAAGGTCTCAGTACCTCAACGCACTCCAGCTCCTAGACACCAAGCAATCAGATTTCCAGCCCAACCAGAGCATTGAGATTGCCCTCATCACAGAAACCGATTACATCAAGTGATGCTCAACTATGGAGACCCAGAGTCCCTTATACTACATGACCGTCCTGCAACTATCAACATGGCCTCCATCCAACCTGATCAGAAGACAGACCTGAAACAGGCACAAAAGGGCCCACCTTCAACTGGATTTGTTCCTCCCTCACACAGGAAGAACTAAATAAAAGAGGTGACCTGCCAACCTGCACATCGAAGCCCATGATGCTCATATGTGGAGTCCCCCATAGGATCATCCCTCATTCCAATTTTATTCACTATATACTGACTCTGCTAGCCAACCTCATCGGATCATACAACATCAATATACTCTCCTACACAGATGATACCCAACTGATACTCTTTGTTAGACAGACCCCCACTATAAAATAATGACTTCCCCACATACATGACAACAGTAACCACATGGATGAAAACCAACTCCCTCAAACTGAACAAAGACACAACTGAAGTGTTGGTCTTCAGAAAGAAAGCCTCTGTCCAGGACTCCACTTGGTGGCTAACTAACCTCAGACTCTCCACCACCCCCCACCACCAAAGCAAGAAATCTTGGAATCACCCTGGACAACATGTTCGACATGACAGTTCAATTAAATGTAGTAACCTCTGCATGCTTCCACATCCTTAGGATGCTGCAAAAGATTGTCAAATTGCTATCAGAGAAAACAGGAAAATGGCTACACAGGCCTTGATCACCAGTAGTCTTGAATATTGCAACACACTCTACCCAGGAATCAATAAGAAGCTTGTGATTCATGAACAGGCAGCACACCATTCAAAATGCCACAGCAAGATGAATACTCAAGCTACCTCATCGCACTCACATCACTCCACATCTCAGAGAACTGCACTGGTTCCTAATCCACAAATGCACCCAATTCAGACTGCTCACACACACATACAAAGCACTATACAACACCAGCCCTGCATACCTTAACAGCCACATACACCTCACACCCCTTCCAGGCACCTCTGCTCATCTGGACACTCCCTGGCACACATACCTAACATCCGAAAAAGCAGAAGCTGGTGACAGCGCCATCTCATATCGCTACCAAAGAGCATAGAATAACTTCCCCCAGCACATCAGAGTTTCCTTATCGCTTATTCAGTTCCATAAGAAGTTGAAGACCTGGCTTTTCGAATAATCTCACCTAGGAGACAGCTGCCTGCACACTTGCAAAGCGCCTGGATACCCTCATGGGTGATTAGCGCACTTTAAAAATGTAGATAACATAACAGCATAACATGCCATGTGATGTGTCCTATTCCTGTAGAGCCAACATTGCTGTTACTCTAAGAGCTTTATAGAAAACCACTAATTACCCCTTGTTGGAAATGGCCCTTTTTACAGGTTATCCCAAAACTTTTTGCTCTTTCCCCCTTTATTTTTCCTGACCTGTGGTTGTTGGCTATAGGACTCTGGGCACTTTACCACTGCTGATCAGTGCTAAAGTGCATATGCTCTCTCTGTAAATTGATATGATGATTGGTTATCCATGATTGGCATATTTGTTTTACCTGTAAGGTCCCTAGTAAAGGTCACTGAGTGTGCCAGGGCTGGTAATACAAATTCTACTCGGGGGCCTGCAGCACTGATTGTGCCACCCACATGAGTAGCCCTAAAATGGTGTCTCAGGCCTGCCACCACAGTGCCTGTGTGCAGTCTGTGTACTGCCATGTTGTCATGGCCAGTGTACCCACTTGCCAGGCCTGACCCTTCCCCTTTCCTGCACACTGGACACCCCTATGGGAGGCCCAAGGTACCACCCCTGGGCAGGGTGCAGAGTATGTGAAAGGTAGGACATGTACTAGAGTGGGTAACATGTCCTCATAGTGAAATACTGCCAAATCGTTTTTCCCTATTGAAAGGCTATCTTGCCCATAGACTAGAATGGGGAATGCTGTGAATCATGTTTACCTGCATACGTTCTCATAGGAGCAAGATAGAAAATTGGAGTCTGGTATCACTAAACTCAGAATTTAATAACACATCTTTTAGGGAGGATGTTTTTTAAATCCTGTGTTTGAAAATAGCACTTTTAGAAAGCGGCTTTTTTCTTGTTCAACCTTTCTGTGTTCCTCTGCCTGGCTGTGTATTGACTGTCTGCTCTGTGAGTGACAGGGGCTTGGGATGGCTGCAGGAGGCTGGGCGAGTCAGCACTAGGCTGAATAGACCTATCTGCATTTAGAATGGAGCGTCTGAATAGGGCTCTGGTTGACCTTCCACAATGATGGCTCCAGCCCTGCGGTGTGTCTAATGGCCCTGCCCCACACTCACAAAGGAAAGAGAGGTGCATTGGCAGAATGCACCCTGAACTGGATTGGACTGGGTCCAGGACCCCTCACACATATAGGGGCTCATTATGATGGAGGATTTTCCAGATCCTCCGGGCCGGCGGAAGCCACCGCCGGCCCGGAGGATGCGGAAAATCCTCTGCGGACTCACCAAAGACCCACCGCCACATTAGGATGGCTGGTGGGTCCTGGTTTCCGTCCGCAGCTTTTCCGCCGCGGTTGGCTTACAACCGCGGCGGAAAAGCTCTAATATGGTGGCGGTGTCTCTCAGACACCGTCCACCATATTAGGATGGGCTTGAAAAGATGCTTTTCCGCGGCGGATTTTCCGCTGTGGAAAAGCATGTGGAACTTCACTGCGGGGGCCCGTTGCGGGCCCCCTAGGTGAAGGGGGGTGGGGGTGCACATGGGGGGTACCTATGGTACCCCCCTGCATTTGTATGCAGAAATCAGCAGGCACCGCGCGGTGCCTGCTGCTTTCTGCATACAAATGCAATGTATGCATTTTTAACATTGCGGCGGGGGCAGCTTGAAGCTGCACCCGCCGCAATGTTAAGGATAGAGGATGTGCCTAATTGCACTGGAGGGACCGCCGCAGCCCCTGCGGACGGTCCCTCCTCCTCTAGGGTGGCGGACGGACGCAAGTCCATCCGCCATCCTAATGAGCCCTAAAGAACAAAGACTTTTGGGGTATAAACGGAAGAGCTGAAACCCCTGTAAAATTAGATTAATCCTGGAAGGAAGAAAAACCTTTGCCAAGAAAGGAAAAGGTCTTGTTGCTATGTGCTGCGTCCCCTTCTGAAAAGAAATCTCCAAGGGCCTGAGAAGAGCTGGCCTCCTGTTGAAACTCAGGGATATAAAGTTTGCCAAAGACTACTTCTGCAATGAAGAGGAATCTCTGCCCAAGAAGATCAACTAAAGAGACTGAGGAAGACTGCCCTTGCTGTGTGTTCTGGGGCTGACCTGCAGTTTGCTGTTTCCACTGAATGAGAGAAAAAGGGGACTTTGCTGTGTGCTGTGCTCCCCCCCAACTGCTTGAGTAAAATATTTTGATGTGTACTGTGTCTTGAAGAGTCTCCAAGGGCCTGAGAAGAGCTGGCCTCCTGTTGGGACCGCAGGGATATCAAGGTGCCCAAGAAAACATTCTGCAAATAGCTGTGTGTGTGTCTATGCGCACAGCCTGTACTTTTTGAGAAGACTGCCTGCCTGTGTGATCCTGGGGCTTGGTGTGCGATCGACACACAGCGGGGCTGGATGAGGTCTGCCGTGACTTTTTCTTGTTAATCCAGTGCTCGAGAGTGTGTGCCTGTGCACTATCCGAGGCCGTCAGCAGAGGGGCCGAAATCACCGCCGCTGGCCCGGTGTCCGTGTGCCAGGACTCAGCGTGTGCCCCCTTCTTGTATGCATAGTCTGAGCCAAAGTCTACCGCCATCGCTGACCCTGAGATCGCCGCTTCAAAGCTCACAGCCGCAGGCCCGGAGTAGTCGTAACGTCATCTCTCTGCTGCACTGGGATTGGCCCAGTGGGAGAGAGTGTTTCTCTGTAACTGGAGGCTCGACCGAGGGAGCCGCGCTGTGATTGGAAGAAGCGCTCCCCATGACTGGAGGCTCGACTAAGGGAGCCGCGCGGTAATTGGAGGAAGCGCGAGGTGTCTCCTCGCTCTTCCCTGAAGCAGCTACCACGGAATCTGAGACGCACATGGACTGCCAGTCCCCCCTTCTCATCACAAGGTAACTGGGGCTGAGCCGTGCACTGCGTCCTTGCGCACCACAACCGAGGGGTGATTTCTTTTAATCCAGCAGTGCAATTACAGGATTAATGCACTAGTTGACCCGCGCACCTTTTGGGACACAGGGGAGATGTGCTGAATCCCGCATTGCCAAGTTGACAGCGTTACCACCTCACCACGCGGTGGTTGGCACACACCCCCAAGAAAACCAGTGCAGCACATTCCGTGCCACAGCGGGGGCATTCTCTTTGATACTGGAACCATTTCCCTGATTAACCCACGCTGGCAACAACGGCTTACAATCCATTGAGCCTACAAATATTTGTTTCTTCAGTGTGCTACACGGAACTGTTGTAAAGGAACTTTTTTCTACACATTTTAACAAAGAACAAAACAAGAGGATCTGTGCTGTTGAAACCACTTTTATTGTGTTTGTTGGATCTATGTCGTTTTGGTCATGCTTAACTTCACATAAAGATATTTATTTTTTAGAAATACCTGTGTGATGTTTCACTGTGTTACTGTGAGTGTTAGTACAAATACTTTATACAGGATAAGCCTGTCTGCTCGTGCCAAGCTACCAAGGGGTGAGCAGGGGTTATCTAAAGTGTGTTTCCCCCTTACCATGACAAGAGTGGCGGTTTTTGCCTGACTTTGGGGCAAGCCTCAGCCAACCAGAAATCCAATTCCTAACACCCCTAAATCTCTGTAATATGTTTGCTCAAGAGAAATCAGGTTATTACGCCTGCAGGCTACTACTGATGATCATGATGTAGAATACAGCCTCATGGCTGACATCCCTGGATTGAAGTACAAAAATCTAATTCTCAAGCTTTAGTTCAGGCAAAGGAAGCACACAGGACACTCAGATCAACATTTGTTTCACAGTTCTTTAGGAACAAGGTAGCTCATCTTTGCATCTTCGTGGGTAAGATGTATACAAATGAAGTACTGCATGACTCTGCACCTACAAGCTTTTAAGGGTAAGTGTGAAAACAGATTTGATCAGCAGGTGAAGCATACTCCCAGTCTGTGCTACTTTGCTTCAGACGTGGGTTTCCAAACTGAAGCCAGACTGACCAGTTTCTTTTTTCCCATTTTGGCAATTACACTTAAATGTATCCTGCTCAGTGGGGCTGACACTCACTCAATTCAAATAAGACATGATAAAGTGGATGGACCGCTGGCCTATTGAATGACTACTCCCAGGATGACTGAATTTAGCTAAGGTGACAGGAGGACAGATTCCACAATGCTGTGACAAAATGTTTGGCATGGATTGACCTCAGGGTTATTTTGTAGTCAACATTTTATTATGGCTGGGCAACATTTGCATTATTTCCTCGGCATACATTATACAAAATGCATAACAATTCCATGAAGTTATGTGTTAATATGGAAAAAGACGTGTTTACACTGTTGTTTAGCGCAAAATGTGTTCTTGGTGACAATTTTTGGTGCTGGGACGCATTCAGGGCCGGACTGGCCGTAGCGGATACCAGGCATTTCCCCGGTGGGCCGAAGGGCTAGGGCCGGATTTGTGGCCGCAGGGGGCCGCTTTTCCTACAGGGTGCCGGTTTTGCAGCAGTACTGCAAAATCGGCTCTCTGTAAGAAAAGCGGAAGCAGTGCTTAGCAGCTAACAAACCCCTACCCACCCGTTCCTAGGGCCGGTGGAGAAGCAACCTGCCAGGGCTGGTTGCTGCTCCCAGTCCGGCCCTGGACGCATTGCTCTAAAAATAGTGCAAAAACGCACATGAAGCAAGCAACAGCCGCTCCTGTTCTATTCAATTGCTTTCTCCCTATCCTTCCATAATAGAATTTTCACTTGAACGAAGGGCCAGATTTATCAATCTTTCATGCAGCGCAATGCAGCGCAGTGCAGCGCAATGCAGGGCAATGCAGCGCAATGCAGCAAACCTGTGCTGTTTGAAAGGCCCATGAATGTGCCATCTTTACCATTATACAGCATATTTCTGTGCGCTTCCCAAGGAGAGCCTCTCTGGCACAGACTTAACACAAGGCAGTGATTTATTATCAAGCCATGCAGGGCCCTGCAAGGTAGCCTTGCGTGTTTTGATAAATCTTACTTAGGCTTTGAGTTTTCTGCTCTTTGTTTGGCTAGTCGGAGCCTGGGGTGTGTAGGACTTCTGACCACTTACACAGCACCCTTCCCTTCATCTGGCTGACTGAAGGCAGGAACATGCCATCACAGGAATCTTGTAGACAAACACAAAATATGATATTTTGTTCCAGATTTCACTTTAATTGAAAATCATATAACATTTGAGAGAAAAGTGGCACTGCTGAGCACAGACGAATTTAATAATTTGACCAACACCTGTTTCATTTTCTTCAGTCTTTATTTGGTGGCAGACTGATAACTTTCATTTCACATCTTTTCTGATATCACTGGAGTTCGATAAGCATCAGCCCTTTGAAACAGCTGATAGAGGGTAAGGGCGCTTTAAAATATAACAAATGATGATAATGAATCATCAAAGTAAATTTTCTGATACTTCAGTGGAAATAAATGATTTGTTCTTTCACACATTTTTTAACAGTGATCAATCAGCAGTAGATATTCGAATTATTCCATTCATATCTCTCACTCGCAGGGACTCTCTCTCACAGTTATCTATTAGATAGATTGCGGGGTCTTCACAAATGTGAGTAGATTTTTCCGAGCCATAAATAGACATGGCTGTCATGTCCAGTGATATCTGTAGGTGACTGGCAAGCAGATTAATGTTTTCCGATTTCTATAGGTATTGGTAAAGCATGACATGATCTTAGGGCCGGCTTTAGCGCTCTTTGAAGCTGGCAAGGCTTCTGAGGGCACAAATGCTGCCCCCCGTAACTAGAGGCAGCCGAGCCAACACATTAACAGGGAGAGCTAAGCCAGAGCCGAGCCACGGGCCTGGTTCGGATCTGAGAGCCCGTGCCAGAGTCGAGCCCTGAAAATATTTGTTATATCAATCAAACAACAAACATCATATAAAATATGCAAAGTTCAAAAAAGTGTATTTCTGTCAGAGGTGTCACTGAGAAGTGCTTATTAAAAGTGATAGTTTTGTTCAACTGGTATACTGCACTCACATATTTGAAAGTGCTTTCAAATCAATTGTAGCGTCCTTCCCAGCCTCGGTACCCGCCAATAATTATGCCACTGTTGGACTTGATGCTCGTCAGGTAGTGTTTCCTTGAACTTTTTGCTTTTCCCACCTGGGTTTTGCTAATTCTCTTATATGGCCTCCGGGCACTTTCCCACTGTAAATTTGGTGTGACAGTGTAAGTGCCCATCCTGTCTGTGCTGGGAAGTGGAGCTGATTCAATGTTCTGAAACATGGGCTGATCTGTTATTGCAGACTGGTGTATGCACATTGGCATCTGTTGTGAGTAAACTCTTGAGCAGCTTGCAATTGGAAGCCTCTGTAAGTGTGCACCTGCACCTATGGAGCCCATGATTGCATGAGCTGCCTCCCAATGCAGGCTTGCTCATGTGCACCGACACGCGTATTAGTTAAATCTGTGTCCTGTCTGATGAGCTGACTCGAATGGGTGCACTTGAATCCTTGGTGCTGAAAATTATATGACCTACCTGCCATCACGGGTCGGTGTGCGCACTAACGCATGTGCACCCCAGTAGTGAGGAATACCTATGTCTGTTTTCACTACCTATGAGGCCTGCTTTTCCCATAGATTTACAAGGGGAAATTGTTAACATTACTTCAGACTGCAATAGTGGATTGGAGTGGAACAGCCTTATGATGTTTCATGTAAATGAATTTGCAGTGCCAACCCCTTTCCATTGATAAAGGGGTTTTGATATAACTCACTTGGATGTGCCAATTATGGAATAAGGGCATTTGTATGCTCCAAGAGTTTTGGAGACCGTGGTGCCTGGCTCCAGTAGATTCCAGGTGGGGCAATTCTGTACATTTACCAAGTGACAGCCATAAACCACAGACATCCCGCGGGAAAGGCAGACCACTGCGATTTGAGGTCAGAATGGGAAAGATTGAAAATAAAGATTTTGACACTTAGACTCTAGGGAGTGGATTATGGTGGCCCTACTAAAGATTAAGATCTGCATTCCAAAGCCCCAAGGTAGACATGTCTACCATTTTGCGGAGACATCTGTGGTTCAAAGGGTAAACCCCTAAGCCATCTGAACTTCAAAGAGACACAACAGTATTAGTACTGGTGCTATCCTTCAGCAAGAGATGAGATACGCTTGTGGGGACGTAGGACCAGATAACCTGGACTGGGTGGTGCACATTGTCAGAGGACTCTGTTGTGCACATGGAGGATAACTGTTCAAATTATGGCTGGCCTCTGCTGAGTATGGTTCCCTGAAGTGTGCTCTCCAAGGGCCCATTGCAGGCCTTCTGTTCTCAAAGAGATCTCAGGACATCAAAGATCTTCAGCGAGGGACCTACACCATCTACCAGTGACATCAGGAGAATGGTGCCCTCTCAAATGCCCACCTCTGCTACTGAATCCCAACTGGTAGCGTAGTGGGTGCATGGAATTAAATCTTGTGTCTGGAGACCAAATTGTCTACTTTGGAGTCTGACAAATCTTGCTCTCCTCTAAGGCATGTGGTTCCTGTACTGCAGAGACTCTGACACTCATAAGCATCTAGTGGTGGTAAACGGATTCACCAGTTGCCGGACCCCGCATGGCCTGTTTCATCGACCGTGCCGCATCTCTCTCGTGCGAAACGCCGACTGCATGCTAGTTGCGTGCCATGTCCGATTCACAGGTTGCGACCCTCGAAGGGTGGGGGTGTATCATTGGAAGTGCCTCATTCTACCTTATGTGGCTCTGCTGAACTTGTGCCCGTGTATGTGACCAAACTGGTCTGGTGCAACCTGTATCATCATGCACCGGAAGTTGTGCCTCATTTCCAGGGAGCTGTGCACCAGTCATTTTGCCCAATTTACAGGGAGATGCAGAATATTGTAACTCATTGTGTTTGTGTTAGAACTGGCTATTTCTGGTAGGCTAAGGCTGACGCCAAAGCCAGGCAGAAACCACCATTCTAGTCAGGGTGAGGGAGTCACACGCCAAGATAACCCCTGCTCACCCCCTTGGTAGCTTGGCACGAGCAGTGAGGCTAAACTCGGAGGCAATGTGTAAAGCATTTGCGTCAGCACACAACAGCAACAACATCCTAGGCACACCACAAAAGGGACTCCACACAAGGTTATATTAAAATAACTTTTGTATTGTAAACACACATCCGATAAAAATCACACATGTACATTGTGCCAACTGGCACGGGCAACATTCATAAGGGATTATGTACAGGACAGGGCCACATGGGCCACTGTCAGAATCAACACTTTGTAGATATAGAAATAGCACTTATAGAACTTAGAATAAGTATAGCAAAAAGAATAACAGTTGTAAATCACATCCAGTAACTACTGGGGACAGGTAAGTACCACCTACGCAACCCTAACCACCTTAGGAGAATGTCACGCAGGGGACCGGGAGCTCACTAGGACCACCTGTACTAAAAAGAACAACCACCTAAGTATCACACAGCATTTAGGGGTCTAGGAAAGAACACATTACTCATGATGCATAAATATACATTCAGAGGAGTAGTAAAGGGAAACACATGATGCATAAACCTACACATTCAACGGTGTGAAGAATAAAGCACTTGATGCAATAAAAATACATTCAGAGGTACCATAACAATACAATAGCGCAAAAGTCACATGATGTCTAAAAATATTCAGAGGTGCAGGAATAACACATGATGTAAGAAATCACATTCAGAGGTGCAATAACCATACAATTGCGCAACACCTACATAAGCCACCACCTGTGGCAGTCCCTAGGCCAACTGGCCTTGTTGGGGCTCAGACGCCCTGTGTCCAAATGTCAGGGCGCGCTGCCATGCAGCGCCAGTCCAAGCACAAGCCTAAACGTAGCAGGTGCCCACTACTTGCTGGGCACCTGTGAAATCCCAAGACCTAAACGGTGCAGCTGCCCACTAATTGCTGGGGAGCTGGGGGAACCATCAAAGAAACTGCAACAGGGTCCTCACTGACCCTTGGGTGCAACTGCACCCACTGTGGGAGCCACAAAGGCTCTAAAAACAAATTCCTCGCAGGCAGGAGGGGGCGGGCACCGGCAATATGCCCCGGCGCCCCCTCTAACTAAAAATGGCCAAACGCTGGAGCCAAACAGGCTCTAAAACAAAATGGCCCTCGAGCCTCGCTGGGCTCGTAAATCAAATGCCCTTTCAGAGCCTCTCTGGGCTCCACTTCACGTTGGGGCGACCCGCTGCCAACCGGGGCCACCCTGCTGCTCCAACTATGCCCCCCTAGACAACTGTGGGGGGTCGTTGGATTCCCTCCTCGGAGGGCTCGAGAACCAAATGCCCCCCGGGACCCTCGAGGGTCTCGCACAACTGCTCCGGATCGTTGGAGTCCCCCACTGGGGACTCTACAAACAATGGTGTGCCCAATCGTTGGAGCCTCGGGGCTCTAAGAACTGCCACGGAGCCCCTCAGGGCTCAGGAACCTACAACAATGCCCCCGGGGCCCTCGTGAGACGCCCTGCTTCCAGTGCCTCAAACCGGCACCGCACGGAGCTTCCCTCCCCGCAGCCCTTCACTCACCGGCCCTGCTGCGGGGAGGCTCCATCGTCGCGCCGTCTCTCTGCGGCGTCCTCTCTTCACTCGGGGCTCCCTCTCTGGCACGGGAGCCCCGCAGCGGCCATCACTCCTCCGGGGCTCCCTCAGCAATGGGAGCCCCGCACCGGCGACACCAGCCGCCATCTCCCGGGCTCCTTCTTCCTCTCTTCCCGGGCTGCGGGGCAGGACTTCCGTCTGGTCGCGCTGGGATTGGCCGGCCGGCCAACCACTTCCGGGTCGCTGCGGGCAGCGCAGCGGCCCCGCTTTAGGCAGGCAGGCATGGAATCATTATCCGAGGGGTGGGCTCCCTCGAGATAAATAAATATAAAAATAAAAGCGCTATTAAGCGCGTGAGGCAAAGTACAGCGCTCCTAGCGCTGTAAGCACACATAAAGCGCTCTCAAGCGCTTGGGGGCAATAAAGCGCTCCAAAGCGCTAGAATAGCAAGTCAAGCGCTTCCAAGCGCTACAACAGGAAAATAAAGCGCTCCTAGCGCTAAAAGGCAGCCAAAGGTTACCAGTCCAGCAAAAAGCACAATCAAAGTGCTCCTCAGGCGCCAGGGCCCCAAAAGTCCTCCACAAAGTCCTTTAGGAAGGTGAAGCAAAGGGGACCCAGTAAAAGGGTCTCCAGAGTCCAGGAAAATAGCAGGAATCCAGGACAAAGCCAAGTCCCCCATCAGCCCAGGCAGGGCAGAGGGGTCCCCCCAGGAGTACTCCAGGCATCCAGGGGCTGGGCAGCGCCCGCCCCTGGTAGATTCAAGTCAGAAACAAGAACATTTTGGAAGGGGACACAGCCCCTTCTTATACACAGAAAAGTCTTTGAAGTCTTTGTGTAGGCAATGTGAGAACCAGTTAAGACTGGTTATAGGGAAGTCCCTTCAGTATCAGGGACAGAGGTGACAGTCGCCCAGCGGGGGGGTGGAGCCAGCATTGTGGCATGCAGGCACAGCCCTTCACTATCAGGTGCTAATCTCCTCCCACTTCCCTGGCAGCAGATGCTGCCTTTCATCCACGGGCTGACTCAGACAACTTCCTGGGGCTCTGCAGCCCCTGTCACACTCAAACCAGACAGTCAATCCACAAGCAGGCCCAGGCACTCCTGGGCCAGGCTCACCAGCCAATCACGTGCCAGCAGACTCACTACACAAATATGCCAACTTCTAAAAGTGGTACTTCTAGACTAGACACAACCATGCCGCATACACCATTACGCAGCATTCAATCTCACGAGTTCACACATATCAAACTCGACCCTGTACTCCCCACACATCAGGAACTACCATGGGCATACATACTCCCCATTCATTCCTATGGGAGGGCAGGTCACTCACCACACATACACAGAGAGCACACGCACTTTACACTGTACCACAGTGGAAAAAGTGCGCAGAGGCCTAAAATCACCAACCCAGGTTCCAGAAACAGGCTAGGAAAAAGCAAAAAGTCTCGGGGTGAACCTGCCAAAAGGGCCAGGTCCAACACAACCCCCTTCCAGCCAATACGCAGGGTAGACCAATCACTCCACTGATGGGCTTCCTTGCTTTGGGCGACAAAACACGGACACGGGCCCGCACGGCAGGGACACCTTCCAGTTTTTCGCCACTCTGAACCCACATAGATTTCCCTCAACAAAAGCTCTCTGGCACAACTAGGGTACCCAACTGGTACACACTAGTCATCCACAGCCAGGACCAGGCCCTAGGCCATCCAAATGTCACAGGTCCTAACCACTTCACAGAGTGGGGGACAGTAACCCCTGGCACACAATAGCCATTCTCCACTTTCCTTCTCAGGGTAGCTACAACTACCACTGATCCAACAACCTAGGGTCCATACCCTCAGGCTGACCAGAGGTCACAGGCAAGAATGCCCCACCCTACCTCTACTTCTGGGTTTCCGCACCCTCACGGGGAAGCACTCACCAGAACACAACTCTCCTACCAGATCAGGACCTCACTCCATCACTGGTCTACCACCTGGAAACTATTTCACTCCTGAGGTACAAAGCACACAGCACAGTCCCTCTTCAAGCAGGTGGGGGGACACAGCACACAGCAAAGCCCCCTTTCCCCAACCTTAGTGGAAACGACAAACTGCAGGTGGGCCCCAGAACACACAGCAAGGGCAGCCCCCTCAGTCTCTTCAGCTGATCCACTTTGGTAGAGATTCCTCTTGACCTGGAAGCTTCCTAATCTCCCAACCTAGGATCTAAACCCTCAGATTGCACCGGGGTCAGAAGTAAGGACACCGTCCCTCTGCACCCCCTTCCAGAGTTCTGCACCCTCCCACCTTGGAGCGGTACCCCTAGAAGCCAAACACCAGGTCAGGACACTGATTACAGATGCCCTTCCCTCCAGATCAGGCTGAACCTGAACCTGGCCTTCCCCCTCCTCGGGGAACTACCTCCAGAGGCCCCAAAAAATGGTCAAGCACTCTGGACGGTCAAATGCCCAGCGAACCAGGACTTCTGCACCCTCCACTTAGGAGCGGTACAGCCCAACACCAGGACCGCCGGAGTTCTGGTTACAGACACTCCCCGTCCTTTAGACACAGGAAGATCCTCTTCAAATGACCTGTAAGTACAGCCTAGGCCCCTGACCTGGCGCTCCCTTAGGGAACCCTCCAGGCCCAGAGACAGGGTTTCGGGCCAACGTGGGACACACCGTCCCACACTCACTCCGCCTCCACTGAGACAGGACATGAGCCCCTACACCCCTACCATCCTAATGGGACCCAGCTGGGCTACACATGAACCTCTTCACCTACACAGGATCATCAGATACACAAGCCACTACTTTTAGAATCACTCCCTAATGCCTCTGCAAGACATCTAGCACACCGCCAGACATCCACCTTCTTGTCCAGTGCTTCTGCAGGACCTCCTGCACACCACCAGAGGTACACCTCACGTGCAAGCTCCTTAAAAAAACCTCACACCAACTCCTCCAGTTCAAGACCCCACTCATCCACGCACTCCCCCTCCAGACTGGTGAGACAGTTCCTCACTGCCCCTGACTCTCAACCTGTCACCCTCTTACTGAGCACCAGGCACCATACTCTGGGAACTGGGAATGGGAATTCACGCACTGGACACATTTAAGCTGCCACCACTGGATCCTACCATACTGGGGAATCCAGACACACACACACTACACTCAGGGGATAACCACCCCCCCAAGCAAGTTACTTCTCCTCCACACTCCCTCTCTTCCATCTACCCACACAGGGTGTCAGAACTCCCCGGCCGCTGGTAAATCACTGCCTGCAGCTCGAAACTGTATCGAGCAGGAAAAACTACAATTCCCATGATTCCTCGCGCGTCGCGTAGGAGTGACGATATGCGACCAGGAAGGGGATATCTCGGCGTTAGTGGAGAGACGCCTTGCCGATTATTCCTTCCTGGCGAGCAAGGAGGATTGCTCGTGTAACTTGCTCTTCGTTTTGTCCTGTCTTGGATGGGCTGATTTAAGCTCATCGGATTACATCTTGGACTTGTTTGGAATACTTGGTGGGGCTTAGGAAGCGCCCGCATTCGGTAACCGGTATTCTGATTCCTGAACCTCTTTGCACACCGCCTTATTGGATTACTTGGGAGGGGCTTAGGAAGCGCCCACATTCGAGTTTGGCGACCTGCGAATTAAGGTTTCCCCATTCTGGGGAGGTGCTTGTGTTGCGTTACATTTACATTACTGTGTGTGTTAATTTCCCCGTTTGTTGGATCTGTGTCACGGTTGGATACTGAGGCTAAGTATCCTTGTACTCGCAGCAAAGTGTGGTTCCTGTTTTTCCTTGCAGAGACGTATCTGCTGGGGAATTAAGTTTGTTACAATCCGTGATTTATGCTGGGCTGTTCTTTCTTTTGTTTGTTTCTTTGACTGCGGAAAGATACCCTATAGACTCCCATTCTAGGTGGTTGAGAGACACATAGGGTGCTCAGTGCACTTGCTTGAACAATATTTATCTCCACATCGGAGGGGAGGTAGTTTTTCTTTTCTCTGGAAAGAGTGATAGATATACGACTCCTTACTGGCATTCAGGTCTCCTTCCAGTCCCAGTAGGGTAGGTGTTACCGTTATTCTCCCTATATTGTGCTTTCGAACCCTATCTACAGAGGCGGGCAAGAAGGGGCATATTGATGGTCTTCTTTCTATATTTAAGCAGGAAAGTCTGGGAATTGAGAAGAAGCCTGTTCTGTCACTCTTCGTTTCAATATACCTGTATGGTCTATCAGGTGGGTGTAAAGCATAACATATCTGATAGAGGGAATTTAGGTCTAGAGTGACTCTCCCATTGATTCCATGCTTTATATGTTTACAGGTATCCAGCTCCAGTCGCCCAGCTGTTCCCCTCCGGACTTCCCTATTTTTTTCCCCCGCTTGATCTCCTTAACAGTCTGTGTTACTGACATCCAGACTTGGGATGATCTAGAGGTGGGCCCCTTTTATTGCATCGATCCAACCCTGAGGAGCGACGACATCAGGCCTGACAGAATAATCGGCCCACGAGTTCTTCTCCTCCTGGTTGTATCGATTGAAGGGATGGCCACCTTAGACGATGTCCTGGCAGCGCTAGCTTTGGTACAAACAGAATTAACCGCCTCACAACAAGCGACCGCCGCACTGCAGGCGCGGTTTGATGCCTCACAGCGTAACCCTTTTGATGCAGGGGCCCCTGCCCCTCAACCTGCCTCAGTAGTGGTAGAAATGCCTTCCCCTGTTCCCTTGGCCCCCCCTGAACGATTTTTGGGTGATAGAAAAAAGGTACAAGTATTCATGACCCAGGTAATATTACACTTCACTTGTAAACCTAAGTGTTTCTTAACCAACCAAGCCAGGGTTTCTTTCCTGATTTCCTATCTGGGTGGAGAGGCAGCTCAGTGGGCGGTACCCATAGTGAAGAATAATGACGCAATTCTCTATGATTGGGATCTGTTTAAAGCAGAGTTTGAAAAGACTTTTGATAGGAGGGCTGAAACGTTTTCAGCAGATAAGGAATTACTTGTTCTTAAACAGGGCTCTTCCGACTTGGTCACTTACCTGAACCATTTTAGGAGGTTGATAGCGGAAACTGAGTGGCCTGAGGCAAAGCAAATGGTTCTGTTCTACCAGGGACTCACAGAAAACCTGAAAGATGTCATCGCTCAGGTTGAACCACAACCTACGACATGTGCTGCCTTTATTGATTTGGCTTTACGTTTGGACCACAGATTACGGGAAAGAAAAGGAGAACAAGGAAGAAAGGACAGACCACTTCTTTTGGGTGAAAAACCGGCTACTGGGGAAAAGCAGGAAGGAAAAGCAGAACCAATGGAAATCGGGGTAGTTCGGGCATCCTTAACCCCGAGTGAAAGAGAACATCGCCGTAAATTCGGGCTCTGCCTTTATTGTGGAAAGAAAGGACACTTCTTAAGGGAATGTCCTGTGAAACCTAAGAGTGGTCGATACCGGTCAGGACAGACTGCAGTGTCCACAGTAGAAAAGGGGTCGGAAAACTCCAACGCTTGAGTCTACCAGAAGGGAGTAACTCGAGCACGCATTTCATCCCTTCAGTGACAGAAGAGAACTACGGGGGAAACCACCTCTTCTTTCTGGACATGGAGTTGTGGATAGATCACACCCCCAAGAACATCAGAGCTATGATAGACTCAGGAGCCACTGGCTGTTTTATGGATCTCGCGGAAGCACGACGTTTGGGGGTGACTCCTGTCACCAAGCCTGTTCCTGAGGTCGTCTTTGCTGTGGACGGACATGAACTGGAATCTGGCCCTATCAGCCAACATACGCCTGAATACGAGATGTGGTATGGGGAATATCATACGGAATTCATATCATTCAACCTCATTCATGCCCCTACTTACGGGGTTATATTGGGACTCCCATGGTTGAAAAAACATGAGCCCACCATCAGTTGGACAGATCAGTCTTTGACTTTCCGCTCCGATTATTGCCAAGAACATTGCCTTCGAGAGAATTCACGCCCTTCTGGGGTTCTAGCAGTTACTCACCACATCTCCACGGCCGCAGAGAAAGATGTACAACTACCTCAATGCTACCACGAATATGAAGAGGTGTTCAGTAAAACCAAGGCTGAAGTGCTCCCTCCGCATCGTGAATACGACTGCCGTATAGATTTAAAACCGGGGTCTGTGATTCCCTGTGGCAGGATCTACGCTCTATCCCAACCTGAAACAGAACATCTCCGGGAATACTTGGATGACCTCCTGAAGTTGGGATTCATACGGCCCTCCAGATCTCCAGCGGCTTCCCCGCTTTTTTTTATCCCTAAAGCGAATGGGGAATTACGCTGCTGCATTGATTACAGGGCCTTAAATGCCATAACGATAAAAAATCAGTACCCGCTCCCATTGATACCAGTGTTATTGGAGCAAGTTCGATCCGCCACCATCTACACCAAATTGGACCTTAGAGGGGCCTATCATTTAGTGAGAATACGAAATGGTGATGAATGGAAGACCGCATTTAAAACAAGGTACGGGCTTTTTGAATACCTGGTGATGCCCTTTGGGCTCTGTAATGCCCCAGCCTCTTTTCAATTTTTCCTTGATGAGGTGTTAAGAGACTTTTTAGACGTCTTCGTAGTCGTCTATATTGATGACATCTTGATTTATTCCAACGGGGAAATAGAACATCAAAGACATGTAAGACAAGTCCTTCACGCTTTGCAACAGAATCATCTGTACTGCAAATTAACGAAGTGTGAGTTCCATGTCACCACTGTTGAATTCTTAGGAGTCATGCTCACTCCTTCAGGTCAAGTAATGGCGGAACGGAAGATACGTGCTATAGTGGAGTGGCCGAAACCACACAACATCAAAGACATTCAAAGACTCCTTGGTTTTGCGAACTTTTACAGAAGGTTCATCGCCCACTTTTCCGACATGGTAACTCCACTTACTAAGCTGACCAGGAAGAACACTCCCTTTGTGTGGGGCGTAGCAGAACAGAATGCTTTTGAACAACTGAAGACTGCTTTCACCACTGCACCGGTGTTAACCCATGCAGATCCGAAACTCCCTTTTGTAGTAGAGGCGGATGCTTCCGAACTGGCTGTCGGAGCAGTGCTTTCTCAAAGGAATGAGAGTACAGGTCATCTCCATCCCGTCGCTTTCATGTCTCGCAAACTAAACATTGCAGAGCGCAATTACACCATTGCGGAAAAAGAACTGCTAGCAATAAAGGATGCCTTCACAGAATGGAGGCATTGGTTGATGGGAGCCTCTCAGCAAATTACGGTGTACACCGACCACCGTAACTTACAATTTATGCGAGCAGCTCGTCACCTTACTCCTAGACAATTACGCTGGATGCTGTTTTTTGCCGAATTTCATTTCATGGTTACTTTTCGTCCAGGTTGTGACAACCGGAAGGCAGATGCTCTCTCACGTCCAGAAAACAGCCCAGCGATAACTGTTATGCCGGAGAAAAGCATCATTGATCCCGAGAAAGTGGTAGGAGTGATACACTCGGAGGAGTTTCTTCAAAAAGTCAAGAGAGGAATACAAACCTTTGTTTGGAAAACATGGATCCGCCTACATCCCGAATGGAAAATACGACAAGGGTTGCCAAGAAAAGGCACGCAGCTGCTCCTTCCTACGCAAGCTTTAAGACAACAGGCCTTCCATTGGTGTCACGATCTGCCGTGTGCTGGACACACAGGAGGAAAGAAAACCCTGGAGAAACTGTTACGCACGTACTGGTGGCCTACCATCCGTCCTGATGTTTTTGCTTGGGTGCAGCGATGTGACATTTGTTCTCAGGCCAAGACTGATCATCGTCCAACGCAGGGACTGCTGCAAAGTATGCCAACTCCTGTGAGTCCTTGGGAGAGCTTTTCTGTGGACTTTGTAGTCGGTCTCCCTAAAGATCGGGGTATGACAGCTATTGTGGTAGTTGTGGACTATCTAACTAAAATGGGTCACTTTATCGCCTGCAAAGGGGTCCCAACTGCCAGCCAGCTTGCCCAGTTGTTACTGCTTCATATAGTCCGGTTACATGGACTACCATTGGTTATTGTTTCGGACAGGGGAGCCCAGTTCACTGCTAAGTTTTGGAGGGTTTGGTGTGACAGGTTAGGCATTGCTTCCTCCTTATCCACCAGTTTCCATCCCCAAACCGACGGTCAAACCGAAAGGCTAAATCAAACACTCAAGCAATACTTGAGATGTTTTGTTGATACCACTACTGAGGCATGGGTTGACTGGTTATGGACTGCAGAAGTGTCATATAATGATGCTATACATTCCTCTACCTCCTACACGCAGTTTTTCTGCACTTACGGGTTTCACCCTAGATTCGCCCCTTTGAGTGTCCCGTCCTCAGAAGTTCAGATCCCTCAGTTACAGACTCGTTTGGTACAGTTGAGGGACACGGTACTACAGGCTAGAAAGAACCTTGAGAAAGCGAAAAAGTCTTATAAAGCCCAGGCTGATAAACATCGTAGGTCTTGTCCTCTTTACAACAAAGGAGATTGGGTATGGTTATCCACTAGAAATATCCGCTTCCGCAGGTATAGTGTATTCAACCCTAGGTTTATTGGCCCTTACCGGGTGATTCGACACATCAACCCTGTGGCTGTGAAACTGTGCCTTCCAGTACATTTTAGGATCCATCCGGTGTTCCATGTGTCGCTGCTCAAACCGGCGATGAGTCCCCGTTCTAAAGCCCCTGCACCTGTGAAAGTTCGTCAGGATGTTGAGTACGAAGTGAGGAGCATTTTAGATGCACGCAAGGTGCGGGGCAAACTCCAGTATTTGGTAGCATGGAAAGATTATGGGCCGGAGGAGGACTCTTGGGAACCGGTTGGCGCTGTTCATGCCCCTAGGCTGGTTCGGAAGTTCCATCTGTCCCATCCGGGCAAACCTGGTGGCAGTCAGTGAATCTTGCCGGAGGGGGGGTGTTATGTCAGAACTCCCCGGCCGCAGGTAAATCACTGCCTGCAGCTCGAAACTGTATCGAGCAGGAAAAACTACAATTCCCATGATTCCTCGCGCGTCGCGTAGGAGTGACGATATGCGACCAGTAAGGGGATATCTCGGCGTTAGTGGAGAGACGCCTTGCCGATTATTCCTTCCTGGCGAGCAAGGAGGATTGCTCGTGTAACTTGCTCTTCGTTTTATCCTGTCTTGGATGGGCTGATTTAAGCTCATCGGATTACATCTTGGACTTGTTTGGAATACTTGGTGGGGCTTAGGAAGCGCCCGCATTCGGTAACCGGTATTCTGATTCCTGAACCTCTTTGCACACCGCCTTATTGGATTACTTGGGAGGGGCTTAGGAAGCGCCCACATTCGAGTTTGGCGACCTGCGAATTAAGGTTTCCCCGTTCTGGGGAGGTGCTTGTGTTGCGTTACATTTACATTACTGTGTGTGTTAATTTCCCCGTTTGTTGGATCTGTGTCACGGTTGGATACTGAGGCTAAGTATCCTTGTACTCGCAGCAAAGTGTGGTTCCTGTTTTTCCTTGCAGAGACGTATCTGCTGGGGAATTAAGTTTGTTACAATCCGTGATTTATGCTGGGCTGTTCTTTCTTTTGTTTGTTTCTTTGACTGCGGAAAGATACCCTATAGACTCCCATTCTAGGTGGTTGAGAGACACATAGGGTGCTCAGTGCACTTGCTTGAACAATATTTATCTCCACATCGGAGGGGAGGTAGTTTTTCTTTTCTCTGGAAAGAGTGATAGATATACGACTCCTTACTGGCATTCAGGTCTCCTTCCAGTCCCAGTAGGGTAGGTGTTACCGTTATTCTCCATATATTGTGCTTTCGAACCCTATCTACAGAGGCGGGCAAGAAGGGGCATATTGATGGTCTTCTTTCTATATTTAAGCAGGAAAGTCTGGGAATTGAGAAGAAGCCTGTTCTGTCACTCTTCGTTTCAATATACCTGTATGGTCTATCAGGTGGGTGTAAAGCATAACATATCTGATAGAGGGAATTTAGGTCTAGAGTGACTCTCCCATTGATTCCATGCTTTATATGTTTACAGGTATCCAGCTCCAGTCGCCCAGCTGTTCCCCTCCGGACTTCCCTATTTTTTTCCCCCGCTTGATCTCCTTAACAGTCTGTGTTACTGACATCCAGACTTGGGATGATCTAGAGGTGGGCCCCTTTTATTGCATCGATCCAACCCTGAGGAGCGACGACATCAGGCCTGACACAGGGACAGGAATAGGGATTGGGCACTGGACCCAGCAAGGGATTTCTAATCTATGGGAACCTCCCCTCTCTCCTGGCGTCCCGCCCTGTCATTTTCTCTCATCTGCCACTAAACATAAAGCGCAGATACACCATCTGAAAATGACACTCTTGAGGAAAAACAAAACCAAAAACAATAATCCCAAACATGTGACTATCTGAAAAAAAATTGCAGAGTTTTTGTAATGTAGCCAGCTGTCGCTGTGGCACTGCGCAAACACAAGTCCAAATCCGCACCCCTGACCAACAATGTTAGAACTGGCTATTTCTGGTAGGCTAAGGCGGACGCCAAAGCCAGGCAGAAACCACCATTCTAGTCAGGGCGAGGGAGTCACACGCCAAGATAACCCCTGCTCACCCCCTTGGTAGCTTGGCACAAGCAGTGAGGCTAAACTCGGAGGCAATGCGTAAAGCATTTGCGTCAGCACACAACAGCAACAACATCCTAGGCACACCACAAAAGGGACTCCACACAAGGTTATATTAAAATAACTTTTGTATTGTAAACACACATCAGATAAAAATCACACATGTACATTGTGCCAACTGGCACGGGCAACATTCATAAGGGATTATGTACAGGACAGGGCCACATGGGCCACTGTCAGAATCAACACTTTGTAGATATAGAAATAGCACTTATAGAACTTAGAATAAGTATATAGCAAAAAGAATAACAGTTGTAAATCACATCCAGTAACTACTGGGGACAGTTAAGTACCACCTACGCAACCCTAACCACCTTAGGAGAATGTCACGCAGGGGACCGGGACCTCACTAGGACCACCTGTACTAAAAAGAGAAAACCACCTAAGTATCACACAGCATTTAGGGGTCTAGGAAAGAACACATTACCCATGATGCATAAATATACATTCAGAGGAGTAGTAAAGGGAAACACATGATGCATAAACCTACACATTCAGCGGTGTGAAGAATAAAGCACATGATGCAATAAAAATACATTCAGAGGTACCATAACAATACAATAGCGCAAAAGTCACATGATGTCTAAAAACATTCAGAGGTGCAGGAATAACACATGATGTAAGAAATCACATTCAGAGGTGCAATAACCATACAATTGCGCAAAATCTAAATAAGCCACCACCTGTGTCAGTCCCTAGGCCAACTGGCCTTGTTGGGGCTCAGACGCCCTGTGTCCAAATGTCAGGGCGCGCTGCCATGCAGCGCCAGTCCAAGCACAAGCCTAAACGTAGCAGGTGCCCACTACTTGCTGGGCACCTGTGAAATCCCAAGACCTAAACGGTGCAGCTGCCCACAAATTGCTGGGCAGCTGGGGGAACCATCAAAGAAACTGCGACAGGGTCCTCACTGACCCTTGGGCGCAACTGCACCCACTGTGGGAGCCACACAGGCTCTAAAAACAAATTCCTCGCAGGCAGGAGGGGGCGGGCACCGGCAATATGCCCCGGCGCCCCCTCTAACTAAAAATGGCCAAACGCTGGAGCCAAACAGGCTCTAAAACAAAATGGCCCTCGAGCCTCGCTGGGCTCGTAAATCAAATGCCCTTTCAGAGCCTCTCTGGGCTCCACTTCACGTTGGGGCGACCCGCTGCCAACCGGGGCCGCCCTGCTGCTCCAACTATGCCCCCCAGACAACTGTGGGGGGTCGTTGGAGCCCCTCCTCGGGGGGCTCGAGAACCAAATGCCCCCCGGGACCCTCGAGGGTCTTGCACAACTGCTCCTGATCGTTGGAGTCCCCCACTGGGGACTCTGCAAACAATGGTGTGCCCAATCGTTGGAGCCTCGGGGCTCTAAGAACTGCCACAGAGCCCCTCAGGGCTCGGGAACCTACAACAATGCCCCCGGAGCCCTCGTGGGCCGCCCTGCTTCTAGTGCCTCAAACCGACACCGCACGGAGCTTCCCTCCCCGCAGCCCTTCACTCACCGGCCCTGCTGCGGGGAGGCTCCATCGTCGCGCCGTCTCTCTGCGGCGTCCTCTCTTCTCTCGGGGCTCCCTCTCGGGCACGGGAGCCCCGCAGCGGCCATCACTCCTCTGGGGCTCCCTCAGCAATGGGAGCCCTGCACTGGCGACACCAGCCGCCATCTCCTGGGCGCCTTCTTCCTCTCTTCCCGGGCTGCGGGGCGAGACTTCCGGCCAGTCGCGCTGGGATTGGCCGGCCGGCCAACCACTTCCGGGTTGCTGCGGGTAGCGCAGCGGCCACGCTTTAGGCAGGCAGGCGGGGAATCATTATCCGAGGGGTGGGCTCCCTCGAGATAAATAAATATAAAAATAAAAGCGCTATTAAGCGCGTGGGGCAAAGTACAGCGCTCCTAGCGCTGTAAGCACACATAAAGCGCTCTCAAGCGCTTGGGGGCAATAAAGCGCTCCAAAGCGCTAGAATAGCAAGTCAAGAGCTTCCAAGCGCTACAACAGGAAAATAAAGCGCTCCTAGCGCTAAAAGGCAGCCAAAGGTCACCAGTCCAGCAAAAAGCACAATCAAAGGGCTCCTCAGGCACCAGGGCCCCAAAAGTCCTCCACAAAGTCCTTTAGGAAGGTGAAGCAAAGGGGACCCAGTAAAAGGGTCTCCAGAGTCCAGGAAAACAGCAGGAATCCAGGACAAAGCCAAGTCCCCCCATCAGCCCAGGCAGGGCAGAGGGGTCCCCCCAGAAGTCCTCCAGGCATCCAGGGGCTGGGCAGCGCCCGCCCCTGGTAGATTCAAGTCAGAAATAAGAACATTTTGGAAGGGGACACAGCCCCTTCTTATACACAGAAAAGTCTTTGAAGTCTTTGTGTAGGCAGTGTGAGAACCAGCTAGGACTGGCTATAGGGAAGTCCCTTCAGTATCAGGGACAGAGGTGACAGTCGCCCAGCGGGGGGGGGGGGGGTGGAGCCAGCATTGTGGCAGGCAGGCACAGCCCTTCACTATCAGGTGCTAATCTCCTCCCACTTCCCTGGCAGCAGATGCTGCCTTTCATCCACGGGCTGACTCAGACAACTTCCTGGGGCTCTGCAGCCCCTGTCACACTCAAACCAGACAGTCAATCCACAAGCAGGCCCAGGCACTCCTGGGCCAGGCTCACCAGCCAATCACGTGCCGGCAGACTCACTACACAAATATGCCAACTTCTAAAAGTGGTACTTCTAGACTAGACACAACCATCCCGCATACACCATTATGCAGCATTCAATCTCACGAGTTCACACATATCAAACTCGACCCTGCACTCCCCACACATCAGGAACTACCATGGGCATACATACTCCCCATTCATTCCTATGGGAGGGCAGGTCACTCACCACACATACACAGAGAGCACACGCACTTTACACTGTACCACAGTGGAAAAAGTGCGCAGAGGCCTAAAATCACCAACCCAGGTTCTAGAAACAGGCTAGGAAAAAGCAAAAAGTCTCGGGGTGAACCTGCCAAAAGGGCCAGGTCCAACAGTTTGAAATCTGAAGTGGCTGGTGTAACTCATACCAACACGCATCAGCTCCAGTGCCTGGATTGCCTGGGACCAACCCAGATCATCGTGTACTGATTGGGGTGCCTTATCCTATCAAGACGCTTCCCTGTGTTACTATCAATTCATCGGTTGTTCCCCTTTGACCCTCCTTGGGGCAGAACAACTGCCGTCTTCACACCTGGCCCCTCACAAAGACATCTTGTCACCAGGTATTAGCAAGCGAGATTGACAGGGTTGAAGGAACACTTCTGAGACAGATTCAGAAGTAGGTGAAGAGACTGTGTATCTGCTTTGTGTTTTGAAACCTGTGGGTGAACTTCCTGAGTAGCTACTAACCTGTCCTTTCTTTACGTCTACTTTCTAATTAAAACTGCCACATATTCTCACCTGAATACCTGGGGCCCAGACTAAGTGTGGTCTTCAGCCACAAGCGGCCCAGTGTTCAAGAGGCGGGGTTGGTAATCTTCCATCCGGGGGTATAGGACAAGCGAGGTGAACTCAAGGGTGGAGTGGGGCCTGGGCCACTGAGTCTGCAGAGGGTAAACCATTGACCTGCTGGGTACCAGTGCCACCACATTAGGGTGCTGAGTGAATATGTGTGTGTAAAAACGTGTCGTATGGACAGACTAATAGTTGTCGCACCTTGTAGTGGTGCAGAGTGAGTGTGTGTGAGTGGGAGTGATCATGTGCAGACCGCCTGTGATTCATGACACTAGTTAGCAGTGCCTCTTGACACTGATTGTATGCGAAAAGCACAATGATAAGTTTGATATTGTGTTTACCTGTGTGACTCCGGCCCGTGGAGCTACTTAAACGTGTTCTTTTTTACTGTGTATGTACATTTTTTTCAGAGAGTGGACCACATAGAGATGCTCTCTCTCAATTTGGGGGGGGCGTGTTAGATTAGGAGTTGTCCATAGTTTGCATACTATTGATATCATAAACATACGAGTGGGCGTAGTACTGCTGGTAATATTTCCAAATGTGTTTTATGCCCAAAAGTATATGATGTTGATGTTACAATGATTAAATATGTGTTGAATATAAAAGTTCTTCCATACATCCTGTGTGATGTCTCTTTTGTGACGCTCATTGCATTTATCGCGAGTGACTACTATGACTACTTTACACAGTGCCTCTGCTATAAGCCTGACTGCTGAGTGCCAAGCTGCCCAAGGCTGAGCCGGGTTGCAGAGTGAGTGTAATCACCTGTCCTTGACAGAAGCAGTAGGTTCTGCCTGGCTGGGGGCATCCCTTCAGCCAACCAGTCACAGCTGCTTCCAACAGCAACACACAGTGCTTAGTATTAAACATCTTTATTCATCTGCGTGTAACTGCGAACTCAACATTCCAAAGCATTGTATTCTGCTCTAACACCTACGTCACGTCACAGTTCTACGGAGTCCAACAGGAGCCAAAAGGTTCTGTAATTTCTAACTCAATAGACGCTACATCTCCCATTGTGTTAAATAAAAATAAGAAAAGCCAAATATATTTAAAGATAGACATATACAATTAAATATTTTCAGTCTATCTTTTTGGTGCTTTATTGTTCACCCTGATCTTGCTCTTGAAAACTGGGACCTGTCATCAACAATGTCCAGGATCTACATCAATGGTGTAGAGGCAACAGCAGTCACTGATGTTTCAGAGCCAGTCTCTCCTTCAACAGTTAGATACGATGCACGATTAGTTAAGTGCCTAAAATGATAAGAGTCTCTAGTAGTAGACTTCTCAGGGTGCTGGGCGAACACCATGAATCCTTTGGTAGACTCCACTTGAAAAGGTTCTGCATCAAACGGAGCATCATATTTTTTTCTTTGCCTTTGTTGTGCGAGCACTTGATCTCCTTTTTAAAAGATTATGGGGCATATTACCAAGGTCCATTATCGCCGCTTTAGAGGAACTTTTTCCCGCTAATGGGGCGATAATTTTATCGCCCTATTACCAAGCTGTCGCTAACACCAGTTGGCGACAGCTTGTAGGCGATAGTGGGCATTTAGGGGCCCACTTTGCATGTCAGCGATAATTATCGCTAATGACATGCAAAGTGGGCGTGCCAAGATGTTAGCGACTGAAAACAGTTGCTAACATCGCTATCTCCTATTACCTACAAAGGCGTAGTTACGGAAATATTCGCGCTAAGCGCGAATATCTACAAAAGCTAACACCTGCCCAGAGCAGTTCTTAGCCATGTTATCCAATGGGAGGTGGATAACATGGCTAAGAGTATTGTCACGATAATGTGTGAATATCGCTGTATTTCCAGCGATATTCACGCATTTCGAATGATATTTATCGTTTCTGAGATAAACCTTGATGATAGCAAGGTATCTCAGCGATAAAAATCGTCGTAGCGCGGCGATACAATTATTCCCGCTAACCCTGCTTAGCGATAAATATCGCTATTGCTAGGTAATATGCCCCTATGTTTTTTGCATGTCGTCTTTAGTCAGCATACACTTTCATCTTTTGTTTGTTAACCATGTCCTTCTCGTGAGTTGCTTTCTCATCTTTCTTTCTCTGATAGATCCACTGAGATTACTTGGTGTTCATTCTTCTCACAAACATCAAAAATGCAGGACTGTCACCTGTCGTTGAGTGAGGTGTTGAACAATAATCTCTCAAGGGAGATTTGTAATCCTTGGAACAGGCATTCACATGGAACTCATTTTTAGGCAGATTATTATTTTCACAGATCTTTCTGTGTGGAATTAATCATTATAGAAACATAGGGGTATATTATCAAGGGGTTTTATCTCCCCTTTTTTGGCTTTAAAAGCCAAGAAAGCGGAGATAAAATTATCTCCCTATTACCAAGCTGTCGCTAACACCAGTTAGCGACAGCTAATAGGAGATAGCGACCATCATGGGCCCCACTTTGCATGTCAGTGATATTTATCACTAATGACATGCAAAGTGGGCGTGCCAAGATGTTAGCGACTGGAAACAGTCGCTAACATCGCTATCTCCTATTACCAACTTTTGGAGATATTCGCACTAAGCGCGAATATCTCCAAAAGCTAACACCTGCCCTGAGCAGTTCTTAGCCATGTTATCCAATGGGAGGTGGATAACATGGCTAAGAGCATTAGCTCGGTAATGCATGAATATCGCTGACTTTTCAGCGATATTCATGCATTGCGGCCGTTTTTTATCGCATTTGTGATAAACCTTGCTAATAGCAAGGTTTATCTGCGATAAAAATCGCCGATTTGCGGCGATAATTTTTGTCTCTAAACAAGTTAGAGACAAAAATTATCGCTAGTTGTTGGTAATATACCCCATAATCTTGTAAATTGTACAGTGTTATTCAGTAACGATTTGTAAGAAAAATATTAGCACAGCCAGTATATTTGCAAGAAACTGAGGTTCATCCGAACTGAGTTTTATTAGACAGGAATTATTTAAATAAACAATATTGTGACTGTCTTTCAGGACACTAAAGAAAGAGGTGTATAATCAAACCAAAACCGAAATAAGCAAGTATTGGGTCTAGCCTATAACAGCTGTTGGTTTTGGCAATGTTTTGTATCCACACTGGACAGCAGAGCAGATCAGATGTTTTGCAGTTTGGCCAAAACAAATTTGAAAAAGCGCTATGACACAGTCAATGCTAATGGACCCTTTTCTTTTCAAAGTGCAGTAACACCGAAGGAATCATAGACCTTTTTATTATTATTTTTAGCCATGCTGCAGAGCAACCACGCTACTTTACAGCATGGCTAAAAATAATTCGCAAAGTCGCCATTGCCCATTCTGTACAGCATGAACACAAGGCAAAGGCAGAACCAATAGTCTCAAAGGCGAGATCTAGTGACTTTGCCAATGCTTGTTAGGTCTCCGAATAACCCCCCTGTGATGGTTCAACACTACATCTACCATGATACATCAGGAGAGAACTCTACTGCAGAGTTGATATTAAGTGTGCAACACATCTGTTGACACCTTTATTGGCAGTCCAGCTCCCAATGGTTATCTATAACTGCACAGGAGCATTCAAGTCTGCTAGCTTAAATCGCAACTCATGAATGTCTCCAGTTTGAAGTGCTTGTGCTGACCTGAACAGCTTAGCAAGGTGCATCAATCGCTCATCACTACCGCTGCAATGCAAAACGGGAACACTTTTGTTTTGATCAAAACACTGTTGCACTGTGTATGTCTTCCAGGAGCTAGCCATGAATAAATAAAGGTTCCGACATTCAGAAAAGCCTTTGACAAGCTTGTTTTTGTTCGCGGCGTTTCAGCGCCTGACCTGACCGCTGAGCAGCAGCAAGGGCTGGATTAAAAACATTTAGTAACTGACAGAGTAACAATATTTGCATCTGGGGCAGGATTACTTTGATTTCAGTCAAGCAATGCTAGACCGGCTGCTCCAGATTGCATAGGTACACATGTGCACTGACGTTTGCACCACAGGATATGGTCAAAACTGGCGTATGCACCGAGTGACCTGTGCAAATAGATTTTTTGCATCAGTCTTTCAATCCAAATGCCTGGGCTAGAATGCAGTGCAATATTGAATGAATGTACAGTCGTGAGGGTTGCCATAATTACTCCTGAGCGGCCACACGCTGGAGCAGGACTTCACTATGCATGTGAAAAACGAAGCTCTTGATGCACCGTCCCGCCTTCAGGTGCTATCAGAGTGAGGGACACCAAGTAGCACTGCAGCCTGTCGCCAGGTGGGATAGAAATATAAACGGCTAGGTGAAGGAGCTCTCAGAATGAGAAGAAGTTGGTAGCAAAGCAGCCTGAAATCATCCAGGGTGTGAAATGTGAAACGCTTGCATCGCCGTTTATTTAGGTGCTAGCAGAGTGAGTAGCGCCGAGTAGCACCACGGCCCGATACCGGCTGGGACTTAAAATATGAAGCGTCTACACTGTCCTGTATTCAGGATTTGCCAGAGTAAGCAGCACTGAGAATCGCTGTGGCATCGGCCTTTCGCCAGACGGGATTTGAAATACAAGCATTTTCAATGCAATATGTCTCGCATTTACGGAGACCTATTGCATTGCAAATGGTTGGCATCACAGACAATGGGAAGGAGGGCAGGCAGACAGGGATGGAGAAGGCACCAACCAGGCCCGGACTGACCGTTGCGGGCACCGGGCAATCCCCCGGTACGCCGCTAGGCTGGGGGCCGGTTTGGGGCCCTCCCCTGGGGGCCGTTTCTGTTACAGGGCCGTTTATGCAGCATAGCTGCAAAATCGGCCTTGTAACAAAATCGGCCGAAAACCGGCCCCGGCAAAGAGCTCGGTCGCACCCCCCAGGGGGGGCCGGCCAAGCACTTTACCGGGGCCGGTTTTGGTTCCCAGTCCGGCCCTGGCACCAACAACGGGAGGGATGGCGGGCAGGGGGCTAGGGAGAAGGCATGTACAACGGGAGAGTGGGGGAGTAGACAAGGACAACAGGAGGGAGATCGGGCAGGGGGAAGAAGGCACAGACAACAGGAGGAAGGGGGGGAGTAAAGAAGGCACCAAAGCATGTCGTGCCTGCATTATGAAAACCTCATTAAAGAAAATAGTGCTTAAAGTCTAAATAACATGTACCGTGTAACAACGAAGTAAAGGTCGCCATGGGGGGTGACAAATGAAGAGGAGGCGGTACTAAGGAGGGACTAACAAGCCTATTTACGAATTAGAAGCCAGCCTTTAGGACAGACAATGACACAAGACAATGGCAAATATGGGCGGAGAGTGAGTGGGGCTTCTCTTCGCTACTCCACCACAACAAGTCTCCTAGCGCATGCGCGCTTGCTCCAGGCTCGGCCTAAAAAGGAAAAGGTGAAGTAAGAAATAAACATTGAAGGTGTATTGGTTGATTCCTTCAAGAGACAGCAGTTTCTATTCAGTACATTTTAGAATACAGAGAATTAATCATTGTATCACAGTTTTCGAAACGTTGTCTGTCTCTGTAAGCATGTTGGAGACTGTACACAATGGTCTCACCAACTTCGTACCATTCTTGGTTGAAGATGTATCATTCATAATCAACATTTGTTATTATATTAAACATGAGATTCAAGCCTTCTTTAATCTGACGACATGTGACATCTTCGTCAGTGCGGAACATTTTCTTTATGACTTCTTTTACACCCTCACCAGCAGTATTTTTTAGATATTTGATAATCTTTTTGTTATCAGTCTCATCAAGTGCATCAATGAAATCATCAAATGTCTCTATCCAAGCAGTCCATCTATCACCAATATTTTGTTTTTGGCAGTTTTGAATGGTGGTGTTGGTTTCAAGAAAGCAGCAGTGTTGTAACCATTTATGGGAGTGTCTGACATTGAAGGTGGAGCTCTCTCCAGCTCCCTTGGCTGTTCATCTTGAACCTGTTTGTGTGAGCTATCTCTAAGGCCTTGAGATTTGCTGGCCTTTGGCTCATCCTTGATGACATTTGGAAAGACAGTCTTAGTCTGCGCTTCCATGAATATTCTTCACTATTTCGAAGATATCGAAGACTGTGGTGCTTGTTGCACACTTGTCAAACACAACCCCTGTGCTTGGTCAGGGTTGCAACTTTGATACATAAACAACAGTTTATCCTTTGGCAGCTCTTTGCATGATCTTTGTCTGCACCACTTTCTAATTGTAACGTTAACTTACAATTTGTAATTATCAATAGCTGCTTTCTGAAAGCCTTCAGTGTTAATGCTCCATATTACATCTTGCTTTATATTCCATAGCAGCACAGTACCTGTATGTATAGTCTGACTAGCAGGTTCTCGGTCATCGATACATAGATTTCTTTGCAATGCTTTCATTGTTATCAACTTCTTTACGGCAGCTGGAGCTGTGCTTTGACTCCCCATGCATTAAGCATTGTTCTGTACTTCGACTGCAACACACTTGGTACGGACAAGAAGTTTGTTTAGACCACAGCAAACTCTGGGAGAGCACTGTTTCTCTTCGGGTTCGTGTTTCCCTAACTCATCTCCAGTTTTAGCATCCACCCCAGCTGGAGTACCTGCCAATGACTATGCTACACATGGAGCTTAGTATTACACCCCTTAATAGTCTATTTGTAACCGCAAACTCAACATTCTAAACCAGCCCTCATTGCATTCCACTCTAATACTTACATCACAGTTCTACAGAGTCCACCAGGAGCCAAAAGGATGCCATAATTTCTAACTCTCAAGAACCTACAGTGATAATTAAGAAAAAAGTTTTGGTGAAATGAAACATTTGCCTAAGTTCCCACAGTTTATCTTGGTTTTCTGGTTTCACTTTGTGCAAATCAGCCAGTAAATGGGACCTTTTTGCTTTTCCTTATGTTAAGGTTTTGTATTTGCCTCTTATTGCAGTTTTTAAATATAGCACAAACTCGACCCGAAGGTCGAGTGCTTTACATAAGCACTAGTTACATTACACAAGGTCACATGCATTGTTTATAGGCTTGGGACGATTAAGTGACATGCCCAGAATCACAGGATGTTGAGCCAACCTTGGACTTGAACCTGGTTTCCCAGGTCACAGTTGGCCAATTTGACCATAACACTTCATCTCGGGTAGATGGAGGGAGTCAGGCAGAAGCCACATGAAAGCTGGCTCATTATGGGATCGAGGTTCCAACCGAACCTCGAGCTGGGCCAGAGCCTGTCTTTAGACTTGCGCAACCTCCTCTACATGTAACCACGGGTATGTGGGCCAGTTCCTTGGCCGCAGAGTAAGAATGAAGGAACACATTGCGAGTTGCTAGGTTGATTTCGTTGATACACATCTCAACTCCAATGAGGCATCTCCCACTGCTCCGACCTAGCTTTAACACAATGCTTCTGAACTTGTATTCCTGTTTTCCTGTCACTGTTCCTGAGCTCCGATCCCCTGCAATGCCTTAGCTCTTACAACTCTAGTCACAAGAAGGAGGTGGGCAACGAAAATACGTGGAAACACAATTATGGGGTCTGTGAATCTCTTTGGTGGGACCCTGGTTTGGATGTCACTGTACTCCTCCTCGGCAAGCACAGGTGAGGTCTACAGATGTCCATGGGCCCGATTCACAGAACTAACTTAAGACAAAATCCTAAACTTACTACAATTTTGGTTGGTATTCACAGACGGCACTTACTCATTTTGGTTTTCACAGAAGGCACTTACTCATTTTGGTACTCACAGAAGGCACTTACTCATTGATGAGTAACTGTCTTCTGTGAATACCAAAATGAGTAAGTGCACTTACTCATTTTGGTATTCACAGAAGGCACTTACTCATCAATGAGTAAGTGCCTTCTGTGAATACCAAAATGTGAATGCCAAAATAAATAACTGCCTTCTGTGAATACCAAAATGTGAATACCAAATTGAGTAACTGCCTTCTGTGATTAACAAAATGAGTAAATGGTAGTAAGTTTAGGATTTTGTCCTAAGTTAGTTCTGTGAAACGTGGCCCTAAGTGAGGTAGCGAAGACAGCAGCTATAGCTTTTTTCTACATCATGATTTTTTCTGAGGAGTACCTGTTTATCCAGTTGTAACTTATCATCTAAGTAGACTCTT
Organism: Lissotriton helveticus; assembly: GCF_964261635.1. Classification (NCBI taxonomy): domain Eukaryota; kingdom Metazoa; phylum Chordata; class Amphibia; order Caudata; family Salamandridae; genus Lissotriton; species Lissotriton helveticus. The sequence continues at coordinate 489,664,887 of NC_136069.1, forward strand.
GAAATTGAATTTGTATACTTGATCTAAACAAGTGATATCAGTAATAACAATGGTATCAGTGTCATAGAAGAAGATGGAGAGCATTATGTTGGAGGAAATCTAATTCCAGAAGTATCAGTGCTCTATTATTCTGAAGTATGTACCTTCAGGGGGGTGTTTGGGGTGTTACATCACCCTATTAAATGTATTGTCTGATGAATAGGTGGGTACAAGTGCTTTCAGTCGGGTTTGGTGAGGTGATATTTGGATTTCACCCGGGATTTTTGCATACACACAGACAAAAATGCACACTCTAGCTCCCTCTATATGCTTTGAAAGTCAGCAAAAATTTTGGTTATTTTACAAAATAGTGTGTTTTCTCTCACTTAATATTCCTACGAGTTCACATTCCGCTTCCTTTCCACTACTCTTTAAGGTCCTCTCATGCATCCTGCTTGCTGTATAATGTATGTTATCGTTAGATGCCAGCATGATTGCTGAAAAATCTGAAGCATAGCCCCCCCCCACCCCTCAATCTCACTGACCAATCTACGCCCCACATTATTCTTAAATACTTACTGGAAGATCAAGTTGTAAAATAAGATGATTGTTGAGAAATTGCGAGGCAGCACTATACCAAATTGCTAAATGTGTCTAAGACACATTAGTACATTCCAGTTTGCGAGTCACGAAGTGCGAGTCGCAAATTGCTAGTCACAATTTGCGACCTGCAAAATTGAATGGTCAAACATCTTGCCATAGGTTTTTACAGTGTGATAGTCTTCTCTTCTAGATTGTTTCTGACACGAAAGTACAGCACACACAGTACAAAGAAACATGTACTATACTTGCAGCAGCAGTGAAACTTTACGAACTTTACTAACACATCATCAACTTCAATTGTGTTCTCTTTCCGATATTAGGTCTGAATTGGTTTCTAGAACTGAACTACTAATTGCAAACGTAAAACATTATGAAGCTCCCATTCACCATTTTAATCTATTTTCATAACACTACTTGCCTTTTTCCTGCTTTCACTGTGTACCAGTTCACCCTAAACTGCTGCCACATTTCTCTTCAAAATCTCATTAACTTCATTGCCCTTTCTTAAAATGTTGGGGATTCACTAGCTAGAAGTGGATATCATGCCGACTTTATAAAATTTCCTGGAAAGACATATTTTATATTATTGATTTTTCACATGCTAAAATAAAAGATTGGAAACATTGTGCTTTAGTCTTGTTTATTGGGCTGAGAAAGTATAGCAGGCAAAGAAAGTCATTGGAAAGAGTGCTCACAAAACAGTTTAAAAAGTTGTTCTACCGCAACATAGAAGTACGTCTAATAAATCCACAAAATGGACCACAACATATTCTCAAGGTAAACAGATGGGGAGTTAAGATTAGTAACTCTACACTTCCTTATATATGTGTAATAATCCCTTGTTACAATTGGCAATATGTCTGAAGTTAATATTGTGGAATGGAGTCGACATATGTGCTGATCGATCTTATTGACCTCAACATTGTGACCTATAACTGTTTGGAAGACTGTCTCCATGCTAATTTAGATAATTTATGCAATGTTTATAAGGCAGTGTTGTAAGCAAACCTTATCAGGAGTGAATCAGTTGTTATGTGGACCAATTTCGGCTGTTGTGAGAGGATATGCAGTTGGAGTTGAAGTAGCTAGCTTCCTATGAGGAGGCAAGTTGTTTCTGTGAAGTTGGATCACTGTTGCTAGGGCTGCAGCTTAGTATTACGACAGATGGAATATTGCTGAACTTTCTTCCACTAATATTATTAATTAAATCAGTGCAAACCTCTAAAAGCAGCACCATCACCAACAAAATAATATCCCAGTGAGAGGATTCAACCTCTGGAGTACACTTGTTGTTACTGATTTGACTCTGATTAGCCAATGACAGAGAATACACATTCTCATCTGAGTGAATTTGTGGCAATTTCTACAACAGATGTTATTTTGAATGATCTGGAAGAAAGATATTTTAAAGGCAAGGAAAAGAAATGGGAACTGAAGATTAATTAAGGGCAATAGAGAATTAAACATTAATAGCTGGAGAATCAGAAGAAAATGTAGAGTCAGCTAATGGACACGAAGCAGCAGAGAGTAGGCAAAGAAGTGAAGAGACACACAGACCTATAAATGCTTAGGGTATCTTGCCAACCTAATTTGACATTATTACTGATATCATCACCATCAAAAGGCCTTTGAAGAATAGAAAATGTGTAAAGGCACCCACAGGCTTCATTGAGAAGACCCATTGCAGAGTTAGAGGAAGAAGTCATTAAAGTGCAGGAGGAGTGATCAATACATATGCTAGCATTTGCACCCAAGCTTCTAAATCTGAGAAAGGATTAGGCTGCTGTCCATATTTTATAGGTTGCTGAAAGCCAAGTTCCGGCTGTCATGATTAGTTGGTAGGCCAACACAAGTAATAATGTTACAATTCTTGTTAGCTCTAATAAAGCTTTCAATAATTTAAACCTGGTCTCAACCTCTGTCAGTTAGGGCCATAAAACAGACAGGCTTAATTTGAGAAAATGTGTAAAGCATTTAGAAGTACCAAAACAGTTAAAAGTTGAAATCCAACACAATAAGAAACCCACCCCAATTTATAAAAAGAGAGAATATTTTAAGTATCAAAATTACATAAAAATGACAAATATCCAATCAGGAGAACCGAAGATATGATCATTGAAGTTTTAAATGAAAATAGCACCAAAAAGCACAAATCGTTAATCACAGGCAACTGTTCATGCTAGACCAGGACAAAAGTTAGGTTTTAAGACCTACCAGAATGAAGAGCGGGTTGGATATGAGGCTCAGGTTGGTCCCCGTCGAAGAGTTACCTTCTGACTTCGAACATTTCTGAGAAGGTAAAGCTATCAGCGAGGCAAGACAGCAGGTGTTGATGCTGGGGTGCGGTGTCAATGAAGCTGTTCATGAAGGCAGGAATAGCTCAGAGCAGGAAAAGTCTGAGTTCGCACCAAGAAAGCGTGAATGTCGGTTGGATGCTACTCGGTATCGAGTCTGGTTAAGATTTCTGCTGACGGGCTAATGCTCTTTTCTGGAATTCAGATTTCTACCGCACGGCAAGGTTCTTGACTGGTGCCAGAGACGGTTCAACGTCGGGCCCGCTGAATTGGATTTGCTGATTCAAGCCCACGTACAATGTGCTCTCAGTGGATCGGCTTAGCAGGTTTGTCATGGTTTTCTGTCTGTACTCTAAGCAAGAATCCTTGAAAAAGTTTCCAAGGGCACTTGGGGGTCAGGACGCACTCCACAAAAGTCACAAGCAGGGTCCTAAGCAAGTCCAGTAGATACTGGTCATCGGTGCTCCTTAAGAAAAGTAGACTTCCTGCAGCTTTTGTGTCCTTGTAGCATTACAGAAAGTCAGGACGATTGATGTCCACTTCTGTGTCCTAGGTGCAAGTGGGAGCAGGTCCAACCCTTAGAGTTCACCATAAGTCACAACAGCAGGCCTAGTCCTATGTCTGTCTTCCACAGGTCCAGTAGTGTTCTGAAGAAGACTCCCAGGGGAGCCACATTTATGCCTGGCACTTGCCTTTGGGAGGGGCTGACTCCTGGCCCCTCCTAACCAAAAGGGAAAGAGTTCCCAGAGGTCACCCTACCCACCTTTAAAGCGATTCCTGTGAGCACTACTGAAAACAACCCCTACAGTTCTTCTCTTACCACCACTAAACCAAAGACGACAGACCCTTACGTCTCCTTTGTAGAGTTTCTGTGTCCATACTAGAGGTGTGGCAAGGGAAATAAGCAAGAATTCCCCTGTGGTCACTCAAAATTGATTATGGGGGCAGCTCCTCCTTCAGTGGGATTAGTGCTTGGCTGGCTTGAAGTACAATAGCAGAACAGGACACCCCCTACCACTCAAGCCTTTTGCCTCAGTTCTAGAAGCCAATTCAGACCTAATTAAGGATCTGTTCAACTCCTCGGTGACAGTTGAAAGCTGAGGCGAATGGGCTTCAAAAGGCTTTAGGTAGTTTAAAGGAAACTTTTTAAATGTACCTTTTATGAAATATTTGTTACAAATCCAACTTTGCCAATGAATTGGATTTGTTATTAATATTTTACATTCATTAACTTTCATTAAGTGTCTATATGCTTTTCAGTGGAACAGCGAACCCTGCTACAGTGAAAATAGATTTTAGGACATTGTCACTGTAAAGGTATATTTAACATTAAACTTCTATATGTACTGCTTTTAAATATCTTGCAGCCTTTGCTATGGGCACAGAAGTCCCATTTAGGGGGACTTATTCATATTTAAAAGGAGGATTTAGGCCCACCAGACAGGTTGAATTGACAGGTCCAATTTGCAGTTTAAACCTGCACAGCCAAGTTACTGGTGGCAGGCAGTTAGTCATGTTTGGCACAATATGTACTGCAGTCCACTCATGAGATTTAACTTTCAGGCCTTGGGGTTACTCATTGTCCCCTATACTAGGGATTTATGGGTGAATTAAAGATGGCAATTATCATTATACCCAATTTTGACATGTTTTGCAGGTCAGAGCATATGCAGTGGGGTCCGGTTAGCAAAGTCCCGGTGTTGGAAACCGGGACTTCTGGCAGGTTCACCCCTAAACTTTTTGCTTATGAATGTGAATTGGTGGTAGTGATTTTTGGTTTCTGCGCACTTTACCACTGTGCCCCAGGGTAAAGTGCGTGCGTGTAGTGAGGTTGGCCTGCCCTCCCTTAGGAATGCCTGGGGAATGTATGTGTCCATGTTAGTTCCTGATGCGTGTGGAGTGCAAGCTCGAGTTTGGTATGTGCAGACTCGTGTGATTAAATGCTGCACGATAATGTGTGCGGCGTGAATGTGTCTAGTGTGGAAGTGCCACTTCTAGAAGTTGGTCTACCTGTGCAGTGAAGGTGCTGGCTTGTGATTGGCTGGAGCGGTCTGGTGAGCCTGGCTCCATGAGTCATGATGGGTCAGCCCCAGTGGTGAATGGGAGATCTGCATGTTGATGGCCGGGGAGGAGTGCACCTGGGACCTGAATAGGGCTGGGCTTTCCCCACACAATGCTGGCTCTGCCCCCTGTGGTGCATCTAATGTCCCTAGCCTGACCAGTGAATGGAAAGGGTGGCTGAGCACAACAAAGTGCTCTAAATCCAGTTGCATCTGGTTTTACCTTCACCCTGCTCCTAAGGACAAAGGAATCCTGGGTATAAGAAGGGGCTGTGACCCCATGTAAAATGTCCTCTTGCTGATCTTACTTTAGAGGGGGGGCCTGCTGCTGCTGGGCGCCAGGAGGACTGCCACTGGGGATTACCTCCCTGCCTAGGAGGTCCCTGTGAGCTGGCCCCTGGGCCCAGCCTTGCCCCCCCTACCTCCTGAAGGACCATTTCTGGATTTTGCCCTGTGGTGTCCCTGGATTTCTCCTCACAGTGCCAGGGAAGCGCTGTTTCCTTTTCCAGGGAGCCCTTTCACGTTCCAAGGGCAGCCCAGGGCGGGGATCGCCCTCCTCAGGGATTCCCCGGCATGGGGATCCCCTGGCTGCCAACATCGGCGCAGGTGCCCACCCTGTATTTTGCAGCAGCGTGTTCCTGAAACTCGGCACGGGTGCCACCCTGTTTATTTGCTGTGGTTGCCGCATTATTCATATCCCTAGCGTATGCCCACCCCGCCAGGGACTGTGCTGACTTTGTTGTGCCCTACCGGGAGCCTACCCGGGATTGGCGGCGCGAGTTGTTCTCTCCCCCCCTCCGGGCCGCCACGCTGCCTGCGATGTGACCCGGAAGTGCTTCTGTTGAAAACCGGAAGTTGACGGGAGCCCACCCCGGTGAGGGAAAGCGAGAGAGGAAGCCGACGTCTTCAACCCCCCCCCCCCCCGGGATCCCAAGAGCGAGGGAGAGCCCCGGAGAGCAAAGGAGGATTGTCAAGAGAGAGCCCCAAGGAGCGGGAGCTCTCGTGCCGCCGCCACCCGCAAGAGCCCGGGAGAGGAAGCCCGAGGAGTCCTACCGCTGGTGAGTGGGGCCGGGGGTCCGTTCTTAAAAAGGAGGGCGTCGGGGCACATTGCCGGTGCCCGCCCCTCCGTTTCAGCGTGAGGGCCTTGGTGTCCTATTTTTACTTCGAGCCCTGAGAGGCTCTAACGTCTTTGGGGGCATTTTCCTTTGTTGGTAGAGCGGCCCCGGAAGGCAGCGGGCCGCTCCCACCTTGTCCCGCATTTATCCTCGAGCCCACGAGGGGCTCAAGAGGCATTGTGCATTTTGGGCCTGAAGGGCTCCGGGGGCATTCATTCTTAGAGCCTGCGAGGCTCTTAAGTGCATTCTGGGTGGTAGAGCGGCCCCAGCAGTCAGCGGGCCGCTCCCCCCACACTGGGCATTCTTTCTTCCGAGCCCAGAGGCTCCCCGCCCGCATTGTTGTTTGAGCCCACGAGGCTCCATCTGGGGCATTTTATTTACAGATCCTGCCAGGCTCCCTGCTACAGATGCCCAGCACTTAGTGGGCAGCTGCTCCGTTTAGGCCCCCCTGACATTTTGGGACACAGGGCGTTTCAGCCCCAAAGAGGCCAGTTGGCCTGTTTGTTTTGGCCTATGTGATTCCTGCGCAATTCTGCTTTACCTACACCGCTGAATGTATGTTTATGCATCCTGTGTTTTTCCTGCACCTCTGAATGTGTTTTTATGCATCATGTGTTTTACCTGCACCTCTGAATGTGTTTTTATGCATCAAGTGTTTTTCCTGCACCTCTGAATGTGTTTTTATGCGTCATGTGTAATGCTTTTATGCCTATACCCCTAAATGTATAGTGATACTTAGGTGGTTGTTCTTCCTAGTACAGGTGTTGCTAGTGAGGTCTTGGTTCCCTGTTTAATACTCTCCTAAGGTGGTTAGGGTTGCATAGGTGGTACTTACCTCTTACCAGTGGTTACTGGTTGTGTGCTTTATTTTCTATTTTGTGCTACAGTTACTATTGTCCTATGTGCTAAGCGCTATTCCTACAAGAATTATTATTCCTACAAAGTGCTATTTCTAACAAGTATTCTAGTTCTAAAAGCGCCTATTCCTGGCAGTGGTCCATGTGGCCCTGTCATGTACATACATCCCCTGTAAATTCTGCCAGTGCCTGTTGGCACATTGTAAAGTCTGTGTTTTTATCTAATGTGTTTGGTATAATACAAAGGCTATTTTTATATATAACCTTGTGTGGAGTTTCCTTTGTGGTGGGCCTTGGGTGTTGTTGCTGGGGGTGCGTGCGCAAACACTTAACTTACACAGCCTCCGGGTTAAGCCTTACTGCTCGCGCCACGTTGCCTACAGGGTGAGCAGAGGTTATCTTTGGCGTGTAACTCCCTTGCCCTTACTAGAGTGGTGGTTTCTGCCTGGCTTTGGCGCAAGCCTCAGCCAACTGGAAATCCCATTTCTAACACCCGGCATCAGGCAAAAAATGGTGATCAAGAAAAAAGAGGCATTTTTCTATACTCATTGTATTCTTGGTATGAGTTCAAGTATAGTTTTCATTTTCATGGCAGTGTGTAAATCAGGTATGTTCTCTCTAGCTCCTTGTAATGCTAACATTTTGTTCCATGGTTTTGCATCACACACCATTAACTTTTTTATGCCTTCATACAGATGGTCAGTAACTTGTGGTCCAGACCTTTTTTCTTTTATGGTTGTGGTATAGAAATTATAATGAAGCCACATCTTGCAGCCTTCCACCACTCACCATCTGATCATGCTTAGTGGCTTTGTGTTTCAGTTTCAAATTGTGTGTAGTTTTTTTTCCTGTCCAGGGTTCTTGTTGAAACTCTGTGTGTTTCCATGCCTTCCTGTCTGTCAGTACTAAGTTCTGGTCTGTTCACCCCTTCCATGCATCCTGTTAGTCTATGTCTGCCACCATGTCTATGTCCATATCTAAGCTTCACACCCTTCAGCATCCATTCATCACCCTAGGGGCTATAGGAATACTTGTCAGATATGGGCAGTCTCAGTAGACCTCCACCAATTTCTGCAGTGGGACCATCACCACTTTCTGTATGGGACCCTATAATTTTGCGATCGTCTGTTCTACTGGTTGGACTTTCGTCATTTTGGTCTAGATTTATTGATTACATTTTGCTCAATGTTTCTACATTGGTGTGGGATTGTTCTTGTGTTGTATTTTCACTTCATTACTGTTTGAGGTGCTTCATAAATACTTTACTCATTGCCTCTAAGTCAAACTACCAGAGGGTTGACCACGGGTTAATTTGGGGTTTGCTTGTGCCTCACACTGAGAAGGGTTGTGGTTGTTGCTTGAGAAGGGTTTCACCCCCTCAGCCAGTAACCCAATTTCTCACACTCAGTTTCTGTGCATCACACTTTCTGTCCCAGCATTTGTTAAATTCCTGCCTCAGTGTCCATATTTTTTCTTTCCAAGGCTCGGAGTCTACTTCTTTCTACCATGTCTTCTGTGCCATTCACGGTGTATAGTGTGTTTGTTGTAGTGTGTGGATGAGAAAGACTACCAGCCTTGGTATTTAGCACCCAATATTTAATTGCTCCCAATGGTGGCCGGCACAGGAAAGAGAGGTCGGTGGTGAGGCGGGGGCGGCGATGCGGCGAGGGCAAGGTAAGTGGTTTATTTTTTTCATTTAATTTTACCTATCTCATTATCTGTCTATGTCCCCCCCCACCCTGCCCCCGCCCCAAGGCTCTTACCTGTAGCAGCCACCACTGATTGCTCCTGCTGCTGGTTTCTGAGCAGAGCATTGGGCATCAGCGCTATTTCTTTTACAAATTAGCAGTAAGTGCACTGCATTTCCCTTTGTCAGTGTCTCCCTGGCCTTGAATCAGAGTCTATCAATCACAATGTGAGTGTCTCACTTCTCCCAGCCTGAGTGTCAAAGCTAGAGTATTCCTAGTCCCATTGTGTGTCTCCTACTTCCAATGTAATTATATTCCCTGACACAGAGTCACTTTGCTACTTATCTCAACTTGTGGAGTTTTTCATCTCCTATTGGGCAAATATCTTTAAAGTGCATGTTTTCTTTTGTGTGTATTCCATACATTTTGCGTACTGAGGCTGAGAAATAAGCTCTGTGCTGTGAATAAGGGGAGATAGGGGTTAAAAAAACAAAAAAAGTGTTTTCTTAAAAAAAAAAAGAGGGAAAAACCTTGAAGGGTAAAGAAAGGGGGGGAGGGGAAGAAAAAAAAAGAAATCTATAAGGGTATTTTATTCTCACTGGGGGGAGCTGGAGAAGTGGTTCCTGGGACTTAGATGGCATCACTCAGGCCAGGCCTGGTTACCTATTGGATGTTTAAGCGTTTTGGGTGGTTTTTTTTGGGGGGGGGGGCGCCCCCATGTGCTAGGAAGGAAAATCAGCAGAAATTATGAATTACCTAGGAAAATGAATAAGCTAATGAGTGTTGTCCCTTTTATACTACAAACAAGGGACCAGATAGCTCTCTTCTTGTTGTTCATATAGATTAAATGGGTGACATACAGATGGTACATATTGCCTCCATTAACATCTGTGGCCTGAACGATCCTAGAAAAAGATCAAGAGTTGCAATAGAAATCTAGGTCCTGAAGGCAGATATTATTTATTTACAAGAAACACACATTGAAGCCTCACAAAAGGATATTCTAAACACTATGGATACAATCTTAATGATGCAACTTTACAAGAGGCACGGATCGGGGGGGGGGGTTGCAATTCTGGAAAAGGAAATTGGTTGAACTTTACGCAGGTGGCTGTGGACACTCAGGTTTGATGAGTTGTTGTAGTCTGTCATACTACTAGCAGAGATAAATTTACCCTCTGCACAGTGTATGGTAGTATCCTGGATAATCCCTCAGTTATCGACCAGATATCCCAGTATTTGATATCTCGGCCCCTGCCCATAGTTCTGTGTAGGGACCTGAATATCAACCTCCTGAGTGATTGGAATATACTGGCCGGAAACCCAGAGTATTTAAAGCTGTAGATGGGTTGTCTAAGAACACATGTTGTTTGATGTCTGGAAACCACGCAGAGTATGGTTATATGTATTTTTCTGCTCCATATTCTACACATGCCGTCTGGATTATTTCTTCATCTCAAATTGGCTCCTCGCTGCTTGTAAAATCGGGAGATACCCCCGGTTCTTTTCGGATCATAACACACTAGTATTAGAAATACAAGGAATGGGGGTTAAAACTAGAAATGCATGGGGCTTTGGGTGTGCCTTGCTCGCTAACAAAGACTACTGTACACATATCAGCAAGTGGATCCCAACACAATTTAAAGAGAATGTTGGTAGTGCCACGTTGAGTATAGTTTGGGAGGCATTCAAGGCCTGTTTAAGGGGTGAGACACTTAGATTTTCATCGAACAGGGCATAGACACAGTAGCAATACGTGCAGACCAAACAAGATAGCTTAGTCATAGCGGTGGAGCCCTCTGTCTTATTGCTTGTGAATTCCCTGAGCCACTGAAATCGTTTTTCTGGTTCTGATGTAAGTGTTTCCTCAGTCTGTGGTAATTGCTAGATCTGTTGTACTTTACTCCCCGGTGTGAGTGTCTCTCTGCCCTAGATTAAGTATCTGGTTGTCTTTGTGGTAGGTACTCTCACTCCAATGTCTATGGAGGGGCTTCTAGTGGGATGGAGAAGAATCAGGATTACAAAGAAGGGTGTTTATGAAAAGATGATGGGCGGGGAGAAGAAAATGGTGGGGGGTACGAAGTTACAGAGAAACCAAGAGGTTTTATGAGGGAAGAAGGTGGGTGGAGGATTGAATGGCTCATGGAGATGAGGGAGGGGTAAGGAGGAGGGCAGTGTAGGAATAGGGGTGAGAATGAGGAACTTGGAGAGAAAGGGATGGGTAAGAAGAGACTGCAGAGAAGGGTGGGGCGTGCAACTTTCAGAAAAGTGGAAATATTAGAAGAATGAAAGGGAACATCAAAAAGACTGTGCTGCATACTTCCTCCTGGAATAAAGGAGTGTTAGTTATGCACCATTTTACGGTTGGAATTTCTGGTGCTGTGTGGGACCTATATCAGTCTAAATAGTCAATCTTCAGTTGTCTATTGCTGTCTTGCTCACTGCAGAAGAGTGTTATAAACAAGGGTTCAAGGCTTTTTGTGCTTTTATGCTGAGTTCTTTAGAACTGTAATCAGATACAGATAAAGTGCATTATTAGGGAAATGGCTATAGACGTGATGTGGTCGGTGATGAAACTATTTTCACACCCTCTGGAGTGAACACCATTTTCATGTGCACCAGGATAGGTGACCTCAGGTTCTACAGGTGTGCTATACTTGCTATTTCATGTACAAATGTTCTTAACTCATCTGTGTGGCAGTACAGAGAGCAGAGCCAGCACATTAATGAAGGTAATGCACGTCTCTGAAAGGTGTGGCAGGTATTACCAGTTCTGTACCTTTTTATATGGATAATGGAAGATTTTCATGCTTTAGCACTAGGAATTCGATCTAATACAGAGGTGATATGGATCCCTGTTAATTTGCATAGGGAGCTGTATTTCTGTATAGTGCACAGTACCGCTTCATAACTACCATGCTTTTGGTGGGGTGCCACAAATGCCACAAATGCGCCTTCGGGTGCAAAATTCTAGCCAAGGAGTGGAGACTGAAGCAGCAGCCTCCACCAATGCTTTGCTTTTTGTAATAACAGGTCTTATTCTTTTTTCTAATCTAAGTTGGTCCTATAAATGTAGCAAAATTGTGGGGTGGGGTAGGGGAGGGGAAGTTCTTGCGAAAGATGTGCAGCAACCATGGAGAATGGCCAACTCTGAACTAATGAACATTCAGAATGTAGGAAAGCTGACAAGCAAGATAAAGCAACATCCTTCCTCAGTGACAGGAAATTTATTTTTGATGAAACTTAGACTTTTTATCTATGTTTACCTTTGTGAATGGGCCTGATTCACAAAGATAAACTTAGATCAAAAGTCTAAGTTTAGACCTGAAGTCTAAGTTTAGACCTAAAGTCTAATTAGACTTTTGGTCTAAGCTTAGACCAAAAGTCTAACTTTACTACCAATAAAGTTAGACTTTGGTCTAAGTTACGCTTTTAACCTAAACTTAGACCGAAAGTCTAACTTTATTACTAGTAAAGTTAGACTTCACTACGCAACGCACTCTATGCCGAAATTAACAAAAACCTCACCTGCAAGCTACAGAACATCCAGAACGCTGCCGAAAGACTGGTCCTCAAACTGCCAAAACACTGCCACATCTCCCAGCACATGTGCGCACTCCACTGGCTCCCAGTAGCGGCCCATGGAAGGAGTGGTGAGGGGCGGTGAGGCGGGGGAGGGACATCTGTGATGCAGCGCACACAATGTAATTAGTTTTCTTTATATATTTAGTTACCTATCTCCCTGTGGCCATTTGCCGTAGTTTACTACCCCCACCCTGCCCCTCCCCCGCCCCGCCGCCCTGCACCACTCCCTCCATGGGCCGCTACTGCTGACTCCCCGTCGAGGTGAGAATCACCTTCAAGATACTCACCCTCGCACACAGGGCCCGCCATGGCACGGGACCAGCATACCTGAACAGCCGATTCAAGTTCCACCCACCACAAAGGACCCTACGATCAGCCCAGTTCTCCTACACCGTGGTCCCCCGCACCAGAAAGGCCAGATCAGGAGGCCGCTCATTTTTCCTTCCTCGCACCCAAAGCATGGAACACCCTTCCGCTCCACCTCAGACAGACAACATCGCTGGGGGAGTTGCAATTTTGGGAAAGGAAATTGGTTGAAATTTACGCAGGTGGCTGTGGACACTCAGGGTTGATGGGTTGTTGTTGTCTGTCATACTACTAGCGGAGATAGATTTACCCTCTGCACAGTGTATGGTAGTATCCTGGATAATCCCTCAGTTATCAACCAGATATCCCAGTAATTGATATTTCGGCCCCTGCCCATAGTTCTGTGTGGGGACCTGAATATCAACCTCCTGAGTGATTGGAATATACTGGTCTAGTTCCATACTCTGGCCGGAAACTCAGAGTATTTAAAGCTGTAGAAGGGTTGTCTAAGAACACATGTTGTTTGATGTCTGGAAACCACGCACAGTATGGTTATATGTATTTTTCTGCTCCACATTCTACACATGCCGTCTGGATTATATCTTCATCTCAAATTGGCTCCTCGCTGCTTGTAAAATCGGGAGATACCCCCGTTTCTTTTCGGATCATAACACACTAGTATTAGAAATACAAGGAATGGGGGTTAAAACTAGAAATGCATGGAGCTTTGGGTGTGCCTTGCTCGCTAACAAAGACTACTGTACAGATATCAGCAAGTGGATCCCAACAACATTTAAAGAGAATGTTGGTAGTGCCACATTTAGTATAGTTTGGGAGGCATTCAAGGCCTGTTTAAGGGGTGAGACACTTAGATTTTAATTGAACAGGGCATAGACAGAGAAGCAATACGTGCAGAACAAACAAGATAGCTTAGCCATAGTGGTGGAGCCCTCTGTCTTATTGCTTGTGAATTCCCTGAGCCGCTTAAATCGTTTTTCTGGTTCTGATGTAAGTGTTTCCTCAGTCTGTGGTAATTGCTAGATCTGTTGTACTTTACTCCCCGGTGTGAATGTCTCTCTGCCCTAGAGTAAGTATCTGGTTGTCTTTGTGTCAGGTACTCTCACTCCAATGTCTATGGAGGGGCTTCTAGTGGGATGGAGAAGGATCAGGATTAGAAAGGAGGGTGTATATGAAAAGATGATGGGCAGGGAGAAGAAAATGGTGGGGGGTACGAAGTAACACAGAAACCAAGAGTTTTTATGAGGGAAGAAGATGGGTAGAGGGTGAATGGCTCGTGGAGATGAGGGAGGGGTAAGGAGGAGGGCAGTGTAGGAATAGGGGTGGGAATGAGGAGCTTGGAGAGAAAGGGATGGGTAAGAAGAGACTGCAGAGGAGGGTGGGGCATGCAACTTTCAGAAAAGTGGATATATTAGAAGAATTAAAGGGAACATCAAAAAGACAGTGCTGCATACTTCCTCCTGGAATAAAGGAGTGTTAGTTATGCACCATTTTATGGTTGGAATTTCTGGTGCTGGGACCTATATCAGTCTAAATAGTCAATCTTCAGTTGTCTATTGCTGTCTTGCTCACTGCAGAAGAGTGTTATAAACAAGGGTTCAAGGCATTTTGTGTTTTTATGGTGAGTTATGGTGAGTTCTTTAGAACTGTAATCAGATACAGATAAAGAGCTTTATTAGGGAAATGGCTATAGACGTGATGTGGTCAGTGATTAAACTATTTTCACACCCTCTGGAGTGAACACCATTTTCATGTGCACCACGATAGGTGACCTCAGGTTCTACAGGTGTGCTATGCTAGCTATTTCATGTACAAATGCTCTTAATTCATCTGTGCGGCAGTACAGAGAGCAGAGCCAGCACATTAATGAAGGTAATGCACGTCTCACGGCGCTGAAAGATGTGGCAGGTATTTTTACCAGTTCTGTACCTTTTTATATGGATAATGGAAGATTTTCATGCTTTAGCACTAGGAATTCGATCTAAACTCCGTATTTTCAATAATGCAGAGGTTATATGGATCCCTGTTAATTTGCACAGGGAGCTGTATTTCTGTATAGTGCACAGTACCGCTTCATAACTACCATGCTTTTGGTAGGGTATCACAAATGCCACAAAAGCGCCTTCAGGTGCAAAATTCTAGCCAAGGAGTGGAGACTGAAGCAGCAGCCTCCAGCAATGCTTTGCTTTTTGTAATAACAGGTCTTATTCTTTTTTCTAATGTAAGTTGGTCCTATAAATGTAGCAAAATTGTGGGGTGGGGTAGGGGAGGGGAAGTTCTTGCGAAAGATGTGCAGCCATCATGGAGAATGGCCAACTCTGAATTAATGAACATTCAGAATGTAGGAAAGCTGACAAGCAAGATAAAGCAACATCCTTCCTCAATGACAGGAAATTTATTTTTGATGAAACTTAGACTTTTTATCTAAGTTTACCTTTGTGAATTGGCCTGATTCACAAAGGTAAACTTAGACCAAAAGTCTAAGTTTAGACCTGAAGTCTAAGTTTAGACCTAAAGTCTAATTAGACTTTTGGTCTAAGCTTAGACCAAAAGTCAAACTTTACTACCAATAAAGTTAGACCTTGGTCTAAGTTACACTTTTGACCTAAACTTAGACCGAAAGTCTAACTTTATTACTAGTAAAGTTAGACTTCACTACGCAACGCACTCAATGCCGAAATTAACAAAAACCTCACCTGCAAGCTACAGAACTTCCAGAACGCCGCCGCAAGACTGGTCCTCAAACTGCCGAAACACTGCCACATCTCCCAGCACATGTGCACACTCCACTGGCTCCCAGTAGCGGCCCATGGAAGGAGTGGTGAGGGGCGGTGAGGCGGGTGAGGGACATCTGTGATGCAGCGCACACAATGCAATTAGTTTTCTTTATGTATTTATTTACCTATCACCCTGTGGCTATTTGCCGTAGTTTACTACCCCCCCACCCTGCCCCTCCCCCGACCCGCCACCCTGCACCACTCCCTCCATGGGCCGCTACTGCTGACTCCCTGTCGAGGTGAGAATCACCTTCAAGATACTCACCCACGCACACAGGGCCCTCCATGGCATCGGACCAGCATACCTGAACAGCCGATTCAAGTTCCACCCACCACAAAGGACCCTACGATCAGCCCAGCTCTCCTACACCGTGGTCCCCCGCACCAGAAAGACCAGATCAGGAGGCCGCTCCTTTTCCTTCCTCGCACCCAAAGCATGGAACACCCTTCCGCCCCACCTCAGACAGACAACATCGCTCCCATCTTCGCAAGAAACCTCACAACCTGGCTCTTAGACAGACTCCCTCCTTGATGGAATGGACCCTGCACCCCCCCAACCCCTAGCGCCTTGAGACCCCTATGGGTGAGTAGTCGCGCTTTAATAAACACCGATTGATTGATTGAAACTTAGACTGCAGGTCTAAACTTAGAATTTTGCTCTAAGTTTCCCTTTGTGAATTGGGCCCTCAGACTTAAGTGAATGTTTACTACTTTTTGGTATTCACAAAGGTAAGTTACTGTTTGTAAGTTTACTACTAGTAAACGTGTTAGTCGGGAGTTTACTACTAGTAACTTTACTTATAGTAAAGTTACTAGTTGTAAATTATCTTTGTGAAAACCAAAAAGTATTAAACGTATACTTAAGTCTAAATTTACCTTTGTAAATCAGGTCCTGAATATCTGGTCATCATTCTGGACTGCAGTCATGCCAGATTAATTGTTTGCCCATTGCATGCAATGAGTTACATACATTGCATTTCCTGGGACATTGTTTGCACGTTTTACCATGGCACACAAAATGAGGTTGGGAGTATGAAATGGGAGCATATTAGCTCCCAAGCTATGAAAACTTCATTGATAAGTCATGGCTGACATACTTCTCTCTAGGTATGTCAGTCTTGGTGCAACAGGGCCTTTAATATGAGCATATGCGCTTGTGCAGGACAGAGCTGATGATTGTTTTTATGCAATTGCACAATCTAAAGAGCATGCATTTAACTGGTAATGTCTCTGTAAGCGAATCAGCAGCAGACAGTGCAAGACACAATAAACAGTGGCTGCTTCTCTCTGTTACCCAGCTGCTCTTCCTGAGGTCTTTGGGATACTATTGATAGAGCGCTTACAGCACTCTGAATTGTATGGGTGCATTATATTCATGGTTTAAACGCACTCACATATATTCTGTCGTTAGCAGTATTTTATGATTATTAAAATGCATTTATTCAAGTCACATGAGCATTTGTAATGTAGTGTGCACATTTAAGTAGTACATTGTATGTACTAGAAAAGTTTATAATTTCTGTGTGCATAATGTGCAGGATGACATTATATTCATATAATGTAACTGTGTATTGTTTTTTTTTAAATCTTTATTTCAGACTGCTCAGTTTTCTACTCATCACATCATTTTCATAAAGTGTACAGCACAGCCATTTTTCGATTTCTTTTCTCCCCAACTTAACTCTGTCAGCTCTCAACCATTACAGTTTGAACCCTGTCATTTCATATATCATAGTAGTAACATATTGAATTCACATTTGTTAAAAGGAAACGTATCTGTAGTCCCTACATGTCCAATATTCAGACATCATGATGCAGGGTTTCTTGTTCAACAAGCAGGACTACAGTAAATAAGAATATGTCGATCTCTTAAACTGTCCCTCTCCCCATAACCCTCCCACCCTACCCCCGTACGTCTCCTGATCAAACTAGTTCAAAGGGAATAACACTTCTCAACCTGTCTATTAAACCGATGAGGCCCACAGTGAAGAGTCTTTAAAAGCAAGATCTGTGCGTTTGCGGGAGCTTGTGCCACCCCTCCTTCACGCTAACACTATCTACCGCCCATCCATTTTCACACTCCTTCTGTCTGTGACGGTAACAAGTCCATCTCTTCCAGCTCCAACATCTTAACTTCCCATTCTTGTGCAATCGGATGTTTCCTTTGCCCTTTCCCCTCCTCCCATCTCAAAACCGTTCCTTCCACCTTACCCCATCTCAACAGATCAGATTGCCATTCTGCTATCCCAGGAGGTCTGGGGGACTTCCATCGCGTTGTTAAGACTCTGATAGCTAATAGTAGAGCCAAGTCTAGGAATTTCAATTGTGCCTCATGTTGTTTAGGACGTTTACTGTGCCCCACCAGACAATATAGCACATCTACTGGCACCTGCAGGGCTGTGAGTGTACTGAGTATATGACATATTTCTCTCCAATAATTCCCTATTCGCGGGCAAGCCCATAACGAATGTATGTTGGAACAACGAGTTCCATAATCACGACTTCTCTAACAACGAGGTCGCAATCACGGCCTCGTCTAAACCACGACTTTTTTTTACCACAAATTCCTTTACCACGTTTTTTCGTGGTATATGAATGTGTGTTAAAAAAATGCTTTAAATCTAGTTCCCCCGATTCCCCCACCCCTTAAAAACAAATTACACCCTCCCTATAAATATATATGATTACCCACACACCTGTTGTTCAGGATGTTTCCCGTTCTCGCTGGCTTGCTTTATAGTGAGCTGATGACCCCATATAACCTCAACGACAAGAAATGGCTGCACCCGCGGTGCTACTTTCATCAAAGGGATCCGAAAGTTGTTTACTTGCAATTCAATCCACTATGTAAATTCATCTAACTGCAACTCCCTCCTTTGACAATGGTGTGATCCTGGGCAAAACCCGCTGGGCATGTGTCTCAAAGAAAATGTTTTTGAAGGAAATGCTGCATTCTCTTTTCGTACATAGTTTCCCTCAACCTGCGGGTCCCAGTCACATTATTTCCTAACAGCGCTTTAGTACTTGTGATGTTTAAGAGCTGTACGAATAATATGAATTAAACATATATAAACTGTTTTATATTTTTTCTCATAAAGGTGCTGTCTTACCTGCTACCTAAGTGAGGGCCCCTGCCTGGAAGATTAGTAGAGCTCTGCAGATTAAAGCCAGCATCCTTCTGCCGATTCTCTCTTCATCCCTAGAACAATCAGTATCTGAAATATTCTGGGATGTTGTTGAATTTTAAAAGTTGGATGCCACATGCACAAACTGTGTTTAACACGTTTCCTCTCGGCACTGAACAGTCAACTAAACAGTCGCTGTCCCCAGAGAGTATCAGGGATACGTGGTTCATTTTCGTTGTAAAGGAATTCGTTGTTAATGAAGTCGTGGTAAAGTGTTTGGTCGTTGTTCGGGACTCGTGGTTCAGGACATTCGTTATTCATACTTCATTGTTAAGGATGTTTCCCGCCCATAACATGTGAAGCATAACAGCCTCATCTTCCTTACAGCGAGGGCAGTTGTGGGGGGAGTCGGGGAACATGCTATGTAGTCTGTGGGGGGTGAGGTATGCCCTTTGTAAGACCATAGCTTGGATGAATTTAAATCTAACGTTCCTGGACACCTTTCTGGGGTGTTCAAGAATCACTTGCCAGGCGCCATCCGATAGTGCTTCCCCGGTGTCCTGTGCCCAGGTGTCTCTGAGTGCAGTGAGCGGAGTAGCCGTCTGTTCTCTAATCCCCATGTAAAGCCAGCGCACAAAATGGTCCCCGGTTCCCATATGGTAAAGTAGGTGAACTAATTCATGTTGTGCTGGTTTAGTCCTTTGTGGAGCCCAGGTGTGTCTAATGTAGTGTGATACTGTAGCATGTAGCAAGTAGAATCTCTCGGGGCTCCTGTGGTTTGTAGAAAAGAGTCACAATCTAACAAAGTGTCATCCCCAAAAAATGCCCCCACGTTCTCCACCCCGGCGTCTAACCAAGGTTGTAATCTACGTTGTTTGAGTGTGCCCTGTGTTGTTGGAATACCCAACAACGGAACGTTCTCTGCAAATGGCACAGTCCTAGATGTATATGCAAGTGCCTTCCTCCAGCACATCAGTGCTGTGTGCAGGGAGGATGGCAGTCTGGTGGGATCCTAGTCTTGGGCAGCAGCAAATGGTGCAGTTCTCCACAAGTTAATTGCTCCGCTGTAAAATTAATTTCATGTAAGTTTCTACCCGCTATCCACCGCGCCAGCCTCTGTAACTGACTGGCGTAGTAATATCCGCGCAGGTCAGGTACCCCGGGGCCGCCTCTCTTAGTTCCAATTTGTAGCTTTCTGAGACTAATACGTCTCCGCCCAGACCCCCAAATGAGTGTGGTCAATATCGTATTCAATGTAGTGAATATTTGTTGTGGTAGGAGGACCGGCAAATTAACAAAGTAGTAGAGCATTCGGGGGAGCAGGACCATCTTTGAAACCGCGATTCTACCCATGACGGATAAGGGCAAAGACGTCCAGAACCCTACACTCCACCAGTCCCCAGCCCTCAGCCCAGACCCTACACGTCTCAGCCATTTTGGCCACTCCAGCCAGCTGGAGGGGAGGGTGCAACCTATCTAAGCCCACATCCATCACCATGTTCCAGTCACTGCCCAGAATCCAGGGGATGTCCACCCATTCAGATAACGTTCACCCCACCTTACAAAGAAATGTATCCTGGTCAAAGTTCGGGGCATATATACTACCTAGAACCAATAATGTGCCATCTAGTGTGCCTTTCACCATGATGTATCTGCCCTGCTCATCTACCCTCCGCTCCAACTCTACAAAGGGGGTCCGTGGCGGACCCATATGGTAGCCCCCCTAGAAAAGGCGGAGTAGGACGTGGAATAAATAGAGCCTCTCCATCTCTTCCACAATGTATGAGCTTCAGAGACTGTTAGGTGAGATTCCTGCAAGAAAGCGATATGTGTGTGGTGTCGTAGTAGGAATGCATGGATCTGATGTCGTTTCTGTAGTGCACCTAGCCCCCGCACATTCCAGGTAGCTAAAGTATAAGCCCCAGTTGTGTCAGCCATAATCGCCTACGCTCTTATCATGAAGTGTTACCCTACCCCCTCTGTGACGCAATATAAATATTATCCAGGAGACGTACTCTTTCCCTCCCAATGTCAAAACTAACTTGGTGCAGCATATTAACAGTGCTGAGCCGAACAAGAAAATTAACAACATAACAAGCAAAACTTGGGTGCATGCGCCTTTGGGGGGTGGTCAAGCACTTTTCTCTTTATCCTGACTGTCCTGCTGTATTTCGCCAGCTCAACTGTACACCTGCCCGGGGGTGCTATTCAGGAGCTTATTCTTAGGCACTCTCCGGAAGGCCCCGCAGGGGACAAATAGGTCTATCAGAGTATAGCAAGCCAAACGGGCCCGACTCCCAACCACCATGTTGTTATAATGAATCCAATTCCTCTGGACCCTGTTCCATGCATCAAATACAAATATAATTCTCCAATCCCCCCGGTACCTCCCCACATGCCATAATGACAAACATCAACCAAATGTCCCAGAAAAGGATATCAAACTTTGCGGATGAACTGTCCACTTTGGATCGTGTCTATTGGCCTTTCAATTGTCCAGCATATCATCCGCCGCGATGGGTGTAACAGTTGGGAATAGAATCTCACTGTGGTCCAAATCTGAATGAACCGTACTGGTGTCCGTGTCTGTGCTGATCTTCTGATCTTCTCGAAAGTTGCCCACCAGTGCAACCGCCCCCTGTTGGTCTTCCTTCTGTTGATCCCGCGGGGGTCCTCACCGTCCCTTTCTCCTCTCTGAGACAGGTGAACCTCCGTCGTTTTGTCCCGGACTTCTCCTCGATCTGCCAGCAGATGTGTCTTGCGTTGCCACCTGACTACCATCAATGCCCATCACTTCCAGCCATTCTTCTACATCTGTGGGGCTTTCGAAGAAATGCGTTTTTTGTCATACACAATCTTCAGCAGTGCATACTTCAACATGGCCTTTTGGAGTTTCTTTTTTACCTGCAGGTATGAAGATCTTTGTTTTTGCACCACATTGGTATAGTCCGGATATAGCGAGATACGACGGTTCTCAAATTGTATTAGGGATTTCTCTCTCGCCTTTTGCAGTAGGGCGTCCCTATCCCGGTAATTCAGTAGCCTCACAATCAGCGGGCGGGGCGGGCGGCCCGGTCTGGGCCGTCCCGTAGGAATGCGATCTGCTCTTTCCACACAGAATTGCGGTGACAGACCTTTCTCAGCAACGTGTTCTCTGAACCATTGTTCCATGAAGTCCTCCACGTGGGCCCCCTCACATCACTCCGGAAGGCCAATGACGCGAACATTATTACGACGATTGCGGCCTTCCGCATCCTCCACGCGGTCCATCATGGAGGCAACCTTCTGTTGCAACTGCTGGATAGAGGTAGTATGTTCTGCCACCGTCGGGGTAAGGTCTGCCACCACCCGTTCCTGGTCTTTAACCTCACCAGCCAGTTGGCATGGTCTGCTTTGAGTAGAGAGAGGTTAGTGGTAAGGGCCCCAAGCTGCATCTCCATTGCAGTCCTGGATTCTCTGATTTCTTTTAGGATGAGGTCCAGCTTGTCAGTCTGCTGCTCCCCGATAGGGTTTGTCTCACCATTCCCGGACATGGCCCCTCCATCCTCAGCGCCTTGATTCTTCTGCATGGCGACCGGGCCATCCCGGCCTTCTAGCATCTTCGCCCCTCTCCGGACCATGGCCAGGGATATCAGGGATTGTCTGATCTGTTCCGCGTATGTATTGCCCAGCTCAGGCCCCGTAGCCAGGGCTATTCTGTTGAGGTACAGCCACTCTCTGCGTCACTCCTTCTACCAGCCCGTATGGCCCGGCATAGCGTCTAGCAAAGGCCCCGTCAATATGGCCTCATTCCTCCCTCCATCGATGGCTCTGCATGTTTAGCCATACTCCGCCTCCCCCGGTCCTCTTATACCCTCTTCTTGTGCTGACATGTGGGGAAGCAGGTCTTCACCTCCTCGGGGTCCCTCACCGCACAACCAAGGAGGGGAATCTCAAAATGGCCGTTTCCGCGCCATCCCCTGGGCGCAATGTTCACTTGTGTCGTGACACGGGTAGGGGGAGGGAAGGAGAGGAGATGCCCTCGTCTCAGGATTATCCACCTTATTCTCCTCACCTCCTGAGACAGCACTCCGGGGCACTTCAGGCGCAGGATGCAGCCTGGGAGCTCACCGCCTTTTCGGCACCGGGTGCACCCCTCTTGGTCGGTCGTCCCAGGTTCTTATCTCTTCTCCACAGTTGCGGCCGAGTCCGCGCCCCGAGCAGAAGTGGCCCCCGATACTGGGCTGCACCTCTGAGCTGTCGAGCCAGACACCGGCACTTCCGGTCGCGGTCTCCCAGAACGGCTCGGGCCCGGCCCGCACTCCAGTCCCCGGCCTCAGGCCCAGGGGTAAGGCCGCAACAGGCCTCGGCCATGCGCTGGCTGCACTCGGCATCTATGTCTTCCAACCTCAACCGGGGCCTCCCGAGGGGTTCCGCCACAAAGATCCAACCACGGCTGCGGTCATGGACCCTCCAGAGGCGCTAATCAGGGTGATCTCCCCCAGGCGACTCCGGAGCTCAGGCTTCAGCAGTCCGCCATTGTGGCTGGCTAGCCACGCCCCCCAACTGTGTATTGTTAAAGTTGCCTGCACTGAAGGCCCAAATTGCATGTTGTTGTCAGTATCAATACTTCTTGGTTGCTCAAGAATTAATGAAATGAATCCTTTTTTTATGTGAAGACAGTATGTTCTCATCCTACTGCAGGTGCAGAAATTCGACCTTGTTATTCTTAGATTAAAGGAGATACCCGGAATGTCTTTGAAGAAGACTAGAAGGCGAAAAGGGAGGACGCCTTTTGTGTCTGGCTGATCTGGGAACGAAGGCCACTTAACAGGAGCTGAACAACATGGCCCCTGTGGAAAAGTACAGACAGATGAGATTGAAAGGTTTTTATGTGATGTATTGGGGGGCGGAACATTGTCTTTTTGTATGACGCGCAGGGACAGTGTAAGGAGACTTCTGCATTTTTCGGAGAAGGAGCATCTTAGAGCGAGCTCCATAGCCTTAAGCTATCAGACCCATCTGACGTGAGTACTTCTTAGGAAGTCAACACGTGATGACACCTTTGGGGTATGATACAAGGGAGATAGGCAGGAACCTCATTTGGAGCAGTGTAGGGAAAGATTTCTCTTGTTTTCTTCTCAATGAAAAGAGAATTGGATCTGCTTTGTTTCTAGGTTACATTTTGATCCTGGAGTGCATCACATTATGCCTTTTATGCAGAATGAATTATATTAGTAGACTCGCTCTGTTTTGATTTTCATGTACCTATATTCTCTGATATTGAGTTACATTTGTATTCAATTTTTTTTTGCCTTTATAATAAACCAATCAAATGAAGTCCAGAGTCTGTGGTCCTTTAACCCATGACTAATTTGTAAGTATAATCTTGAATGGTTTTGCTCCCTTCTACCACTTTTAGCAGGCCATCAGTATTGGATTCAGTAGGTAAAGCAAGGAGTACATTTGGCGTAATCACTATCAGAATGTTATTGTTGGAATATCCTCGGACATAATTATGTAATATGTCCTAAAAGTCATTTAGAACAATATTGCACCATAGGAATTAATAGTAGAAAATCTGCACCAAATGGAACAATATTTTGGGAACCCATATTGCTGTCATGTGTAAGTCTATGACAATGTTATTGCGACATAAAATCCGCTCGTGCGCTACCTCGGAGAGATTCAGAGTTAAATGCATGTGTTTTAGACATTAATCTTATAAAAAAGATGCACAGCTGCGCCCTGTGCAAGTGCACATGGTTCATGATACAGTCCCCAATAGGAAAGCAAACCTTTCAAAGAGAGTTTTATAGCTGTTTGTTCGTCTAATCATTTCTTTGAGAAGAGACATATATTACCCAGACTCCCAAGAGTTAAATATGTGAAATCTTTGCATTCTATACGTAGCTCTCCGGGATACTTACACCAGCCGAGCCGCAACAGAGCGAGCCCAGACAGCAGAAGAGTTAATAGAATAACTTTGCTGGCACTGCACAATTTGCATACCGAGATGGAATATTCTCCTTCAAATACAAATTAGCCAGGCACATAATTAAATATCCTGAATAATGAAATATTCACCGTGTACACAGTTAAAAATATCGCGCCATAAATTACTTATCAGGCCTGTATTAATAAATAAACACCGGGGAAAGACGTGCACTGCTGACCCACGCCTAACCTGTGAGCTGCCTGTGCATGATTCCTGTGGTTGAGCGTGCCTGCCTACGGAGGCCGCGAGCGGCAGGAGGTCTAATCAGAATCATTTCTAATACCCGCAGATCTGTAATTTGGCACTTCTGCGCGAACCTGCGCATAATTTCCTGATTATAGCACAGTGCAGAGAGGCGTCCCGTGCCACAATTAAGCTATTGGCCAGAGATTGAGCCCTTCAGTCTGATGAAAGCGATTGAATGAGTGCGCTCACTTAACACTTCATGCCAGGCTCGGTAAGATTGTGCGTGCCCCCATTTGCTGCAAGAAATATTCATTAGCTGGAACATGCAATTATATGACATATGTACAAAGAAAGTGGAGCATTAAAAATGGCAGTAGCCCCGGAAAGACTGATTATGTAGTTATATTATGTGATCAGCACGTGTACAACGTCGAGTACTATTAGTATGCCACTCTAGCGCTTCCCCTACTATTGTAGCGCCTGGAGGCTTTGCCAAGTCTCTAGCTTCATTTTGACTTTTTTCAATTTTCACTGCCCTTATGGAGACTCAGGACTTTAAAATTCTGTTTCATTGATGCCCTACAGACATATACATCACATACCAACCTTCGGCGCATACATTTCTATTAAACATCAAAAAGGTCAACTTTGAACCAGAATCACTTTGCTTGGTACTTTCCTTAGCTCCAAACCACAGGCAAACTGCTTTCTGAGCAAGAAGCCACCCGGTGCCAGTCGACCTTACAGCTGGAACGTAGCAACGCTAGCCACCCTCCTCGCTACTTCCTCACTACCATGCTGCTTTTACTACCCAAAAACACACGAAGGAATGGCCAGTGGTGTGAGGGTGTCCCTTATCCTGCTTCGGCCAATTCAATGCAAGCCTATGTACAGTATCAAGGTGACAATCAAGGGTTAAATTAATTTTATTTATAAGGTAAGATAGCATTTATAGAGCGCACTATACCCGTAGGTGTAATGTATTATTTTTTTATTGGATAGAAAGAGAGAAGTTACATTTTAGATATATCACTACATTGAAAAAAAACAATAAAAGCTACATTTTATTTATTTTGTATAAAATGGCAAACTTTTAGAGATGTACTGAACTCTGTTCATTCTATCTATCCAGTTCTGAAAAGTTGGGATTTTTTGGGATTTCAGTGATTTATTATTGGAGCTCATGAAATCAGTATTTTGATAAGCATAAATCTTCTTCTACTCTGATCTAAATTATGCAGTTGTATTGCTGAGCCAAATAGCATGATCTGTGGGCCCAAGTATAATGTAATAATCAATGCACAAACTGCTAAATTTACAATTTTCATGTCATTTCAAAAATTGTGCAATCTTCGGACATACTCTGCTGTGTGCCATTAATCAAATTGCTTAGATAACAAAAAATGTCAGAAGACATTCTGGGTTACTCATTTTATGACCATTTGTTATGTAACAAAGTTCCATTTTAGTGAAACAATCTATTAGTCAAAAATTTGCTCCATGAAAAAAATTCCGAGAAAACTGCAAAATTTCTATCCAAATTTTATGAGAAATCTTAACGCTGACCTCCTCTTCTCTAGTCATGAATTGCTCAGATAGCTATCTCTCATTTGGAGTTTTCTTAATTTTTTTTGTCTGCATCGAATCTCTTGAATACCTTCTTTGGTTATGGCTGTTGTTATGTCCAGTGGATAGGTCAGGACTCTGCTCTCTTAGCGCACAGATCCACTGCAAGTGCCTCGCTCAGCACTGCTGCAGACCCCGGTTCGGGGCTCTGTGCTTCTGCCTTTTCTTTGTCTCTGATGTTCTCTATCTTCCTCACTCTTGTTTTCCTATTTTGACTTTTTTATTCCTACTTTTGCCTGGGATTCTTCCTTTCCCTGCTCTTTGCTCCTTATTTCTATTTGTTTACTCTAGTTCTCCTTTATTCTCAGTTGCCTTTATTTTGTTTATTCACTTTTTGCCATTTTCCCATGCTGTTTCTGACCCCGCCGCCGCTGCCCCCATGGCCCCACCTGCTCACTGCACCCTAGGCACGGCCCGTGCAGGGCGTTATACAGGGGCGGTGACGTCAGGTGGGGGAGGGTCAGGGTGGGAGGTTGTAAAATGTGGGATATGGACCATTACAGGTAAGTACTGAAAAAAATAAATAAAACGAATTTCGTTACCTGCCTTGATCGCCAAATGTGATGCAGCGCGGGCAACAACATTCGTTTTTTTTTTTTGGGTCCTTACCTGTAATGGTCCATATCCCGCATTTTACAACCTCCACCCTGACCCTCCCCCGCCTGATGTCACCGCCCCGGTATAACGCCCTGCACGGGCCGTGCCAGCTGCACCCGCCTCCCAGCTGCCCCGCCCTCCCTTGACCCCTACTTAATGGCGGACGCTGCTTGCCGGATTGAGCAAGACCCCTGGCCTTCTGGACAGGACTCCGCACAACTCTACCACAAGTACCCCGCTCAGGACCGCCGCAGAACCCGTTTCGAGGTCCTGTGCTTCTATCTTTTCTTCCTCTTTGCTGTTCTCTCTCTTCCTCACTCTTGTTTTCCTATTTTTCTTTTTTATTCCTACTTTTGCCTGGGAATCATCCTTTCCCCACTCTTTTCTCTTTATTTCTGTTTCCTCTAGTTCTCCTTTATTTCCATTTGCCTTTATTTCGTTTTTCCACTTTTTGCCCTTTTTCCTGCACTGTTTCTGACCCCGCCGGTGCTGCCCCCATGTCCCATCCCGCTCTTGAGTGTTCCCGGCTGCCCACACCTCCCTTTTATCAGATCCACTGACCCCTACTTAATGGCAGACACTGCTCGCCGGATTGAGTAAGACCTCTGACCTTCTGGTCAGGACTCCGTTCTCTCGGCGCACAGCTCCACCGCAAGTGCCCCGCTCAGCACCACCACAGACCCCAGGTCGAGGCCCTGTGCTTCAGCCTTTTCTTTCTCCCTGCTTTTCTCTCTCTTCCTCACTCTTGTTTTCCTATTTTGACTTTTTTATTCCTACTTTTGCCTGGGATTCTTCCTATCCCTGCTCTTTGCTCCTTATTTCTGTTTCCTCTAGTTCTCCTTTATTTCCCTTTTCCTTTATTTCAGTTTTCCACTTTTTGCCACTTTTTCCACACCGTTTCTGACCGTGCCTCTGCTGTCCCCACGACCCCTCCTGCTCCTGAGTGCTCCCTCTCCCAGGGGCCCACCTCTCTGCAGTCCAACCCTCCCCAACCCCTACTTAATGGCAGACACCGGCAGCCGTGCTGCTGGCACACTGAAGGCATGCTAAAGGCAAGCCCGTCTGTGCGGGACCGGTGCCAGGAACCCTGGTCCTCCGACCGACCAGCACTACAGCTCCTCGGCTCTCTACACACTCAACACTGGCAAGAACAACAACTGCAACTCTCCTCACTTCTCGACTCTCATGGACCCTTCACCTGCCATCACTACCACCACATCTTCACCCTCACAGAAACCCAGGGCCCTGCCCCACCCTCCAGCAACAACTCCATCATACCCCAAACCCTGCGATGCATCCTCCTCAACGTCCGCTCCCTCTACAGACACACTGCGGAAATCTGGGACCTCCTCGACAGCACTGCCACAGACAATGCCTTCCTCACCGAAACCTGGATGAACGCCGCCTCTGGACCAGACATCACGATCGCTATCCCCGAAGGATACAAAATCACCCAGAAGGACCGTTCCAACCTCCCCGGGGGAGGCATCGCCATCACCCACAGCGCCAACCCTTATCTGAGGACCTACACTGATGGGCCCACAGACCGGATGGAACTCCACCACTTCAAGATACAGACCAACTCGTCCACCACCCTCTGAGGCACCCTCATCTTCAGTACCCCCAGACCATGTGCAACTTTATGCTAATCCAATCCATCACTGACATCATCACACTGCATGCCATCACCTCTACCAACCACACCTTGCTGGGAGACCTCAACTTCCACCTCGACAACCACTAAGACCCCCAACTCCCCCTCCCTCCTGAAAAACCTCGACGTCATCAGACTCAAACAGGTCATACCAGAACCAACGCATCAGTAGGACACACCCTTTATCCCATCTTCACAGCAGGGAACTCCATCACCTTCAGCCACACCTCCAAAGTCCCTTGGAGGGAGCACTACTGCGTTCACTTCACCTTCAAAGCTAACACCTCACACAGAGGTCCACACCAGCTCCAGCAGAGGAATTGAAATAAGATCTCTGATGACCAGCACTCCGACACCCCCTGCAGCTCTGCTCTCTCCTCCACAGACGATAACCCTACCTCCACCGCCCACACTCTACACAACTGGACCATCGTCTGCACCAACATCGTTGCCCCCCTCAAGAAAGCCTACAACCCTCACACAAAGAAAGCCAGCTGGTTCTCCACCAAACTCCATGACGCCAGACGCACCTGCAGACGCCTTGAAAAGCTCCAAAACCCCAGCAGACCTCGACAACTTCAAAACAGCCACAACCGCCCACCACAATCCCATCAAATACTCAAGGAAGAAAGCACTCCAGTACAGAATCTCCACCCACGCACACAATAGCAAGGAACTCTTCGGCATCATGAAAGAGTTCGCCCAACCCAACAGCAAGACTACAGACATCCCTCCTCCCAGGACCTCTGCGACAGACTCAGTGCCTTCTTCCACCACAAAATCAAGACCGTCTATGACAACTCCGACGACAACAACCTCCACGAGGAACACCCCCCCACCGCTCCCAGCACCATGCAGCCGACAATAGACAGCTGGACCAACCTCAGCATCGAAGACACCCGGTAGACTATGAAGACCACCCACTCCGGGGCCCCCACGGAGCCCTTCCCCCACCACATCTACCACAGAGCCGCAGACTACATTGCCCCGATCTTCAACAAATCATCAACCGCTCCTTCGAGACCACCTTCTTCCCCGATGACTGGAAACACGCCGAGATCAACACTCTCCTGAAAAAACCCTCGGCAGACCCCACCAACCTCAAGAATTTTAGACCGATCTCCTTACTCCCATATCCGGTGAAAGTCATGGAAAAAGCTGTCAACAGTCAACTCGCCGTCTTCATAGAGGAAAACAACATCCTCTGTAGCGTAGTTCCTATTATCCCAATAGGCTCTGCGCATTGGAATAATATCTTCAATAGTATAGACGTAGGACCAAGGTTAACTAGGTCTTCTACTGATGATATTAGACTTAAAGTTTAGTGTTTGCCAGCTAGCTCAGAGTTCACTAGAAACTTTCTCGAATAGACAAGGAGGAGTTTAACCTCCCTGGATAGACAAGAAGGGATTTAGTTTCTGATAACCATAGAACATGACAACTTTGCTCTCCCCTAATCAAGAGTATATCTCTAGCGTCGTGTGAAAACAAAAGACAACCTATTTTACTCAGTCAGTTCAGTACATTCTTAGTTTCACCAGATTGTAGAGAAAAGGAAGAGACGGGCGTGTTCAATAAAAAATGTTATTTATTGATCAGTCTCTTTTCTCATACAAGAGAAATGAATCGCTATTATTGCAATACTTATAGTTAAGTAAAGTGCATACAGTAATAACAGAATTATAAAATAATACTGTAAAAGCATTGATATGGTTTCTTAGCCATATGATACTTAAAATGTATAAAATAGATACATACATATATACATTGACTAATCGTACTCAACTGGTGCTTCTAACTACGCCTACCCCAATGTACCTGACCTAAGCCTAATACGTGGGCGGGAGTAGATAAGTAGCAGTTTAAGTTAAGTTTGCTTTGCCAAGGGTCTGCTTCAAGAATTCTCTGCAAGGGGTTATTCAGTTCAGTACCTGGGATTTAGAAGGCTGGAGGGCTGGTATCTCTATCTCAGGGCTTGATATCCCAGCTGCCTGCAAGGGCGGCTGGAAGCGCCAGAGCTGGATTTCTCGGCAGGAGAAAAGGCAGCGTCTCTCTCTCAGCGCGTCAGAAAGGAGGGGCAGCGTCTGTGGGCTTCGCTGTCAGCTGGGCTCCTCGGCAAGTCTCGCTGCTCCAATCTTGTCACCACCTCGTGTGTTTGCTTAAGGCAATGTCGGTATTATTTATACCTGAAAGGTGCCGAGATTGACGTAAGGATGGACATAAATACGTCAATAAGGATGTTATACGAACTGGTCGATCGCACATTCTTTACTGAAGTTCTCGGTTAAATCAAAACAATGGCTGCGGGGATTTCCCAGGTCGCGGTAGGTTTGATTTGTTTTGAGAACACCGTATGCCTATTAGGGGGCTGGAGAAATAGTGCTTGCCTAATGAGATGGCATGAGCTATGACCTAATCAGATAACGGGTTTCTGTGCCGTTGTATGGCTAATCAGATAACGGGTTTTTGTGCAGTTGAATGGCTGCTAGTTAATTATTAACCAGACAAGGGTCAGAAATAGGGGGATCGATACAGTACCCATAGTAAATACATCACACCCACTCCAGGTAATCTATGTCCATATTTACAAATCTAGGCATAGTAAACAAAACTAGTAGTGCATGTGTATACCGAACCACCCCAAAATACAATCAAATGCATTTTGAAATTTGGAAAATGCGAAATACACGAAAAGATGAGTATAGTTAGTCAGTCAAAATACACTTTATTCGATTTTTGTTAAAATCATAAAAGGCAGGAATAATACATACATTTAAAACATTTTAAAAATACCCACAATACATTTATTTTACACAGCATCCTTAAAAAGGTCACTTAATTAAACACCATAATGTATAAAAAGAGAGTTAAAATTGATATATTGGTCCACTTTTAGTTTAAAATAATACAGTTCTCGGGATTCTTTTGTTTTTTCCTCTATAAGCGGCTGTTAGAAAACTTGCAACACAGAAAGTGACATGTGCATCTGGTAACCGTTGAAGAAAAAGCAAGGCTGGTCTCACTTGTATAAAGCCCATAGTTTTCAAGAGAGGTATTAGATATTTTCCCCTCTCCAAATTGTAAAGCCCACAGAAAAACATAAAGTGGAGAGTATCCTGATTAGAGAACTGGTCACACTCACAGGGTGGTGCATGCTCTGGTTTTCCCCATACAGGGAAACAACCTAGTGAGTAGTGGATCAATTTCATTCTAAATCTGGTTAATAAAAATCTATGCAGGGGTTTAGTAACAAATTGCAGATATGGTTCCATAGCGGGGGAAGAGGACAAGACCAAATGTGCTCTTACTAATGGTTTCTTGACTTCCAACTCCTCTCTATCTAAACGTGTCCTCCCCTGGAATTCTTTCTTAATCCAAGCAATGTCCCTTTTCCTGATGTTTGAAGGTGTTGTATATAAGTCTGGTCTCCCGAGGGCAGTGAATGATGACCTTATGTATTTCAACCATAATATTTTCATTGCCCCCTCCCTTGCAATCACATCTTTAAGAATTATGTGGTTTAAAGACAACTCTGTGTTTAACCAGGTATTGGCCCAGAAAAGTAAAGGGGCCAATTTCAGTCCATCTGTAATATAGGGTTGGCCAACTTCTTCATGTATGGAGTAGGTAGGTGTAGAATTTGGGACCGATAAAATTCTTCTAATAAGCTTGTTTTCAACCCTCTGTATACTATCCAAGTTGGCATATCCCCACAGAGCTGCACCATATGAAGCAATGGAAACGCATTTACTTTTATAAACTTTTAACACAGCCTCCATTGGTTTAGCCCCTAATCTTTTCGTGAATGCCATCAGGGCTGCTGTGGACCGAGCTAAGGAAATGTTCTTGGCCTTAATCTGCGGAACCCAAGAGCCTTTCTCATCGAACAGGACCCCTAAATATGGGAAAACAGGGACCCTGGAGAGAACTTCACCCTTACATGTAAAGGTTTTTGTGTGTGATTGATGAGTATAGTTACTATATGCACTTCAAGCAGTATAATAATGCTAAATCTAAACGCATATTTTGAAATCAGCATGAACGAAATGCGGAAATTACACATGAAATGGCTCTTAATACAGAAGAAAAAATTCGAGACCATCTCATCACAAAAATCATAAATACTTGTGAACATGCTAGAGGGTAGCTAATGTCTCTAGAGTAGCTAAAAATAGAAATGTTGTTCTCTAAGAATAGTTTTACTTTAAGCAGAAGATAAGTGTCCCAAAAAATCGTAAATATTTTTGGAAATGGAAGGGGAAAAAAAATATGTCTCGCTCTCCGTAAAAACTGGTGAGAAAATTTCTTATTGCTTTATTTTCAAAGTTGAAGGCCAAATTCAGGGTGTAGGGAACGCCGTGTGCTAGTTTGCTCAAAGTCATTCTTTCTGCTCTGGTGAAAACATCATATTGTTGAGACTTTCGAAAAAACTGTCAACTGCTTCTTGCGAAAGTTCCACTAACTCGGAAAAATTAATTAACATGCATTCATGAGCATGATTGCCTTCATTGATGTTTCGATCAGCATAGCTGACAGAAGGTCGTACCTGATCGATGCTGCTTTAATCTCGTACTTCACTACTCTTCAATCGTAGTGGTGAAGTCTCCACGAATGCCGTCATCAGGATTGGTAGCCGCTGGGGACAGTACAATGCATGAGCCGTTACCGGACCCAACAAAGTCTCTGCATCCATTGGCACGTCCGATTGTAGTGTCAGACAGGTGTCCAACACGCATTCTTCGCCGCATAGCAAGCACCTTAATACAGGCATAACACAACTTTGCCACATCGGTCTAAATGAAAGAAACCAAGTCATGGTCAGGTCTCTAAGCCGGGCTATTCCAAGGACTGTAGTTATGCGGTCCCTGTAGCGTATGGCTAGGATAATTTCTTCCATTGTCGCTGGTGTCTTGTCTGTGACGTGGTTTGCCATAGCGAAGTAACAGGATCAAAAATAGGATGCCTGCCACTAGTCCCAAAAGGAGAGGAAGTCCGCCAAAGATGGATCGGACAAAATCAGGAAAAATACCCAGGATGGCTTTGAATGGGGTTAAAGCTCCCGAAAACACTGTCTTAAATACACTCGAGATTCCACTTGTATCAGAAATATTTAAGATTTCGCTCAGTATTTCTGCGAAATGTATGGGGGAATTGGTTGATAACAGTGAATGAATCTCAGCAGTTGTCCTTGCAACTTGGAGATCATACGTTTCTTTTGATGACGTTAACCGGGTTGGCGTCTGTAGGAGCACAGTCTTCATTCTGCTTAAAGTATCAATTCGAATAGAAGAAATTTTCAAACTGGGCCATAACCTTGCCTCCCTGTCTTGAGCATCGTTTGGGAACAATACTCGTTCACAGCACATGACCTTCGTAGTCACGGTTATGAGATAAGGTTTTCCGGGCAGCAGACTGCAACATCTGCGATCTACAATTAGAATGTAACTCCCGTTCGAGAGTCTCCTAAAGAATGGTTCTATTTGTGTTGCAGGTGTGCCTAGCTGGTGACATGAAAGGTTATTTGTAGTCCCTTCACAGGCTCCATGCGAACTAATACCCTGACACAGAAGTGTACAGCTTAGTGACCTTGCACAATTATTGCCACTAAGAAACACATTCTGGCCTTTATTACTAACACATGTGTGTTTATAGGGCAGATTCCATGTTGACTTAATGTACCCTTTACCCAACCTTTCATACTGGCCTGCCTGTATATATTTTTGGCAGTATTGAAACTGGAAAGTTGTTATCGGGATATTAATTATCCCATGTATTATCCATTCAATGACAGGTCGTTCTGACATTGTCAATGGTAATCTCTCAAGTTTTTCAATGCTCAGAATTGTATAGTCAGCACCCTTCTGTGCCAAACTTATTTGTTTATCAGTAAGGTTAAAGATATTAAACAGTGACGTTGTGTTGATTAAACGCCAAGGCACATAGCCTGAACGCAGATTTTGTAACGTCCAGCCAAGTTGTACAATAGAGCGCAATTGGGACTGACCGTGTTGTAACATCAGTAAGTCTTGCGATATTATATCGATTGCTGAAGACACAATACTGTCCAGTGAATATATTCTGGAGGACAGTCATTAACCCATTGTCCACAACAGAAAGTGATTTTTCCAAAATAATACGGTCAATTTCCCGTATTTTTATTCTGCTGTCTCAATTTGAGTTACTTTCCAGGCTTCATGGTAAGCTGCATATATAGAGGCCGCTATGAAACGTTTTTGACGCTGTTTGCGTGGTCCCATAATGAAATCACGCAAGTCAGCACCCTCTTGAAGTAAAGTTAGGTGTTGCTTAATTTCTGCCAGTGTGGATGTTTGTAGCCATTGAAGGCAGAGCTTGCCCACACTGTAAGTAGTTACTATCCCTGGATGTTGTCTTTGGGAATATCTAGGGTCTGGCCTGGTCAATTTGAACCCCTGTATTTTGTTCAGGAATCTGTCTTGACAGTTATTTATATCAGTGGGCCAGATCAACCATTGTTTCCAATCAGGATGTGTTCTGTTTTGGTTTAAAATATGGTTCACGTCTATCTCAACATCTATAGAGCTATTACTGTTAGTTGTTGGCTTTGGAATAGACGGTTTGTTTAAGTCTTTGATTTTGGCTAAGCCAAGACAGGTAGTTTGTTGAATAGTGTCATTCAAAAATATAATTTGTTCCGGGATCATGCAGGCTCTGAACAATGATTCTATACCTTGTACTTGCCAATCTTTTGTACCCCAAACAGTTTTTGTTTCAATGTTATTGTTCCAGAAATCAAAACCAAATGTATTCATTTGCTCAAAAAATGAATCTGAATATATCAATTTCGTGTTTGTAAGCATGGTCTTCATACCTGTCTTATTCGACAATTTGAAATAAAACGTTTCTGCATTACTTGTGTTAAACCCTGAAAAATATGAATATTTATCATAAAATGTTTTAGAACTACCCTTTGGAGGAGTAGCACAATGTTCCCATTGGTTATAATTTAAAACATTCCTAGGTTGTGCAGATTTATGGAGATAATGGTTACCATAGTGGTTATAGCAGAACATTTGATCATAATTAGACGAACCCTGCAAATAATCATGTTCTGTAAATTTAGCAGACATTACTAGGTCAGACATCATATCATTAATACTTTCAAAGTCCCAATCATCAGCAAACGTGCTTGGTTTTACAAAGTCACTTAACGAGATCTTAAATTGATGTGGATACTTCAGGATTTCAACCGGGCCATAGATTTCATAATCAGTATTGTCCCATGCTACACCGCCTGGTATAGGATTGGCTGTGAAGTTCACTGAAGAAAGTTCTCTTTTCTCGACATGTGAAGATGTGTGTGGTTTAAGGACCAAGTTGATTTTCTGGCTTGCTGTGTCCATTTTAGCATATTTTCCCTCAATGAAATGTCCCAAGCATAGTACCATGATGAGCCAAAGTATGAGGACAAATGCACCTAATGTCACCCAAATTTCAATCCATGGAGAAATCAGATAGGTTCCCTTTAGTTGATGAAAAAGTTCCTTTGCTTTGTCTTTAAAAGTTTTTGTTGATGGCTGTACTTCTGTTTCACTTGGTTCTTCAGAAAAATCATCGAAGTTGATGAAGTAGCCGGATGCCGTTCTGTCAATTGTTCCAATTGCTTCTGGATTACTTTTTGCTTTTGGATTTTGCTTTGTTTCATTAGAAAAGTCTGTAGTTACATCATCGTAGGTTGTTGTTTCTTGATGAAAAGCTTTTATTTGGGTTTTAAGAGGTTCAAGTTCCATTGCTTTGTTGCATAGTCCTTGTTGTTTCACTGTAGATTTTTCAAATGTGATCAGTCTTTCAGTTTGAACCTCTGTGGATGTAGCAAACTTTGGTGTTCTGCTACTTCTTGGGAGTCCACTTGGCCTACTATTTGTTATCGGCCACATGATTGTGGTTTAACCAGGTCGATGGATATGACTCGGTTCTCCTTTTTACCAGCAAGGGGCGGTAGTACTACTGATCTTGTCCCGTTGATAGACAAGACAGGAACTGCTTTTCTGTAAGAAGGCCCAAATTCCTTCTTTACCGCGATCTTCTCTCTGACCAGATCCCCGACTTTTGGAATCCAGACAGGCCTTGCTGGGACAGGTGGTTTTTCTTCAGTGGTTGTTGGCTGCTGTTTCAACTTTATGTTGCTCAGGTCTTTTCTTGTTTCATTTAAGTCCTGTAAAATAGCCAAGCGATCTCTGATATCAAAGCATTTTTCTTTAACCACTGAAGTCTGACTATCTAAGTCCTGGATTAACATTCTAGTCCCAAACAATAGTTCGTACGGACTGAGTCCTTTCAGAGAATTTCTTGGCAGGTTGTTAAGACTACGTTGGACACTTATTAAATGTTTGACCCACCCAGCTCCTGAACCTAATACCTTTGCTGTTATAGATTGCTTTATGTCACGGTTTTTTCTTTCTACCATTCCGTTTCCCTCAGGATGAAATGGACAAGAGTACCGCAATGCAATGCCCATGCTGGTCATGGCCTCCCTATAAGCTCGAGAGCTAAAAGCAGGACCCTGGTCAGAATGTAGCATGCCAATTGCGTATGTGCCGATAAAGACTCGCAAATCTTTTATAACAGTTCTGGCGTCAGCCGATCGCTGGGGCCACATCCATATGAATCTCGTGCATGAATCCACTGCGACCAAGATATATTTATAGTTACCGTCCCTTTGTAAGGGACCACAGTGGTCCAGGTAAACACAGGCTAATGGTTTATC
Source organism: Lissotriton helveticus (assembly GCF_964261635.1). Lineage (NCBI taxonomy): Eukaryota > Metazoa > Chordata > Amphibia > Caudata > Salamandridae > Lissotriton > Lissotriton helveticus. Next base: position 489,702,080 of record NC_136069.1, read on the forward strand.
TGAGATTAGAAGGGGCGTCTGTGCTGGTCGTTTCACTGTTGATACTTTCATTCTTTGACATATTTCACATTCTAGAAGATAGTTCCTTGTCTGTCGTCTCATTTGTGGCCACCAGTATCTCTGTTTTAATAATGATACTGTGGCTGAAACGTCAGCATGTACAGAAGCAAGCCCTTCGTGTGCCGCTATGATGAGTCCTAACCTATGTTCCATGTTTGGAATTGCCCTATCCCCCACTCCAGGGATTCGAGCAAACGGAACATTATTTGCATCAGTTATGTATGAGTACTTTACTGGAAAGCCTTTCGGGAGTGTTTCTATCGCATCTTTTACTGTAGCGCTGACAGCCTGTAATATTTCACTGTCTATTTTTGTTTTTGACCGAGTGATGGCAACTACGGAAGCCGTTTGCACAGCTGCCTTCGCGGCCTCATGTGCCAATGAATTCCCTGCAACGTGAACGCCATCACGTTGATGACTCAGTGTATGTATCACGTGAGTCTTTTGTAGTTCCTTTTGCAAAAGAACTACTTGTTCCCAAAGCATTTTATGCTTGATTGTGCCACCTTTTGCATCTTAAAAACCGTTCTGAACCCAGATCTGCAAGTATTCATTGTAAGATTGGACGCAGTAATATGAATCGCACACTATGAGTGTGGGGAATTCTCGATCGGTATTTTCAAGCGCCATCTTGAATGCCAGTAGTTCTGCTCTTTGAGCTGTACAGTCTCCTAGAGATTGCATTTTAGTGACCACTGGTTTAAATTTCCCTTCGTGCCAGCGACCTTTAACAATCGCGCACGCAGCACTGTAAGCTTGTTTACCCCCTACTGCGGGTTGTGCTGATCCGTCTGTATATATTATACAGCCGTAATGTTCTAGAGGCAGAATTTCGGTCGGCAGAGGGCATTCGAATTCATATTGGAGAAACTCTTGTGTTTTTAAGTTGGGATCAAATTCGTATGCCACGTCTGTTGCAGCAAGAGAATTAGCCCATTGTATCCATCTCGGATGGAGTGCTTTAGCATTCGGAATGCTTGCCTTTGTTACCGCCTCCAGGGCTGGTATCGGTGTCACGATGATTATTCGTTTACCTTGTGCTAGGGCTCGTTCTTTTGCTACTGCAGTCTGTACCGCGGTTAGAATTTTTTCCGTTCGGCTAAGTTTCATTTCAGCTTTTGTGTACAAGTGTGATTTGTATGCAATTGGTACCTTCTCTCCCTCATTAGAGGTTAGGTACGTGAATCCGCATCTTCCTGGGATGACTCGAATCACAAGGTTGCGTGTGTTATCACGTGTTTATAATTTTGTTTTAACTAACATATCTGTTTGTAAAGATCTCAAAATTTCTGTGTGTTTTTTAGTCCAATTGATTCTTTTAAAATCTGGTTTTATAAGGTCATAGAGAGGTTTAAGTCTCTCTGCATAATTTATAATGTAAGTTCTTCCGAAATTTAGGAAACCTAGAATTGATTGTAAGTTTTTTAGTGTTCTAGGTGCTTGGATTACAGCACATTTCTCTAGGAAATTGTCAGCCAGGCTTTTGCCTTCACTTGATAGTTCATATCCTAAAAACAGGACAGTTAGATGGGCAATTCTTGACTTTTTAAAGTTGAATTTGTAACCCTCTGCTGCGAACCCAAGTATTATGGTGTTCACTCTCTTCAAGTGAGTATCCAAGTCATCATCTGTTAGATAGATGTCATCGACATAAGATAATGCCTCATCATCATATATTTGTAGTAACTCTGTTACTCTTGCTGAAAATAATCCTGGGCTGTTCTTGAACCCCTGGGGCAAACAACAGAATTTTTTTTTGCGCGCCATTTATTGAGAACGCGGTCAAATATCTGCTCTCTGGTGCTATATTTTGACAGAAGAATCCATTAGAGATGTCTAATGTTGTTTTGTATTTTTTGCGCACTATGTTATTCATTAGTGCAGCACTATGCGAGTTTTGTACTGCAAAAGTTTTGCAACATGAGTTCAAGTGTCTGTAGTCCAAAACAAGACGATATGAATTGTCTGGTTTGGAGACAGGAAACAAAGGATTATTCATTTGTGAGGTGCAAGTTTCAATCACCCCCTGGTATTCAAGTTGATCTAGGATCTCTTTTACCCGTTTTTTAGCTTCTTGCTTAATTGGGTACTGCCTCTGTGCAGTAGGTTGTGATTTTAACTGGATTTTGTGAGGAGGAGAGTCCTCATCCCATCCCACATGGTTTTTATATAATGCAGGAGCTTGGGCTACTGCCCACTTTCTTGCAAGTGTATATTTTTTATGAATTGGAATATGATTTGAGAAGGCAGGCATAATTATTTCTTCGCCATGAGGGCACTCCCTGACAAACTCTGGTGGCCAGTCTCTTTCAGCTAGAAGGATGTCATAGCCCTTGGAGAAAATAACCCTATTCCTAAGGTTGTGTTTTTTCTCAGAGGGCTCCCTCTGGGGAGACTTGCGTCCTTGGTCCGGAGATCTTTCTCTCCGCCGAGGAGACCTTCCTCTGGACTGGAATCTTTTTTCTTTGGGAGTGGATTGTTGTTTTCCATCCCAGCTCTTCTTTTGATTGTTTAGATTATTTTTAATAAACACCTTTTCAGGACTTTCAATAAGTTGGGGTTTCACCGGTTTTCCACCCAAACTATCTCTTCCTAGTTCTTCATAGGATTTTTCTATGATTCTGGCAAGTTCAAATGGTTGGTCTGCTATATCTGTCTCTTTCAACCTCTGGCGGATCACCACATTTGCTGCTTCTCCCTTTATATTGGCTAGTAATATTGCCGAGACCTGCTTGAAGTCTTTTAGTAATTTCATACCAAGAGTTAAAGCAGGTTCTGGACCGTATTCATCTTGAATTTGTTTTAGCACATCTGGTATTACTGACATGGATGGAACACCATGTGTCTTTGTGTAAATGGAAGCAAAGACTGTACCCCAAGTGTCACAGTCCTCCACATGTGGTGCGATTCCCATTGGAAGACAGATAGTCAGAATCCTGTGTTTCTCAACCGGGGTGGTATCTGGAAATACCGCCTCTATTTGAGTGATTTTTTGTGCTAACCAGAATGGAATTTGTTCCCGTTTTGCGGGTACTTTACCTAGACAGGACTGTATGTTCTGTGGTGTAATTTTATTTGTGTTCCCCTGGTGAGGGATCAGCTGTGGAATTTTAATAGCTGGTTGGACTGTTGAAGTCCGCATTACATATTGGACTAATTGTCTGTGTATTTTAATTAGTTGTTTTAGCTGTGCTAAAAGATCTGGTGCAGACATTTCTTCAATGTCTGGATGTGGTGTGTATCCGGCTAGGACCGGCCACGTTGCTCCTGGTCTACCTAGTGGACCGAGCCTGGTGATGTGATTATTAGGTTTTAGGGCGCCATTAAACCAGAGCAGGTGCTCTTGGTATTTGAGTGGTATTTCCACCTCCTCGAAAGGAGTGTACTCATTAGGAGGTTCCTCTATTTTGTAATAGTGGACGTCCTTTGTTACAGCGTTTGCTGCTGGAAAGTTTATCCATGAATAGAATACCTCTGTCTGCCGATATTCGTGTGCCTCAATTACGAATATGGAGGAAAAAAGAGAAGATGCCCACACCTCAAAATAGTACACAATTATTCGAAGAAGGCACGTGTAACTGAATTGCACATGTGAAGGTACATTTATTTATACCAATTACTACTATTTTTTGAAATTTTTTTGGCAAAATGTTTTTTTCAAAAGCAGAAAAAGGGGAAGAACCCACACAATCAACACAATGGTTATACAAATACAAACAATAATTATACACAATGGCAATTGATGAGATACATAAGAACACAAAGGGAATATTAACACATTTAGTAATTCATGGTTAAATATGAATGCCTGTTTTGGAACCACCAAAGCGAAGTGAAAAAGGGGGCAAGAGCATGCACAATGTCCATTAGCATAGATACATTTAATGTATTACTGTACTCTTGCGTAATGCCGACGCGTTTCAGGTTCGAGCAGAACGTATTCGAACCCTCATCAGGGCTTTGTGAATAGTCTGTGTGAAAGAAATAGAGAACAGTTTTGAAAGCCAAGACTAAATGTGAAGCGATTGAACTCATAGAGTTTTGAATGAGAAGGGTACCTGTGGTTATCAGGCTCCCAAGCACTGTTCAATGGACAGGGGGCGATGACACAAAGGTTTAGTTCTAAAATGAATAAAGCACAAAATGTTGTTTCATATAATTGAATATGCATCAAAAAAATGGGAGAATCAGGATTTGAGCCTACCTCTATGTGCACCGTCTGGCGCCCCTTAGAGGGAGGGGATCGAGGATAAAAGTCTTTGAGTCCTGTCAATTAAAAGCAAAAGGCTTATGATCTAATGTCAACCTTTAAAGGACTTGATATGCGTTATTTAGGAAGAGGGGGCCCCATACCTTGCGTTTTGTGTGCAATAAAGCGGTGTCCCTCTAGGTTGAAATCAGCATGAAGCTCCTACATGAACAAAGTGAAAGCGGGCGTCAAACTGGTTGCACTTAGCCAATATTTAACAACTAAGTTATGGGCTGGTGGAAAGAAGCCTACCTGGGTCAGCTGCACGGATCATGGTGGCCCAGGAGTCAGAAACAGGAGTGTTTTGATTTGTCTCCGTTTCTGTGGCGCGCTGAGAAAAGGGAACAAAAGCGCGATTGAAATGCGCGTCTGCAAACTGTCAGATTGTACATGAATCAAAGCTCCCGAGCGAAGCGGGTTGCTACGTGAATCAAGGCTCCCAAAGGGAGCGCGTTTCTTACCTGTCCTCGGAAAGTCACTATTCCAATGGAAGGCTTCTCGAAGAATGCCTAACGTTACGTGGGGCCATTTTGGACTGCTAGAAAAAGGGATGACCAGCGTCCCATTGCATTATGGGATATGTAGTCCCAATTTTGAATTCAAAGGCGCACCGAGTGGGAATGGATTGGTATTTACACTCATGTCTGGGATGAAAGTTGGAACACGGAAGGCAATCTCCCTTATGGGCAATTACTGCGGATTCGCAGGAATTGCACGGAGATCAGTGACTTCGATCACCATGCTGAAATCTTTTGTGGGGAAATGACACACAGAGGATACCCTAAGAAGCTACTTAGGCATTCGTACAAACGAGCTCGTTGTACACCGAGAGAATGCCTCCTGCAAATAAAAGAAAAGAAAGAATTGGACCGGTTGGTATGCGTGACCACATTTGGTCCAGACACGCATAAAATGAGACAGACAATTCTCAAAAACTGGCACCTCCTTGATGGCTTAGAATGCCCCTTCCCCCGGCCCATTTTTGCCTATAAAAAAAACAAAAGCATTGGACAACAAATTGTCAGAGCAGATGTGTCATTGCCGAAATCCAAACAAGATATTTTATCCTGTTGGAATTTGAAACCAATTGACGGCCACCATAGATGTGGCAACTGTGTGGCATGCTCTAGTACGATTGAGGGCAATGAGTTCGAACACCGTGGGATCAAATGGAAGCATTCAGGTTTCTCTAATTGTAAAACCAAAAACGTTATATACGTCATCCAGTGTCCTTGCCCCAAGATTTACATCGGGAAAACAAACCAGCAAGTCAATTTTCGCATCAGCCAGCACAGGTCCAGGATTAGAAAGAAAGTGCTTACGGCACCCATGGTTGAACATTTTATTGATAATTCTCATTCAGAATTGATTTTCAAGTGGTCAGTACTATTTACACTTGGTACAACACAGCGCCCGGCAGACATCGACAAGATGTTGCTCCAGAAGGAAGCATACCTGATTCTTAAGTTCAATAGCACCCTTACAGGGCTTAACAGTATGTCTGAACTATCAAGAATTTAGCTGGTTTTTCCTACAATGACCTAGCTTTGATTAGCTCTTTTTGCCCCCCTCTGCCTTGCACTTGTCTCCTTTGTATTCATAAGGTGGACTCCTATGCAGCCGTCATGAGCCCCACATAATGGCCCCCCTTTGCCTTCCGTGTTCCAACTTTCATCCCAGACATGAGTGTAAATACCAATCCATTCCCACTCGGTGCGCCTTTGAATTCAAAATTGGGACTACATATCCCATAATGCAATGGGACGCTGGTCATCCCTTTTTCTAGCAGTCCAAAATGGCCCCACGTAACGTTAGGCATTCTTCGAGAAGCCTTCCATTGGAATAGTGACTTTCCGAGGACAGGTAAGAAACGCGCTCCCTTTGGGAGCCTTGATTCACGTAGCAACCCGCTTCGCTCGGGAGCTTTGATTCATGTACAATCTGACAGTTTGCAGACGCGCATTTCAATCGCGCTTTTGTTCCCTTTTCTCAGCGCGCCACAGAAACGGAGACAAATCAAAACACTCCTGTTTCTGACTCCTGGGCCACCATGATCCGTGCAGCTGACCCAGGTAGGCTTCTTTCCACCAGCCCATAACTTAGTTGTTAAATATTGGCTAAGTGCAACCAGTTTGACGCCCGCTTTCACTTTGTTCATGTAGGAGCTTCATGCTGATTTCAACCTAGAGGGACACCGCTTTATTGCACACAAAACGCAAGGTATGGGGCCCCCTCTTCCTAAATAACGCATATCAAGTCCTTTAAAGGTTGACATTAGATCATAAGCCTTTTGCTTTTAATTGACAGGACTCAAAGACTTTTATCCTCGATCCCCTCCCTCTAAGGGGCGCCAGACGGTGCACATAGAGGTAGGCTCAAATCCTGATTCTCCCATTTTTTTGATGCATATTCAATTATATGAAACAACATTTTGTGCTTTATTCATTTTAGAACTAAACCTTTGTGTCATCGCCCCCTGTCCATTGAACAGTGCTTGGGAGCCTGATAACCACAGGTACCCTTCTCATTCAAAACTCTATGAGTTCAATCGCTTCACATTTAGTCTTGGCTTTCAAAACTGTTCTCTATTTCTTTCACACAGACTATTCACAAAGCCCTGATGAGGGTTCGAATACGTTCTGCTCGAACCTGAAACGCGTCGGCATTACGCAAGAGTACAGTAATACATTAAATGTATCTATGCTAATGGACATTGTGCATGCTCTTGCCCCCTTTTTCACTTCGCTTTGGTGGTTCCAAAACAGGCATTCATATTTAACCATGAATTACTAAATGTGTTAATATTCCCTTTGTGTTCTTATGTATCTCATCAATTGCCATTGTGTATAATTATTGTTTGTATTTGTATAACCATTGTGTTGATTGTGTGGGTTCTTCCCCTTTTTCTGCTTTTGAAAAAAACATTTTGCCAAAAAAATTTCAAAAAATAGTAGTAATTGGTATAAATAAATGTACCTTCACATGTGCAATTCAGTTACACGTGCCTTCTTCGAATAATTGTGTACTATTTTGAGGTGTGGGCATCTTCTCTTTTTTCCTCCATTAGATTATGGTCCAGCCCCTCCTCAGTCCCAATCAGGACCTAACTCCTTCTTTCCATCAATTACGAATATGACTGTACCACCTCTTGGTGTCAGCCCATTTTCTATAAGTTTTAAAGTTATAGATTTTCTTATGTTGACCGGGATGAGTATTGCATCCGGGTCTTGCTGTAGGAGACTTGTGTCATCCGCTAGGAGTTGAGCTGCTATTCTAGCTGTCTCTCTTTCTACTTCAGCTTCTGACATTCTACTGTCAAGAAAGTTATTTTATTTATTTGCAGATCAGGTTTCTATGGAAACAAAGATTAGATGCACAATATTTTGGAACAGTGTATCCTTCAACGTTGAATAAACCAAGAACGATACATAGGAGTCTCCTCCTACTAAGTTTGGCGGATTTAACCTTTCACCCACTCCAGACGTCTTTGGAGTATTATGGGGAAAAGGGGTCTGTGTGAAAAAGCACGACTGAGTTACTCTAATGTCTTACGTTAGATTTATCGCCTATCCAAACAGTTGGGCGCCATGTAGTGTAGTTCCTATTATCCCAATAGGCTCTGCGCATTGGAATAATATCTTCAATAGTATAGACGTAGGACCGAGGTTAACTAGGTCTTCTACTGATGATATTAGACTTAAAGTTTAGTGTTTGCCAGCTAGCTCAGAGTTCACTAGAAACTTTCTCGAATAGACAAGGAGGAGTTTAACCTCCCTGGATAGACAAGAAGGGATTTAGTTTCTGACAACCATAGAACATGACAACTTTGCTCTCCCCTAATTAAGAGTATATCTCTAGAGTCGTGTGAAAACAAAAGACAACTTATTTTACTCAGTCAGTTCAGTGCATTCTTAGTTTCACCAGATTGTAGAGAAAAGGAAGAGACAGGCGTGTTCAATAAAAAATGTTATTTATTGATCAGTCTCTTTTCTCATACAAGAGAAATGAATCGCTATTATTGCAATACTTATAGTTAAGTAAAGTGCATACAGTAATAACAGAATTATAAAATAATACTGTAAAAGCATTGATATGGTTTCCTAGCCATATGATACTTAAAATGGATAAAATAGATACATACATATATACATTGACTAATCGTACTCAACTGGTGCTTCTAACTACGCCTACCCCAATGTACCTGACCTAAGCCTAATACGTGGGCGGGAGTAGATAAGTAGCAGTTTAAGTTAAGTTTGCTTTGCCAAGGGTCTGCTTCAAGAATTCTCTGCAAGGGGTTATTCAGTTCAGTACCTGGGATTTAGAAGGCTGGAGGGCTGGTATCTCTATCTCAGGGCTTGATATCCCAGCTGCCTGCAAGGGCGGCTGGAAGCGCCGGAGCTGGATTTCTCGGCAGGAGAAAAGGCAGCGTCTCTCTCTCAGCGCGTCAGAAAGGAGGGGCAGCGTCTGTGGGCTTCGCTGTCAGCTGGGCTCCTCGGCAAGTCTCGCTGCTCCAATCTTGTCACCACCTTGTGTGTTTGCTTAAGGCAATGTCGGTATTATTTATACCTGAAAGGTGCAGAGATTGACGTAAGGATGGACATAAATACGTCAATAAGGATGTCATACGAACTGGTCGTTCGCACATTCTTTACTGAAGTTCTCGGTTAAATCAAAACAATGGCTGCAGGGATTTCCCAGGTCGCAGTAGGTTTGATTTGTTTTGAGAACACCGTATGCCTATTAGGGGACTGGAGAAATAGTGCTTGCCTAATGAGATGGCATGCGCTATGACCTAATCAGATAACGGGTTTCTGTGCCGTTGTATGGCTAATCAGATAACGGGTTTTTGTGCAGTTGAATGGCTGCTAGTTAAATATTAACCAGACAAGGGTCAGAAATAGGGGGATCGATACAGTACCCATAGTAAATACATCACACCTCGACTCCTCCCAATCAGGCTTTCAGGAAGAACCACAGCACCGAAACCGTCCTCCTCGCAGCGACAAATGGCATCCGCTTCCTCCTTGACAGAGGAGAGACTGTGGCCCTTATTCTCCTGGATCTCTCCATGGCCTTCGACACAGAATCTCATCACACCCTAGCCCACAGACTCCACGACCTGGGAATCCGGAACACGCCCCTCAACTGGATCCGCTCTTTCCTCTACGGCAGAGCGCAATGGGTCAGACTCCCTCCTTTACTCTCGGAACCCACACGAACCACCTGCGGAGTCCCACAAGTATCCTCCATCAGCCCGACCCTGTTCAACGTCTACATGGCCCACTCGCATCCATCGTCAGATCACACAGACTCAACATCACATCATAAGCATATGACACCCAACTCATCTGCTCCCTATCAAACGAACCCAACATCTCCAAACACAACTTCACCCACAAACTCCAGAATGTCCAGAACTCCGCTGCCAGACTAGTCCTAAACCTACTATGCCACTACCACATCAGCCAACACCTACAGACACTACACTGGCTCCCCGTCTATAAGAGAATCACCTACAAGCTTCTCACCCACGCCCACAATGCCCTTCAAAACACCTGACCCACCTACGTGATCCACCGCCTCACGTTCCACGCACCCCAACGTACTCTCCTCTCGGCCCAGCTCTCCCTTGTGATGATACCTCACATCAAGAAGACCAGAGCAGGACACTCTTTCTCTTTCCTCGCTGCCAAGTCATGGAACTCCCTCCCTCTCATCCTCCGACAGACGCCATCACTCCCCAAGTTTTTGAAGGACCTCAAGACCTGCCTCGATGAAGGAGCTCCATGATCTTCCGGGAGCTGCGTGCCCCCCTTCCCCCCCTCAGTGCCTTGAGACCCTTTTCCGGTGAGTAGCTCCGCTCTACAAACCCCTGATTGATTGATTGATGGGTCGCTGGAGTATAAAAGGGATTATTAAAATAGATTAGATTTTCAGAAATGTTAGACATTACCACAGTTTAAATTCAAGCCAGCTACTTTGAATCTATTCTCATGATTTAAAAGAATCCTCCATTATTAGGTGCCAAAGTGAGATCTAGACCAGCGGTTCTTAACATGGGGTCTGGGGACCCTTAGTGGTTTGTAATGCCTACACAGGGGGTCCACGACTTCCTAGAAAATTAAATATTATTAGATTAATATAGTGTTATAAATAAGAAAAAAATATGTAAAAATTGCAAATTTTAAAATGTTCTGTAAATGTGAAGGAATTTGTAATTGGAGGCTAAAAATTAGATTGGTTCCATCAGACTGAATCATTGGAGCAGTGTAAAGGCATCTAACTATCTTGGTATAGGCATATCCTCAGGGTCATGCCGATGCTCAGAGGAGTCCACCTCTCGACAGCCCCAAGTCTGGATTATTGTTATAGTGTAGACTTTGGGATGGTCAAGTGGGGGAAAGAAAGGTTGGGAACTTCAAGAAGAGAGATCTGTGAATGGAGAGAGAGAGAGAGAGAGAGAGAGAGAGAGAGAGAGAGAGAGAGAGAGACTTGTAATATACTCTTATGCGTGATATTAATTATCAAAACCAGCAAGCAAGGTTAGAGACACTTATTAACTACCTGGAAAAGAAAATAATCAACCCAGTAACAGGGGAGATGAGAGGATGTGTTCAAGTTTTCAACACGGGTGCTGCAAACGGGGGAAACAGAGATTATAAATAAACACCTCCTTCCATGAATAAGACCTGTGTACTCAAGAGACAATACAAAACACTTTGACCAACACACCTACTCTCATTAGCGGGTCAGAAAGAACCACAGAGGACATGAGCATCAGGCTTCCAATCACCCACGCCTGACCCCCTGTTAAATGGACAAAAGAAACAAATGCGACTGCTTATTACATCTGTTCTTCGTTTCGTTCTAGGAGAAACAAGACAGCAGAGTACCATGAACAGATCAGGATGAATGGGCTCCAAGGCTGTAACTTTCAACACCTCTAATATCCTTGAGAGTAACTACATCTATTATGCAGTGGTATATTGGGAGTTCCTTCACTCCCTTTACATCCAGAAACATTTTCCATAATCACCTCCCTCTGCATGAACCGCTAGTATCGGTCTCGCCAATGAGGGAGGTAATATGGAGCAGTACTTTACAGAACAAATTTCACAGGTAATCTCCTCTGCATGAGTCACAAACGAAGACTCATAAACAACAGAAATTCCCTTCTGTGTCAGGTACACTAAAATTACAGTATTTCAAAATAGTATGCACTGAACCCTAGTATATACTTCAATATAACGTATCGTAGCTAGTCTATTTGGGTGAGTATATTATATTTTATTTATACACCAATTATCAAAAGACCTGCTTTTGATTACAATTAAAAATGAATAGTTAAAAATCATCATATTAATATGACCGATTGACAATATATTTGACACAGCGTTATATAAAAATCCACAGAGATTAATTTTATACATCAAAAAAGAGACATGAGCAAAAACCATATCTCAATACAATAACACAATTAATAATTTTGTTAAAAACTATTTTTTAATGCAGCTATTTCGAATTCTTAAAAAACAGACCATGCATCCCAAGTAATTACTAACAGGGAAACTCAGGATGTGCAACCGTCTTTTAATTCTTGTTGCATCACCCCAAGGATATCATATACAAAGTTTTTTTTAAGGGTCATTTAGGGGATTATCAGATCGGGTCCAATCCCTTGATATTAAGGCAATCGATGTTTCCCACCCCTTATTTTTTGTTTATATTTCTGACTCTTCACACAGGGAAGAGGAATGTGGACCTGATTAACTCCTTTGCTGCGGCGGCAATTCTGCCGCAGCGCTAAGGGGGTGGGGGGGCCGCCCGGCGCTCCGGCGCTTGTGACGGAGCCGCTCCGTCACGAGACGCGGTTGCGCTGTGCTCATGACGGAGCGGTTCCGTCACGGCCCCGCCCGCTCAATGGAACACTCAGCGCAGGCACGGAATCGCTGCCGCGCAGGCGCTCCGAGCGGGCCGTGAGGGAACCGCTCCGTCATCAGCACAGCACGGCCGTGTCTGATGACGGAGCGGTTCCGTCACCAGCAGGGGAGGGGTTAAAACAAAGACAGGTCCCTCAAACCTAACCTTGAGAATAGTGCACACGGATAGGGGTGATACATAAAGATTGGAAGTGAATATGATATCCCCTTGGAGTGATTCAACATGAATTAAAAGACGGTTGCACATCCTGAGTTTCCATGTTAGTAATTACTTGGGATGCATGGTCTGTTTTTTAAGAATTCCAAAAATTTATGAATGTCATATGAGTCCTGAAGAGGGTGTCAAGAAAGTATAGGATACACCTAAACGCTGCGTCGACAAATTGTTTTTAACAAAATTATTAATTGTGTTATTGTATTGAGATATGGTTTTTGATCATGTCTCTTTTTTTAATGTATAAAATAGATCTGTATGGATTTTTATATAAAGCTGTGTCAAATATATTGTCAATCGGTCATATTAATATAATGATGTTTAACAATTATTTGTTATTGTAATCAAAAGTAGGTCTTTTGATAATTGGTGTATAAATAAAATATAATATACTTACCCATACAGACTAGTTATGATATGTTATATTGAAGTATATACTACGTTCAGTGCATACTATTTTGAAACACTGTAATTTTAGTGTACCTGACACAGAAGGGAATTTCTGTTGTTTATGCATGTTAACTACCCTCTCCCTTTTGGTCTAAATCGGGGTGAACTCTCTCCTTTGTGTGGCAAACAAAGTCCCGCCAACAGAGGAGAGTTTCCAGACGGCACGCACAATGCAGCGTGCTAAGTCAGGAGCGTAAGTCATACTGATAAGTAGCGTTACGAATTCACAAGGGTGACTCACTTCTCATCTGAGACACGCTGCACAACCTGTCAGTATTCACGAGAACAATGCGACCTGACACAAACAGAATACAGCATTGACAAAGGGTGGCTTTAGGTTGTAGTGTAGTTCCTATCTTCCCAATAGGCTCTGCGTATTGGAATAATACCTACAGCAGTAAAGGCCTAGGCCAGACGTTAACTAGGTCTACTACTGTCGATACTAGACTTAAAGTTTTGGGTTTGCCAGCTTAGCTCAGAGTTCACTAGAAACTTTCTCGAATGTTCAAGGAGGAATTAACTTCCCTGATTAGACAAGAAGGGATTTAGTTTCTGACAACCATAGAACATGACAACTTTGCTCTCCCCTAATCAAGAGTCAATCTCGAGAGTCGTGTGAACAAAAGGCAAATTATTTTACTCAGTCAGTACGTGCATTCTTAGTCTCATCAGAATGTAGAGAAAAGGAAGAGACGGGTGTGTTCAATAAAAAGGTGTTATTTATTGATCAGTCTCTTTTCTCATACAAGAGAAATGGATCGATATTATTGCAATACTTATAGTTAAGTAAAGTGCATACATTAAAAGCAATAGTATAAAATAATACTGTAAAAACATTGATATGGTTTCTAAGCCATAAGATGCTTTAAAATGAATAAAATATATTACATACACATATACATTTGACTAAACGTACTCAACTGGTGTTTCTAGATACGCCTACCCCGTGTACCTGACCTAAGTCTAATACGTGGGCGGGAATAGATAGTTACAGTTTAAGTTAAGTTTGTTTTTGCCAAGTGAATAACTAAAGAATTCTCTGTGAGGGGTTATTCAGTTCTGTACCTGGAAGTTAGGATGAATGAGGAATGGTATCTCTCTCTCTGGTCTCGATATTCCAGGCTGCCTGCGAGGGCTGCCCAGAAACGCCGGTGCTGGATTCTCGGCAGGAGAAAGCAGCGCGTCTCTCAGCGCGTCAGAAAGGCGGGGCTGCTGCCAGCGGGGTCTGCTCTGCTCTTCGCTTCGGCAAGTATGGCTGCTCCGTCTCGTCACCACGCGTGTGTTTGCATATGGCAAGATCGGTAATATTTATACCTTTAAGGTGCCGAGATTGACGTAAGGAAGGACATAGATACGTCAATAAAGATGTCATACGACTTGCTCGTTAGCACATTCTTTTACTTAAGTTCTCGGTGAAATCAAAACAATGGCCGCAGGGTTTTGCCCAGGTTGTCATAGGTTTGATTTGTTATGAGAACTCCGTATGCCTTATCAGGGGCTGGAGGAATATCGCTTGTCTAATTAGATCGCAAGTGTTATGACCTAATCAGATAACACGTTCCTGTGCCGTAGTGTGACTGCGTCAGATAACGGTATCTGCATCATGGGGGTTTTCTGCCTCATGGGCTGACTGCTAGTTAACTTGTTGGTTTGTTTAACTAGAATAGGGTCAGGAATAGGGGGATCGATTCAGAACCTATAGGAATACATGACACCCACTCCACGCTAACTATGGACATATTTACTAATCTAGGCATAGTATAACATAGTACAACATACTATAGAGTAGTGTGTATACCTTACCACCCCAAAATACATAAATGCATTTTGAAATTTTCAAATATACTGAAAAATTGCAGACATATATATATGGTATGCACTCAAGCTGTAGAAAAATGCCAAAGTAATCGCATTTGTATACATTATTGCTTATTTGGTATATGAGAATTACACATGAAATGGTTTCTTAAATACAGAAAAAAGTTTCGAGACCATTCCATCACAGAATAAAATATCTATGAACATGCCAGCGGGCAGCTAATGTCTATATGTTATCTAAAATTTAGAAACCTTAGTTCTCTAAGAATAGTTCTTACTTTAAGCAGAAGATAGTGTCCCGAAAAATATGAAAAAATATTTGGGGCTGCTGGAAAAACTGCTGTCCGTGAACTGGAGCGAAAATGTTCATGTGACTTTATTTTTAAAGTTGAAGGCCGAATTCAGGGAACGCCGTGTGCGAGCTTGCTCAAAAGTCTCTATTTCTGTTCGGGTGAGAACATCATATCATTTAGGCTTTCGAAAAAACTGTCAACAGCTTCCTGGGAAAGTTCCACTAACTCGGAAATAGGTGTAATCATGCATTCTTGTGCATGATTGTCTCCATTGACATTCTGATTTGCATTACTGACAGAAGGTCGTACCTGTTCGATGCTGCTTTCATCTTGAACTTCACTACCCATCAATCGTAGTGGTGAAGCTTCCACGAATGCCGTCATCAGGATTGGTAGCCTTTGAGGGCAGCACAAAGCATGAACCTTGATCGGGCTCAACAATGTTTCTGCATCCATCGGCGCATCCAATTGTAGCGTCAGACAGGTGTCTAACACACATTCTTCTCCGCATAGCAGACACCTCAATACAGGTAAAACACATCTTTGCCACATTGGTCGAAATGATAGAAACCAAGTCATGTTCAGGTCTCTAAGCCGGGAGAGTCCCAGGATTTTTGATATCCGGTCCCGGTATCCAATGGCTAGGATTGTTTCTTCCCTTGTCGCAAGAGTTTTGTCTGTGACATGGGTTGCCATAACGAAAAATAAGGACTAAGAATAGGATTCCTGCAATTAGTCCCAGGATCAGGGGAAGTCCGCCAAAAATCGAATGGACGAAATCTGGAAAAATACCCAGTATGGCTTTGAATCGGGTTAATGCCATCGAAAATACTGTGTTAAATACCTTTGAGACCCCATTGGTATCAGAAATATTTAAGATTTCATTCAGGATTTCCGCGAAATGTACGGGGGAATTAGTTGATAATAATGTATGTATCTCTGCAGTCGTCCTTGCGACTTGTAGATCATACGTTTCTTTTGATGACGAGAGCCTGGTAGGCGTCTGAAGAAGGACTGTTTTCATTCTGCTTAAAGTATCTATTCGAATAGAAGTAATTTTCAAATCGGGCCATGCCCTTGCCTCCCTGTCTGGGAAGGAGCTGGGGAACAATGTGCGTCCACAGCACTTGACCTTCGTAGTAGTAGTTACTAGATAAGGAGTCCCGGGCATAAGACTACAACATCTGCGGTCTACAATAAGAATGTAACTCCCATTATAGAGTCTTTGAAAGAATGGTTCTATTTCTGTTGCAGGTGCGCCTTGCTGGTGACATGAAAGGTTGTATGAATTCCCTTCACAGGCTCCATGCAAACTAATTCCGTTACACAGAAGTGTGCCACTCAGTGACATCGCACAATTGTTGCCACTAAGAAACACTTTCTGTCCTTTATTACTGACACATGCATGTGAATAGGGCAGGTTCCATGTTGTTTTAAGGTACCCCTTTCCCAATTTCTCGTACATGCCAGCCTGTATATATTTTTGGCAGTATTGAAACCTGAAGGTTGAGATTGGAATATTTATTATCCCATGTATTATCCATTCACTGACAGGTCGTTCTGACATTGTCATTGGTAATCTTTCTAGTTTTTCAATGCTCAAGATTGTATAATCAGCACCCTTTTGCGCCATACTGATTTGTCTATCAGTAAGGTTAAAGATTTGGAATAGTGACGTTGTGTTGATTAAACGCCAAGGCACATAGCCTGAACGCAGATTTTGTAACGTCCAGCCAAGCTGTACAATAGAACGCAATTGTGACTGACCGTGTTGTAATAACAGTAAGTCTTGCGATAATATATCGATTGCTGACGACACAATGCTGTCCAAAGAAAAAATTCTGGAGGACAGAGTCATTAACCCATTGTCCACTACAGAAAGTGATTTTTCCAAATTAATACGGTCAATTTCCCGTATTCTCTCTGCTGTTTCAATTTGAGTAACCTTCCAGGCCTCATTGTATGCTGCATATACAGAGGCTGCTATGAAACGCTTTTGACGCTGTTTGCGTGGTCCCAAAGTGAAATCACGCAAGTCAGCACCATCAGTAAGTAAAGTTAGGTGTTGCTTAATTTCTGCCAGTGTGGAAGTTTGTAGCCATTGAAGGCATAATTTGCCCACACTGTAGGTGGTTATTATCCCTGGGTGATGTCTTTGAGGATATCTAGGGTCTGGCCTGGTCATTTTGAACCCCTGTGTTTTGTTCAGGAATCTGTCTTGACAGTTATTAGCATCTGTGGGCCAGATCAACCACTGTTTCCAATCAGGATGTGTTCTGTTTTGGTTTAATATATGGTTTACGTCTATCTCTTCATCTGTATCAGAGTTATTGCTAAACATTGTTGGCTTTGGAATAGACGGTTTATTTAAATCTTTGATTTTGGCTAAGCCAAGACAGGTGGTCTGTTGAACAGTGTCATTTAAAAATATCATTTGTTCTGGGATCATGCAGGCTCTAAACAAAGCTTCTATACCCTGTACTTGCCATTCTTTTGTACCCCAAACACTTTTCAATTCAACATTTTTGTCCCAATAATCAAATCCAAAAGTATTCATTTGTTCAAAAAATGAGTCTGAATAAAACAATTTTGTGTTGGTTATCATGGTTTTGGTTCCTGTCTTGTTCGACAATTTAAAATAAAATGTTTCAGCATTACTTGTGTTAAAACCTGAAAAATATGAATATTTGTCGTAAACGGTTCTTGAGCTCCCTTTTGGAGATGTTGCACAATATTCCCATTGATTATAATTTAAAACATTTCTAGGTTGTGCAGATCTATGTAAAAAGTGGTTACCATAGTGGTTATAGCAATACATACTGTCATAATTTGTAGAACCCTGCAAATAATCATGTTTGGTAAATTTAGCAGACATTACTAAGTCAGACATCATATTATTAATGCTTTCGAAGTCCCAATCATCAGCAAATGAGTTTGGTTTTGCAAAGTCACTCAATGAGATCTTAATTTGGTGCGGATATTTCAGGATCTCGACCGGACCATACATTTCATAGTCAGTGTTGTCCCAGGCTACCCCACCAGGTATCGGATTGGCTGTGAAGTTGGCTGAAGAAAGTTCTCTTTTCTCGACGTGTGAAGATGTGTGTGGTTTGAGGATCAAGTTGATTTTCTGACTTGCTGTGTCCATTTTAGCATATTTTCCCTCAATGAAGCGTCCCAAAGTAAGTACCATGATGAGCCAAAGTATGAGAATAAATGCACCAAAACCCAACCAAAATTCAATCCATGGGGAAATCAGATATGTTTCTTTCAGTTGTCTCAAAAGTTCCTTAGCTTTGTCTTTAAAGGTTTTTGATGATGGCTGTGTCTTTGATTCGCTGAAGCCCTCAGAGGAATCATCGAAGTTAATGAAGTAGCCGGATGCAGTTCTGTCAATTGTTCCAATTGGTTCAGGATTTCTGTTTCTTGCATTTTCACTTGGTACTTCATTATAGAGTGGTGTGTCTCTGCTAAATGTTTTTATTTGGGTTTTCAGAGGTCTTAGTTCTATTGCATTGTTGCATAGTCCTTGTTGTTCTTCTGTAGGCGTTTCGAATGTGATGAGCCTCTTCGTTAGGACCTCTGTACTGGTAGCAAACCTTGGTGTTCTGCTACTTATTGGGAGTCCACTTGGCCTACTGTTTGTTATCGGCCACATGTTGTGGTTTTACCAGGTCGATGGATACAACTCGGTTCTCCTTTTTACCAGCAAGTGGCGGTAGTACAACTGATCTTGTCCCGTTGACAGACAAGACAGGAACTGCTTTTCTGTAAGAAGGCCCAAATTCCTTCTTTACCGCGATCTTTTCCCTGACTAGATCCCCGACTTTTGGAATCCAGACAGGTCTTGCTGGGACAGGTGGTGGTTCTTCAGTGGTTGTTGGCTGTTGTTTCAACTTTATGTTGCTCAGGTCTTTTCTTGTTTTGTTTAAGTCCTGCAAAATAGCCAAACGGTCTTTGATATCAAAGGTTTTTTCTTTCACCACTGAAGTCTGACTATCAATGTCAGAGATCATCATCCTAGTTCCAAATAATAATTCGTACGCACTGAATCCCTTCAGAGAATTTCTTGGCAAGTTATTGAGACTACGTTTGACACTTATTAGATGTTTGACCCACCCAGCTCCCGAACCTAATATCCTTTCCGTTATAGATTGCTTTATGCCTTGGTTTTTTCTTTACACCGTCCCGTACCGTCAGGAAGGAAGTGAGAAGATTCCCGCTGGACTATGCTCATTTGGCCATGTTTCCCCCCCAGGCTTGAGGGCTAGAGTGGAGACAATGGTCAAACATAGCATGCTCTTAGCGTATATGCCATTTAGACCCGCAAATCTTTGTATAACAGTCCGGACGTCAGCCGAGTGCTGGTGATCTACATTATAAGTGGAACTAGCCTGTATAAGTTAATCGCAACCCTTCCTTTTTACTCCTGATTTTTCCTGGAGTAGAACGACGAGGTATTAAACTGTTTCTCTCCCCACTGCGATCTCTGTTGCAGTTTGGGCAGTTTTTTACAAACATGGTATGACGCAGGCTCATGCCTGGCCACCAGTACCGTGATTGTAATTCTTCCAGAGAATCTTTTAGTTTAAGGTGTCTGAGACCCTCGCCCATATGTGCGTCTGCGATTAACAAGTTTCTCCTGTCCATGTTTGGAATCACTCTATCCCCCACTCCAGGGATTCGAGCAAAAGGGACGGAGTTTGCATCGAATATGTATGTATAATTGAGTGGATAGTTGATCGGTAACGCTGAGCAGTCGCCTTTTGATGACGTTTTCACCGCCAGCACTGTTTCACCATCAATGTATTTTAATGTACGCTTTTTTCGAACTACGGGAGCTGATTTAGTGGCTGCCGCTGTGGCTGTTTCGGCCAATGAATTCCCTGCAACGTGAACGCCATCACGCTGATGACTCAGTGAGTGTATCACGTGAGTCTTTGGTAGTTCTTTTTGTAAAAGAACTACTTGTTCCCAGAGCATTTTATGCTTGATTGTGCCACCTTTCGCATCCTTGAAACCATTCTGAAGCCAGATCTGCAAGTATTCATTGTAAGCTTGAACGCAATAATACGAATCGCACACTATGAGTGTGGGGAATTCTCGATCGGTATTTTCAAGCGCCATCTTGAACGCCAGTAGTTCAGCTCGCTGAGCTGTACAATCTCCTAAAGATTGTGTTTTAGTGATTGCTGGTTTAAATTTTCCTTCGTGCCAGCGACCTTTAACGATCGCGCACGCAGCACTGTAAGCTTGCTTACCCCCCACTGCGGGTTGTGCTGATCCCTCTGTATATATTATACAGCCGTAGTGGTCTAGAGGCAGAATTTCGGTTGGCGGAGGACATTCAAATTCATATTGGAGAAATTCTTGTGTTTTTAAGTAAGGATCAAATTTGTACACCACGTCTGTTGCAGCAAGAGAATTAGCCCATTGTATCCATCTCGGATGGAGTGCTTTAGCATTTGGAATGCTTGCCTTTGTTACCGCCTCTAGGGCTGGTATTGGTGTCACGATTATTATTCGTTTACCTTGTGCCAGGGCTCGTTCTTTTGCTATAGCTGTCTGTGTTGCTGTAAGAATTTTTTCCGTTGGGCTAAATTTCATTTCAGCCTTAGTGTACAAGTGTGATTTGAATGCAATTGGTACCTTTTCCCCCTCATTAGAGGTCAGGTATGTGAATCCGCATCTCCCTGGGATGACTCGAATCACAAGATTGCGTGTGTTATCACGTGTTTCTAATTTTGTTTTAATTAGCATGTCTGTTTGTAAGGATCTCAAAATTTCTGTGTGTATTTGAGTCCAATTGGATCTTTTAAAATCTGGTTTAATTAGATCATAAAGGGGTTTGACCCTTTCTGCGTAATTTGCAATGTATGTTCTTCTGAAATTTAGGAAGCCTAGAATCGACTGTAGGTTTTTTAGTGTTCTAGGTGCTTGGAGTACGGCACATTTCTCTAGGAAATTGTCAGCCAGGCTTTTGCCTTCGCTTGATAATTCATATCCTAAGAACTGGACTGTCAGATGGGCAATTCTGGATTTTTTAAAGTTGAATTTGTAACCCTCTGCAGCGAACCCAAGTATTATGGTGTTCACTCTTTTCAAGTGAGTCTCCAAGTCATCATCTGTTAAGTAAATGTCATCGACATAAGATAATGCTTCATCATCATATAGTTGAAGTAATTCTGTTACTCTCGCTGAGAATACCCCCGGGCTGTTCTTGTACCCCTGGGCTAACCGACAGAATTGTTTTTGAGTGCCATTTACTGAGAATGCAGTTAAATATCTGCTCTCTGGTGCTATGTTTTGACAAAAGAATCCATTAGAGATGTCTAAGGTTGTTTTGTATTTTTTGCGCACTATGTTATTCATTAGTGCAGCACTGTGAGTTTTGCACTGCAAACGTTTTGCAACATGTGTTAAGGTGTCGGTAATCCAAAACTAGACGATATGAATTGTCTGGTTTGGAGACCGGAAACAAAGGATTGTTCATTTGTGAGGTGCAAGTTTCAATCACCCCCTGGTATTCTAGCTGATCTAGTATTTCATTTACCTGTTTTTTAGCTTCTTGCTTAATTGGGTACTGCCTTTGTGCAGTAGGTTGTGATTTTAACTGGATTTTGTGAGGAGGAGAATCCTCATCCCATCCCACGTGATTTTTATATAAAGCAGGTGCTAGAGCCACTGCCCACTTTCTAGCAAGTGTGTATTTTTTATGAATTGGAATTTGATTTGAGAAGGCAGGCATAATTACTTCTTCGCCATGAGGGCACTCCCTGACAAACTCTGGTGGCCAGTCTTTTTCAGCTAGAAGGATGTCATAGCCCTTGGAGAGATTATCCCAAAATAGTCCCCTTATTTTCCTAGTCTTATCCCCCTCTATACGCAATGTTATTTCGTATATTTTGTGAGGTTTGCTAACTCTGGTGTCCGCAGTTTCCACTTGAAGATATTCATTCGTGTCCACTGTCTCCAGATGATTCATAAGGACTTTGCGAGCTATGCTCACTTCTGCTGCGCTGTCTAGCATTGTCTGAGCCCACTCTCCGTTTTTCAGTTGTGTCCTCAGTATTCTCGGCATTGTTAACTACCTTGATACTGGCTACCTTCTTTTTTGGAAATTGTAATTTCTTTTTTAGTTGAGCAGGTTCCTTGTCTTTGGACTTGGCGTGCTCTTCTCTTTGTTCTGATCGTCCTCTTCTTTCCGATTTCTGCGAGGAAGTCTGAAAAGATTGAGAGGGACGCGTATCAATGTCTTGATATCTATCAGGTTTTTTTATATTATCCCTATTTCTAAGGTTATATCTTTTCCCAGAGGGGTCACTTTGAGGTGACCTGTGTCTTTGGTTCGGAGATTTTTCTCTTCGCCTAGGAGACCTTCCTCGGGACTGGAATTTCTTTTCTTTGGGATTGGATTGTTTGTTTCCATCCCAGTTCTTTTTTGGTGAATTATTATTAAAAAATATTTTTTCTGGACTTTCAGTCAGTTGTGGTTTTACTGGTATTCCACCTAAACTGTCTCTACCTAGTTCCTCATAGGATTTTTCTATGATTCTGGCAATTTCAGCTGGTTGGTCTGCTATATCTGTCTCTTTTAACCTCTGGCGGATCGCCACGTTTGCTGCTTCACCTTTTATGTTGGCTAATAATATAGCCGAGACCTGCTTGAAGTCTTTCAGTAATTTCATACCAAGAGTTAAAGCGGGTTCAGGACCATATTCATCTTGAATTTGTTTTAGCACATCTGGTATTACCGAAATGGATGGAACACCGTGCGTTTTTGTGTAGATGGAAGCAAAGACTGTACCCCAAGTGTCACAGTCCTCTATGTGTGGTGCGATTCCCATTGGGAGACAGATAGTCAGAATCCTGTGCTTTTCTAGCGGGGTGGTGTCAGGAAACACCGCCTCAATTTGGGTAATTTTCTGTGCCAACCAGAATGGTATTTGTTCCCGTTTAGCCGGTACTTTACCTAGGCAGGATTGGATGTTCTGTGGTGTAATTTTATTTGTGTTTCCCTGATGAGGGGTCAGCTGTGGAAGTTTAATCACTGGCTGAATTGTTGAAGTCCGCATCACATACTGAACTAATTGTCTATGAATTTTTATTAATTGTTTTAGCTGTGTTAACAGCTCTGCTGCAGACATCCCGTCGATGTCTGGATGTGGTGTGTATCCGGCTAGGACCGGCCACGTTGCTCCTGGTCTACCTAAAGGACCGAGCCTGGTGATGTGATTATTATGTTTTAGGGCGCCATCAAATAAGAGCAAATGCTCTTGGAATTTGAGTGGTACTTCCACCTTCTCGAAAGGAGTGTACTCATTAGGAGGTTCCTCTATTTTGTAATAGTGGAAGTACTTTGTTACAGCATTTGCTGCTGGAAAATGTATCCATGAATAGTATACCTCTGTCTGCCGATATTCGTGTGCCTCAATTACGAATATGACTGTGCCACCTCTAGGTGTCAGTCCATTTTCTATAAGTTTAAGGGTTATAGATCTCCTTTTGATGACTGGGATGAGTATTATATCCCCGTCCGCATCTAGTGCTGCAGCATCAGCCGCTGCGAGTTCAGCTGCTAATCTAACTGCCTCTCTTTCTTCTTCATTTTCTGACATTTTACTGTCCTGAAGGTTATTTTGTTTGTTTGCAGATCAGGTTTCTTATGGAAACAAAGATTAGATGCACAATATTTTGGAACTGTTTATCCTTCAACGTTGACTATACCAAGAACCATACATAGGAGTTCCCTCCTGCGAGGTCTGGCGGATATAACCTTTCACCCACTCCAGACGTCTTTGGAGTATTTGGGAAAAGGGGTCTGAGTGAGAAAGCACGACTGAGTTTTTCTAAATGTCTTACGTTAGTTTTATCGCCCTTTCCAAACGCGTTGGGCGCCATGTAGTGTAGTTCCTATCTTCCCAATAGGCTCTGCGCATTGGAATAATACCTACAGCAGTAAAGGCCTAGGCCAGACGTTAACTAGGTCTACTACTGTCGATACTAGACTTAAAGTTTTGGGTTTGCCAGCTTAGCTCAGAGTTCACTAGAAACTTTCTCGAATGTTCAAGGAGGAATTAACTTCCCTGATTAGACAAGAAGGGATTTAGTTTCTGACAACCATAGAACATGACAACTTTGCTCTCCCCTAATCAAGAGTCAATCTCGAGAGTCGTGTGAACAAAAGGCAAATTATTTTACTCAGTCAGTACGTGCATTCTTAGTCTCATCAGAATGTAGAGAAAAGGAAGAGACGGGCGTGTTCAATAAAAAGGTGTTATTTATTGATCAGTCTCTTTTCTCATACAAGAGAAATGGATCGATATTATTGCAATACTTATAGTTAAGTAAAGTGCATACATTAAAAGCAATAGTATAAAATAATACTGTAAAAACATTGATATGGTTTCTAAGCCATAAGATGCTTTAAAATGAATAAAATATATTACATACACATATACATTTGACTAAACGTACTCAACTGGTGTTTCTAGATACGCCTACCCCGTGTACCTGACCTAAGTCTAATACGTGGGCGGGAATAGATAGTTACAGTTTAAGTTAAGTTTGTTTTTGCCAAGTGAATAACTAAAGAATTCTCTGTGAGGGGTTATTCAGTTCTGTACCTGGAAGTTAGGATGAATGAGGAATGGTATCTCTCTCTCTGGTCTCGATATTCCAGGCTGCCTGCGAGGGCTGCCCAGAAACGCCGGTGCTGGATTCTCGGCAGGAGAAAGCAGCGCGTCTCTCAGCGCGTCAGAAAGGCGGGGCTGCTGCCAGCGGGGTCTGCTCTGCTCTTCGCTTCGGCAAGTATGGCTGCTCCGTCTCGTCACCACGCGTGTGTTTGCATATGGCAAGATCGGTAATATTTATACCTTTAAGGTGCCGAGATTGACGTAAGGATGGACATAGATACGTCAATAAAGATGTCATACGACTTGCTCGTTAGCACATTCTTTTACTTAAGTTCTCGGTGAAATCAAAACAATGGCCGCAGGGTTTTGCCCAGGTTGTCATAGGTTTGATTTGTTATGAGAACTCCGTATGCCTTATCAGGGGCTGGAGGAATATCGCTTGTCTAATTAGATCGCAAGTGTTATGACCTAATCAGATAACACGTTCCTGTGCCGTAGTGTGACTGCGTCAGATAACGGTATCTGCATCATGGGGGTTTTCTGCCTCATGGGCTGACTGCTAGTTAACTTGTTGGTTTGTTTAACTAGAATAGGGTCAGGAATAGGGGGATCGATTCAGAACCTATAGGAATACATGACAAGGTGGAAGCCCTGACCTCATCATTAGAATGAAAATGTTATTTTTTAACTGTTTTTTATGAATTAAATAAAATATGTCAACATTTCTGTATTTGTGTATTTCCTTGATGAATACTTGTTTCAGTTTTTTTTATATATTGTTAAAGTTCAAATCGTTGAAATTGTTTTAGCTGGGGTTCCTGGCTTCCTTCAGCGGGAATCCACAGATTCCAATAATTCAGCCCCCATCAGCATTACAAAAATGTGTGGTGGTGCCCCTACCTTTTCTAGAGGCCTCACAAGCATGAAAATATATTATTTTAAATGGTCCTAGGGCATAATGGTGTGCTCCAAGCTAGGAGCAGTGAATAATAGAGAAGCGGTTCCTGCTACCCATTGATTATTCATATTTTGGGAGTCCCTGTTCCCACCCTGGACACTCATTTGTTTTTATTTACATGGGCGCTGCGGGAGGATCCCTATGGCTCCACAGCCCACCAGCTCCCACATAGCATCCATCCTGATGGCCAGCAGGAGCCGGCAATTCTTTTTGTTTTGTTTTTATTTTGAAAGGGGTGCCTATGATCTCCTTCCCAAACCTCACAGCCCGCTGACTCCTTTGCATGCCCCCACTCTAGGCAAAGAGGTGCACCCCTCCTCTTAAAAATAAAAAGGCCCTGGGGGATGGTCCCTGGGGTCTGTAAAGCATTGGGGAAGGTAGGCACATGCCTGTGGTATTACCTTCAGATGTGCATTGGTTTATCCCCTTTTCCTGTGTTATAGTAGCGGTTATCTCAGTATGTAATGTAATGTGAAATATCATGATTTGCTTGGTTTGGGAGTTGAAGGGTGAAGTAGTTGTGGATGGAGTTTCTCAGCTTTGCCATAAAGGAGGTTACTCTTTTCCCCATATCTCTAGAGTTTGTGTATTGGAACCCACTACCACATTTGATGACAATCGGAGTCTAAACCCAGGCTTTGTAGTCTACTGATTGCGGAACTTCAACACATTTTAATGCATCTTCAGTTTGTGGCTAGCTGTCAAAGGAAATCACCACCTACACTCTTCTCTCATAAAATGATACTGTGCAGGTTGAATGATTTAAAGCTCACCTAACCCCTCTATCCTGGACAAGCTATTCACTCAAAGACTAACATGTGCCTGCTCCCTCCCGGGCTCTTTTGTACTTGGCGCTCGGGAAGTTATGGATATTTCCTTTCAGATGTTTAACTGAACTGCCACTCTCCCTCCAAACCTAATTTCACCTCTTGCGTGAGCCAGCATCTGATAGTCACAAACTTTTATTTGTAGGGAAATGCCTGTTACAGTGGAAACCCTCTGCCACCTAGAGCTTGGTAGGATATGCTCTAGCACCCTGGACACGGCCACACTAAGGGGCAGATTTACAAGCCCCTTGCGCCACTTTTGCGTCACTTTTCCCATGTTAAAAGCAGGGCCGGACTGGCTACCGGGCAGATTGGAATGCTGCCGAGCTGGGGGCTGCTTTCACAGCCGTGGAGGCTGATTTCGTTCATGGAGACCTGCGTGTGCTTCGAAATAATTAATGCAAAACAAATTTCGTTTGGCACACGCAGGTCTCTATGAACGAAATCAGGCCCCAGCTCAGCAGCATTCCAATCTGCCCGGTAGCCAGTCCGGCCCTGGTTAAAAGTGACGCAAAAGTGGCGCAAGGGGATTGTAAATCTGCCCCTAACTACTTTGAAGCCAAGCGGCCGCCTGGAACCTGCTTCATTTTCTGCCCTCGAGTGCCTTCCTGACGACCACACTGTCTTTGAAGACATGTTATTGGCTCACTGGGCTGTTGTCTCAAATCACTGTATATTGTTTACTCACCAACTCAGACAAGCTTCTTCTACTTTTAAAGCAATGATCAGATAAAGCGTTTCTTCATGAATCTTCTTCAGTATTCAACTGTTGAACTCTTTTCTGGCTTTTACCACGACGCACCCTTCTGCAAACAAAGACATTGATGCTGGACAAGCTTTTCCTATGCCATTTAAAGTTTTTTTACTTTCAAGATCGATTATCAAAGTTTTATACGCAAGTAGAATACATCTTTCATTTCTGCTAATAAGTAAAAAAACATTGTATTCCATTGTTTTTTCCTTGTATTTCCCTCTTCTTATTCCCTGTTTTTTGTAACTGATTCTTCTTTAGTTTCTTCTTTGTTCTTTTTCAACTTCTTTTTTTCTTTCCTTCATCTCCACTTACTGTCTCTAAATGCAGAATACTGCTCAACCTCCATTTTTTCTTCGCACTCTTAGTGAACACCTATTTCCAAGTACCAAGTGTGGAAAGCAATATTAAATTATTTAAAGGTATGTGGACCAAATCTCTTGCCTGAAAAAAATACTTCAATGTTGATACATTGCTTTGGGGCTGCGGGTCAGTACATATTTGAACATTTGCACGAAGTAGTTGGGGACGGAGATGCTTTGCAATCCCTTAATGAGTTTGAAAAAAATATCAAACGTCGACATTATCATTTTATACCCTAGGTATTCATCATTTTACAAAGGTATTATTTTGGCAAGAGGAAACAGGGGGAAAATGAGACACCTGAAGACTTTGTTACTGCTTTGTGAAAGTTAGCCTCCTCCTGTGAGTTTGGACAAAATGAAGAAGAGAGGATAAAAGATCAATTTATGTTGGACTGCAACTCTGACAAAACCCGCAAAGAGCTCTGGGTCAAGATTAATTCCAGTCTTAATGAAGTTTTGTTTATTGCTAAACATGTTGAACACTTCTCATTATGTATGTGCGAGTTGCAGATACATAATTATTCTGTAACACTTGTACAGGCAGTAGGGTCCACCCAAAAGAAACCACCTTCCTCAATAGCAAAAGGAAATAATTTATTTTTCAGGTGTGGCAGTCCGATTCACTTTGCTAATTTTAAGGTTTGCCCAGCAATAAATTCCATCTGTAAACATTTTTGTAAAAAGGGGCACTTTGCAAAATATTGTAAATCCAATGGTGCAAAGAACAAAATCTATGAAATGATATCAGAAATATCAGAAGTGATGTTGCAAGTGATTAACAATGTTAACTGTGTAATTGGAATAATTTGTGAACATCCATCTGATCAGGTTTCACTTAATGGCTCAGAAGTCACCATGATGATGGATTTTGGAGCAAAGTTATCTCTTATTTCAGATGTTTATTTTGCAGAGTTTTGCAGGGCTTTTAAGTGGAACCTGATGTAATACAAAGTGCATTTAAAAAAAAATATATATTTTTATTAAGGTATAAAGCAGGGCAAACATACATACATACATCAAGACTCGTTATTAGCTGCAAACACATCAAAGCTGCAGAGTAGCACCACACATTGTCACTATCGTATATTATTAAAACAGATCCATACACACCACCCGGTTTTCTCTCCCCCCTTGACAGCACTTCCTCACTACAGGGAGACATCTTCTGCAACAGTGTCCGGCGGTTCACAGATGTATCCTCTAAACTTGTTCCAGGCCCCCCAGACATTTTCTCACATACGAGGGCACCCACGATGAATAAAAACCGCCTTCTCCACCACCATCGCTTCATCCATATCTTTACACCATTTTCGGAGTGTAGGCAACACATCCGTTCCCCACAACATAGCAATATTACGTTTCGCTAACATCATACCTAACATAACCCAATCTTGTTGTTGGTGGTTTAAGTCATTTGGCTCCCACACATTCAACAGACACCGCCGTGGCTCCGGTAGGATCAAGGTTTCTGTTGCTTGAGAAATCATGCGCATTACTTTGGTCCAATATGCCGCAATGTGTGTACAGTCCCAGATAGTGTGATAGAACGTGCCCTCCTCCCCACATTTACGTAGACAGTATTTATGTGGGGCCGCTCCTATCACAGAAAGTGTTGTTCTAGCGTAGTACGTGCGTTGCAGCACCTTGAGTTGGATCAATCGGAGCCTAGAAGGACAAAGTGCATTTTTGTCTTCTGATAACCTATGTTGAAGTGATAGAGTTGTTTTCTTTCTACTGTATCGCCTCAATCATTTCTGGACATTTCGCTTTATTCAGTTTACTTTGTATTTCTACACTATAATGCTTCGATTGGTGTGCATTCATTTGTTTACAAATTTGGATTAAACAACCTAACCTGAAAAAAAAGATAGCTCATCTTGGACACACAATATCCACAGAAGGTGTGAAGCTCGAAGCTGATTTAGTAAGGGCCATTTGGCTTTCAAATCCCCCGAAAAGAAAGAGGGTCTGCAAGCGTTCTTGGGGATGGCTAAGTTCTACAGCAGATTTGTGTCAAATATTTCTAGTTAAACCTATGCCATCCGCAACCTACTCAAGAAGGGAGTGCAATTTGAGTGGGGTGAAGAGTGTCAAAAGGAGTTCACTGACATCAAGGAGAGTTTGAATTTAGCACTACATTTGAAAGGTTTTGTTCCTGGCTCACCATGATATCTGTTTACTGGTGCCAGTGAGTAAGCATTAGGAGTAGTTTGGAGCTGAAGCAAGAAAGGTCGGGAATTGACAAAAATATTCACCTCCCGATCTTTGTAGGGTGCAGAAAGTAAGTACACCTCAATTGAGCAGGAGGCAGTGTTTTGGGGTATCAGAAAATGTAGACAATTTTTGCAGGGAACAAAATTTGTTGTGAGTACTGATCACAAACCCCTGCAAGAGGTTTTTGGGAGGAGAGGTTTGGATTGTATTTCTTCTAGGTTCATGCAATGGCTTTTGGCACTTCAAGACTACAGTTTCTCTCAGGTATATGTTCTAGGAGTCAAGAATAATGCTGCGGACTGCCTTTCTAGACTTACAAAGGACACTTATGATGAGGGAGCAGAAGATTGCTGTAGGTGGAAGGAGGATGACTTCAAAGTGAGCGTTGTAACTGGTGGGTGTGTAACTGAGAAGGTGTCGTTGGGGGAAATGGAGAATGATGAATTAGTGAAGAAGGTAATTGGAGTTGTGCGGGAGAATGACACTATCCATCTGAAGAGGAACTTGGGAGGTTTTGAAAAAAATGTGGATGAGCTTTCAGTCTTTAGCAATTTGTTATTTTGTGGTGAAAGACTGGTCACTCCCTAAAGGGTGAGGGGTCACCTGATGTATTTTGCCCATGATGGGCAGCAAGGAATTTGTAAGACTAAGGAGTGCTTAAGAAGCATTTACTGGTGGTCAGGGATGGATACACAAATTAAAAGCGTGGTCAGAGAATGTTGAGATTGCAAGTTGGCTGACAAGTCTCAAAAGGTTAGAACCTCTCTGATGGCTTGTCATGAGATACCGAGTGATGTGTGGAATGAAGTGCATATAGACATTGTAGGTCCATTGGAAATGAGAGTAAATTCAAGAAAATATATACTTGTACGTATGGGCTTGCTGTCCAGGTGGCCAGAGATAAAGGTGATGCATGACATCACCACCTGTGTGTAAGTGTCTATCGAAAGTGTTTACAAGGGAAGGTAATTCAAGCCTTTCCTAACAGATAATGGGGTATAGTTTACCTCTGATGAAATGGGAAAATATTTAAGTGACAGAGGGATTGGGCACACGAGATGAGCCTTATATCATTCCGTAACAAACAAGATAGTTGAAAGGTTTAATTGGACATTGAAAGGAACTATCCAGATTGTGAGGTTGAGAAAGGACAACTTGGTCCGAATGATAGAAAGCAGAGTGAGCATTATGGAGTCACCCTGCACTCAACGACTGGTGTGAGTCCTTTTGAGATGTATCGCACATGTAAAGCAAAAACTAAAGTGTGTCTTCCTTGGGTCAGTAGTTATGGAAGAACATTTCCCATATTAGAAAAGAAAATAGTGGGTGGACCAAGAATTTTAGGATGAAAAGGAAAGGACAAATAACTATGATGTTGGAAAAGCAATCAAAGATGTGAATATCAAGGTGAATGACATGGTTAAAGTAAAATTTCCAAAGAAAACACATGGTGGGTCTAACTTCAGCAATTTCCATTGGGCTGCAAAGGTTTGCAAAGGGGCAGAAAAGCATGATGATGGGGGAATACGGAATTTTGACAGACTTATAAGTAATAATTAGTTCTACCAATTGTTTGTCAATATTTTAATTCTCCTTTATTTTTAGGGGTTATAGTGTGTGGGGTGGTTAGAGGGAGCGAGATATGTAGTATTGCCCTAATATTTGTATTGGCTTGTCACTTCTTCCCCTGTTATGGTAGTGGTTAGCTCAGAATGTAATATAATGTGGAATGTTATTATTTGTTTGTTTAGGAAGTTGGAGGGTGAAGGACACAGGCAGTTGTAGATAGATCTTCTCACCTTTACATTAAAGGATTTTACTCTTTTCCCTATATCTCTGGAGTTTCTGTATTTGAACCCACCACCACAATGCCCTCTCTCCATAAGCAAACAACACAGCCCTGCGAAATTGGGTATATGGGTACTGTGCAGGCATGGAGAGGGGACAGTTTGCAACCCTCCGAAAATGAAATAAGCAAATAAATATTTTCCAGCTCCCGCTGACACCAAGGATGGGTGCTGGCAGGGCAGCTGGTGGGGCCACGGGGTCCTAAGCCTCACCTCGCATCCCCTTCTGGTTGGCTGCATCCATCCCCACACAGCGCATGGATGAAGGGCATGCTCAACTTTGGGTTGGCATTTTATGTTTAAAAACCTAGAAATTCACTGAAAAACACAAAGGTTAAAGGAATATTAAAGTTAGGAATTGTAATTATATCTTACTTCACTTTAAAAAATACCAGTGAAATTCCTTGAAAAAAACTCAAAGGTTAATGGAACGTTATAGTTAGGTGAAAATGTCCATTAAAACATACCATTTTATTTGAACGAAACCACTGAAATTCGCCAGTTATAGTTATGTCAAGTAACTAACTCATACCCTAAGGTAACTATAACTCCCACCCTCGTTATGCACTGCTAATTAAACCACACATTATATGCCATCACTGAAAATATCACTGCAGCATCTGAAATAACATAATTGATGAAAAGACTGTGCATGGCGCAGGCGGCAGTTATAGTTACCATAGGGCACGTGTCCCACTCTGCCTGTTCTGCATCTTAGCCCCTGCTCACTTTAAGCTTAATGCAGAAAACGTTTTCTCTTTTAGTGGTGCAATGTTATTGCACTTGTGTCTTTCTACCAACTGAATGAGGGACAAACCCCCTCAGACAGCCATCTCATCGATTTGTATATAAAATATTGGATTCAGAATGCCACACCAGAAACAGGGCGGTGTTTAGTTATCCCAGGGTGGGCATTTCATGTTTGTATGTTGTGAGAATGTATGGATGGATATGTTGAATAGTGGAATAGGTGTATGATTCTGACACGGTATATATGGCGTACATAGAGTCTGTATTTTAGGGAGTACGTGTGAATTTTAATTCTAAAAGGGGTTCCAAAAAGAGACATTTATTGGGTGGTTTTGTAATTGAGAGCAATTTCTAAAAAGTTTGTTGAAACATAAAAATAAGTGTTATTGGACAGATAGAAATAAAGGGTTCTGATTAAATTCAAACGGAAAAAGTGGTTTGCGAGGACAATTGTTTTATTCATTGTTCCCATAAAGTTATGGTCAAATAACAGTGCAGTACTGGCATTTTGCTTTGTTTATTCAGATTTTGGCGTGGCCTTGCTGCGCTTATGCCAAACCCTTGTTGTTTTTTCTATAAGAGGTACCTGAGCACTAGCTGTCTGAAACGGTATAATCACGCGTTTTATTTTTTAGTCTCCTTGCTGATTCAAATGCCATGTCAGAAAATAGGTTTAGATCGAATTCATTAATGATTTTAAATGACCTTGAAGTAATTGCTATTATTAGAATACGCATTCTGATGCTATCATCTGAAAAGTTAACTTAAATTGCTTCTGGATATTCTGAACTTGATAGAGGTCGAGTTGGAATATGATATGCTTGTATTATAGCTAGATCTATTGAGCAGCCTAGTATAATGCAATTTTTAATCAATTCCTATACCAGAGCTCCGAAGCCATCCTCTTTATGTTTGGTTATGCCAAAAAATGAATGATATTTTAGCTACTCTTGTTTATTTTTATTCCAATTTACGTCTTTTTAGCAGTTTTCATTGTCTTGATATCTGGTCTGCATGTCTTCCATGTCTGAGGCTTGCAGCTCTAACTCTTTGGTTGTACTTGAAAATTAGCAAAGTTCCATATCTGAACACTCTGGGATAGATTTACCAGGAAAGTGAAGGAGCGAGGTGTTACCCTTCTTGACTTAACGTTGTGCTCCACCACTTTGAAAACGCAGGGCTGCACTGTATTTACAGCAATATGGTGAGCACTCCCAGCTTGGAGGAGGAGCGAGAGCGAGGAGCGAGGAGCGAGGAGTGAGAGCAGAGCTACGGAACGCTGCGGAGCCGCAGAGCTACAGGACGGCTGCGAACCGAAAAAACCCTTGGAAGGAAAGCGGAGGGCGGAGGGCGTCTGCCTCGGTGTGGTGGATTTGCTCCGTGCAATTCAGGCTTCAGGTCACCGTTCTCGCCGTACCAGCACCGGCGGTGCGAGCTGGGGTCACGGTATCTGGCGCTGGGAGGACGCTGGGAGAAAGGCACCTGGAGGAGGCAAGGCGAGGCGAGGCGAGGCCAGGTGCTTCGTGAGGAGTCAAGACCTGTGAGTCACCGTGCAGGAGCGCCCACCAGGAGAGCAGGGGAAACCGAGCCGAGGTGAGCCTTCTATCAAAACTTCCTTCCTCCCCCTGCACAATTCCACTCAACCTCGCCTCAGAAAAGTGCAGAAGCGCCCTCTCTGCTCTCTGCTCTCACTGCCATCTGCCATCTGCTCTCTGCTATCTGCCAGGGACAGCGAGGAGCAAGAGCACTCGTGAGCTTCGAGCACATAGTAAAGGCGCCGGAATAATAATAATAATAATGCTGATTTATTGAAATCACCACCGAAAAGCCTCACTGAATTCACAGACAGTGACCCTCCCTCCCGGGTCCCACTTGGCCCCCTTTCAACTGGCAGAGGCGTGGCGACCGGACTGCACAGTAGCGGAGCCATTACCCTCGGACCCCGCGCAGGCAGCTTCGGGGCATTGGGGGGCTGCAGGCGCTGGCAGCGGAAGGCGGTAGGAGAACTGAGAACTAAGAACAGAGGCCGCAAGGGCAAAGGCTGGAGGCAGGCATCTAGGACCCAGCCAAGCCCCCAACTACCCCACCGCTAGGTCAGCCTATACTGCCTCCCATTGTATGTGGATACCATTCGCCAGGAGGGAGGCATAACGCTGCACACCGAGCGTAAAGGGGGCAATTAACCGCTGGATAAGCGCCATATCGCACCAACAGTGGAAAATCACTTAAAGCGATGCTGCAACTTCCCACTAACTACAAACCACTAACTAACTGCTGCATCTTGTATGGTTCCTTCTCCACTACCCCAGCTACACCATAACCTCATCAAATTTTCCAGGCCATTACCATCGTAGAGGCACTGTGTTCCAACAGGCTCTAGCACACAGGCTCTAGCACACTTCCGGCAATTTAGACTTCATATTGCAGTCACATCTCACCATCCTCCCGGACGGCAGCTGCTCCTATTTAGTGGGGGCAGACAGGCTTGGGAGGGGAAGGGGAGTGGAAAGCAGCGGAGTTGGAGGCAAAGGCTGGTGTGGTGCAGGTGATACAGGTGGCACAGACACCGGGCTGCAAGGATACCAGAAAATCATCCAGGCAGCCCTTAAAGGATGAGATCAGGTAGGGTAAGGAGGACACCAAAGCAGAAAAAACGGACCCCAAAGGCAAAGAAATCCCCATCACTCGATCAGTGCAAAGCAAATCAGGGAAAACCATCACCAAAGGAAACGGACACAAAAAAAGGGCCACCAAGAGTGCTATCCACCCAGCTTATCTCTCCAATCGCATCAATGTTCAGAAAAAAGCAGGGCGAGAGAGAGAGACTAGAGGCGAACAAAGCTTTCTTCTTTTTGAAAAATCCAGGAGCCACTCTCCTCACGACCCAACAATCTCTTCCGGGTCTACCTACACCTTTATCCCCTGAGAAGGTCTCTTGCAACAAAGGCCCAACACCAATACTCATGAAACTAACTGCCCAGGTACCTTGGACGAACTCAACTAGCTCACCTGGCCGAAATAGTTACCAGGACGAATTTATAGTAATGGCCCATACGCAGGACGAACTTGGAGAAGGTCTCGATCAGGAAACCCCCCAGCAGCAAAAACGCACAACAAGATATATTTCTGCTCCGGATTTGAGTAAAACACAAGCAACCAGAACCGCAACAGAGATCACCTCATATAGTAAGAGGACGAAGGAAGTATTGACGTGCACAGAAAAATCAGCATCCAATGCAGAACTGAAAACACCAACAGTAGCATTAACTTTTTTTGAAAAATTCTCAGAAATCAATTCCCAAAGTCCCCCAACAGTACCATATACACAGAAATTACTTAACAAAGAGCCCCAGATATCCAAAGCCCAGATTCACAGGGAACAAAATACAACCCAAAAGGAATTGACTAGTCAGAACACTTCAGAAACATCTTGGCTGAAGCTATTAAACTTTACATCAAGTCCAACACCAAATAACGAATTAACACAAGACACAAGCAAAAACAAAGGGAAGAACAATATGGGGGAAACAAAATCATCAAGCCCCACGGCAAGCCCCACATCAAGCCCAATAATAAACAAGGAAAAGCGGCAAAACACAAGTATAACCAACTATAAAAGGGAAGAAATCTCAGAAAAGAAACTAGGCAATACAAACGAGGAAGGGCAATTTACCCAACTGCAACGCAAAGGAAAAACAGTGGAAAATCCCAGAGATGGAAGAACTGCTACCCCAAAACCGGGCAATTCCTTACTTCCCCAAGAACTAGCTGATTTGCCATTGAATCAGAATTACGAACAGAGCACTAGAGTAAGCAACTCAGGGTTGTTTCTCTCTACAATAGAAACACTTCAATCAACAGTAAAGGCTTTAAACTGGCAATCTGACAAAATGGACATCCAAGTCGACTTAATGAACACCATAGCCCACTACATTGCGGGGATCGACAATAAATTGGATAAACTAAATAACCTAATAATAACAGCTCAATCAAAGTATACGGTGGAACAGAGTCCCTGCACCTGCGGTCCGATCATAGACAAATTAAGTCTCCTTCCCAATCTACTAGAACAAATACTGGCAGTAAGAAAATCAGATCCACATTTCTCCAATGAAAATTCAATCAGGAAAATTATCGATCACAACCATGCTAACAGTCCGGAAACAGTAAATTTAACCAAAAAAATTACTGACCATAATATCCTTAAGATCCCAGAAACGGATACTTCTAAAGGAAAGAACAGGGCAGAAATAAGCCCAGCAGTGAACACAACAACTCTAAACAAAACAACTTCCTTAACAAGGCGACAAAAAAAACGGGAAAGGAAAGCAAGGAATAAACAACCAACAGGACACGCGGAAGAAGGTATCAGAATATTCCCCATATTCACCTCAGCCATAAACAAGGATGAAACACCAAATACGACGATTCAATCCAACGTTTCATTTGATCAAACACATAACTCATCAGGACAAGAGCTCCTAGTAAAAAAAGAAAGGCAGGTCCTTCGCACAGAGACGATAAGCAACGCTGGCACATGCACAGTATTAACGGCTATAGGTGAAACAAACAACAGAGACGCACAGCCGAGGTCAGTCTTGGGCAACGGAACACAGACAACTGAAGCAGTGGAAAAAGGAAGCTGCATAGAAAACGGCAGCACATTACAATCAACCGGCCCCCCAGGTCTACCTACAACCTCGGAGATTCCGGGAAAACGGCAAGAGGCGACAGAGAATAAAAAACGAACACCAGCCAGACAAAGGAGCGAAGTCTTCCAAGAAAAACGACAAGAAGGAACGAAACACTGCCTACAAGGCAGAGAAGAAACAACCTTAAGACAAAGCAGGCCTCAAGGCACGTCACAAGATTCCACAACAGAGGGCATACCTACTAACATAAATAATAACCAGGAGGTACCACGAAAAATAAATGAAAGAGCCGTAAATAGCAAAAGCCAAGTCTGGGGTGGAAAAAATCTACCCCCCACTGCGGGTATAAAAATATTACTAAGGCACGGAGTCCGTCACATAAACTTGAACCGCAACGAGGATGTCACTCCAGGGAAAGGAACAGAGTCTGATTACATCAGAGCCCCCCAGATAAACACTGCCACAAACGGAGGCTCAACAAAAGAGAATAACCAGACCATAATGACCACGATATCCCAGCGCGCACAAGGGATCAATACGCACGGAACACAAACATCCGCCGGGACCGGGCCATACTGCAAAATCAGCCCAGACAACACACCAGAGTTAGGGAAAGGCCCTGAGAACTGGTCTAGCAATGACAACTTACATCTTAAACAACTATTTTTTACCCCAGAATACGAAACTCAGGGGAAGCATGACATTCTCAACAGGGGAAATTTGTTTAAACTTTTTGCCAACATTGAAGGGCTTCAACACCTAACTAACACGGACCTACTATCAGTCAAATTCTGCAAGCAAGATACAACTAGCTCATTGGAACAAACGTTAACAACATGGCGAACAGCAGAAACCGCCCAGCTAATACTATCCTACAGAGAGAGATTCGATTTATGGGGTATAAGACTTTCAAGGCCGGTAAAACCACGCTACCCAGGCCCTCTTGAAGCTCGTCCTGCGATAAAAGTGAAAACAGAAAATCGGATAGAAAGAAAGGAGCAGGAAATTTCAGTACTACGGAACGCTAGAGGGAACAGCCCCTCGTCAACAACCCATCCCCTAACTATAACAGGCAATCAAATAAACTCCAAGGATGACGCCGCCTACTGGCGCTGGTTAACAGACACATTAAACAAACAGAACAATAATTGACCTCCCAAAAAACCTCACAAGGATAGCACCCAGGAAATCTTCCACCTATTGTCCTGGAATATAGCCGGAGCGAGGAAATGGATGGAAGAAGGCTTGCCCCCTCACAATTGGACAGCATGTGATATCATCGCCCTCCAAGAAACATGGGCATTGGAGGAGTTACATCTTGTTGGGTACACCCACTTCAATATACCAGCAAGGAAAAATTTCCTCTACGGTCGACCGAAAGGGGGATTATCAGTTTATATTGCGTCAGACATCAAGATTAACTCAGAACAAATAGCCCCTCACGGGCCAAACATGCAATTAATAAAACTAACTATACCAGGCAGACCAACTCCGACACTACTGGTTAACCTTTATGCGCCTCCAAAGGCAAAAGAGAAACAAGCCACATTGGATCAGCTAGTATCCATAATCAGGGATACTCGAAATAATAATCCACCCTGGGACATCATTGTAACAGGCGACTTTAATTCAAATCTAATCTACACGCCTGAGGATGATGAGATTATAGCAGCTGACAACGAATTTTGGAATGTCAAACCTCAAACTCAGTTGCAAACAGAGCGATTCGACCCAATTGGTCGAAAACTGGTAACTAGCTTGGAATTCCTAGGGCTGCGATTCCTTAACGGAAGAACCAAAGGTGACAATCCACCACAGCACACCCATCTAGGAACCTCGTCGGCATCAAGGCTCGATTACACAGCAGTCTCTCTTTCACTATTGCCATTCGTCCAGCAATTTTCAATAGAACACACCTCAAAAAGTGATCATTCATATCAACATATTTATTTCAACTTAAAACTGACCAAATATCACAGTTGTAATACAGTGGGAGATAACCTCACGACCACTAACTTAAAACGACTTAACTGGACAACGGCCAACATTGATGAGCTGCAGGCAAATGTGCAGAGACTAAAAATAGAGGGTGAGGGAACAACAGGTACCCAAATACAAAAATGGGAGAGTTTTACAGAAAATTTACCAGCAAGTACGTCCGTCCCAAATAAAGCACAACCTCGGAATAAGAAAATTACTTTGCCAAAGAACCTGGCAAAACTCAAAATAGAGATAAGGAGAAATGCCAGAGCATTAAAAAAGACAACTACGTCATCCAAAGACTGGGTCCAAAGACAAAACCTCAAGAAAGAATATAAATAGAAAATGTGGGAACACAAAAGATCTCTGAAAGATGACTTCTGGGCAAAACTACTCTGCACCGCCAAGAACACCAACTCAAACGCATTTTGGAGGATTATCAACAGCTTAAATCACCCTTCAAATCCAACATCATCGAATGTCCAAGAAGCAGACTGGGCCGCGTTTTTAACAGAGAGGTTCGCAGAGATAACACCAGATCAGTCTAACTCGGGGGCAATCCAACAAACTACCAACAAAGTGGCCCAAAAAAGAAAAGGGAGTATCACTCCCAGCGGTGGAATTAGAACCGCTTGTATGCAAACATCAAACAATAAGGATGAACGCAGAGAAAATCCATCACCAGACGGGGATCTCTTGGTAACCAGGCTTTACTGTGACGTGGCTAGCCCACAGGAGAAGAAGGATGTATCAAACAAGGTCAAACAAGCAAGGTACAGCGAAGAGGACATAAGTAGAATCATAAGGAAGTCACGTGGCAACGGTGCTCCAGGGCCGAATGGGATCCCCCCAATAGTCTACAAAACTGATCAGGACTTTTGGAGTAGGAAATTAAAACAATTATTTGAAGAGATAACAACTGTAAATAAAATACCGTCAAGCTGGCAGGGCTCCATAATATCACCAATTTTTAAAGGAGGAGACAGAACATCCCCAGCTAACTATAGACTGATCGCACTCCTAGACGTAGAGGCGAAGTACTTTGCATCCCTCATCTTGGAAGATCTAATAAACTGGTCCGACGACACAAAGAGAATTCCGTTGAACCAAACAGGCTTCAGGAAAGGAACCGGGACACTGACAAATATTATGTCTCTCTCAGTGCTAGCCGATAAATATCTTCGAAGAAAACAGCCCCTTCACCTGTGTTTTATTGACCTAAAGGCAGCATTCGACAGTGTAGATCGGAATATCTTATGGAGGAAATTGCGCAGTTGGAACATCCCGGATAAAATCCTGAGAGGGATCCTACTCCTTTATTCCAACACTTGGATGGTAGTTAAATTGGGGAATGGAACACGGCTCTCAAGGAAAATTAACACCAGTAAAGGTCTAAAGCAGGGCTGTGTCCTAGCCCCCCACCTCTTTAATCTTTTTATGGCAGACCTAACATCAAGTCTGAATAAGATCCCATCCCATCCACCTAAACTTGGCTCCTTTCCGCTAACTCATCTATCTTATGCGGACGATGTGGTACTGTTGAATCTAACAAAGATTGGCATTCAAAGGTTATTAGCAGGGCTGGCAGAATTCATAAAAAACAACAACCTGGAGATAAACACAACAAAAACAAAAACAATGCTGATCACCAGGCGGCGGACAGCCAGCGCATACATCTACCTGGATGGGACAAAGCTAGAGGCCGTGTCCAACTTCAAGTACTTGGGCTTCCACTTTGATAACCGACAAAGCCACCAGCAGCAAATGTCCTACATCTCTCAGAGATCAAACTCACTCTCATTTGCTTTTAGATCTTTGGCTAAAAAGCTCTCGGGGCCATCATATAAACCTTTACTGGCAACAATAAAAGCAAAAGTCCTTCCAACCCTGTCATATGGCAGTGTAGGATTGCATGGGAAAGACGCAGATCTGCTCAACAAAATGCAGACAGCCATCTTCAAATCCACCTTCCACATACATCAGGGAGCCTCACCAGCTCAGACGAGGTTAGAATTCGGAATAATAAACGAGACACTGGGAAGAAAGTACGCAAGCATTAAGTACTGGTATACACTGAAACACAACACGTCAGCCTCGGAATTGCACCAAGCATTATGGGAAGAAATAAGATCTGATGTTAACTCCCCATACAATCAGTATCTCGAAAAGGCTATAACTGAGACCGGAACAAGAAAACTTTGGGAACTCAACCTGCCCTACCCGGCGTTCAAACAAGCTATAAACAAGTCGACAAAATTTCACTCCCTCTTACTCGATAAAGCCACGTTTAGCACCAGGAAACACGCATGGATTGTGTAGTATCCCTGTTTAGATACGCTTTGTAGATATGCTGTATATGTGCTG
Organism: Lissotriton helveticus; assembly: GCF_964261635.1. Taxonomy (NCBI): domain Eukaryota; kingdom Metazoa; phylum Chordata; class Amphibia; order Caudata; family Salamandridae; genus Lissotriton; species Lissotriton helveticus. The sequence continues at coordinate 489,743,450 of NC_136069.1, forward strand.
TATCCCTTTTAGGTGATGTCACTCCCCTTCACCTTCCTTTCTAGAATTGTTATCGTTTCCCTGGATGTTCCACATTCTGTATGTGGGAGTTATTAGATCTGCTGGCATTGCTAGCCTGTGGTTGTTTAAGCTGTTTCCTCCCTGTAGAATAAACTACTTCCTTCTGCAAGCTGTGTTCCTGTTTACTTCACGACTGGCGACGATCGGGATATCTTGAAGATAAAGGACTCATTCTCGTCTTAACAGAAGAAATAAAAAAAAAATAAAAAAAAAAAATAACACAACGGAGGGACAGCGTTCACGTATTTTTCAAGGTATTATTATCTCTATTTTATTCCTAGTGTAAAATGATTGCACCGGCGGCAGCAGTAATCATTTTAGTGCTTTGATTGCACCCGCGGCTGTTCACAGACTTGCGCTGCTGTTAACGTCAATACCGTTTTTTTTTCCCTTTCAAACTGTCAGCGTGTTACGGCGCACAATTAGAGTTAATCTCCTGTGACTCTGGCTTCAATGTACGCTGTGCTATTTTTAGCATGAATGGGATTATTTTACTTTAAACTACCTATTTGAGTCAGTAAACACTCAAGCGCTGTACATTTTCAAAACCGACCTGACATTCGACTGCGTGTGTGGCCCGCGCCGGCTCCATGACTTGCATTGTACTCTGAGTCAGCGTTCTACCCCTCAGCTGTGCGCCTGCTCTACGCCAGCATCACACACGACGCTCAAACGCTCCAGAGCTGCGCAAAGGTCAAAGCATCACGCAGCCTTCGTCTCTCTGATTCAATCCCACATTTCTAGCCTATGTGGATGTAGTAGAGGAGGATGGATGCTCTCCTAAAAGAAAATTAGCCCTGTTAAAAAATAGTTTAGGTGGCGCAGGCCTTAAAGAGTTGGTAAACTTACCTCCTATTGATGGAGCAGATGACTTTAATATTTTTGAGATCGTTGTAAAACAGTTAGCCATTAGGTTTGGAAAGAAAATAAATATAGTTATGGAAAGGTTTAAATTTTACTCCCGAGCGCAAAAAGACGACGAATCAATTGAGAATTATGTAGCTGCATTACGTACATTGGCTGCTACTTGTGCATTTGAAACAATTAATTTTGAGCAGGTACTAAGAGACCAATTAATGATGAAGACCAAAAGCAAAAAGATACAGGAACGGTTGTGGATGGGAACCGAGTCTTCTCTAAATGCTGCTTTAAACATAGCTAAAGGGATCGAACAATCGGAACTTTTTGTAAATGAAATCAGAAGTCATGATGTAAAGAACAAAACAATAATTCCAGAGGTTGCTTTGGTAAAAGAGGTCTATAACCAAAAGAAATTTCCTTTCACTCAAACTAGGAAAGAGTATTTCCCAAGAGACAATAGGTTCTCTGGCAAGAAAAATCCCATTATTTGTTATAGGTGCGGTGCGAATGATCACGTTGGGAATTATAAGGGTTGTCCAGCGTGGAATAAAGTTTGTGTCAAGTGTAAAAAACCGGGGCATTTCAGTAAAATGTGCAGATCTCCACAGAAAGTGAATTTATTAACTGAGTTTGACTACGAGGCTCCTGAAGAAGTCCAGGAAATCAACACTCTACTTTGTGTTGGCGATTCTAAATGTCAAGGTTTTCCCAAGGATAAGATTTTTGTTAATGATATAGAAATCACTATGCTTATAGACTCCTGTGCTTGGTATAGCATAATTGGCAGTGATATTTTTAATAGATACTGGAATTCCTCATGCCTACTACCATCAGATGTTCGTCCAGGTGGATACACTGGTCGAAAGATTGATTTACTAGGATATATGTGGGCGGATATAAAATTTAAAGGTAATAGCATTAAAGGGAAAGTTTATGTAGCATCCAAAGGTGCCTCAATTCTGAGTTGGCCACACCAACACGAGTTGAGAATTAAATTAGACCCCAATGCTTCTCCACCTGTATATATAGTACCTCCTGCTGAGGATGAATCTACTGTCTTGGTAAAGAACAAGTTCCCTGAGATTTTTTCCGATACCTTGGGTGAATTTGTAAACTTTAAACACAAAATTATATTAAAAGAAAATGCAACACCAGTCCGGCACAGAGTCAGAAACGTTCCCTTGGCCTATCGTGATAAACTGAAAACCATATTATCAGACTTGGTGACCCGTGGTATCATTGAACCAACCGAATCTTCCCCTTGGGTTTCCCCTGTAGTTTTATCAATTAAAAGTAACGGGGAACTTCTTCTGTGTGTTGATCTCCGCAGCTTGAACACTGAAATTTGGGTGGACAGACATCCCCTACCTAACATTCATGAACTGATCTCTACTCTTGCCGGTGCTTGTGTTTTCTCAACTTTAGATTTAGCTAGTGCATATCACCAGGTTTTACTCCATGAGGATTCCAAGTTTCTTACCACTTTCATAACCCCGGAGGGCATGTTTCAGTTCCGTCGCATGCCTTTTGGCCTAGCCAGTGCAGCTTCGGTATTTCAACGGCTTATGAAAGAGGTATTGGAGGGCTGTGATAGTACCATTGCATTCCAGGATGACATCTTAATATATGGAAAAGATCGTGAGGACCATGACAGAAACCTAGACAAAGTACTTATGTCTGTCAAGGCTAAGGGTTTGACTTTGAGATTTTCAAAATGCAAATTTAGACAGAGCACTGTGGAGTACTTGGGACATGAAATTTCAGCCCAAGGTATCAAACCAAAACTTAATCACATTTTGAGCATAACTAAGGCTCCTGCCCCTAACAATAAAGAACAATTAGTGTCTTTTCTCGGTCTTACCGAATTTTATAGCAAATTTGTCTCAGATTACTCTTCCAAAGTACATGTCTTAAGATTATTGTTAAAAAAGGATGCGAAATTCGTTTGGAAAGATGAACATCAAGCTGCTTTTGAATTACTTAAAAAGGAGATCATTAATGCCCCCTTCCCGAGGCCTTTTGATTTGGGTAGAGAATGCATTGTATGTGTGGACGCGAGCAACGTGGGACTTGGTTCAGTACTGATGCAAAAGTGTAGCGGTGAAGAATATGTGGTCTCATATGCCTCTCGTACTCTACGTGGGGCAGAATTTAATTACTCTACCATAGAAAAGGAACTTTTAGCGTGTACCTGGGCTGTAGAGCACTTCAGGCAATTTATTTGGGGAACAAGATTCCGTTTGCGCACCGACCATAAACCTTTGATAAGCATGTTGGCTGCTGGTGGTGGTCGTACTTTGACCGCACGTTTGGCACGTTTAGCTGCTAAATTACAAGAGTTTCAATGCATTGTGGAATATGTGCCTGGTCGTCTAAATGTCCATGCTGATTGCATGTCCAGATTGCCCTGTGTTTCACTAGTTGCAACAGACTCTCCTTGCGATTCTGATGTAGTTGTAACCATTGATGATGTAAATGATGCTAAATGCAATGCCACGTCCAGTGTTATTTCTGAGTCTGCTTGGCGGGATGCCATGTCTCAAGATGTCTCTTTGTCTAATGTTGTGGAATTTCTGAAACAAGGTTGGCCTGAAGAAAGGAAACTTTCTGGCGATGTTCTATCTTTTAGCAAAATAAAAGAAGAACTCATGTTTGACCAAGGTTTTGTAACCAGGAGTGACAAAATTGTACCTCATTTTGGCTTGCGTGAAAAAATAATCTCTATGGCACATGAAGGTCACATGGGGATGTCTAACACTAAACGACGCATCCGTGAATTCTATTGGTGGCCTGGTATCGATAGGATGGTAGACAATTGGGTTGGCTCATGTTCTCCCTGCTCCAGTAGTGATAAAACTGCTAAACCATTGGCTGCCAAATCTGATTTTTCACCTATTGAGTATTCTTTGCATCCTTGGAAGAAACTTGGCATTGACATTGTTGGCCCCCTTGATCTGTATGAAAATAAATCTGTGTTCATTCTTGTACTGATTGATTATTTCTCCAAGTGGCCGGAAATAAGAGTTGTGGACAAAATTAGGTCATCTCAGGTTATTGAATTCCTTGATGAAATTTTCTGCAGGGAAGGGATTCCGGCTGAACTGGTATCAGACAATGGTCCACAATTTGTTAGTAGTGAATTTTTATCGTTTCTTGATAGGTGTGGAGTGGTACATAAAAGGGTGTCCAATTACAACCCTCAAGCCAATGGTCAAACGGAGCGTTTCAATAGGGTCATCAAGGAGTCTATACAGTTAGCCATTAAAAGTAAATTAGATTGGAAGAAAAATCTACGTGCATCTCTCCTTTCGTATCGTACTTCTCCCAACTCCGTCACGGGTTTCTCTCCTTTTGAATTGTTAAAAGGCCGTAAACCCAGTTCAAAATTGTTACCCTGGTGGATCAAATTAAAAATCCCTTCTGAATCTTTTGTTGATCATTCTTTAGTCAAAGACAAAGTGTGGAAATACCAAGAAAAGATGAGACGTTCTCACAATCCACCTGTGGGTTCTAAACCCAGTATCAAGATTGGCGATTTAGTACGAGTCAAGTTCGGCAGATCTTGTGGTTCTAGGTGGAATAAATGGTCAGATCCTTGTAGGGTTACTGAAGTTTTCAGTAAAGCTGTCAGGGTGGATGGCGGTAAAGTGTGGAACTTTTGGAGAGTTTCCTTATGCAAAGAGCGAGTGAACTCTCTACCCTCATCAATTTCCCCCTCTATTACCTCTGGTGACAACTCCCACCCCGCTTTGTTTGACACATTCTGCAGTGATGTTCAACTTTCACCTAGAAATAATGATGTTGTTGCCTCCAATACTGTGGTTTCTCCACCTCATGTTCCAGCACCATCTGGACAAGTGTCTTCACCACATTGCTCTAACACTGTTGTTTCTAATCACAACGTACAACTTGCTGATGTACCTCTAAGAAGAAGTTCCCGAGTTAAATCAGCTCCTATTAAATTACGCGATTTTATTCATTAGTTTTTTTTTGTGTTTTTTTTTCATTTTTAAAGGGGGGAGGTGTGTAGTATCCCTGTTTAGATACGCTTTGTAGATATGCTGTATATGTGCTGTATCCCTTTTAGGTGATGTCACTCCCCTTCACCTTCCTTTCTAGAATTGTTATCGTTTCCCTGGATGTTCCACATTCTGTATGTGGGAGTTATTAGATCTGCTGGCATTGCTAGCCTGTGGTTGTTTAAGCTGTTTCCTCCCTGTAGAATAAACTACTTCCTTCTGCAAGCTGTGTTCCTGTTTACTTCAGATGGTCATATCAAACTACAAAACACTCGTGGCAGCCCCATATCTAACAATCACATTCCCAGCTCACAGAAAACAGAAATTGATGGAACTCCGCTTGGGGAAATTTCCATCGACTATGGACCAACCAATCTGGGTGCAGGACGGACCCAAAATCTGTAGATTATGTGGGAGGAGTAATGAGGACTTCATCCATCTTGTCTGTATCTGCCCGAATCTTGCTCAAGCTCGAATATCTCTTTTAAAAAAGTCTATGAACGAGCGGGGCATAAGAACGTGCAGATCTGCAATTATGGCAACTTTGAACCCAGTAGACACGCGATTGAACTGCCTACTACTAAAGTTCCTTGCAGTCCACACCCAAGCGCTAAAGTACTCCCTGGCACCCAGTCAATAAAAGGATAACATAACTGTGGTAGCTCGGGGAGAGAGCTCTCTGGAACATTAAAAGTGATAAAAACCAAGACCTTCTGCACTAAATCAGACAGATTGTATTTTAATTACGTTTTATTCTATTTAAATAACAAATTTGGTATTAGACTGGAATGCTCTAGAACATACCAACAGAGATCGCACTTATATATTAAGAAATGTTAAACACATTAGTCAACTCTTTTTAAATGTATTGTTGTGGTTTTAACTAACTGAAACAATAAAAGTTTTCTACTACTGGTGCAGCCCTGTCTTTCCTCCTGCGCTGGTGCTAATTACAGCTGTCTAGCGCCAATGCAGGCACCTTTGCACAATAGTGCAAGGGTGCCTGCGTGGTGGGAATGATTGTTTATGTGCAAGAAGGTGTCTCTTCCTGAACATAAACAATCATGCATGGCATTTTGTTATTTCTATGTGTGCTGCATTGTGCAAAAACGAGGAGAAATAAAGCATTTCTCCTCGTTGAACCATGTTAAGACGAAGCTTTGTTTGGCCTTAATGTTGGCGCTGCCCCATACTTACGCCACTCTTGAAAATATGGGGCAGCATCAAAATCAATGGGTGCTGCTGTGGAACGCCCACCACAACACCCATTGCCCACCCTTTCACGCTAAGTATAGCATGAAAGGGTGCCTTATTTATAAGGCAGCGTTAAGCCACGTTAAGTGGCTTTACGCTGCCTTGAGAATAAGGCGAAGCCTGTATCACCACAGGAATGTGGAAAAAAGTGACAATCCTGTGGCATTAGGGGCTTGTAAATATTTTCTCCCTTAGTACTACTGATGTTGTTTCTTGAATATGCTTAATTTCTTTAATTTCCTTTAAATAACACCTAACGTCTAAGAGATAGGGTTTAGTCCTCTGCAAGCTCTGTCCCTGCCAGATACAACTTGCCTGAGGGAGCACAGTAGATATGTTGATATTAGGTTAGGCTGGGTATAAAAGAACTGTTGGAAATTAATTCATCATCATTACTTTACATTAGAAGCAGTTTCTTTCTTTTGTGTTTGATTTACTGATGTTAGAGTTTCCTCTATCTCAGATCCATCTGCTGCATTAGTTTCCTGAAATGAGTTTTGGAGGGATTCAGTAATATCTGTTAGAAAGATTTATCGATTTATTTAAAGGTTTTTGTAGAGCGCAGACACCCTTCCCTACTATGATATGCATTAATAAATACCATTTGATTTCAGCAGATGTACAGATTTAAGGTTGGAAATCAGAGGAGCATTAATCAGGATGGATGGATGACGTTACAACGCAGGCTATTACAAAGCCTGCCTTTACAACGCGGTTTTTACATCGCAATCCATTACAACGCATAGCGCTTTGGGGTGCTGGATAGTGAAAAGTTTAATTTACTATTCCAACACCAGTCCCCGTGGACACTAGGGAAGGTGTTGGATAGTAAATTAAACTTATTCCCTATCCTAGAGCGCCCCCCAGCGCAATGCGTTGTAATGGTTTGCGTTGTAATGACCGCGTTGTAATGGTAGTGCGTTGTAAAAGTTTTGTTGTAAAGGTTGTTCACCATCAGGATAGAGTCATGTCTACTGTTTTTTTCCTGAACACAAGACATTCCTCAGTGGATGTACGTTGTTACAACGCAGGTTGTAACAACGCATACCTTTACCAAGCGGCCGCTACAACGCAAGTCGTTACCACGACTTGCGTTGGAGGGCGCGGATTTAGGATTTTTATAATTTTATATTCCAACACCAGTCCCCGTGGATACTAGGGAAGGTGTTTGAATATAAATTTATAAAATTCCTTATCCCACAGCGCCCTCCAGCGCAAGTCGTGGTAACGACTTGCGTTGTAACGGCCGCGTGGTAAAGGTACCGCGTTGTAAAAAATTTGTGGTAAACGTTGTTTACCTTCCTCAGTACATTGAATGTCCAGGGGGAGAATGTTCCAGTGGGTGGCTGCCAGAAAAGTAAAGAAACGTCCACCTGCTCTGTTTTTCTTGAACCTTATTACTTTAGCTAATGTCAAGCTGGATGGTCTTACATTTCTTGATGGTTGATAAAATTCAACCCTATTCCTGAGGAGCAGAGAGCTAGAATAATGCAAAGACCTATATGTTTTATTTGTTTTACTTGCAGAGTTTATATAGCGTTGGCTCGACCCGGAGGTATCAGAGCGCTTTACATGAGGATTAGCGAGATACAAAATGACATCCATTACAGAAGCCTAGTTTCACAAAGGAAAAAAATAAGTGTTACACAGTAACAAGAGTTACTGTAGCATAGAATACCACATACACACGTCAGAGGAGAATAGAAGGTAGAGGGGGAAAAGTAAAAAGGGGTGGGAAGAAGATCAGGTCAGGTAGAACCGGTAAAGGAGAAAGTACTTCAGGGAAGCTAAAAGTCGAAGTGAAAGTCAAAACAAACCGGCTAGGAGATCAGAAAACATAACATCCGGTGTTGCGGTGACTGAGTACATGTAACAGAGTAGCTTGAACTGTGCCCTCTTGCGTATTGGCAGCCAGAGTAGGGATTTTAAACAGTGGCGGCTAATCCTCTATGGCTGTGGAGCATCGCCCCACTGCATTGCAGCCTGCATGGAGAACATGCACACCCCTACAGCCCCTGGCTGAGCGCTGTGTCACGGTGCTCAGACCAATCACAAAGCTCCATTAGAAGCATTGTGATTGGCTTAGCGGTGGGAACTTGGCTTCCTGCTTCCTGGAAGCGGACTCACGAGAGCAGGAGCACAGAAGATGCAGGACCTGGCCTTGAGGTAAGTTTTTTTATTTCTTACCCTGCTCCCCCCGTATGACACGCCCTCGAACCCTCACGTGACACCCCATGACCCCAGCAGCCCCCGCACCCCCCACTTGCAAGCCTTGCCAGCCATCCTTGATTTTAAACAAATATTTGCGGAATCGTGTCTGCCTTTATTGCAAATACGTTTTGAAGCTGTACTGTGGATCGTTGGAAGGCTTGTGAACAAACTGTCCACCATGCCCTTCTACAAATGCATTTCCATTGTCCAGATGAGTGAATATCATAGCCTCCACAACTGTATGACGCCATCCTTTGGGATCCCTCAGAACAGGTTTCTGAAAAGTGTTAGCGGTCTGAAGCAGCTGCCACAGGTAGATGAAAACCTGGTCTTTTATTATGAGGGATTGGTTGGATTATGAGATCAGGGAAAAAACATTCTAACATCAGGTGCGGTTGCTTTTTTAATAAATTGAGGCTAGGTTCTTGCAATTATTGAAGATTCTGATTTTGATCTCGAGTTTAGAATAACAGACTTTAATTGAGATTATACATTTTCTGTTTCGTCTATTTCATCTTGCTCTGTTGTAGAACCCTTGCAAGCCACATTAATAGGGCACCAAAATGTGGTTGCTCTGATGATCTTTCTGTGTTCTTTCACTGCTGACTCCTAAGGTTTTATCGGTATTGTTACCCCTATGTTTTATTCAAATTGAGAACAAAATTCTTACAGGTGTTAATTTTAGGTGGTATATCTCTAATATCCTCAAGTGACTTCAAAAACTTTGTTGATTGCTCTCAACATGCATATCACGTCTTAAAGCCTTAGCTTGAGTTATGATACTTCTGCCCCTGTTTGTACCTCTTTAAGAGCCCAGTCCCTTGGCCGAAGAGTCTTTTATAGTTTTCAGAGGGAACCGTTGTGGTTGGGGACTTCATGCATGTCTCAGAATACCTTTCCTTAGAGGAATAGTAAGAATGTTCTAGGCGTTTGATTTTGGATAACAGGTCATTGGAGATTTGTTGTGCTTTTTTCCGCTTACGAGAGACGTACCTAAGAATGAATCCCTGGCTGATGCTTTAAATGCATCCCAGACAACAGGAAAGGCAACAGTGTCTGATTGATTGAAAATAAAATACTCCTGAAAGAAGGAAGCAAAAGAAGATGTGAAAACCGAGTCCAGAAGTAAAGAATTGTTGAAGTGCCATTTCCGAGTAAGGGAAGGTTTATGCAATATATCGAGATGTATAGTAGTGGGAGCATGATCAGAAATCAAAATGGAGCCAATATCCGCTGCTATAAGTGATTGGGATAAATGGTGAGAAAGGAAAAATAAGTCTAGGCGTGATTGAGTGTGGTGTGTCGGGGAGTAGAAAGAGTATTCTCGCAAAGTAGGGTTGCATAACCACCATGCATCAATGAGTTTGTATTGGTTAACAGTCACCAAATTACCAAGTTTACCAAATTATCATATCAAGTGTGGTAGTATGCAAATTGCTATAATCATCGACTAGATACGACTTTTGTTTTTCCACTACATCTGGCATCAAAGCGAAGAGACCTCTGGGACCCAGTTACACTATTTATAGACACAAGTGCTGGACGCTCTCTGTTTCAAACCCCCCTTCAGCAAGAAGTACCTAAACCCCCATGACTTCCTTCAAGTTGATGTATTCTACTTTCATTTATTATATTCACCTTAGAACTTCCTATTTACTTAATTCATTGTCAATTATTACCAGTTCCCTACGGCATATTGCTATGTTATTTTTCACTGTTTTATATGCTTGCTAATTTTAATTGCTACACTGTATGTTTTGCTTATTCCTATTGTAATTATCTTCTACATACTGTTATCTTATTTATATCAATAAACTTATTTTGACCTATTAGAATACCTTTCCTTGCTACTTTAGCCACAACCATCAATGAATCACTCATTGATCTCAGAATACCTTTCCTTCCCACTTTATCCACAACCATCAACGTATCAATAATGACCTCAAAATACCTTTCCTACTTTAGTCGCAACTATCAACGTATCACTCATTGACCTCAGAATACCTTTCCTACTTTAGCTGCAACCATCAATGGATCACTCACAGATCTCAAAATATCTTTCCTTCTTTTTTTGCGCAACCATCAATGAATCACTCCCTGATGTCAGAATACCTTTCCTTCTTATGTTAGCTGCAACCATCAATGAATCATGCATTGATACAGGCTGCTAACACATGCAAAAAAGCCACCAAACAAGGATTTTCACTAGGAAACATTATTTCCGGAGATTGGTGACTTCCCTCCCAGCTCCTCAAGAGAGCGGTCATGCACTAACTGCACCTCGTCTACAGGCACTCATCTGGCTGCTGTCGTTGGCTTCAGTTCTGCCAGTTTTCCCACATGTTTGCAGTGGCGGCTAGCATGTACGAAGGGTAGTGAGGCAGGTGGGATTCTCAAGGTAGACCAAAGCAGGACCTAGGAAGCTGCACTAACCAATCCTGGCGCGTCTCTCATGCTGTATGAGAGACGTATCAGGATTGGAGGGAGCGGCTTCTCTCAGTGCTCTTAAGAGCACTGTGAGGTTCTTTAATTTTGACTCCATCTAACATTTGTCATCAATTTGTGTTGCCTTTACACAGACTGCTCTATTCATGAAGTGTTTCTGCCCTTTGGACTGCAACGTGTAGAAAACCCCCCTCTGTCCTTGCTTTGAAAGTAATCCCAGACACTAGCTGGCCTAACTGCATACAGACATGTTCTGCCATTACTGATTGACCTATAAGTGCTGTAATTGATTGACTTATGGGTTGGGAAGAAACACGACGTAAGGGGGACATTCTGGTTACATTATGTTTTTCTATTGGCTAATATTTTGCAGATCTTGTATGTCCATATTAGGTATTTTGTATGCTTGCAGAAGCTAGGACTGCCCCTTTCTTTTATGCTGAGTTTGTAAATCCTAAGCATATAAAAGACCTGTGTTCTGTATTCTTTAGACTACCTCATTCAATTGCTACGGCTTCTGTGTGACGTGGCCTCACTTATTAAGTTTAATAAAGATGTCTTTTAATATTTCAGCTTCTGTGCCAAGTTCTTTTGTATTAGTGAGACCCCTGAGAATGAAGATTTCAGTTCTTCAGATGGCGCCCAACATGGGGCTTCATCAGAGAAGTGACTTTCTGTGGGAGTGATCTTGTCAGGAGACAGAAAGCTACTGAGAAGGACAAGACAGGATTCTACTAAGAAGGTACTCTGTGCACAGGGATTCTGGAGATTCTTCGTCTCTGCAGCCCAGTATATTTCTGATCTTCCTGATTTTGATCCTCCACATGATGTCACTCCTGACTGAGAACCTTTTTGGCGTGAGTATTCTAAAAAGACCGTTAGGTCATGTAGAACTTGACAGTTAGAATTTGGATAACCTTTTGATTAGTAAAAGTAAGAGTTAAGTATAAGTGGGTCGCTCCCAATCCTTTGTTCTTTGGTTCTTTGGTTTTGATTGGTTCTTAGTTTGTTTTGCCCTTAGTTCTTATTTGAAGATTGCAATTTTCAAAAACCGAGGGTCTTGTATATTTACGAGTGTATCGATAGAGATAGCCCCTTGAAGTTTGAAGCTAGATTAGTGAGCTATAAGATGCCTGATCTTAGCAAATTTGGAGCTTTGTGTTGGCCAACTTTGTATTCGTTTGGATTAGCCGGTTTCCGCTAAAGGGAATATTTATATAGGTTTAGATTTAAAAACATATTTCTTCCTTTGTGATTTTGTATCCCCAGGGAATTAAAATATGGACATAATACATACAAGGATCCTTTGTTCTGTGTAATTTTATGAGTGAAGATATGCAGAGCGATTTTTGGTGTTCTGCTAGTCAAAGCTAGTGAATATAGTGTATTTTCGCTTCTTGGACATACATCAGTCTGTTGGGCTGTATCTGCAGTCTTTTGGAACAAAATTGAGAAGCGTTTCTTGTAAATATGACTTACAACTAGTATTTACAAATGGTTTGATTTAAGTACAGTCTGTGGGCTGTCCTTTATTTCTGTCCTGAGTATTGATATGTGGGTTAAATGTGTGTTTAAATGTCTATGTGGTTTTCCCATTAGTGCAATTTCTGTAAGTGAATGGCGTTGGCGCTATTCACGAAATGCATGGCTAAAAGTGCGCCGTATTGTGTGTCCTGAGTGTTTGACCCCTTTCTGTTTGTCTGAAATGAGCTCAATGTGTGTTTGTGGTTTTTTCTTGATGTTTTCAGTCTGTTATGCAAAATGTTAGTTAATTAATATTAATCAGAAATGAAATAAAAATCCAGAAATTAACCATGTGATATGCTAAAATAGCTATATGTTGCTATTTAATTGATAGAGTAAGCAATTATGCACATGTACAATGCTTTAAAGATAAAATTAAAATTCACATTCACTAGGATTAAAAAAGCCCTCAAAAACGAAATTGTGTGTTTTACAAAAAATAAACTTACAGCATTTTCCTTAGATACATTGTATTAGATATTAACAGGCAAACACATCATCTGAATACATTGGATTTTGCTGTATTGCACACGCATTTTGAAACTTGAAATGTCTTAGTTTTAGTTTTAAATAGACAGCCACCGTGCCCACGTTTTCAACACTAGGAAACAGCTGTTGCTGCCGCTAAGCAAGCAACACGAAGCAATCACGAATAGACAGGAATGTTTCCTCAGTCGGGACTTTCCCAGTTAAACACAGGTGAACCTTTGCATTTCAGAATAGTGTTTTAAAAAGGTTACAAAAACAAGGTTCATTATTTTGTATTATAGGAAGACATTTCAATTAAGGGTTTTGCTTTCTTTAAGCATTTCTCTAGGCAAATTCTTGGCTCAGTTGCTAAGTAATAATTAACCCATGTAGTGAAGAAACATTTAAAAAGAAAAAAAACGTAACAGATGCTGAAACAAGATAGAGCAAGTCCAAGGAAACTAAAAAGTTAAAGATGTCTTCAACATTGATTGGCAATCTCAGATAAAGATCAATCAGGGAAATTGGCTTTGCAGGTCAGTTTCGGGTGCAAAAGTGAGTTTCTTACAGTTTAATCTGGTTAATGTGTACATGACCTGGGGAGGCCAGGCCACTTTGTTCGTCGGCCCACGTGGCACATAGAAAATAAAAAAATAAAATAAAAATGAAGTCAGATTCAAGGAATTACAGAGCCTTAATATGTGGAATTATCAAAACTGATTGGGTTATAAAAATCAGTGCTACAAAATTCGTTTTTTACTATTCATGAAGCTTAATACTTATACTGTGACTTCCTAGCATTATAATTTAATTTAAGGTATGGTATACTGCATAATAAGAACATTAGCATATAGATTTTCACTTGACCAGGCGTGAAAAACTCATTTTTCCCAGGATTTGCAGAAGATATGTCCAATGTCCAATCTCTGCAATTTGTAAAGAACATTTTGAGGATGATTAATATGTAACATTATTATAGGATATTTATTTTTAAGTGCCCCAAATATCAAAGTCGAATTTGGGTAAAATGTGGGCATTTTTGCCATTTACAATAGCTTTAAAAGTGCTTTAGGCTTCAGTAAATGCATACATTTAGGTATAATACAAATTGGCAAGTTATTCCCATTTGGGTTTCCTTCTAAATAGGTCAGTGAGACAATGTGCCTGGTGCAGAGGTTTGAGTTTAATATCAGGTTGGAAGGTTTTAACTTTTGCTGGACCTAACTGAGCCTTCATCCATTTAAGGTAGATGAAATGAGTACCATTGCAAACAAGCATTTGTTCCAAAAACTGGTATGTGTGTTATTATGTTCTGCGAATTATTCACAGTAACTGTTTTAATAATCTAAGTATAGAAATAAATTGTAGCCCCTAACAGGAGTAATATATATATAATGTGTTTTTAAATAGGGTTGGTTATTGCAGGTTAGAAAGAGTTGGGAAGGTTTTTTTGTCTTTTTCAGCCTTAGAGTGAGGTGGGAGTTAGGAGTAAGTGTAAACAGATGGAGAAATTATTGCTTGGAAAAGCAGGGCCTCAAAGGATGTTGGTGCACGGGACACGCAGAGTGTCTGTGAAAAGGTTTTTGGAAAGTTAAAAAGGTTTAGCATGTTTTCAAAAGATGGTTGTTACAGTTGATATTTTGTGTGTTATGTGCAGAAATGTTCGTGCGTTTTACATATTTTTGCATTTTATCCTTTTATGAATTGTTCCTGCTGGTCCTGTGTGTCAGAAGGGACACAGTTAGTTGTGTTTTGACAGCCAAATGTACACTAACTGGTGATCTACTGTCAAAAGGAGGGTGTGGATTTTAAGCCTGACAAATTAAGCAGGCCTGAATATTCTGTTTTGAGCTGCAGGTTTACAGTGCATAAAAGTGCATGCAATAGTGTTGTGTGTTACCGCTTATTTACATATGCTATTGTTTTGTCTATGCTTTTCGTGCTTGATATACAGCGCGTATAGCTGATGGCTTGGCATATGTGTGTTTTTGTTGGGTTTTTTGCGCTGATACTAAATTTCACAGATATGAATTTTCATGCTGTGAACAAAACAAGACAACACTTCACCAGTGTATGTCAAATTTGGCTTTAATGGTATTTGAAGGAAAATAAAAAAGAGATATACAGAATTAAAGTGTGTCATCTGCAATTAGTCAAGATACTGTCCTCTTTCCTTTAAGGAACAGGCAGTCCTAAATTTATGTATCCTGATTGGACGTAAGGATAAATTATAGATTTGTGACTCTTGTACATGGTGACCTAATTTCTATATTACCTTAGTCAGTTTTGTTTTGCTTCCTAAGTAGTGTATGGCTTTGTACCATAAAGGAAACAAGGCTTCATTTTTTTACCTAGTCCCATTACCCTTTTCCAAATCCCTTTCACCAGTTGGTGTATTGCCCAGGTTCACACTTCCAGACTGCAGTAATGTACCAGAGACCCCATATTATGTATAATTCCCTTTTGTATGACCAGTCTGGTTTTCAAAAATGTTCTTTAGGCCTACTCTGATGTTGTTTTTTTGTCTGACTGTTAGGTTAGTGATGGACCGGTTAACTGACTCAATACTATAGTAAGACAAGTTTTCCACCTCAATAGGAGACACCTTACGTTTTTTTGAATATGACAAATTCAATGCCTATTCTAATTTGGTTTTTAGTTCCTTTTTCCTGCTGCTTTAATTTTTGATGGACCAGATGTATTTTAAATAATGGAAATACCAGGACTCTCTAGTTCTTGTCTTTTGTTTCCACATTTTGATCATTAGCTTTTGTATTGTATAGTCCAGCTGATGCACAATTATTAAAGGGAGGTATCTACATGTCCCTGATAATATGTATGATGTGATCTCTCTTTTGAAGTGCTCTAGATAAGGAATTTAGGAACCTATATGTAATCATTGAGAAAAAAAATGTGTTTGCCCCATTAGACAATGCCACCATGTGTGAGGACATCCATTCAGATAGAATTCCCATGTCGCTATCTGCCCTTAGATGGTAGAGGATATGCTCTCACATGGAAACCCAATAAAAGAGGCTAGAGGCACTGTTTTGCCTACTGCCTTTGTCTTTGTATTGCCTTTGAGAATGACAGTGTGTTCTAGACCAGAAATGTCCCATGACGTATGGCCACTCCTTTAAAGATTGTAGGCCACTTGCTTGCAGTCCCCTTGTTATACAATGAACTGTTTTTGTACTTAAATTGAAGGAAACAACTGTGTCACATTTCCTACGTCCCTAGGTTCTGCGGGATTAAATCATGATAACCTGCGGAACTCACCCACAATCCCATCAGTGACAGTTAACAGATGAAAAGTCCCAGCACCCAGAAAAGTAGCAAGATTGGACAGCGATCGCCAGCGTGCCATCAGTGATATCTATTGTGCTTGCTTCATCAGAAGGCGTTGAACATCAAAGAAGGAGGATCTGGTTTTGCCACAGAACCAGAATTTCAGTGCAAAAGAGCAAAAGAGAAGGATTCTTGTTGTTTGAGGCTTCAGTTTTCCACCCACCTGTCATGTGCTGGTTAACCTCTGACAGTGTGCAGTCCCTTGAGCCCCTTGGCCTGAGTTTTGGCCACACAACCCCTTTTCCTTTGCTCCAACGGAAGTGCAGTGCACCGGAGGATTTGAGATTGGTAAAAGGCACTACATTATGGTGCCCATGAAAGAGCAGCCCGAGCATCCTCTGACACTGAACAGAGAGTGTTGGAGCTTGAAAGTGTTGCTGAGAGTGACAGTCTGTTGCTCTTCCCCGATTAATAGTACTTGGGTCAGCATCGGATGATCTGTGCCCTTGATCAATGGAGAGCACACTATCTGTAGTGTCTGCCGCAGAGGAGAGATATTGGTGCACTGCATTGAGGCATTGAGACTTTCAAGTGAGCTGTGAGTGTTTGCCAGGAAGGCACTCCAACGGATACTGAGTAACATCATTTTCATGAAAGGCTTGAATGAAGAGGCCCATGCAGAAGAAAACGACAGAAACAGGATTTAATGGACAATAGAAGCCTGCCAAAAGAGGCTTTGACGGACTCTGGGTATTTCCCGTGCGATTGTATAGAATTGGTGTTTGGAGACTGATTCTTATTGTTTTATTAGCATTGTCAATAGTCACTGAAATACATAATGTTTGCAAAATAATTTTAGGATTTGCCTGTGTAATGGCAAAAGTGGGGTCTGAGGTTCTTTAATTTTGACTCCATCTTACATTTGTCATCAATTTGTGTTGCCTTTACACAGACTGCTCTATTCATGAAGTGTTTCTGCCCTTTGGACTGCAACGTGTAGAAAACCCCCTCTGTCCTTGCTTTGAAAGTAAGCTCAGACACTAGCTGGCCTAACTGCATACAGACATGTTCTGCCATTACTGATTAACCTATAAGTGCTGTAATTGATTGACTTATGGGTTGGGCAGAAACACGACGTAAGGGGGACTTTCTGGTTACATGATGTTTTTCTATTGGCTAATATTTTGCAGATCTTGTATGTCCATATTAGGTATTTTGTATGCTTGCAGAAGCTAGGACTGTCCCTTTCTTTTATGCTGAGTTTGTAAATCCTAAGCATATAAAAGACCTCTGTGTTCTGTATTCTTTAGACTACCTCATTCAATTGCTACGGCGTCTGTGTGACGTGGCCTCACTTATTAAGTTTAATAAAGATGTCTTTTAATATTTCAGCTTCTGTGCCAAGTTCTTTTGTATTAGTGAGACTCCTGAGAATGAAGATTTCAGTTCTTCAACTGGAGGCCTGCACTTTCTCTAACCCAGCTGTCTTAGACATCTAAGTTAGATAGATTTATAATGCAAATATCTGGCTGGCCGTTGCAAGACGGCTGGCCAAAGAGGTATGTGCATTTTAAACTTAAGCACACAGCTCTCTGCTGCCACTCAGCAGCAATAGCCCTGCCCAGTCCTGACACTCAGTTAGGGATGCGTTGCTGAAAAATAAACTGGTAATAAATAAAGTTTATTACAATTTTATTTCTCAGCTCTGGAGCAGGCTTTTCTGGGGACTTTTTGTGTGTTTGTCCAAATCGTACCTCAACGTTGTCGCTGATGCCAGAATCTTTACAGCAGTGAATCCATTAGATATTACAAGTGAACCCTTCAACTGTTGTCCGACGGTATTCCAACTCAATATTGTGCCACCTTAGAACCTAGTGACTTGTCAATTCCCTGAAGCGGGGAAGCGCCGATGAAGTGGCTAGCGAGCTCTTGCCCCCTCCTCAACTCTATTCCCATCCCAACGTGAATTACGTTTCTCTTTTTTTTTTTGTCAAGTCCTCTTTACTTGAATTGGTGAAGTGTTAAATTTTATTCAACAAGCTGCAGCGATGCAAGTATGAAGCAAGCAGTTCTTTACTAAAAGCGTCAAGCACATGTTTTTAATACTATTTCAAGTTTGCATTTTAGACAAAAATATGCTAAACTATTCCATGCCAACAATCTGCATCCTATACTTCTTGACAATATATAGCAATAGCTCATTTCAAAGTTGTTAATCGAACACAGATGTTTCTGAAACCACGTCTTGTTCCTCTTCATTAAAAAAAGTAAAAAAAATATTGCGCATCCATAGTTACATCTCCACTTCCGTCTGCTGTTAAATTTATATCCCCTTCTGTATGATGATATATTTATTTTTGATAACATGAATTATTCTCAACAGCTTCTTCCTGCACACTGCATCCAACTGTATTCTAAAGGCATGTTCTGCTTTCTCCCAGGAAAGCAAGATTTGCTGTACATTAGTGAAATGTGGGCTTTTAACTCGGCTCAGAACCTCGAAATCCAAAGAACGGGCTTCCTCCATCGGGCTGTACCTGCTCTCAAGTAAAGTTACAGGTTCTGTTGGGTGTGCTGCACAAAATATTGGCCTTCACTCTGTCAAGTTGACAATGGCGGCAGGCATCTACTGAGTGAGGGGGCGGGCAAATAACATTTTTTTAAAAAGAAAATGAAAAACACTTACTTATCGTGACAACAGTGTCCTCCTCTCACTCCGACCTCTTCTGCAGGGACTGCAGTGCAGGCCCAGCAAACTCACTCAAAAAATCCTCGCCTGCCTATGTGCTGTGGAGTGGAGTAAGCTAAAGAATGATGATGGATTAAACCCAGATCAGTTGACTGGGGGTGAGTGTTTGATTTGCTCAAGCGCTTCGTCCATCATCCCCTTTGGTATCGCTTTGTTCGCCCTAAGTTGGCAGGGTATGCCCAGACGTGGGTCCCTTGCTCACTTTGCCATTGAATTCAAGCTAGCCTGACTGATGATGGCTGAATAGCCAGAAACCGATCCCAGGATGCTTGTTTCCGGTCCAGGAAAGACATGGCTTGGCAGTTCGGGCTTGACTGTTCCCATGAGGCACAGGGTCAGACTGATTTGCATATGGCCATGTCTGAAATGGGGTGGTGGAGTGAACTAAAGAATGATGATGGATTAAACCCAGATCAGTTGACTGGGGGTGAGTGTTTGATTCGCTCAGGCGCTCCGTCCATCATCCCCTTTGGTATCGCTTTGTTCGCCCTAAGTTGGCAGGGTATGCCCAGACGTGGGTCCCTTGATCACTTTGCCACTGAATTCAAGCTAGCCTGACTGATGATGACTGAATAGCCAGAAACCAATCCCAGGATGCTTGTTTCCGGTCCAGGGAAGACATGGCTTGGCAGTTCGGGCTGGACTGTTCCCATGAGGCACAGGGTCAGACTGATTTGCATATGGCCATGTCTGAACTGGGATGGTGGAGTGAGCTAAAAAATGATGATGGATTAAACCCAGATCAGTTGAGTGGGGGTGAGTGTTTAGTTTGCTCAAGCACTCCATCCATCCTCCCCTTTGGTATCGCTATGTGCTGTTAATCAGCATGCGAGCACTGCCCTTATGAGTGGGAGGTGCCGCTGTGGGCGCTCCCGATGGAGCTGGATGCTTGCTCTTGCTCTCAACCTAACTGTGTTCCGACAGCTGAGTTGAGATGTTTAAAGTGTGTATGTGTGCCATATCAGCATAGCAGTTTCTGTTTACATTTTAAGCTTTTTGCTTAATCTTGCATTCTCTAAAAGTGTTTGCTTTTCATCTATATTGCTTTTTAAAGTATTTTTGGGCATCTGTTGAACTTGGTCCTCTCTGCAGAGCCACCTCCAAACATTTGCGTTCACCCCTCCCGTTTTCAGAACCTGCTTTTGTTGGCTTTTAGACTCTCTGCACTTTACCACTGCTAACCAGCGCTAAAGTGATTCTGCCCTTGCCTTTAAACATGTTCAATTGGTGTACACCCAAGTTGTACATTTGATTTACTGATAAGTACCTAATACATTAGCACTGCATGTACCTAAGGCCTGTACATTTTAAATTCTACTAGTGGGCCTTCAGCACTTATTGTGCTACCTTCTTAAGTAGCCTTTTTAAACTTGTCTCAGGCCTGCCATTGCAGCTAATGTGCAGTTTTAAATTTCCACTTCGATCTGGCAAATAAACCTTTTGTCAGGCCTAAGCCTTTTGTAAATACACATGAGTCACTCTTCGGATAGGTCCTAAACGGCTCATAGGGCAGGGTACATTACATTTACAAACGGTACATGTACTTTAAGGTTTTGCATGTCCTGGTACTGAAAAACTCTTAGATTCATTTTTAATTACTGTAAGGCCTACTTCTCCCATAGGATAACATTTGGTTACCTTATTATGTTTAAGAAGTGATATCCTTGGCTTGGGAATAGATAGTATGTCATGTTTAGAGAACTGTAATTTAAAATCGTCTTTAATGGTAAAGTCAGATTTTCAGTCACAATGATGAAAATGCCACTTTAGAAAGTTAGCATTTTCTTGTCCTACCCATTTGGTGCCTGGTGCCTGCATCCTGGGTCACATCACTAAGTGTAGTTAGAAGTTGGCCTATGAGTATTCCTCCCAGTCAGTGATACAAAGGGGGGTAGGTGTTGTCAGGATAGGCCATCTTGTCAGGATGGGAAGGGCAGATATGCCACCTACCATACTTGTACTGTAAAAGAATTGCCTCAACATACTCACAAAGGACTTCACACTTGCTTTTTGTCACCCTAGACATCCTGGGACCAGAGAGGGGAAAGTATAAAATCCCAGAACCATAGATGGGGGAAGTCGAGAAGTTTCTCTCACTTCAAAGCTTGACCCTCAGACCAACTCTTCAGTACATTCCTGGACCTGTGGATACTACAGAAGAAGGACATTCCTGCTGCCGGATGAATACCCTGCTGCTTGAGGCCTGGTCTGCTGTCTGAGAAAGGAGGCTGGACCTGCTTCTTTCCTCCCAGGCTACCTGAGGTGAGTCCAAAGTGCAGCTGACTGACTTCCTGCTCAAAGCTTCAGGGACTTACCAAGCTCCATAGTCCTCCCTGTAACTGTCCAGCTGACCTGCTGCACTGGACCTGCCTGGACCTGCCTGAGCCCTGCTGGCCTCTGCAAGAGTGAGTCCCTGATCCCCAAGAGGCACCTCCACAGATCCTGGGACCTTTGCCTGGCTCAAAGTGCACTCTTCTGAAGTTAAGAGAAACATCCTGAGGTTCTGGGATTTTCACAACCATGAACAGGTCAGTTTGCATCTAGATCTCACTGCCTATGACAACTGCCAGAATGAAGCTCCGGTGGGCCCTACTCTTTGTTTTACAGGGACCGTGAATGATGACTGGCTATGCAAGATCTTCACTTTACGCTACAGCATTGTCAGCCTGCGGTGACCGCCAACATGAACTCCAGCAACATCCGTCCTCATAGCCAGACAGGATCTTTGGACTGTAATGACATCCTTCTGTGATGCCCAGCCTGTTAGTCATTCTAAAGCAAGGATCATCCACAACGTTCTCCTCATGACCTCCTCCATCCCGAACTGGACTCTTCACAATGGACTTTGAGAGGGCAACATTTCAGCTAGACTAACCTAGTTCCTGTATCCGGCTCATGCCCCAACACGATTGGCCTTAACTTGTGACTTTCTCCCGATCTTGCACGACCAGATAACCTCGAGTGGCAATTTATGGTTTTAGGCACTATATTTAACTAAATCTTTGAAATTGCGTATCTCCGGTTCTACTTATTGGATTTTGTTATTTTGGTGTCAAATACTTTATTACATTTTGGTCAATGTTTCTAAATTGCTCTGGGATTTTCCTTTTGTTTGCGTTTTCACTTTATTACTGTTTAAGTGCTGCATGAATACTTTACACATTGTCTCTAAGTTATGCGTGATGGCTTTGTGCCAAGCTACCATCGGGTTAAGTACAGGTTAAATAACGACTTTTTGTGGTGCACATTGACAGGGATTGTTGTTGTTGCTGTTTAACACCCCTTCAACCGGTACAGGGCTAGAATATCGATGTACAGAAATATTGAGGTAAAATATTGTGGGATAGAAATATCGATGGAAGAAATATCGTGGGCAAGAATATCGATTGTTAGGTAAGTAATATCAATTGCAAAAATATCGTAGTGTTAAATATCGTTTACAAAAATATAGTTGTTAAAAATATCGATGTATTATTAATGTTATGCATTTTAGTATTTTGTATGAGAATTGGTTGTAACATTTTAGTAGTCAATACTTTTTTTTAAATACAATTTAGCGTTTTTAGTTCCGTAGCGGGTTGTGGGTTTATAGGGGATAGGGTGGGAAGTAATTGAATTTTATAGAATTTATTTATTATTTATAGTAATTAATACAATTTTTAAAATTGAATTTTGCATTTTTAGTTCTGTAGCGGGTTGTGTGTTTATGGGGGAATAGGGTGGGAAGTAATTTAATTATATGAAATGTATTCAATAAGTTATATTTATTCATAATTGTATAATTGTGATGTTATTGAGTTAAATGTGTACATTAATTTATTAATAATTGTTTGATAATTATTTGTTAATTAATTTAAATTAATTATTTCATTAATTAATTATGGTCATTGTTTAATTAATTTTAGGTGTGTGTTGTGGTGTTTAGAGGTGTAAATGGTGGGAAGGGTGGGAAGTAATTTATTTTTTATTGATGAATTATTACTTATTTGTTAATTAATTTGTATTAATTAATGAGTAATTATTAATTGTGTAAATAATTTTAGGTGTGCGTAGTGGTTATTATAGTGTTAAACGATGTGTAATTAATGAATGATTAATATCTTTTTAATATTAATATATTTTAATTGAAATATTATTTATGTTAATAATGGAAATTAAATGTAATAACAATGTTGATTTATTTTTATTGGTGTGGTATCCAGCTCTTTTCCTACTATTGCACTCACTGGAGTGGGAATAGTAATTTTCACCCCTCCGCTAGCCAACACTGTCCCTACTGTTGCACTCACTGGAGTGGGAATGGTCATTTTTACCCCTCCGCTATTCAACACTTTGCCTGCTTTTCACTCACTGGAGTGGGAATAGTAATTTTTACCCCTCCGCTATCCAACACTTTCCCTACTTTTGCACTCATTGGAGTGCGAATAGTAATTTTTACCCCTCAGCTTTTCAGCACTTTTCCTGCTGTTGCACTCATTGGAGTGGTAATAGTAGTTTTTATCGCTGCGCTATCCAGCACTTTCCCTGCTGCTGCACTCACTGGAGTGGGAATAGTAATTTTTACCCTTCCGCTATTCAACATTTTCCCTGCTATTGTAAGTATTGTGTAATGAAATGTATGTTCTATTTTTGTTTTTAATAGTTTAATGTGTTAATTATTTTATAGAATGTTTTATTTAATTTTAAATTATTGAAATATGTATATATTTTATTTTTTTATAATTTAAAACGTTTAGAAATTAAATAAAGGCTTCAGCTTGTGGGGGAAACATGGCGGCAGTGTGCTGAGCTGCCGCAGTGCTCCGCATCTGGGTTCCCGTCCGTAAGCCGTCATGTGAAAACTTCTTCGGCTGACTTGATGCTAACCGGTACCTGAGATCTCCGGGTGATTTTTTGTTCACTTTGGAGTTCTGTCGGTGCATTTTCGGCGGATTCTCTCTTCCTTCCGAGTGTGTTCTTGTCCTCCATTACGCCCAATGTGTTTGTTGGGGGCGTGTCTCTTCGACTCGGAAGACACTGATGCCGAGTCGGCATTGTCTTTTTCGATCCTGAGCGCGAGCCTGGGTTTGAACCCGTGTCCAAGCCCGAGTGTGTCAGACCATCTGCAGGCTGTTTCGAGCTTGCAGCGTTGGAGTCTTGCTGCCCTGGAGCTTCGGCGGGGGCACAGGACCCGTAGTCTTCTTCCTGGGCTTCGTGGGGCTGCAACAAAGTTCTCAGGCAGCGTTTTGGGGGAGTTAGGTGCCGCACCTGAGGAGGAGGAGGAGGAGAAATCGGCAGACAGCAGCCGGGGCACTAAATGGCACAGTGACAGTGAGAGCCTATCACGGACTGCACATTCAAGAGCAAAAGGTGAGATCTGCCCTGTGTCTGTGTATGGTGGGACACTGGAGTCCGAATCAGGGGCTGGGGCTGTAGCTGTAGTTGTAACCAGCCTAAAGAAGGATAAGCATAAGGGATCAACAAAAAGGGGACCAAAAAAAGTTAATAGTATACAAGCTGCCGAAGCTTCTAATTCCAACTTAGTCCCCAGTCCCAGTACAGATGTAGGCCTGCTGTCTGAGTTATTTTCTCTCATTTCTGACAACACTAACCCTTCGATGGAAAAGAAGGTCTCCTCCTTTCTTACTGGGCAGGTAAAGGCAAAGAGAGCTTTCACGTGTAAATTGCCCAAGAGTCTCAAGGGTCCCAAACATACTAATTCTGCCAACAATTTGGGGTCCAGAATATCTCCGTCGTTGCGGTCTTATTTTAAAGCGATCCCCCAAGTGCTGCTACTTTCGGAACAGCCTGCCTTTAAAGATTCTCTACATTCCCCAGTTAAAACGATGACATTGACTGGAGGTATGGGATCCATAGACACTGTGGATGTAGATACTGTGGATGTAGATACCACTGATGGTGTTCTAAGTAATAGTCCATGCTTATTGGCAGCTGATTGAGCGACGGAAACTGATATGGGCCTGGGAAGTGCAGCAGTCATGGAGGGGGCTATGGCGAGCGGAGAAATTGCGGTAGTAGCTGCTGTAAATGGAATGAGCACAAGGGAGGAGGTTTTCACAGATGATATGCTGGACGCTAGTGAAAGCCTGTCTTCTAAACCTGTAGTTATAAAGTCTTTGTACCACCCCCCACCACTGGCTTTAGTCCTAGCTCCTCCACTTGTATTGCAAACATCATTTTCTACATGTGGCCCCCCTGCTGATGGCACACCACAAGGTGATGCACCAGAAGATGGCGCGTTTGCCCTCCCAGCCAGCACTTCGGCTGATAACTGCGATAATACATCTTTTACTGTTTCTCTTCAGGCCATGTTCTCATCTTTGTCAAGAGATATAAAAAGAGGGTTCGAAACCTCAGCAGCAAACCAAGCTGACATTAGGTGTTTCTGTGAGTCTCTAGATAATAAAATCAGTGGTCTTTCCGTCAGAACATAAACCTTAGAAGACTCAGTGGCTGGCTTATCCCTACAGTTGGATGAGGCTAAGGCTGATAATATTAAACACAGGAAAGAAGAGCAGGCGTTGGCTGAGAGGGTGGAGAAGCTTGAAAATAATGCCCGGCGGAATAATCTCCGTATCTTGAAAATCACGGAGGACAGTGAAGGCTCGGACATCAAACAATATGTCATCATACTATTGAAAGAAGCTTTAAGATTGGATCAATCCGTGGAAGAACTAGCTCTTGATATTCAGCGTATCCACAGGGAGCCTTTCAGAAAAAAAAACAAAGGACCAAGCCTAGAAAAATCTTGGTAAACTTCCACACGTACTCCCTTAAGGAGGCGATACTTAATCTAGCCCTTAAGCAGAAGTCTGTGAGCGGGAAAGGGTTCAACTTTCAGATTCGCTCTGACCTGTCCAGGACTACCCTTGATAAACAATGGGAGTTTGGGAGGAGGCTTGAGGCTTTTAGAAGCTAGGGTGCTGTAGCTCAACTGGTCTTTCCTGCTGCACTAAAAGTTATGTACAAAAACAACATGCACAACCTTAGGTCCATACAAGCAGCTGATGAGCTATTGTTGGCAATGGGAAGAGATAAGGGAGCAACAGGGTAAGGTCATAGCAGTCGGCAGCTGGATAATAGAGGGAAGCTGTGTACAATAATGGATAATAATGGAAACTAATGAAAACTACTAGAAAACAATTCAGATATGTGAATATGGATAAGTAAAAAAAAAAAAAAGAAAAGGAACATTTTGCAATATTTCCTTTATAAAAATGTGTTGTGTTGTGTTGTTGCCATAGAGTTAGGTGTAGGGATAGGCAACTAGATTTGAGCAGTAGTCTCTTCATTGCGGACGTTAGCTCTTGTCTAGTTGTTATTTTGCTTTTTTTTTTATAAACGGGGGCGGGAACCCAGAACAGGAGTACTATCTTCTGGATTCCCCAGATAGATAGAGCAAGGGTTTCCCAGGGAAGGTGATGGGGTTGTTTGGGGCACGGGGTGGGGTTGCTTGGGGAGAAAATGGTTAAAATTCCCCATTTTTGTGTGCCCTTAACCTGGGTTTTTATTTTGCAGAGGTTATTTGAGGGACACGTGTTTCTAAGATATTGCCGGCAGTCCTATCTCTGGTGGTATGGCTTATGGGTGTTGACAGGGGTTTTGGTGGGTGGCTTTTTATGCAATGAATAAATTAGTAATTCTCTCCTGGAACATTAATGGCTTGTGCACTAATCCTAGAAAAAACAAGATAATGCAATACCTTCGTGACACAGATGCGCAGATTATAGTCCTCCAGGAGACCCACCTCACTGAATCTGAAATGTTAACATTAGTTAAAAAAAACAGGTGGATTGACTTTTGCATAACAACTTCCCAGTCTGCGCACATTAGAGGGGTGGCAATAATCTTTAAAAAATCAATAAAAGCGAAACTAGTGTCAAAACTAGTCGACTCTGGAGGCAGATGGGCTATTGTATCCGTGATCATAGCTGGGTCTCCATTTACCATAATTGGATATTACGGCCCAAACCAAGATGACCCATCAGTGTTGAGAACTCTTTTTTCCCACCTGTTGTCATATCCTGAACCTGTTATTTTGGCAGGTGACTTTAATATAGTCTTGGATCCACTGCTTGATAAATCTCCCCCCAATAGGTCCAAGATCTTGTCTAAAACTAGGTCTTTTTTGCTCGACAATATGAGGCAGTTAGGGTACGTAGATATTTGGAGAGCAAAATGTGGGCAACAAAGAGGCGTCACTTTCCGTTATTATCTATATCACCATCGATCAAGAATCGATTACATCTTGATCAGTCAGATCTTAGTTAACTTGGTGCAATCTGTGTCTCACTTGCCATTTCACTGCTCTCCTCCGTAGAGTTACTAATACTTTCAACTCGGAGATCCAGCACTTTTTGGATAGAAATATTGGGACAGCCCCTCCAGGTTGTGTATGGGACTCATTCAAGGCCTTTGTTAGGGGCCTCATAACAAATAAAGGTGCATTCAAGAGCAAGATGTACAGGGAAGCTGTTGTTTCCCTAGAATAGGAGATGGCCAGAATCCAAACTGAAATTGCTATGCACCCTGAGGTTCCTTCTACAACCATTCAAGATTGGCAAAATAAGTTAACCATTCTAAAAGGGGATCTGGGATCAGTGTTGAATGCTCGGGTCCTTGAGAGGTGGGAAGTAAGTAAATTAGCCCACTTTGAATATGGTGAAGGGGCGGGGAAGTTATTAGCCTGGAAGGCAAAGACTGATCAGGTTAGGAACAATATCGATTCTATCATCACTGGAAATATAACACACTCAGCTGATGCAGATATTAGGGGAGTCTTTCGAGAATTTTTTACTGAAATCTACCGGGAGGATAAAAATATTGAGATAGACCAGGTTAAGGACTGGTTAGACCGTGTTACCCTGCCTGGGCTGTCAATAGAACAGCGTGCAACCCTGGAACAAACTATCTCGCAGGATGAAGTGAGATTGGCGGTCGCGGGTAGTAAAAAGGGTAGGGCATCCGGTCTGGACGGCTTGCCATCCGAATTATATAAGGTTCTGGAGCCATCAATTCTTAACTTTCTTACCCATCTGTTTAACCAGATTCTTCAAGAGGGAATACCTCCCCTGGTATCCTGGAATAGTGCATCTATAACACTGTTATTGAAACCAGGGAAATCTCCTACTTGTTGCGGGTCATATAGACCGATTTCCATTTTAAATTCTGACTACAAGATCTTCGCATCAGTTTTGTCAAACAGGTTGGGGGCGGTTGCCGCAAGTATTCTACATTCTGACCAGAAGGGCTTTGTTAGGGGCCGCCAGCTTTACGAGTTGACGTATGACCTTATAGGTGCCATTGATATGGCATCTGTTAAATCACTCCCCTTGGCGGTCCTCACATTGGACGCCACCAAGGCCTTCGATAAAGTGAACTGGGTTTACTTATCGGAGGCCTTGACGAAGTTTAACATCGGTGACAAATTTAGACGCGCTGTAGGGCTCTTGTACCAAAATCCATCTGCCTCCTTGCTTGTAAATGGGGAACTATCCAAACCATTTAATATCACACGCGGTACGCGTCAGGGCTGCCCTTTTTCCCCCCTCTTATTCGATCTATACATCGAGCCTTTTGCTCAGAAATTGCGGGATGATTGTAACATCAAGCCCTTTATTTATATGGGGTGGGAGAAAAAGGTAGCCCTATATGCGGGTGATGTCCTCGTCTTCTCCTCTGAACCGAGTTCAGCTTATCCAGCAGTAATTGCCTTGACCCAAGATTTTGGCAAGGTGTCCGGTTATGAGATTAATGCCACCAAAACAGACATTATGGTATGGAATGACCCTGAGCCGATTGTCGGGGTTGAGTTGAGTTCCACTTTTCGTTACCTGTGCCTGGACATCTATAAGGACATAAATAAGCTTGTACCATCTAACTTTGCTAAGACAGCCAGGGAATGTCGCAGACTGATGAGATCTTGGTCCTCCTTGCCCTTATCACTCTTGGGTAGAGCAAACCTAATAAAAATGTCAGTACTCTAAGCATGGGCGTAAAATCCGTTCCGCTCGCGGATTTTGCGGATTTGCGGTAAATTCGCAATCCGCGAACTCTCGCGAACTTACCGAAAATTCGTAAATCCGTGCGAAGCGGATTTTTTTGCTTGGTCGCACTTGCCAACTAGAATACTATACAATTTCGCGGGAGTAAACACTCGCGAAAACGTAGATGCGGCGGGCAGCGACAATCTCGCAATTGCGAGATTGCAAAATTTGCAATTTCGCACAAGAAATCCACCAGCAGGCAGCATAAACCTTGAAAATTATGATTTTTATTGGAATAACTCCTCAGGTTGCCATTTGCCTGCACTTTTTTTTTGCAAGGAGTCCATTTTGGGGGGGGGGGTGGGAGGAAGGAAGTGCCCCACAGTCCCCAACTTCCTGTTCCTGTCCAGCAGGCTCCTCTCAGTGCTTTCTTCATGTGCTGGTCACTTTGATTTGGATCTTGACCTGGAAGCACTCAGCAGGTGCAAAAGTTCAAACTCATCATTAGTAACCATTCCCTGTAGTGCTTCCTGAGGGGCCCCTCCAGAGTTCAGTTGCCTACTTGCAACTATTCTATGACCCTGCTCTGACCCTCACAGCAGGCTCAGAGAATAGCTACAAGTATACAACAAAGGTCCTGTTAAAAAAATTACACTGCAACAGAAAGCAATTACAGATAAGGAAGCAGGTGCCAGGGATCTTGACCTGGAAGGATTACTTTTTGTGGATGCTGCTGGATATTTGGATTTTTGAAAAACTGAAAGCACTCAGCAGGTGCAAAAGTTCAATCTTATCATTAGTAACCATTCCCTGTAGTGCTTCCTGAGGGGCCCCTCCAGAGTTCAGTTGCCTACTTGCAACTATTCTATGACCCTGCTCTGACCCTCACAGCAGGCTCAGAGAAAGCAATTACAGATAAGGAAGCAGGTTCCAGCCAGGAAGTTCAAATTCAGTAACACATTAATCAGCCCCTAATTCATTTATGTCAGTTGAGGCAGGGCAGGTGTGCTTTTCCACCCATATTCTACAGTGATGAACTAGAGGGTGGCATGGGTGAGCCAGAGGGTGGCATGGGTGAGCCAGAGGGTGGCAGTGGTGAAACAGAGGGTGGCAGTGGTGAAACAGAGGGTGCTGTGATGAACCAGATGTAGAAACAACATGTTCGCGACCGTTGCTACCCGAAAAGTTAAGTTCGCGTTTGCGAACTGGTACAAAATCCTCGCGAACTGGCAGAAATCCTTGCGAACACAAAAAAAAATCAGCAAATTCGCGGATTTTGCGGATTGCGAATCCGTAAATACGCAATTTCGCGGATTGCCAATTCGCAAAATCCGCCCATGCTTACAGTACTCCCTAAAGTTACTTTTTTGTTTAACACTATTCCCCTTTTTTATTTAGCCCTCTTTGTTAGCCAAACTCCAGAGCGACATAAGCTCTTTTATCTGGAATGATCGGACCCCCAGGATAGCCTGGAAAAAACTTAGGCGCCGTAGAGAAAAGGGGGGTCTGGCGGCTCCCGATTTACAGCTATATGCGTGGGCTTTCCAACTTTCCCATGATAGGATGCTGCTTAAGACGCCCACAAACTACGGATGTGGATGTATGTTTGCAGCACTACTTCAGGGGGAAGGGGTAGCCGAGCAGGGGTTTTTATTTAAATTTGGTGACCCCAAGTTTTTTAAGAAAGTTAAACTGAAGGTGCTACGGGACACCGCAAAAACATGGATGAAACTTAGGTGCGCCACAAAAACTGACTACTTCACAGCCAGATCACCTCTGTGGAATTCGCCTGGGGCCCCGGGGTGGCTTCTTGATAGTCTCGCAACTCCACTGAGAGAAGCAGGGATGGAGATTTGGGGGGACCTTTTTGTAGAAGGCTGCTTAGTCCCGTGGGAAACCCTACTAGCCAAAATAGGGGCAGGGCTCTCTAGATTTAAATACTTGCAAATATCAAGTTGGGCACACTCGCAGACCTCTGCTAAGGGTAGATTCCTGCTGGGGGGTGATAGTAACGTAGTGACTCTTTTACTGGATAAGTCACCCTTCAGAAGAGAGGTTTCATTTTGGTATAATCTTTTTTTGGAAGAGGTTGAGGGCGAATTCCATCTCCCAGTGTCTTTGTGGGTTTCATCTATTTCTAATCATAATGTGGAAGACTTGTGGTTTGAGTCATTTAAGAGCTTATGGAACATTGTGAAACCCTCTTGGCTCCGCAGGAATCATCTTTTTACATTACATAGGGCCTACTATTTGCCACAAAGGCTTTCTACATTTTCTAACAATACAACAGTGGCTTGTCCTAAATGTGGGTTGAATGCTGCTTCAGACCTCCACATGTTTTTGGAGTGCCCCCAGCTGCTGCCCTTCTGGAATGCTGTCTGCCTAGCATTAACATCCGCCTTGGGCTCAGAAATCTCGATAAGCCCTGCTCTCGTAATTTTTGGATTGGCACCAGAGTTTCGAGGTCCGGCAAAGAACTTACTCTTTTATGGTATTCTGCTGGCTAGGAGGGAAATTTGCAGAAAATGGAAGGACTCGTTGCCTCCTACTTTGTTGGACTGGCGCACCTCAGTTATGCATACCTCCAAATTGGATTTGACAAGATCGGGTAATCCGGATAAGAGAAATTTTTGGCTTCTGTTAAACTTGGTTTGACGGGGTTGTATGACCAAGGGTTTTTAAAAAAATATATATATTTTTATTTTTATTTTTTATTCCCCCCACCCCACGGTCCTATGATTAAGCTGCTTGGTAAACCTTCGGGTTTTTGGTATACCCAATAGGGCGATATCGGTATCTTAATGGGTACTTGACTGCAGTTAAATTTCCCTCTGGTAGTCCGGGTGAGGTGGCACATGGAGTTTGAAGACCGTACTGAAAGGCATCACAAATCTACGGATTGGTGCTCCTCCCAGTCTATCTGTGACAGTATGTCTCTCTCCTTACACCAATTTCCGGTTCACCAAGGGCAAAAATGAGGACCAAAAAAAAAAAAAATAGTTAATAACATGTATTTAAGTAAATATTTGTATATGTACACATTTTTGTGTGTTTACACTTTTTTTCTATTAAGTTTATTTGTTATATTTAGTTAATATAAATATTAAATGTAATTTATTTTGTTAAAAACATTAATATTATTTAATATATTTTGTCTAAATTATATATATTTTTAAAGTCAATATTTTTTACATCCATATTTTTTTACTTCAATATTTTCGATTCAATATTGTTGTACTTACCTGTTTAAGTATAGGGAGTCGGTATTTTTGTATTTGATATTTTTACATCAATATTTTTGTTAACTATATTTTTTACATCGATTTTCAAACATGGAAACCTTCAACCAATAACCCAATTTCTCACAGTAGGAAATTAATCTTGTATAGTATTTAATGTGAACTGAGTGGTCTCTAGGTGTCAGTGTGATTTTTGAAGTTGAGGCTGAAGCAACACAAGTTTCTCAAAGTGCATGACAGTTGTCCATAAACAGCTCCAGAAAACAAGCTCATCCAATCCATGACGCCAATTGCAGATTGGAACGAACTATGGTCGTGTGTGCCAATTGGAATTGTGATTGCAGAGGAAAGTAGTGTGATTGGAAGAACAGAAGTGCTTGAGACACTCCAAAGACTATCGCCCCTTCCACAGATCATAAAATTGTAAAAAAAAAATCAGTTCTAATTTTTACAACAAAATCATTTACATATCGTGACAAGCACATCCTTTACTGTGTGGTATGCATTTGATGAACACTCACAGAGAGCTACCAAAATATTGGTCGGTGGTACCTTGGGAACCACAGGATTTCATTTACATGTTTTAAGCCACACCCTTGATTATGTAGTGCATGACCCTTGGGTAGGATTCCTGGTAATGTGTCTTCTACCACACTCTTTTTAGAGAAAACACGTTTTTCTTACCTCACTTAAAGCTCCTGAGAGCACTGGCGTCAATATACCTGCTTCACTAATGATAGCTATGCTCCGTGTTTCCTCCATAGAGCCGAAGCGATGGAATCGTTACATTATTATAATTTTTTAAGGATATCTATTAGCACAGTTTCTGATTTTGAAGAATGCTAATTGCCATAGAAACGATTGTCCAGCTGTTAAGTTAGCACTACAGGAGTCAAGATACTAAGGGGCACATGCATCAAGCATTTTACCAGACGCAAACGGGTCAATTCATTGAATTGGCCCGTTTGTGACTGGAAAAATGCCTTTTCCGATTAATGTACCTTTTTGCATTTCCAAAATTGGTAATTGCAATTTTTTGTGATTACCTAAATTGCAAATGCATTTAGGGAATTGTAATTTGCGATTCCCTATTTGAGCTGCATGTAGCATTTCCTAAATGCTACTGTGCATTTAGGATACAGTAATTACTATCAACTTCAGGTTGATGGTAATTTGAGCATGTATGGTAAAATGCAAAAGAAATGCATTTTTTTTACTGCGCTATGTTTGCCCTTAGGGAATGTGTGTGCTACACATGTGCATACTTACCTTTTTTGGGGGTGCCTCAGGGGCGTCTTAGGCCCCCAGGCACCCTTGGATTTGCATTCACAACTTGCGAATACCAATTTGGTAATCGCAAATTGCGGATGCATTCCCATTCATTCCTATGGGCCTGTGGTGAATCGCTATTAGGATATGGTAAGGATTCGCAAGATTAATTGAGAATCCTCCACGCATAGGCATTTACGATTACCAAGTAACAATTCCTTAAAATTCGCAATTTGGTAATCGCTAATGATTACCTTGATGCATGTGCCCCTATGGCCCATATTTATGAATCCTTTGCGTAGTTCTTGCATCATGCAAGGCGATGCATTGACAATGTAAAGGATTCAGTAATAGTTGCAAAGTCACGCAAGGTCTGATTTGCGTGGCCTTTTGTTAAAAAGAAATGTATCATAAAGCAGCTGCTTCCTCTCAGTTACGCTACTTTTCAACTTTGGAGTTGTTCAATGGGTAGAGAATGGGCATTCCCATCCATCCACCCATGGAGTTTTGCGCACTCTCAGATATAAAAAGACTAGTAAACCTGGAAATAAATAAAAATGCTATGCCTTCCCAAGTGAGGCTTAACAAAGAGAAATATCTTCATTTCTCCTCATTCTTTCCCCTTTCTATATGTGCTGAATTCCGCAGCACATTCAGAAATGCCTCTAAGGATTGCTTTTCTGCACAAAAATAAACCTGCCTGTAATGCAGGCGTCCTTGCACTATTGTGCAAAGGTGCGTGTGCTGGGGCCAGACAGCACACAGTAAGGCACTGCAAAGAGAGAGATTAAATGCTTTATAGCTTTGTAGACATAGAGTACTCCTGCTCTCTCCCTTTCATGCAACGCAGCACAGCAACTTTGCTTGCTGCCCTAATATTGGTGGAATGTGCACAACGTGAATTAAAAGCATCACCTTAAAATTCCATGCTTAGAGATGTCATAACTGCAGAATGTTCTGGTTTAAAAAATTTATTATTTATAAACAACATTTTATTCGTAAATATCAAGAACTTCCTATTTTCTCATGTTTTCAAATAAATGCTAAAATAAGATAGCTATGCATTATAGATAATAATTCTTGTTCATATTAAATGGAATGCATTTCCTAACAATGATTGTGTCTCTTAGTTAGTATGCTGCAATGTTCTCACAGTGAAACAAAATGTGGACTAGAAGGCCGACCAGAGCTTAAATGCCTATGGGAACTAAGGCTTATGTTTCCAGAATCTAACCAAGCAAGAATGTTTGTAGCTAACTTTGTGATAACTTTAAAAGGGGCATGTATTTTTTGTCATCACGGAGGAGCTGAACCTGCTTAATGATGATAGATGCTACCTGATTGGTCCCAGGATGAAGGAGCAGCTACAAATGTCTGCAAAATGGTATTTATTTCCTTTATATTAGTTCATGTTCCTAGGTAGCGGGTCATTGTTATTGCCTTTTTTCCTGTCTTCCCCTTTGCCAGACCTTTGACGGTTGTAATTACTGCTGCTTCCCTATCCCTATCTAAAAAAGTGGAGAAGCGTGGCTCAGTGGTTAGAGGCGGCAGACCCGGAAGCTGAGATCGGCCGTGGACCAGGGTTCGATTCCCCGCCTCGGCGGGACTTGGACTCGACAATTCTCGCTCCAGTGCCTACTCGACTCACAGGGTCACACTCTGCGACTCTGGGCAATAGCTTGCTTAATCTCCACTACGGCCCCTCGCGGTGGGATGCCTGGCTTTCACCTTGTGGATACCCTGCCGGGGTATCTCACAGGGGAATACCAGGACGGGTTCCCTAAGCAAGCCCCTTGATGCCTTCGGGTGATACGTGCGCTATATAAGTCGCAATACATTTACATATTGCCCTGGTATTGCCATATAATTTTGACGAATTGCTACTGTAACTATATGCTGATTTATTTTGTATTTACTGAGATTCAGCTGAGGTTCATGAACTACTTTTAATGGGAAGTTCTTCTGCTTTAATTTGGCTTATATGCTCACCTGATCTCACTCTTTTCTTTTGAATCCAAACTCTTCATTGAGTCCATGAATCTAAACTCTAATCGGGATCTTTAGTTCAGGGAATTAGTCCATTATGGAACACGCTTAAGTGCGTTATTTGATGTTTGAATCTAACCATTCTTTTTTATGAGATTTCTGTATAATTATTTGATTTGTGGACTAATCAAAATAAAAACGAACATAGAACTTTACTATCTCTTAAAGAGAATAAAGGTTTTGAAACTTATCTAAACTCTCATCATTGACTGAACCTAAACTAATAAGGCAATTTAAGTTTATGATACCTGATTCACTCTTTGACTCACAATATGATATTCAGAGGTCCATCACCGGAGGAGAGAAAGTTTCAGCGCAGAAACAGTGGCTAACCCTTCAAGTGACAATAAATTGAACTTCTTACTCCAGAGAAGAGAGAAAACTATACATTTTTGCTGCCCAGTCCCCAGTATCAGTTTTCCGGTAGCAGAGTACGGTTTAATATTATAAGCAAAGAGCTGTACATAATGATCAAAATTGGAATAAAATACCAGAATGCCTGGAGAGTGAGGAGCTGATAAGGAGTGGTTTTTGATGGTGGTTATTGTTTTGGAGGTGTGAGTATTAATAGGGTGATGTAACGTCTATTGAAATTGTATTTACTGTTGTAATATTGCTTTGGAAGTGAATGGATTGATGAATTGAGATTATTTTTTGTTTCTATGTAAAGAGATTCAATAGGTTCAGATACAGCTTAGTTTAGGATCCTGTAAAGATATTGAGACAAGTGTAGAAGACACTTGAATAAGCCATTGTTGCAGACGTTTATGTGGTGTAGAGTGTGAGGAACCAACATCTACACAATTGAAATAGAAATACTAATGATCTATTGTGGGTGTGTAATTTTTATTGATTTTAGCAGAACCTGATTGTGTGTAGCATGACACTGCATCGATTAGGGGGATTTTGAAAAGGTCGAGATTTAACTTGCAAATGTGAAGTTCTTCTTGTATGATAAAAGTCAGAAAGTCTAAAAATGTTAATATTCAGATTATTGAATTACTATCAATTTCTCTAGCAGAGCAGACAACAATAGTTTTATTGTTGTCTAAAGTTATGAAATTGTGTGTGTGAAAGAAGTTGTAAAGAAGGGTGAACTGCTGTGAGGAGTGAGATCATACATCACAGTGTTTCTCACTGAGATTGTTAGGTTGGTGTGCTTTCACACAGATATTGGTTGGTGATGTCAAGATGCTGAGCTGCGTTAGGTCATTTTGTATAAGAATGTTACATTTTGATTTGTCAACTGGATTTCAATAGAGTAACAACTGTGACAGGATTGGAGTAGAACTTTTGACATTTACGGAACACAAACAAAACATTGAACTGTGCATTGATTATTCTTATAAATCTGTGAAAACATAAAACATTTGAAAGAATGTGTACGTTTTGTGAGAGGCGATGTTTCAATTCTGATATGAGAAGTGAAGAGATACCACCTGAGGGTATGCCTCAGCATTATAAGACTGCTGAATTGGGATTACATGCATGTTTATGGGTTTGTCAGTGGTGCAAGACTACTGAGAAAGAAGGTCCATTGAGATTTCCAAAATAGGGTACATTTGAACGGAGAATTATCGACAAGTTAAGAGAAATAAATGTGTGAGATGAAACCACCACCTAGACCCACACAGATTGAGGCTTTAAACATGTGGGAAAAGACAGCACAAGGCAAGGAAGAGAGAAATACCAGAAAAGGACAAGTGGAGCAATGCATAATTATGGAGATGCTATCTGGAATGAAGAACAACATAGATGGAGAAAAGCCATAGTTGAAGGCGTTGGATTATATCCTGCAATTTTCACTGAAATGCTGGAGAAAGGGAAGAAGAAGAATTTCAAGGGAAAACATAAGGAGGAAAAAGAAATAGAAAATTAGATCGATAATGATTCAGAGGATGAGATATTAGAAGAAAAGTTAACTGCACGGCCCGCCTTATGCATATCCAGTTGATAGTTCTGGGAGTAGTGCCACAACGAGTATTACAATAGCAACTGTTCATGTAGAAACTAGAGTAGTACAAATTGAGAGACCCCTTCAAATATTAAAGATTGCCCCTTCACAATTTGCTCAGCCACAGATTGTTCCTCCACCTATAGAGAATCCGCCTGTAATGCATAGTCTGGTGCAAGTACAACATATAGTAACTATAGTGACAGAGCCTAGACCAGTTACAAATGCCCCAGAAAATGTCAAAATGTCAATCTGACTCCAAAGACACAAGGAGCTGTAGGAGGTTTGCCTCTGACAGGGTTCGTCCCGACTTCACAAAATTCACAGATTGCTCTATGGAGACCACGTCAGACAGTTCAAGCACTAAGAGATTGGGGAAGGATTGTCTTTATGACACCAATGGGCCAGGAAGAAACTAGCTTATTGGAAGATGGAATTAGTCCACCATGGTCTGAGGAAGCTGTAGGGATGAAAAAGACAGAGAGCACAGTGCAAGTGACTAACCAAGACCCTGGAAAAGATACATCATTCATTTTTAGATTTAGAGTACTTAAGTACGTATCAAAAGAAATAATTGGTTTACCTGTGTAAAGGAATTACAAGCAAAGCAGCAACATCTCATGAGAAACTAATTGCATTAGCACAGAAATACAAAGTTGATATTTCTAAAAAGTCTCCTTATCAGAAAACTTACAGGGTGCAATTAGATGATGAGGCAATTGCAACAATGCATTCTTCAGGAATGCTGTTACACATCACTGAATTATTAAAATGTATTACCAAATGGAGTGACTTTGAGAAATTAAAAAACAAATGGGCAAGAAGAAATGATAAAAGAAAAAACTGCAAGATTCAGGAAAGGAAAGAAAGGAGCCAGATGAGGAAGGAGCTTCAGCTTATTCACTGAGGGAAATAGCAGGAGGAGTATATGTTCATGTGCCTTGGAACAGATGTGATGTTGCAGCTTTTACAAACAATTTCCAAAATGTAATACCTGTTTATTGGCATTCACAAATTGATTAATTTGTGAAAATGTCAACAGTATTGTGGACTGATTTGGATACATCCTTTCACATCATGGTGCCTCGTGACTTGTGGGCTTAATGTAAGACTTTCTAATGTCCGTGTGAAGAGCCATAAAGAGATGCACAAACTAATGCATCATCTCCTGTATTTATGGAGCAATATGAAGCAGTGAAGACTTAGGTTGAAAATTAATTTAACAACACAAGAAGCAAAATAGTCGATTTGTGAGTATTATGAGCGTTTGTTGCAGATGTTTCAGTAGCATAGTGGAAGAGAATACCCTGAAGAGAAGGATGGGGATTTTTATATCTCAGTTTGTTTTTGGATTGAGACCAGAGATCACTTCATATAAAACAAGGAACATAATTTGCTGGCAGAATAAATCACGTGATGAGATCCTGAGGTATGCTAAATATTGCAGTGAAAAATTTGAAATGAAACAGATAAAGATTAAAGAGAAATGTATTAGCTCAAACAAAATTGGAACAGAAAGATTTTCTAAATTCTTCTTTTAATGGAAGCAAAGTGTGGTTGCTTCACAGACTGATTATCAGGGCAATCCAGGAGGTTTATGTGGTTCACAAGGTAGAGATAGAGGTGTACCCATTGACCCTGGTTCAGGAATGGAGGTTGCAGCAGTAAAATAAATGACTCTGTCACATCTGTCATAAGGTCTGGCATTGGAAGAGGGAGTGTAGATTCCTGAAAATCCAAACGGAAATGTGATAATGCAGAGGGGACTACAGATGCAGGTGCCTATGCAAAAACAAGTCCCAATGATGCAGGTCCCACATGCTCAAATGGTCTTACAGAATATGGGAAACCCGAGATTTAATTTGAACTAAATGCCAAAGTAAAATGCAATTCTTTCCAATAAATACATCAAAATGCTTTCCAACAATTTTCAAATGTAAATCAGAAGGCTTAACTGCAATGTCTAGTATTTGAGAATGATGATTCAGGCTCAGAAACCTCTCGATGACAGTCTCTGGCGGTGAGGAATATTGCGCGCTTGGCACAGTCTTAGATGTAGACCAGAGTTGCCCATTTATAGAAGGCAAAGTGAACAGCTACACCAAATCATTTCTTAGAAATACTGGTGCTGCCAGATCCACTGTTAGAATTATGGAAGTCCCAGACCTACCCTTCTCAGATATGAAAATCCAAGTTGTAGGTGTTCCCACCAAACACAATACTTATCCAGTATCTTTAAAAATAGACTCATTTGAGTAAAATCATAAATTTGATGTCTGTGACACAAGTTCTGTAAACTTGTTAGGGAGAAATTTATTGTGCAAATTAAATTGTACAATCTACTGTACACCAGAAAGTGTCGAGTTTTAAACTCATAATGAGGGTATGAAATTTAAAATGGTTCAAAAAAAGATAGATGTAGGCTTGTTTCCATTAGTGACAATTGAAGAATTGCTGGCTGATATGAGAGAAACTGTGAACCTAAAAGTATGGGACGTCAAAGGAAAAGACATTGGATTGATAAAAGGGATAGACCTGGCTAAGATTTCCATAAAGATAAATGTGGTGTTTCCAAGAACCCCAAACTACCATCTGCCCCAGAAAAAATTGCCAGAATTAAACCTGTAATAGAAGACATAATACAGAAAGGAATTCTCCGGGAACTGATTGGGAGGCCATGTAACTCTCCAATCATGGGTTTGCAGAAACCCAATGAAAATATAGGGCTGTTCAGGATCTGAGGAAGATTAATGAGCACGTTCTTCCACGTAGTCCCGTGGTACCAAATCAATCACCAATATTATTCTAAATTCCATTTACTGCAAAATGCTTTACTGTCATTGATCTTTGCTAAGCTTTCTTCTCAGTGTCATTGCAAGAGAGTAGGCAGTTTCTTTTTTCATTTCTGTTCCTGCAGAGAGCTTTGGCATGGTGCAGAATCCCACAAGGGTATACAGAGAGTCCATCAATCTTTAATAAGATTCTGAAAATGAAGTTAGAGTCATTAGAGATGTCCTACAGATCAGTACTCATGCAGCATATTGATGACCTACTTGTGACATCTGAGACATGAAACACCCGGCAAACAAGATACTATTACATTACTACATCACATGACTGAGAATGAATATAAGGTTCCTCCAGGTAAAATGCAGTACTGTCCGAAAGAAGCTCAATATTTGGGCCACATAATTTAGAAGGAAACTAAAAAGATGTTATCAGAGAGTGTGAAAGCAATTGTTCAGATGAATCCACCTCAAACAAACAAAGAAGTCAGGATGTTTTGTGGAATGGTTGGCTACTTTAGACAGTGGATACCAAACTATTCCTTAGTAGCACCGCCTTTCCTGAGGCATACACACAAGGATGTTGTCAATATTGAAAAAGTTGATGTCAGTATGAATAACAATGCATTCATGTATATAAACGAAATCACATCTTTATTGACAAATTAGCCCTTTGTGAACTCCACATCAACCCAACTCAGAAATACGTAGTTAGGCAGGCCCTGGGACCCAGGCCCGAGGTCACTGATTGAAAGACCAAAAGTGAGATGTCATGTAGCCAGCAGACAAACGCATGAACAGGAAATACCAGGTTGATCCAAAGATAGACTCAGTGTCACCACAATTTTCCAAGGAGATTGGCCCCAATAAAGCACACATGGCCATAGGGGTGCACACAATCCCACAACATCATAAAGTAAGATGCCACATGAAGTTAGGAACACTGAGACAATGAAGACACATCACACACAGTACATCTGCGCTTATAATGCACTCCTCATGCCAGAAATCTGGACACTTTACCTACTGTTTCATTGTGTACCCGCAAGGTCGAGAACCACCTGCATTCTTCATCCAATACCTTAAGTTATAGCTCCAAAGGCAGAGGTACACATGCCTTGCCAAAAAAGGATCACCAGAAACATTTTATTTAATTCAATGAACTATATAAAAGGCTATGTTAGACCGATTGTAAATTTAGACAGTCCTCAGACCCTATGCCTGTTTAAATAAACAAACTGTTCCTATTCTGCCTAACGCATCTTGTCCCCTGTGTTTTTTTCAAGGTATTTCATGTTGAAGCAACATTTTGTGTGCCACCATTGGAGCAGATTGGGTCCTTGAACCCGACTGCAGCCAAAGGAAGGGGATCCCGCCTGGACAGATTCACATTTGGACAACAAGGAAGGTAAGCAGACATATATATAGGCAGTGAATTAAGACTGCTGCAAGCGTTTTAATTGTTTTGCTATTTGTTTTAAAAACTGTGTTCTTAAATTACCTGTAGCTTTGTTTGCCCGCTCCCCGGTCCACCGCAGCAACCAGTGCTGTTTGTAGTGGAGGGAGGTAAAAGCGGCACTACTTCCTGGTTGTTCCACATTCGGCGGCCATCTTGGGAGGGTGACGCGCTAGTCTCCCCCTTCGCCTAATCTATATCTGCTCTCTTCATCCCGCGCAGCGGTGACGCGCAGCGGTAGCGCCATAGATGCGCCGAAGAGGCGCCAAAGAGAAGCCAGTCTGCGCCAGTCCGCGTCCAGGCGCTTCCTGCTCGCCCTGGGACACAACTGCCATCATGGTAGGGGCTCTACTGTCTTATAACTCCTCTTTGCTCCTCGCCCTACGACCCCTTACCAATGTGTCATGTCGTCACTCGATTCTCCCCACTAACACAGAGTACCATTGCAAAGACTGTGACTGGAGTCTACCTTCCTTATACAGCTGTCATTCGCCCCCTGTACAGAAATGGAGAATGTTTCTCCTCAATTGTCGGTCTTTATCGAAACATTATACCGAACTATACATGATGATTGAAGAGCTCAACCCTGAGGCTCTTTTTTTAACAGAAACTTGGCTCCAGTCAGACAATGATCCGACTACAGTGTGGGTCACTCCTCAAGGATATACGCTCAAACGACTGGACCGCCAGACTGGGAGAGGTGGCGGTTTGGCTATTATATACAGAGACAGCTATAGATGCCGTATTATTCCAACCACCACGCCAACGTGTGAGAGTCTTCACTTCTCGTTAGAACTCTCTCCTACTGCCACCTTCTCTGGCATCTTAGCCTACCGTCCTCCCGGCGCCCTTAACAATTTTATCACTAAGATAACAGACCTCGCTGCAAGTGTCGCGTTGACCTCACCTAACCTCACTTTGCTTGGGGACCTCAACTTACATCTAGATGACCCCCACGACACATCAGCCAACAACCTCCGCTCCAACTTGCAAGCCATTGACCTATGTCAAAAGGGCTTTCATGCAACGCATAATAAGGGACATCTCCTGGATCACATCTACAGTAATATAGATAATCTCACAGTGGAGACCCCTAGACCACTACCCTGGACCGACCATTTTTTAATACCTTTCACCTGGCGCACCAACCCCCCCTCCTCCTCTCGAAATTCCGCAAAGCACCTGGGAAGGAAATGGCCCTCACTTTCCTTCCCTGACTGGGAAGCCGCCCTGGCCAGAGATCCTCCTAGGAAGGCAACTAATTTCAATACGGCCACTAATAACTTTGACAATTGGATCTCTAGCACCCTTGACCAGGTTCTTCCTAAACACTCTAGTAAATCAATAAAAAGACCTAAAGTTGCCCCTTGGTATACACCGGCCCTCAGACTCATGAAATTAGCCTGCCGTAAACTTGAGAGAGCCTGGAGGCAGGACCACTCTCAACTTAGAAAGGCTGAGTACAGGACCGCTATAAAGCTCTATAAAATGGAGATAAAGGTGGCACAAGTTCTCTTTTATGAAGGGAAAATTAACGCGGCTGCAAATACCCCAAAGGAAATTTTTAAAATAGCTAAATCACT
Organism: Lissotriton helveticus; assembly: GCF_964261635.1. NCBI lineage: Eukaryota > Metazoa > Chordata > Amphibia > Caudata > Salamandridae > Lissotriton > Lissotriton helveticus. Next base: position 489,786,648 of record NC_136069.1, read on the forward strand.
TATTTCACCCCTCACCGAGCGTCCCTCTGGTGAAGGCGCCCAAAACCGCTGTAACGATCTGGCCGTCTATTTCTCCCAAAAAATCCAGACCATATACTCCTCATTCAGTAACACTAAGGATGATATGGAATCCTCCTTCCCTACAACCACTGACCTTTGTGTCCCCTGTATGCTCGACAAAATTCCACTTCTTGACGTCCTTGGACTAGACAGACTGATCCCTAAGATTACTTCTGGTTCTCCCAACGACCCAGCACCCCCTCAGACCTATATCAAGGTCATGGACGTCGTTCGTCCGGTCATCTTAGACGTTCTTAACACATCTATCACCTCTAAATCTGTTCCACCTCCATGGAAGTGTGCGATGGTGAAGGCCTTGCTGAAGAAGCCCAACCTTGACCAGAGTAACTTGGCAAACTACCGCCCCATTTCTTTACTTCCGTGGCTGAGCAAACTGCTGGAGAGGCACGTCAATAACACCCTAGTGAACTATTTGGAGTCCAATAGCTTGCTGCATGCCTCCCAGACAGGGTTTCGTCCTCAGCACGGAACTGAGTCCGCCCTCCTAGCGGTAACGGAAGAAGCCAGAGCCGTGCTGGACCAGGGAGGAAAAGTCGCCATTTTTTTATTGGACCTCAGCGCCACGTTCGACACGGTTAACCACGCCACGCTATTACAACGACTGGCGGGCATGGGCGTGTCGGGCGCGGCCCTGGAATGGCTGACATCCTTCCTGGATGAACAATTCTTTCAGGTCTTTGAGGGTGAGGTGGCCTCTCCCAAACACCCACTTAGGTGCGGGGTCCCCCAGGGCTCCTCCCTAAGCCCCACCCTTTTTAATGCTTACATGGAACCTCTAGACAGGATAGTCCATCCCTTTGGGGTGCGTATTGTCATCTACGCGGACGATACCCAACTGGTGGTCTCTTTAGACCACCCCGAGGGGTCGTCCTCCACCTTAGGCCCCTGCCTAGAGGCTGTCGCCAGGTGGATGCAATCTTCCTATTTGAAACTCAATGGGGAGAAGACAGACATCATCCTATTGGGCAACCCCCCCCCTTCCGCCCTTGCATCCATCTGGCCACCATGTTTGGGCCTGCCCCCCATCCCCAAGTCCCAGATAAAGAGCCTTGGGATCTGGCTCGACAAAGCACTTGACTTCTCGGTCCAAGCTACCAAGACTGCCGCCACCTGTTTTGGGCTAATGAGGATGTTACGAAAGGTGCTCCCTCTGCTCCCATTCCAGGCAAAGAGGGTCATGGTCCAGGCCCTGATACTCTCCCGCCTGGATTATGGAAATGCTCTTTATATGGGAGTCCGATTTCCGTTACCCAGAAGCTCCAAGTCACACAAAACAGTGCCGCCCGCCTACTTTATAATCTACCCCGCTGGCAGTCAGCGAAGAACGCCTTGAAGGAACTTCACTGGCTCCCAGTGGCGGCAAGAGTGCAATTCAAGGCCATGTGTATCTTACACAAATCTTTTCACCGAGTAGGTCCCGCAATTTTACATCCTATGGTCACGCCTTATGTTCCATCCCGCCCCCTTTGCTCTTGCGCCCTTCAGCTGGCAACTCCCATTAAAGTCAATAAAGCCCGCTGGGGAGGCCGCTCCTTTGCCCATACCGCGCCCAGACTTTGGAATTCCCTCCCTCTCTCTCTTCGAGAAAACAGCAACTATATGTCTTTTAGGAAAGCTCTGAAAACGCACTTGTTTGCCAAAACCTGCTGAACGACCCTGAGCTCACGCTAAGCAATCAGTCACAAGCGCTCCGAGGCCTCCGGGTAGTTACGCGCTATACAAGTGCAATTTTCATTTCAATTTTCATTTCATATTTCATTGGAAGTTCTGCAGAAATTGTGCGGTGGAGGTCCATCCTGAAGCAACCATCACAGAGGGTAAGAGACTACATCGTACCTTAGTAAAGCATGTGGTGAATGGCAAAGTAGGGAGAAGAGTAAAAGATAACCTGAGCACCTTGCCACTGACAGCAATCTGACATTCTACCTATTTTATATGTCCCAGCTAAGTAGTCACCAGGTGACTTCGGAGGCGATCCTGCGGAAGTCACCTTTTTTTTCATTGTCGCCATGCTAAGAAAGGTAAATAATTAATATATTTATTGGCGGAGTTGACACCTCAATCGTATTTTTTACTTTAAAACGGTTTCTCAGTGCCACCTGTTTCCCAACGCTATTGGTATCTAAAAGAAGTGAGAGGTGTTGGTCACTTGGACCACTGAGCTTAATATAGATTGGACGCTTTTTCTACATGGAGTGACACAGCCGGCATGCTTGGACCGCTAGGCATGACACAGATGGTACACTTAGCCCTTGAGTGTGATCCAGGGTGCAATTCGGACATTTAGAAAAAAAAATTGTGGATCTCAGAGGTTAGGTGTAACTTGTACTTGGCCAAGAAGGGCCTGTGGTCCTCGATGTATTTAGCTAGAGTGCATTATGTCATGCCGTTAGCACCGATTTTTAGCGCCGGGTGTTTATCCTGTGCTATAAAATCAGAGTGAACGGCACCACACCCAGCGCAATAGGGCTTCTTCTTACTGCCACTTGAGTAGATGTTCTACACAGGCAGTAGCTTCCTCAACGTAAACAGAAAGTTTCTCAACGTGAGCGGTAGAGATCATCCACGACCAACCACTTTGGAAATCTTGTCAGGAGGAGGTCTGGAGTACGATTTTCTTCGCTCACAGTCGCCAACATAAAGTTTTATGGAACTATGCAAACACTGTGAGCAGAGTGGAATTTAATGCCCAGGCATAATATTGACAGCCTATCAGGCTCACTCAGTCCTGTGCACCACGCAGAGCTTCCCCTAGTCACAATTTAGCATGTGCAAGCAGTGGACTAAGGAACTTTTTATAGCAAAATCATTTTTTCTCTGCCAGTATTTTAGGTATTGGTCACTTGGATCACTGGACATGATACAGATGGTACCCTTGGCTCCTTAGGTGTGAAACAGGATACTATTGTTGATGTAAGGTATATGAGTGATGTTGCGGTGCTGTTAAATTACTGAAAACTGTGTTTTGTCCTAGGTATTGTGTTTTTGTCAATGACCCAATGTTTCATATGAAGATGCTGCTATTTCTCACCAACCATACTTGATGCCAGGCATTAATATAATTCAATACTGTTTTCATTAACAAATTGCATTTTTCTCTGTAGCAACCCTTCATATGCATTGTTATTTGTGTTTATGAAACATTCACGTTGATTTGCTGATGCATCTGTACATAGTGCTAAGCTTGTAGGTACATAATTAGAAGCAGTAAATCCCATGTATGTTTTCCCTACAATTCGGATCGAAACCAAAAAGTGCCTAAAACAAAGAAACTAAGGAGTCTTGTCCTCCAAAACTGCCAAAATTATCAAGAAGACACCATTGAAACACATGCAAACTAGATTCCCCACATGGGTTAAAAAACGTAATAAGGTTTGGCAAGAATGGCACGAACACACAAAGGCACATACATTTCCCTGGCCGAGGAGGGATCTTTCGACATCAACATACTTGAACAACTGAGAACATACACACAAACCAAATACTCAGGTCAAAAGGAAGATAAGAGAGTAGCATTATTAGAACTATGGTCCATCTTCAATGATGCCCAGATTGACAGTTCCGCACTTCAGCTAGTAAACATGGCCTCATCTACCATATGCAGTAATGGACTTGTTGTTGCCCGCTGTCTCCTCCGCATAAGGATACTCTAATACACCAGTTGAAGAATTTGGCAGGCCCCCCACTGAACAATGAGTGGTTAGGCCCGGGCATGAGAGACTAACAGGCTAGCAGACCCAGGCAGCCACAGAGCATCCAATCCAGGGCAAGGGCTCCCAGAAGTTCATGCCCCAGTCTGTCACACCCAACAAATACAACCCCAGTGGTGACGACAACATGCACCTTCACTGATTCAGGTGAGCACAGACAAGTGACAGGGAGGTTTGTAGCGGTTCTAGACAGTGATACAGCTAGCGGAAGTGAGGAAGGTGGTCCCAGTCCCTTGGGATCCAATGACAAGGGTGGGGCTACAGGACTTGCCCAGGTAGCCGAGGAAAAAACAGAGAGCAAATTTGAGGGCAGAGCCCGACTGAAAAGAACAGCGCATAGCTCAGAGCGAAGGAGGCAACCCAGACGGGATGTAAAAGAAAGGAGCGAGCTAAAGAGGGAAAGAGAAAGAGCTCGCACCCAGGAAGCACATCAAGAACACAGAACAGTAAAAAAAAAAAAAAAAAAAAGAACGGCACACTCCCCACATGAGGAGACGGGGGGTAGATACATGGCTCGAGGAAGAGTCAAAGGTAGAATTTGGATCAAGGAAGAGTCAGAGGTAGAATTGGATGAGAGGCTTTTGGGTGGTATCTAAGCCTCACCACATTTTCTACAAAGGAGAGGGGCTGACTGGTAAATCAGGGACCAAGGTAGTCTGGTTCTGACCAAACCAAGACATAGGAAAAACAGGATGGTACCCTTGCGCAGGTATGAGGGGAGCAGAGATGAAGATGTATGCCACTCCACTGGTATGCATGATATAGATAGACTGACTTCTGGGGAGATAGTGGCCAGAGAGGAAAGCAAGACCTTTTTGCAGCCATTCTGCCACCTGCTAGCCCACTAGAAAGAGGGAAAAGACCAGTACGATCAACCCTGGCCAAAGGAGGGATCCTTCAAACCAGAGGACATGGCTGTAGAGAAGGACTGCATCCGGCATGGAAAAGGAGATCCAGATTTGAACTTCCCCTACATGGCGGAATGCCTACAAAGATAGGAATGCCATGTTAAGGAGAAACCAGTAGAGCTACCCAAAGGAAAGATGAATCCACTGCTACAGAAGGGCACATCAGGAACCATCTATGTGCCATGCGCTCAAATTGACAAGGAAGGGCTAAGGACAAAGTTACTGCCACTGCTGAATGGAGCAAGGAAATGGATCTCATGCTTTGAGCAGAACACCGTGGAAATAAACCTAGTCATAGGTGATATAAAAAGACTACTAAGTAGTCTTACAGGAGAACAGACTAACACTGTGTTTGGCCGAGCTCCCATCCCAGCAATTACACTGACAAACACTGAGCATGATGGGGCCATATCCAATTCATACCAGAATCCAACCAAACATGGATGGCTAATGGATATTCCCTGATCGCCCAAACATAGCAGGACTAATAGTGGAGACTATGAAGCCAAAGGAGACAATAACAGATTTTCTGGATAGTATAAGGGCAAGAATGGGGACAAGAGACAGGACCGCTGTGGACTGACACAGGCCCACAAGTCACATTATTTTACAATATTCTCAAACATGTGCTGCCCATCGAGATACAAAGCATATTAGACAGCATGGTTGGATCAGACACCCAGCCCTGGAAGGAGATACAAAACCATATGTTGCATTAACAAAAAAAAGAGAAGGATAGAGAAAAACAAGTGTAAGCCCAGAGAGACACTGCTAAATTGATCCAACATAAATTGAAAAATACTGACTTTGAGGGGGCCGTATTGGCCATGAGTGTGCAAATGACACCAGTCTTAAAGGGGGCCCCTCCACAAACCCCCAGAGGGTTTCAACCTAGCTATAGTGGTAGAGGCCAGAGGGGGCTGACAGCTACCAGACCTTAGGAAATATTACTATTGCCACAGGATGGGCCACCTGGGAGACAGATGCCGGTGAGAAGCATACCATGAACGGTGATCGATGGGCCATGTTCAGCCATCACAAAATTCTAACCCCAAAACCAAGGCCAGGGAAACCTGAATACGCCTTACAATTAGTGACAGGGAAGTCAGTCAGCCCCTGAATCCCTGCAACAGGGATCAGGTAGTTGGACAAACATGTGGCAAGTGGGACAGCAGACAAGGAACTCAGACCAACAGAGACTGGGGCCACAGCCTCAGCAGTGAGGGGTAACTGTCTGGAGAGGGAATGCCTTCACATAAACAAAGAGCCCAAATGCCCAGTAACATAAAACCCTAGAGTAAAATACCACACGTTCACCACATCCCAAGAATTAACTCTACCAAAGCCAAAAAAAGGACCAATAAGACAACGTTGGGAATACAAACTTTTACTTGCATAAAGGGATTCAGGGCTGCTATGTGTGTTCTACCAATCGAGTAGCCTCAATAACTTTTGCCATTAAGGGCAACTGCAGGAGCCAAGGACCTACCCTGCTGCTGATCCCCCAGGGTGGGGATGACTGGCCTCACCGCAAGAGGAGGGCAGTCTGACGAGGGGCCGGGGAAGGTCCCAGACCAAGCAGGCACCCAGGGCCCTGTATCCAAAGTCAATATGGGTGGGTTACAATAACCAGGTTAAAAGGTCCCCATTCTCAGACATTCGACCCGGGACCCATGTTTCATTCATGGTGTGAAGTTCCAACAGTTACCCCAAAGACTAGAAGCCGCTGGCTAGATGGACTCCCCCTTTCAGCTCTAAAACCAAGCTGTCCTCAAGTTGGAGGATCCAAGATTCTTGTATGCCTGGACTAGTGAAGATGATGCAAGCTTCACATCACACACACAAGAGTCAATACGTTGCGAGGCACCCACAGTTGAGAGGTTCATCAGGTTAGCCAGATGTTCCAGAGTTGCGAGTCAGTCCCATTCCAGTCATCATTCACTAGGCAAAGTCCGGTGAGGGTTTGCGGCCTTGGCTCTGGGCTCCCCATATTCTTATGATCTTTTCAGTACTTTCAGTTCTTTCCTTTGAGTGTTTCGAATGTCCAAAGTCCAAAGTCTGTTCACAATGCCATACCCCTCCAAAATAAGTGAAGGACGCCCTCTAGTTGGAAATGCCTAGCCACAATCCAAGAACTGCAGATCCAAAAAAGCTGAGAAAATGTGGTCCGAGGGGTGGCTGCAAAGCCCATCACAGCTCCATGTGAGAGTAGAATGCACACTACACTCACCCCCATTTCAGGCCTAGCAATTGACCAAAGCACCAGGCCTCACATACACCATCCCAAGAAAGTAATACGCCCTGACTTCGGACGTGCGATCCAGGGTACATGGGAGCTACAGAACTACTTTCTGACCCCTTCCGACTCCTGATAAGTGAAATAGCCATCATGCAAGATCTAAAAAAGTGCCCAAACCCAACAAAATAGCCCAAAGTTAGCACAAAAAGAGAAACTTCCAGAGAAAGTGCAGAGTTGAAATATCTGGCGCTACAAGGGAGGGGCACATTGCACACCATGTGCCGGGACACACATGATCGCAGGACTTGTTGCAACCACTCACAACACTTAACAGCGAAACCTCCCCTCCTCGTACTGGTCCGGTGCATGTGTAGATTCAAAGCAACCTTCAACAATGGCATCCCCGAGCACACATCAGGAGAGACAGGGTCTCGGGAAACTGGCGACACTTATAAAACCCTAGAAAAAACGGATAGATTCATCCCTATGATTATTATTATTATACTCATTTGTATGGCGTGGCAAATCCTCCTCAGGGGGATCTCTCAGCGCTTGAGAAGGTGACCCCCAATGAGCAGCATAAACTTAAAACAGCCAGGTCTTGAGCATTTCTTTAAATTGAGACAGGCCTGCACATGCCCGGATCTCCTCAGGGAGATTGTTCCAATTGTTGGGGGCTAGATGGGAAAATGCCCAACCACCCATTTTAGTCTTCCTAATATGCAGCGTATGAAGTAGATTGCGATTGCTGGATCTCAACAGATGCACAGGTTGATACAGTATGACAAGGACACTCAAATTAACACTAATCAAAGCACCCAGTCAAGTATGAAAGTTCATAAAATAGATTAGTCACCTGTTTATTCATAAGCCACCTTTAACCTTTAACCATCAGAAAGATACCAAGGCAGGGCCACCTTCTGGTGTCCCACCCAAAAAGAACAGCGGCACACATGCATTTTTTTCTGAATTAGCCAATAAACCAAGGTCTTATCCAACTGATCTGCAATCTAAACTTCAAATGCGCCACCTTTCAGCTGCCTCATCATCACTCCAATGCGGATCCAAAGTGTATGAATCAAACTTATGAACTGCACTGTATACTTTTTTTAATCAAACTGTTAAACAAAAGCAACCAATAACCAGAGGACCACAGACAACTTCCTTGGATCCAGAACAAAGACCTGCAATGTTCAATTACAAGTTATGTATTTTGGCATTTCCAGGTACCCTCGGTCTAGTTTGGGTGCTGCCGCACCTATTCCCTGCCAAAGAGTTGTCTGGTCAAATAATGTCTGTTCAGCAACTATCACAGCACTTGTGCAGGGATCTCTCCGATATCACTTATAATTACACCAACCCAACCACTAGCATTCCACATGCAGGACACTGCATCTTTATTCACAACTTGTGGTATCAGGATGCTATTTGGCCCCAAGACTTCGCAGGGAAGAGATTCTTGGAGGTAGCTAAACCCCCAACTCAATGCACAATCACAACCGCTTCTGCCTCCATTTGTGGTCCAAGGGTGGCCCTTAGCGTATCTGGGGCAGGCTTCTTTAACAACAAGTGGACCCCGACATGAAGTTCCTGTGTAAGGCAATCCAGCTTGATGATATGATGGGAAATGGGTCTCGTAAAGGAGGGTTGAACGAAAGCATAGACACTCGCAAGTCAGGAATCTGGGATATCGAGGTGGTTGGATACACTTTGCTGGAAGGGAAGGGGCAGCCCCTAATTGTACGAAAACTTACACTGCATTCCTTATGTTTCAGAGGTAAAGGAACTCTTCCACTGGGCACAAAGGACAACTGTGGCACACTCCTGCACATTGCGGAAATACAAGGGGGTACCTCCAAGATAAAGGATATATACTGGCAGTGTGACTGGTTTTCTTACTCTCAGCTTGTCCCCGGATGGCGCAGACTTTGCTCTCTTGTGATCATACACACCCCATCTCTGTTCATTCCCAGAGAAGAACTATCATACTAGTGCCAGCACCCCCTAAAGAAGGCAGCCTTGCTGCATCAAACTCTTGAAAAAAGAACTGCAGATTATTTTGGCTGGGCTCAGTTCAAGGACAATCCAGAAGAAATTAGACTGTCCTCAGACTCATAAGTATCGGTGGGATGGCCATTAGTCTACTTCACCATGCAGACAAAAGCCAATGCCCGCTGGCTCCAAATCACCAGATGGGAAATGCTTAAAATGAGCAAAACAACACTGACCTCTGCCTAAATTCGATCAAGGAAGAACTGAGAGCAAACCGTCTTGTGGTGATGCACCATCAGTATGCGTTAGACCTAATGATCACGATGGAGGGAGCACGTTTCTTCTAGGAAATGACCTGGGACCTGGATAATGGGACATTGACTCTTGCCATCCAAGCACTGCACTATTTACAAAGAGACATGTGTGAGGCAGGAGGTGCCCCTGAGCAGGAGTGGTTCTCAAATTGGTTCTCCTGGCTCCCCCAGTGGCTTTCAGATTGTGCATGTTGTTGCTCCCCGTTTTCAGAGTGATCTTGTTTTTGTGTGTTTCCATGCAATTGGGGATTTCCTGCTCTAAAAACGCAGTTCTTAAATTGGGAAAAATCAAAGTAACTAGGAAGACAGTAATTGTCAAAACGGAAGAACAACTGTCCCCCATAAACTGTCATGAAGTATAGGTTAGATAATGTGGTTGAAAATTCAACTACAGGAGGGAATGTTAATATTCAAAAAAGGAGATGTCAATATGAAAAACAATACATTGATGTATAAAATGAAATCACATTTTTATTAATGAATTCGCCCATTGTGAACTCCATGTCGGCCTCGACTCAAAAATACAAAGTGAGGCAGGTCCTGAGACCCAGACCAGAGGTCACTGATTGACAGACCACAGGTGGGGTGAAAAGTAGCCAGCAGACAACTGTGCGACAGAAAATCCCAGGATGATTCCATAGATAGGCGTAGCAACACCATAATAGTCCAGGGAGATTGGCCCGAATAAAGCACTCATGGTTGGAGGAGTGCACACATTCCCAAAACACCATAAAGTCAGATATCACATGAAGTTAGGAACACTTAGCAAATTAAGACAAGTACACACAGTATACTCAGTAATCACACACTCCCCATGCCGGACATTTGGACACATTATCCACTGACTGCATTGTGCTCATGCAAAGTCGAGGTCCACCTCAATTCCTCATCCATTACCTTAATTTATAGCTCCAAAGACAGAAATACACATTCCTTACCAAAAAAAGGATTGCCAGAAACATTTTACTGCATTCAATGAATGGTATAAAAGTCTATGTTAAACCGATTGTAAATTGAGATAGTCCCAAGACCCAATGCCTGTGACTGTGCTCCGGGCCACATTGTTTAGTTGAAAGAACTGCTCTTGTTTTGCCAAACACCTCTAGTCTCTTGTGTTTTTCAAGGTATTTCATGTTCAAGCAGTAGCGTTAACCTGCTTCCATGGGACAATAAATGCTTGAAAGCCTTCATAGAACTGAAAGAAAAATGTTGTTGTGCCCCAGCACTAGGAATGCCTGATTACAGTAAATAATTATTTCTATTTAGCTGTGAGAGGGATGGATGCACTCTCTCAGTGCTAACACAGATGCACGGTGATGCTTGGAAACCTGTGGCTTACTTTTCAACCACCCTTGACCCGTCATTGTCTGCCTGGCTTTCTGAAAGCCATTGCAGCAGTGAGCACTAGTCTGGAAAAGAGTAAGCACATAGTGATGGTATAACCAGTAAGAGTAATGGCCTCTTGCTCTGTGAAGTTTCTATTGACTGGAACAAAAATGTGTTTATCAAAAGGTGTCAAATTTTGAATCTTGCTACTTTACTTCCAGTAAACGATGATGTTTGTCATGAAATTTAACATGATTGCCTAGATATCACAGTTGTTTGCAGAAAGTCTAGACCTGATATTAAAAATAAACCTCTGATTGAGCGTGATCATGTAATTTATGTAAACGGCTCATGCCTGAGAAACAATGAGGGTACCCTGAGAGTAGCTTGCGCTGTACCTACAATAAATTATGTTGTTGAAGCTTCATGGCTTCAAGGAGCTACCTCAGCACAAGTTGCCGAACCGATTGCCCTTACCAGAGCATGCAGTTTAACTGCTGAAATGAGAGTGACTATATTTGCAGATAGTCGGTATGGCTTTGGTGTTGTCCATGATTTGGGCAATTATGGTCCCCGGGCAGTTTCAGGAACTCTTCAGGAACCCCAATTAGAAATGGGGTACAGGTGAAAGACGTAAAGGCCCCTTCCAAGTCATATTAGTGACTAATTCTGATGTAAAGTGTGTCGGAGTTCCAAATTGCATCGCACAAAAAAAGTTAGAAATCCAGAAGAGGAAATTGTGCTCCTTCCTCCTGAACTGCTCCACCACAAGCTTGTGAGATCATGGGGAGCAGTGGTGCCAGGATCTCAACAGTGCTACGCACACAAATGATGGACGGAATGCTGAATAAATCATACATTCACCCCCAGTCAAGAGGTCTGGGTTAAATCCATTGTTCTTTTGTTCACCATGCCACCCCAGTTTAGACCCAGCCATACGCAAATCAGTCTTGACCCTATGCCTCATGGGAATAGTCCAGACTGAACTGCCAAGCCAGCTCCTCCCTGGACCGGAAACAAGCCTCCTGGGACCGGTTCTGGTATTACACTTCATCAGCAAGGCTAGCTTGAATCCAGTGGCACAGTGAGCAAGGGACCCACATCTGGGCATACCCATCCCACTTAGGGTGAAAAGTGCTAAGCAAACAAATCATTATTTTGCAGATGATAGTGCCTGAGAGTCTTGTCTTTTTGCTACTGATTGTTTTATCCACCAGGTCATTAAATTGTCATTTGGTTTCCACATCTTACGTGTCACTCAGCTGCTTATGCTTCATGGTGACCCCTGCTCTTTGTTAGAAATGCTTTATTAGTGTTAAAAAGATGACCGTGTTGGCAAATGTCCATTCCATTCTGAAACTACCTGGTGAAGCACTAGCATCAAGGGACAGATAATCAGTGCTATCTAAAGATGGATACTGATCAGGGCTGAGTCAGGGTACTTTCGCCTCATACAAAATACATTTATTGTGCCTTGCCTTACGTGCTCCTGTATCTATTTTTCTTTCTCTCCATTTAGTGTAAGCTGGAGGTGAGTGAGCTAATTCAATAATGAATTACAGACTCTTTTATAATCCAAAAGATGACTTTGTGAGCTCTGCATTTTGGGCTGTCATTTGTTACTAAAAGGTCAGGAGGCAGAATCCTATCAGGTACACCTTGATCTTCCATTCTCCCTAGGTCGATTAATTGACCACCATTAAACTAATTATTGGTCCCACTGTTTATTTACAGGGCTTCGATGTGGCAAAAGTGCGGTTTTAAGTGTCATAGACACTGAACAATTTGTCACTTTAAATAACACAACATACCATATTGGGCCTTTTAGTCGTTCTCTTCAAGAAATTTCTGACAACAATATGGGGTAAATGTTGCAGTTTGAGCACATTAGTGGAACGATATTGGCCAGTGCTTTCATTTAACTGCACATTACATAGAGGTTTCAAGGCCTACCCACCAAGCGATTTGTGGTGAGATAAGTGCAAATGGTAAATGTATAGGTATTTTACGCAAATTTGAAAATGAACGGATGCAGGAGAAAGAAATAATATATGGGATAACGTATTCCCTGCCATACATTATACAGATATATTGCACGTCACTGAGAAGCTCTGTTACCATATTGAGGAATGAGATCGTAAGACAAGTTCCTGTGTAAGGTCATGGAACTCCAAGGGTTTTCTTTAATCCTTACAATACATGGTCAAACTATCACATCTCACACAGATCACTTAACTCCTTGGTGCGTTGCTCTTTCATATGAAAGAAATAGCATGTTTTCAAACATGAAGAATGAAAGCAGCATTTCTAGTGCAAAATGAAAGACACTAAAAAGCATTTAGATATTTCATGAAAAAATATGAGAATCTGTTTGATACAAGTTAGATAAAACAATGCTCAAATACATTCATATATGTATAATTTCATAAGGCCTGTACAAAATAAACATGTTGCAATAAATATTTCCTTTCTTGTTATTACTGTTCATCTAAAAGCAGAGCAGGAAAAGGAAAAGCCAGGTATAATGTTAATTTTTTAAAACTGTAGTATTATTTATGTTCCATGTCCTGCCTTTCCCCTTTGCTGCTGGCTTTGCCAAGCTGCATTGTGATGTAAAAACACAGTTGTAATAAGCTATTACATTTGAGTACCCACATTATTTATTTATTACAGGTGACTAGGTGCATCACAAATCGCCTATGAGGAAATCAGAGGTGTATAGTTTACATGGAATCCATGTATTATAAGGTGCAATAATAGCCTTATCATGCATTTTGACTTGTTCTTCTCAACTCCTCCTACTTATACTGTAATGCTGCTCATTAGCTCAGTAAGCGGAAGTTAGTGCTTAAAAGAAATATACGTTGGTGAAAGCCAAAAATGCAAGTAAGTGCATTGCAAAATCTATAATAATTGGCAACGGAGAGAAATAATTATTTCAACTGTAGAATAGTGGTATAGTTAATTTATTCTTATAGTTTTCGCAGGATATGAGAGTCCCAGCCAACAGGTGTTTTTCCTCTTTTCTGGCGTGCTAGCCTAGGGCTTTTTCAAGACCTCCACAAGAATAAGAATGCCAATATGATAAGAATATGTCTGTTGTTGTTGATGCTCTACAGTTGGGCTTGAACCGGTTTAGCAAATGTGAAGGCATAATTGTCATGCTGAGATCATCTCCTGAAGTGAATAATGGGCAGTGTAGGGCTCTAATATTGTATGCTGTCAGAAGGCTTCCGAGATTTAAACAGAATATTGGCTTATAATCTTTTTTTTAGAAAAAATATCTTAACTTTTTGATCACATCTTGGAGATGTTGTCTAATATATTATTATTACAGTCTAATGGTAGACAAAGGGATACAAATGCTCTTGAAAAATTCATGAATATAGATTGTAAAGATGAACCCATAAAAGATCCATATGTTCAAACTATGGGTTAGGATATAGAAGTGTGCTTACTTTTAAAGAAAAGATTAAAGATAGTAACACCCATGAAACATAAAGCATTACACCATGATACTCTGTACCTGTTTTTTTCTCTATAATCAGTACTTGTGGAAGATTGACTACCAGAGAAAAATTCACCTGTGGAGACAACAATTAATGTAACTTTCATCCTATTTTTCTTAAAAAAGACAAAACCACTTCAAACAGTACAAGAAAATGTATAACCAGTTGTAAATGTAATAGCTACCAATGAAAGTGTGGAGAAAAGATTTAGGGAGTTGTTCAGGATGGGCAACACAAAATCGAAAGATAAAACAACCATGAAATTCGAAATGGAGTAAGAACAGTAACAAAACATAGGCATGCAAAAAAGCATCATAGATGGATGCAATTTTAATCTGAAACTAACTCAGAATAGGAGGAAATGGTTATGTCTCCTCCTGAAACCTCATAATGGTGCACAAGTGTTTGATTTAGACCCTTGAACTGTAGACTATCACACAACACATACACAAAAAATAAACTCCCTAAATAAGTTTTATATAAAGAAACTTGAATTATGGATGAATCAATCAGACCAACAAGAATACGCTTTTAAGGAAGTCAAGACCATTGAATTCTGGGATGCCTTTGAAACCCAAAATGTATCTTGAATTCTTACTTTACTCCATACTTATCCAAAACTCCAAATGGTTAAATCAGTGATATCAATTTAGTTAAGATTTAGAAAGGTCTAGATCATCCAACATCAGGAGTAGAATTCAACTCCAAGTTAATTCCTTCTATAATTTTGATGGCTTCTGTCACTAAATCAGGTCACCTGCTACATAGTAGCCTAAATAATGTAACCGTATTGGCTTGGCTTGTGGGGGCTATCAACTTTAAGAATCAGCCAACTAGTAATTTCCAAAACATTACTCCAAAAATACAATTTTGTTCCTGGAATGTGACAAGCTTATTCACAAATCCTAAAAAATATTTTACAGGATTCTAATTTAGATATATTTTGCCTGCAATAAACCTTTTCTGTGGATAATCTTACTTGGAAGACTTATGATGTAATTAACAGCTCAGCTACCTTTAGTACCAAAGATCATGGAAGTGTGAGGCAATCAATTAATTTACCTACAAAACATTTGAAAGTATCAAAAAGTACCCTTCCTGGATAAAAATGCCCTGTGTCTAAAGTTAGTCCTTAATAACTCGTATTTTCCTACAACATATACATTTTTGCTTTAGAACGTCTAGTGTTGCATTGGTAATAAAATTATCATAAAATTAGTAGAGTTTTTATTCATTTATTTGATCCCTTCTTTATCAGGACTGACCAAAATGAGCAATGAAATTGGGAGATTTTAATGCAAAAGTCTAAACTTTTTATGCCAAAGTCTTAGAGGCAGGCATTTTGAGGTAGTTCAGGCAATCCAATTGATAACTTAGCTAGAATCTTGTAAAGTACACAAACAAGGTATTTTTCTCAGTAGTAAATTAAGTGTGTGGGTGCCTTGAAGAGGATTTCCCTGCTAAACCTACAAGATATGGCCCATTTAGCTCTTCATTAATAGAGTACATGACATGTAATATTTAATTTTATCTGTAGGCCAGGTGCTACTATATATATTAAGTGATCACTTTGTTTTGTCAATTAAGCTAACATTGCATATAGAAAGGGGCAATACATGTAACTTAAAAGGTGGATCAATAGAATTGACAAAAACAACTGGTCGGTGTATTTGCCATTTCAAGTCTATACAATTGAAAGAAGACTCTTTGCCAGCCTTTTTTGAACAAATGATACAGGCAACAGGTAATATTATTATAGAAACTTTTGACCAATGTCTATATAGCCTCTTCAGCATCAAGTCAGAGAAATTTAATAGAAAACATAATAGCAAACTATGTTATAAATTAGATTGCACTCTATTCAATTAAAGAAATTATATTATACTCAAACAATATTTGAGGTCTGTTGAGGTCAAGCAAAATAAAACAATCAAGAAAGTGATTAAATACTTTTAGAGTAGGATAGAAACAAATAAATACAGCCTTCCTATGTGGCACGACGTAATGGCTGCAGGTGATGTAAAAAATACCAAAATTTACAACAGTTTCAATTCCACTGGAAGAATGATTACTTTATCTTTCTAACCCAGGTCAATAATAATTTAGATTGCCTTTCTCACACTATGAAACAGCTGAGGGTGACTTTTTTTCATCAACAGCTAAACAAAGTGAAAATTGTATATGTATATCAAGACACCCGTAATGATGGAATCAGAATTCCTTATCTTTACTAAAGTCTAACTTTAGTGATTGGGGCAAGGTCTTACTTAGAACGTGTGTTTAGCTATCATTATAAATTTGGAAATATATCTTCATAATGGAACAAGAGCACAATTCTTCCCCTGCAGAAAGAATCAAGAACAATCCTCAAAATGACAGACAAATTGCTTTATTGGATGTAAAGGGTAAGATATTTCCAAGGAGTTTCCATGAAAAGATTGAAGATTGGGCTAAAGAGGAAATATCATATCATGCGAGCAATCTGGTTTCAGTGCTAATCCAATTTTCTCTACAGAAACAATAGCAAATGCCGTCCTTCAAAATTATAACCATGCATTAACAACCTTGAAGAACTATATTGAGTACTTAATAAAATGAAAATACAGTCATCTGAGACTCACCTTAAAGACATTCATTTCTCAAACTAACTTTAAACTAGGGAAACTGTATTGTAAATTTAAATGTAATTTCAAATTCAGCCATCATAGGTTAGATGCAACCAAATCTGTAAATTTCTATTAGCCATAATGTTAGAAGAGTTCCATTCTAATTAAGGATGGACAGATTATCCACCGAAGTGGTATCAGGTGAGTGGAAAAGTTTACTAGGGAACAGCGCATATGTTTATGCAATAATTGTGTGCAGGACCTGGACTTGACAGTACTTTGGCAATGCTGCGTTACTCTTGTAGAGCAGAGTTCTGGCCAAATTCTGCCAATATCTGTATTGTGCAATCTTTTTTTTTGCATGAGGCTCCAGAAAAGTGAGTTGGTGAGCACATGCTAGATTTGGCATCCCCTAGCGCAATTTACAGTTGCTAGGAGGACAAGATGTTTCTAATGTGAGAGGTCACAACCATGCGCGGTCAGAAGGCTGCTGCTCGAGTAGAAAATCTATTCGGCCACAGCAAAGTCAACATGAGTAGCTGTACCCTCAGGCGCACCAGGATGTGACATTCACTGGGAGGCATTGCTGGCGAGAATTTCTGTGTTTGCCTCCCTTGCGGCAAGATCATTTAAGAGTGGGGGGCACCAGCCGCCACCCCCAGAACTTGTGCTGCCCAGGGGCGGACCCCCCCTTTGCTATGCCACTGGTGACATTTGTACTGATTTTTCAGCGCAGAATGTACTACCGATGCTAAACCACAGTGCGAGCAGTGTGACGTGCCTATTGTGACCCATTGGTGGAACTCCTTGGAATCTTACTGAATTTTTATGAAACTCTATGTAATTCTGTGGAGTCTAATTCCATAAGTTCCACCCACTCCTATTTAAAATGTAATTATTCCTCCAATCTAATTTTTCATTTCTTTAATTTTTCTTATTTTCTTAATCACTTACTGTTTGCCTGCATTAACAATCTAATGCCTGAATATATAATTACATATATATATATATTCACTGAAAAAACCATAGGTTTCACACCAGTTATAGTTAGCTGGAAATTTTACTCCCATAAAACCATTGAAATTCCCACGTTATAGTTAGTTGGACTCACTATAACTTGCGCGTGCAATGCACTGCTGATGACGTCACATATTACATCACTCATGACATGGTCAGTGACATCACTCATGACATCACTGATGACACCATCCAGTGAATGTGTGTATTTAAAAAAAATAATTATGTGTTATATATGTATATGTAAAAGTTGATGGAAGAATAAATGTTTAAATAAGGGTTTACATGGATGTTTTAAAAAAAAAAAATGATTGGTTCACTGGCTTATTAAGTGTATCTTAGTGTATACATATATTACTGAGTAATGTTTAAATATTTAAATATAAGGATTAGTGTTTCACTTTGTGTATAAGTGGCTGCATGGGTTGGTGAGTAGCTAGGTGTGTATGTATATGGGTTATTAGATGTTTTTTTTTAATATCAATATGAGTGTCTATATGTTTGGTGGGGGTATTACTTAGAACATAGATGCATGAGTGACTGACTCTGTTTGTATGTGTTTTGAAGACAGCATATGTGCAGGACTGTATTGGTGGATGACTGTGTATATGTGTGTGTTACTGACTGAATGACTGTCTCACTAGTGTCTTTATCAGTAACTACATATGTTTTAATGTACTATATGTGAATATTGATGTATATAAGTGAGTATATGTGAGAGTAAGGGATTGTAAGAGTTCCTGTTTAAATAAGTATGTGTTTCTATAAGTGATTGTTTAAGAGAGTAAATATGTGTAAGGTTCCTTAGAAGTAAGGTGGTAGTGTGTGTATAGCTGTATATGCAAATAAATGGATGTTCAAAAGTTTATTTGCATGTGTGAGTATGTGTGAGAGTACCTTTTGGATGACTCTCGGTGTGTAACAGGATGTATAGGTGTATCACTACATATGATGAGTGAGTATACGTATGAGTGATTATATAGAACTGTTGGTGAATGAGTGGATATGTATATAGATGGTGGAATTATTGAATTGGTTGTTGTAACTGGTATGGGTATCTCCATTTTTTTGAAAATGTTAGTTTCTGTTTTTGAATATGTGTTTTAAGGGTTACATTACAGTGAAAGGAGGTCTGTCACTGTATCACAAGGATGGTGTCATCAGTGATGTCATGAGTGATGTCACTGACCATGTCATGAGTGATGTAATATGTGACGTCATCAGCAGTGCATTGCACGCGCAAGTTATAGTGAGTCCAACTAACTATAACGTGGGAATTTCAATGGTTTTATGCGAGTAAAATTTCTAGCAAACTATAACTGGTGTGAAACCTATGGTTTTTTCAGTGAATTTAATAGGTTTTTTAAATGCTAATTCCTAACTATACCTGGTGTGAAACCTATGGTTTTTTCAGTGAATTTCATAGGTTTTTTAATAGCTAATTTCTATAGGTATGAAATGTAATATTTTTTATAACGAATTTTATATTGTACAATTATGTAATATATATATTTAAAAAAAATAAAAAAATTTTTGCCCCGGAGCGCTCCCGGGGCGCGTATCAATGCGCTCACCGGTAAGCGCAGTGCTACGGCGCGCCCCGGGGCGCGTACCAGTGAGCGTCCCGTTAGCACTATTGCCGCGAACGAAAACAACATCCTGACGTATCGCGTAGCCGCGTGATGCGTCATATGACGCACAGCATAAGCGCACCCGGAAGCACGCGAGCGCATACGATCGCGAAACGTCCTGACGTGCTTACGCAACGCGCCTCCGGGTGCGCCCCGGGGAGCGACTACGGGTGCGCCCCGGGGCGCGTAGCGTAAGCGCGTCGGGTCATGTGACCTGAAAATAACACTTTTCATTGGTTCACAACACTTTTGGTTTCCAAATGATGAAAGCCCTGCTCATGTGACTTGAAAATAACACTTTTCATTGGTTCACAACACTTTTGGTTTCCAAATGATGAAAGCCCTGGTCATGTGACTTGAATATAACACTTTTCATTGGTTAAGAACACTTTTGTTTTCCAAATGATGAAAGCCCCCACCTTTTTTCCTCATTTTCACTTTGTTATTTGAGTGAGGAAGACCTGCTTTTTCCTTACAGAGATGGCTACAGTCATATCAGCAGCTGGAGATCTGCCCCACCACCACCACCACCACCATCAAAAAGACCACCAGAAGATCACATTGGTGGTCAAGAAGAAGAGGAGGAGGATGATGAAGAGGAGGAACAGACAAGGGTCTTCCTGCCTGAAGATAATCCCCCATACAAACCCAAAGAGCACTTTGTATGGGAGTTCTACAAAATCCCAAGGGGTTTTAAAAAAGTCAACGCTGCGAAGGTGACTTGTTTGATTTGTGGTGTTGAGCTGTCCAGGGGGAACCCTAACAAAAAATATTCCTTCGGGAATCATACCATGATTCGGCACATGATGCGTTTGCATCCAAACAACTATTCTGCTGCAGAAGTAAGGGACCTCTGCAGTAAGCTACCCCCATCAACATCCAGACCCTCAACATCCAAAGAACCAACTCCATCGGGTTCAAAGGCAAGAGAGACGATGTCTATCATACAACCAAAATTTAACGATTTTAAAATCGTGTGCAAATATTGTGGAAAGACACTTTGCTATGGTGAGCAAAGTATAAAACTTATCATCTGTGCTGGTGATAACCATAAGTGCCCGAAAAAACCCTAATTGTTTCGGATTTTTTTTTGCTCCAGTTGAGCCATTTACAATTCCCTGTTTTTTGTTTCTCCCCATAAAAAATACAAAAAAAATATAAAACTGTTCAGAAAAGCCAAAACAAATGTAAAAAACGTTCAAAAAAACAATAAAAAAATATAAAACAACAAAAAGAATAAAAAAACAGTTCTTTTTAGAACTACCTTTAATTTATAAAAATAAACCTATATTGTTAAAGAATCTCTGTCAATCTTTTTTCTGCAGGGTACGCGTACCGGTACGTGCACCGGGGCGCGCACTGAGGCGCGCACCCAAAAAAAAGAAAGAAAAAAAAAGAAAGAAAGAGTGAGCATGAGGGAAGAACACAGAGAGAGTAATGTTAAGAGAAAAAGAGCTAGAGGGAGCAACACAGAGGGATTGTTTATTACATAGTAAAAAACAGAGAAGGTGTAATAGGGTGTAAGTGAGAAAAGGAAAATGAATAAGGGAGCGAAAAAAGGGAAGAGAGAAAAAGAAGACTAAAGTAGAGGTACTGGTAGAATGTGAGTGGGTGTTGAAAGTAAAAGGAAGGACAGTAAAGAATGGGGAATGAGGGATAGTGACGTAACTGGAATAAATGAACAACGGTGAGGGAGGGTGAGAAAAGAGCAGTGAGTGTAAGTAAAGAGGGGTGAAAGAGGGTGGGTAAAAGTGAATAAGGGTAAGACATGGGGAGTGACAGAGAGACAAGAGAGAGAGAGTAAAGGAAGGAGTGACTGAAAGAGTCTGAGTGAAACAGGAAAGAAAGGTAAGTAAGGCAGTGTGGGTGACTTATAGGGAGTCAGTGGGTGTAGGTGGGGGTGTGGGTGTGTAACGTGTGTGTGTGTGGGGTGTTTGGGTGTGGGTGGAGGTGTGGGTATGTGAGATATGTGTGGGGGGTGTGTGGGTGTGGGGGTATGTGTGTGGAGTGTGTGTGTGTGTGGGGGATGTGTGGGTGTATGTGTGTGAGGAGTGTGTGTGGGGACTGAAAGAAGTTGAATGTGGGAGGGGAAATAGGGAAAGGGTAGTAAACATGGAGAATATGAATAAGTGAGGGAAGCAGAGTAAAGAAACAGGAGTGAGGTAGGTTGAGAAAATAGTAGTGAGGTTAAAGCAAAGGGTGATGACAAACTACATTTTTTTAGTCACACTTACCATATAATAAATGTAACTTTAATTAAATTATTTTACTACATTTTGTATCTGTGAAAGAGAGAAGAAAAAAGAAGTTATAATTAGTAAAATATGTATTTTAAAATAAAAGATACAAATGAAGAGGTTAAACATCATAACAGTGTATTTAGAAATAAAGTAAGAGTGAAGGACACAGAAAGGGAAATAAAGTAAGGTAGAAGGACAAAAAGAGGGAAAAAGAAATAGAAGGAGAGCAAATTACTAAGAGTAAGGCATATAGATTCACTGACAGAAAGGAAGAGAAGAAGAGAAAAATGAACTGAAGATAAGAAAGGTACTAAAAAAATGTGAGTTAGCAAAACTAAATCAGGAAACAGGAGTAAGTAAAAAGATAATGACTGAGAGGGAAAGGAGTCTAATTAAGGATGCATTTAGAAGAATGAGGAATGGAAGATAACTGAGAGTAGGTGAAGGAGAGTCATAGAGTGAAGGGATGAAGGTAGAGAGGATAATATAGAAGGATTGAGGGAAATGGAGTCAGGAAGTTAGTAAACAGAGAGACTAAGAGAAGGACTGAGTGAAGTGGAGTACAATGAGTGAGGAAAGGAAATGAGTAAGGGAGCAAAAAAAGGAAAGAGAGGAGAAGAGGACTAAAACAGTGGTACTGAGAGAAAGTGATTCGGTTATGAAAGTAAAGAGAAGGACACTGAAAGATAGGAAATGAGGGGTAGTAATGGAACCACAGTAAAAGAAATGGGATGAAGAACGATGAGAGAGGAGCAGTGAAGTTGTTGTAAGAGAAATGATAGAAGGTAGATAAACACAAGTGAACATAACACAAGGAGAGTGAGGCACTGAGGACATAGAGGTAGTGAACGGAAAATAGAGAGAAGAGGTCAAAAGAAAAGAGCAAACAAAGATAAGCGAGGGAGAGTGGGTGAGTTATAGTGATAGAGTGCGACAATACTGCTGAGTGAGTAACAGGAATTACTAAAAGAGCAAAGGAGGAAAAGACGGAAAAGGGAAGCAAAGCAGAGAGACTGAAAGCTGAAAAGTTATGCAAGGGAGAGAGGGGATGCAGACAGTTGAAATGAGAATGAGAGGTTGTGAAAGAAGTGGAGTAAAGGAACGGGGGTGAAAGAGAGTGAGAGAAAGACATTATAAGTGAGTAAAAAGAGCTGAAAGAGGGTGGAAAAAGGAAAGTGAGTGTGAGACAATGGGAATACAATTTAAATTACTCAATACAAACTATAGAATAACTTGTACAACATGCTACATAGTTTATTTTTGCTGTTCTCAGAATATATTGAATTTCACTTAAAACAGTGAGTTCAAATTACTCATCATATGACAGCGGGAAAAAAAACACAATCTAAAAGATTGTGTTTTAAAAAAACCTTAGAAACTCAAAAATCACAAATGTACACTAATGTTTGATTCACTTACTTTTCCTTTAGGCTAAATAGTATATCATGAAGGTCCTTTTCGTTGGAAAGTACTCTGCTGTTCACTAAAAAATCAATTTCATCGACTTTCTAGAAGAAAAGCTCCAAGAACATCTGAAATATGTTTCAATGTTTTTATATACTCCTCCTGTTCAGTCATGACTCTTTCCTCATTCCTTCACCTTTCCTTAAGGCCAAATAGTGTCAGATGTATCAGTATATTTTCAAATTAGTTTAAACAAACTCCAAAATTACCGTTTTCCCGACGTTCTGAAAGAAAGGCTCAAACAACATTTTCACAATATTTAAATATTCATAATTCTATCTCTGGCTCTCTCATGTTGAACATTTCCTACAATACTGATATCACTTACTATTCGATCCACTTACCATACCTTTATGAGAACTATAATTTTTATATTATCTTCATCACTGTTACTCACAATATAATTTTAAACAGCAAACTAACTTTTATTAACTGCTCCCGTCTTCATAGGGCAATTACCTTTACATAAATTTTGGTTCTAAAAACACTAGGTATGAATTTTTTAAGTCGAAAGGCAAACGTTGTTTGAAAGTCAAATGACTGTCATTACAGTGGGTCCAACCTTTACGACATTTTAAATAGCATGTGTAATGCCCAGATGTTGTTGAAGGACCGTCATGATAAATAATAGCTACAGTTGCAAAAGTTCTTCCTGAAATTGATAACTGAGAAGCCACGAAATTTTTAATAGAAGTTGTCAATTACTTCCATCAGGTCTACATCGTTGGAACATTAAAATGACATACTGACCATAATTTTGTATAAATAATGTGGACAGCATTGGAAACTTACATTGGCTACCCACCATATTGTGATCAGCTGCTTTAACTAGATTATTAAAAGACACTGATTTGCAGTCTGGTAAAGTCAAATATATAAATCTTTCAGTGTCTATTGAAGTACTACTTGATAAACTACAGTTGTCGCAGTCATGCTGCCATTGATAAGAAAGGCTAAAAAGTTTTTTTATATCTACTCCTTCATCTTCCAAAACATCAAACATATACATTAAAAAATCCTGACAATCCTGCTGAATATTCTGTGAAAATTGATTTTGACCAGAACATATGTCTAGAAGATTTCGAATTTCTGAAACACTTTCTATTTTTGCTCTATCACTGCTACATTTCTGAAACATAGAATTCAATAAACAGCAGAATGTTTGATCCCGATTTTCAACAATCTGTTCTTGTAAATTTTGAAGAAAAAAAACAACATTAACCACTACATTAGCATAGCAGTTGACACCAGAACTGTTTTCAAACTCAAATCCAACAACATCTTCAACAGAATCCTTTTTCTTTCTGGTTACAATTACAGTTTCATCTACTTTTTGTCTTTTTGCTACTACCTCACTGCAATTATTCTCATTTCTTCTTTTTCGGCCTACCACATGTTTTTCAAACAGAGGATATTGAGGCAAATGTGGAGCATACTCTCTTCTTAACCTATTATATTCTTTAACACAATCTAGATCTGCACAAATCTTTGTTTCATCACACTCAATCAAGTACAATCCTGATAAAGTTCTGACTCCTGATAATGCCACATATGCCTGAACAACAACAAATTTGTTCTATTTCATCAATGCCATCAAATTTAATTTTTAAAATTTCAATTCCATCTCTGTTTTTGTAATTCACAAAATCAACAACATGACCCATTGCTCCATTTACCAGACCTCTTTCAACATTTAAATTCCTACTCAAATTGATACGACAATTTAAACACACATTCAGAGTCTTTTCAAAACCAGCAGTTTTAGATATAGTCTTCTCTAATGAATCCAATTTTGATTTCAAATTTTCAGACAAAATAATTGTTGCTCCCATATGCTCTATTTTATCTATAGCTTCCAGTTTCACTATCTCTTCATTTTCTAACTTTAACATTTTGTTGTTGAAGATGGAACATTCTTGCAGAGTTGGCATCAAACATATACCAGATTTCTTCACGTTAATTTTCTTAAAAATATTCTCTGGGAGAATGTTTTCATTTGGGTACAAATTTGAAATTAATCGTCCATGTAAAGCTTCTTTCCCATGCTGACTTACTTTTCCGATTCTTACATCTTGTAGAATATTTTTATAATCTTCATCCTTTGCCTGCCGCATATTTTGGAGTAGTTCTGCATATTTGAAATTTAACCATATGTTAACGTTTCCAATGCTTCCTAGGCACTTCCTGGTATCTTCATGCGTGACCATTTTAAACACTGGTTGTCCTTTCACTGGAGTCAACTCCAGTAGATCTCCAAAAACAATAATGTGTTTCCCTCCAAATAACACATCATACTCTGTTCTAAGAATTTCTTGCATTCTCAAATGCACAAAAGCAAGCATTAGATTTGAGACCATGCTTACTTCATCAATGATAAGAAGTTTAATTTTCTTCAGGACTCTGGAAACTTCGGAACACGCATCTCCAGATAGCTTGTGGTATTGCAATTTGTTATCATGCTCCACTGGTAGCATCAGTAAACAATGTAAAGTAATCCCTTTAATGTTATGAGCTGCCAGCCCAGTTGGAGCGGTAACAACACAAGACAGCGGTGATTCAGTCCTTTTCTGCAGATAAGTTGCAATTGCTTTAATCAGAAAACTTTTTCCAGTTCCCGCTTCTCCACTCACGTACAGTCGGATAGGCTTAAATGATGTACATGAGCACTCTGTTTTCTCATGACTGAATCCATGTTCAACCTGTTCTGTGACTTCGTCATATATCTGTTTCTGCTCAAGGTTTAGTTGTTTCACCAAATCTTCTAAGTTAACTACATCATCTTGAGCTTGTTCCATAGCTCTTTCCACCTCATCTATGGCAGTGGCAGCTTCATTTTGGATAATTGGTCCTCCAAGTGGATCCTGACTCAATGAAGCAGAACTCTGACTGTCTTGAGAACTGTCTCTAGCAATCTCTACAGCAACTGTGGCTTCTTGCTCTATTTCTTTGTTCAACATTTGCAGATAATTTGGAAAAACAGGACATTCTATGGTATCCTTAGGTGGATTAAAAGAATCTTCGTAACAGAGAAAATCTCCAAGTAGTTCCTCTTCTGTACGTCATGGCTTAAAGAGTTGCAAAAGAGCTAAATAGTAAACTTCCCTTTTCTCTGGATTTTCGCAACTCATTTTTTCGATGATTAATCAAATGGTCTTTTCTCTGCTTCACTAGACATCCTTCACACCCAATGACAGCATATATTCCATTATTGATATCTTCTCTGATGTTCCTCTTATAAATATATATTTTCAGAACTTCATAGAGACAAGCGTTCTCAAGGTAAGGACTTCTATTTGGATAGTATGTATCCAACATGTTTGTCTTCAAAATATCTGTACTTTCTGGTTCTTTCTCCGCCAAATACTCTATTTCTTGTACAGATTTCAAAACTCGGTTTCGTGTTGCAGCAAGACCTAGACACACCCAAATGATGGTTCTAGATTTGGCATATAGACTTGCTGATGACAATCGATCAGAACATTCATTTGCTCCAATTTCTGGATGTGACAACATCTTCAGACTGTAACTGTATAATTTCTTGCTTAGACTCTTTTCATGTGAAATATCCTCCAACATTTCCTTCAGTTCTGTCTTTTCTTTTTTTGTGATGTAAGACGTCACATATCGAGCCACAGCAATAGAGTTGTCAGCAACAAACTGATTATCCATGTTAGCATTCCACATGGACAAAATCACTGGGTTGTAGTCGTTGATGTACTTGGACTCTTCGTTTCTTTTTAAATTGTATGTATTTTTTGGTGATTTCCTCGTCACAGTATGTCGCAGAGAAGACATCAAATTATTTACTCTTCCTTTAGAAATCACTGGTCGTGGAAACCCGAAACGACATTTTGTGTAGAACTTGTCCTTGTTTCTGAATTTTTGACGACAGTACTTTCCACAACGATGGGATTGAAAGCGTAAAACTTGTTGCCTTAAACTGTTTTCTTCGGTAGTTTTCGGAACAGCACATGTTGAATACTCTTCAATGAACCTCATCACTGTCTCATCCGAATCTGTTCCAAATTTGGGTGCATCTTTAATCCACAACAACATATGTATGTGAGGAGCACCTCTCGCTTGATACTCCTTTCTCCAGAAGAAATCCAAAACCTCTCCAAGGGGAGGATTTTTTTTGTTGGTAATAAAAGACATCATAGCTTCAAATCTATGATTGAAATATCTGCATACATTCACTGGATCCAAAGAACAAAGTTCTCCAGCAGTTTTGAATTCTATATTTTGTATATTTGCATTTGCCTCTCGTAGAAATTGAAGGAAGTTGTCCCATGCATACTCGGCACAGCTAAGAGTGAGGAACCATGTAGGAGTTCCGAAGTTTCTTAGCATACATTTCAATTCCCCATGACGCCGGTACCAATACTCATTTGTACCACGCTAACATGCCATGAGATTGATTAAATGAGATTCCAAAATATTATCTTGCAGATTCACTTTCTCCATAAAGTCCCTCGCCGAAACATTTTGCAGATGTGCTCCACTTTTCAGTATATGGTTTACTGCATAAGAAAGCCCAGACAAGTCACTTTCATACAGTAGATGAAACAAATAGGGAATGCATTGACGAAACCTTGGATCTTCAGCATATAATCTTAAAGTTCGATATTCAGATGCAGGAATTTGAAGTGGTCGATCGTCATATCGTCCACCTTGACCTGTTGGAAATAAATGTGGAAAACAACGAGCTTTCAAACTATCTTCCCATACACTAATGGGACTTCCTTTTGCTGCTTTCATTTGAAACAAGTCAATTGCATTCCCCATCACTTCTTTGGAATGCAAAGGATGAACAGTATAATGTTCGTATATTTCTTCACTTCTAGACACATCAACTTTTTCCATTTGGCCAGCTGAACAATCACTGTCTTCATCTGCAGCTGTTTCCTCTGCTTCAACACATACATGTTTGTAGTACTCATTGTTTTTGACCAAATACAACGTTGCCTATTTGACTTTCCTAACATCCACTAAATCTTGCCAGATTTTCTTACTCTTTGTCGGAACCCCATTAACTAGAATAACCACAGGTTCCTCTTCCACTTTCTCTACACCAATGGTATCAATATTTTTCTTGAAATCTAGAGGCAAATAAACAACTCTTCCCTTTAATCCTCTCTGTAAATCTGAAGGAGGCAATTTCCCTATCTTAGGCTCCATGCGAACAATAGCCTGAAAAGGATGGACACATTGAATCAAAATAGACTCATATGTATTTAAATCCATCAATTCAGGAGGAATGTCTACCAACTCCAGATTATTATGAACAGCTCTAGCAGGCATTCTGTTTTGATTTAATTTATCATAACAATATTTACAAATAGGCTGATCAGAACTCAAATCAAAACAATTCACCACCCACAAATAAGTTGCAAAATCCTTCCACTCATAATTATTTATCTTTTCACTTTTTACGTATAAATCAACTAATCTAGTGTGATGCTTATAATGAGTTTGTCGACAACACACACAAGTAAAATTCGGCCTTTCACTTGATTTCACCTTAAACCTGGTAATTTCCTGGTCAAACTTTTCTGTACTTGAAATCTGTACATTGTCTTCCACATTACCTTGAATTTCTGTGTCAATTTCTACACTGTCCTCTTTTTCACCAAAATAACAAATCTCAATTTCTTTACAAATCTTCTTCGCATCTAACTCAGTTCCATGCAAAAGAGCACTGTTTAATTGTTTAAGCTTAAGTGCTGGACTTTTTGCATAATACAACCTTCTCACTAATTTCCTCATTTTGTTATGATGCACTGCTAACATCCTAAAATGATGAAAAACACTCTGACAGACTTTTCTAGAAAGACAAGCCAGTGAATGCCCTTGCAAACCTGTGTTTCTCTCACTCTACAAGGATCTAAGTCTTGCAACATCTTCATTTTCTGTTTTAGACTTTTCTTACTATAGGTACGTAAGAAATTACAAAACAAATCAATTGATTCCTGTCGCACACTACAAATACTACTACACTTCCAAGTGTACACTGGACCCTTAGTACGTCTCCCTAAAACTTCATCAGTTAACACCTCTTCTGGTTCTCTAGGCACAAGTTTCTCTTTTTCAATCGGACAACCGTCTTTCACCTCATATGCTCGACCACTTATGTCAACTGTATGCACTAAATCATTCTCCTGGAAGTAACTCTCCTCATTAAAAAATGGCTCACAACTTGAACTGTGCATCCATTCTCCTGAAAAAACTTTACAAAAATTAGTCCGATTAATTACTCTTTTCCATCTACTGTTTGATTTGAAAACATCAATTGTCTTGTTAAGTGTCCTAATTCTATTGATTATTAAAATAAATAATTTTTTCTTAACTTCAAAAGCCTGATCATCAATCTTCTCTACACTTTTCTTTTTCTTATAAAAAGCAGCTCTCTGTTTACCTTTCCTAATGTTTTTTAACAAATTTAAAACCACCCTATTGCGAAACATTCGTTTACGAATGTCTCTAAACTGATTCTGCCTTCTATTCCTATACATATTATTCTCTCCTGCTCCAGTAGTAACAGTTTTTGAGGGCCTCTCCTTCCTTTTCAAATTTGCTCTCTCCTCTGACCACTATTACCAAACAACAAAGCAATGACAAAAAGCAAACGGTCTATTCAGGGTTACAGATCAGGTGAGGATTGTCCAGGGGTGCAGAAGAGGTGAGGCCTGTATTGAAGAGTGTAGTGGAAGAGAGGTCTGTCCACAGGTACAAAGAAGGTGAGACCTGAGTCTAAGAGTTCAGTGGGGGATAGGCTTCATGAAGTCTAGTCCACTGCACTCTTACACACAGGCTTCACCACCTATGCTTCCCAGGAAAGGCCTCTCCCCCACTACAGTCTTGAACATAGGCCTCACCTCCTCTGTACCTCTGGACATGCCTCACCTCATCTGCACAATCTACTTCCTAATCTAACATAACACAGGTGACATCATTGTGAAAAGTTGAAATATATTTATTTAATCATGCAGACACTATTTATTCCTTCTCAAAAATCTAAAAGTCATTGATTTGCCCCAAAATCGTTTTTTAAATAACATTTTAGACACACAGTGCAGGTCCTATGTACAAGCATTCAGTGTCCATGAGTACAGTGGAGAGGACTGACCTCCTCTGACCCTTGGACAAGCCTTACCTCATCTGTGTCCTCTGGACAGGCCTCAATGTATTGAGTATAATTGATGGTAACTGGGTGCAGATGAGGTGACGCATGTCCAAGGGTGTAAATAGGCTGAGGCCTGTCTAAGGATGCAGATTAGTTGAAATCTATTCAGGGTTGCAGATGAGGTGAGGATTGTCTAGGGGTGCAGAAGAGGTGAGGCCTGTATTGAAGAGTGTAGTGGAAGAGAGGTCTGTCCACGGGTACAAAGAAGGTGAGACCTGTGTCTAAGAGTGCAGTGGGGGATAGGCTTCATGAAGCCTAGTCCACTGCACTCTTAGACACAGGCCTCACCACCTACGCTCCCCAGGAAAGGCCTCTCTCCCACTACAGTATTGAACACAGGCCTCACCTCCTCTGTCCCTCTGGAGATGCCTCACCTCATCTGCACAATCTACTTCCTAATCTGAGGTAACACAGGTGACATTATTGTGAAAGGTTGAAATATATTTCTTTAATCATGCAGACACTATTTATTCCTTCTCAAAAATGTAAAAGCCATTCATTTTGCCCAAAATAGTTTTTCACATCACATTTAAGAAACACAGCACAGGTCCTATGTACAAGCATTCAGTGTCCATGAGTACAGTGGAGAGGACTGACCTCCTCTGACCCTTGGACAAGCCTTACCTCATCCGTGTCCTCTGGACAGGCCTCCATGTATTGAGTATAATTGATGGTAACTGGGTGCAGATAAGGTGACGCATGTCCAAGGGTGTAAATAAGCTGAGGCCTGTCTAAGGATGCAGATTAGTTGAAGTCTATTCAGGGTTGCAGATGAGGTGAGGATTGTCTAGGGGTGCAGAAGAGGTGAGGCCTGTATTGAAGAGTATAGTGGAAGAGAGGTCTGTCCACGGGTACAAAGAAAGTGAGACCTGTGTCTAAGAGTGCAGTGGGGATAGGCTTCATGAAGCCTAGTCCACTGCACTCTTAGACACAGGCCTCATCACCTACGCTCCCCAGGAAAGGCCTCTCTCCCACTACAGTCTTGAACACAGGCCTCACCTCCTCTGTCCCTCTGGACATGCCTCACCTCATCTGCACAATCTACTTCCTAATCTGAGGCAACACAGGTGACATTATTGTGAAAGGTTGAAATATATTTCTTTAATCATGCAGACACTATTCATTCCTTCTCAAAAATGTAAAACCCATTCATTTTTCCCAAAATCGTTTTTGACATCACATTTAAGAAACACAGCACATGTCCTATGTAGAAGCATTCCATGTCACTACTGAAACTTCACAATTTCACAAAATACAAATCCCCTATCCTGCAAATATTCATACCAAGAATTATCAAAAAACATGACACAAACCAACAGCAAAGAAGCTCAATGTGCTTCCTAGTATGAGGTAACACAGGTGACATCATTGTAAAAGGTTCAAATGTATTTCTTTAATCATGCAGACACTATTTATTCCTTTTCAAAAATGTAAAAGCCATTCATTTTCCCCAAAATCGTTTTTCACATCACATTTAAGAAACACAGCACAGGTCCTATGTACAAGCATTCCATGTCACTACTAAAACTTCACAATTTTACAAAATACAATTCCTCTATGCAAAGAAACTCAATGTGCTTCCTACACTGAGTTAACACAGGTAACATCATTGTGAAAGGGTCAAATTTCTTTCTTTCAGCATGCAGACACTATTTATTCCTTCTCAAAAATGTAAAAGGCATTCATTTTCCCCAAAATCGTTTTTGACATCACATTTAAGAAACACAGCACAGGTCCTATGTACAAGCATTCCATGTCACTACTGAAACTTCACAATTTTACAAAATACAATTCCTCTATGCAAAGAAACTCAATGTGCTTCCTACACTGAGTTAAAACAGGTAACATCATTGTGAAACGGTCAAATGTATTTCTTTAAGCATGCAGACATTATTTATTCCTTCTAAAAAATGTAAAAGCCTTTCATTTTCCCCAAAATCGTTTTTGACATCACATTTAAGAAACACAGCACAGGTCCTATGTACAAGCATTCCATGTCACTACTGAAACTTCACAACTTTACAAAATACAATTCCTCTATGCAGTAAAAACTTTTTACCAAGCATTATCAAAAAGCATGACACAAAGCAACATTAAAAAACCACAATTTGCTTCCAAATCTTCTCCATAGAGTATACAAGTCTCTATGTATATTAAATGAATCATTACTCACCTTTACAAATGCTTTAGGAGATTGAGAACAGTGTCAGACACACACACCAATATTTCTTCAGCAGAGCAAAAGGTATGTACTCCAGCCACTGCAACCATGAATGGCACAGAGAACCTCTAATTCTACACATATATTCCTCATTGTAACCAATCAAAACTCTTCCCTCTCTATTTTCAAATCAACACCCTTCCCCCCCTCAGCCCTTTCTACCTGTTACCATAGCAACTCCCTCCTCACTGAGCTCTCAGGTTTAAAAGTTTATTCTACAATGTTGCAATTCAACTTAGCAAGGATGTTTGACCTCTTAATACCCCAGCTTATCCAGTGCAATGTTTCTTTAAATGACTTTTTCTTAACTATTCAAATTGCTTCTTTCACAAAACAGAACCATGCACCCTAACTTTCAGTTTTCGACTATCTGAATCCACCAATCATTGCACTGAAACTCCACAGTTTTTTTTGTTGCAAACTCCTTCTGTTCCAACTGCCATTTCATTCCCACACTTCATCTGACTGCACCAGAACCTCCTCTTACCATGTATTCTGTCTGGATTATTGGACATAGCTACATCCACTGGACTCAAAGGTATGCAGCTACCAGAAATATTCACAACCTTGATTTACCAAATGTGAACATTAAATGGATTGGCCAGAGAGGATTGAGATGTCATCAATTGATACCATTGGTGAAAACCTTTTTGCATCTGCCACACCCTCACCTCATAATTCTGCACTGTGGTGGAAATGACTTAGGCATTTTAACTGGGGTAGGTCTGGAAATGCTTTTAAAGGACACCTTTGAACAATTGATGGCACTTTTTCCTCAAACTGCCTTGGTATTTTCCAATATATGCCAAAGACAGAAATGGAAGTGGTCCAACCAATTTTGTCCACAATTTGAGAAAGCACGGAAACATGTGAATAAATCTGTTTCTGCTTACATGAGAGACCATTATGGAATGGGTTCAATATACAACAATAACTTGCGTTACAACATGCAAGATATCTACAGAGGAGATGGTGTGCACTTCTCAGATGAGGGGAATAGAATATTCCTCCTGAATATAAGACTGTGCATTGGAACCTACTTGTAGGTATCTAAATCAGCCACAGAACCCAAAAGCTCTTTTCAGGGCTACCCTACCTCTGATCACTCAAAACAATTACTTTACTCTAACTTTTTTCACTGTTTTTCACCAAAGTACGCTCCCCGGTACGCTCCCCGGTACGTGTACCAGGCGCTCCCCCCGAGAAAATGTAAAAAAAAAAATGTTTGGGCCTATATGGGCCTCCTAAGCCCCCCTCGGAAAACCTAGGGGGTCAGGGAGTGTCTACCGTGCCCCCTTTTACCCATTCCCAAAGTTGTTTGTCCTCCATCTTGTGTCTCAAATCTACCGAAACACAAGATGGAGGACTCCCGTAGCGCTGCCGGTACGCGTAACGGAGCGCGCACCGGTAAGCGCTCCCAATTTTTTTAAAAAGTTGTAATGTAGTGTAATATGTGACGTCATCAGCAGTGCATTGCACGAGCAAGTTATAGTGAGTCCAACTAACTATAACGTGGGAATTTCAATGGTTTTATGCGAGTAAAATTTCCAGCTAACTATAACTGGTGTGAAACCTATGGTTTTTTCAGTGAATTTAATAGGTTTTTTAAATGCTAATTCCTAACTGTAACTGGTGTGAAACCTATGGTTTTTTCAGTGAATTTCATAGGTTTTTTAATAGCAAATTTCTATTGCTATCAAATATAATATTTTTTTAAATGAATCCTATATTGTATATTTATGTAATACTATTTTTTATATGTATATTCTTCTTCTTTTTTTGCCCTGGTGCGCTCCCGGGGCGCGTACCGGGGAGCGCCCCGGTCAGCGCAATTTTGCGGCGCGCCCCGGGCGCGTACCGGGGAGCGTCCCTTTAGCGCTATTACCGCGAACGAAAACATTATCGTCACGTATCGCGTAGCCGCGTGATACGCGCGGCGTAAGCTCGCCCGGAAGCACCCACGTGCATACGAACACGCTACGTAAGCGCGTCGGGACATGTGACCTGAAATTAACACTTTTTATTGGTTCAGAACAGTTTTGGTTTCCAAATGATGAAGGCCCGAGTCATGTGACCTGAAAATAACACTTTTCATTGGTTCAGGACAGTTTTGTTTTCCACATGATGAAAGCCCCCACCTTTTTTCCTTCTTCTCACTTTGTCCTTTGACTGAGGAAGACCTGTTTGGAGAGCTATTCCCAATTTGTACTTTAAAATGGCTTCAGTAGCAGCAGCAGCAGGAGCATCTCAGCCACCACCACCACCACCACCACCACCACCAAGAGGACCTCCACAACACCACAGTGGTGGAGATGAAGAAGAGGAGGAGGAAGAGGAGGAGGAGGGGAGGAGGAGCTTCCTGCCAGAAGATAATACCCCATATAGGCCAAAGCAGCACATTGTTTGGGAGTTTTTTTCCATCCCAAAGCACAAGAAGAAAGTAAATGCGCCAAGGGTTACTTGCCTAATCTGTGGCACTGAACTTTCAAGGGGGAACCCTAACAAAAAATACTCTTTTGGCAACAACACCATGATTCGGCACATGCAACGCCGGCACCCTAATAACTATGCTAGGACAGAGGTCAGGGAACTGGCCTGAAACCCTGCCCATTCTTCTGCCAGCACCTCCCAAAGTAATCAACCTACCCCATCGGGTCCAGAGGAAAGGGAGATGATCCCAAGCATTCAATCCAAGTTTTCCAATTTTAAAATCGTTTGCATATTTTGTGGAGTGACAATATGCTATGGTGAACAAAGCATTACACGTGCTTGGGATCACCACAAGTGCCCGAAACATTAATTTTTTCCTGGTTTTTTTTGCTCCAGTTGAGCCATTTACAATTCCCTGTTTTTTGTTTCTCCCCATAAAAAATACAAAAAAATATAAAACTGTTCAGAAAAGCCAAAAAAAGTAAAAACATTCAAAAAAACAATAAAAAAATAAAAAAATATAAAACAACAAAAATATTAAAAAAAACTTCTTTTTAGAACTACCTCCAATTTATAAAAAAACGACATTTTTTAAAAACTCTGTCATTCTTTTTTTTCCAGGGTACGCGTACCAGTACGCGTACCTGGGCGCGCACCCCAAAAAAAAAAAAAAATAAATAAAGGAGTGAGCATGAGGGAAAGACACAGAGAGAGTGATGTTAAGAGAAAGAGAGCTAGAGGGAGCAACACAGAGGGACTGTTTATTACATAGTAAGACAGAGAGAAGGTTTTATAGGGTGTAAGTGACAAAAGGAAAATGAATAAGGGAGCGAAAGAAGGGAAGAGAGAGGAAGAAGACTAAAGCAGAAGTACTGGGAGAATGTGAGTGGGTGTTGAAAGTAAAAGGAATGACAGTAAAGGATGGGGAAAGAGGGGTAGTGACGGAACCGGAGTAAAGGAACAACGGTGAGGGAGGGTGAGAAAAGAACAGTGAATGTAAGTGAAGAGGGGTGAAAGAGGGTGGATAAAAGTGAATAAGGGTAAGACATGGGGAGGGACAGAGAGAAAACAGAGAGAGAGTAAAGGAAGGAGTGACTGAAAGGGTCTGAGTGAAGCAGCAAAAAAAGGTAAGTAAAGAAGTGTGGGTGTGTTGTAGGGAGTGAGCATGACAAAAGAGTAGTGACAGAGTGAGGGGACAGAGACAGCGACGGTAAGAGAGACAGAGTGAGGGAACGCAAGTGAGGAACTGAGAGGACAGAGAGACTGAGAGAAGGAGTGAGAGGAGTGAAGTAAATGAGTAAGGGAATGAGTGAGGGAGCGAGGGAAGGGAACAGAGGGTAAGGGAAGTAAAGCAGGGGGACTGAAAGAAGTTGAATGCGGTAGGAGAGTAAGGGAAAGAGGAGTAAACATGGAGGATAAGAATAAGTGAGGGAAGCAGAGTAAGGAAACAGGAGTGAGGTAGGGTGAGAGAATAGTAGTGAGGTTAAAGCAAAGGGTGATGACAAATTACATTTTTTTAGTCACACTTACCATATAATTAATGTAAATTTAATTACATGTTTTACTACACTTTGTATCTGTGAAAGAGAGAAAAAAAGTTATAATTAGTAAAATATATATTTTAAAATAGAAGAGACAAGTCAAGAGGTTAAAAATCATAAATGTGTACTAAGAAATAAAGTAAGAGTGAAGGACACACAAAGGGAAATAAAGTAATGTAGAAGGACAAAAAGAGGGAAAAAGAAATAGAAGGAGAGCAAATTACTAAGAGTAAGGCAGATACATTTAGTGACAGAGAGGAAGAGAAGAAAAGAGAAATGAACTGAAGGTAAGAAAGATACTAAAAGAATGTGAGTTAGCAAAACTAAATCAGAAAACAGGAATAAGTAAAAAGGGAATGACTGAGAGGGAAAGGAGTCTGATTGAGGATGCATTTACAAGAATGAGGAATGGAAGATGACTGAGAGTGAGTGAAGGGGAGTCACAGAGTGAAGGGATGAAGGGAGAGAGGATAATATAGAAGGATTGAGGGAAAAGGAGTGAGGAAGTTAGTAGACAGAGGGACTAAGGGAAGGACTAAGTGAAGTGGAGTACAATGAGTGAGGAAAGGAAAATGAATAAGGGAGCAAAAGAAGGAAAGAGAGGGGAAGAGGACTAAAGCAGCGGAACAGAGAGAATGAGAATTTAAATTACACAATACAAACTATAGAATAACTTGTACAACATGTTACATAGTTTATTTTTGCTGTTGTCAGAATATATTGAATTTCACTAAAAATAGTGACTTCAAACTACTCAACATATGACAGCGGGGAAAAAAAACCACAATCTAAAAGATTGTGTTTAAAAAAAAACATATAAACTTACAAATCACATATGTACACTAATCTTTGATTCACTTACTTTTCTTTTAAGCCAAATAGTACATCGTGAAGGTCCTTTTCGTTGGAAAACACTCTACTGTTCTGTAAAACTTCCATTTCATCGACTTTCTATAAGAAAAGCTCCAAGAACATGTGAAATATTTTTCAATGTTTTCATTTCCTTCTTGTGTTCAGTCATGACTCTTTGCTTATTCCTTCACTTTTCCATAAGGCCAAATAGTGTCAGATGTATCAGTATATTTTCAAATAACTCAAAACAAAGTCTGAAATTACCGTTTTCCCAACGTTCTGAAAGAAAAGCTCCTACAACATTATCACAATGTTTAAATATGCATATTTCCATCCCTGGCTCACTGTTATTCAACATTTCCTATAATACTGATATCACATACTATGAGATCCATTTACAGTACCTATATGACAACTAGAATTTTTATATTATCTTGAACACTTTTCCTCACAATATAATTTTAAACAGCAGACTAACTTTTATTAACTGCTCCCGTCTTCATAGGCCAATTACCTTTACTTAACTTTTGGTTCTAAAAACACTAGGTATGAATTTTTTAAGTCAAAAGGCAAACGTTTGAAAGTCAAATGAGTATCATTACAAGTAGTCCAACCTTTTCTACATTTTAAATAAATTGAATAATGCCCTGATGTTGTTGAAGGACCGTCATGATAAATAATAGCTACAGTTGCAAAAGTTCTTCCTGAAATTGATAACTGTGAAGCCACAAAATTTTTAATAGAGGTTGTCAATTTAGTTCCATCAGGTCTACATCGTTGGAACATTAAAATTACGTACTGACCATAATTTTGTATAAATAATGTGGACAGCATTGCAGACTTACATTGGGTACTCACCATATTGTGATCAGCTGCTTTAACTAGAATATTAAAAGGCACTGATTTGCAGTCTGGTAAAGTCAAATATATAAATCTTTCGGTGTCTATTGTAGTAGTACTTGATAAACTACAGTTGTCGCAGTCATGCTGCCATTGATAAGAAAGGCTAAAAAGATTTCTTATATCTACACCTTCATCTTCCAATACATCAAACATATACATTAAAAATTCCTGACAATCTTGCTGAATATTCTGTGAAAATTGATTTTGACCAGAACATATGTCTAAAAGATTTCGAATTTCTGAAACACTTTCTATTTTTGCTCTATAACTGCTACATTTCTCAAACACAGAATTCAACAAACAACAGAATCTTTGATCCCGATTTTCAGCAATCTGTTCTTGTAAAGTTTGAAGAAAAAAAACAACATTAACCACTACATTAGCATAGCAGTTGACACCAGAACTGTTTACAAACTGAAATCCAACAACATCTTCAACAGAATCCTTTTTCTTTCTGATTACAATTATAGTTTCATCTTCTTTTTGTCTTTTTGCTACTACCTCACTGCAATTATTCCCATTTCTTCTTTTTCGGCCTACCACACGTTTTTCAAACAGAGGATATTGAGGCAAATGTGGAGCATACTCTCTTCTTAACCTATTGTATTCTTTAACACAATCTAGATCTGCACAAATCTTTGTTTCATCACACTTAATCAAGTACAATCCTGATAAAGTTCTGACTCGTGATAATGCCACATATGCCATACCCTCTTTAAACACAGAACTTCCAATGTTCACCAAAGCTCTATCTACACTTAAACCTTGAGATTTATGGATTGTCACCGCATATGCCAAACAAACAGGAAACTGTTTTCGGCGAACATATAAGTCTTTCACAAGCAAAAATCTAGCTGAACAACAACAAAATTTGTTCTATTTCGTTAATGCCATCAAATTAAATTTTTAAAATTTAAATTCCATCTCTATTTTTGTAATTCACAAAATCAACAACATGACCCATTGCTCCATTTACCAGACCTCTTTCAACATTTAAATTCCTTCTCAAAATGATACGACAATTTAAACACACATTCAGAGTCTTTTCAAAACCAGCAGTTTTAGATATAGTATTCTCTAATGAATCCAATTTTGATTTCAAATTTTCACACAAAATAATTTTTGCTCCCATATGCTCTATTTTATCTATAGCTTCCAGTTTCACTATCTCTTCATTTTCTGACTTTAACATTTTGTTGTTGAAGATGGAACATTCTTGCAGAGTTGGCATCAAACATATCCCAGATTTCTTCTCATTAATTTTCTTAAAAATATTCTCTGGAAGAATGTTTTCGTTTGGGTACAAATTTCAAATTAATCGTGCATGTAAAGCTTCTTTCCCATGCTGACTTACTTTTCCAATTCTTACATCTTGTAGAATATTTTTATAATCTTCATCCTTTGCCTGTCGCATATTTTGGAGTAGTTCTGCATATTTGAAATGTAACCATATATTAACGTTTCCAATGCTTCCTAGGCACTTCCTGGTATCTTAATGCGTGACCATTTTAAACACTGGTTGTCCTTTCACTGGAGTCAACTGCAGTAGATCTCCAAAACAATAATGTGTTTCCCTCCAAATAACACAGCATACTCTGTTCTAAGAATTACTTGCATTCTCAAATGCACAAAAGCAAGCATTAGATTTGAGACCATGCTTACTTCATCAATGATAAGAAGTTTCATTTTCTTCAGGACTCTGGAAACTTCGGAACACGCATCTCCAGATAGTTTGTGGTATTGCAATTTGTTATCATGCTCAAATGGTACCATCAGTAAACGATGTAAAGTAATCCCTTTAATGTTATGTGCTGCCAGCCCAGTTGGAGCGGTAACAACACAAGATAGCTGTGATTCAGTCCTTTTCTGCAGATAAGTTGCAATTGCTTTAATCAGAAACCTTTTGCCAGTTCCCGCTTCTCCACTCACGTACAGTTGGACAGGCTTAAATGATGTACATGAGCACTCTTTTTTCTCATGACTGAATCCATGTTCAATCTGTTCTGTGACTTCGTCATATATCTGTTTCTGCTCAAGGTTTAGTTGTTTCACCAAATCTTCTAAGTTAACTACATCATCTTGAGCTTGTTCCATAGCTCTTTCCACCTCATCCATGGCAGTGGCAGCTTCATTTTGGATAATTGGTCCTCCTAGTGGATCCTGACTCAATGAAGTAGAACTCTGACTGTCTTGAGAACTGTCTCTAGCAATCTCTACAGCAATTGTGGCTTCTTGCTCTATTTCTTCGTTCAACATTTGAAGATCATTTGGAAAAACAGGACATTCTATGGTATCCTTGGTTGCATTAAAAGAATCTTCATAACAGAGAAAATCTCCAAGTAGTTCCTCTTCTGTACGCCATGGCTTAAAGAGTTGCAAAAGAGCTAAATAGTAAAATTCCCTTTTCTCTGGATTTTCGCAACTCAATTTTCGATGATTAATCAAATGGCCTTTTCTCTGCTTCACTAGACATCCTTCACACCCAATGACAGCATATATTCCATTATTGATATCTTCTCTGATGTTCCTCTTATGAATATAGTTTTGCAGAACTTCATACAAACAACTGTCTCCAAGATGACTACTTCTATTTGGATAGTAGGTATCCAATATGTTTGTCTTCAAAATATCTGTACTGTTTGGTTCTTTCTCCGCCAAATACTCAATTTCTTGTACAGATTTCAAAACTCGGTTTCGTGTTGTAGCAAGACCAAGACTTGCCCAAATAATTGTTCTAGACTTGGCGTAGAGACTTGCTGATGATAACCGATCAGAACATTCATATGCTCCAATTTCTCGATGCGACAACATCTTCAGACTGAAACTGTATAATTTTTTACTTATACTCTTTTCATGTGAAATGTCCTCCCACATTTCCTTCAGTTCTGTCTTTTCTTTTTTTGTGATGTAAGACGTCACATATCGAGCCACAGCAATAGAGTTGTCAGCAACGAACTGAATATCCATATTAGCATTCCACATGGACAAAATCACTGGGTTGTAGTCGTTGAAGTACTTGGACTCTTCGTTTCTTTTAAAATTGTATGCATTTTTTGGTGATTTCCTCGTCACAGTATGTCGTAGAGAAGACATCAAATGATTTACTCTTCCTTTAGAAATCACTGGTCGTGGAAACCCGAAACGACATTTTGTGTAGAACTTGTCCTTGTTTCTGAATTTTCGACGACAGTACTTTCCACAACGATGGGATTGAAAGCGTAAAACTTGTTGCCTTAAACTGTTTTCTTCGGTAGTTTTCGGAACAGCACATGTTGAATACTCTTCAATGAAGCTCATCACTGTCTCATCCGAATCTGTTCCAAATTTGGGTGCATCTTTAATCCACAACAACATATGTATGTGAGGAGCACCTCTCGCTTGATACTCCTTTCTCCAAAAGAAATCCAAAACCTCTCCAAGGGGAGGATTTTTTTTGTTCGTACTTCATAGCTTCAAATCTATGATTGAAATATCTGCATACATTCACTGGATCCAAAGAACACAATTCTCCAGGAGTTTTGAATTCTATATTTTGTATATTTGCATTTGCCTCTCGTAGAAATTGAAGTAAGTCGTCCCATGCATATTCAGCACAGCTAAGAGTGAGGAACCATGTAGGAGTTCCTAAGTTTCTTAGCATACATTTCAATTCCCCATGACGACTGTACCAATACTCATTTGTACCACGCTGACATGCCATGAGATTGATTAGATGAGATTCCAAAATATTATCTTGCAGATTGACTTTCTCCATAAAGTCCCTCGCCGAAACATTTTGCAGATGTGCTCCACTTTTCAGTATATGGTTTACTGCATAAGAAAGCCCAGACAAATCACTTTCATACAGTAGATGAAACAAATATGGAATGCATTGACGAAACCTTGGATCTTCAGCATATAATCTTAAAGTTCGATATTCAGATGCAGGAATTTGAAGTGGTCGGTCGTCATATCGTCCAACTCGACCTGTTGGAAATAAATGTGGAAAACAACGAGCTTCCAAACTTTCTTCCCATACACTAATGGGACTTCCTTTTGCTGCTTTAATTTGAAACAAGTCAATTGCATTCCCCATTACTTCTTTGGAATGCAAAGGATGAACAGTATAATGTTCATATATTTCTTCACTTCTAGACACATCAACTTTTTCAATTTGGCCAGCTGAACAATCACTGTCTTCATCTGCAGCTGTTTCCTCTGCTCCAACACATACATGTTTGTAGTACTCATTGTTTTTGACCAAATACAATGTTGCCTTTTTGACTTTCCTAACATCCACTAAATCTTGCCAGATTTTCTTACTCTTTGTCGGAACCCCATTAACTAGAATAACCAGAGGTTCCTCTTCCACTTTCTCTACACCAATTGTATCAATATTTTTCTTGAAATCTAGAGGCAAATAAACAACTCTTCCCTTTAATCCTCTCTGTAAATCTGAAGGAGGCAATTTCCCTATCTTAGGCTCCATGCGAACAATTGCCTGAAAAGATTGGACACATTGAATCAAAATAGACTCATATGTATTTAAATCCATCAATTCAGGAGGAATGTCTACCAACTCAAGATTATTATGAACAGCTCTATCAGGCATTCTGTTTTGATTTAATTTATTATAACAATATTTACAAATACGCTGATCAGAACTCAAATCAAAAGAATTCTCCACCCACAAATAAGTTGCAAAATCCTTCCACTCATAATTATTTATCTTTTCACTTTTTATGTATAAATCAACTAATCTAGTTTGATGCTTATAATGAGTTCGTCGACACACACATAAGTAAAATTAGGCCTTTCACTTGATTTCACCTTAAACCTGGTAATTTCCTGGTCAAACTTTTCTGTACTTGAAATCTGTACATTGTCTTCCACATTACCTTGAATTTCTGTGTCAATTTCTACACTGTCCTCTTTTTCACCAAAATAACAAATCTCAATTTCTTCACAAATCTTCTTCACATCTAATTCAGTTCC
Source organism: Lissotriton helveticus (assembly GCF_964261635.1). Classification (NCBI taxonomy): domain Eukaryota; kingdom Metazoa; phylum Chordata; class Amphibia; order Caudata; family Salamandridae; genus Lissotriton; species Lissotriton helveticus. Next base: position 489,829,789 of record NC_136069.1, read on the forward strand.
ATGCAAAAGCGCACTGTTTAATTGTTTAGGCTTAAGTGCTGGACTTTTTGCATAATACAACCTTCTCACTAATTTCCTCATTTTGTTATGATGCACTGCTAATATCCTAAAATGATGAAAAACACTCTGACAGACTTTTCTAGAAAGACAAGCCAGTGAATGCCCTTGCAAACCTGTGTTTTCTCTCACTCTGCAAGGATCTAAGTATTGCAACATCTTCATTTTCTGTTTTAGACTTTTCTTACTATATGTACGTAAGAAATTACGAAACAAATCGATTGAATCCTGTCGCACACTACAAATACTACTACACTTCCAAGTGTACACTGGACCCTTAGTACGTCTCCCTAAAACTTCATCAGTTAACACCTCTTCTGGTTCTCTAGGCACAAGTTTTCTTTTTCAATCGGACAACCGTCTTTCACCTCATATGCTCGACCACTGGTGTCAACTGCATGCACTAAATCATTCTCCTGGAAGTAACTCTCCTCATTAAAAAATGGCTCACAACTTGATCTATGCATCCATTCTCCAGAAAAAACTTTACAAAAATTAGTCCGATTAATTACTCTTTTGCATCTACTGTTTGATTTGAAAACATCAATTGTCTTGTTAAGTGTCCTAATTCTATTGATTATTAAAATAAATACATTTTTCTTAACTTCAAAAGCCTGATCAACAATCTTCTCTACACTTTTCTTTTTCTTATAAAAAGCAGCTCTCTGTTTACCTTTCCTAATGTTTTTTTACAAATTTAAAACCACCCTATTGCGAAACATTCGTTTACGAATGTCCCTAAATTGATTCTGCCTTCTATTCCTATACATATTATTCTCTCCTGCTCCAGTAGTAACATTTTTGGGGGGCCTCTCCTTCCTTTTCAAATTTGCTCTCTCCTTCTCTTTATTCACATTCTGACCAACATTTTTTTTTGATCTACATATGTTCTGTAAGAAAGACTTAGTTGTCTTACCAGGAGCTTTTTTTCCTGTTTTTTGAAGTATTTGTTGTAGAGGAGTGCTGTAATTCCGTTGCTGTTTTTGATTTTTTCCGTTTGGCATCTTTTCTTCTCCTCTGCCTTGAGGGCATATTTCCTTACTATTGAAATCTTGATTTCAATCTGTGGTAAAGAAAAAAAAACACATTATAGACCACTATTACCAAACAACAAAGCAATGACAATAAGCAAACAATATAAACACTAGTTTACAACATATCTAAGTTTATATCACAGCAACTATGTAACTAGGAGTGAGATAGAGAAAAAGAGCGAGAGGAACTAACACAAAAAGACAGAGAGACTCAGACAAAGAAACAGGTTGAGGGAGTAAAACAGAGAGAAGGAGTAAGACAGAGAGAGTGTATAATATGTTGTAAGACAGAGAAAGAATGTAATAGGGAGAGGGAGTAAGTCAAAGAAAGGGATAAAGGGAGTAAGTCAGAAAAATGGTGTAACAGGGTGGAAGACAGAGAGAGGGTGTAAGAGAATGTAAGACAGAGAGAGGGTGTTAGAAGGTGAGAGGATGTAAAAGAGAGTAAAAGAGAGAGAGGCTGTAAAAGGGAGAGAGAGAGCGTAAGTTTGAGACAGGGTGTAAGAGGAAGTAAATCAGAGAGAGGATGTAACAAGGAGTATATCAGACAGAGGGTGTAACACAAACAGAGGAAGAGAATACAAAAGTCAGAAAGAGGGAGAGAGAGTATAAAACAGACAAATGATGTAATAGGGAGTAACTCTGGGAGAGAATGTTACAAAGAGAAAGGTTGTAAGACGGAGTAAATCAGTAAGAGGATGTAAGAGAAAGTATGACTTACAAATTGCTGTAAAAAAGATAGAGAGGGAATAAATTAGAGACAGGGTGTAAGAGTATGTAAGTCAAAGAAAGAGTGTAACAGAGTGTAACACAGAGTCAGGATGTAAAAAGGAATAAGTCAGAGAGAGGGTGTTAGAAGGGGACAGGTGGAAAAATAGAGTAAGTCAGGAAGAGAATATAATAGAGACTAATGCATTGTTAATAATCCTTGGTAAAGAAATGTTAGTGCATAAAGGAATTGTATTTTCTAAATGAGTGAGGTTTCAGTAGTGTAATCAAATGCTTATACATATGACCTATGCTCTGTTTTGTAAATGTTATTTAAAAAAAGATTTCAGGCACATGAATTGGTTTTACATTATTGACAGGGATTAGATAGTATCTGCATGATTAAAAAATATATTAGCACATTTCACAATCATGTTACCTGTGTTTCCTCAGATTAGTAAGCAGATTGTGCAGATGAGGTGAGGCCTGTCCAGGGGTGCAAAGGAGGTGAGGCCTGTGTCCATGAGTGCAGTGGAGAGGACTGACCTCCTCTGACCCTTGGACAAGCCTTACCTCATCTGTGTCCTCTGGACAGGCCTCAATGTATTGGGTATAATTGATGGTAACTGGGCGCAGATGAGGTGAGGCGTGTCCAGGGTTGTAGATAAGCTGAGGCCTGTCTAGGGGTGCAGATGAGTTGAGGTCTATTCAGGTTTGCAGATGAGGTGAAGATTGTCCAGGGGTGCAGAGGAGGTGAGGTCTGTGTTGAAGAGTGTAGTGGAAGAGAGGTCTGTCCAGGGGTACAAAGGAGGTGAGGCCTGTGTCTAAGAGTGCAGTGGGGGATAGGCCTCATGAAGTCTAGTCCACTGCACTCTTAGACACAGGCCTCACCACCTATGCTCCCCAGGAAAGGCCAATCTCCCACTACAGTATTGAACACAGGCCTCACCTCCTCTGTACCTCTGGACATGCCTCACCTCATCTGCACAATCTACTTCCTAATCTGACTTAACACAGGTGACATCATTGTGAAAGGTTCAAATATATTTATTTAATCATGCCAACACTATTTATTCATTCTCAAAAATCTAAAAGCCATTGATGTGCCCCAAAATCGTTTTTTAAATAACATTTTAGAAACAGAGCGCAGGTCCTATGTACAAGCATTCAATTTCACTACTGAAACCTCACTATTTCACAGAATACAAATCCTCTATCTTGCAAATGTTGATACCAAGCATTATCAAAAAACATGACAGAAACCAACAGCAAAGAAGCTCAATGTGCTTCCTATTCTGAGGTAACACAGGTGACATCATTGTGAAAAGTTCAATTATATCATGCAGACACTAATTATTCCTTCTCAAAAATGTAAAATTCATTTGCCGTAAAATTGTTTTTTAAATAACATTTTAGAAACAGAGCGCTGGTCCTATGTACAAGCATTCAATTTCACTACTGAAACGTCACTATTTCACAAAATACTATTCCTCTATCTTGTAAATGTTAATACCAAGCATTATCAAAAAACATGACACAAACCAACAAGAAAGAAGCTCAATCTGCTTCCTACTCTGAGTTAACACAGGTAACATCATTGTGAAAGGGTCAAATTTATTTCTTTAAGCATGCAGACACTATTTATTCCTTCTCAATAATGTAAAAGCCATTCATTTCCCCCAAAATCGTTTTTCACATCACATTTGAGAAACACAGCACAGGTCCTATGTACAAGCATTCCATGTCACTACTGAAACTTCACAATTTTACAAAATACTATTCCTCTATGCAGTAAAAACTTTTTACCAAGCATTATCAAAAAACATGACACAAAGTAACATTAAAAAACCACAATTTGTTTCCAAATCTTCTCCATAGAGTATACAAGTCTCTATCTATATTAAATGAATCATTACTCACCTTTACAAATGCTTTGGAAGCTTGAGAACAGTGTCAGACACACACACCAATATTTCTTTAGCAGAGCAAAAGGTATGTACTCCAGGCACTGCAACCATGAATGGCTCAGAAAACCTCTAATTCTACACACATATTCCTCATGGTAACCAATCAAAACTCTTCCCTCTCTATTTTCAAACCAACACCCTTCCCCCCCTCAGCCCTTTCTACCTGTTACTATAGCAACTCCCTCCTCACTGAGCTCTCAGGTTTAAAAGTTTATTCTACAATGTTGTAAATGAACTTAGCAAGGATGTTTGACCTCTCAATACACCAGCTTATGCGGCGCAATGTTTCTTTAAATGACTTTTTCTTAACCATTCAAATTACTTCTTTCACAAAACAGAACCATGCACCCTAACTTTCAGTTTTCAACTATCTGAATCCACCAATCATTGCTTCTGATTCAAGAGCACTGAAACTCCACAGTTTTTTTTACAAACTCCTACTGTTCCAACTGCCATTTCATTCCCACACTTCATCTGACTGCACCAGAACCTCCTCTTACCATGCATTCTGTCTGGATTATTGGACATAGCTACATCCACTGGGCTCAAAGGTATGCAGCTACCAGAAATGTTCACAACCTTGATTTACCAAATGTAGACATCAAGTGGATTGGCCAAAGAGGATTGAGATGTCATCAATTGATACCATTGGTGAAAACCTTTTTGCATCTGCCACACCCTCACCTCATAAATCTGCACTGTGGTGGAAATGACTTAGGCACTTTGCCTGGGGTAGGTCTGGAAATGCTTTTAAAGGACACCTTTGAGCAATTGATGGCACTTTTTCCTCAAACTGCCTTGGTATTTTCCAATATATGCCAAAGACAGAAATGGAAGTGGTCCAACCAATTTTGTCCACAATTTGAGAAAGCACGGAAACATGTGAATAAATCCTTTTCTGCTTACATGAGAAACTATGGAATGGGTTCAATATACAACAATAACTTGCGTTACAAAATGCAAGATATCTACAGAGGAGATGGTGTGCACTTCTCAGATGAGGGGAATAGAATATTCCTCCTGAATTTAAGACTGTGCATTGGAACCTACTTGTAGGTACGTAAATCAGCCACAGAACCCAAAAGCTCTTTTCAGGGCTACCCTACCTCTGATCATTCAAAATGATTATTTTTCTCTAACTTTTTTCACTGTTTTTCACCAAAGTACGCTCCCCGGTACGCGTACCGGGCGCTCCCCCCGCGAAAAATTTAAAAAAAATTGTATTTTTTTGGCCTATATGGGCCTCCTATACCCCCCTCAGAAAACATAGGGGTCTGGGGGTGTCTACCATGTTCCCTTTTACCCATTCCCAATGTTGTTTTTCCTCCATCTTGAGTCTCAAATCTACCGAAACACAAGATGGAGGACTCCCGTAGCGCTGCCGGTACGCATACCAGGGCGCGCACCGGTAAGCGTTCCCCAAAAATGTTAAAAGTTAATTTACACTTTCACCAAATATAGAATAGGCCCTACTACATACCAGTCCCTACCATTTTCCCAAATTTGGTGGAATTCCATTGAGCCATTTGGGCTGTAGCCCTGTCTAAATATCCTGAGGTAAATTACATGACAAAAACACATATGAAAGTGTTAGAATTTACAACCAATTAAAATGTTACTTTCGTTTTGTATTTTTATGTGCTGACATTTGATTGGTTATGTAAATGAATATATATGAAAAATGAGAGGGAAACACGGCCATTTTGACTAGTATTACCTGAGGTACATTTCTAAAGGATTTTCACTGAAAATTTCAACTGCTTTCTGAAAGGTAAGTTGTTAATTTGTAAGGGGAACTATGTTGTGCACTTTAAGTTAATTTAGAAAAACTTTTTCTGTTAGTTATTTACTGTCCCTCTGTTATAGTTATAGATTGAGATAGGCTTCTTTGTTATAGTTATGGATTGAGTTAGGCTTCTCTGGTATAATTATGAATTTAGTTAGGCTTCATCACATGCACTTTTTTATATTTCTACTTCCTGCCTGATACCATACACTGCCCAAAGATAACTTCACTGTTAAATACTCAGAAGTACCTCTCTGAACTTAAACCCAACAGTGCCCTAACTCTACTGATATAGTTCACTCAGGTAAAGGATTGCCCAGCATAGCGCTCGCACCTCGCGCTTTTATCGCGCTGTGTTTTTAATTGACCAGTTTTCTATTTTTGTTGTTGCATTATTTGTATCCCCTGTTTTTAACTCGGGTGTTCTCTCCCTCTTACCTGCACATTAATAGTGTAACCACCACTGCTGTAGCGGGTCCGGTGTCCCGGGGTGGCTTAATCTTCGGCCGCCATCTTTTAGTGGTGTTTGGCCAGTAGAGGGGCGGGGATTTCGAGCGGACTAGCGCTCTGTGGGTAGTTGCAGTCAGCCTACATAAGGCGACCGGTCCTTGGCTCTCCCTCACTCAGGTAAAGGATTGCCCAGCATAGCGCTCGCACCTCGCGCTTTTATCGCGCTGTGTTTTTAATTGACCAGTTTTCTATTTTTGTTGTTGCATTATTTGTATCCCCTGTTTTTAACTCGGGTGTTCTCTCCCTCTTACCTGCACATTAATAGTGTAACCACCGCTGCTGTAGCGGGTCCAGTGTCCCGGGGTGGCTTAATCTTCGGCCGCCATCTTTTAGTGGTGTTTGGCCAGTAGAGGGGCGGGGATTTCGAGCGGACTAGCGCTCTGTGGGTAGTTGCAGTCAGCCTACATAAGGCGACCGGTCCTTGGCTCTCCCTCACTCAGGTAAAGGATTGCCCAGCATAGCGCTCGCACCTCGTGCTTTTATCGCGCTGTGTTTTTAATTGACCAGTTTTCTATTTTTGTTGTTGCATTATTTGTATCCCCTGTTTTTAACTCGGGTGTTCTCTCCCTCTTACCTGCACATTAATAGTGTAACCACCGCTGCTGTAGCGGGTCCGGTGTCCCGGGGTGGCTTAATCTTCGGCCGCCATCTTTTAGTGGTGTTTGGCCAGTAGAGGGGCGGGGATTTCGAGCGGACTAGCGCTCTGTGGGTAGTTGCAGTTAGCCTACATAAAGCTCCCTTGCGAGCGCAGCGGGATCGCGCAGCGGGGGCGCCTCCACAGCGCCGGAGTCACGCCAGAGTCCAGCCCGTCTGCGCCCGTCAGCGTCCCGGAGGCGGACGGGGCTGGACGGTGTTGCAGGTTTTGCTTTGTGGTTTGTATTATTACGGCTTTGCTGTTTTTATTTTTTTAAGTATGCTGACGTACTCTTCAGCTGAGCTTATTGCTTTACGCCTCCCTCGAGGAAACTGTTCCTATATTTTCCCTGGTGGTAGGAAACTAAGGAAAGGCTGTCCGTTATGTGCTTGGCGTTTCCCAGCTGCAGCTGCAAACGGGCCTGACACTACATCTGCCCCCTTCCAATGTCTCCTCCTCAATACCAGGTCAGTAAATCGCCATTCTACTGACATTTGGAATTTATTGTATAAGTCAAACATTACGTGTTTGTTTTTGACCGAGACTTGGTTGGGTGACTTTTCTGCTCCAGATCTGGCTAATGCCATCCCCCCGAATTACAACATTCATAGGAGGGATAGAACATCGGGCAGAGGTGGTGGAGTTGCTCTTATCGTGGAAGAGAGTATTTCTTGCTCTACTTTCCCGGTGGAGAATTTGCAGGGATGTGAAGCACTTGGTTTCACCTTACATCTCTCCTCCCTCCAGGCCTGTACTGGGATACTTGTATATAGAACCCCTGGTTCTTTAGGACCTTTTTTTGACGAACTACAGGAAGCACTTGCAGTCCCATGTATCAGATCGGATCACTGTATTCTTCTTGGAGACTTTAATGTCCATATGGACAATAGCTGTGACCCAGACACTATAAAATTTATTGATACCATGACTTCGTTAGGGTTATCCCCCTTTTTGATAGGCCCTACACATAATAAAGGACATACCTTAGATCAGGTATTTTCAACGAAACCCATTTCGGTCGGCTCCATCCAGCCTGTTCTTTGGTCGGACCATTTTCTAATTTCTTTTTCTCTCCCTATCACTGCCCTATCTCGGGTGAGAAAAAATGCAGCTACGCGAACTTCACGTCCGTTTCATTTACTTTCTGCGGACATGCTATCCGAGGCTCTCATCTCCTTTCCTTGCCCTCTCTTGGGAAGTTTGGAGGAGAATCTTGTCCACCTACACAATTGGCTTTTAGCAAGATTTGAGTCCTTAATCCCCAAGAAAAGCTCCAAATCCGGAGGGCGTAGGGAGTCAGCCCCTTGGTTCTCCCCTCGGCTGAGGTTACAACGTCAGGAGTGTAAAAGGGCTGAGAGGGCCTGGAGGCGGGCTTACGATTCAATAGAGAAATTGAAATTTCGGGCAGCCATTAAAGCCTATCATCATTCTATCTGGGACGAAAAGAAGGCCTATTTTGAACACCGTATTGATGAGGCTGATAATGTCTGCAAAGAAATTTTTAAAGTGGTCCAGGATTTTATTTCTCCTGTGGTTTGCACCCCTAACCACACTCATACTGATGTGTGGATAGAACAACTTGCCACCTTCTTTGTCAATAAGATCACAGCTATCCAGGCCTCTCTCTCCAGTGTGCAATCTGATCCATGCCACCTAACGCTACCATGTCCTGTGGAAGACCATGGCCCTTTCCTCTCTGTATTCCCCTCTATGGATCCTAGTGCATCTTTGGAGCTTTTGTCTAGCCTGAAATCCGGCTCTCCATTAGATCCATGTCCGGCTAAATGCTTAGGGAAAGTGGCTTCCGCCATTAACATCTTGGTGAACCCCCTGCTGAATACATCTTTGTCGACAGGGAAGGTGCCTCAGGCCTGGAAGCGAGCCATGATTCTACCGCTGCTCAAAAAACCCACCTTGGACCCCCTGATACATGCTAATTATCGGCCAATCTCCCTGCTCCCTGCGATGGCAAAAGTGGCCGAGCGTTATGTGCACAGGATAATTTCCAGCTTCATCGAAGGAAACGACCTGTTGCACACCTCGCAGTCCGGCTTCCGTACTAATTTTAGCACGGAGTCGGCTCTGCTGGAGGTCACGGACGCCATCAGGGAAGTACTCGATCTGGGGGGAAAGGCCGTGTTAGTCATGCTTGACTTGTCGGCGGCTTTCGACACCGTTCCACATGATGCCCTCCTTGTAAGACTCTGGGAGTGTGGCCTTCGTGGAACGGTGTGGAACTGGCTAAAATCATTTCTGGCCGACCGCCGACAAACGGTCTGGGCGCCTCCTTTTTCCGCTGATATGGCTCCGCTAGAGGTGGGAGTTCCGCAGGGCTCCATTCTAAGCCCTATGCTGTTTAACATCTTTATGGCCCCTCTGGCGGAAGTCGCGGAATCCTTTGGCGCCCAGATCGTGTCTTATGCCGATGACACCCAACTCCTGTTCACTTGTGACAGGGCTGGGTCATTCGACGGCACAAAGATCAGGGATTACCTTGGTGCGGTGTTTGAGTGGTTCAGAGGTCATGGCTTGAAATGCAACTCTGACAAGTCAGAGTTGCTTTTTTTCGGTTGCGCACCGGAACTTGACTGGAAATCCTGGTGGCCACTGGATATGTCTCCTCCTGACAAAGTCGCTGTTAAGGCCAAAAATCTGGGGGTGATAGTAGATTGTGACTTATCCTTTGGACCTCACATCTTGTCCACTGTTGGGAAATGCTTCGGCATCTTACGGATGTTGAGGAAATTTCTTCCTCTACTATCACTCAACCACAGGAAGACAGTCGTTCAGGCACTAATCGGGTCGCGACTGGACTACGCAAACACTCTCTTTGTGGGTCTACCGAAATATCTTATGACCCATTTGCAAGTGGTCCAAAATTCGGCAGCCCGTGCCATCTTTGGACTCCCGAAGAGAGCTGGTGCCACTGCCTTACTGAACACCCTTCATTGGCTACCTATCTCCAAGAGAGTCCTTTTTAAATGCCTGACGGTGGCCTTTAAGGCCCTTCATGGTATTGGCCCCAAATATCTTGGGAAACGTTTTTCCAGGTATGTGCCAAGCAGGACTCTCAGGTCATCGGGTCTGTCCTTGTTGACTGTCCCTGTAATTCGCCGTGTTCGTCTGGGAGGTCGATCCTTCCGCTATCTGACATCCAAGGCATGGAACGAATTACCATTGTCCTTGAGATCGGCCCCTTGTCTCCTTGCTTTCAGAAAGGACCTGAAGACATGGCTTTTTAGGTAACAGTTCCTTTCTATTTTCCTTTTGTTGTGTGGTTGCTTTTTGCTGTTCCTTTCTTTGCTAAAGCGCCGGGATGCTCCTCTGGAGTTGCCGTGCGCTATAAAAGAATTAAAGTAACATAACATAACATAACATAGTTATTTTTTATGCAATTTACAGCAAGAAAATGGAAGATACACCACAGACCAACAATATTTCTTTCAAAATAACTGATGAGCAGATTCATTTTGAAATAACTGATGAAGAGATTCTTCAAGAAGATTTTTTTGACTTCCTGGATGAGTCTCTTGACCAACAATTCATAGACTGTGTAGATAATATGGAATCATGCAGTACAAATTTGGAGGAGATTTCGGATAATGAAATGTTGCAAGTGTTATTAAATTATGAAAATTCAGAATAATAAATTAATTTTTAATAATAAAACATTGTTTGAGACATTATTCATTTTTATGTGTAATTCATGAAGTAGAACAAAAATGATTATAATATAAAGTGAGACTTACAGTATACTGTGCAACTTTTTTGTGTTACATAGTAAGTTTGCTCATAGTTACTTCCTTTCTCCCACTATATTATCTCCAATGTGTATTTGACATCTCTTTTTCATCTCCTGCCTCCTTTCTCTCACTGTCTGTCTCTAATGCACCATATCACCGCCAATTTTGTGTAGATTCAGAAGAGAGTAAAATGTAATACTTGAAAACATCATAAGGGAGCAAGGTAGACTACCCATGATCCCCTAGGCCTTCTCAGGGAGTGCTTAAAGGATCTGTTTCTACTTTCCTGAAAGACTATGATATGGATTCTATATACCACAATAACTTCTGTAACAACATGCAAGATATCTACAGAGGAGACGGTGTACATTGAATTTAAGACTCTGCATTGGTACCTGCATGTTGATACTTAAATCACTCACACAATACAACAACTCTATTCAGAGCTACCCTACCTCTAAGCACTTTAAATTATTATTTTACTGTTTCACTGGGTTTTCCCCATGGTACGCTCCCCGGTACGCTCCCCGGTGCGCGTACCGGGCGCTCCCCCCACGAAAATCGTTTGGGTTTTTTTTGCCCCGCGGGGCCCTTTTATGGCCCCCACATCAAACCTAGGGGGTCAGGGGGGTCTACCCTGCCCCCTTATGGTCATTTCCCCCTTTGTTTTTGCCACCTCTTGTGTCTCGATCCTACCGAGACACAAGATGGCGGCCGCACCGGACTGTTTAGAATGTCGACAGACACCCGAGAGCCAATCAGCTTTCCACACGCGAACTCGCGTAGCGCGCCGGGTGCGCTCCCCGGTGCGCGTACCGGGGCGGGCTTATAGATATATATATTTTTTTGAACCTAAATTACTCAAAATCCTCTGGAGCACATATCTTGAGACATAGCAAAGGCACATCGGGCTACCAGTCCCTACAATTTTGCCAAGTTTCGTGGGAATCCATTCAGCCGTTCGGGCTAAAAGTGAGTCCAACCGCCCTATGGAAATTAACATGGGGAAAACACATTTTGGGACCCCCCTTTTATCTCGGCCCCCGCTTAACGAATCCCCCCCAAACTTTCAGGGAAGTAGCGGACCATCTAATTTGAGAAATTCGCGAAAATTCGTCCACCGGCGCCAAAGTTATTCCCAATAGAATGTTGTGGATTTCCTATGGAAACTAGGTCCTAACTATAACTACCTACTGGCGACCTCCAGTAGGTAATATATATTACCTACTGGCGGTCGCCAGTAGGTATATATAGTTAGGATTTTTTTCCTATGGGATTTTTGAAAATTCTATGTCTAATAACTTTGGCGTTTGTGGACGGAATTGGCTGAAATTTTCTGGAAAATGGAACATTTTGTTTCTGAGCAGCCCCTGGAAATTTGGGGGGGGTTCGTCAAGGGGGGGCCGAGAAAAAAGGGGGGTCCCAAAACGTGTTTTTAACATTGAGTTTTCCATAGGGCGGTTGGCCTCACTTTTAGCCCGAACGGCTGAATGGATTTCCACGAAACTTGGCAAAATTGTAGGGACTGGTAGCCCGATGTGCCTTTGCTAGGTCTCAATATATGTGCTCCAGTGGATTTTGAGAAATTAACGTTCAAAAAAAGATATATATCTGTAACAGCGGACCGGGCAGCGCTCCGGTTCGCGTACTTTACGCGTAACGGAACTTCGCGTAGCGAAGCTGATTGGCTCTCCGGTGTCTGTCAACATTCTAAACAGTCCGGAGCGGCCACCATCTTGTCTCTCGGTAGGATTGAGAGACAAGAGGAGGCCAAAACAAAGGGGGAAATGACCATAAGGGGGCATAGTAGATCCTCCCTGACCCCCTAGGTTTAATGTGGAGGCTTTAAAAGGGCCCCGCGGGGCAAAAAAAAAAAAATTTTTTTTTGTTTTTTTTTGCGTGGGTAGCGCCCGGTTCGCGAACCGGGAAGCGTTCTGGGCAGCGTACTATAAGAAAAAAAGAATGATAGACTTTTCAAATACTGTATGTTAATTGATTGTTGGTTTTGTTGATTATTTTTTAATTTTTTTTATTTTTTAAGCAATTATTTATTATTGTGATTGTGTTTGAAAATTTAATAACATTTCTAACATTTAACTAGTTTATGAATTACATATAAAAATGATTAAAGACTCAAACAATTTTTTAATATTACATACAATTTTATTTTTCGGATTGTTTTTCAAAATTTAATAGAACGTCTAGCATTTGACTGTCCGATATGTCCTCTTGTTGAGTGAACATAAGTTCCCACATTTGACCGTCATCATAATGAAGTAAATGATCCACAGATTCTACACATTGAACTAATTCATGGTCCCGTGATTCATCCATGAAATCTGAGTCATCATTGTCCTCAATATCTTTTTCTGTGTTGTTCTCCAGAACAATTTCGAAGGAAACATTCTGCTCACCTTCCATTTTATTGCTGTAATTTGCATAAAAAATAAATATATCAGTAGAGATAGGGCACTGTTGGGTTTAAGTTCAGACAGGTACTTGTGAGTTTATAACAGAGAAGTAATCTATGGGCACTGTATGGTTTCAGGCGTGAAGTAGTACTATTAAAAAGTGCCTGTGAAGAAGCCTAAGTAAATTCATAATTATACCACAGAAACCTAAATCAATCCATAATTATAATAAAGAAGCCTTTCTCAATGTCTAACTCTTACAGAGGGATAGTATATAACTATCTGAAAATGTTTTCAAATTTATAAAATAATATCTCACCTTCTAAAAAGAAGTTTAAGTTGTGAGTGAAAATGATCTTGCAATGTAGTTCAGGAAGTAGTAGTCAAAATGGCTGTGTTTCTCTCTCTTCCTTTATATATATTCAGGTAGATAACCAATCAAATGTCAGGTAAAAAAAGTAGAAAATGAAAGTAATATTTTAATTGGTTGTGAATTCCAACACTTCAGATGTGTTTTGTGAAGTAATTTACCTCAGGGTATTTAGAGAGGTCTACAGGCTAAATGGTTAAATGGAATTTCAATCAAATTTGTGAAAATGGTAGGCATTGGTATGTAGTATGAGCTAATCTATATTTGGTGAAATTGTCTCCAGTCGCTTTTCTGTAAACTACTTTCCCACCTTTTTTGATGGTGCGCTTCCCAGGGAGCGACCCGGTACGCGAACTGGCGAGCGCCCCGGTTCGCGAACCTTAAGCGTTACGGGAGTCCACCATTTTGTGTTTCGGTCGAATTAAGATACAAGATGGAGGACAAATAATGTTCAGAATGGGTAGAAGGGGGCACGGTAGACTTATCTTGACCCCCTAGGTTTTCTGAGGGTGGCTGAGGAGGCCCATATGTGCGAAAAAAAAACATTTTTTAAACAATTTAGCGAGGTTAGCTCCCGGTTCGCGTACCGGGTAGCGCCCCAGGGAGCGTACTTTGTTGAAAATTAGTGAAAAATGTTAGAGTAAAATAATAATTGTGAGTGATCAGATGTAGGGTAGCTCTGAGAAGAGCTTTTGGGTTTATGGTACATTTAGGTACTTATAAGTAGGTACCAATGCACAGTCTTAAATTCAGAATGAAAATTCTGTTGCCCTCATCTGAGAAGTGAACTCCATCTCCTCTGTAGATATCTTGCATGTAGTAACGCAAGTTATTGTTGTACAGGGAGCCCATTCCATGGTCTCTCATGTAAGCTGAAACAGATTTGTTTACATGCTTCCTCGACTTCTCAATTTGTGGACAAAATTGGTTTGACCACCTCCATTTCTGTCTTTGGCATATATTTGAATATACCAAGGCAGTCTGAGGAAAAAGTGCCATCAATTGCTCAAAGGTGTCCTTTAAAAGCATTTCCAGACCTACCCCAGTCAAAGTGCCCAAATCATTACCTCCACAGTGCACAATTAACAGGTCAGGTTTTGGCAAATGCATAAAGGTTTTCACCAATGGTATCAATTGGTGACATTTTAATCCTCTGTGGCCAAACCACTTAATTTCCACATCTTGTAAATTGAGGTTAGGTAAATTCCTGTTCTCAGCATACCTCTGAGCCCAATAGATGTAACTATGTCCAACAATCCAGACAGAAAACATGGTGAGAGAAGGTTCTCCTGCAGTCAGATGAAGTGTGGCAATAAAATGGCAGTTGAAAAAATAAGAGTTTAAAATGAAAAAAACTGTGGAGTTTCTGTGTTAATGAAGCAGTAACAGTGATTGGTGGATTTTGATTGCTGAAAACAGAAAGTTAGGGTGCATGGATGAGTTGTTTGAAAGATGTATTTTGAGTGGTCAAGAAAAAATCATTAAATGAAAGAATGCACTGGATATGAGGTGCACTGAGAGTTCAGAGTTCAATTGCAACATTGTTGTGTGAACTTGCAAACACCAGAAGTCTTCCAAGAGGTGGTTGCCATGCAGAAAAGGCATGAAATGGCAGAGGGGGGAAGGGTTTTCATTTGAAAAAAAGTGAGGGAAGAGTTTTGATTGGGTGACATGAGAGATATGTGTGAAGAATTACAGCATTTCTGTGCTTTTGATAGCTGCAGACTCTGGAGTGCATACCTTTTGCTCTGCTGAAGACAAATTGGTGTGTTTCTGAGACTGTTTTGAAACTCAAAGTATTTGCTAAGGTGAGAAAAGATTTCTTTAATTTAGATAGAGAATAGTGTGCTTTAAGGAGAAAATTATGAAGAAAGTTGTGTTCTTCAAATGTTGCTTTGTCTCAAGTGTTTTACAAATAGATTTTGTTTCTTTGAGAAAATGTAATTGGAGAAAATGTGAAGTATTAGTACTGACAGGGTGTTATTGTGCATAGGAGCTGTGGAGTCTTTTCAAATTATGATTTGAAAATCGTTTTTGAGGAAAATGAATGGTTATAATATTTATGACAAGGACATAATGGTGTATGCTTCATTATAAGGCAATTGAGTGTCTCTGATGTTATTTTTCCCATTTTAATGTAAGACCTTTCTCTGTGGAGCAAATTGCTTGTAAATATGCTCCCACCTGTGCATGGCAAATTTAGATTTTGAATGTTTGTGTTACATAGCTATGTTAAAAGTGACCCAACCATGCTGCAAAGGCAATCAAAAAACGCTTTTATGTGTCTTAAGGACATTTTAAGTCATTTCCCTATGTGCAGTGTTTTCAAATTATGATTTGAAAATCGTTTTTGGGGAAAAGGAATGGTTTGTAAATTTATGACAAGGATATAATGGTGTATGCTTCTTTATAAGGCATTTCAGTGTCTCTGATGTCATTTTTCCCATATTACATTAAAAGACCTTTCCCCGTGGGGCACATTCCTTGTAAATATGCTCCCACCTGTGCATGGCAAATTTAGATTTTGAATGTTTGTGTTACATAGCTATGTTAAAAGTGACCCAACCATGCTGGAAAGGCAATCAAAAAACGCTTTCATGTGTCTTAAGGACATTTTAAGTCATTTCCCTATGTGCAGTGTTTTCAAATTATGATTTGAAAATCGTTTTTGGGGAAAAGGAATGGTTTGTAAATTTATGACAAGGATATAATGGTGTATGCTTCTTTATAAGGCATTTCAGTGTCTCTGATGTCATTTTTCCCATATTACATTAAAAGACCTTTCCCCGTGGGGCACATTCCTTGTAAATATGGTCCCACCTGTGCATGGTAAATTTAGATTTTGACTGTTTGAGTTACATAGCCATGTTAAAAGTGACCCAAAAACTTGCAAAGGCTTTAAAAAAACACTTCCATGTGTCTTAAGGACATTTTAAGTCATTTCCCCCCGGGTGCAGTGTTTTCAAATTATGACTTGAAAATCGTTTTTGACATAAAGGAATGTTGTTAAAATTTATGTGCGCCATATGCCCCCAAATTTCTTTTTCAGGGGTGCAGCAGGGTGTTATTGAGACACCCCTGCACCTTTGGAAAAATTCCTAATTTGCGATGGGCTAATTGCTAATCGCAAATTGCACCTTCATTCCTATGGGCCTCCTGGCCCATGGAAATGAATGGGTAATTTGCAATTAGCAATTTGCTCATCGCAAATTAGGAATGGTAAAGAATCGCTATTTATTCCTTAAAATTTGCTATTTTGGAAATGCAAAATAGTTTGATGATACATATGGCGGTTCATCTCTAACAAGATAAGAAGCTTAGGGATACATTTATGATGACTGGCGCAATGAAGTGGACATCACTTACTTCATTGGTAGAGCTTTACATGTATTATCTCCTCTGTATTCTTCATCAAGCGTAACTTTCATCTGCAATCCTGAGTAGGCCTCACCTTAAACAAACCTCTGGATAGGGCACACCTTATCGTCATCCTGAATTAATCATTTAAAATGCTAGGGACAGATTTATGATAGGTGTATGCCTCTTTTGCGCCACTGTGCGTCACTTTTGTGATGCAGCGGCGGTGCAAAAGATTTGCTATGAGGCGACAAAATTACAAATTGATGCATTTAGGCAGATGTGTCATGGTGTAAAAAACACCGTGCCACATGAAACTGATGCAAAAGATGCACCATGTTGCAAGACAGGCCTCACTTGGGGCCATATGTATGAAGCTAATTAGCATTTGCAAAGGTCGAAGTTCTGTGAATTTTGGCCTTTGCGAATGCTAATTAGACAAATGGTATGTATCAAACAAGTTTGATGCAAAATAAGGAATAGCAAAATGTGCTATTCTTTATTTTGCGATTGCACTGAAGGATTTGCAAATTTTGTGATTTTTTAATGCAATGTATCAAACAAAAAATATGCAAAAAATGCCATTAAGGATTTGCAAATTACCACCAACTTCTAGTTGGTGGTAATTTGCGAATTCTTTTCAAAAAGCTTTTTTTCCAAAAAACAAAAGGTGCCATATGACGCCCATACATGCCCTAATGTGCGCCATATGCCCCCAAATTTCTTTTTCAGGGGGTGCAGCAGGGTGTTATTGAGACACCCATGCACCCTTGGAAAAATTCCTAATTTGCGATGAGCTAATTGCTAATCGCAAATTGCACCTTCATTCCTATGGGCCTCCTGGCCCATGGAAATGAATGAGTAATTTGCAATTAGCAATTTGCTCATTGCAAATTAGGAATGGTAAAGAATCGCTATTTATTCCTTAAAATTCGCTATTTAGGAAATGCAAAATAGTTTGATGATACATATGGCAGTTCATCTCTAACAAGATAAGAAGCATAGGGATAGATTTATGATGACTGGCACAATGAAGTGGACATAACTTACTTCATTGGTAGGCCTTTACATGTATTATCTCCTCTGTATTGTTCATCAAGTGTAACTTTGATCTGAAATCCTGAGTAGGCCTCACCTTAAACAAACCTCTGTATAGGCCACACCTTATCGTCATCCTGAATTAATCATTTAAAATGCTAGGGACAGATTTATGATAGGTGTATGCCTCTTTTGCGCCACTTACAAAACACTGCCCACGGGGAAATGACTTAAAATGCCCTTAAGACACATGAAAGTGTTTTTTTAAAGCCTTTGCAACTTTTTTGGGTCACTTTTAACATGGCTATGTAACTCAAACAGTCAAAATCTAAATTTACCATGCACAGGTGGGAGCATATTTACAAGGAATGTGCTCCACGGGGAAAGGTCTTTTAATGTAATATGGGAAAATTGACATCAGAGAGACTGAAATGCCTTATAAAGAAGCATACACCATTATGTCCTTGTCATAAATTTACAAACCATTCCTTTTCCCCAAAAACGATTTTCAAATCATAATTTGAAAACACTGCACATAGGGAAATGACTTAAAATGTCC
Organism: Lissotriton helveticus; assembly: GCF_964261635.1. NCBI lineage: Eukaryota > Metazoa > Chordata > Amphibia > Caudata > Salamandridae > Lissotriton > Lissotriton helveticus. Next base: position 489,847,963 of record NC_136069.1, read on the forward strand.
TTAATTCAAAATTTGCTATTCCTTATTTTGCGATTGCATTGAAGGATTTGCAAATTTTGCGATTCCTTAAATGCAATGTATCAAACAAAAAATATGCAAAAAATGCCATTAAGGATTTGCAAATTACCACCAACTTCTAGTTGGTGGTAATTTGCGAATTCTTTTCAAAAAGCTTTTTTTCCAAAAAACAAAAGGTGACATATGACGCCCATACATGCCCTTAGGGCATGTATGTGCGCCATATGCCCCCAAATTTCTTTTTGAGGGGTGCAGCAGGGTGTTCTTGAGACACCCCTGCACCCTTGGAAAAATTCCTAATTTGCGATGAGCTAATTGCTAATCGCAAATTGCACCTTCATTCCTATGGGCCTCCTGGCCCATGGAAATGAATGGGTAATTTGCAATTAGCAATTTGCTCATTGCAAATTAGGAATGGTAAAGAATCGCTATTTATTTCTTAAAATTCGCTATTTAGGAAATGCAAAATAGTTTGATGATACATATGGCGGTTCATCTGTAACAAGATAAGAAGCTTAGGGATACATTTATGATGACTGGCGCAATAAAGTGGACATTACTTACTTCATTGGTAGGCCTTTACATGTATTATCTCCTCTGTATTCTTCATCAAGCGTAACTTTAATCTGCAATCCTGAGTAGGCCTCACCTTAAACAAACCTCTGGATAGGCCACACCTTATCGTCATCCTGAATTAATCATTTAAAATGCTAGGGACAGATTTATGATAGGTGTATGCCTCTTTTGCGCCACTGTGCGTCACTTTTGTGATGCAGCGGTGGTGCAAAAGATTTGCTATGAGGCGACAAAATTACAAATTGATGCATTCAGGCAGATGTGTCATGGTGTAAAAAAAACGTGCCACATGAAACCGATGCAGCAGTGATGCAAAAGATGCACCATGTTGCAAGACAGGCCTCACTTGGGGCCATATGTATCAAGCTAATTACAATTCGCAAAGGTCAAAATTCTGCGAATTTCGGCCTTTGCGAATGCTAATTAGACAAATGGTATGTATCAAACAAGTTTGATGCAAAATAAGGAATAGCAAAATTTGCTATTCCTTATTTTGCGATTGCACTGAAGGATTTGCAAATTTTGCGATTCCTTAAATGCAATGTATCAAACAAAAAATATGCAAAAAATGCCATTAAGGATTTGCAAACTACCACCAACTTCTAGTTGGTGGTAATTTGCGAATTCTTTTCAAAAAGCTTTTTTTCCAAAAAACAAAAGGTGCCATATGACGCCCATATATGCCCTTAGGGCATGTATGTGCGCCATATGCCCCCAAATTTCTTTTTCAGGGGTGCAGCAGGGTGTTCTTGAGACACCCCTGCACCCTTGGAAAAATTCCTAATTTGCGATGAGCTAATTGCTAATCGCAAATTGCACCTTCATTCCTATGGGCCTCCTGGCCCATGGAAATGAATGGGTAATTTGCAATTAGCAATTTGCTCATCGCAAATTAGGAATGGTAAAGAATCGCTATTTATTCCTTAAAATTCGCTATTTAGGAAATGCAAAATAGTTTGATGATACATAAGGCGGTTCATCTCTAACAAGATAAGAAGCTTAGGGATAGATTTATGATGACTGGCGCATCACCAGGGATGTGCCAGTCATCCTGCGCCGCTGTTCCGCCACCCATGGTGTGCTGCATTTACAATGCGGCGCACCATGGGGCAAAAACGGCACAGATGCGTGACGCATCTGTGCCGTAAAGGTGGTGCATTGCTGGAGTTGTATCGCAAGTGCGATGCAGCTCCAGCAAGGCTCAGGGGTGCCCCATCTCCACAATGTTGCGTCAAGACCTATGCCTGCTTCAAGCAGGCGCAGGGTTTTGACGCAGCTTTGTCCTATCTGATTGTAAATGCGGCACACCATGGGTGGCAGAGCAGTGGTGCACGTTAACTGGTGCATGCCTGGGGATGTGCCATTTAACATAAATCTGCCCCTTTACATTTAAGTATGTGCAGGGGACACAGAGTTGGTGAGGCTTATCCAAGGTTAAGAAGAGATGAGTCCTGTTCACTGAAAAATTAGACATAGGCTTCACCTGCTCAGCATCGCTGGACATGGCTAAATAATAGCTGCAAAATGTTACTCTTGTAAAACAATTTTACTATTATAATCTCTGAGATTTGTCTCTTACTCTGCAACATCTCATTGTTGTTATCTTTCTTTAAAGATAAAGACAACATCAACATGAGCGACAATCAGCAATCAGTTGATTTTGACCTCATCATTGAACTCGTAATTGAAACATCAGTGGATGTTGATCCCTTGGATGATTTAAATCCTGAGGATGAAGAAGAACGTGATGAGGATGCAGATTTGTCCGAATTATATGACATAGGGTGGGAAGCTGACCTGCTTGAGCCTATGGAACTATAAACATTTATTTTTAAAATTTATAATAAATAAAAAGTAAAAATGTAAACCGTTTAATTTAAAAATAAAGACACCTTCAAAAACAGGTTATGTGTAGTGTCTTCAATAAAATATTAAAATATGCTCATAAAATTAGATCAGATTCACATATAAAATAGCACAGGTAACATGAATATAAATTCCATTTCTTTTCTGCTATTTTTGTATTCTAAATTTGCCAAGCACTAAAAAATCTTCTATGTAAAAATGTCAAGTAGTGTTTTAAGTTTTTGATTACTGTTATTGATGTACTGTTGGGTAATAGTGGTTAATAACATTTTTTAATATATTTTACCACAGATTCAACTGCAGATCATTTCAACATTTCACCATGCCAACGAAAGAAAGACTGAGAAAGGCTGCAAAACGTCAAAGACAGCAGGTGAATGAAAAAAAGCAGCAGTCCTCTAACAAAAAGATTTGTAAAGTCACCAAGAAAGCACCGGGTAAGAGTACAAAAACATTCATAAGAAATATTTGTAGTAAAAAAAATATTACTACAGAAAATGTTTCAGTCCAGAAAAAGAGAAGCAATTCAAACGGAAAGGAAAGGCCAATCAAAAATGTTACTGCTAGAGCAAGAGATAACTCTGTGCATGATAGTAGAAGGAAACAACAGTTTAGGGACATTCGTAAACGAATGTTCCGCAACAGGATAATTGGCAATTTGTTAAAAAATATTAAGAAAGGTCAACAGAAAGTGCTTTTTTATAAGAGAAAAAAAAAAGTTGAGAAAGTTATTGATCAGGCATTTGAAATTAAACGTAAGTTATTTATTTTGATAATCAATAGAATTAGGAAGCTAAACAAGGCAATTTATGATTTCAAAAGAATTAGTAGATGGAAGAGAATAGTTAATCGTAGTAATTTTTGTGAAGTTTTTTCTGGAGAATGGATGCATAGTTCAAGCTGTGAGGCATTTTTTAATGAGGAGAGTTATTTCCAGGATAATGATTTGGTGCATGCAGTTGACACCAGTGGTCGTGCTTATGAAGTGAAAGATGGTTGTCCAGTTGAAAAAGAAAAACTTGTGACAACAGAGGCAGAAGAGGTGTTAGGTAATGAGGTTTTAGGAAGATGTGCTAAGGGTCCTGTGTACACCTGGAAGTGTAGTAGTATTTGCAGTGTGCGACAGGATTCCATCAATTTGCTTTGTGATTTTGTACGGTCATTTAATAAGAAAAGTTTGAAGCAGAAAATGAGGTTGTTGCAAGAATTAGATCCTTGCAGAGTGAGAGAAGTGACAGGTTTGCATGGTCATTCACTGGCTTGTCTTTCCAGGAGAGTATGCCAGAGTGTTTTTCATCATTTCAGGATGCTAGCAGTGCATCATAATAAAGTGAGGAAATTAGTTAGAATGTTGTATTATGCTAAGAGTCCAGCAATTATGCTTAAACAATTATGCGCTGCTCTTTTGCATGGTTCTGAAATAGATGTGAAGAATATATGTGAAGAAATTGAGTTTTGTTACTTTGGAAGTAAAGAGGAGAATGTTGAAATTGACCAAGAAGAAGCGGGTAATGTGGAAGATAGTGTACAGGTTTCCAGTACAGATAATTTCCAGAGGGAAATTGCGACGTTTCAGGTCAAATCAAGTGAGAGGCCAAATTTCACTTGTGTGTGTTGTCGACGCACTTATTATAAGAATCAGACTAAGTTAGTGGATTTATATGCAAAAAGTGAAAGGGAAAATAATAGTGAATGGAAGGATTTCACAACATACTTGATGGTAGAAAATTGTTTTGATTTGGGATTGGATCAACGTGTGTGTACTTATTGTTGTAACAAATTAAATCAAAACCAGATGCCTGCTAGAGCAGTTCATAATAATCTGGAATTGGTTGAGATTCCTTCTGAATTGAAGGATTTAAATACTTATGAATCTATTTTGATTCAAAGTATCCATCCCTTTCAGGCTATTGTAAGAATGGAGCCAAAGACAGGGAAATTGCCTCCATCAGATTTACAGAGAGGATTAAAGGGAAGAGTTGTTTATTTACCTCTAGATTTGAAGAAAAACATTAACACAATTGGAGTAGAAAAAGTGGAAGAGGAACCTCTGGTTATCTTAGTTAATGGGGTTCCGACAAAGAATAAGAAAATATGGCAAGATTTAGTGGATGTTAGGAAAGTTAAAAAGGCAACATTGTATTTGAAAAAAAATAATAAATACTATAAGAATGTATATGTTGCAGAAGAGGAAGTAAGTGAGGAAGAGGATAGCGATTTGTGTGCTGGTCAAATTGAGAAAGTAGAACCCTCTACTAGTGAAGAAATATATGAACATTATAGTGTTCATCCTTTGCATTCCAAGGAAGTCATGGGGAATGCTATTGAGTTGTTTCAAATGAAACAAGCCAAAGGGAGTCCCATTAGTGTTTGGGAGGAAAGTTTGGAAGCTCGGTGTTTCCCACAGCTTTTTCCAACAGGTCAGGGAGGAAGATATGATGAGCGACCTCATCAAATTCCTGCTTCTGAATACCGGACTTTGCGGTTGTATGCAGGAGATGCTAGGTTTCGACAATGCATTCCTTATTTGTTTCATCTCCTGTTTGAAAGCGATCTGTCTGGACTGTCATATGCAGTGAACCACATCTTGAAAAGTGGTATACACATGCAAAACATCTCGGCAAGTGACTTTATGGATAAAGTCAATGTCCAAGACAGTATTTTGGATTCTCACCTGATTAATCTCATGGCGTGTCAGCGTGGTACTAATGAGTACTGGTACCGTCGTCATGGTGATTTAAAATGTATGCTGAGGAACTTAGGAACTCCCACATGGTTCCTCACTCTGAGCTGTGCCGAGTATGGCTGGGAAGACTTACTTGAATTTCTACGAGAGGCAAATGCTAACGTAGAAAACATCGAATTCAAGACACCTGGAGAACTGTGCTCTTTGGATCCAGTCAATGTATGTAGGTACTTCAATCATAGATTTGAAGCTATGATGTCTTTCATCATGAATAAGAAGAATCCACCTCTTGGAGAGGTGTTGGATTTCTTCTGGAGAAAGGAGTACCAAGCAAGAGGTGCTCCTCATATACATATGTTGCTGTGGATCAAGGATGCACCTAAATTTGGAACGGATCCAGAAGACTCAGTGATGAGTTTTATACAACAGTATTCTACGTGTGCTGTTCCAAACGCAAAGGAGAAGAAAAGCCTAAGAGAAAAAGTTCTGCGTTTCCAAAGCCATCGATGTGGAAAGTACTGTCGTCGTAAATTCCGAAACAAGGACAAGTTCTACACCAAATGTCGTTTCGGCTTTCCACGACCGGTGATTTCTAAAGGAAGAGTAAACAGTTTGATGTCTTCGCTGCGACATAATGTGATGAAGAAATCACCTAAAAACACATACAATTTGAAGAGGAACGAAGAGTCCAAGTACATCAACGACTACAACCCGGTGATTTTGTCCATGTGGAATGCTAACATGGATATACAGTTTGTGGCTGATAACTGTATGGCTGTGGCTCGGTATGTGACGTCTTACATCACCAAAAAAGAGAAGACAGAATTGAAGGATATGTGGGAGGACATTTCCCATGAAAAGAGCCTCAGCAAGAAGTTGTACAGTTTCAGTCTGAAGATGTTGTCGCATCGAGAAATTGGAGCGTACGAATGTTCTGACCGGTTGTCTTCAGCAAGTCTCTATGCCAAGTCCAGGAGTATCGTTTGGGCGAGTCTTGGTCTTGCTGCAACGCGTAATCGAGTTCTCAAACCTGTGCGGGAAATTGAGTCTTTGGCGGAAAAGGAGCCAAACAGTACCGACATTTTGAAGACCAACATGTTGGATACATATTATCCAAATCGAAGCATTCACCTCGAGAATGTTTGTTTATATGAGGTTCTTCAAAATTACATATTCAAGAGGAACATCAAAGAAGATACTGGGAAAGGAGTGTATGCTGTAATAGGAAGTGAGGGATGTCTGGTCAAGCAAAGAAAATGCCACTTGGTAAACCATCGAAAATTGAGTGGCGAATCTCCTGAAAAAAAGGAGTTTTTCTATTTAGCACTTTTGCAACTTTTCAAGCCTTGGCGTGCAGAAGAGGAACTGCTTGGAGATTTTCTCTGTTACGAAGACTCTTTCAATGCCGCCAAGGAGACCATAGAATGTCCTGCTTTTCCCAAATATGTAGAAATGTTGAATGCGGAAATTGAGCAGGAAGCAATGATTGCAGCCGAGATTGCCAGAGACAGTTCTCAGGACAGTCAGAGTTCTGCTTCATTGAGTCAGGATCCACTAGGAGGACCTGTTATCGAAAATGAAGCTGCCACTGCTATGAATGAAGTGGAAAGAGCCATGGCACATGCTCAGGAGGATGCGGTTAACTTAGAAGAGTTGGAAAGACAACTCAACGTTGAGCAGAGGAAAATATATGACGAAGTTACCATGCAAATTGATCATGGATTAAGTCATGACAAGAAAGAGTGCTCATGTACGTCGTTGAAGCCTGTCCGACTGTACGTGAGTGGAGAAGCGGGAACTGGAAAAAGTTTCCTTATTAAAGCAATTTCATGTTATTTGCAGGAAAGGACAGAGTCATCGCTGTCTTGTGTTGTCACCGCTCCAACTGGACTGGCAGCACATAACATTAAAGGGATTACTTTACATCGTTTACTGATGCTGCCAGTGGAGCATGACAACAAATTACAATATCACAAGCTATCTGGAGATGCTTGTTTTGAAGTTTCAAGAATTTTGAGGAAAATGAAACTTCTTATCATTGACGAAGTAAGCATGGTTTCCAATGTCATGCTTGCCTTTGTGCATTTGAGAATGCAAGAAGTTCTCAAAACAGAGTATGATGTGTTATTTGGTGGCAAACACATCATTGTTTTCGGAGATCTTCTGCAGCTGACACCAGTGAAAGGGCAACCTGTGTTCAAAATGCTCACGCATGAAGATACCAGGAAGTGCCTAGGCAGCATTGGCAACGTCAATATATGGTTAAACTTCAATTATGCTGAACTGCATGAAAATATGTGTCAGGCGAAGGATGAAGTTTACAAGACTATTCTACAAGATGTTAGAATTGGAAAAGTGACCGAGCATGGGAAAGAAGCTTTACATGCACGATTACTGTCAAATTTATATCCAGAACAAGATGTTGTGCCTGAGAATATTTTTCAGAAAATTACTGAGAAGAAATCTGGAATATGTTTGATGCCAACTCTTGCAGAATGTGCCAAATTCAACAACAAAATGTTGCATTTAGAAAAGCAAGAGATTGTGAAACTGGAAGCTATTGACAGAGTAGAGCATATGGGATCAACAATTATTTTGTCTGAGAATCTGAAAACAAAATTGGATTCATTAGAGAAGAGTATATCTAAAACTGCAGGTTTTGAAAAGACTCTGAATGTGTGCTTGAACTGCCGTATAATTTTAAGAAGGAATTTACATGTTGAAAGAGGTCTGGTAAATGGATCAATGGGTAATGTTGTTGATTTTGTAAAATACAGAAATAGAGATGGAATTGAATTTTTAAAAATTAAATTTGATGGCATTGAGGAAGTACAGCTAATTGGTCGTTGTTCTGCTAGATTTTTGCTTTTAAAAGACTTATATGTTCGCCGTAAGCAGTTTCCTGTTTGCTTAGCATATGCGGTGACAATCCATAAATCGCAAGGTTTAAGTGTAGACAGTGCATTGGTGAATATTGGCAGTTCTGTGTTCAAGGAGGGTATGGCATATGTGGCATTGTCACGAGTTAGAACTTTATCGGGATTGTACTTGATTGAGTGTGATGTCACAAGCATTTGTGCGGATCTAGATTGTGTTAAGGAATACAATAGGTTAAGAAGAGAGTATGCGCCACATTTGCCTCAATATCCTTTGTTTGAGAAACGTGTGGTAGGCCGGAAACGAAGAAATGTGACCAATACTGGGGAGGTTGTAGCAAAAAGACGAAAAGTCGATGAACCTGAAATTATAAGCAGAAACAAAAAGGATTCTGTTGAAGATGTTGTTGGTTTTCAATTTGAAAACAGTTCTGGTGTCAACTGCTATGCTAATGTAGTGGTTAATGTTTTGTTTTCTCTAGAAAATGTAAAAGAAGAGATTGTGGTCAATTCTGATCAAAGATTTTGCAGTTTGTTAAATTCTGTCTTAGAAAAATGTAGCACTGATAGAACAAACATAGAAAGTGTGTCTGAAATTCGAAATCTGTTAGACAGATGTTCAGGCCAAACACAATTCTCTCAAAATATTCAGCAAGATTGTCAGGAGTTTTTAATGTATATGCTTGATGTATTGCATGCTGAAGGTGTAGATGTAGATCAGCTGTTTGGGCTTTCTTATCAATGGCAGCATGACTGCGAGAACTGTATGGTATCAAGTACTACTAGTGTAGACTCAGAAAGATTTATATATTTAACTTTGCCAGACAGTAAATCAGTCTCCTTTAATAAGCTAGTAAAAGCAGCTGATCACAACATGGAGTGTAGCCAATGTAAATCTGAAATGATGTCCACATTATTTATACGAACATATGGCCAGTATGTCATTTTAATGTTCCAATGATGTAGGCCTGATGGAACAAAATTGACAACTTTAATTAAAAATTTTGTGGCTTCGCAGTTGTCAATATCAGGAAGGACTTTTGTAACTGCAGCAATTATATATCATGACGGTCCTTCAATAACATCAGGACATTACACAGCTTATTTAAAGTCTAGAAATGGCTGGTCATTCTGCAATGATTCTGTTTTAATTTTCAAAAAAAAATTGCCGTATGACCTTAAAAACTCTTACCTGGTGTTTTTAAAACCAAAATTTTAGGGAAAGAATCTCGGGATGTGCTCTGAGGAATTTCAAGAAGTTCTAATGGCTCCTACACGATTTGGCCTTGAGGATAAGTGTAGTTCAGAGACATAACTTCTAACCATAAGACTGGACGTCATGGAGAAATAAGTGCACTTTGAATGAGTTCAGAAAAACTATTTCTTTTTATAAGCTAATTGAAGCAGCCAATCAAAACATAGAGTAGAGGGAATGTAAGTCTGCAATGCTGTCTACTGTTTTACATTGCTTTGTGATTAAAAGTGATGTAGAGAATTAAATATTTGTAGTAGTCATAGAGGTAGTGTAAGTCTGCTTCATAGTAAGCAGTATCAGTGTCATAGGAAATGTAGAACATGACTGAGGAAGAAGGGGAAGATATTACTAGTCCAGGATTGTGAAAATGATCTTCAACATTTTAATTCTGAAAGTTGCGGAGATGCCAAATGACGGGATTGGCTTACAAGAAATCCAAGAGTTATAAATGGCTCTGACAAGATTTGGCCTTGTGGAAACTTGTGGTAGAGAGCAAGAAGTCATTTATTGTATGTAACATGTTTTTCAAAACGATGGAGGTTTTCTTTCAGAAAGTGGCGGGCTGAAAGTAATAACAGCACAACAGAGTGTAAGCTGTTCATAGGACATCCTTTGACGTCATGGAAAGTAAGTTAACTTTAAAGAGTTCTGAATTCTGATTTGTTATGTTGTATGGGTTTTTTAAACACAATCATTTTGATTGTGTTTTTTTTTCCCCGCTGTTATATGATGAATACCTTCAAGTCACTGTTTTTAGTGAAATTTGATACATTCTGAGAACAGCAAAAATAAACCATTTAACATGTATAATTAATTCTGTACTGTTTCCATTTATGATGTACATTTAGAACTGTGTAGGAGGCATGGAGAAGGAGAGGCTTCTGTAAGTGTCAAAGTTCTTGCATACAGTGCTCATATTCTACGTAGTCTTTCATATGATAGACTACATTTCCACAATGAGATACCTAAGCAAAGGAAACACAGGTCATATGATTGTGGAATGAGCAAAAAAATGTGCATGTTTTTCAATTATATTACCTGTGTTTGCTAACATTACACACCACATTGTGTAGATGAGGTTTAGGCCTGTTCCTGGAGACAGAGGAGGTCTGACATTTGTTCTAGAGTGCAGTGGACATTAATCACTTCGTTGGTAGGCCTCCACATGTATTATGTCCTCTGTTCTCCTCAAACAACTCGAAATTTCATTTGGAACCCTGAGTAGGTCTCACCTCAAACAAACCTCTGGATAGGACACATCTTATTGGCATCCTGAAGCAATCATTTAAAATGTTAGTGTCTTGCGACACTTTTCTGAGACAACAGCAGTGCAAAAGATGCACCATGTTTTAAGATAGGCCTCACTTCATCTGCATCAAGATACTGTTAGTTTAAAATGTATATCTTTAGGACTGTGTAAGGGGCCTGGAGAAGCAGAAGCTTCTGTCAGTGTCAAAGTTGTTGAAAAACTGTTTGTCCTTCAATCTTTTCCCTTGTCTTTTGTAATTTTTAAATACATGTTTTAATATTTTTCAAATGTCTGTTCTCTCTTTCACAGATTGAAAGTATAAAAACAAAAAGTGAGTAATTTAACGACAATTATAAGGTAAATGTTTTGTATTCTTTTCGTTACATTTCTATCACATTCACCTACTATTAGTTCCACAGCTTTATTTCTTTAACCCTCAGTTTCCTGCCTTTGCTACTTTCCTCATTCCTTTCTCTTTTACCTACTTACTCAACTCCTTCCACTCTTTTTCTCAGTCCCTCTCTTCTCATAGTTCCTCACTCTTGTTCACTCACTCCGTCTCTATTACTCTTAGTGTCTTTGACTGATCACTTTTTCACTACTTCTTCATAATGCTTTCTCTGTGTAGTTGAAGCACACTAAGGGGCATATTATGAACACAGCCAATAAAATTATTGCTGTTTTTATTGGCAGAAAACTGGTGCAAAAGTGGTTTTAGCGGCAGTTTTCTGCCGCAAAAGCGGCTTTGGTGACATATTTCTGCCGATAAAAGCTGCAAAACTTTTATTGCCTATGTTGATGATATGGCTCTATGTTATTTACATTTCTTTGCTGTTTCAATTAATCTTTTTCTGTTATTTTTTGTTTTCTGTTTTCTATTTTTTCTCTCTGTTATTCCCCATGTTTTAATCTTATTTTGAACATTCACTCACATTCTCCAAGAAACTCTTCTTTGTTATTGTTCTACTCTCTTTTTTTTCTTTCACTTCCTTATCTATTTTGTTTTCCACAATTATACCCTCTTCCGTCTTTTCTTCGGTAAATAGATCTATTAAACAGTATCTCTGGTTTACTCCCTATAGCTGTCTTTCTTTTAACATCACTCTCTGTTTACGTTCCTTATACTTACTCTTCCTTTTTAAAAAAAAAAAAAAATTTTTGGTTCGCGAACCGGTTCGCGAACCGGGAAGCGAACTGGGAAGCGAACTAAAAGAAATAGAGCTTGCTAGAGTGCTAAACATTCTAGCAATTTTTTTTGAAAGGGGAGGTAGTTCTGAAAAGAACTTTTTTTTAAATGTTTTTGTTGTTTTATATATATATATATATATATATATTTTTTTTTTTTGAACAATTTTATATTTTTTGGGGTTTTTTTGGGGGGGGGGGAAACAACAAAAAACAGGCATTGAAAAGGGCTCAACAGGAGCAAAAAAAAAATTACTGTGTGGGGCGGTTAGGGCAATTATGATTGTTATAAGCCAGGTTGATGGAATTAATACTCATGTTGCCACATGATATCAATGCACCGCAGTGCAGACAAGTACATTTCATATGCCCAAAATTATCCTGGATGTTTGGCACGGTTTCCCGTGCCTCTGCTGCTGTCAATGATATTAACGAGGTGGACCTGGCCACAGGAGTTGCTGTTGGGTTTTGTTCCATGTCATGAATTTCCGCCCGGCTGTAATTGAGTGGATGCCACCTGCTCATGTGCCTATGCATGGTATAGTTCCCATAGCTATACTTTTTATCAGTCCCTCTTGATAATTTCTCTTTGCAAATGAGGCAGGTGACATACCTCGCATTCACTTTCTTCTGCCCTGGAGGCATTGAAAAAAACTGCCAAATGAAACTGGCTTTCCTATGGGAAACCCGGGGCACCTCTTCCAAGAACTGTGGTCCTTCTCTCTCCTCTTCCTCTATTTCTTCCTCTTCCTCCTCTGTGTTGGTGATGACCTGGGGAGGTGGTCCTCTCTTCCCATGAGGAGGTGGAGGTGGTGGTGGGGGTGCACCAGCTGAAGCAAGTACTGAAGCCATTGCTCTATTATGAATAAAGGTCTTCCTCTCACAATGATGAAAGTCAGAGTGAGGAAAGAAGGAGGGGTTTTCATCATTTGGGAAAAACAATAGTTCTAAACCAATGAAAAGTGTTATTTTTAGGTCACCTGACCTAGCCTTACATGATTATGAAACCAAAAGTTAAATGAACCAATGAAAAGTTTTATTAACAAGTCACATGACCTCTCACGCTTATGTTACGCTCTGCGGAACGCGCCCCGGATCGCTTCCGGGTCGCTGCGCTTCGCGCCTCGGTTCGCGCACCGGAGCACTTCCGGGTGCGCTAACGCGGTGCGTCATAAGACGCATTACGCGGCAATGCGATACGTCGCGCTTTCATGACGCACCGCGGATCGCTCCCGCCGAGCTGCGCTTCGCGCCTCGGTTCGCGCCCCGGAGCACTTCTGGGTGCGCTAACGCAGCGCGTCATAAGACGCATTACGCGACAACGTGATACATCGCGCTTCCGCGACGCGTCACGATGTTGATTTCTAACGCGCCAGTTGCGCTAACGGAACGTTTACCGGTTCGCGGACCGGGTCGCGGCATCAAATTGAGCTAACGGAAAGCTTCCCGGTTCGCGAACCGGGAGCGAAACAAAAAAAATATTTTAAAAAAAATTATTAATAAACATATTAAATATATTTTTGGATTTAAAGAAGAATACATTTTACAGCTACAGATATTAGCTTTTAAAAAACCAATGAAATTCACTGAAAAAACCATAGGTTATAGACCATATATAGTTAGGAATTAGCATTTACAAAACCTTGAAAATTCACTGAAAAAACCATAGGTTATAGACCATATATAGTTAGGAATTAGCATTTAAAAAACCTTATTTTACTCACACAAAACCATTGAAATTCCATATATAGTTAGTTGCACTAACTATATATCGCGCACCCGCAATCCACTGCTGATGATGTCACATATTACATCATTCATGACATGGTCAGTGACATCACTGATGACATCACTGATGACATCTCAAATGACATCACGGATGACATCACTGATGACATCTCATTTGACATCAATGACCACATCACTGATGATATCATTCATGTGACAATACAATGCATCTCCTCACATTTTAATATAACCTCTGTTACACTCAGTGTTAAATACAGAGTATAATTTTTGAAACCATTGACACACCAATACTAGTTACTACATACGCACTCACTGATTCCTACGTCTACACACACATTCACTCATTCACCCATATAATCATTCATACATACAATCAATCATCTTTACAACACTATCATATGCACTCATACACCTATACAGACACTCACACTCTGCCACTCATCCATGGAGTTACTCACACACCTAGTCAGTCCTTTAAAGAATCAATCACACTTCCATTTTCTAATCTATACAGTTAAACATAGAGCACCTTACGTTTTCAACCATATACTAACACATACTTAGTCTCTTATACAATCATTGATACAAGTACACATTGATCTGCACAGAGTCACACACCTCCCAGCCAGCCACACACACACTCAGTCTCCCATGCAAATACTTGGGCAATCAATCAATAACCCATATAGTTACTCATATAGCTACTGATCAACACATGCTGCAGTTTACATAACAACATACATAATGATGCACAAATTAAGTCAGTTTAGTCACTAACCCATGCACTCAGTGAGACACATTTAATCACTCACTCATACATTCAGTCATGCACCTACTAAATCCTTCGTCCAGACACTTATACTTCCACTCATTCTTCAATATGTAAGACATATTTTAACTTTACAGAAACACACAGTCACTGGATGTTGTCATCAGTGATGTCATCCGTGATGTCATTTGAGATGTCATCAGTGCTGTCATCAGTGATGTCACTGACCATGTCATGAATGATGTAATATGTGACATCATCAGCAGTGGATTGCGGGTGCGCGATATATAGTTAGTGCAACTAACTATATATGGAATTTCAATGGTTTTGTGTGAGTAAAATAAGGTTTTTTCAATGCTAATTCCTAACTATATATGGTCTATAACCTATGGTTTTTTCAGTGAATTTTCAAGGTTTTGTAAATGCTAATTCCTAACTATATATGGTCTATAACCTATGGTTTTTTCAGTGAATATATATATATATAGATATATAGAGATATAGAGATATGTATAAAAATATATATTCACTAAAAAAACAAAGGTTACAGGGACATTACAGTTAGGCTTAGATTTCACTTTTACAAAGCCAGTGAAATTCAGCAGTTATAGTTACCTGAGCTAACTATAACATATGCACCCGCAATGCACTTCTTATGACCTCACATATTACATCACTTATGACATGGTCAGTGACATGATGAGTTCACTGATGATATCTCAAAGTACATAACTGATGACATCACTGATTACATCATCCAGTGATTGTGAGTGTTTTCCAAACGTTTCTGATTGTGAAACATCTATACTAAGGACCTACACAAGTTAAATTAGTATACTTTGTGTATTATTAATGAGTGATTCAATCTTTTAACATATAATATATGAATGACTGTGTCTATCTGTGTGTGAGTGGCTGAATGGCTGTATGAGTGTGTAAGTGGGTATGTGAGTGGCTGTAGAGGTGAATAAGTGAGTGAGTGGTTGTGTAAGTAGCTGTATTGGTGAGTGAGTGGCCGTATGAGTGGCTGTATGGGTGAGTGAGTGGCTGTGTGAGTGGCTCTATGGGTGAGTGACTTGGTGTGTGAGTGGTTGTATAGGTGAGTGAGTGGCTGTTTGAGTGGGTGTTTGATTAATTGAGTGGGAGTGGCTGTATTGGGGAGTGACTATGAGTGACTGTATGAATGAGTGAGTAGATGTGTGAGTGCTTGTATGGAGATATGAATGGATAAGTAAGTGGTTGTGTGGGTGTGTTAGTGGCTCTGTTGAGAGGCTGAATGTTTGACTGGGTGTGTTAGTAGCTATATGGCTGAGTGAGTGGCTGTGTGAGTAGGTATATGGATAAGTGAGTGGCTGTGTTTAAATGAGTGGGTGTCTGGGTGGCTCTGTGGATGAATACGTGGGTTTTGAGTGATTGTATAGGTGTGTCCATGGGAGTTTAAGAGGTTGTGTGGGGGTGCAAGCAGTATCGTTGCTGATATCATCAGTGATATCATTTTAGATGTCATCAGGGATGTCATGAGTGATGTCACTGACCATGTCATCAGTGTTGCAATATGTGGGTCATAAGCAGTACATTGTGGGCATATAAGTTATAGTTAACTCAGGTATGGGTGTGTACATGGCTGTGTGTGGGTGCGTGAGTCCCTGTGTTGATGTGTGAGTGTCTGAGTGGGTCTGCAATTGGGTGTGTGAGTGCCTGGGGTCTGTGAGTGGGTCTGAGTTGGTCTACGAGCCAGTACAGGAGTCTGTGAGTGGGTCTGTGAGTGGGTGCATGACTGTCTGAGAGGGTCTATGAGTAGATAGATGAGTCTCTGAGTGGGTGGGTGCATAAGTGTCTGACTGAGTCTCTGAATAGTGTGTGTGTCTCTGAGTGGGTCTGTGAGTGGGTGCATGAGTCTCTGAGTGGATCTGTGAATGGGATCATGAGTGTCGGACTGGGTCTGTGAAAGTGCACAAGTTCTATCTGATAGGCAGTATTTGTGTGACTAGTGCCTCTCCAGCATGCAGCCACTTCTCAGCGTGAGCCGCTGAGCAACGTCACTGTGGAGCCAGGAAGCTAATGTTCCAACATGTTGAACAAACTACACTGTGTTCACATAGCTTCCACACAAATTAGTTCACTGCACAGACCGGGCCTGGACCCCTGGGGGGCTGCTTTTTAAGCCCTTGTAAGCTGCGCAAATTTCTCTATCGCTACACGGGGAAATACCTTTTTAGGGATAGGTCATAAAGAGTAACTATTTTTGGGTATATATTATCTTTTTACGTCTATACATAAGAAATACATTATGCATATGCATGCTTTTATAACATGGCATTTGCACACGCTGTGAGCTCCAGGTTTTTACACTACAGCTTTGCATGATTCTGCTCTGTGTGTTTTCAGCTACAGGTATGCACCATTAGGGTCAGTGAATACTAACGCCCTGCAGATTTGCACGAACTTGTCCTGCACTGCCACTCTGCACATTTGTTTTTTTTACTTTTTTGCAGTTTTATATAGTGAACACTCGAGCCGAAGGTATCAGAGCATTTTTGCAGCTCTGCTGGTTCCCAGGTCCCCAGCCCACCACAGCTCCCCCTGTTTTGCCGTGCTTGCTGCATGCACATACACAATGTGTACACACTAGACAAAATACATGCATCACTTCCAAACTCACGGCAAGGGTTTCTATATGCATTAACCCTGGTAAAGAGGAACACACAGAAACACTCATGTTGAGGGATAATTTTGGGAGAGTTTAAGAACAGTAAGAGGCAGCAGGGCGGGGGAGCCCATGCTTTTTTTTAATGATTTTTTATGCAGATTTGTGGATCCATTGCTTTTCCACTGCAAAAGGTTTTATATAAAAACATGATTTGCCTTGGTTCCTCTGGGACCCCACAACCAGAGCTAAGGATTCAGGGTATCCTACCCTGCTCACTTTTCATTTAAAAAAAATATATATAATTCTGCGTCTTAGCTGAAGCCAAGTCCAAAGATGGATGCCAACACTTCCTGGTTGAAGTGTTGGCAGCCAGTCAGAACTCAGCACAAGATTGGAAGGGCTTGCAGAGGGTTTACTGCCTTAAATATTCAAATATGGATTCCCTTTTATATTTTACATCTCCAAAACTGATGAACAGATTTACACCAATTTGAAAAAGGTTGCTTTCTGGAACAACAGCTACTTTTCTGCCAAATTTGGTGTAATTCCGTTCAGCGAATCAGACTGAAATTGTGTCGAAAATCCCTATGGGAATTAAAATGGGAAATGCACATTTTTTGACCCCCCCTATTTTCTCACCCCCACTTAACGGATCACCCTGAAAATGTCTATGCATAACAAGAATCACAAGCACACTTTTCTAGGAAAATGTATTGAAGATTCTTCAAACAACGCCAAAGATACAGCCAAGTCAAAAAATGCTTCTCATGTGAAAACTGGTGCTAACAATCAGTAACTACTGGTGACTACCAGTAGGTAATATACTAATGTCCAATAAGGATACTTCAAATATGTGAATGCCTTATAGAAAAGACACTGGAAATCATGAAGCACGTGTTGGCAATTGGTGGTGTGATCAACTATGAACAATACAAGTATTGATTTGGTTTGTTAAATTTATACTAAATAGGAATTAAGAGAATATAATGTACCGTCAGACATCTTTTACTGTATGTGTTCATTAACCTATGGTTTACAATACAGTATTAAACAGGACTTTGGGTCAAGCCATTTTTCATGATTGGATGGCTTTATTGTCTGTCTCAGTCTGATGCTCCTTATACAGTGTCTTTTCTCCCAATTGTTGTTTTACCTCACACATGCAGCATACCTTCTTCACCCTCAATTTGATTTGACATAGAGAACTAATTCTTTAATTTGTCTTTTAGCACACCAAGGGAGTGATAGGCTTTTCTCTCTTTATCCCCTTTCTACTCATCATCCCCTTTGGCACCTCTTCTCTTCTAATTTTTCCCTATCCCTGCTGCATTGTTTAATAAACAAAGTATATCAATCTTTCCTCAGTTGCTTTTGCAAGGATCCCAAAGATGCAAACGGCAAGTGGGCCACGTTATGCCCCTTTTGTCCATTACTCACCCATACCTTCACCACCTTCTACTCCCTGCTCACTTGCACACTTTTTTCAATTGGCATTCCAAAATGCCAATTGGTCATTGGCTATCTTGAAAATGTAAATCAAACTTTAAATAAACATGTAAAAATGGGCACTGGTGTGTCACCATGCATGCTCACACAATGGCAACCATCTTGCTACTTTTTTCACTGAGTTTATATTCATCTCATATAAAAATCCTAACAGGGAGGACTCTACCAAGGGCTCAGCAGCGGAATTTATCAGTGAATGGCACTGTAGGAGCAAAAAACTCACCAGAATCAAAAAAGATTTGCTGTTCAAGTGGAACAAAGAGCTCAGTTTGTACAGCACATTGTCCTGAAGTAGAACCAGAAGAAGGAAGTTAAAGTTCTCACCCTAGCCCCTTTGAGCTAAACGCACAACTTGCTCAGTGAAAATAATCACTGTTGATAACTCAGTCTGTAAATGTAAACAGTTTTGGTGTCCATTGAAGTGACCATAGGGGCAGACATCCTAAAATCTACCAAACACTGCAAGGCTCATAGAGATTGTAGAGACCATACAAACCAAAGCACGAAAAAACAGCAAAAAGCTAAACTAAAATCTATTAATACTCATTGAATCTAAAGCGTGAGGGAAAATGGGAGCTCAAGATCATGATCACAAGCACCTTCACAACTACTCTGGAACAAAGAACAAAGCTCCAATCAATGTGTTCACTGAAATGACTAACAAAGATTTGAATGGTGCGATGCCCCCATAAACACCCACGTTCCACCCATTAATTGTCAGCCATACCCAGCTTCTCTCTGACAATCCCAAGCTACCAAACCCACATACCAATCAGTAAAAAAAGGCCCTAGGCTCATGTCAGAACACCGTTCAGAGTACCACGCAGGTAGCAGGAGCAACTGGCCCCAACCATGGTGGTTGAGGCATTTTACTCCTGATGTGTTGGCATATTACATACTATGTGTCCTGAGTAACTGGACAATGTACCCCTTCAGCACTTGACTCTCCGTGGTGGTTCGAGTTGAACAGTCCAAGACTTCTAGTGGGGGAGGTAGCGACAAGGGGTTGAACACAGGATCATAATCAAAATAAGTTCAGTCTCAGCAATAAATGATTGTCCAGTCAAATACTTGCTTTTATTAAAAAATGAGTAATTGCATATGGACACAAAGTAAAAAACAGAATTCACAAACAATACAAACAGTCCATTCAGGTCTGGGCAATAGTGTGTTATAGGCCGGATCCTGAGTCCCACTCCCCTTTCCCTAGCAATAGTGATTATTCCACATTCACTATAGGTCCCAAGAGGGCACAGCCCCCAAGCAGTGGGCAGTCCAAGGTGTTAGCTAGTGTAGCACTTGGGGAGGAAGGGTACCCACAGGATCCCGCTGAGATGACCCTCGTCTCAATAGGCGACAGTGAAATGGCCGAAAGGAAACGATGTGCTTGCTAACACTAAGAAATACAGCGCACGTGGTGACCATCAATGGGAGAAGGGTAGAGGCTTTCAGAGATTCTGAAGCCAGTGTGACCTCAGTCCAGTGTCACCTGGTCTTTGAGGAGCAAGTTGACCCCGGATCATTCCACCAAGTAGTTGCTGTGGACAACTCAGAGCACCAGCGTAAGGTGGTGCAGGTTCCCTTTGAATGGGGGGAGTCTCAGGTCCCTTGTGCGTGGTAGCGAGCACTACCATGCCTGTAGATTGTCTGCTAGGTAAGCACCTGGAGCAGTCCTTGTGGAAGGATGTTGAGCTCAGGGCTCACTTTGTAGATGCTTGGGTTGCCAGAGTGGGCGTGCGTGACCACTCCGTCTGTGGCAGCCGGGAAGGGTGATCAGAAGGACCAGGAGCCTAAAATAGTGGTCCAGGTTCCTGCCAAGAGGAAGGGCAGGGGGTGCGGGAAACCCGCCCCTGAGGTTCCAATTGACCAGGAGTAAGCTGACCTTGAGGGAGACGCCCCATTACCTACAGGGGAGCAGGTAGCTGAACTGGGGGACTTATCTGAGCTGACCCATTGGCAGGAAGAAGGTGGTTCCACCAGGGAAGAACTCTGCAGGGAGCAGAAGGAATGCCCTTCTCTGGAGGGTTTGTGGCAGCAGGCTGAAAATCAGGCAGCTGGTGAACAGTCTGGATCACATTGGATCTACTTGGAGAATGGTCTCCCGAACAGCGAGCCTAAGCTCACTGAGCCTGGGTCAGTCTGTGTGCTGGTGGTACCTCAGTGCTTCAGGAACTTCCCACTAGGTCTGGCTCACAATGTGCCTTTCACAGGACATTTGGGGCAGGACACGACCTTTGACAGGATTGTCACCCACTTCTTTTGGCCCCCAACTGCGAAGGCAGTTAGATGTACGTTGCATGTCTTGCCAAACTTGCAGGCAAGTGGTAAGAGTGGGAGGAAGTGAAAGGCTCCTCTCTAACCTTTTACAGTTGTTGGAAACCCTTTCGAAAGGGTTGTGATGAACATTGTGGGGCCATTGGATCCTAAGATAGCCATTGGCAACTGGTACATCCTAGTCTTGGTGGACCATGCCACCTGGTACCCGGAGGCTATCCGTCTCAGGACAACAACGGCACTAGTGGTGGGCCGGGCGTTAATTGGGATCATTTCCCACATGAGTTTCCCCAGAGAGGTAGTATCTGACTGTGTGACCAATTTCATATCCAAGTATATTACATCCCTGTGGGAGGAGAGCGGTTTGACCTACAAGTTCATCACTCCTTACCACCTACAAGGTAATGGTTTGATGGAGAGATTGAACCAAACCTTAAAGGGTATGTTCAAGGGTCTAACACAACCCATGAGGCATAAGTGGGACATCCTCTTACCATGCCTCCTCTTTCAATACAGGGAAGTACCACAGAAGTCATTAGGGTTCAGTCCCTTTGAGCTTCTGTATGAAAACCCTGTGAGAGGACCTCTAAGTTTGATAAAGGAAGGCTGGGAGACAGCTCCCAGGAAAACTCCCCAGGATGTATTTAGCTTCATGCTGGCTTTCAGAAACCAAATTTCACACTTCAGGAAACTTGCTCTGGGGAGCCTCGAAGCAAGCCAGAAGTAGATGAAACATTGGTACAACCTGAGTGCCACTCTGGTAGAGTTTCAGTTTGGCCAGATGATGTGGGTCATTGCCCGGTCAAACTGTGTGCCTTGCAGGACAAGTGGCCTTTCGAGGTGGTGGAGTGCAACAGTAATGTCACCTACCTGGTGAATTTGCAGACTCCCAGGAACCCTTTGAGGGTCCTCCATTTGAACTGCCTCAAGCCTCACTTTGAGAGGTCAAAAGTGAAAATGCTCTTGGCAACAGATGATGGGGTCAAAGAGGAGAGTGAACCTCTCCGTAACCTCCTGTCTACCAAGGAGCACTATGGTTCAGTGGAACGTGTGATCCCCTCCCCTACACTGACCCCAGAGCAGCAGAGTAACTGTCACCAACTGTTGGGGCAGTTCACCACGCAGTTCTTCCTGACTCCAGGTGTTAATCCCTGGTGTACCCATGAGGTGGACACTCGCTACAACCCCCTGTGAAACACAAGATTTACAGGGTCAGAACCAGCAACAAAGAGGAGGTCTCTAAGATGTTGACATTAGGGGTGATCGAGCCCTCCAACAGTTCATGGGCCAGCCCAGCGATCTTGGCCGCAAAGGCTGCCGCACCCGGTGCCACTCCTGAACTGCGGTTCTGTGTGGACCACCGTGGGCTCAATGCTGTGACCAGGATTGACGCACAACCCATCCCCAGAGCTGATGAATTCATTGATCAGTTTGGAGCTGCCAAGTTCCTCAGCATGTTCAATTTGACGTATAGGTACTGGCAGATTGCCTTAACCAAGGGAGCTAAGGAGAGGTCAGCATTTTCAACACCAGTGGGGCACTATCAGTTTTGGGTGATGTCCTTTGGGTTGAGAAATACCCCTGCCACATTTCAGAGGTTGGTAAACCAAGTGTTGGGTGGGCGCCTGAGGATGTTGGTGCTGTCCACCTGGATGACATTGCAGTGTTCAGTTCCAGCTAGGTAGAACATTTGCAACACCTCTGGGAAGTGTTGAAGGCTCTGGAAAGGGCAGGCCTCACAATCAAGGCCAGTAGGTGCCAGATTGGGCAGGGTTCTTTGCTGTCCTTAGGGCATCATGTAGGAAGTGGCCAGGTGGTGCCCCTACAGCCTAAGATTGACACCATTCTGGCTTGAGAGGCCCCCAAGACCCAGACAGAGGTGAGAGCCTTTTTAGTTCTCACCGGCTACTATAGGAGGTTTTTCAAGGGCTATAGCACCATTGTTGCCCCCTTGACAGAGCTGACTTCCAGGAAGCAGACCACAAAGGCGATCTGGACTGATGTCTGCCAGAAATCTTTTGATGCCCTGAGGGCAGCCCATGCTGAAGTCACCCGACTTCTCCAAAGAATTCGTAGTGCAGACTGATGCTTCGGAGCATGGTATGGAAGCCGTGCTCTCACAACTGAGCGATGAGGGCCTAGACCAGCCAGTAGTCTTCCCTAGCAGGATACTATTCCCTAGAGAAGAGAGGTGGAGTGCCATAAAACGAGAAGCTTTTGCTGTGGTCTGGGCCCTGTAAAATCTAAGACCCTACCTGTTTGGGACTCACTTCTGAGTTCAGAAGACCACAGGTCCTTCAGATGGTTAATGCAAATGAGGGGTGAGAACCCAACGCTTTTGAGGTGGTCCATTTCCCTACAGGAATCGACTTTACAGTGAAACACCGCCCTGACACACAACACGCCAGCGATAATGGTCTGTCCAGGTTCTTCCGTCACAGTGAAGAGAACTCCAAGGAGGTTGGGTCATTCTCCCTACTTTCAGATGGAGGGGACATGTGTTAGACTTGGCATCTTTTGGCACATTTCCCTTGTCTTTTTGCTTTCTATCCTCTTGGTTTTGACTCTGTTTTTGCTGGTTCAGTGTCTCTGCACACTTTCCCACTGCTCTCCAGTGTTAAGGTGCAAGTGCTCCTATAGTAAATTGTACTATGGATTGGTGTTTCCATGATTGACATATTTGATTTACTGGTAAGTCCCTAGTAAAGTGTACTGAGAATACCACGGCCTGTAAATCAAATGCTGCTAGTGGGTCTGCAGCTCTGATTGTGCCACCTACACGAGCAGCCATTCAAAGGGTTCTCAGACCTGCAACTGTAATGTCTGCTCGCAGTTCTTACTGCCATGTGGGAAGGGCGCAGTGTATATGAAAGGTAGGACATGTACTGTTGTGTGTGACATGTCCTGGTATTGAACTACAGTATTTTGTTTTTCACCATTGAGAGGTTATCTGTCTCATGGGATAGAATGGGGAATACTTTGTACCATTTTAATAGCATATCTTCCAAATGGGACGAGATAGAGGAATGGAGTTTAGCATGCCTGAACACAGAGTCTAGAAATGCATCTTTTAGTAAAGATGGTTTTTATGTTCTTTGTTTGAAAATACAACTTTAGAAAGTAGGTATTTTCTTGCTTAGCCATCCTATGTGCCTCTGCTGGGTTGTGGATTGACTGTGGCTTTGGAGTGACAGGGGCTGGGAATGTGCATTCTCTTCAGATGGCCATGTGGGGGGGGTTGAGGTGTGTCCGACCCTTCCTGGATGAGTCAGGGCTGGGCTGAATAGACCTAGGCTGCATTTAGAGTAGTGGGAGCAGATTTCCTTGCACCTGAATGGGCATGGTCTGCCTTGGACATTGCTATCTGCACCTCTTGCCATGAAGCTTGGCCAGAGAGGACCAAACTGGTTTGGACTAAGCACAGACACTCTGCCCAAGAGAATAAAGAGAAACTGAGTATAGATATTGGGGCCCAGATCTCAGAACTAAAGAACTAACTTGGATCAAGGAACCTGCCAAGAAGAAGAGCTTAAAGAGCTGCCAGGAATAGTACTGCCCCATTTCTCTGTTGTTGATTTGCTGGGTTGTCCTGCAGTTGCTGCTTCTGCCTTGGACAGTGAAAGGACTGGACTGAACTTTCTTCACTTGTCACTGAGTATCTCCAAGGACTAGAAATAGAGCTTGCCTCCTGTTCACAAATTCTCAGGGGCAGCAAAGATTTTACTTACCTCTGGTTACCACCTCTAGAACGGTGGGTGTCAGATGCAACAGAGGGGGAACGCAGCCAACACCGACTCCGCTGTGTGGTCCATGTCCTGAAGGCACCGCAGAGGGCACTGCCGCACTTCGCACCACAACCCTGGTCTCACCGACAACCGCCGCCACCACCGAGCCACTGCTTGCACCATGACTTGTGGGCTCTGCACTCCGCATTGCCTAGCTTCACTCAGCTGCCCTGGTCTCACCGAACATGTTTCTGCCCGCTGACCTTGACACCCATGACTGTACCATGGTTTGGGGTCACCACTGGTAAGTCACACAATGCATCTTCTGGTCCCACACAGCAGTCTGGTCCTACCAACACCAGCTCCCATCAACCGGCACTGTCACTTGCACTGTGACCTGTCAGCACCACCACGAGCACCACCTCACTTCCCACCACAGCCCTGCTCTCACCGATGCCGCTGGGCACTACATACCGCACTGTTACACTTCACATCGCAACAGCGAATGTTGCCATGACCGGCCCACATCAACGCAGTCGGCTGGAACCAAACATACTATTTATGAATCTGCAGACACTAACCCCGGTTCGCACCAATGTGGTCAGCTGGAACTGTTGGGTTCTGTTGTGTTCAACACAACGGTAGCCCAGACGGAGCTACCGGATTCAAGGAACTACATTTTAAAGTTATTCTTGCAAAGTGCATATGTTTGGTTACTAATATTGGTTATGTTTTTAAAACTGGTGTGGTGTCCTTTTGTAGTGTTTTGACTGTATTACTGTTGGTTATGTGCAAATGATTCACACACTGCCTCTGAGATAAGCTTGACTGATTGTGCCAAGCTACCAATGGGGTGAGCAGGAGGTATTTCAGTTGTGTATACCCTTATCCTGACTAGAAGAAAGGGTCACTATTTGCACGAAAGTGCAAACCATTGTCAACTGGAGACCCTAATTTCTACCACAGTTCATTCCAATTTTCCCAAAAACGATGTACTTCATTGCTAATGTTGTTCCTAGAGGGCCGACCTATTAACAAATATGTCTGCACCTCTATCAATATTGTATCTAAATTATAGCCTTCATTTCCTAGCATTTCCTCCATACTTTTCAAAATCCACAAAATTAACGGAATACTCCTTTCACTTCACTTTGATAACTTTATTTCGGTCGGAGACCATAAAAGTGCAATAAAATATATACAAGCACAATAATAAAACATAGATACATTAGAATTAAAAAGTTATTAAACTTTGGTTATCAAAGGAAATAGTAGAGAATAAAAGCAACCATCTGTTATTTCTTGTAGATAAAAATAGTTCTTCTCCGCCACATGCCTAATAGAAACCGGGAGACGGCAAAAACAATGGGAGGGGCAGTGTCATAAGTTAGCAGTCTACAAGCTTGTGCATAGTGTCGGAAACCAAGATTTTTGCATAATGGGATGATCCAGCATTTTCGGATTTCACTATATGCTGGACAGAAGAAAAGGATATGTACAATGTCTTCTCTGGCATAATTACAGGCAGGGCAGTTGGCATTTGTCGTTTTTGCCCATCTGGATGTCAGTGCCCCTACCGGTAAAGAGCCGTGCCTCAATTGGATGTACAGTTTTCTTGCTAGTGGAGGCTGCACCATGTCCAGAAACACCTCCGTCCTGTATTAGACTTTTATTGTAAGGAACTCAGTTGAAAGTCTGCCCAGGGAGGTAGAACAATGTAACAATTTAAGATTGTACGATTTTACAGCTGCCACCAGTACAGTCCTTTGCATCCTCATACAGCTGTCCTCCGGTGTGTCCCACAGTTGAGGAAGGCCAATTTGATAAAAGAGAGCCTTGACATGTACCAGCCAAGGTATATTCTTGCTCTTTAGCTGTCCCCAAATAGTGTTAAATTCTGCTCTAAAGGGTTCAAGCTCAGGGACAGACCAGAGCCTTCTCCAATAGAGCAGGGGACGAGCAGCCACCAGGTCAGAGATAGGTTCCAGACCCAGGTCCAAACGTAATGGTAGGAGAGGTGTGCTTTGTGGGAGACCAAACAGATGTCGCATAAAGGACTGCTCTACTTTCATTAAGTTACATGCATTAGTATGTCCCCAGAGTTCGGCAGCATACAAAGCAGCAGACCTAACCTGTGTTCTGTATATCTCTAGGGCAGGGGTAGCCGATTTAAAGGTTGAGGCGTTATGGAGTCTACCTACACCACCCATGATTTGAGCAAGTCTCAGAGAGGATTTAGAGGCTTGATGGTCCCATGTAAAATGCTCAGTCAGAGTCACCCCCAGGTATATAAAGGTCTTCACTCGCTCAAGTGGGGTTCCATTCAGAGTGGGGTTTGGACGGGTGTGCCTCGGGGGGTTGAAGATACTCCTTTCACATACCCTTACATGTCTGTGACTGAACCTTTAAGGGAGCCCTGCTAAAGAAATCAGCCACCTTGTTATTAATTCCAGGCATATACTCCACTGAGTAGTTATAATCCAATAAGGATAGGGGCATACTTGCTAGCCTGGGTGTTATCTTGTTCATGCTAGTAGTGGTTAGGACTTCGGTTAGGGGCTTATGATCAGTACAAATTTCAATTGTGGGAAACCTTTCTTCTGCTGGAGTGAGTGAGCATGATGCAAATGATGAAGTAAGTGCTATACTATCAAAAGAGGAGATGGACCGGGAGATTTGGGCCGTCCCATGTACAATCTCCCACAGTCAGATAATAATAAACAACCGAGAGCACTGTTCCATAAAAACAACTCCTCAATACCAATTTGGAGAGGAGAAGCGGTCATCTAAATCATTTGCTTATTAGGAGTAAGTGCCATCACCCACCCTTAGGTGGCATGCTTCATTATCGGGCTTGCTCCCAGTCGGGTCTGGTACTTCAATGCCCGGTGGGCCCCACAAAAGGGTTCTTTGCCAGAGATCTTTTGATAGGTGCTAGAAAGGTACCAGGAGTGCAGAATGTATCAATAGTGTGTGATTGATAAAAGACTGAAAAGAGTGTGGGTTAAAATAAAGTATAGGTACTGGTGCTGTAGTTTTACTGTGAATGCTAGGACCTATGTCAACTGTAATTCTGTAGTGTAGGAAATTCAACACACATATTCACCATCATTCTGTAGTGTAGACAACCCAACACTCAGATTCACATTTGAGGATCTCAGAGTCAATATTCCCCACTACATTTTTTGACCTTGACATAGGTCCTATCACTCATAGTAAAATTACAGCATAGGCTGCCTATAGTTCATTTTAACCCACACTCTTTCCAGTGTTTCACCAGAAATCAGACATTTCATCACAGGCTCACCTGGTATTGCCAGGAATGGTTGCAGGGGTGGCAATAAGAATGTTTGTGCATACATGGTGTAATCACCACACAATGTCTCCAATAGAAAACTCAAAATTGGAAAGTGCTGACAAATTAAAAAACTGTAGAAAACGGTCATTGTAAGTGCTCACTGGGTTAATATTTTGTGAGCCTACGAGTACCAGCTGGTAGAATCTATCACCTCTATCCCAGTGCTCCAAATACTAGCAAAAAGTTCACTCAGTGTCATATAATTTGCATATGAAGCACACCAGGTTCCCTAACAGTGAATTTACTTTCAAGAAGGTGCATGTGCTGGTCTCGCTGTGTAACCATACCACACAACGAGTGCACAGAATGGTTGGGTGAGTCTGCCAAAGTCAGAAAGACAGCTGTGTCACACTCAAAATCTGTGAGGTCTGAAGGAAGTGTTAATGTTAATGTTAAAAAATATTTATAAAGCGCAACGTTCACCGGATAGGTTTCTTGGCGCTAAGGGGGTCAGGCTCCTGATGATTCAGTGGCTCAGATTAAGGTAGGCTAGTTGAAAGAGCCAGGTTTTTAGTTGCTTTCTAAACTGGAAAAAGGTGCCGGTAGTGCGTATTGAAAGGGGAATAGAGTTCCAGAATTGGGGGGCAAGTATCGAGAAACGAAGGCCTCCATGTTTTATACACCTGAACCTGGGGACGGTCAATAGGGATTGGCCAGCGGATCGGAGAGTACGGAGGGGAGTGTATTTCTTGAGCCTGTTGTAAATAAACTTTAGGCGGGCATCAGACAATGCCTTATATGTAATACAGCCAAGCTTGAAGGCACCACGTTGGCTCACAGGGAGCCAATGCAATTTCTTCAAAGAAGGTTTTACATGCTGGCGGGTAGGGAGGTGCAAAATTAGTCTGGCCGCCTGGTTTTGAATGAGTTGCAAGCACTGTGTTTGATATGCCGGGATGCCCACATAAAGGGAATTGGCATAATCTAAACAAGATATTATAAGCGCTAAGATAACCAGGGTTAGCGCTTCTGAGGAAAGGAATCTTTTTATTCTTTTGATTTTCCACAGAAGAAAGAAGCAAACCGACACCACAGAGCTGATCTGAGATTGCATTGACAGATCGTTGCTGATTTTTACCCCCAGACTTTTTACCGTTGGGGTGGAGCCCAAACAGTGGGGCCAAAAATTAGAGCTCCAGGGATTAGAGGCACCGCCTGCCAATATTAGCTCTGTTTTGTCGGGGTTCAATTTCAACTGGTTCCGACTCATCCAGTTGCTAATGTACGTCATGACAGACTGCCGATTGACCTCCGAGGCAATAGTGGGTTGTATGTTAAAAATGAGTTGCAGATCATCTGCATAGTTAAAAACCAAAACATCCATGTCCTGTAGTGCACGAATCAAGGGTTGCAGATATAAATTAAATAAAAGAGGCGAAAGAGAAGAGCCCTGGGGTACTCCACAAAGAAGTTTTCCTTTTGGTGAACAGAAATTGCCTAATCGGACTGATTGAGATCTGTCCGACA